>NC_141001.1:43606324-44870070 GCF_052327205.1 Somniosus microcephalus
GAGGAAGGACATTAAAGACAATACAGGGTCGTTCCAGACCAGAGATGGCAGTTACCGGCCATCCCGAAGATACTTTAAAAACAAAGACAACCCTGCCGTGCTACAAGCCGCCAAAAGTTAACAAAGACTAACCTTGATTTGGCGGGAGATAAGGGCCTCCATGAAAAGGTATAACTGGAGTCCCGAGGTAGCCATCGGTAGCTTGTAGCTTTTCCAGCTTTTGGAGCTTGGTGGAGAGCTTTGGCAGCGTTCGCAGCGTTCGGTACGCTTCTTAGCCTTGGGAAGGCTTGACATCGGAGAAGGTGGTTCGAAGAAGAAGAAGACGAGACCCGGGGGTAGTCATCGGGAGATCATCGACAAAAACCCCGGGCCATTGACGAGAAGAAGAAGAAGACGAGACCCGGGGTAGTCATCGGGAGATCATCGACAAAACCCCGGGCCGGTGATGAGAAGAAGAGAGGACGAAACGCCCCACAGCGTCGTGTGTTTGCAGCACGGAGAAAAACGAGCTGCGGGCGAAATGATGGTCAGTGCGTCTTGCTGAAGAGAGAGACGCCATCAGCCTGGGCAGCCGCTGCACCTACAGTCCACTGACCACGTGGAGACAGGACGCCTGAGAGGATCAAAATGCAGACTTCAAAACCTCTGTTTCTAACTGGGATTGGTGAGCATGTTTCTGGCCCCTCATAATCTAATCTAGCTAGGCCTTAGGGGGTGGGCATTTTGGGTATAATTTAACAATGAGTTGTCCCTCGATGTTCCGTGTGTTTCCCTATTTCAGGATGAACCTTGTAAAACATAATATGCTTGTAGATATGTTGGTTAGTACTGTATTATGATTTGTTTTTCCCTCCCATGTACCTCATTGGCTGATATTTAATTTTTCCTCCATGCAATAACATTTCATTTCATTTAATTAAACTTGGTCTATAGAGTATTCTCTACATTGCAGTTCCTGCCTCAAAGTCCAGTGTATAGAACCTAAGGGGTGAGTGGGTCGAACCACTCAGTATATTACTGTGCAAGAGAGCGAGGCCTCTAGAGAGAGAGAGAGGGAGAGACCTCGGCGATCGAAATCCCCTGATAGAAAATGGCGACCACGGCAGGACACTGGCAGCAGGATTGCAATGTATTAGACCCAGGTTTAAATGGACGAAATGTTATGGATGAGAGGATAGTGGATTATGTTTTTGGCAAGGTGAATCTCACTAAGCAGTGGATTTCCGATCTCTTACTGGATGGGCGTCCAGTAGACGCAGCCATCAGGTGGACAGAGAGCAAAGAATATAAGAAGTCAGTTGAGAAGGCAGTGTGGCTGATGTGCTACAAAAGACAAGTCCAGATTTTGGACAAAGTCGTTGCAGCGCAGGCAGCCAAGATCAAAACCCAGGCTTCAGAGATAGAGGAAAAGGCCATGGGTGGGGAAAAGCTCATCGCAGCGCTTCACGCTCTGAATCAGGAATGCCAAACGGTAGCCAGCCAACATCAGGCTAAAATAGAGTACCTGGAATGTCAGGTTACTGAGGCAAAGTTGCACGAAGCGAGAGTACGGGAGAAAACTGCCCGCCTCGCACAACAGCTAAGAGCGCAGGAGGAGAGAGGCAGCTTACAAGCGGGCCATTGAGAATGGGTTTGAGAGCGCAGACCACGGCCCCTGCCAGAAGGCATTAGAAGACCTAAGAACGGCCCTGGCGAAGGCAAAGGGCATGGTGTGCCTCGTAAGCCCAAAAGCGAGACAAATAGACTTCTTGAAGGAATCCAAAAGACCGATTCCACACGAAGCAGTTGTAGCACCAGCCACTGAACCCTCAGCACCGCCGAGCTATAGTGAGGTTTGGCCCAAAGGTGGGGTGGTAGAAGGGGAGGAAGCCGAGGTAGAACCGGAGGAGGAACAACCCCCGGTAGTGAAGCCGGAGCCGGCACCAATGTGTCCTACTCGGCACCAGAGGTACGGTCCCGTCGACGTGAATGGCGTGGACGGACCCCTCCTGAACCAGATTGTGTTGCCCCACGGTGCCCAATAACTCAGAGCGATGGTGAGCCACCTCCCAAAACTCACCGAGAAGGGAGATCCCTCAGTCCATTTCAGGGAGATAGAGGAGACAGCCGCCGTCAATGATTGTGATGATCTTGAACAGGCGAAGCTGTTGCTATTCTCCCTGGATAGCACAATCCTTCAGTGCCTCTCAGACGGGAGTAAGAGGGGATGGAAAGGGTATGTGGAACTTAGGGACAAGGTCCTGGAGGTTATAGGGGTTGATGACGGCAATCCGTTCCTCCGTGTGGAAGGGACTGTGCAGCTAACTGGAGAACCCCCACAGGTTTTCGCAGAAAGGCTGTGGCCAGTGTATCGGCGCAGCTGTCCGGGCATGCCTGAGCGGGTCGCAATGAACGGTGTTCAGCGAGTTCATTGGCTCCGCTGCCTGGTTGCCAACAGCTTACCACAGATACAGGCCCAAGCCAAATCTTGGTTTGACCCCCAAGGTCCCGGTACCACAGAGGAGACAGTGCTCCGACAGCTCACCATTGCATACAAGAATTGCAGGGGTCAGGAGACACCTACCTCTAAGGGTAAAGTGCATGAGGCAAAACCCGCAGCCCCAAATAAAAAGGAGTGGCATCAGGAGGGGAATCGCCCTCCCCAAGCCAAGCTCAATTGCTACGGGTGTGGGAAGGATGGACATTGGCGCAGGGACTGTAAAAATCCGTGGAAGGATAATAAGGGAAGATCTCCCGCAGCCCAAGCCCAAGCCCAGACCGCCGCCCCAGAAAAGGGAACCAGTGCAGCTATGGATCCCGCTGCAATAGAGTCAATTATAGAGGCAATGCGGTCTCTTATGATCTCGCAGGGGAGGGTAGCAGTCACCGCCGGTCCCGTCATCCCTGCAGCCCCGATCGTCTCACCCAAATGACTGGAGCCCGTGCAGCCCGTTTACCCGAGTCCGTTGCGATATGATTTATGGAGACGACCCCTTGTGGAGATGGAGGTAGAAGAGGTAAAAGGGACCTATCTGGTGGATACGGGGGCATTGTGCACCGTGATCCACGCAGCTAACCCTACCACCTCACCTTTGTCCACCGGGGTTCCATATGTTCTGTCGGGCTTCACGGGCAAAGAACAGGCTGGCGCATTCTCCATCCCTCTCTCCATTCATTTAGGACCACTCCGCACCACGTGGAAGTGTATACTGATGAAGTGGGAGATGGAGGGGGGAAAAGGGATCCTTGGGTCCGATTTCCTAGTAGAACATGGGATTCTCGTGGATCTTAGAAATCACTGTCTCTGGGGAACGAGTATGGGTGAGAAAGGAAAAAGGGGTTTCAAGGTGAAACCAAAGAAGGCACGGATCGGCCAACAGGAAGTAAAATTCCTGGGTCTGACCATCCGCGCTGGAGAGCGAGCCACCGGTCCCCACCACTTGCGCAGTGAAGTTGCCCCGGCGCACTAAATGGTTTCACGTAAATCAGTGCAAACTATTTAAGCCGGGTGCAAAAGGGCCAACAACCGAAGCCAGGTCTGAGGGTAAAAATCCTCAGCCTGAGGCGTGCAAAGAGTCACAGACCACACAGGCTGGAACCACAGCCTGCTTGAGGGGAGGAGCTATCCTGCCCACCTGGGAGGTTTCCCCACTGGCCTGGGACTCGGACGGGGAAGAGCCCGAACAGCTGGGCCCCGCCCGTGACACGATTCTGGAGGAGGTGGAGTCGGAGGACGGAGGTCCCACCCTCGACTCAAGCGTAGGGGAGGTAGAACTTGGGGGCGGAGATCCTCCACCTGTAGGGACAGGTAGGGAGGAGTCGTCTGCCACAGACCCAAATCCCGAAGGGGCGGAGCCTGAGGGAAGGGAGCCGAAGCTGGCAGTCGTGGTGGAGCCACGGGCTGAGGGGGCTAAAGTCCCAACCACAGGTCCACTCGCTAAGGGAGCCTCGCCCAAGGCACCCCCTCGCAGGTCGTCTCGAACGCCCCAGCCAGTAAAGCCCTGGCCCGATTCCCCCTAGTTCAGCAGACACCAACTTGGGAAATCCCTAGAAAGACGTAGTCCCCAATTGGCAGCAAAAGGCTGCAGGGGACTCAAACTACAGGTCAGTGCGGCCCCGCCACAGGGAGCAGTGAGCTGCAGTCCGAACAGGGGTTAGGTAGGCTGCCCGGGGACGGGCGGCGCTGTACATAAGTTTAGTTAAGTTTAAGATTGGTTAAGTATAAGGTGTGTAAATTTTTAAGGTGATGGGTGTTATAAGGAATAGTTTTAGAATCTGCCCAGCATGTGTGTTTGTTTTGGATCGAGGTCGAAAGACCCGATCATGCCTTCACCTAGGCCAGAATCTCTCGGGAGCCTGGCTGTATCGTTTAATCTGTTGCAGGAACCAAAGGTACTATGGAAAGGATTCTCATCGTGATCGCGGTGATCGGGTGTAGCTTGGCCTATCAGGGCTACACCAAGGACTCCATCGTATATGGATGTTCTGGGGACACAGCCCCCATCGCAACTGATGGGGCAGGAGTACGGGACGTTGAAGAAACAGCTACCTACTTCCACGAAGGGAGGTGGCCAGGATGGCTGGGGTCGAATTCTATGGAATACTCCAGCCAGTCCGGGTTCGCATACAGAGAGACTTCTCTAATGTGTCCCAGGGTGAGGATCATCGCGCCCAGAGTCAGCGTCACCGTCGGAAGGAAGATTTGTTTGATATGCCATGGACATGTTCCTTTGGACAGATGGTGGTGGCTCCGGAAGCTGAGCAAGACCATGAAGAACTCCACGGTCGAGTGGGAGCGACTGGGTAACAATACCCATCAGACTATTACGAGGACTCATGGGGGATTGAGTGTCTGTTGGGACAAATGGTGGGAACCAGATGAGGGGATTTACATCTGTATGTGGGGTTCAGAACGCATCTGCCCTACAGGCGTCTCCATCTTTTTCCAAAGACAGTGGCAGGATGCTGGGAAAGGGATGAGGTGGGACGTCAGCACACGGGCGTGTGGAGTCCTGTACTCACAGATCCCGGTGAATGCCACTGAGCTCATCACCCGCCCCCGCAAGCCCCTGCCCACGATTCCGGTAGCCAAAGCCCGCAAGGAAGGGTGCCCCACCACTACCAAGGGACCCGGGAACGGATTGGTATTAGTGCCCACAGGTCAGGTGCTGTACCAAGGGGTGCACTACGCGGTGGCCTCAGTGATTTTAAACCTCACCGAGGTGCGATTGCCAGAGTGGTGCCCCAAGGAAACGGAGCAATTGTACCAGGTCCTGTTAACAACTATGTTCAGACAATTTTATGAGTTCGACTTTGCCGATGTCAACAGAGCCGGATTATACACCACACCACAGGAGGTCTTGGACAGGGTAGGGAGACAAAGAAGGAGTACGGTCAATGATATTTTTACCGCCTTTAACACAGGGACTTCCGTCATCAACACTCTAGATGATGTGGAGCTGCAGACCCAGATCAATGGTCTAAAAGGGCGGTTAAGAAAGATACTGACAAACGAGAATAAGGTAGTGGGTTCTGAGTTACATGAGGACCAGGCCATGACACTACACTTAAAAGAAATCATAGCTGAGCTGGAGAAACACGCTAAAACGGTAAATGCTCTCATCAGAGAGGGTCGGAATGCGTCAGATCAGGCTGCGCAGAATGAAGCGTGCGTGCTGTACGGGGCGTGGTTACTGGGTGAGGGCTGCAGTAATCTGGAGGACTTAAAACAAGGTTTGGTCCCCTCCTGGATCGGCAATAAGCACCTCGCAGCCCCCCATCCTTTGGAGAATGCATTAAGTCTGTGCCAGCTCAGACTAGCTTCAGAGGCCTACCCAGTCCCAGTGGATTGTGGGCGGTCTAATCACACCATTATGGGTATAGTGGTAAGAATGCCGGTTATGGGAAAGACAGCTAAACCCGCCCCAGTATACAGGGTGGAGAACATTGGAGTCATTCAAGGGGGTGCACACATTCGCTATACAGTGGTCCCACCTTATGTCATTCGATGGGAGCATACAATGACGGGTACTGACCTCTCGGGGTGCCGGAGCCGGGGAGCACACATCATCCTGTGTCCCCAGCACTTGAATGCCTATTTGAAACCACAGTGCGGGTTCAGAACTGCTGGCGCGAAGCCTATAAATTGCACCATGGAGGCAATGGCACAAAGCCATGTGCCCCCGCAGGTGGCATATATAGGAGGTGGGACATACTGTGTCACCACTGCAGCATCCCACTACCAACATGGACAGCACGGCTGGTGTCCAGTCAGTGACAGCAGTTTCTGCTTCAAACCCAAGGCAGAAGTTCAAGTGGCCCAAGAGCGAATTGTCCCTATTCCTGAACCTTCCACTGTTCACCTCACTGTCAAGGAAAATTTCACCGATCTGCAATGATTCGTTGCACATTTTGGCTATATCATTCCCCCTCTCCCTGAACACCTCACCAAGATACTCAAAGCCGTTGCCGTTTCACAGAAACATTTTTACACGCTGGAGCAGAAGACTTTAGAAATAGGGGCAGACATATTAGCTATAGTGACCCCACAGTGGTGGGACCTGTTCACTAATATAGAAGTCCCTTCTTGGATTAGGATAGCCCCCCACATCCTCGTAGTATGTCAGATTTTTATTGTGATTTATTTACTTTTTGTACATTGTAAGAGGGACAAACGTTTCCAAAAGCATGAGAACAGGGGAGAGTGGAGGCAGCATTATGTGCGGGTAGATGAGGAGACACCCGATTAAATTTTGCTGCTATGTATAGAGTTAAAGTTCCCCTCCCTCCTCTATTTTTGATTGTATTCATGTGTGATTTTGTGTGTATTTTCTTTCTCTATTGTTTTTATTGAAGTTTATTACGTGTGTTGTTGTTAATAAAATAATATGTATGAACCAGGTGGTGTAGGGGTATTAGGCCCCCCTCCACGCCTGGAAATGTGTGTGTCAGATTTTAATTCCAATGTATTGCCATCTATAGATGCTTAATGTACACTGTGGGTTTTTCTGAAATGGGAAATGCATGTGTCGTGGGGTCATAGATAGGTAAATACAGGGGATGGTTTGATTATGGAGAGTCAGAAAATTTTGCTCACCCAGAATTATGATACTTCAAGCAAGTTATAGTATCATCAGGGGGGACTGTAGGATTTGCAAAATTGAACATTGTCCTATAAGGGTCTATTGGCAGAAAAGGCCTTAATTTTTAAAGACTGTTTTAAAAAGAAGCCCAGAAAAAGGACACACAAAATGGCCACCAGACCCTGTGACCAGCTTTTGGGACACTTTAAAATGGTTCCTGCAGTCCCCAGACAGCTTTTGTGGATTCAGCCCACAGTAGGTTCTGGAAGGCAGTTTCAGGGAAAGCGAAACCAGACAGTGCCCCATATATATAGATTGGATACAGATCCGATCAGATCGGCCTGTAGATAAAGGCCATCTAAATGTTTACCCAGACAAAGGGGAACAGATTCAAGTTCGAGGAAGGACATTAAAGACAATACAGGGTTGTTCCAGACCAGAGATGGTAGTTACCGACCATCCCGAAGATACTTTAAAAACAAAGACTACCCCGCTGTGCTACAAGCCTGCCAAAAGTTAAACAAAGACTAAACTTGATTTGGCAGGAGATAAGGGCCTCCATGAAAAGGTATAACTGGAGTCCCGGGGTAGCCATCGGTAGCTTGTAGCTTTTCCAGCTTTTGGAGCTTGGTGGAGAGCTTTGGCAGCGTTCGCAGCGTTCGGTACGCTTCTTAGCCTTGGGAAGGCTTGACATCGGAGAAGGTGGTTCAAAGAAGAAGAAGACGAGACCCGGGGTAGTCATCGGGAGATCATCGACAAAAACCCCGGGCCACTGACGAGAAGAAGAAGAAGACGAGACCCGGGGTAGTCATCGGGAGATCATCGACAAAACCCCGGGCCGGTGACGAGAAGAGAGGATGAAACGCCCCACAGCGTCGTGTGTTGAAGCATGGAGAAAAACGAGCTGCGGGCGAAATGATGGTCAGCGCGTCTTGCTAAAGAGAGAGACGCCATCAGCCTGGGCAGCCGCTGCACCTACAGTCCACTGACCACGTGGAGACAGGACGCCTGAGAGGATCAAAATGCAGACTTCAAAACCTCTGTTTCTAACTGGGATTGGTGAGCATGTTTCTGGCCCCTCGTAATCTAATCTAGCTAGGCCCAGGGGGTGGGCCTTTTGGGTATAATTTAACAATGAGTTGTTGTCCCTCGATGTTCCGTGTGTTTCCCTATTTCAGGATGAACCTTGTAAAACATAATATGCTTGTAGATATGTTGGTTAGTACTGTATTATGATTTGTTTTTCCCTCCCATGTACCTCATTGGCTGATACTTAATTTTTCCTCCATGCAATAAAATTTCATTTCGTTTCATTAAACTTGATCTATAGAGTATTCTCAGCATTGCAGTTCCTGCCTCAAAGTCCAGTGTATAGAACCTAAGGGGTGAGTGTGTCGAACCACTCAGTGTATTACTGTGCAAGAGAGCGAGGCCTCTAGAGAGAGAGAGAGAGACCTCGGCGATCGAAAACCCCTTACAGAGATTACCTGAGAGAATGGAGCGAGAGGACGTGAGAGAGGACCTGAGAGAGGATCTGAGAGAGCGGCGAGAGAGGACCTGAGAGAGCGGGAGCTGAGAGAGCGGGAGCTGAGCGAGTTGTAGCTGAGAGAGCAGGAGCTCAGAGAGCGGAGCTGAGAGAGCAGGAGCTGAGAGAGCGGACCTGAGAGAGCGGAAGCTGAGAGAGCGGGAGCTGAGAGAGCGGGAACTTAGAAAGCGGGAGCTGAGAGAACGGCGCGAGAGGACCTGAGAGGGTAGTGCGAGAGGACCTGAGAGAGTGGCGAGAGAGGACCTGAGAGAGGACTTGAGAGAGGACCTGAGAGAGGACCTGAGAGAGCGGCGAGAGCGGACCTGAGAGGGTGGTGAGAGAGGACCTGAGAGAGTGGTGAGAGAGGTCCTGAAAGAGGACCTGAGAGAGGAGCTGAGAGCGCGGCGAGAGAGGTCCTGAGAGAACGGCGAGAGAGGACCTGAAAGAGTGGCGAGAGAGGTCCTGAGAGAGGACCTGAGAGAGCGGTGAGAGAGCGACAAGAGAGTGGCGCGAGAGGACATGAAAGAGCGGTGAGAGAGGACCTGAGAGAGGACCTGAGAGAGCGGTGAGAGAGGACCTGAGAGAGTGGGGAGAGAGGACCTGAGAGAGCGGCGAGAGAGCGACGAGAGAGTGGCGCAAGAGGACCTGAGACAACGATGAGAGACCAACTGAGAGAGGACCTGAGAGGGCAGTGAGAGTGGACCTGAGAAAGCGGAGAGAGAGGACCTGAGAGAGCGATGAGAGAGGACCTGAGAGAGAACCTGAGAGAGTGTCAAGAGAGGATCTGAGAGAGGACCTGAGAGAGGGCTTGAGAGAGGACTTGAGAGAGCGGCGATAGAGCACCTGAGAGGATCTGAGAAAGCGAGAGCTGAGAGAGCGTACCTGAGAGAGTGGGAGCTGTGAGAGCGGGAGCTGAGAGAGCGGAAGCTGAGAGAGCGGAGCTGAGAGAGCGGACCTGAGAGAGCGGGAGCTGAGAGAGCGGGAGCTGAGAGAGCAGGAGCTGAGAGAGCGGCGCCAGAGGACCTGAGAGAGCGGCGAGAGAGGACCTGAGAGAGTGGCGAGAGAGGACCTGAGAGAACGGCGAGGGAGGAACTGAGAGAGAGGACCTGAGAGAGGACCTGAGAGAGAGGACCGGAGAGCGCGGCGAGAGAGGACCTGAGAGCGCGGCGAGAGAGTACCTGAGAGAGCGGCGAGAAAGGACCTGAGAGAGCGGCGAGAGAGGACCTGCGAGAGCGGTGAGAGAGGACCTGAGAGAGCGGCGAGAGAGCGACGAGAGAGTGGCGCAAGAGGACCTGAGACAACGATGAGAGACCACCTGAGAGAGGACCTGAGAGGGCGGTGAGAGAGGACCTGAGAAAGCGGTGAGAGAGGATTTGAGAGAGGACCTGAGAGAGGGCTTGAGAGAGGACTTGAGAGAGCGGCGATAGGACACCTGAGAGAATGGAGAGAGAGGACGTGAGAGAGGACCTGAGAGAGAAACTGAGAGAGCGGACCTGAGAAAGCGAGAGCTGAGAGAGCGGACGCTGAGAGAGCGGAGCTAAGAGAGCGGACCTGAGATAGCGGGAGCTGAGAGAGCAGGAGCTGAGAGAGCGGCGCCAGAGGACCTGAGAGAGCGGCAAGAGAGGACCTGAGAGAGGACCTGAGACAGGACCTGAGAGAGCGGCGAGAGAGGACCTGAGACAGGACCTGAGACAGGACCTGAGAGAGCGGCGAGAGAGGACCTGAGAGAGCGGCGAGAGAGGACATGAGGGAGCGGCGAGAGAGCGACGAGGGAATGGGGAGAGAGGACCTGAGAGAGCGGTGAAGGAGGACCTGAGAGTTTGTTGAGAGAGGACCTGAGAGAGGACCTGAGAGAGCGGCGAGAGAGGACCTGAGAGAGCGGCGAGAGAGAGACGAGGGAGTGGGGAGAGAGGACCTGAGAGAGTGGGGAGAGAGGACCTGAGAGAGTGTCGAGACAGGTCCTGAGAGAGCGGTGATAGAGGACCTGAGAGAGGACCTGAGAGAGAACCTGAGAGAGTGGACCTGAGAAAGCGGGAGCGGAGAGTGTGGACCTGAGAGAGTGGGACCTGAAAGAGCGGCCCTGAGAGAGCGGAAGCTGAGAGAGCGGGAGCTGAGAGAGCAGGAGCTGAGAGAGCGGCCTGAGAGGACCTGAGAGAGTGGCGAGAGAGGACCTGAGAGAGCGGTGAGAGAGCAACGAGGGAGCGGGGAGAGAGCAACGAGGGAGTGGGGAGAGAGGACATGAGAGAGCGGTGAGAGAGGACCTGAGAGAGTGGGGAGAGAGGACCTGAGAGAGTGTTGAGAGAGGTCCTGAGAGAGCGGTGAAAGAGGACCTGAGAGTGGACCTGAGAAAGCGGGAGCTGAAAGAGCGGACCTGAGAGAGCGGGAGCTGAGAGAGCGGCAGCTGAGAGAGCAGGAGCTGAGAGAGCGGCGAGAGAGGACCTGAGAGAGCGGCGAGAGAGGACATGAGAGAGCGGCGAGAGAGGACCTGAGAGAGCAGAGAGGGAGGACCTGAGGGAGGACCTGAGAGAGCGTTGAGAGAGGACCTGAGAGAGGACCTGAGAGAGGACATGAGAGAGCGGCGAGAGAGGACCTCAGAATGGACCTGAGAGTTCGGTGAGAGATGTCCTGAGAGAGGACCTGAGAGAGCGGTGAGAGAGTGACAAGAGAGTGGCGCGAGAGGACCTGAAAGAGCGGTGAGAGAGGACCTGAGAGAGGACCTGAGAGAGCGGTGAGAGAGAACCTGAGAGAGCGGCGAGAGAGGACCTGAGAGTGGACCTGGGAGAGCACCTGAGAGAGCGGTGAGAGAGGACCTGAGAGAGTGGGGAGAGAGGACCTGAGAAAGCGGTGAGAGAGGACCTGAGAGAGCGGCGAGAGAGTGACGAGAGAGTGGTGCAAGAGGACCTGAGACAACGATGAGAGACCACCTGAGAGAGGACCTGAGAGGGCGGTGAGAGTAGACCTGAGAAAGCGCTGAGAGAGGACCTGAGAGAGGACTTGAGAGAGAACCTGAGAGAGGTCCTGAGAGAGAACCTGAGAGAGCAGACCTGAGAAAGCAAGAGCTGAGAGAGCGTAGCTGAGAGAGTGGGAGCTGTGAGAGCGGGAGCTGAGAGAGCGGAAGCTGAGAGAGCGGACGCTGAGAGAGCGGAGCTGAGAGAGCGGACCTGAGAGAGTGGGAGCTGAGAGAGTGGGAGCTGAGAGAGGAGGGGCTGAGAGAGCGGCGCCAGAGGACCTGAGAGAGCGGCGAGAGAGGACCTGAGAGAGTGGCGAGAGAGGACCTGAGAGAACGGCGAGGGAGGACCTGAGAGAGAGGACCTGAGAGAGGACCTGAGAGAGAGGACCTGAGAGCGCGGCGAGAGAGGACCTGAGAAAGCGGTGAGAGAGGACCTGAGAGAGCGGCGAGAGAGCGACGAGAGAGTGGCGCAAGAGGACCTGAGACAACGATGAGAGACCACCTGAGAGAAGACCTGAGAGGGCGGTTCGAGAGGACCAGAGAAAGCGGTGAGAGAGGACCTGAGAGAGCGATGAGAGAGGACCTGAGAGAGAACCTGAGAGAGTGTCGAGAGAGGATCTGAGAGAGGACCTGAGAGAGGGCTTGAGAGAGGACTTGAGAGAGTGGCGATAGAGCGCCTGAGAGAGGATCTGAGAGAGCGGCGAGAGAGGACCTGAGAGAGCGGCGAGAGAGGTCCTGAGAGAGCGGTGAAAGAGGACCTGAGAGAGGACCTGAGAGAGAACCTGATAGAGTGGACCTGAGAAAGCGGGAGCTGAAAGAGCGGACCTGAGAGAGCAGGAGCTGAGAGAGCGGGAGCTGAGAGAGCAGGAGCTGAGAGAGCAGCGAGAGAGGACCTGAGAGAGTAGGGAGAGAGGAACTGAGAGAGCGGCGAGAGAGGACCTGAGAGAGCGGCGAGAGAGGACATGAGAGAGCGGCGAGAGAGGACCTGAGAGAGCGGCGAGAGAGGACCTGAGAGAGGACCTGGGAGAGCACCTGAGAGAGCGGTGAGAGATGGCCTGAGAGAGTGGGGAGAGAGGACCTGAGAGAGTGGGGAGAGAGGACCTGAGAAAGCGGTGAGAGAGGACCTGAGAGAGCGGCGAGAGAGTGACGAGAGAGTGGCGCAAGAGGACCTGAGACAACGATGAGAGACCACCTGAGAGAGGACCTGAGAGGGCGGTGAGAGTAGACCTGAGAAAGCGGTGAGAGAGGGCCTGAGAGAGAACCTGAGAGAGTGTCGAGAGAGGATCTGAGAGAGGACCTGAGAGAGAACCTGAGAGAGTGTCGAGAGAGGATCTGAGAGAGGACCTGAGAGAACGGAGAGAGAGGACGTGAGAGAGAACCTGAGAGAGCGGACCTGAGAAAGCGAGAGCTGAGAGAGCGTACCTGAGAGAGTGGGAGCTGTGAGAGCGGGAGCTGAGAGAGCGGAAGCTGAGAGAGCGGACGCTGAGAGAGCGGAGCTGAGAGAGCGGACCTGAGAGAGTGGGAGCTGAGAGAGTGGGAGCTGAGAGAGGAGGAGCTGAGAGAGCGGCGCCAGAGGACCAGAGAGAGCAGCGAGAGAGGACCTGAGAGAACGGCGAGGGAGGACCTGAGAGAGAGGACCTGAGAGAGGACCTGAGAGAGAGGACCTGAGAGCGCGGCGAGAGAGGACCTGAGAGCGCGGCGAGAGAGCGACGAGAGAGTGGCGCAAGAGGACCTGAGGCAACGATGAGAGACCACCTGAGAGAGGACCTGAGAGGGCGGTGAGAGAGGACCAGAGAAAGCGGTGAGAGAGGACCTGAGAGAGCGATGAGAGAGGACCTGAGAGAGAACCTGAGAGAGTGTCGAGAGAGGATCTGAGAGAGGACCTGAGAGAACGGAGAGAGAGGACGTGAGAGAGAACCTGAGAGAGGACCTGAGAGAGGGCTTGAGAGAGGACTTGAGAGAACGGCGATAGAGCACCTGAGAGAGGATTTGAGAGAGCGGCGAGAGAGGACCTGAGAGAGCGGCGAGAGAGCGACGAGAGAGTGGCGCAAGAGGACCTGAGACAACGATGAGAGACCACCTGAGAGAGGACCTGAGAGGGCGGTGAGAGAGGACCTGAGAAAGCGGTGAGAGAGGACCTGAGAGAGCGATGAGAGAGGACCTGAGAGAGAACCTGAGAGAGTGTCGAGAGAGGATCTGAGAGAGGACCTGAGAGAGGGCTTGAGAGAGGACTTGAGAGAGCGGCAATAGAGCAGATGAGACAGGATCTGAGAGAGCGGCGAGAGAGGACCTGAGAGAATGGAGAGAGAGGACCTGAGAGAGGACCTGAGAGAGGACCTGAGAGAGAACCTGAGAGAGCGGACCTGAGAAAGCGAGAGCTGAGAGTGCGTATCTGAGAGAGTGGGAGCTGTGAGAGCGGGAGCTGAGAGAGCGGAAGCTGAGAGAGCGGACGCTGAGAGAGCAGGAGCTGAGAGAGCGGCGCCAGAGGACCTGAGAGAGCGGCGAGAGAGGACCTGAGAGAGTGGCGAGAGAGGACCTGAGAGAGGACCTGAGAGAGCGGCGAGGGAGGACCTGAGAGAGCGGTGAAGGAGGACCTGAGAGTGTGTTGAGAGAGGACCTGAGAGAGAGCCTGAGAGAGGACACGAGAGAGCAGTGAGAGAGGACCTGAGAGAGTGGGGAGAGAGGACCTGCGAGAGTGTCGAGAGAGGTCCTGAGAGAGCGGTGATAGAGAACCTGAGAGAGCGATGAGAGAGGACCTGAGAGAGAACCTGAGAGAGTGTCGAGAGAGGAGCTGAGGACATGAGAGCGGGCTTGAGAGAGGACTTGAGAGAGTGGCGATAGAGCACCTGAGAGAGGATCTGAGAGAGCGGCGAGAGAGGACCTGAGAGAGCGGCGAGAGAGCGACGAGAGAGTGGTGCAAGAGGACCTGAGACAACGATGAGAGACCACCTGAGAGAGGACCTCAGAGGGCGGTGAGAGAGGACCTGAGAAAGCGGTGAGAGAGGACCTGAGAGAGCGATGAGAGAGGACCTGAGAGAGAACCTGAGAGAGTGTCGAGAGAGGATCTGAGAGAGGATCTGAGAGAGGGCTTGAGAGAGGACTTGAGAGAGCGGCGATAGAGCACCTGAGAGAGGATCTGAGAGAGCGGCGAGAGAGGACCTGAGAGAATGGAGAGAGAGGACCTGAGAGAGGACCTGAGAGAGGACCTGAGAGAGAACCTGAGAGAGCGGACCTGAGAAAGCGAGAGCTGAGAGAGCGTACCTGAGAGAGTGGGAGCTGTGAGAGCGGGAGCTGAGAGAGCGGAAGCTGAGAGAGCGGACGCTGAGAGAGCAGGAGCTGAGAGAGCGGCGCCAGAGGACCTGAGAGAGCGGCGAGAGAGCGACGAGGGAGTGGGGAGAGAGGACCTGAGAGAGCGGTGAAGGAGGACCTGAGAGTGTGTTGAGAGAGGACCTGAGAGAGGACCTGAGAGAGGACATGAGAGAGCGGTGAGAGAGGAACTGAGAGAGTGGCGAGAGAGGACCTGAGAGAGTGTCGAGAGAGGTCCTGAGAGAGCGGTGATAGAGGACCTGAGAGTGTGTTGAGAGCGGACCTGAGAGAGGGCCTGAGAGAGAACATGAGAGAGCGGTGAGAGAGAACCTGAGAGAGCGGCGAGAGAGGACCTGAGAGAGGACCTGGGAGAGCACCTGAGAGAGCGGTGAGAGAGTGACGAGAGAGTGGCGCAAGAGGACCTGAGACAACGATGAGAGACCACCTGAGAGAGGACCTGAGAGGGCGGTGAGAGTAGACCTGAGAAAGCGGTGAGAGAGGACCTGAGAGAATGGAGAGAGAGGGAGTGGGGAGAGAGGACCTGAGAGAGCGGTGAAGGAGAACCTGAGAGTGTGTTGAGAGAGGACCTGAGAGAGGGCCTGAGAGAGGACATGAGAGAGCGGTAAGAGAGGACCTGAGAGAGTGGGGAGAGAGGACCTGAGAGAGTGTCGAGAGAGGTCCTGAGAGAGCGGTGATAGAGGACCTGAGAGAGCGATGAGAGAGGACCTGAGGGAGAACCTGAGAGAGTGTCGAGAGAGGATCTGAGAGAGGACCTGAGAGAGGGCTTGAGAGAGGACTTGAGAGAGCGGCGATAGAGCAGCTGAGAGAGGATCTGAGAGAGCGGCGAGAGAGGACCTGAGAGAATGGAGAGAGAGGACCTGAGAGAGGACCTGAGAGAGGACCTGAGAGAGAACCTGAGAGAGCGGACCTGAGAAAGCGAGAGCTGAGAGTGCGTACCTGAGAGAGTGGGAGCTGTGAGAGCGGGAGCTGAGAGAGCGGAAGCTGAGAGAGCGGACGCTGAGAGAGCAGGAGCTGAGAGAGCGGCGCCAGAGGACCTGAGAGAGCGGCGAGAGAGGACCTGAGAGAGTGGCGAGAGAGGACCTGAGACAGGACCTGAGAGAGGACCTGAGAGAGCGGCGAGAGAGGACCTGAGAGAGCGGCGAGAGAGCGACGAGAGAGTGGCGCAAGAGGACCTGAGACAACGATGAGAGACCAACTGAGAGAGGACCTGAGAGGGCAGTGAGAGTGGACCTGAGAAAGCGGAGAGAGAGGACCTGAGAGAGCGATGAGAGAGGACCTGAGAGAGAACCTGAGAGAGTGTCAAGAGAGGATCTGAGAGAGGACCTGAGAGAGGGCTTGAGAGAGGACTTGAGAGAGCGGCGATAGAGCACCTGAGAGGATCTGAGAAAGCGAGAGCTGAGAGAGCGTACCTGAGAGAGTGGGAGCTGTGAGAGCGGGAGCTGAGAGAGCGGAAGCTGAGAGAGCGGAGCTGAGAGAGCGGACCTGAGAGAGCGGGAGCTGAGAGAGCGGGAGCTGAGAGAGCAGGAGCTGAGAGAGCGGCGCCAGAGGACCTGAGAGAGCGGCGAGAGAGGACCTGAGAGAGTGGCGAGAGAGGACCTGAGAGAACGGCGAGGGAGGAACTGAGAGAGAGGACCTGAGAGAGGACCTGAGAGAGAGGACCGGAGAGCGCGGCGAGAGAGGACCTGAGAGCGCGGCGAGAGAGTACCTGAGAGAGCGGCGAGAAAGGACCTGAGAGAGCGGCGAGAGAGGACCTGCGAGAGCGGTGAGAGAGGACCTGAGAGAGCGGCGAGAGAGCGACGAGAGAGTGGCGCAAGAGGACCTGAGACAACGATGAGAGACCACCTGAGAGAGGACCTGAGAGGGCGGTGAGAGAGGACCTGAGAAAGCGGTGAGAGAGGATTTGAGAGAGGACCTGAGAGAGGGCTTGAGAGAGGACTTGAGAGAGCGGCGATAGGACACCTGAGAGAATGGAGAGAGAGGACGTGAGAGAGGACCTGAGAGAGAAACTGAGAGAGCGGACCTGAGAAAGCGAGAGCTGAGAGAGCGGACGCTGAGAGAGCGGAGCTAAGAGAGCGGACCTGAGATAGCGGGAGCTGAGAGAGCAGGAGCTGAGAGAGCGGCGCCAGAGGACCTGAGAGAGCGGCAAGAGAGGACCTGAGAGAGGACCTGAGACAGGACCTGAGAGAGCGGCGAGAGAGGACCTGAGACAGGACCTGAGACAGGACCTGAGAGAGCGGCGAGAGAGGACCTGAGAGAGCGGCGAGAGAGGACATGAGGGAGCGGCGAGAGAGCGACGAGGGAATGGGGAGAGAGGACCTGAGAGAGCGGTGAAGGAGGACCTGAGAGTTTGTTGAGAGAGGACCTGAGAGAGGACCTGAGAGAGCGGCGAGAGAGGACCTGAGAGAGCGGCGAGAGAGAGACGAGGGAGTGGGGAGAGAGGACCTGAGAGAGTGGGGAGAGAGGACCTGAGAGAGTGTCGAGACAGGTCCTGAGAGAGCGGTGATAGAGGACCTGAGAGAGGACCTGAGAGAGAACCTGAGAGAGTGGACCTGAGAAAGCGGGAGCGGAGAGTGTGGACCTGAGAGAGTGGGACCTGAAAGAGCGGCCCTGAGAGAGCGGAAGCTGAGAGAGCGGGAGCTGAGAGAGCAGGAGCTGAGAGAGCGGCCTGAGAGGACCTGAGAGAGTGGCGAGAGAGGACCTGAGAGAGCGGTGAGAGAGCAACGAGGGAGCGGGGAGAGAGCAACGAGGGAGTGGGGAGAGAGGACATGAGAGAGCGGTGAGAGAGGACCTGAGAGAGTGGGGAGAGAGGACCTGAGAGAGTGTTGAGAGAGGTCCTGAGAGAGCGGTGAAAGAGGACCTGAGAGTGGACCTGAGAAAGCGGGAGCTGAAAGAGCGGACCTGAGAGAGCGGGAGCTGAGAGAGCGGCAGCTGAGAGAGCAGGAGCTGAGAGAGCGGCGAGAGAGGACCTGAGAGAGCGGCGAGAGAGGACATGAGAGAGCGGCGAGAGAGGACCTGAGAGAGCAGAGAGGGAGGACCTGAGGGAGGACCTGAGAGAGCGTTGAGAGAGGACCTGAGAGAGGACCTGAGAGAGGACATGAGAGAGCGGCGAGAGAGGACCTCAGAATGGACCTGAGAGTTCGGTGAGAGATGTCCTGAGAGAGGACCTGAGAGAGCGGTGAGAGAGTGACAAGAGAGTGGCGCGAGAGGACCTGAAAGAGCGGTGAGAGAGGACCTGAGAGAGGACCTGAGAGAGCGGTGAGAGAGAACCTGAGAGAGCGGCGAGAGAGGACCTGAGAGTGGACCTGGGAGAGCACCTGAGAGAGCGGTGAGAGAGGACCTGAGAGAGTGGGGAGAGAGGACCTGAGAAAGCGGTGAGAGAGGACCTGAGAGAGCGGCGAGAGAGTGACGAGAGAGTGGTGCAAGAGGACCTGAGACAACGATGAGAGACCACCTGAGAGAGGACCTGAGAGGGCGGTGAGAGTAGACCTGAGAAAGCGCTGAGAGAGGACCTGAGAGAGGACTTGAGAGAGAACCTGAGAGAGGTCCTGAGAGAGAACCTGAGAGAGCAGACCTGAGAAAGCAAGAGCTGAGAGAGCGTAGCTGAGAGAGTGGGAGCTGTGAGAGCGGGAGCTGAGAGAGCGGAAGCTGAGAGAGCGGACGCTGAGAGAGCGGAGCTGAGAGAGCGGACCTGAGAGAGTGGGAGCTGAGAGAGTGGGAGCTGAGAGAGGAGGGGCTGAGAGAGCGGCGCCAGAGGACCTGAGAGAGCGGCGAGAGAGGACCTGAGAGAGTGGCGAGAGAGGACCTGAGAGAACGGCGAGGGAGGACCTGAGAGAGAGGACCTGAGAGAGGACCTGAGAGAGAGGACCTGAGAGCGCGGCGAGAGAGGACCTGAGAAAGCGGTGAGAGAGGACCTGAGAGAGCGGCGAGAGAGCGACGAGAGAGTGGCGCAAGAGGACCTGAGACAACGATGAGAGACCACCTGAGAGAAGACCTGAGAGGGCGGTTCGAGAGGACCAGAGAAAGCGGTGAGAGAGGACCTGAGAGAGCGATGAGAGAGGACCTGAGAGAGAACCTGAGAGAGTGTCGAGAGAGGATCTGAGAGAGGACCTGAGAGAGGGCTTGAGAGAGGACTTGAGAGAGTGGCGATAGAGCGCCTGAGAGAGGATCTGAGAGAGCGGCGAGAGAGGACCTGAGAGAGCGGCGAGAGAGGTCCTGAGAGAGCGGTGAAAGAGGACCTGAGAGAGGACCTGAGAGAGAACCTGATAGAGTGGACCTGAGAAAGCGGGAGCTGAAAGAGCGGACCTGAGAGAGCAGGAGCTGAGAGAGCGGGAGCTGAGAGAGCAGGAGCTGAGAGAGCAGCGAGAGAGGACCTGAGAGAGTAGGGAGAGAGGAACTGAGAGAGCGGCGAGAGAGGACCTGAGAGAGCGGCGAGAGAGGACATGAGAGAGCGGCGAGAGAGGACCTGAGAGAGCGGCGAGAGAGGACCTGAGAGAGGACCTGGGAGAGCACCTGAGAGAGCGGTGAGAGATGGCCTGAGAGAGTGGGGAGAGAGGACCTGAGAGAGTGGGGAGAGAGGACCTGAGAAAGCGGTGAGAGAGGACCTGAGAGAGCGGCGAGAGAGTGACGAGAGAGTGGCGCAAGAGGACCTGAGACAACGATGAGAGACCACCTGAGAGAGGACCTGAGAGGGCGGTGAGAGTAGACCTGAGAAAGCGGTGAGAGAGGGCCTGAGAGAGAACCTGAGAGAGTGTCGAGAGAGGATCTGAGAGAGGACCTGAGAGAGAACCTGAGAGAGTGTCGAGAGAGGATCTGAGAGAGGACCTGAGAGAACGGAGAGAGAGGACGTGAGAGAGAACCTGAGAGAGCGGACCTGAGAAAGCGAGAGCTGAGAGAGCGTACCTGAGAGAGTGGGAGCTGTGAGAGCGGGAGCTGAGAGAGCGGAAGCTGAGAGAGCGGACGCTGAGAGAGCGGAGCTGAGAGAGCGGACCTGAGAGAGTGGGAGCTGAGAGAGTGGGAGCTGAGAGAGGAGGAGCTGAGAGAGCGGCGCCAGAGGACCAGAGAGAGCAGCGAGAGAGGACCTGAGAGAACGGCGAGGGAGGACCTGAGAGAGAGGACCTGAGAGAGGACCTGAGAGAGAGGACCTGAGAGAGTGGCGAGAGAGGACCTGAGAGAGCGGTGAGAGAGCAACGAGGGAGCGGGGAGAGAGCAACGAGGGAGTGGGGAGAGAGGACATGAGAGAGCGGTGAGAGAGGACCTGAGAGAGTGGGGAGAGAGGACCTGAGAGAGTGTTGAGAGAGGTCCTGAGAGAGCGGTGAAAGAGGACCTGAGAGTGGACCTGAGAAAGCGGGAGCTGAAAGAGCGGACCTGAGAGAGCGGGAGCTGAGAGAGCGGCAGCTGAGAGAGCAGGAGCTGAGAGAGCGGCGAGAGAGGACCTGAGAGAGCGGCGAGAGAGGACATGAGAGAGCGGCGAGAGAGGACCTGAGAGAGCAGAGAGGGAGGACCTGAGGGAGGACCTGAGAGAGCGTTGAGAGAGGACCTGAGAGAGGACCTGAGAGAGGACATGAGAGAGCGGCGAGAGAGGACCTCAGAATGGACCTGAGAGTTCGGTGAGAGATGTCCTGAGAGAGGACCTGAGAGAGCGGTGAGAGAGTGACAAGAGAGTGGCGCGAGAGGACCTGAAAGAGCGGTGAGAGAGGACCTGAGAGAGGACCTGAGAGAGCGGTGAGAGAGAACCTGAGAGAGCGGCGAGAGAGGACCTGAGAGTGGACCTGGGAGAGCACCTGAGAGAGCGGTGAGAGAGGACCTGAGAGAGTGGGGAGAGAGGACCTGAGAAAGCGGTGAGAGAGGACCTGAGAGAGCGGCGAGAGAGTGACGAGAGAGTGGTGCAAGAGGACCTGAGACAACGATGAGAGACCACCTGAGAGAGGACCTGAGAGGGCGGTGAGAGTAGACCTGAGAAAGCGCTGAGAGAGGACCTGAGAGAGGACTTGAGAGAGAACCTGAGAGAGGTCCTGAGAGAGAACCTGAGAGAGCAGACCTGAGAAAGCAAGAGCTGAGAGAGCGTAGCTGAGAGAGTGGGAGCTGTGAGAGCGGGAGCTGAGAGAGCGGAAGCTGAGAGAGCGGACGCTGAGAGAGCGGAGCTGAGAGAGCGGACCTGAGAGAGTGGGAGCTGAGAGAGTGGGAGCTGAGAGAGGAGGGGCTGAGAGAGCGGCGCCAGAGGACCTGAGAGAGCGGCGAGAGAGGACCTGAGAGAGTGGCGAGAGAGGACCTGAGAGAACGGCGAGGGAGGACCTGAGAGAGAGGACCTGAGAGAGGACCTGAGAGAGAGGACCTGAGAGCGCGGCGAGAGAGGACCTGAGAAAGCGGTGAGAGAGGACCTGAGAGAGCGGCGAGAGAGCGACGAGAGAGTGGCGCAAGAGGACCTGAGACAACGATGAGAGACCACCTGAGAGAAGACCTGAGAGGGCGGTTCGAGAGGACCAGAGAAAGCGGTGAGAGAGGACCTGAGAGAGCGATGAGAGAGGACCTGAGAGAGAACCTGAGAGAGTGTCGAGAGAGGATCTGAGAGAGGACCTGAGAGAGGGCTTGAGAGAGGACTTGAGAGAGTGGCGATAGAGCGCCTGAGAGAGGATCTGAGAGAGCGGCGAGAGAGGACCTGAGAGAGCGGCGAGAGAGGTCCTGAGAGAGCGGTGAAAGAGGACCTGAGAGAGGACCTGAGAGAGAACCTGATAGAGTGGACCTGAGAAAGCGGGAGCTGAAAGAGCGGACCTGAGAGAGCAGGAGCTGAGAGAGCGGGAGCTGAGAGAGCAGGAGCTGAGAGAGCAGCGAGAGAGGACCTGAGAGAGTAGGGAGAGAGGAACTGAGAGAGCGGCGAGAGAGGACCTGAGAGAGCGGCGAGAGAGGACATGAGAGAGCGGCGAGAGAGGACCTGAGAGAGCGGCGAGAGAGGACCTGAGAGAGGACCTGGGAGAGCACCTGAGAGAGCGGTGAGAGATGGCCTGAGAGAGTGGGGAGAGAGGACCTGAGAGAGTGGGGAGAGAGGACCTGAGAAAGCGGTGAGAGAGGACCTGAGAGAGCGGCGAGAGAGTGACGAGAGAGTGGCGCAAGAGGACCTGAGACAACGATGAGAGACCACCTGAGAGAGGACCTGAGAGGGCGGTGAGAGTAGACCTGAGAAAGCGGTGAGAGAGGGCCTGAGAGAGAACCTGAGAGAGTGTCGAGAGAGGATCTGAGAGAGGACCTGAGAGAGAACCTGAGAGAGTGTCGAGAGAGGATCTGAGAGAGGACCTGAGAGAACGGAGAGAGAGGACGTGAGAGAGAACCTGAGAGAGCGGACCTGAGAAAGCGAGAGCTGAGAGAGCGTACCTGAGAGAGTGGGAGCTGTGAGAGCGGGAGCTGAGAGAGCGGAAGCTGAGAGAGCGGACGCTGAGAGAGCGGAGCTGAGAGAGCGGACCTGAGAGAGTGGGAGCTGAGAGAGTGGGAGCTGAGAGAGGAGGAGCTGAGAGAGCGGCGCCAGAGGACCAGAGAGAGCAGCGAGAGAGGACCTGAGAGAACGGCGAGGGAGGACCTGAGAGAGAGGACCTGAGAGAGGACCTGAGAGAGAGGACCTGAGAGCGCGGCGAGAGAGGACCTGAGAGCGCGGCGAGAGAGCGACGAGAGAGTGGCGCAAGAGGACCTGAGGCAACGATGAGAGACCACCTGAGAGAGGACCTGAGAGGGCGGTGAGAGAGGACCAGAGAAAGCGGTGAGAGAGGACCTGAGAGAGCGATGAGAGAGGACCTGAGAGAGAACCTGAGAGAGTGTCGAGAGAGGATCTGAGAGAGGACCTGAGAGAACGGAGAGAGAGGACGTGAGAGAGAACCTGAGAGAGGACCTGAGAGAGGGCTTGAGAGAGGACTTGAGAGAACGGCGATAGAGCACCTGAGAGAGGATTTGAGAGAGCGGCGAGAGAGGACCTGAGAGAGCGGCGAGAGAGCGACGAGAGAGTGGCGCAAGAGGACCTGAGACAACGATGAGAGACCACCTGAGAGAGGACCTGAGAGGGCGGTGAGAGAGGACCTGAGAAAGCGGTGAGAGAGGACCTGAGAGAGCGATGAGAGAGGACCTGAGAGAGAACCTGAGAGAGTGTCGAGAGAGGATCTGAGAGAGGACCTGAGAGAGGGCTTGAGAGAGGACTTGAGAGAGCGGCAATAGAGCAGATGAGACAGGATCTGAGAGAGCGGCGAGAGAGGACCTGAGAGAATGGAGAGAGAGGACCTGAGAGAGGACCTGAGAGAGGACCTGAGAGAGAACCTGAGAGAGCGGACCTGAGAAAGCGAGAGCTGAGAGTGCGTATCTGAGAGAGTGGGAGCTGTGAGAGCGGGAGCTGAGAGAGCGGAAGCTGAGAGAGCGGACGCTGAGAGAGCAGGAGCTGAGAGAGCGGCGCCAGAGGACCTGAGAGAGCGGCGAGAGAGGACCTGAGAGAGTGGCGAGAGAGGACCTGAGAGAGGACCTGAGAGAGCGGCGAGGGAGGACCTGAGAGAGCGGTGAAGGAGGACCTGAGAGTGTGTTGAGAGAGGACCTGAGAGAGAGCCTGAGAGAGGACACGAGAGAGCAGTGAGAGAGGACCTGAGAGAGTGGGGAGAGAGGACCTGCGAGAGTGTCGAGAGAGGTCCTGAGAGAGCGGTGATAGAGAACCTGAGAGAGCGATGAGAGAGGACCTGAGAGAGAACCTGAGAGAGTGTCGAGAGAGGAGCTGAGGACATGAGAGCGGGCTTGAGAGAGGACTTGAGAGAGTGGCGATAGAGCACCTGAGAGAGGATCTGAGAGAGCGGCGAGAGAGGACCTGAGAGAGCGGCGAGAGAGCGACGAGAGAGTGGTGCAAGAGGACCTGAGACAACGATGAGAGACCACCTGAGAGAGGACCTCAGAGGGCGGTGAGAGAGGACCTGAGAAAGCGGTGAGAGAGGACCTGAGAGAGCGATGAGAGAGGACCTGAGAGAGAACCTGAGAGAGTGTCGAGAGAGGATCTGAGAGAGGATCTGAGAGAGGGCTTGAGAGAGGACTTGAGAGAGCGGCGATAGAGCACCTGAGAGAGGATCTGAGAGAGCGGCGAGAGAGGACCTGAGAGAATGGAGAGAGAGGACCTGAGAGAGGACCTGAGAGAGGACCTGAGAGAGAACCTGAGAGAGCGGACCTGAGAAAGCGAGAGCTGAGAGAGCGTACCTGAGAGAGTGGGAGCTGTGAGAGCGGGAGCTGAGAGAGCGGAAGCTGAGAGAGCGGACGCTGAGAGAGCAGGAGCTGAGAGAGCGGCGCCAGAGGACCTGAGAGAGCGGCGAGAGAGCGACGAGGGAGTGGGGAGAGAGGACCTGAGAGAGCGGTGAAGGAGGACCTGAGAGTGTGTTGAGAGAGGACCTGAGAGAGGACCTGAGAGAGGACATGAGAGAGCGGTGAGAGAGGAACTGAGAGAGTGGCGAGAGAGGACCTGAGAGAGTGTCGAGAGAGGTCCTGAGAGAGCGGTGATAGAGGACCTGAGAGTGTGTTGAGAGCGGACCTGAGAGAGGGCCTGAGAGAGAACATGAGAGAGCGGTGAGAGAGAACCTGAGAGAGCGGCGAGAGAGGACCTGAGAGAGGACCTGGGAGAGCACCTGAGAGAGCGGTGAGAGAGTGACGAGAGAGTGGCGCAAGAGGACCTGAGACAACGATGAGAGACCACCTGAGAGAGGACCTGAGAGGGCGGTGAGAGTAGACCTGAGAAAGCGGTGAGAGAGGACCTGAGAGAATGGAGAGAGAGGGAGTGGGGAGAGAGGACCTGAGAGAGCGGTGAAGGAGAACCTGAGAGTGTGTTGAGAGAGGACCTGAGAGAGGGCCTGAGAGAGGACATGAGAGAGCGGTAAGAGAGGACCTGAGAGAGTGGGGAGAGAGGACCTGAGAGAGTGTCGAGAGAGGTCCTGAGAGAGCGGTGATAGAGGACCTGAGAGAGCGATGAGAGAGGACCTGAGGGAGAACCTGAGAGAGTGTCGAGAGAGGATCTGAGAGAGGACCTGAGAGAGGGCTTGAGAGAGGACTTGAGAGAGCGGCGATAGAGCAGCTGAGAGAGGATCTGAGAGAGCGGCGAGAGAGGACCTGAGAGAATGGAGAGAGAGGACCTGAGAGAGGACCTGAGAGAGGACCTGAGAGAGAACCTGAGAGAGCGGACCTGAGAAAGCGAGAGCTGAGAGTGCGTACCTGAGAGAGTGGGAGCTGTGAGAGCGGGAGCTGAGAGAGCGGAAGCTGAGAGAGCGGACGCTGAGAGAGCAGGAGCTGAGAGAGCGGCGCCAGAGGACCTGAGAGAGCGGCGAGAGAGGACCTGAGAGAGTGGCGAGAGAGGACCTGAGACAGGACCTGAGAGAGGACCTGAGAGAGCGGCGAGAGAGGACCTGAGAGAGCGGCGAGAGAGCGACGAGGGAGTGGGGAGAGAGGACCTGAGAGAACAGTGAAGGAGGACCTGAGAGTGCGTTGAGAGAGGACCTGAGAGAGGACCTGAGAGAGGACATGAGAGAGCGGTGAGAGAGGACCTGAGAGAGTGGCGAGAGAGGACCTGAGAGAGTGTCGAGAGAGGTCCTGAGAGAGCGGTGAAGGAGGACCTGAGAGTGTGTTGAGAGAGGACCTGAGAGAGGGCCTGAGAGAGGACATGAGAGAGCGGTGAGAGAGAACCTGAGAGAGCGGCGAGAGAGGACCTGAGAGAGGACCTGGGAGAGCACCTGAGAGAGCGGTGAGAGAGTGACGAGAGAGTGGCGCAAGAGGACCTGAGACAACGATGAGAGACCACCTGAGAGAGGACCTGAGAGGGCGGTGAGTAGACCTGAGAAAGCGGTGAGAGAGGACCTGAAAGAATGGAGAGAGAGGGAGTGGGGAGAGAGGACCTGAGAGAGCGGTGAAGGAGGACCTGAGAGTGTGCTGAGAGAGGACCTGAGAGAGGGCCTGAGAGAGGACACGAGAGAGCGGTGAGAGAGGACCTGAGAGAGTGGGGAGAGAGGACCTGAGAGAGTGTCGAGAGAGGTCCTGAGAGTGCGGTGATAGAGGACCTGAGAGAGCGATGAGAGAGGACCTGAGAGAGAACCTGAGAGAGTGTCGAGAGAGGATCTGAGAGAGGACCTGAGAGAGGGCTTGAGAGAGGACTTGAGAGAGCGGCGATAGAGCACCTGAGAGAGGATCTGAGAGAGCGGCGAGGGAGGACCTGAGAGAATGGAGAGAGAGGACATGAGAGAGCACCTGAGAGAGGACCTGAGAGAGAACCTGAGAGAGCGGACCTGAGAAAGCGAGAGCTGAGAGAGCGTACCTGAGAGACTGGGAGCTTTGAGAGCGGGAGCTGAGAGAGCGGAAGCTGAGAGAACGGGCGCTGAGAGAGCGGGGCTAAGAGAGCGGACCTGAGAGAGCAGGAGCTGAGCGAGCGGGAGCTGAGAGAGCAGGAGCTGAGAGAGCGGCGCCAGAGGACCTGAGAGCGCGGCGAGAGAGGACCTGAGAGAGTGGCGAGAGAGGACCTGAGACAGGACCTGAGACAGGACCTGAGAGAGCGGCGAGGGAGGACCTGAGAGAGCGGCGAGAGAGCGATGAGGGAGTGGGGAGAGAGGACCTGAGAGAGCGGTGAAGGAGGACCTGAGAGTTTGTTGAGAGAGGACCTGAGAGAGGACATGAGAGAGCGGTGAGAGAGGACCTGAGAGAGTGGGGAGAGAGGACCTGAGAGAGTGTCGAGAGAGGTCCTGAGAGAGCGGTGATAGAGGACCTGAGAGAGGACCTGAGAGAGAACCTGAGAGAGCGGACCTGAGAAAGCGGGAGCGGAGAGTGCAGACCTGAGAGAGTGGGAGCTGAAAGAGCGGCCCTGAGAGAGCAGGAGCTGAGAGAGCGGCGTGAGAGGACCTGGGAGAGTGGCGAGAGAGGACCTGAGAGAGCGGCGAGAGAGCAACGAGGGAGCAGGGAGAGCGCAACGAGGCAGTGGGGAGAGAGGACCTGAGAGAGCGGTGAGGGAGGACCTGAGAGAGAACCTGAGAGAGGACATGAGAGAGCGGTAAGAGAGGACCTGAGAGAGTGGGGAGAGAGGACCTGAGAGAGTGTCGAGAGAGGTCCTGAGAGAGCGGTGATAGAGGACCTGAGAGAGGACCTGAGAGAGAATCTGATAGAGTGGACCTGAGATAGCGGGAGCTGAAAGAGCGGACCTGAGAGAGCGGGAGCTGAGAGAGCGAGAGCTGAGAGAGCAGGAGCTGAGAGAGCGGCGAGAGAGGACCTGAGAGAGTAGGGAGAGAGGACCTGAGAGAGCGGCGAGAGAGGACCTGAGAGAGGACCTGAGAGAGGACCTGAGAGAGCAGCGAGAGAGGACCTCAGAAAGGACCTGAGAGATCGGTGAGAGAGGTCCTGAGAGAGGACCTGAGAGAGCGGTTAGAGAGGACCTGAGAGAGGACCTGAGAGAGGACCTGGGAGAGCACCTGAGAGAGCGGTGAGAGAGAACCTGAGAGAGCGGCGAGACAGGACCTGAGAGAGAACCTGAGAGAGGACCTGAGAGAGGACCTGAGAGAGAACCTGAGAGAGCGGACCTGAGAAAGCGAGAGCTGAGAGAGCGTGCCTGAGAGAGTGGGAGCTGTGAGAGCGGGAGTTGAGGGAGCGGAAGCTGAGAGAGCGGACGCTGAGAGAGCGGAGCTGAGAGAGCGGACCTGAGAGAGCGGGAGCTGAGTGAGTGGGAGCTGAGAGAGGAGGAGCTGAGAGAGCGGCGCCAGAGGACCTGAGAGAGCGGTGAGAGAGGACCTGAGAGAGCGGACCTGAGAAAGCGGGAGCTGAGAGTGCGGACCTGAGAGAGTGGGACCTGAAAGTGCGGCCCTGAGAGCGGGAGCTGAGAGAGCGGGAGCTGAGAGAGCAGGAGCTGAGAGAGCGGTGTGAGAGGACCTGAGAGAGTGGCGAGAGAGGACCTGAGAGAGCGGTGAGAGAGGACCTGAGAGAGTGGCGAGAGAGGACCTGAGAGAGCGGCGAGAGAGGACCTGAGAGAGCGGCGAGAGAGCAACGAGGGAGTGGGGAGAGAGGACCTGAGAGAGCGGTGAGGGAGGACCTGAGAGAGGGAGTGGGGAGAGAGGACCTGAGCGAGCGGTGAGGGAGGACCTGAGAGAGGGCCTGAGAGAGGACATGAGAGAGCGGTGAGAGAGGACCTGAGAGAGTGGGGAGAGAGGACCTGAGAAAGTGTCGAGAGAGGTCCTGAGAGAGCAGTGATAGAGGACCTGAGAGAGGACCTGAGAGAGAACCTGATAGAGCGGACCTGAGAAAGCGGGAGCTGAAAGAGTGGACCTGAGCGAGCGGGAGCTGAGAGAGCGGGAGCTGAGAGAGCAGGAGCTGAGAGAGCGGAGCCAGAGGACCTGAGAGAGCAGCGAGGGAGGACCTGAGAGAGGACCTGAGACAGGACCTGAGGTGGGACCTGAGAGAGCGGCGAGAGAGCGACGAGGGAGTTGGGAGGGAGGACCTGAGAGAGCGGTGAAGGAGGACCTGAGAGTGTGTTGAGAGAGGACCTGAGAGAGGACCTGAGAGAGCGGTGAGAGATGACCTGAGAGAGCGATGAGAGAGGACCTGAGAGAGCGATGAGAGAGGACCTGAGAGAGCGTATAGAGAGGACGTGAGAGAGCGGCGAGAGAGGACGTGAGAGAGCGGCGAGAGAGGACGTGAGAGAGGACCTGAGAGAGCGGACCTGAGAGAGCGGACCTGAGAGACTGGGAGCTGAGAGAGTGAGAGCTGGGAGAGCAGGACCTGAGAGAACGGGATCTGAGAGAGCGGGAGCTGAGAGAGCGGACCTGAGAGAGCGGGAGCTGAGAGTGCGGACCTGAGAGAGCGGGAGCTGAGAGAGCGGGAGCTGAGAGAGCGGACCTGAGAGAGCGGGTGCTGAGAGAATGGCGCGAGAGGACCTGAGAGAGCAGGCCTGAGA
Source organism: Somniosus microcephalus (assembly GCF_052327205.1). Lineage (NCBI taxonomy): Eukaryota > Metazoa > Chordata > Chondrichthyes > Squaliformes > Somniosidae > Somniosus > Somniosus microcephalus. Next base: position 43,635,103 of record NC_141001.1, read on the forward strand.
GAGCGGGAGCTGAGAGAGCGGACCTGAGAGAGCGGGAGCTGAGAGAGTGGACCTGAGAGAGCGGACCTGAGACAGCGGATCTGAGAGACTGGGAGCTGAGAGAGTGAGAGCTGGGAGAGCGGCAGCTGAGAGAGCGGAAGCTGAGAGAGCGGGAGTTGAGAGAGTAAAGCTGAGAGGGCGGACCTGAGAGAGCGGGAGCTGAGAGTGCGGACCTGAGAGAGTGGGAGCTGAGAGAGTGAGAGCTGGGAGAGCGGGAGCTGAGAGAGCGGAAGCTGAGAGAGCGGGAGTTGAGAGAGTAAAACTGAGAGAGCGGGAGCTGAGAGAGCAGAACTAAAGCTAGGAACGATACAGAGTAGATTAGCATGGCACCTGCACAAGGACAACACGCAAATTCGTGAAACGTTCCCTTAAAAAAAGAGAGCGGGAGCTGAGAGAGCGGGAGCTGAGAGAGCGGACCTGAGAGAGCGGACCTGAGAGAGCGGGAGCTGAGAGAGCGGGAGCTGAGAGAGCAGGAGCTGAGAGAGCGGACCTGAGAGAGCAGGAGCTGAGAGAGCGGACCTGAGAGAGCGGGAGCTGAGAGAGCGGCGCCAGAGGACCTGAGAGAGCGGCGAGAGAGCGACGAGGGAGTGGGGAGAGAGGACCTGAGAGAGCGGTGAAGGAGGACCTGAGAGTGTGTTGAGAGAGGACCTGAGAGAGGACCTGAGAGAGGACATGAGAGAGCGGTGAGAGAGCACCTGAGAGAGTGGCGAGAGAGGACCTGAGAGTGTCGAGAGAGGTCCTGAGAGAGCGGTGATAGAGGACCTGAGAGTGTGTTGAGAGCGGACCTGAGAGAGGGCCTGAGAGAGAACATGAGAGAGCGGTGAGAGAGAACCTGAGAGAGCGGCGAGAGAGGACCTGAGAGAGGACCTGGGAGAGCACCTGAGAGAGCGGTGAGAGAGTGACGAGAGAGTGGCGCAAGAGGACCTGAGACAACGATGAGAGACCACCTGAGAGACGACCTGAGAGGGCGATGAGAGTAGACCTGAGAAAGCGGTGAGAGAGGACCTGAGAGAATGGAGAGAGAGGGAGTGGGGAGAGAGGACCTGAGAGAGCGGTGAAGGAGGGCCTGAGAGTGTGTTGAGAGAGGACCTGAGAGAGGGCCTGAGAGAGGACATGAGAGAGCGGTGAGAGAGGACCTGAGAGAGTGGGGAGAGAGGACCTGAGAGAGTGTCGAGAGAGGTCCTGAGAGCAGCGATAGAGGACCTGAGAGAGCGATGAGAGAGGACCTGAGAGAGAACCTGAGAGAGTGTCGAGAGAGGAGCTGAGAGAGGACCTGAGAGAGGGCTTGAGAGAGGACTTGAGAGAGCGGCGATAGAGCACCTGAGAGAGGATCTGAGAGAGCGGCGAGGGAGGACCTGAGAGAATGGAGAGAGAGGACATGAGAGAGGACCTGAGAGAGGACCTGAGAGAGGACCTGAGAGAGAACCTGAGAGAGCGGACCTGAGAAAGCGAGAGCTGAGAGAGCGTACCTGAGAGAGTGGGAGCTGTGAGAGCGGGAGCTGAGAGAGCGGAAGCTGAGAGAGCGGGCGCTGAGAGAGCGGAGCTAAGAGAGCGGACCTGAGAGAGCGGGAGCTGAGAGAGCGGGAGCTGAGAGAGCAGAAGCTGAGAGAGCGGCGCCAGAGGACCTGAGAGAGCGGCGAGAGAGGACCTGAGAGAGTGGCGAGAGAGGACCTGAGAGAGGACCTGAGACGGGACCTGAGACAGGACCTGAGAGAGCGGCGAGAGAGGACCTGAGAGAGCGGCGAGAGAGCGATGAGGGAGTGGGGAGAGAGGACCTGAGAGAGCCGTGAAGGAGGACCTGAGAGTTTGTTGAGAGAGGACCTGAGAGAGGACCTGAGAGAGGACATGAGAGAGCGGTGAGAGAGGACCTGAGAGAGTGGGGAGAGAGGGCCTGAGAGAGTGTCGAGAGAGGTCCTGAGAGAGCGGTGATAGAGGACCTGAAAGAGGACCTGAGAGAGAACCTGAGAGAGCGGACCTGAGAAAGCGGGAGCGGAGAGTGCAGACCTGAGAGAGTGGGAGCTGAAAAAGCGGCCCTGAGAGAGCGGGAGCTGAGAGAGCAGGAGCTGAGAGAGCGGCGTGAGAGGACCTGGGAGAGTGGCGAGAGAGGACCTGAGAGAGCGGTGAGAGAGGACCTGAGAGAGCGGCGAGAGAGCAACGAGGGAGCGGGGAGAGAGCAACGAGGCAGTGGGGAGAGAGGACTTGAGAGAGCGGTGAGGGAAGACCTGAGAGAGGACATGAGAGAGTGGTGAGAGAGGACCTGAGAGAGTGGGGAGAGAGGATCTGAGAGAGTGTCGAGAGAGGACCTGAGAGAGCGGACCTGAGAAAGCGGGAGCTGAGAGTGCGGACCTGAGAGAGTGGGACCTGAAAGTGCGGCCCTGAGAGAGCGGGAGCTGAGAGAGCGGGAGCTGAGCGAACAGGAGCTGAGAGAGCGGTGTGAGAGGACCTGAGAGAGTGGCGAGAGAGGACCTGAGAGAGCGGCGAGAGAGCAACGAGGGAGTGGGGAGAGAGGACCTGGGAGAGCGGTGAGGGAGGACCTGAGAGAGGGAGTGGGGAGAGAGGACCTGAGCGAGCGGTGAGGGAGGACCTGAGAGAGGACCTGAGAGAGGACATGAGAGAGCGGTGAGAGAGGACCTGAGAGAGTGGGGAGAGAGGACCTGAGAAAGTGTCGAGAGAGGTCCTGAGAGAGCGGTGATAGAGGACCTGAGAGAGGACCTGAGAGAGAACCTGATAGAGCGGACCTGAGAAAGCGGGAGCTGAAAGAGCAGACCTGAGCGAGCGGGAGCTGAGAGAGCGGGAGCTGAGAGAGCAGGAGCTGAGAGAGCGGAGCCAGAGGACCTGAGAGAGCGGCGAGCGAGGACCTGAGACAGGACCTGAGGTGGGACCTGAGAGAGCGGCGAGAGAGCGACGAGGAAGTTGGGAGAGAGGACCTGAGAGAGCGGTGAAGGAGGACCTGAGAGTGTGTTGAGAGAGGACCTGAGAGAGGACCTGAGAGAGGACATGAGAGAGCGGTGAGGGAGGACCTGAGAGAGTGGGGAGAGAGGACCTGAGAGAGTTTCGAGAGAGGTCCTGAGAGAGCGGTGATAGAGGACCTGAGAGAGGACCTTAGAGAGAACCTGAGAGAGCGGACCTGAGAAAGCGGGAGCTGAGAGTGCGGACCTGAGAGAGTGGGACCTGAAAGAGCGGCCCTGAGAGAGCGGGAGCTGAGAGAGCGGGAGCTGAGAGAGCAGGAGCTGAGAGAGCGGTGTGAGAGGACCTGAGAGAGTGGCGAGAGAGGACCTGAGAGAGCGGTGAGAGAGGACCTGAGAGAAGACCTGAGAAAGCAGTGAGAGAGGACCTGAGAGAGTGGCGAGAGAGGACCTGAGAGAGCGGCGAGAGAGGACCTGAGAGAGCGGCGAGAGAGCAACGAGGGAGTGGGGAGAGAGGACCTGAGAGAGCGGTGAGGGAGGACCTGAGAGAGGACCTGAGAGAGGACATGAGAGAGCGGTGAGAGAGGACCTGCGAGAATGTCGAGAGAGGTCCTGAGAGAGTGGTGATAGAGGACCTGAGAGAGAACCTGAGAGAGAACCTGATAGAGCGGACCTGAGAAAGCGGGAGCTGAAAGAGCGGACCTGAGAGAGCGGGAGCTGTGAGAGCGGGAGCTGAGAGAGCAGGAGCTGAGAGAGCGGCGAGAGAGGACCTGAGAGAGTAGGGAGAGAGGACCTGAGAGAGCGGCGAGAGAGGACCTGAGAGAGCGGCGAGAGAGGACATGAGAGAGCGGCGAGAGAGGACCTGAGGGAGCAGAGAGGGAGGACCTGAGAGAGCGTTGAGAGAGGACCTGAGAGAGGACCTGAGAGAGCGGCGAGAGAGGACCTCAGAAAGGACCTGAGAGAGCGGTGAGAGAGGACCTGAGAGAGTGGCGAGAGAGGACCTGAGAGAGTGGCACGAGAGGACCTGAGAGAGTGGGGAGAGAGGACCTGAGAGAGGACCTGAGAGAGCGGAGAGAGAGGACCTGAGAGAGGACCTGAGAGAGAGGGGAGAGAGGACCTGAGAGAGGACCTGAGAGAGTGTGGAGAGAGGACCTGAGAGAACGGTGAGAGAGGAGCTGAGAGAGCGTATAGAGAGGACGTGAGAGAGCGGCGAGAGAGGACGTGAGAGAGCGGCGAGAGAGGACGTGAGAGAGGACCTGAGAGAGCGGACCTGAGAGAGCGGACCTGAGAGAGCGGACCTGAGACAGCGGATCTGAGAGACTGGGAGCTGAGAGAGTGAGAGCTGGGAGAGCGGGAGCTGAGAGAGCGGAAGCTGAGAGAGCGGGAGTTGAGAGAGTAAAGCTGAGAGAGCGGACCTGAGAGAACGGGATCTGAGAGAGCGGGAGCTGAGAGAACGGACCTGAGAGAGCGGGAGCTGAGAGTGCGGACCTGAGAGAGCGGGAGCTGAGAGAGCGGGAGCTGAGAGAGCGGACCTGAGAGAGCGGGTGCTGAGAGAATGGCGCGAGAGGACCTGAGAGAGCAGGCCTGAGAGAGCAGGAGCTGAGAGAGCGGACCTGAGAGAGCGGACCTGAGAGAGCGGACCTGAGAGAGCGGGACCTGAGAGAGCGGACCTGAGAGAGCGGGAGCTGAAAGAGCGGGATCTGAGAGAGTGGGAGCTGAGAGCGCGGACCTGAGAGAGCGGGAGCTGAGAGAGCGGGAGCTGAGAGAGTGGGAGCTGAGAGCGCGGACCTGAGAGAGCGGGAGCTGAGAGAGCGGGAGCTGAGAGAGTGGGAGCTGAGAGCGCGGACCTGAGAGAGTGGGACCTGAGAGAGCGGGAGCTGAGAGAGCGGGAGCTGAGAGGGTGGGAGCTGAGAGCGCGGACATGAGAGAGCGGACCTGAGAGAGTGGGAGCTGAGAGAGCGGGAGCTGAGAGAGCAGAACTAAAGCTAGGAATGATACAGAGTAGATTAGCATGGCAGCTGCACAAGGACAACACGCAAATTCGTGAAACGTTCCCTTAAAAAAAGAGAGCGGGAGCTGAGAGAGCGGGAGCTGAGAGAGCGGACCTGAGAGAGCGGACCTGAGAGAGCGGACCTGAGAGAGCGGGAGCTGAGAGAGCGGACCTGAGAGAGCGGACCTGAGAGAGCGTACCGTAGAGAGCGGACCTGTGAGAGCAGGAGCTGATAGAGCAGACCTGAGATAGCGGACCTGAGAGAGCGGACCTGAGAGAGTGGACCTGAGAGAGCCGGAGCTCAGAGAACGGACCTGAGAGAGCGGGAGCTGAGCGAGCAGGAGCTGAGAGAGCGGACCTGAGATAGCGGACCTGAGAGAGCGGACCTGAGAGAGCGGACCTGAGAGAGCCGGAGCTGAGAGAACGGACCTGAGAGAGCGGGAGCTGAGAGAGCAGGAGCTGAGAGAGCGGACCTGAGAGAGTGGGAGCTGAGAGAGCGGACCTGAGAGAGCGGGAACTTAGAAAGCGGGAGCTGAGAGAACGGCGCGAGAGGACCTGAGAGGGTAATGCGAGAGGACCTGAGAGAGTGGCGAGAGAGGATCTGAGAGAGGACCTGAGAGAGGACCTGAAAGAGCGGAGAGAGAGGACCTGAGAGAGCGGGAGCTGAGAGAGCGGGAGCTGAGAGAGCGCAGCTGAGAGAGCAGGAGCAGAGAGAGTGGACCTGAGAGGGCTAGAGCTGAGAGAGCGGGAGCTGAGAGAGCGGACCTGAGAGAGCAGGCCTGAGAGAGTGGGAGCTGAGGCAGCGGACCTGAGAGAGCGGACCTGAGAGAGCGGGAGCTGAGAGAGTGGGAGCTGAGAGCGCGGAACTAAAGTTAGGAATGATACAGAGTAGATTAGCATGGCACCTGCACAAGGACAACACGCAAGTTCGTAAAACGTTCCCTTAAAAAAAGAGAGCGGGAGCTGAGAGAGCGGACCTGAGAGAGCGGGAGCTGAGAGAGCGGACCTGAGAGAGCGGACCTGAGAGAGCGTACCGTAGAGAGCGGACCTGTGAGAGCAGGAGCTGATAGAGCAGACCTGAGATAGCGGACCTGAGAGAGCGGACCTGAGAGAGCGGACCTGAGAGAGCCGGAGCTGAGAGAACGGACCTGAGAGAGCGGACCTGAGAGAGCGGACCTGAGAGAGCGGACCTGAGAGAGCCGGAGCTGAGAGAACGGACCTGAGAGAGCGGACCTGAGAGAGCGGGAGCTGAGAGAGCGGACCTGAGAGAGCGGGAGCTGAGAGAGCGGGAGCTGAGAGAGTGGGAGCTGAGAGCGCGGACCTGAGAGAGCGGGACCTGAGAGAGCGGGAGCTGAGAGAGCGGGAGCTGAGCGAGTGGGAGCTGAGAGCGCGGACCTGAGAGAGCGGACCTGAGAGAGTGGGAGTTGAGAGAGCAGAACTAAAGCTAGGAATGATACAGAGTACATTAGCATGGCACCTGCACAAGGACAACACGCAAATTCATGAAACGTTCCCTTAAAAAAAGAGAGCGGGAGCTGAGAGAGCGGACCTGAGAGAGCGGACCTGAGAGAGCCGGAGCTGAGAGAATGGACCTGAGAGAGGACCTGAGAGAGGACCTGAGAGAGCGGAGAGAGAGGACCTGAGAGAGCGGGAGCTGAGAGAGCGGGAGCTGAGAGAGCAGGAGCAGAGAGAGTGGACCTGAGAGGGCTAGAGCTGAGAGAGCGGGAGCTGAGAGAGCGGACCTGAGAGAGCGTACCGTAGAGAGCGGACCTGTGAGAGCAGGAGCTGATAGAGCAGACCTGAGAGAGCGGACCTGAGAGAGCGGACCTGAGAGAGCCGGAGCTGAGAGAACGGACCTGAGAGAGCGGGAGCTGAGAGAGCAGGAGCTGAGAGAGCGGACCTGAGATAGCGGACCTGAGAGAGCGGACCTGAGAGAGCGGACCTGAGAGAGCCGGAGCTGAGAGAATGGACCTGAGAGAGCGGGACCTGAGAGAGGACCTGAGAGAGCGGACCTGAGATAGCGGACCTGAGAGAGCGGACCTGAGAGAGCGGACCTGAGAGAGCCGGAGCTGAGAGAACGGCTCTGAGAGAGCGGGAGCTGAGAGAGCAGGAGCTGAGAGAGCGGACCTGAGAGAGTGGGAGCTGAGAGAGCGGACCTGAGAGAGCGGGAACTTAGAAAGCGGGAGCTGAGAGAACGGCGCGAGAGGACCTGAGAGGGTAATGCGAGAGGACCTGAGAGAGTGGCGAGAGAGGACCTGAGAGAGGACCTGAGAGAGGACCTGAGAGAGCGGAGAGGGAGGACCTGAGAGAGGACCTGAGAGAGGACCTGAGAGAGCGGAGAGAGAGGACCTGAGAGAGCGGGAGCTGAGAGAGCGGGAGCTGAGAGAGCAGGAGCAGAGAGAGTGGACCTGAGAGGGCTAGAGCTGAGAGAGCGGGAGCTGAGAGAGCGGACCTGAGAGAGCGGACCTGAGAGAGTGGGAGCTGAGGCAGCGGACCTGAGAGAGCGGACCTGAGAGAGCGGGAGCTGAGAGAGTGGGAGCTGAGAGCGCGGAACTAAAGTTAGGAATGATACAGAGTAGATTAGCATGGCGCCTGCACAAGGACAACACGCAAGTTCGTAAAACGTTCCCTTAAAAAAAGAGAGCGGGAGCTGAGAGAGCGGGAGCTGAGAGAGCGGACCTGAGAGAGCGGACCTGAGAGAGCGGACCTGAGAGAGCGGACCTGAGGGAGCGGGAGCTGAGAGCAACCCCTGAGAGAGCGGGAGCTGAGAGAGCGGAGCTGAGAGAGCGGACCTGAGAGAGCGGACCTGAGGGAGCGGGAGCTGAGAGAGTGGGAGCTGAGAGAGTGGAACTAAAGTTAGGAACAATACAGAGTAGATTAGCATGGCACCTGCACAAGGACAACACGCAAATTCATGAAACGTACCCTTAAAAAAAGAGAGCGGGACCTGAGAGAGCATGAGCTGAGAGAGCGGGAGCTGAGAGAGCGGGAGCTGAGAGAGCAGGAGCTCAGAGAGCGGACCTGAGAGAGCAGGAGCTGAGAGAGCATGAGCTGAGAGAGCAGGAGCTGAGAGAGCGGGAGCTGAGAGAGCAGGAGCTGAGAGAGCGGACCTGAGAGAGCAGGAGCTGAGAGAGCGGACCTGAGAGAGCTGGAGCTGAGAGAGCAGGAGCTGAGAGAGCGGACCTGAGAGAGCGGGAGCTGAGAGAGCGGACTTGAGAGAGCAGGAGCTGAGAGAGCGGACCTGAGAGAGCGGGAGCTGAGAGAGCAGGAGCTGAGAGAGCGGACCTGAGAGAGCTGGAGCTGAGAGAGCAGGAGCTGAGAGAGCGGACCTGAGAGGGCAGGAGCTGAGAGAGCGGACCTGAGAGAGCGGGAGCTGAGAGAGCATGAGCTGAGAGAGCGGGAGCTGAGAGAGCGGGAGCTGAGAGAGCAGGAGCTGAGAGAGCGGACCTGAGAGAGCAGGAGCTGAGAGAGCGGACCTGAGAGAGCTGGAGCTGAGAGAGTGGACCTGAGAGAGCGGGAGCTGAGAAAGCAGACCTGAGAGAGTGGACCTGAGAGTGTGGGAGCTGAGAGAGCGGTAGCTGAGAGAGCGGGAGCTGAGAGAGCAAACCTGAGAAAGCGGGAGCTGAGAGAGTGGAACTAAAGTTAGGAACGATATAGAGTAGATTAGCATGGCACCTGCACAAGGACAACATGCAAATTCGTGAAACATTCCCTTAAAAAAAAAGAGAGCGGGAGCTGAGAGAGCGGCGTGAGAGGACCTGAGAGAGCGGGAGCTGAGAGAGCGGGAGCTGAGAGAGCGGAGCTGAGAGAGTGGACCTGAGAGAGCGGACCTGAGGGAGCGGGAGCTGAGAGAGCGGGAGCTGAGAGAGCGGAGCTGAGAGAGCGGAGCTGAGAGAGCGGACCTGAGAGAGCGGACCTGAGGGAGTGGGAGCTGAGAGAGCGGAGCTGAGAGAGCAGACCTGAGAGAGCGGACCTGAGGGAGCGGGAGCTGAGAGAGTGGGAGCTGAGAGAGTGGAACTAAAGTTAGGGACAATACAGAGTAGATTAGCATGGCACCTGCACAAGGACAACACGCAAATTCGTGAAACGTACCCTTAAAAAAAGAGAGCGGGACCTGAGAGAGCAGACCTGAGAGAGTGGACCTGAGAGAGCAGGAGCTGAGAGAGCGGACCTGAGAGAGCGGACCTGAGAGAGCAGGAGCTGAGAGAGCGGACCTGAGAGAGCAGGAGCTGAGAGAGCGGACCTGAGAGAGCAGGAGCTGAGAGAGCGGACCTGAGAGAGCTGGAGCTGAGAGAGCGGACCTGAGAGAGCAGGAGCTGAGAGAGCGGACCTGAGAGAGCAGGAGCTGAGAGAGCGGACCTGAGAGAGCAGGAGCTGAGAGAGCGGACCTGAGAGAGCGGACCTGAGAGAGCAGGAGCTGAGAGAGCGGACCTGAGAGAGCAGGAGCTGAGAGAGCGGACCTGAGAGAGCAGGAGATGAGGGAGCGGACCTGAGAGAGTGAGAGCTGAGAGAGCGGACCTGAGAGAGCGGGAGCTGAGAAAGCGGTAGCTGAGAGAGCGCACCTGAGAGAGCGGGAGCTGAGAGAGCGGGAGCTGAGAGAGCGGGAGCTGAGAGAGCATGAGCTGAGAGAGCGGGAGCTGAGAGAGCGGGAGCTGAGAGAGCGGGAGCTGAGAGAGCATGAGCTGAGAGAGCGGGAGCTGAGAGAGCGGGAGCTGAGAGAGCGGGAGCTGAGAGAGTGGGAGCTGAGAGAGCGGAACTAAAGTTAGGAACGATATAGAGTAGATTAGCATGGCACCTGCACAAGGACAACATGCAAATTCGTGAAACATTCCCTTAAAAAAAAAAGAGAGCGGGAGCTGAGAGAGCGGCGTGAGAGGACCTGAGAGAGCGGGAGCTGAGAGAGTGGAACTAAAGTTAGGGACAATACAGAGTAGATTAGCATGGCACCTGCACAAGGACAACATGCAAATTCGTGAAACATTCCCTTAAAAAAAAAAGAGAGCGGGAGCTGAGAGAGCGGCGTGAGAGGACCTGAGAGAGCGGGAGCTGAGAGAGCGGACCTGAGAGAGCGCACCTGAGAGAGCGCACCTGAGAGAGCGGGAGCTGAGACACCGGACCTGAGAGAGCGGACCTGAGAGAGCGGGAGCTGAGACACCGGACCTGAGAGAGCGGACCTGAGAGAGCGGGAGTTGAGAGAGTGGGAGCTGAGAGAGTGGAACTAAAGTTAGGAACGATACAGAGTAGATAAGGACAACAAGCAAATTCGTGAAACGTACACTTAAAAAAAGAGAGCGGGAGCTGAGAGAGCAGGAGCTGAGAGAGCCGACCCCTGAGAGAGCGGACCTGAGAGCGTGGACCTGAGAGAGCGGGAGCTGAGAGAGCCGACCCCTGAGAGAGCAGGAGCTGAGAGCGTGGACCTGAGAGAGCGGGAGCTGAGAGAGCGGGACCTGAGAGAGCGGGAGCTGTGAGAGCGGGAGCTGAGAGTGTGGGAGCTGAGAGAGCGGGAGCTGAGAGAGTGGAGCTGAGAGAGCGGGAACTGAGAGAGCGGGAGCTGAGAGAGCGGACCTGAGAGAGCGGGAGCTGAGAGAGCGAGAGCTGAGAGAGCGGGAACTGAGAGAGCGGGAGCTGAGAGAGCGAGAGCTGAGAGAGCGGGAACTGAGAGAGCGGACCTGAGAGAGCGGGAGCTGAGAGAGCGGACCTGAGAGAGCGGGAGCTGAGAGAGCGGACCTGAGAGAGTGGACCTGAGAGAGCGGGAGCTGAGAGAGCGGACCTGAGAGAGTGGACCTGAGAGAGCGGGAGCTGAGAGAGCGGACCTGAGAGAGCGGCAGCTGAAAGAGCGGACCTGAGGGAGCGGGAGCTGAGAGAGCGGGAACTGAGAGAGCGGACCTGAGAAAGCGGGAGCTGAGAGAGTGGACCTGAGAGAGCGGGAGCTGAGAGAGCGGACCTGAGAGAGCGGCAGCTGAAAGAGCGGACCTGAGAGAACGGGACCTGAGAGAGCGGACCTGAGAGAACGAGACCTGAGAGAGCGGGAGCTGAGATAAAGTGGAAATTGTGTGATGTCAGAACCAGCGCAGAGCGGAAGGAGCAGCAGAACCCGAGGGATCTAAGGTAAGTATCCAGGATAAGTATTAAGGTAAGGATCAAGGATCAAAGGTAAAGAAGTAGAATAATTAAACTTGGTTTAAAAAGCATGAGATTTTCCAGTTGCGTCCGTTCAGCTGGGGTAAACAACTCCCGGACCCAGCAATGTCACAGGACAGCAGTTTGGTGATTGGTTGGTGAACAATACATTTTTTTGCTCTCTAAGCTGGGGGAGTGGCTTAACCTAGAAACTAGGAACCTATAACTAATAGTTTATTAAATTAATAATTTAAACTAGATGAATTAATTAGTTTAAAAAAGCTAAAAATAAACCAAGTGAATTGATTACATAAAACTTTAACTAAATATATAAAACAAGGTTAAATAAAGATAGCAGTGCAGGATGTGTGCCGAATCTGCTGCATATGGAGTTTGTGGAGAGCTGCGTGATCCCAGGCAACCACATCATCAGTAAGTGTTTGCATCTCGAGGAATTTCGGCTCAGAGTTGTTGAGCTGGAGTCCGAGTTGCAGACATTGCGGGGCTTCAGGGAGAGGGAGAGTTACCTGTACATTTTGACTTTGGTTTAGATTTGGTTAGTGGTCAAGGACAGGAGATTGTGATTGCGAGTCAGGCAGGTAAGGGGACTGCAGATACAGTGGAGGAGGAGCCTCAGCCTTTGCCCTTATCCAACAGGTATGAGGTACTTGCTACCAGCATGGATGAGAACAAAGACTGCAGGGAGAATGGACAAATTGACCATGGCACCGTGGTACAGGATGCCATTCAAGTTGGGGAAGCGTAAAGGAATGTGATAGTGATAGGGGATAGTATAGTCAGGGGATACTGTTCTCTACAGCCGCAACCAGGAGTCCTGAAGCCTGTGCTGCCTACTCAGTGCCAGGGTTAAGGATATCTCTTCTTGGCTGGAGAAGAACTTGGAGTGGGAGGGGGAGGATCCAGTTGTCATGGTTCACGTTGGAACCAACGACATAGGTAGAACTAGGAATGAGGTTCTGCTGAGAGAGTTTGAGGAGCTAGGGCACAAATGAAAAAGCAGAACCTCAAAGGTAACAATCTCTGGATTACTACCTGAGTCATGCGCAGATTGGCATAGGGACAAGCAGATCAGAGAGTTAAATATGTGGCTCAAAGAGTGGTGTGGGAGGCGGGGGTTTCAATTCATGGGGCACTGGCACCAGTACTGGGGAAAGAGGAGCTGTTCCGTTAGGACGGACTCCACTTAAACCAGGCTGGGACCAGTGTCCTGGGGAATCGAATAACTAGGGCTGTAGATAGGGCTTTAAGCAAATAAGGGGAAGGGAGCGGTCAAGTAAGAGTAAATTTATAAGTCTAAAGAGAAAAGTCAAGGCTGTAGAGCAGAGTAGCGATTTGGGTATCAAGCTATTTGTGTCAGGAAGGGACAGAAAATTTAACAACGGTATCGGGCATTAGTGACTAAGGCCACATCAGGGAAAAATAATAATAACAAATTAAAGGCACTATATCAGAATGCATGAAGCATTCTTAACAAGATAGATGAATTAATGGCACAAATAGAGATAAATGGGTTTGATCTAGTAGCCATTACTGAGACGTGGTTGCAGGGTGACCAAGGTTGGGAACTAAATATTCCAGGGTATTTGAGTTTTAGAAAAGATAGGAAAAATGGAAAAGTAGGTGGGGTAGCCCTGATGATAAAGGTTGAGATAAAGGCAGTAGGTAGAAAGGATCTTAGTCTAGAAAATCAGAATGCAGAATCAGTATGGGTGGAGCTAAGAAAAACAAAGGGCAGAAAACAATGGTGGGAGTAGTTTATAGACCCCCTAATAATAATCAGAGTGTTGGACAGAGTATAAATCAGGAAATTAGGGGAGCACGTAACAAGGGTAATGCAATAATCCTGGGGGACTTTAATCTTCATATAGACTGGGCAAACCAAATTGGCAAAAGTAGCTTGGAGGATAAGTTCATGGAGTGCATTCAAGACAGTTTTCTAGAACAATAGGTTGAGGAATCAACTAGGGAACAGGCTGTTTTAGATCTAGCATTGTGTAATGAAACAGGGTTAATTAGTAATCTTATAGTAAAGGATCCTCTGGGGAAGCATGATAATATGGTAGAATTTCATATTGAGTTTGAGAGTTATGTGGTTAAGTCTGAAATGAGGGACTTAAATTTAAACAGAACCAATTATGGAGGTATGAGGGGCGAGTTGGCTGAGGTAGATTGGGAAATTAGATTAAAAGATATTACGGTAGATAAGGAATGTCAAACATTTAAAGAAATAAATCATAATTCTCAGCAAATATATATTCACTTGAGGAATAAAAGCTCCACTGGAAAAGTGGTACAACTATGGCCAACGAGAGAAGTTAAGGATATTATTAGATTAAAATAAGTCTTGCAATGTTGCCAAAAAGAGTAGGAAGCCTGAGGATTGGGAGGGTTTTAAAATTCAGCAAAGGATGACCAATAAATTGATAAAGAGAGTAAAAATACAATATGAGAGTAAATTACCAAGAAATGTGAAAACAGATTGTAAGAGCTTTTACAATTATGTAAAAAGGAAGAGATTAGTGAAAGTAAATGTGGATCCCTTAGAGGCAGTGACAGGAGAAATAATAATGGGGAATAAGGAAATGGCAGAGACATTAAACAAATATTTTGTATCTGTCTTCACAATAGAAGACACAAAGAACATACCGGAAATAGTGGGAAACCAATGAGAGTGAGGAACGTAAAGTAATTAATATTAGTAAAGAAAAAGTACTGGAAAAATTAATGGGACTAAAAGTCGAAAAATCCCCTGGACCTGATGGCCTACATCCTAGGGTTTAAAAGAGGTGGATGCAAAGTGGATGCATTGGTTTTGCTCTTCCAGAATTCCATAGATTCTAGAATGATCCCCATGGATTGGAAGGTAGCAAATGTAATGCCGCTGTTCAAGAAAGGAGGGAGATAGAAAACAGGGAACTATATGCCAGTTAGCCTGACATCAGTCATCAGGAAAATGCTAGAATCTATTATTAGGGACGCAGTAACAGGGCACTTAGAAAATCACAATATGATTAGGCAGAGACAACAAGGGAACTCATGTTTTTGAGAGTGTAACTAGCAGGGTGGATAAGGGGCAACCAGTGGATGTAGTATATTTGGATTTTCAGAAACATTCGATAAGGTGCTACACAAGATTAGGACTCTTGGATTGGGGATAATATATTGAGGTTTGGTTGATGGACAGAAAACAGAGAGTAGGAATAAATGGGTCATTTTCGAGATGGCAGGGTGTAACTAGTGGGGTGCCGCAAGGATCAGTGCTTGGGCCTCAGCTATTTACAATCTATATCAATGACTTAGATCAGGGGACCGAGTGTAATATATCCAAGTTTGCTGACGATACAAAGCTAGCTGGGAAAGTAAGCTGTGAGAAAGATGCAAAGAAGCTGCAAAGGGATATAGACTGGTTAAGTGATTGGGCAAGAAGATGGCAGATAGAGTATAATGCGGGGAAGTGTGAAATTATCCACTTTGGTAGGGAGAATAAAAAAGCAGAATATTTTTTAAATGGTGAGAAACTAATAAACGTTGGTATTCAGAGGGATTTGGGTATCCTTGTATACAAATCACAGAAAGTAAACATGCAGGTAATGTTCCTGCTCAGCTGCGTGGCCATGCAGCCACACAGCCATGCGGCCGCACAACGGTTTAGAGGCCCCACGCAGGCCGGTCACCAGCTTCTACAGTGAAGAAACCGCACATGCGTGAAAATTTGAATGGGCTGCGCACCCTGTTAAAGGAAGCGCACACTAAAAAATTTAGAGGGAACATTGCATGCAGGTACAGCAAGCAATTAGGAATTAATTAAATGTTATGTTAGCCTTTATTGTAAGGGTTTTGGAGTATAAGAGTAAGGAAGCCTTGCTGCAATTATATAGAGCTTTGGTGAGACCACACCTGGAGTACTGTGTACAGTTTTGGTTTCCTTACCTAAGGAAGGATATACTTGCCTTAGAGGGGCTGCAATGAAGATTCGCTAGATTGATTCCTGGGATGAGAGGGCTGTTGTATGAGAAGAGATTGAGTAGAATGGGCCTATAATCTCTAGAGATTAGAGGAATGAGAAGTGATCTCATTGAAAAGTATAAAATTCTTAGGGGGCTTGGCAGGGTAGATGCTGAGAGGCTTTTTTAATCCCCTGGTTGGCACGTCTAGAACTAGGATAAGGGGTTGGCCATCTCGGACTGAGATGAGGAGAAATTTATTCACTTAGATGGTTGTGAATATTTGGAATTCTCAACCCCAGAGGGCTGTGGATGTTCATGTGTTGAGTATATTCAAGACTGAGATCAATAGATTCTCGACCACTAAGAGAATCAAGCGATGTGGGGATCAGGTGGGCAAGTGGAGTTGATGTAAAAGTTCAGCCATGATCTTATTGAATGCTGCAGCAGGCTCGAGGGGCCGTATGGCCTACTCCTGCTCCTAATTCTTATGTTCTTATAAGCAAAATGGAAGGACTTACCTTTCACTTCGTCAAAGCACTCCAGGCCAATGAATTACTTATGTAGTGTAGTTACTATGTTTTGTATTGATTATGTAAAGATTTATTTATATATCTACAGTGGGTAAGGTTGTGAAAAACAATTAATCAAAAAACACTTGCTTCAACATGCCTGGACAGAAGTATTAGAGCTTTCTGCAGATGTGCACACTCTCCTCCCCCTCCCTCACCAGCTCCCCCACCCCCCAACCTACTCGCTGCCTCCTTCCCCAAGCATACCCGACCACCCAAATGGACACAGAAAGCATGAACTTTGGAATGTTTTTTGGTGTCATTTTTAGCACCAAATCAATGTTTGTACTAGAGATTGTCTCTGCATGCAATTGATGTTTATTGATGTGTTTAGTGTTAGAAGCAATCAAAAAGCCTTACTTCACTATATTTGTGGAAATCTGTTATAAGCATCTTTCCAAATTTCTCTTCATTGCACACCCGCCCCCACCCCCAACACTCAGTGCCACACATCATGGGACCCAACTCTCCAGTGCTCCCAGGCTTCACATTTTGACCCTAGTTATGCCAAACTCCAACTTACCCCTCTGGAGGGCTACCAAACCATAATACTCCTACGGTAGTCCTAAACCCCAAGAGCCCCTCCTCAATCCTGCAAAATTCCAGAACCCCCACTCCAGTGATGTAAAATCCCAGGAACCCCCAATAGTCTTTATATTTGACAATATATCTATTATTGCAAAATATACACTGCAAAATATAAAATTCATTTTGAAACCTAGCATTGCTTAAAGTTTAATTGATCACATCCCTAGCATGCTGTCAATAACCTTTTGACTATCGTGACCTGCATTGTTTATTTCAGAAGAAAGTTGAAAAGTTCATGTTGTACCTTGTTTTGATGCCGCTGTAATTTGAACTCCATCTGTGTCCATCCACGTGTGCATTTTCCTGCTGCGCCAGTCCCAACCCCATTCCTTCTTTCTCATCTTGACCTCTCTTCCGTCCTTCTCTCCTGTCTCCTCCCTGTCCTGCCACTGTCATGCCACCATTCACTTCTCCACTCTTGGGTATTTTGCTCCCCCAATCCCTACCCCAACCACCTTCCTAGAGGGGGCTTGAACTCTCTCTTGGATAAACCCACAGCTACCCTTTGTGCCTCACTTCCCATTCTCAGAAAGGACTATCGAGGAAACCATCACTTCTTCTTTACGAGCTGCCCACCCACCGGGGGCTAATTGCGCCAAGCTCCTTCCCATCCTGCTCAAACCACCCATTATTGCCCCCTTTAACTTTCCAAGCAGATCAAGAGTCACCGCCACTCTCTGCATTTCCCTCCAGAACATCTGTTCACTTGCAAACAAGGCCCTTGCTTTCCACAACCTAACGCATTGACATCCTGTAACAAAACTCGGCTCACTGGTGATTACAACTTGTCCCTTCCCGCCCCCACACTGTTACCTCTGGAGTCTCCCAAAGATCCATCCTTGGCCTCCCCTTCTTCTTTGTCATCTGCCATTTGGCGACATCATCCAAAGACATTGGGGTCAGGTTCAACAGGTACACTGATGACACCCTGCTCTTCCTCTCCGCCACCTCTCTCGACCTCTCCACTGTCCCTATTGTCAGATTGTTTGACCGACATCCAGTCCTGGATGAGCCACAAGTTAAACATTGGGAAGACTGAAACCATAGTCTTTAGCCCCCACCACAAGTTCCATATTTCTGCTTGTTCTTTAAAAAAAGCTCTTACTTTTTCTTCCTATCTCTTTTTTTCTCTCCCTTAATACACTCCCTTTCTTTCCATCTCTTTATTTCTCTTTCTTTCTCTATATTTCGTTTGACTCTAATTCATCCTTCTCCGTCTTTTGTTCTGTTTCTTTCTCTATCATTTTCTTTCATTGGTTAGAGAGATAAGGCATTGGGCACGAGGTCCCAGATGTGCCATTGACATCATTGTGCTGTTAACGTATCGAAGTTCCAGCAATTTGCAACCAAATATAATGCGTATAAAAATCATTAGTGAGTATAAAATTCCAATTAACTTTATTCGCCGCCAAACCAACCATTGCAGCAATTTCTGTTCCAATGTTTCATTTTTATTGAGACCCATCTGATTTTACTGTGTTTTTAAATTCAGAAAGGTTTTCAGAATCCAAAGGAGCGAAACAGTAAGGCAATAAGGCAAAAACACTCAGGCCTGGAAATTCTCCCGCAGTTGTGCCAGAGACATGCGTAATCTGGGCATAAACCAATTACGTGGCTTGAAAGATCTCAGAATGAAATTGCTGCATTTATGCTAGTTATGTTCATAACTAAAATAACCTCGCATCTCCTCAATCTGCTATGGCCTCTGCCCAGACGAATCTCCGCCCACAAAACTAGCCATGCCCCCAACCGTCAAATGTGAGTATCCTCCAACTGCGCTTATTCGGAGGGTCTCTTCACATTGTGACTAGATGTTCAGGCGTAGCAGGAAATAAAGTAATTCTTCTAATATTTTATAGCAATTTTTTGAGTGCTTTTTTGAAATTTATCCTCACTGAGACCTGCTCTTAATGTATTTTTATTGCATAAATGAAAGTCACATTAAAAATTGACAACCTTTCCTGACAGGTTCTTAAATATGTGTGCCTGATGTTCATGACTGATGGATAAATGAATTGAAACTTACATTTTCATATTTAAAGAATGAATATATGGTGCGGGTTTGGCGCTTTCCTTGGGCCCCAATGTTTTTGGCTGATTTACGCCCATTTTAAGTTTGAGCATATTCTAATGAGATTGGGAGGACACTTGGGCGTAACTTGACATCGGCAAAATGGGCGTGGCATTGGGTGCATTTTTGAGTCCAACATCTGGGTTGCACCCATGGAGGAAACTCCAGGCCCCAGAGTCTTTTGTCGTATTATTCAGGGGCTAATCGGAAACACTGCGGCCCCTCAGAAGGAAATTGCTGCATTTATGCTAGTTACTTGTGCTCACGATCCAATGACACCTCCTAGAACGTGTATGTTTTGTGTGTGTGTGTGTGTGTGACATTGGATGAGGACAAGATAAGACCTAATGGTAAATATCCTGCTGGCATTCCATGCTTCAGCTCACAGAAGATGAAGGGGCACTAGCATGACATGCCAGAGGGTTGTTTGTATCTGTTCCCCAGCAAGAGTCAGCAACTTCAGGAGAGGACAGAAGGAATGTTGTACCTTTGTGAGCCATTAAAGAGAATGCCTGCAGTCTGATGATTGAGTATTTAGTGAACAACTGGTGTCTGACACATTTCGACACTGCAAGGCCACATAAAAGTTTGCAGAACACTGAAGCTGCAGGTATGCAAAGTGATCTGAAACAAAGTACCTATTAATGGACATAGCACAGTTGAAGAATTTTTGCAGGCAATATCGTGAATGACCCGTGTGAGTATTTGAGCCTAGGTCCCACACATGAAAGACAGGGAGCAATTTTAACTTCCTCTGTCTGGCAGAAACCAAACATCCCCTCCCACGACTTGCCTGACGGCCTCTAGGCCGCCTGATCTTTATAGGCCCAAAGCAAGTGAACTGCCTCCCTCTGTTGGCTTGTTTCAGGTGGGAAGCTGGCCGGCAGAATGTTAATGAGGCCCAGGCGCTAAAATGGACCAGGCCTCCCATTGCAGCTCCTGAGTGAGCGACCTGGGTATTCTGCCAGCTGACCGCCGGGGGGTTCAAATTCCCCCCTACACTGTTTAGTCCACTTCTCCATTCAGTTTCCCATCAAAGAATACCCATCAATTTTCAGAACCTCTCTGGCCACAGGGGAGGTGCCAGAGGACTGCAGAACAGCTAACGTAGTACCATTGTTCAAGAAGGGTAGTAGGGATAAACCAGGGAATTACAGGCCAGTGAGCCTAACATCAGCGGTAGGGAAATCATTGGGAAAAAATTCTGAGGGACCGAATTAGTCTCCACTTGGAGAGGCAAGGATTAATCAGGGATAGTCAGCATGGCTTTGTCAGGGGGAGATCGTGTCTGATCAATTTGATTGCATTTTTCGAGGGGTGACTAGGTGTGTGGATGAGCGTAGTGCAGTTGATGTAGTCTACATGGACTTCAGTAAGGCTTTTGACAAAGTCCCACATGAGAGAATGATCAAGAAGATAAGAGCTCATGGGATCCAGGGCAATTTGGCACATTGGATCCAAAACTGGCTTAGTGGCAGGAGGCATAGGGTGATGGTCGAAGGTTGTTTTTGTGACTGGAAGCCTGTGTACAGTGGTGTACCGCAGGGATCGGTGCTGGGTCCTTTGCTGTTTGTAGTGTACATTAATGATTTAGATATGAATATAGGAGGTATGATCAGTAAGTTCGCAGATGACATGAAAATTGGTGGAGTGGTAAATAGCGAGGAGGGAAGCCTACAGGACGATATAGACGAGATGGTTAGATGGGCAGAACAGTGGCAAATGGAATTTAACCCTGAAAAGTGTGAGGTGATGCATTTTGGGAGGACTAACAAGGCAAGGGAATACACAATGAATGATATGACCCTAGGCAGGAGAGGATCAGAGGGACCTTGGTGTGCATGTACATAGATCCCTGAAGGAAGCAGGACCTGATTGAGGTGTACAAAATTATGAGGGGCATAGATAGGGTAGATAGAAAGGAACTTTTCCCCTTAGTAGAGGGGTCAATAACCAGGGAGCATAGTTTCAAGGTAAGGGGCAGGAGGTTTAGAGAGGATTTGAGGAAAAACCTTTTCACCCAGAGGGTGGTTGGAATCTGGAACTCACTGCCCGAAAGGGTGGTAGAGGCTGGAACCCTCACAATATTCAAGAAGCATTTAGATGAGCACTTGAAATGCCATAGCATATGAGGCTACGGACCAAGTGCTGGAAAATGGGATTAGAATAGACAGGGCTTGATAGCCGGTGCAGACACAATGGGCCGAAGGGCCTCTTTCTGTGCTGTATAACTCTACGGGCTGGATTTTCATTGAGGAGTCGGGTAGGAGGCAGGACTACAACTTTCGGGGTTGTAGTCCCGCCTCTATTGAGTTCGAGCCAACCTACACGATTTTGACTTGATTGACCTTGTTGAGCCCGCCCAGCGGGCTCAGCAGGCCAATTAAGGGCCACCCGGCAACAGGTGACGTCACAGATTGATATTTCATCTGTCAAGACCACAGCTGTTTGAAGCTGTCAAACACTGACAATCTGTACTTCAAGTTAATTCCTTCCTCTCAGGATGAATTAGAGATCTCCCTGGAACAGAAAGCTGAATGCTGCCATTTTTGACAGCTCACAGCCATTCTGCTTTCTGTGCCGGTGAGATGAGGGACTCCCGAGACCTGAAGGAAGGAAGGCTGCAAAGGTAAGTAAAGTTATGTAAAACTTCTTTAAACACTTTACACACACCAAACACACTTACCTTTGCACTCATGCACCCATCACTCACCTGAACACCGGACATCTCGACCCCTCCAAGCCCTTCATCCCGTCGGTCCGCCTTCTCTAACTTGGTGTGCTTTGGAGCCGTCGGGAATCCCACATTTCAACATTAAAAATAGGGATTAGGCTAAAAACTGCCTGGTAGTTAACAGGCAGTTATTTCGCACTAATCCCCTTCCCGCCTTGGGGAGGCAGGTCCCAGTGCGGGGCGGGTACCGGCCCCCTTTGAAACTGGCATGGAGGTGGGTTGGGTGCGGGATGGGGTCGGGACCCACAATTTCAGGATTTTAACCCCCCGCACGCCTCCAATCCCGCCTCCATGGCCCAATGAAAATCCTGCCCTATGACTCTATGGGCTCGAATTTCCAAGCCCCGTGGAGGCGGGTTTGGAGGCGGGAGTGGTGGGAAAATTGCAGAATCGGGGGGCAGGAACCCATCCCGCCCCCAACCCGCCTCCGTGCCAATGTCCCAGGAGGCGGGTAACCGACCTGTGCTGGGAGCCGCCTCCCCGAGGCGGGAAGGGGATTAGTACCAATTAACTGCCTGTTAACAGGTAGTTAACAGGCAATTTTTTGCCACTCCCTATTTTTAGCCCTGAAGTGTGGGCTTCCCAACAGCTCCGAACCACGCCAAGTTAGCGAGGCGGACCGTCGGTCTGAAGGGGTTGGAGGGGTCGAGATGTCCATTGTGCAGGTGAGTGATGGGTGCACGTGTGCAGAGGTAAGTGTGTGAGGTAAGTGTAAAGTGTTTTAATAAGTTTTACTTACCTTTACTTTCTCCTGCAGGCTTCCTTCCTTCAGTTCTCGGGAGTCCCTCAGTTCACCAGCACAGAAAGCAGAATGGCCGCTGAACTGTCAAAAGCTGCAACATTCTGCTTTCTGGTCTGGAGAGATCTCTAACTGAGTCTGAGTAGAAGGACTCAAGTTAGAAGACAGATTGTCAGTGTTTGACAGCTTCACAGAGCTGTCAAACGCTGATTTTTCATCTGTCAAAAGCTCTTGACAGATGAAATGTCAATCACTGACATCACCAGTAACCAGGTGTCCCTTAATTGGCCTGCTGAGCCCGCTGGGCGGGCTTAACAAGGTCAATCAAGGGAAAATAGCGTGGGTTGGCCTCAAGTCGATGGAGGCGGGACTACAACCCAAAAAGTGGGAGTCCCGCCTCCATCACGTCCCCATTGATAAATTCGAGCGCTATGACTCTATGAAGAGACCTTCATCTCTTCTATTGAACACAAGGTCCCAGAGGTGAAAGCACAAAATCCAACCCACTGTACCATCTAATCGCCCATCAGAAAGAGAGTAAGGTCTTTATTCCCTATGTCTAAGAGGGCTAAATTTAAACAGGTCCCAGAAGTGAAAGCACACTATACTAATCTTCTGACTGTACAATCTTTTATTCCTCTTGCAGTATAATGGTTAAATCACGATATCACTAATTTTTCTGCCCCTCTCCCCATCCCTCCCACTTGAATTTTTGGGCTCTGGTTCTCTGTAGAGTCCTGACATTCCTCAGGCACAGACCTGCCCCTTGGCATGAGTCTGCACTCAGAATTAGGGGCAAAAATACAACAGTTGCTCCAGACCTGAGAGGCCTGAGACAGCAAGAATTGCCGCCAACATTTTGACCTTCTGGCTGCTGTCCAAAACCAGCAGCTGGAGGGCTTGCATCCCTGAGACCCACTGCATTATTTGGAGGAAATAAGGTCACTTACCTTTTTAGGCCTACTTGGCTTTGCTGCCAGCCGCTCTCAGATCCTCCGATCTAAGAGGGGGCAAATATGTAAGGCATACTGCTAACTTCTTCCGGTGCCCCTGTGTTTGGGTGCCCACCTGGTGTACCTGTAGGCAAGTGAGGCAGAAATTTTGCGCTCCATTGAAGTCAATGAGCGTAAAATCGGGTGGGCTGTCAGACCCGAACCCGGCCCATTCTCGCTGGACGGGTTAGGCTAAAATTACCCTCTATAGGTTTGGTTTTTCTCCCAGGTTATTTTTAATAATGAGAAAAAAACCTTCAACATTACCCAGTTTCCCATTAGATACCGGATGCCTCCATCTCCTCTGTCAAGGATCGATTTGAACCCAGATGCTAGAATCAAGAAGACAATTAAATTAACCCAAGGCACCATCAAATCTCATTGCCAAAAAAAGCTTGAAGCGAGGTTGGGCATCGTTAGCAGAAAATGTTGGCAGTATTCATTCCTCCCAAAAGGATTCTGCACCTTTCGACAGCTACATTACCTTTTGAATAATAAAATCCATAATTAAACACATTTTTAAATTATAGATAGATTTTAAGACTGCATATGAACCTTTGGTGATGAGTAACAGCTTTCCCAGCCTGTCATGGAGCACTACCTCTCGTGGATCACTCATCCATTGTTTGGAGATGAGCCAAGCACCTGATGCCACCAGTCTGACCCTTCCTTATTTGTATTCGGACACTACAGTGAATGCATCAGTACAGGACTCACATTAAAGACAACAAAATAAATCAAACAGTGCAAGCAGAGGATGATTTAATACAAAATTTATTTCATGCTAGATTTTTTTTGCATATCATATTGTGCATGCACGTATTCAGAACTAAATTGCATACAGTGCTGAAGTATTGATTCCAACTTTAGGAGACCAAATTGGAGTGAAGTCATTCGCTGACTCGGACCGGCAGTCCTGCCACGGAAAACGACACAGGTAAATTGGTACTGTTCAATGGAATGCACACTTCCTAATTGAGAGTCTGCAAGTCTGAAATATACACTGGTAAATGGAAAGAGGCCAATACCATCTGGATGAAGAGTTAATATCCATAGAGATACACGTGATGTCCAGAAAATACAAGATCACTAGCATGCCAACCTAATCAGAGACAGGGGCAAAAGTGCTTTCTGAATACATGGTTTTAACGGCTTGTTTCTGATGGAGATCTGAAGCATGGAGGAGTGGTCAATATGACCGATCGCCACCTACATATATTTTTCTCTAATCTTGCACTGTTTCATGAAAAATACAAAAAAAAGCAATCCATTGCAAATAAATGTAGTTAACTGTAATTCTTTTACATTATGGTTACATCAAAGTTATGGAAAATTAAAGGAGTTTGGAAGGAAACAGAACTTCTGATTTAAAGGTTAGTCATAGAGTTACAGTTTCTATAACATGCAGTTCATGCTGGCAAACAATTACAAATCTTCTACAGTTTTTTTTCAGAAACAATAGGCTTTAGAAATAGCCAACAACTCTGGATCAATTCTGTAACACACAATGGTCCTTAGAAACCTGTTTGGCTTGGAGTAGCTTTGCTTGTCCTAAAGAGGTGGGTCTTCTTCTCTTGAAATGTTCCCAGTGGGCAGATAATTGCCCACAGAGCGTCCAATTCTGTCCCAGCTCATTAAGTTACTCTGACTGCCCCTGCTTGCATATATTTAGCAATGACAGGGCTGCCTTTGCAGAAATCTGAATGCAAAGAATACAGTGAATACTTGAGCTTCCTTTCCCTGTCCTTCAACATAAACGTGGCATTTTGTTGCTGTTAAATAACTTTATAGCTACATGCAGAGGCGGCAGCGTCCTTCTTCTAAAGACCTTCACATGCACCCAGGCTAACTGGGATCTCTACAGAGTATTGCTTGCAACCGGTTTGGCTTCCATGCAATGGCATCTCAAACTGTGCATGTTTGCCTGAACTCCTTCAGGGTCCTATGGCTCAAAAGATCCTGAGAAAGAAACCTTCAAACGTTGACCAGGTGCAGCGACAGACATAAAGGTTACCCATTCCCAAAGAGCCAGTGTATTTATAATTGCACGACTAAGCACCCATAGCAATGGGCCGCACCATCAATTATTGGGAACTGCATGTAGCTGCACAACCTCTATGCACCAAACGCATGCAGCATACGGACCACCGGTGTTGCCATGTGCCTGCATAATGTCATCTAGAAACTACCGAGGCACGTCCCACCTAACGTCAACAGTAGAACCACCAGCAGCAGCAAGGTGCTACCCAGAGACATGCGATCTTCAGACTTATTACCTGGATTTATGCAAGACAGTATAGGCTGTAGGACTAAAGCTTTGGACCATTCTCAGCTACTAATCCATGCTATAAAATGGATGGTATGGGAGACGGAGAATGCCTCAATGGACAAGGAGAGCTGTAGAGCGAAGAAGACACTGAAGGCAATTTTAGTATATTTCTGCTCATGCCAGCTCTGTTGTTTAGGCTCCTTGAGTTTTCAAAACCTTTATGTAAGGAAAAATGCAAAGTACAGCATTGGATCAACAATAGAATGGATAATGATGAGTCTACATCATTGCCAGTCTGATAAAGCATCTCCATGCACTTGCATGCTCAGAGTAGTATCACTGTTAATGAAAGACAAAGAGAAGTAGTTACTAGGGCTTGCTTCTACCTCCCTAAATCAACCCTTACTTCACCAGACAATAGTTCTAAAGAAAGCACTTCGGTGATGTGATATCTATGAATGTTATGTTGGACATGGTGTCCATAGTGCCGGCCCCTGTGGTAATCAGACTGTAGTTCTGTTTCAGGGAGCTATTAATCTCTGTTTAGTCATAATATGGTTCAATTTACCATTTTAGGAGATCAGGACAGTCAGTTTTGGAGTAAATTATACTACTGGATTGTTGTAAAAACTCATCTGGTTTGCTGATGTCCTTTAGGGAAGGAAATCTGCTGTCCTTACCCGGTCTGGCCTATATGTGACTCCAGACCTACAGCAATGTGATTGACTCTTAATTGCCCTCTGAAATGGCCTAGCAATCCACTCAATCTACCACACCGCTACGACCAAGTATAACTCCCCAACCTCACTGCGGGATTACCTTCACCACACGGACTGCAGCGGCTCAATAAGGTGGCTCACCACCACCTTCTCAAGGGCAATTAGGGATGGGCAATAAATGCTGGCCTTGCCAGCGATGCCCACATCCTGTGAATGAATTTTTAAAGAAGTTAAAATGAAAGCCTTCGTGTCATCCCTGAGATGGCAACATTTCACTGAAATACTCCAAGTCAGTGCAGCAAATGAGCAACAAAAATCTAACTGGCCTGCAAGCGGAACCAGCTGCCAAATCCAATTCCACTCAGCTTCTGATCTCTGCAGATAGGCAGCGACCACTCTGTGCGCCCGCGTTCCTTTGCCACCATTAATTATTCATGATAGACTGATCGTGTGAAGCAGTTGGCATTTTTTTTAAATGGGGCGAGGAAAAAGTTGTCCATATCAAATTACATCAAGTCTGGCGGTGCCATTATAGCTGGCAGCCTTGACTCTAAAGCAGAATGCACGTGCCAGAACAATATGGAAAACATGGTCTTTCGAGACTTAAATTGTAGTACACAAATATTCTGAGGCATATTAAACAGGGCAACGCTAAACTGTTAAATATTGATTTAAAAAGAATTTTTAATTAGAGAACAAAAATACAGAAAGCAAATAAATGGTTGCTATGTTATGTTGTAGATTTTTTCTGAGGTAGGAATTATAATATAAAATGAGAAAGACAACTTAATTATTTTCAGGCACCTGGTTATTAATTACCCTTTTGTCTATAAAGGAGTCAGGCGGAAAGTGAAATTAACCTAAACTGTACCATAGCAACGCATTGGTTCAGTAGAGATATTAGTGGAAAATCATATAAGAGGTTCATACATACTGTTTTCATATCAAACTTTTTGTGTGAATTTTGTACACGTCAAGGCGAGAAATATTAGTGCTGAGCAAACAGCACTTTCCATTCAGCACTGTCCGTATCAAGCATTTCTAGGGCAGGTATTGTATTGTATAGTATCATTAGAAGCAAAGTAAAACTCTCTCTAATCTGCTTCAGTAACATCTCACAGCCCCTACTTCAAGGAGCACTTTTGTCCATTTCCCACACCCTCCAGTCTGTGAAATTGCCAAATAAGGGATAGATTTTAGTGCAAAGGGCCCATTCCCACCCAGAAGTGGATTGAGACTGTGCAGACTCATTTTATCTATCAGCCGACAGATAGAGGAGACTTTCATCCCAACAGTGTAGGTTTGGTTGAACCCAGGTTGCAGAGATGAAAGGCTAGCATATAGATCAGCAAATCACCACCCCTCCACAACTTCCCCCCCCCTCACGCTACCCACCCCCCACTCCCTTTCCAAATGGCAATTTTCAACTTTTAAACCAGGAAAGTGCCACAGCTTTACACATAGCAGGGTTGTGATTGAAATTCCTTTGCTTGCATCAGAAAGTGAATGCCTCAGAAATATGAGGTTATTAGGTTAGCCTTGTATTAGTGTAATGACCTCGTCAGTAAGGTATTGAATAGTTGACTCCATTCTAGTTACATAGCTCCGTAAGACCTGAATAATGGAAGCCAAATGTAGTAAACACTGAAAAGGTGTAAAAATTAAACTAACTGAACATAAAATGCAATGCACTGGTAAAATAAGCTATGCCAAGGTCATTCCATTTGGCTATTTATTTTATTATGAGTGATTAACTAGAAAATGGGTTAACCAGTTGACTTTACCAAATTTAAGTTCATGAAAGCTCTTGCGTAGGGCATCAGTGTCATCTCTGTAGTGGAAACCAGATTGCTATGTGTTTGCTCTGAGGTTAAGCCCCATCACAATGTATTATACTCAATATAATGTATGGAATGGCCTGAAGGAATGCTCGGGAACTCTTTAGTCTTTCATCTCAGTAGGAATTGGCCTCTTTTTGATGCCAATTTGATACTATTCTGAAGTCCATTGAAGCGTTTAAAGACTAGACATGCAACCAATTCCATTTCAAACATGCACAAAAAACTTAACATTGAACAGATCTACTGGAACACGTACAGGATGGATTTAAGCTGAAAGGTTTCCATCGTTCATGCTGGTAGAAACACACTTCCACGGGCCAACAATATGCTGACATTGAAACACACTAGTGAATTACTCTTTAGCCAATCTGTCCAATACGGAATCAAATTCAACACTTTGCTACAAAGATAATTTTAGCTGACGTTTTCGAGCTACTTTCTTATGAAAGTGTTGTGATCAAATTTTTAGTCTGGCTTTTAATTTACTTTATAAATTATATTTACATATTAAATGTTCTCTATAGAAGACTGTCCATCAGAAATGGCACATGAAGCTCCTATATACCACACCAATGGTATGGTTTGAATAATACTGTCTCTCTATGTATAGATCTATATATATATACATATATATATACAATACACCAGTGAGAGGACTTGAATGAAATTCTACACTTTAATTCATGGCGCTTAGCGTCTTTCTAAAATCTCTATGGAATTTCATAGACAATTACTCTACACAGCTAAGCATTGCTTATTAATCCATGATATACCTTCTCCAATGCAGCTGTATATCCTAGCAATACTAGATTAACAGATTGATATGTATACCTATAAGGTTACTGTATCTTGCCTGTGTATTACGTACCCTTTCTTATTCCTCCATCGGGTGGACATGCAAATTCCCCGGTTGATAAGAGGAAGCAGGGCCCGTCTCTGGCATTCCTCTCCCTGGTGTTAGAACGAGTGAAGGGGAGGTGATCCTCAGGCGTCAGTGCCTGGTCAATATGAGGACAATCTTCGTTTGCCAATGCTGCATTTGCTGCACCACCGTTCTGTTTAAAATCTTCAAATATACAAGCAAAAGCTGAATGAAATGCTAAGTACTATGTTTGCGTTTCTTACTAAAGGTTAGTAGAATCTATGCTTTGTAACGCTCTATGCAATCTACTAAAGTTACTCCAGAGGCAGCACATTCAGCCAATAAAATATTTTGCATTTGCAAATGAAATCACACAAATATAGTAAGCAACGGCACCAAACATTTGAGAGATAGGTTTCATAATTTTAAAGAAAAGTAACTAACTTCAATGTACATGGAATAGAATGAGCAGGACTTTGAGAGACAGAGAAAATCATTCTATAACACTGGCTGATAGAGGAATATAAATACATGTTACTGTGATTAATGCGCTGTACAGGGAATACTTTTATGTAATCTCTATAGTAGGAGACAGCCATCAAGGAGTATTGACTGGGGCTACTCTATGACCAGTGGGCTTAATACAGAATTGGCTTGGGCTAGATCAGGTCATGCCCGTAGATCAAAGATTAATATTCTATTTGATGTAGGCTGAAACTGTAAGTAGTATTTGTTCTGACACAGTCTTGTGCTCAATTTATTTTACAGACAGCAAGGCTTTTAATCATCTGTGCAGGCCTATTACCATGTGGCATCAGGCACAACAGTCTGATCCATCAGCCACTGGCATCCCTCAACAAAGTCCATTACCAACTGAATGCAAGATCACTATCTTCATAAGAAGGTGTTAGCAATTTTTTTTCTTTGATCGCAAACACATATCCCAATGTCACAAAATGCATTGAAGCACATCATCTTATCACTTGCACATGACATTGTCTCAATGAAAAGGATGCATTTCTCTTCTTTCCCCAAAAGCTCACCAAATATGGTAAGTGAAATAGTGTAGTTATGCAAAAATGGCAAAGTGTATTGTGAATGTGGGAAGAAAAATGTGGAGGAAAATACTGAAGTGATGAGGAAGGTATTAAAATGGGAAGAAGATGACAAATATTGTGAAGAGCATAGAAAGGATGCTGAAGAAGCTGTGTAGGAGGATTTGGAGGAGGACAATGAGCTAGAGACTAAAATTCTCCAGCTTTCAGTAACTGGGATGTTTTTGGCTACATCCTAATTGGATAGTTTAAGTAGCAGCTCATTAATTAAACATCTCTTTTGTATAATGCTGCCAGACAGCAAACAGAATGGCTGCTATGGATCAAGATGTCAATAGTCTGATTCTTCTTCTCTCATTCTCTCTCCCTTTCTCTGTTAGCCTTTATTTAACTGTCTGTATATATATATTGGCCATTTGTGGATAGTACAGGGACACCATGTGGGAAAGGGAGCGTTGCCAGCTGGAGACAACTAGCTACAGAAATTCAGTGCAAAAAATGCATTATGCGTTGGCTTTGTTCAATTAGATGCAACTGCACCTACACAGCAAAGACATTACTCTTAGAAATATTAGTTCATCTGGGAATTAAGTCATTTGCTTTATTCTACAGCACAGTTAATGAGGTAGTCAACTAATCATTCTCATCACTGCTAGTTTCATGAATTGAACTGAGTTCCACATCCAGATGTTTGATTATTTCAAAATCAGACATCAGATTCTTTGGGAGTTGCGTGGGGTTGGATTGAGGCTGGGAGTAGTGTGTGAATGAGGATATGGGCAGTAGGAGTGGGATTGGAGTTAGACTGGAAATGTGGAGTTGTGCATGGAGGCTGAATTGATGAGGCATGCCGTTGGGTGTGGGACTAGAAGTGGAGCTGACCCATGTTCCTCATTACTAATGACTTTGACTTCAACAGGTGGAAAGTCACTTTTGTACCTTGTTTCCAAAGGACCCCAGCAGTACCCATAGGCTAGTCGAAAATGTACAGGATAGCAGTTTACATGATAATCACCATGGAAACATTGATTTACCAAAGCAGAAATATCAAACATGCTGAAGAGAGATGCACCATCAAAAGACAGTGAACTTAAAAGTAGTCAGTAAGGTGGAAATTACTGTTGACAATCTTATTGTATGACTGCTTCCTGCACTCCTTTTAAAGTCCTCTCTCTGCTATTTTACTGACGATGATCATTGGTTAAAATTAATTGGTTAACTTCTCTTAAAAAAAGCAGAAAGAAATATGGTACGAGTGCATTAAGCATTTGTGTGACAACCTTGCCAACCGTAATTTCAACTCTTGTGTTTTAGAAACATAGTTCATTGCTAAATATCCTGGGATTAACCTCTCTTTGTTTATACTTTAATTTTTTTTCTCTCAGAAGACTATTTGTAAAAACAAAATAAGACATTACTGTTTGTGATATTAGCAGACGCACACGTAAAGCATTTGCTTGACACTCCTATGTTAATGCAGGTGTTACCCTGTTTATTTTAAATGCGTCCATTAGTACACAAATAGCAATTTCTAGGCTAAAAATTTTAATACTAAAATAGGTGTTAGAAACATCTTAATCTGATGTGATTATGTGACTATATTTCTCTCATTGAAAGAGTTAAACATCTTTTGTACTAAAATGCACAATTATTTTATGCTAATTCACTCAGAAACAGCAGGGAAAGTGGCTTCTTCTCACATTAGGTTACAGAGATAGAATATTATTTGTACTATTGCACTATGTTATTTCAGGAGAATACACAGCAGACTTTTAAGAGCAACAGAGATATATTTACAGAAAGACGAACTAAGGTCCGGAGTAATATGCTTTGCTGTGAAACTCCTCTATACCGCTTTTCTAGGAGTTTCACGACTAACCCTGTATATATTTTCATGCAGCAAGTTTCCTGTAGGGGAGCCAGTAATTAGGCTCCAGAGAAATAATTTGGAATCTGAAGCCCTCAGTTTAGCCTGGGGTAAAATCTTCATTAATCTCACGTCTCCTTATATTCAGAGATTATTGTTTTCCCCCAATCTTGATCCCACAGTTGACCAAACAAGGCCATGGACTCTCCTAAATCCACCTGCTAGATAGCAATACCAAGTTCTAGAGATTAATGACAAGTAAACTATGAATAATGCTAAAAACTTCAGGTAAATATAATAGGCTTTGATAGCCATTCTGGAATACAAATCTTAAACATTTTTTTCCCTTTAAAACAAATTCCCAGAAGCCATTCATTTACAGATTATACTAAGAATCCACGACTGGCTGGTGTTATTGGGTTACCTCAATGACAAATGATATTGTTCCAAAATAGGATCTTACCAGATTGACTACACCCTATTTGGTAACATGCTTACTAAAAGGACGTTTCATACAAAACACTGGCATGGCTTAAATGTGCTGCCTTTCTAGAAACCCAAAGCTGGTTGAGATAATAAAATGACTACCAGGGATAGGTGCAAAGGAGGCATTTGAGGGTCAGATGGACATTCCTCTAAGAGGTTTCCTACCTGCTCTGTTTATTTCTAAAATCTCTTCCTGAGCGAGTGGGCATGTGTCACTCTGTGTACTGTGATGTGGAGAGTTTACACCAGATTTACAATAATTGGGGGATCCCAGCTGGGGCGGTCTCGGTATATGCTTCTTTTTCTTCTTTGGTAATTTTTGTTTGGCCATCGCTAAGGAGTAATACATTCCAAAATTATTGACAATGACAGGGACTGGCATAGCAATGGTCAGCACGCCCGAAAGAGCACAGAGGGCTCCTACCAACATGCCCGACCATGTCTGAGGATACATGTCTCCATAGCCAAGTGTAGTCATGGTTACCACGGCCCACCAGAATCCAATCGGAATATTTTTGAAGTGTGTGTGATTATCGGCTCTCAGGTCATGGGGCTTAGCACCTATCCTCTCAGCATAGTAGATCATGGTGGCAAATATCAGGACGCCAAGTGCCAAGAAGATGATGAGCAGCAGGAATTCATTGGTGCTTGCACGCAAAGTATGTCCTAAAACTCTCAGTCCTACAAAATGACGGGTCAGCTTGAAGATTCGCAGGATTCGGACAAAGCGGACCACTCTCAGGAAGCCCAGAACATCCTTAGCAGCTTTGGAAGACAAAGCACTGAGTCCTACCTCCAGGTAGAAGGGCAAAATGGCCACAAAGTCTATGATATTGAGAGAATTCTTGATAAACTCCACTTTGTTGGGGCAGAAAGTGATCCTCATGAGAAATTCAAAGGTAAACCATACCACACAGACCCCTTCGATGTACATTAAGAAGGCTTCTGTTTCTGTTTCCTGAATAATTTCCATCCGGGTTTCATTTCCATTCCTTACAATTTCCGTTCTGTTAACGATTGGATTAAATGCCTCATGGGTCTCGAGACAGAAGGTGCTGATCGACACCAGAATGAAGAAAAGCGAAGCGAAAGCGCAGTACTGTGAAGAAAAAAAGGGAACAGGAATGTCACTGGCAAGAATTGGAAGATCAGATAAAATTATGCATAGAAGTTCAGAACAATAAAAACATATTATTTCTGTGAACTGGAAAAAGCCATTATTCCCAACAAGCCTGCTCCTTCCTGATTTCTCTCAGTCCTACTTACCCACCTTCTCACCATAGGGTAAATTTAGTGACCTTGTGGTCCCAGTAGGGAATCCTGCCTAAAAGAAGAACGGGTCGGAAAATCAGCACTACAATGTTATTGCTCCATCTCTTATCTGTGCTCACTATGATCATGCCTCCTTGCTGGGAGCATAGGACTATTGAATTTACTCTCATAACCCTCAATCCCTTCTCCTCAGAAATGCAACCAGTTGCCTCTTGAAGCCGCTTACGTTGTCTGCTTCAATGGCCTTCTCCAATAACTTATTCCATAAGTTTTTGGATGTTAAAATTTCCATCTGATTTCCCCTGACTCCCAACTTGCTTATTTTTTAACTTGAGTCCCCTTTAATTGGAACCCTTCGCTGTTGTGAATAATTTGCATAGATCAATTTTGTCAATTCCTACATAATCTTGAAAACTTCAGTTAAGTCACATTGAAGTTGCTTTCCAAAGAAAATAAGTCCAACTTCCTTAATCTTTCTTCATAGACAAATTCCTGATACCTGACATATTTGCTACTTGCCTCTTTACTGTCTCAAGAGCAATGATATCCTTCATACGATTGGGTGATCAGAACTGCACACAGTATTCCAAATGCAGTCTGGCCAATGCCTTATATAGCAGTAATCCAAACTTTTCACTTTGAACTCTATCCTTCTGCTAATACAGCCTAATACCTTATTTATCTTTTTCACTTCAGCCAAACACTGAATTAAAGGCTTCATAACATATTAGCAAATGGATGCTTAATACATTCGTAGGCTTGTCCTTTATCTGTTATTTTAACAGAGGCATTAACACATTTATTTTAAGAAGTTTTATGCATAGATCACAAGCAAAATAATTTCTATGCTTATAACCTCTAGATGTCTTTCGTGGTCAGCACGCTATAGAATTGTTCCATTTAACTTAAACTCCTCCTTGTTTCCTTGCACCCAGATTAATTAGAGGGACACACTCATCCAAAGACACCAGGATATTTTTATAATGGCATAGAAGTTTAGAGCACTAACAGGAAGAATGCAGGAACCCATAAAGACATCCTGATGAATCCTTTTCTAACATCAATGTGGTTTGTGATGGATGTAGCTGTTACTGTTATGAATAGTACATGTACGTGTACAACTTGAGAGTTTTAAAATTCTGTGTATCTCTCTCTCTGATAAAACTTCAACAATAGCAATGACCCCCATTTCTACAGGGTTCTTGAATTCCAAGGATCTGTGATCCTTTACAGAAAGGAAGGAGAAAAATATGATTCAGCAGTATCTTTTGCATGGGTCCTTCTTCAATCTCTTTGGAGCAAGACTAAGCAAACACTTGGTGAGATGAGGCTTGATACAAATCGATAAGCTGTTTTATTTCACAATAAGGTGAGGAAATTTGGGTGTCAGTTCTTAGACAGTAACAGCAACAATATGCATTTATATAGCCTAGCACTTGAAGATTCCGCTGTCCTTGCCATCTCTCACAGCAAGAGCTGAGTTCTTCCCCATATGTTCCATGGCCTTCTTCTTGAAGGAGGTGAGGTACTTAAGGTTGGGGACCCCCCCTCCAGTGTCCAGCCTATGGCAGGCATTTTGTACCAATTTCCCCTACAAGAAAATAGAGCGAATGAGGGTAAGGCTAGCAGTTCAGGAGTGTGTGCCAAGTGGCATGGGAGATGAAGCAAGGAAGTTATACTAAGCCTTTATAAATCACTGATTAGGCCTCAGCTGGAGTATTGTGTTCAATTCTTGGCACTGCACTTTAGGAAAGATGTCAACACCTTGGAGAGGGTGCAGAGGAGATTTACTAGAATAGTACTAGGAATGAGGTCCTACAGTTATTTGGAGAGACTAGAGAAACTGGGGTTGTTCTCCTTAGAACAGAGAAGGTTAAGGGGAGATGTAATAGAGGTATTCAAAATTATGAAAGGTTTTTGTAGTGTATGTACCTTTAAGGGGGAGAACTACTTTTTACAGCTCCTGTATCCTGTAGTACCGGCAGTGACCACACCTGTATATAAGCCCTGAGTGGTGCTCTGTACATTCAGTTGCAGTTTGAACCCTCATTCAGTAAACACCTGTTGATCGTTCCCTGCAGTCTTTGTCTGATTATTGAAGGACACCACATTAAGATACCCGGATCTAACATTGGCGACGAGAAAGATTCGAACCTACCTGACCTCCCAGGAATTCGCTCCTGGAGAACAGTGGAAGGAGGTCGAGTCCAGAAGCACGGGCATCGCAGGGGAGGCTGTCGAGAGCCAGGCTTGGCTTTCCAGCCATGGTGGTCCAGCGAAACGGGCTGGCAACAGGTACTGTGCAGACCCTTCCCGGACAGCAGCGGCTAGAGCCGACCGAGCGGCACAGAAAAGGCCGAGCAGCATCGACGGGGGAGAGAGAGAGGGCAGAGCACACGGGGCGCAGCTGGTGTTCAAAGGCCGAGCAGCGTCAACGATAGAGAGCAGAGCGCAGCCGGTGTTCAGGACCGAGCGGCGTCAACGGGGGAGAGAGGCGAGAGAGAGCAGAGCGCAGCCGGTGTTCATGGGCCGAGCAGCGTCAACGGGGGAGAGAGGCGCACAAGAAAATGCGAGGCGCTGCCATTGCCACGAGGACCGCAGAGAACGGCATTGGCAGCAGCGCAGGAGCAGCGCACGAAACCCACAGGGCATCGCCATTTGCCAGGAGGACCGCCGAGAGCGGCGTTGGCAGCAGCGCGGGAGACGCCATTTTAAGCCACTGCGGGGATGAAAGGAAAGCGCGGGAGACACCATTTTAAGCCGCAGCGGGGAAGAAAGGAAAGCGTGGGAGACGCCATTTTAAGCCGCAGCGGGGAAGAAAGGAAAGCGTGGGAGACGCCATTTTAAGCCAGTCTAACCACACCCAAAAATGCCGAAGAGTGGCAGTATCACAGCGTTCGACAATGAAGTTGAAGATTGGACGACATATGTCGAACGCATAGAAGTATACTGCAAGGCGAATGAAGTTCCAGATGACAAGAAAGCGCTGGTATCGTTGAATTCAATGGGTGCAAAAACGTATGGCTTACTACGAAACCTAGTAACCCCAGAGAAGCCTAGAAAAGGATTTTGAAAACATAGTGGCCTAGAAATTGAGTAGCCTTAGCGCCGCATTTGAGGCGCTAGAGGGCCTAGCGCCGGAGTTATGGCCAGTTGGGAAATTGAGTGGGGCCCTTCCGTCGGTGTTAAGCCGGTAGCGCTGCGCCGGCACCGATGACGTCATCGGTGTGCGCAGCGTCCCGGTTGCCATGCCGACGGGCCCCAGCGCCGAAATTCAGTTGCGGCCGCCTCGCCCGTGGCAGCCGCAACTAATACTCTGGCAACCGAGTCTTACACAAGTTAGCGCCGGCGCATTAAGGTCGCGCGGCGGCCGGCCGCTTTCCCGCCGGCCGCCTGCCCGCACCTCCCTCCCCGGACTCCTCCACCGCCCCCCCCGCAGAACAGATGCGTCTGGCCTGCAAGCCCGGCACTTGTCCGAGGTGCCGGGCTCATTTTTGAAAAAAACAAACGGCCAGCGATCGGGTGAAGGCAGCGCCTCCTTAACGGGAGGAGGAGGCCTGCACTTCCCCAGCCTGCCGCACCGTATCGGGTGCCGCAGCGCCGGATTAGCGCCGCAATGCGGCACTCAGCGCCCATTGGGAGGCACTCACGCCCGCCAGTAGCGCCGGCAGCCGTCTGGGCGCGGCCCTACTGAATTTTTGGCGCGCGCAAGGGAATTAGCGCCGGCGCTAAATTTCTGGCGCTAAAGCCCTGGCGCGGCGTCAACTCAATTTCTAGGCCAGTGTCAATCCTACAGGACCACTTAAACCCCACACCGCTGCTGATAGCAGAAAGATTTAAGTTTCACAAAAGGAACCAGCATAAAGATTAAAGTAATGCTGAGTATTTAATGGAACTGCGCAAGCTATCGAAACACTGCCAGTTTGGAACGGGACTAGCAGATACTTTAAGGGACAAGTTTGTGTGTGGGCTTCAAAGTGAAGGAACCCAGAAACGGCTTCTATCAGCAAAGGATCTTACGCTGGACAAGGCTTTCAGCATTGCAGTATCACACGAAGCAGCTGCACGGGGCGCTGCAGAGATACAACGGAGACCACAAGAATATGGCCCAAATGAAATGTCATACGGAACAGTGAGGTGCTATCGCTGCGGCAGAACAACACACGACCATAATGATTGCTGGTTCAAGGACAAAGTGTGCAGACAGTGTGGAAAAGTAGGACACATAGCAAGATTCTGCAGGTCGGGAAAGAAAACCAGCAGCAAGAAATCTCCACAGGAGAAGTACAAGAAGGTACATAAGGTGACGGAGAGTAGTTCAGACGAACAGAAGAGTGATACAGACTCCGGAAGCAAGGAGCTGGGTTGTCTGAAACTACATAATGTGGTCAAAACGGAGGATCACCAAACTATCTGGGTCACGCTCAAGATAGCAGGAGTCCAAGTGAAAATGGAATTGGACACAGGATCAGCCCTAAGAGTCATAAACCGAAGGGACTACAAGTGGCTATTCTCACATATACCCTTGAGAGATACAAAGATTGTCTTGAAGACGTACACGGGGCAAAAAGTCTACCCCAAAGGAAAAATAAGGGTGAACGTTATATATAACGGCAAGGAAACACCAAAAATGGACCTATACGTATTGCCAGATGGAGGACCACCACTACTAGGATGTGAATGGATCCGGAAGATACAGCTAGATTGGCATTCCATACAAGCACTGACTGTAGATGCCAAAAAGGATGACAACGTCACACCTGGACGACTGTCAAAAATGCTAACTGATGCACAAGAAGTGTTCCAGCAGGGACTCGGAACACTAAAAGGCATAACAGCGACGATCAAAATAGAGGAAAATGCAAGCCCAAAGCTTTTAAGGCCAGACCCGTACCTTATGCGATCCGCCCAGCCGTCGAAGCAGAGCTGGAAGGTTTGGAACGTTCAGGAGTACTGTCCAAAGTGGACTGGAGCGAGTGGGCTACACCCATCGTTCCTGTAATGAAGAGGTCGTTGAGTAACACGCCTGGGGAACCAAAGAAGGTTCGCATCTGTGGGGACTTTAAGGTGACAGTGAACCCAGTCCTTCACACTGTACAATATCCGCTTCCGCGGATTGAAGATATTTTCGCCTCGCTATCTGGAGGGAAACGCTTCACTAAGATTGATCTGGCCCAGGCGTACCTGCAAATGGAGGTAGAAGAAGCCTCGAAACAGTACCTCACGATCAACACTCATAAAGGTCTCTACCAATACAACCGGCTGGTGTTCGGGGTAGCATCAGCTCCGGCTATTTGGCAAAGGGCAATGGAACAAGTCCTGCAAGGGATTCCAGGGACCCAGTGTTATTTGGACGATATCCTGGTCACGGGCGAAAATGACAGTGATCACCTCGCCAACCTGGAGCAGGTGCTCACTAGATTGAAGGAATATGGGCTCCGAGCTAATCGCCACAAATGCGAGTTTTTCCAGGAGCAGATCTCGTATTGTGGCCATGTTATTGATAAAGAGGGGTTACATAAGTCCCCTGAAAAGATTGAGGCAGTAGTCAAGGCTCCAGCACCGGAAAATGTGTCACAACTGAGGTCGTTCCTCGGGCTGGTGAACTACTACCATAAGTTCTTGCCAAATTTGTCTACCGTACTACACCCACTGAACACCCTACTGCAAACGGGGGTACCATTGAAGTGGAGTGACGAATGTAAACGAGCTTTCCAGAAGAGCAAAGCATTGATCACATCGAAAGAGGTGTTGGCTCATTTCAACCCAGCACTACCAATTCGGTTGCCGTGTGATACATCACCCTATGGCATTGGAGCGGTGCTGTCACACAAATTCGCGGATGGCTCGGAGAGGCCAGTAGCCTTTGCGTCTCGGTCACTAACCTCAGCCGAGTGTAACTACGCCCAGATTGACAGGGAGGCCCTCAGCCTAGTGTGGGGAGTGAAAAAGTTCAATCACTATCTGCACGGGCAGAAGTTCACCTTGCTGACTGACCACCAACTACTTGTCTCCATCTTTAATCCAAAGAAGGGCGTTCCGGTGATGACTGCGCAACGGCTACAAAGATGGTCCCTTTTTCTAGGGGCGCACCAATATGATATCGAGTATAAGGGCACGAAACAGCATGGAAACGCTGATGGGCTATCACGCCTGCCACTGCCTACTGCGGAGGAAGCACCAGCAGTGGATCCTGTCGAAATATTTCATTCGACTATAATTGAATGCTTGCCAGTAACTAACGCTGGTATAGAGAAGGAGACCCGAAATGACCCGACACTGTCTCGGGTATATGATTTGACGGTGAAGGGATGGCCAGCACATGGCGACTCACTGTTGCCAGCATTCTCATCCAGAAGAGAACAGCTGTCAGTATACCAGGGGACCTTGATGTGTG
Organism: Somniosus microcephalus; assembly: GCF_052327205.1. Lineage (NCBI taxonomy): Eukaryota > Metazoa > Chordata > Chondrichthyes > Squaliformes > Somniosidae > Somniosus > Somniosus microcephalus. The sequence continues at coordinate 43,674,587 of NC_141001.1, forward strand.
GATCCCGAGTGGTAATTCCACCCAAGTTAAGGGAGAGAGTGCTAAATGAGCTTCACGAAGGTCATCTGGGAGGGGTGAAAATGAAAAGCCTTGCTAGGGCTTATGTGTGGTGGCCGGGGATCGATCAGCAAATCGAGGACCTGACAAAGAGCTGCTCAGGATGCCAGAAGGTCCAAAACGCACCACCACATGCCCCTCTACACCCATGGGAGTGGCCCTCATCTCCATGGCAACGGGTGCATATTGATTTTGCTGGTCCATTCATGGACTCAATGTTTTTAATAGCCGTGGATGCGCACTCGAAATGGCCTGAGGTGATCAAAATGTTCTCCACCACCACGGAGAAAACTATTGCAGTCCTACGGACCATTTTTGCCAGGAACGGCTTGCCAGAGCAGATTTGCTCTGATAACGGACCACAGTTTGTGTCCGAAGAGTTTCGAAGATTTATGAAAAGGAATGGGGTAAGGCATTACACATCCGCCCCGTATCATCCAGCCACAAATGGATTGGCTGAGAGGTTCGTACAAACCTTTAAAAAAGCAGTAAAGGCCATGTGCGATGACGACATTCCACTGCAGCATAAAGTGGACAATTTCCTGTTAGCCTACAGAAATGCGACACATGCAGTCACCAACCAGGCCCCGGCCATGATGTTCTTTAACCGAAGGTTGAGATCTCGTCTGGATTTGCTCAGACCAAATGTACGAAGAGATGTTGAGAATAAGCAATTCCAGCACATCAATGAGAAGCCAACAAGGAGCTTCAATGTAGGGCAACCAGTCTTGGCCCGCGACTACCGAACAGAGAAATGGCAACCAGGAACGATATGCACACGGCAGGGGCCACTAATGTACACAGTGGATGTTGGGGAGAACATTGTGAGATGCCATGCTGACCAGATCCTAGAGTCACAGGAACGAGTCAACCCCATGTCTCGGCCATACGTACCTGGTGAGGAACCCGACGTACAGGTCGCATCTACCTCAGAAACAATAGCATTGGAAGCTGATTAATCAACTGACGACAGGGTGTTAGAATCACCTCCGCACCAAGAGCGAGACACTCGGGAAAGGCGTTATCCAGAAAGAATCAGGAAGCCTCCCCAAAGACTGAATTTATAAATAGACTATTTCCAGTTAATGTTGCATGTTAAAAGTGTTAATTGTAATTAGTTTGATATTTAATTGTTAAATGAGTGTTATGGTACTGTTAATCTAAAAGGGGAGGAATTGTAGTGTAAGTACCTTTAAGGGGGAGAACTACTTTTTACAGCTCCTGTATCCTGTAGTACCGGCAGTGACCACACCTGTAGATAAGCCCTGAGTAGTGATCTGTACAGTCAGTTGCATTTTGAACCCTCATTCAGTAAACACCTGTTGATCGTTCCCTGCAGTCTTTGTCTGATTATTGAAGGACACCACATTAAGATACCCGGATCTAACAGTTTTGTTAGAGTAGATAGAAAGAAACTGTTTCCACTGGCAGGAAGGTCAGTAACCAGAGATTTAAGATAGTTGGCAAAAGAAGATGAAGAGATTTTTTTAATGCAAGTTTTTATGATCTGGAACACACTGCCTGAAAGGGTGGTGGAAGCAGATTCAATAGTAACTTTCAAAAGGGAATTGGATAAATACTTGAAAAGGAAAATCTGCAACACTACGGAGAAAGAGCAGGGGAGTGGCACTAATTGGATAGCTCGTTCAAAGAGCCTGCACAGGCACGATGGGCTGAATGGCCTCCTTCTTTGCTGTATGATTCTAGGTGAAGTAAGAGATGTGGGGTTATGTGGCTGTTAAGGTGGATGAAAGGGATTTAGGGTTGTGTAATTGTTGTGAGGGGATCCATAGAGCAAGAAGCTGAATTGGAGCCCCCTTGAACAGAGTGTACAGTGAAGGATTAGCTGAGCGGGTGTTGCTTAAAGTGGGTGAAGACTGCCAGGGTGGGCAAGGAAGAAAAAGGAGGCATGCAGTGTGTTACCCTGCCTGCCCAACTGAGGATGTGGAACTTCTTGTGGCACCTGGGGTGAGGGAGTCGGCAGTTGCTGCCAGAGCCACCTTCCTCCGGGTGGCACTAATGATAATTCTGGGTGACTTGGTGGCATCCACACCTAGAAATATGTTTATCCTGCCTTTAATGCCCCCAGGAGGGCTTTGAGGTCTGAATGAGTGAAGTTGGCTTGGTGCCATGTCCTGATAACCTCTGGGCACAGATGGATGTAATAAAAATATTGGTACAGCAGGCAGTGAAGTTATTAGAGAGTGAAGTGAAAGAGCCACTGTTCCTCTCTTACCTGTTTGTCCCCCCGCGCCCCCCCCCCCACCACCACCACCACCATCTGCTGCTGATGAGTGCCGTCTCAACTGTCTTTTTACAGGCTGTACAGAGGTTTCTTGGTAGTTCAGCTGCCTGCACCAGTTCGACACCAATGCCTACACCAATGGAAATGCAAATGGGCAGACCTAGGAAAGCCATGTGTAACTTTCTGTGGAGGTCAGCAGTGGGTGCAAATTATTTTTAAAGATGCAACAGCATCAAGGAAATTCGAGGCCAGGAATCAGTCAACCTTTTTTGAAAGCTGTTTGGGGTGAGGACAGAAACCCCAAAGTTACCAGAACTGTTAAAAATATTGCTTTGTGATTCTCACCCTTCAAAACCTATGACTTTACTTTGAATAATGAGCAAAGTCCCCGCCCCACTTCATCATGATAATAAAGGCTTATTTCACTGACCATTTAAAATTCCAGCCTGGCAGCCATTTGCAGTGTCAATGACAGTCCCAGTATAGTCGTTAAATTATTACATTGACTTTATTTGTCAATGTAATAATCTAAAGTTTATACTCGGACTGTCATGCTGGTCCAGTAGAGTTACTGTTCAGAGTTTGATGTGTGGCACATTGCCAGGTTAATTCACATGGAACTTTGATTTGTACCTGACCTTGTCATCTTTGGCCTGACTGCTCAAGGGTATGAAATGGCACTATGTTTCATTCCAAATACTGACAAATACACAAGGACAAAGGAACTCATGTGGAAATAAAACAGGGGTCTCTGTGTTGAACCTCCATACCACGTTGTAATTGCGTGCATATATGGCAAAGGGAGGGTGTTATATATTTTTTAAACAGCATACCCAAAGATCAAGAGAAATACACCGCTGATATATGGGTTCTGTCATGAAGCTTTCACTCATGATATGTCTTTCATTGCTATAAATACCATTGCTGTAGGCGTGACAGTTGCACTGGTAATGAAGTCCAGTCTGTAAAATGAATGTATTCTTAGGGCACTGCTCAGCTTTAGAAGGTTTTCCTATTTCGTTAGTGGCAACGTCCCAGTTAAACCTTTACCATAATTCACTTTTGGAAATACACCCTTCCCCCAACAGTCCAACCTGGTGAATTTTCTTCCTTCCCCACTGTATCACTCAGTGAATATTCTCTGTCTCCCACTGTAAAACTTAGTGAATATTCTCCCCTTCCCTACTGTATAACTCAATGAATATTCACCTCGGCTATGTGCTATAGTGAATATTCTCCCCTCCCCCGCGTTATAACCCAGTGAATATTTTCCCTTTATAAAGTAGGAGAGGAAGAATATTGACTGTATAAATTGTATGAGGGGTAAGTGAATATTCATCCCCCACTATATAGTCAGTGAATATTCTCCCTCACTGTAGCCCAGTGAATAGCCACCCATTGTATAACCATTATGTGAGAAGATTATTATGAGGCAACGTTGTCTTGTCCATGCTGCTGCTGGCTGCCTGAACTTTGAGCTCCGTCATTCTGAGTTGCAGTTCACCTTGAAGCCGCTCCCTGGAATCTCCCAGTGGTTTTCCAATGTTCAAATTAATTCTTTTTTTTTTGATGAGGCGCAACAAATAATTGGAGCAGAAAATCCACAATTTATATTTTTTGTTGAAAAGTCTTATTTTGAAGTAAAGTAATATAATCAACAATACGGCACCTTAAGCACACAGCTCAATGTCATTGAAAGAGTTGGGGCCTGCTGAGAACAGCATCCACTAATGACAGTAACAATTGATGCTGATCAACCTGAACCACTTGTCTCACCACTGAACAATCAGACTGAGCTGCCGAGGGCCACTCTTTGCCCCGTGATGCTTCTCCAAATGGTGGCCACTCTTTTATGTGTCAAACTCAAAACTCGTAATGCCCAAGATTTAAACAAAACTGGTTAATGAGTCATTGTTTACATTTATGCATTGCAAAATCAAGCTGGAATCTTGATCCAGTCCTGCTTGGGGGCAACCATTCAGTATATATGTTGATATTTCATTTTTATTTCTAAACTGAAACTAGTAACTCACATTCTTTTTTAAATAATTCTTTTTGTGCATTAAGGTCCAAAAGGTGGGTAATGTTAGTGCTGGGGAATGGAACACTTCCTAGTTCAGGCACCCAATGCCCCATCAAACATTCTCTAGTTAGATACAGTACAAGTTAGTTGTAGAGTAAAGCTCCATCTACCCTGTCCCAACAATGTGGCTTAGCACCAGCCACAGAACAGTATCCTCTACTGTATCAGTGTGCCATTGTGTTCAGGGTTCTGAGTAGCCAGGGGGTTTGTGTGTTTAAGGAGAGTGGAGGAGCACAGTACAATGTGCTCAGAAGCAGCATGAGTGACTGCTGCATCTTTTCAAAAAGCTAGTGAGCAAGAATTAGCTGAGTAAGAGGTGGTATCACGTCTTTGAAGCATGAGAAAACTGCGCACAGGAAGACTGATGGAAAGCAACAGATTCAGTGAGACCGGGAGTGCAGTAACACCGAGCATGCAAAGCTGAGCATGGAAAAGAAGATATAAAAGGGCAGCACTGAAGACCACAGAGAAGAAATGACGGAGAAAGTGCAGGAGTGAGTTTGGAGGGAGTTAATTAAGAATGCAGAAGCAGGTTTGGAGGCAGAGAGTTAATTAAGGAATGCGGGAGTGAATTAGAAGGGTCGCACCCAAGAAAATGCAGAAGGACATTCAGAGAATAGTGTAACTAAGCAAGTGCAGCAGTGAGTACAGGGAACTAGTAACAGTAAATAGAAATAGTAAAAGCCAAGTGCAGGAGAGTTGGTAATTGTGAGACACAAGGGTTGTGATATCTTGAGACACAGTGTATATATACAACAGCACAACATGGCTTCTGGTAAGAATTGTACTGCACGTGGCTTTATTATTATATACATCAGTAGTCCACCAGGTGGCTCTATTACAAAGGTAAATGTAGAAAGTGAGATGAAAACCAGCATCAGAGACCCTCTGAGATTCACAGTGAGGGGAACAAAGTAGTGAGAACCTGGGACTGAAACTGATGGTGGGCTACAGTGGGGATATGCACCAAGATGTGGAGTTGGCATAAAATGTAACAGACGAAGACTGAGTGCACAAATGTGGCCAAGGTAGAGGAGTAGAGTAGGATATGACATAGCCAGGAAGAGTGCTTGGGAATCCCTGGATTCAAGACTGAGAGTATGGCAGAGATTCCCGAGTGCTGGGGAGCTTGATCACTAAGTGAAGCAGAGATCCTTGCAGTAAGTGCAGCACGAAAGCAGAGTACTCACAGAGAGCAGACAAAGCTTGGAAAAGGAGAGAGCCCGAGAGCAGCCAAAGATGGAGAGCCCTGACAGTAGCCCCAAGAAGGAGAGCTTGGAGAAGGAGAGCTTGGAGAAGGAGAGGTTGGAGAAGGAGAGTCTGGAGAAGGAGAGCTTGGAGAAGGAGAGCTTGGAGAAGGAGAGCCCGGAGAAGGAGAGGTTGGAGAAGGAGAGCCCGGAGAAGGAGAGGTTGGAGAAGGAGAGCCTGGAGAAGGAGAGCTTGGAGAAGGAGAGCTTGGAGAAGGAGAGCCTGGAGAAGGAGAGCTTGGAGAAGGAGAGCTTGGAGAAGGAGAGCCTGGAGAAGGAGAGGTTGGAGAAGGAGAGCTTGGAGAAGGAGAGCCTGGAGAAGGAGAGCTTGGAGAAGGAGAGCCGGGAGAAGGAGAGGTTGGAGAAGGAGAGGTTGGAGAAGGAGAGGTTGGAAAAGGAGAGCTTGGAGAAGGAAAGCTTGGAGAAGGAGAGCCGGGAGAAGGAGAGCTTGGAGAAGGAGAGCTTGGAGAAGGAGAGCCGGGAGAAGGAGGGCTTGGAGAAGGAGAGCCAGGAGAAGGAGAGGTTGGAGAAGGAGAGGTTGGAAAAGGAGAGCTTGGAGAAGGAAAGCTTGGAGAAGGAGAGGTTGGAGAAGGAGAGGTTGGAGAAGGAGAGGTTGGAGAAGGAGAGCCGGGAGAAGGAGAGGTTGGAGAAGGAGAGGTTGGAGAAGGAGAGCCCGGAGAAGGAGAACCCGGAGAAGGAGAGGTTGGAGAAGGAGAGCTTGGAGAAGGAGAGCCCGGAGAAGGAGAGGTTGGAGAAGGAGAGGTTGGAGAAGGAGAGGTTGGAGAAGGAGAGCTTGGAGAAGGAGAACCCGGAGAAGGAGAGGTTGGAGAAGGAGAGCGTGGAGAAGGAGAGCCCGGAGAAGGAGAGGTTGGAGAAGGAGAGCCGGGAGAAGGAGAGGTTGGAGAAGGAGAGGTTGGAGAAGGAGAGGTTGGAGAAGGAGAGGTTGGAGAAGGAGAGCCCGGAGAAGGAGAGCTTGGAGAAGGAGAGCTTGGAGAAGGAGAGCGTGGAGAAGGAGAGCCCGGAGAAGGAGAGCCCGGAGAAGGAGAGCCCAGAGAAGGAGCGCTTGGAGAAGGAGAGCTTGGAGAAGGAGAGCTTGGAAAAAGAGCGCGTGGAGAAGAATAGCCCGGAGAAGGAAAGCCCATAGAAGGAGAGCCCAGAGGCTGCCTTTAAATAGCGCTAGCCACTCGCGATATTGGGTCCCCTACCGATATGTGCAGTCAGTGAACAGCGCGGGTGGCACTGGCTGCATGCAGCAATTATGTAAAACAGCTGGCAGCACAAATTTAACATGCTGCCTGCATCGCAATGAACGGGCGCAGGTTAATGGCATACCACGATCCCATGCCCAATTTCAGGGGTTTTCCAATTTAACCCCCTTAGTCTCTCCTAGTATGCTGGGATAGATACTATCCCTCTTGATTGAACCTATTGTTTTGATTCTAAAGTCCATAAGTCTGCCTGGATTATTTCCATTAATGGAAGGCATGTTACTGTAGTCTTCCCTAGTGAACATTCAAAGGAAGTATTTGTTGATTATATCAGTTATTCTGTGCTCCTACTCTGTTTCATCCCCATTGGCTCCTTATAAGCTTCCCATCTCCTGTCTTCTTGCTGTAAATGTACTGGAAGACCTCCTTACCGTGGTGTTCACCATCTGCAGCTATACTCATTTCCAGTTCCCTCTTTATGTCTCTGATTGCTCTTGTGGCATGTTTTTGACATTTCATGTATTCTCCCAGTGTACCCCTCAACTTTCTCTGCAGGCATTGTGAAATTAATTTTTCTTTTAATTTTATTTTAGTTTTATTACTCTATTCAGGGTCATTCTTTGAGACAATATTTGCTCATCTTAGGTGTGCAATTGGCTTACATTCTCCTCAGTATGACTTTGCACGCTTCACTCGTGCCCTTGTAGATGCCTATTTAAAATTTGAATACCTGAATATTGGTCCTCTACAGTGTTGAATCCCAAATCATGTGGAACTTTAATCATGTTGTTGTCACTATCGCCCAGAGGTGCTGTAACTTCCATTTCAATATGCTGTCAGAGTCAGTTAATGTTATAAAGCTGAGATGAGAACTGCCTCGTGTGGCTTCCTTGAAACACTGGGTCATGAAGCTATCATCCATTACATTTACCAATTCTGACTCTAAGTCACTTGGGAAATCCTAACTTATAACTGGTTGAAATGCTCCATTAATACAATCTTCCTGTTTTCACGTTTCACTTTATTTCTTCATCACGTAGTCTGTCCTCTTAATTGTGAGCTGGCAATCTGTAGCAAACCCCTGGTGTTATGTTGGTTCTCTTTGCACTGCAGATTTCAGGCCAGAGTATTTCACTGGGTAGTTTTTATTTTCCCGGACAGTCTACTTCCTTCACCTCCCAGGTGTCTTTGACATATAAAGCTATACCCCTCCTTCCCTATCTATTCTGTTGTTCCTGAACATTCTGTACACTCTTGTTACGTTCATCTCCATCTAATGGGGTAATTCAATTTAGCACTGCTCTATGAGTACTCTACCTGTGGATAATCCCAAATCTGTTGCAGACACCCTTGTCTTGCTGATGAAGCACCTATCATTTTGGGCAGAAATGTAAATTGCATGACATACACAGCCGGGGACCACTCAGGCACCAACCCGTACATATCCCACCTACAATGCATTAAAACATTACATTGAAAGCTGCCCAATTTTAGTGGTGAATGTTAAGGAGCCATCAGTTGAGACTGTCAAGTTTTATTCTGTATAGGCCAGTAACCTCCAAGGTCACGGATGCAATTGTGCAAAATCTTGTTTTATTTGACCCACAGCATCATAGTTGATTGACTGGTGTAAGTGCATACTTTGCGCCACTGCCAGTAAATAGTCTTTTGCAAATGGCATTGAGAGTAAGAGCTTCCACCACTTTGTTCCAATCCCACAATGCACCAGTCCTTATGGTCCAGTAAGACTGACAATATAGTGCCTGTAAACCTGCACTGACTAGAGACTGCACGAAGACTGTCCAAACTGAGCTTTTTGTCTCCAATATCCTTCTCATTTCTTCCCTCCTGTCTCGAACTCACTGAATCTTACTGGAGTATGGTTCCATGGCAGCTCTTAGGTACTTCACCAAAGTGACCAATCTTCATACTTTTCATTCATAGAGTCATTGGGGTCGATTTTCAGTGTGCCGTGAGGCGGGCTTTTAGGGGTCCCGACACTATCCCGCCCAAAATCCGCCTCCATGTAAGTTTCAAAGGAGGTGGGTACCCGCCCCGCACTGGGACCCACCGACCCGAGGCGGGAAGGGATTAGTGCCAATTAACTGCCTGTTAACAGGTAGTTAACAGGCAATTTTTAGCCTAATCCCTATTTTGAAGGTTGTCATGTGGGATTCCCGACGGCTCCAAACCACGCCAGGTTAGAGGAGTCGGGCCGTCAGGTTGAAGGACTTGGAGGGGTCGAGATGTCGGTGTTCAGGTGAGTGATGGGTGCATGAGTGCAAAGGTAAGTGTGTTTGGTGTGTCTAAAGTGTGTAAAGAAGTTTAAATTACCTGTACTTACCTTTACAGCCTTCCTTCCTCTAGGCTTCGGGAGTCCATCATTCAGCCGGCACAGAAAGCAGAATGGCTGCGATCTGTCAAAAGTGACAGCCTGCAGCTTTAAGTGCCGGCGAGATTTCTAACTGAGTCTGCGTAGAAGGACTCGGGTTAGAAGTAAGACTGTCAATGTTTGACAGCTTCAAGCAGCTGTGAAACACTGATATTTCATCTGTCAACACGTCTTGACAGATGAAATTTCCGTCTGTGACGTCACCTATTGCCGGGTGGCCCTTAAATGGTATGCTGAGCCCGCTGGGCAGGCTCAACAAGGCCAATCAAGTGAAAATCGCGTGGATTGGCCACATCTCGATGGAGGCGGGACTACAACCCAAAAGTTGTAGTCCCGCCTCCTTCCCGAATTCTGAATGAAAATCCAGCCCATACAGTCATAGAGAGTTATACAGCACAGAAAGAGGCCCTTCGGCCCATCGTGTCCGCGCCGGCCATCAAGCCCTATCTATTCTAATCCCATTTTCCAGCACTTGGTCCGTAGCCTTGTATGCTATGGCGTTTCAAGTGCTCATCTAAATGCTTCTTGAATGTTGTGAGGGTTCCTGCCTCTACCACCCTTTCAGGCAGTGAGTTCCAGATTCCATCCACCCTCTGGGTGAAAAAGTTTTTCCTCAAATCCCCTCTAAACCACCTGCCCCTTACCTTGAAACTATGCCCCCTGGTTATTGACCCCTCTACTAAGGGGAAAAGTTCCTTTCTATCTACCCTATCTATGCCCCTCATAATTTTTTACACCTCAATCAGGTCCCCCCTCAGCCTTCTCTGCTCCAAGGAAAACAACCCTAGCCTGTCCAGTCTCTCTTCATAGCTGAAGCGCTCCAGCCCAGGTAACATCCTGGTGAATCTCCTCTGCACCCTCTCCAATGCAATTACATCCCTTTATGGGAACATGTTGGTGTTGTACTCTCTCTATTTCCTTTCTGAAAGACTCCCACTGCTCTGATGTGGATTTTCCTACAAGTAGCTGATCCCAGTCCGCTTTGGCCAGATCCTGCCTTATCATATTAAAATCGGCCTTCCCCCAATTTAGAATCTTTATTTTGTCCTTTTCCATGACTACCTTAAATCTCACCAAATTATGGTCACTGGAGATCAACATTACTGTAGCCAAAGTGTGCTGGTGATAGAGAGGAAGCTATTGTGGCAGGGGAGCTGATCAAGAAGACTACGCTGTCTTGGATAATGTTGAATCTCTTGAGTGTTGTTGTAGGTACACCTATCCAGATGGGTGGTGAGTCTTCCATCAATTCTTAGCTTGAGCCTAGCTGGTGGAGAGGCTTTGACAGGACAACGAGTGATATACTCATTCCAGAGCACACAGTCTCTGCACTGCTGTTGTAGCCACGCTGTTGATATGGCTTGTTCAATTAAGCTTAAGGCCAGTGGTGAATCCAAGATGTTAATGGTGGGGGACTCAGTGATGATGGTGTTGTTGAAGGTCAGGGGGGTTAGGCTTTTTCTTGGAGCTAGTCATTACCAGGCACATAGGTGGATTGGATGTTTCATGCCACTTGTTAGGCCAAGCTTATATGTTGTTCAAGTCCTGCTGTAGGATGGCCTGGGTCGTTTCATTTCTGAATGGAGCTGAGTGCTGCGGAATTGTCAGTAAAGAGCCCACTTCTGGCCTTACGATGGAGGGTAGGTCATTGATGATGCAGCTGAAGATGGTTGGACTGAGGATTCTACTCTGAAATGTTCCGCGTCTTAAAGATTGGCTTCCGATACCCACAGCCTTCTTCCTGTCTGCCAGGTATGCCTTCAGCAACTGGAGGGCTTTCCATTTGACCCCCATTGACCTAAGTTTTGCTAGGGCACCTTGGTGCTGTACTCAGTCAAATGCTGCCTTGGAGTTGAGGGCATCTCCTCTCACCTCTCCTCTGGCATTCAGCTCTTGTGTCTATGTCTGGATCAAAGCTATGATTGGGTCAGGAGCAACGTTCCCTTTAAGCTGCTTGGCCGCATGAGCCAGCTTCCCAATGCAAAAAAAACGCGCATGCACAGAAGTTTGAATGGGCTGCGCAGCCTGTTAAGGGGGCCGAGCAGCCCAAAGAAAAATTAGGGGGAACATTGGTCAGGAACTGAGTGGTTCTGGAAGAACCTGAATTGATTCTTGGTGTATAGATGCCACTTGATGGCACTACTAATGACTCTTTTATCACTTTACTGATAATTGGGAGGAGGCTGATACGATAGTGCTTGACTAGATTAGATTTATCCCGTTTGTTGTGGCTCAGACATAGCCTGGGCAATCTTCCACATTTTTGGGTAGAGGCCTGCATCATGGCTGTATTGGATTAACTAGGCTAGCTCTGGTATACAGGTCTTCAACGCTGGGATATTGCCAGGGCCTTTGTTGTGTTCAGTGCACTCACCCACTCCTTAATATCAGGTGAGTGAACAATATGCTGGACACTGTCCCCTATGATGAGTGCGGATTTTGAGAAGAGACTAAGTAGGATTGTCCACTCTATACTTTTGGCTGAAGATGTTTGCAAACACTTCAGCCTAGTCTTGCACACACTATAGTTCAGGATGGGGGTGTTCACGAAGCCTCCTTTTCCTTCCATTGGTTGTCCAATTGTAAATCACCATTCTCAACTGGATGTGGTGGGGTTAGAGAACTTTGCTGTGACTCGTAGGTGATGGTACTACTTAGTTCCGTCTATAGCCTCTTGCTTTTGATATTTAGCATTTAGGTAGACCTGTAGCTGCACTAGATTGTGTATTAGAGTGATTATTCAGTATAGTGTATCAATATAATCACTGATCACCAGTACAATCTGTTATAATAATCAATGAGCACCCAGTACAATGTATTACACCAATGAATGGCCACCCAGTGCAGTGTGTTAAAGTAATCAGTGATCACCCACTACAGAGGAGTGGAGTCAGAAAAAAAATCTTGCATCTATGTAGTGCCTTTAGGCAGGTTAACGTGTGGCTGGAAAAATGGTGCAGGAAAGAAGGCTTCAGATTCAGCATTGAGACCAGTTCTGGGGTAGGAGGGACCTATACAAGATGAACGGGTTGCACCTCAATAGGGCTGGGTCCAATGTTCTTGCGGTGAGGTTAACTAGTGCTGTGGGAAAAGATTTAAACCAATTTGATGAGGAAGGGGCAGCAGAATGAAGCATTAGAGAGGAGAAACACGGTGCACAGAGGACTGGTAGAGACAAACAGCATTAAAATAAAGAGTAGTTCAGAAATAGGAGGGATCAGACAGGGAGGAAATCTGAGGCAGACTAGGATGGGTTTGGAGTGCATGTGCGTAAATTCTCAGAGCGTGGTAGTAAGGTTGGCGAGCTGCAGGCAAATTGCAACATGGGAATATGGTACAGTGGCAGTAATGGAGACATGGCTCAAATCAAGGAGAGGATTGGAACCTAATATATCTGAGTACAAAGTATTCAGGAAAGATAGGAAAGGTAAAAACAGGAGGGGGGTGGCAGTTGAGATCAAAGATACTGTTACAGCCCTGGAAATGGATGATGTGCTTGAAGGTTCAAAGACAAAATCTATTTGGGTAGAATTAATGAACAATAGAAGAGCTATTACACTGATGGGTGTATACTATAGGCCACCAAATAGTGGGAAGGAGATAGAGGAGCAAATTTGTAAGGAAATTTCAGGAAAATGCAAGAATTATAGAGTCGTGATGATGGAGGACTTCAATTATCCTAATATAGACTGGGAAAATAACACTGTTAAGGGCGAAGAGGGGGAGTAATTCCTGAAATGTGTACAAGAGAACTTTTTCAGTATGTTTCCAACCCAACGAGGAAGGAAGCAGTGCTGGATCTAGTTCTGGGGAATGAAATGGGGCAAGTGGATCATGTTTCAACGGGGGAGCATTTGGGAAACAGTGATCAAAATATTATTAGGTTTAGAGTAATTATGGAATTATAGAGCTCCCTGGATGACTAAAGGTATAGGGGGAGAAATTGGGTGGAGCCGCAAACGGGGCGCCAAGCTCGCTTGGGCGCCAGATTTAGCGCAGCGTTTGGAGCAGTAGCGACCATCGGAAATTCAGCTTGAGCACCCCAAGAGGGACACGGGGCGAGGCTCGAGGCGCTCCACGTCCCTCTTAGGGTGCTGAAACTGAGTATCACAGCGCAACGTGCCGCAGCACCACACGCTGCGGCACGGTGCGCTGCGGTACTGCAGGCCTTCCTCCCATTCTTAAGGGGGAGGGGCCTGCACCAGCGCGATCGGAGATTGCGAGTGCCGGCAAAAGAGCCCGGCACCGAGGAGAAGTGCCGGGCTCTCGGAAAACAGCTAGCAATGCCGTGGGGGGCGATCAGGAGGCCGGGGACGGAGGTGCTGGCAGGTGGCCGCTGAAAAAAACGGCCGCCCCGCACCTCCACCTTAATTTGCGCCACTGCCGCCACAGGAAGGCCCCGTGAACCGGGCGCCATTTGCAAACGGCGCTACAGAGGCGGTTGCTGCCAAATATCACGATCGGGGCGATAGCGGGGCGCTGCGCACACCGATGACGTCATCGGAGGCGGTGCAGCGCAACAGGTTAACGCCGCCACTAGCACCCCAGCTAAATATCGCGGGAGGCGCGGCCAGTGGCGCTAAAGCCACTGAGTGCCCTCTTTAGGCGCTAACTGGTGGCGCAGCCCATCGAATTTCTAGGCCATAGAGATTAAAATAAAACAGAAAAAGGAGGCTTATGTAGAGAACCAAGCTGAGTGTGGAAAGTACAGAGAACTGAAATGAAAGTAAGAGGGGCAAACAGAGTGTATGAGAATAGAATAGCAGGTAACATAAAAGGGAACCCAAAAGTATTTTATAAACATATATAATTGATAAAAAGCATAGTCAAAGTTTGATTAGGGACCAAAAAGATCTTCTAGTGGAGGCAGAGGGCATGGCTGAGGCATTAAATGAGTACTTTGCATCTGTCTTCACTAAAGAAGAGGAAGCTGCCAATGTCACAGTAAAGGAGGATGTAATAGAGAAGTTGGATAGGATGAAAATAGATAAAGAGGAGGTACTTAAAAGATTGGCAGTGCTCAAAGTAGAAAGGTCACCTGGTCCAGATGGGATCCATCCTAGGTTGCTGAGGGAAGTAAAGGGTGGAGATTGTGGAGGCTCTGGCCACAATCTTCCAATCCTCCTTAGATGTGGGAGCGGTGCCAAAAGACAGGGGGATTGAAAATGATACATCACTGTTCAAAAAAGGGGCGAGGGGTAAACTCAGTAACTACAGGCCAGTCAGCCTAACATCGGTGGTGGGGAAACTTTTAGAGACAATAATCCGAGACAAAATTAACTGTCACTTGGAAAAATATGGGTTAATAAATGACAGCCAGCACAGATTTGTTGAAAGCAAGTTGTGTTTGACTAACTTGATTGAGTTCTTTGATGAAGTAACGGAAAGGGTTGATGAAAGTAGTGTGGTTGATGTTGTGTATATGGACTTTCAAAAGACATTTGATAAAGTATCACATAATAGACTTGTTAGCAAAATTGAAGCCCATGGGATTAAAGCAGAGAGTAGTGGTGAATGGTTATTTTTCAGACTAGAGGGAGATATACAGTGGTGTTCCCAAGGGGTCGGTATTAGGACCAGTGCTCTTTTTGATATTTTTGGAGCATTGTGTACAATTCTGGTCATCACACTTTAGGAAGGATATCAACGCCTTAGAGAGATTGCAGAGGAGATTTACTAGAATGGTACCAGGGATGCAGGACTTCAGTTACTTGGAGAGACTAGAGAAGCTGGGGTTGTTCTCCTTGAGCAGGTTAAGGGGAGATTTAATGGAAGTGTTCAAAATCATGAAGGATTTTGATAGAGTAAACAAGGAGAAACTGTTTTTAGTGGCAGAAGGGTTGGTAACCAGAGGACACAGATTTAAAGTAATTGGTAAAAGAACCAGAAATGAGGAGATTCTTTTTTACACAGCGAGTTGTTGTGTTCTGGAAAGCACTGCCTGAAAAGGTAATGGAAGCAGATTCAATAATAACTTTCAAAAACGATTTAGATAAATACTTGAACGGGAAAAATTTGGAGGGGTATTGGGAAAGGGCAGCAGCGCGGACTAATTAGATAGCTCTTTCAAAGAGCCGGCACAGAAACGATGGGCAGAATAGCCTTCTTCTATGCTGTCTCATTCTATGATTCTATAAACTATATTACAGCAATAATTCAGCAAACTGTGCAGTGTGTTATAATAATCAATGATCACCCAATGCTATTTATTTTAGCAAGCTTGAAAGATCATTCAGGGCAGTGTTTATAGTACAGTAGTTAGGGATCATGTAGTACAGTGTATTACTGCTATCAGTGATCCACCAATATTATACTAATTAGTGAGCACTCATTATAGTTTATTGCAGTTTCAGTAACCAATGAATGCTACAGCAATCAGTGAGAAAGCAGTGTAGTATGTTACAGTAATTGATTACCCAATACAATGTATTACAGTAATCAATGATCACCAGTACAATGTATTACAGCAATTAATCATTGTCCAGTAATATCAGCAATTACCTACTGAAGTCTAATGCAATAAAGAGTGATCACCCATTACAATTGTCAGCGATCATCCAGTAAACTGTATTACTGTAATCAGTGATCGCCCAGTGGAGTTTAGTACAATTATCAGTTTAGCCAGTACAGTATATTCATATAATAATCAGTGAACACCCGGCCTCACAGCGCCAGGGACCCGGGTTCGAATCCGGCCTCGGGTGACTGTCTGTGTGGAGTTTGCACATTCTCCCCGTGTTTGCGTGGGTTTTCTCCGGGTGCTCCGGTTTCCTCCCACAGTCCAAAGATGTGCAGGTTAGGTTGATTGGCTATGATAAATTGACCCTTAGTGTTAGGGGGATTAAAATATGTGGGGTTACGGGGATAGGGTGGGATATGTGTTGGTGTAGGGGTTACGGGGATCGGGTGGGATATGTGTCGGTGCAGGCTCGATGGGCCAAAATGGCCTCTATCTGCACTGTGGGGTTTCTGTGATTCTGTGATTCTGTGAACAGTGGATCACAGCAATCAGTGACCATTCAGTGTAATCATAGAATCTTACAGCACAGAAGAAGGCTATTTGGCCCATCGTGCCTGCACCGGCTCTTTGAAAAAACCATCCAATTAATCACACTCCCCCACTCTTTCCCCATAGCCCTGCAAATTTTTACTTTGGTCAATGGTCACCCAATACATAGTGTTACAGTAAACAGGGATTGGCCAGTGCAGTGTATCACAGTAGCTGGTAATTGCCCAATGCAATGTGTTACAATAATCCACAATCACCTGGTGCAGCATATTGCAGTAATCAATGATTGCTCAGTCAAGTAGGTTATATTAATGCAGTGTATTGCAGCAATGATTGACCAGTACTTTGTATTACAGTAAGTAATGATTACCCAGAGCAGTGATCAGGTAATTAACAAGCACATTGTGTATTCAGGACAATGTATTGCAGTTATTACTAATTTAGCTAGTGCAGTATTAATCTAATCAGTGAACAACTAGTATAGTGTAATGCAGTAATCGGTGATCACCCATTACACTGTGTCCCAGTGTTCAGTGACTGGTACAGGACATTATAGTAATCCATGATCACCAAGTCCAATATATTATGGTAATCAATAGTCACCTAAATCAGTCTATTAAAGTAATTAGGGATCACTAAATGCACTGCACTACACTGATCATTAAACTCTTAGCAGTTCATTAATGTAATCCGTGATTAACCAGTGCAGTATATGAGAATCAATAGTCACCTAATTCAATCTATTAAAGTAATTAGGGATCGCCCAATGTACTGTACTTTACTGATTATTGAGCAATTAGAAATCGTTGAATACACAATGAGTGTTTGAAGACCAGGACCTCAAACCCGGCACTAAGCTCATGGTCTACAGAGCAGCAGTGATACCCACCCTACTGTATGCCTCAGAGACATGGACCATGTACAGCAGGCACCTCAAAGCACTGGAGAGGTACCACCAATGCTGCCTCCACAAGATCCTGCAAATCCATTGGCAGGATAGGCACACCAACGTCAGTGTTCTTGCTCAGGCCAACATCCCCAGCATCGAAGCTTTGACCACGCTCAATCAGCTCCGATGGACGGGTCACATTGTCCGCATGCCCGATACGAGACTCCCAAAACAAGTGCTCTACTCGGAGCTCCGACACGGCAAGAGAGCCCCAGGTGGGCAGAGGAAACGCTTCAAGGACACCCTCAAAGCCTCCTTGAAAATGTGTAACATCCCCACCGACACCTGGGAATCCCTGGCCTAAGACCGCACAAAGTGGAGGAGAAGCATCCGGGAAGCCGCCGAACACCTCGAGTCTCTTTGCCGGGAGCAAGCGGAAGCCAAGTGCAGGTAGCGCAAGGAGCGCACGTCAACCCAAGCACCCCACCCACCCACCCCTTCAACCACCGTCTACCCCACCTGTGACAGAGATTATCGGTCCCGCATTGGACTCATCAGTCACCTGAGAACTCATTATTAATATGGAAGCAAGTCATCCTCATTTCCGAGGGACTGCCTAAGAAGAAGAGAATTGAACAATTAGAAATCGATTATAGTAATCCGCGATTACCCAGTGCAATATATCATTATAATTAGTGTTCACTCAGTGCAATGTATTACAGTAATCTGCGATCACAAGAACATTATGGATGAAGAAGGCCATTCAGCCCAATTTAGTTTGCTCCTCCAGAGCAATCTGAAGTCCCCCCATTGCAGTATCCAATTGGTTCTTAAATGATTCCAGGGTTTTCACCTCCATTACTTTATCTGGGAGTCCATTCCATGTGTTGGTAACTTTTTGCGCAAAAAGAACTTCTGAAATCAGTCCTAAATTTGCATTTAACTAATTTCAGTCTGTGATCCCTTGTTCTACTCACAATTTAATTTAAAGTAATGATCCAGGTATAGGTTTTCTGTACCAATGGCTTTTTTTTATAGACGTCTAAGATCACCTCTCATTTGGTTCCGTTCAAGTCTGAAAACTGAAAGTTTCTCCACTTTTTCCACATAACTTAGACATCTAATACTAGGGGTCAGCCTTATCTTTGTAATCCCTGCAATGCTTGAATATCTCCCTTGCATCTTGGTGACCAGAACGGGACCCAGTACTCAAAATGTAGTCTGATCAGGGCACTATACAGTTTGATCGTGACTTGTGTTCTACAGTTTTAGCTAGGTATTACAATATTCTATTAGATTTGTTGATATTTCTCTGCATTGATTGGACAAGTGGAATGCTGAATCTACAAAAACTCCTTCAAATTCAGCAACCAGTAAGTTTTTTTAATTAATTCTCAGGATGCGGGTGTCACTGGCACGACTAGCATTGATTGCTCATTCCTAGTTGCCCTGAGATGATGGTGGTATCATTTGATACAACTGAATGGCTTGCTAGGATACTTCAGAGGGCAGTTAAGAGTCACCCACATTGGTGTGGGACTGGAGTCACATATTGTAGGCCAAACCAAGAAAGGATGACAGTTTTCCTTCTGTAAAGGACATTAGTGAACTAATTGGATTTTTATGACAATCTGACAGCTTCATTATCATTTTACTGATACCAGCTTTCTATTTCAAAATTTCTTTTAAACTGAGTTCAAATTCTCAAACTGCCATGATAGGGTTTGAATTTAATTTCTCCGTATTATTAGTCCAAGCCTTTGGATTACTACAAAAGCAAAATCTGAAAAAAAAACCCAGAAAATGCTGGAAATACTCAGCAGGTCAGGCAGCATCTGTGAAGAGAGAAACAGAGTTAACGTTTCAGGTTGATGACCTTCCGTCAGAACTGAAAAAGGTTAGAGATATAACAGGTTTTAAGCAAGTGTAGGGGCAGGGAGAGGGGGGAAGGGAGGAAAGAACAAAAGGGAAGGTCTGTGATAGGGTGGAAGGCAGGAGAGATTAAAAGACAAAAGGGATGATGGTGCGAGGCAAAAGGAGATGGTAATGGGACAAGTAAAGAAACAAAAGATGGATCTAGAGGAGGTGTAAATGGGGCTAACAGAATCATCCACAGCTGCCGTCTGAAAAAATGGGGGCAGAGGTTATGATCTGAAATTGTTGAACTCAATGGCTGTAAAGTGCCTAATTGAAAGATGAGGTGCTGCTCCTTGAGCTTACATTGAGCTTCGTTGGAACAGAGAGGTCAGAGTGGGAGTGGAGTGGAGAATTAAAGTGACAGGCAACCGGAAGCTCGGGGTCACGCTTGCAGACTGCACAGAGGTGTTCCGCAAAGCATTTACCCAATCTGCAACCTTTGGATCACTAATCCAGTAATGTAACCACTACACTAATATACCCCTGGGGAACAGAGAGTTGGGAAGGATTGGGGAACAGAGCGTCAGGGAAGGCTGGGTAGTGGAGAGACGGGAAGGACTAGAGAGTGGAGAATCACTCAGTGTATGGCAGTAACTAGTGATCAGCCAATGCAGTTTGTTACCGTAACTGGAGTTCATGGAAAATATTCCTGTAGTTGTAAATAATTGGGTATGGATGTACTGAATTTCAAAGTTGGTGCTATTTTTGTGAGTACAGTATTACAATGAAAGTAATGTAATATAAAAGCTATGAGCCCTGACTCATTATTTTCCTTCCTCGAACACAAGGCTGCTGAGGCCAAATGTAGTTCTGCAACTGCTGAAAGAGTATTTATTCTCCAGATCTCACTGATTCTCATCTTCCCAGCCCTCCCTGCCTTTCCACTCACCAGCTCTTCTTGATTCTACCCCCCCACCACCCCCCCCCCGCAAACCTCCACATCCTAGTCCTTCCCATCTTTACATTACCCAGCCTTCTTTTATGTTCTGCCTCCCATTCCTTCCCAGCTCTCTGTTTCTCAGTCTTCCCCAACTCGTAGGTGCCTGTCCCTCCACAGCTCATACTAAACCAGCTCTTTCTAACCGTTTGCTTCCCAGCATGGAATTTCAATATTTCCACAGTTATGGTGCAAGTCAGAGAACCATGATATCTTGAAACAGAATATTTCTATTTAGAGTTTCCTTAATTATTGATTCAATGGAATTCCCAAGAAATAATTGCCTATAATGTCAGGTCCCATGCACGACCCACCTGATTTGTTTGATTAAAGTGGGCATATACAGAGAAATCAGGCCTACATGGATAATAGAGATTGGGAAATGCATTGACCTGAACACTGTCTTTTCAGCTCAGAGATATGGGTTCAATCCAGCTCAACACCAGCAGAGCTTTATATTCTGGAGGATGCAATTAGTAAACTTGAGCAGGTAGCACAGGCTGAGTCAGAGAGTGCATAAATAAGGAACAGCAAGATGTGGCAGCAGAGGAGCAGTAGGAGCCTGCCATCAGGATGAAGACATTGCTGACATCAATGACCCCTCTGCATCAGTGTAGGAGATTAAAGTGCTGAGTTATGCACCCATCGCCTGCTTGATACATGGCAGCACAGTAACTGATACTGCAGTTGGTCCCTATGCTAGCCTGGGAGGAGGAGGAGGCACAAGAGTTGAGATCATTGATGACCTTGATTGCTACTGGCAGTGCCATTCCTAAGATCGTGGCCCAGAAATTCGGGTCGGGGGCTTCCCGTGGGTGCAAGCCCCCGACCTGCACTTGCCTACTGCGCCAGCCGTTGAGCTGTGGGCCCCTGTGAAATTGCGATCTTGGGCCTCCCCCAACTGCCGGCGCGCAGTGCTTGCATATCCCAGGGGCGCAGTTAGTTCGAAGCGTCCCCTGGGATCATGTGGGCCATGGGGAGCCAATGGTAGCAGGGAATGCTTCATTCATAAGTTTGGGCCTGTCAAACCTATAAATACTATAAGCCCCAAAACATCATTAAATCTTCAAATAAATAAAAAAAAATCAAATTTTAAAAATAAACTATAAATTACATGAAATAACTATTTTAAACAGTAATTTAAATTTTTGAAAAAATAATGACATTTTCTAACGGGGCTGAAAATAAACTTACCTTTCTTTAAAGTATTTAAAAATAATAAACCTGTGGAAAAAATGTTTTAATTTTAATTAATTCACCACTTACCTTGTAAAAAGCAGGCCTTGCGACTGCTTTTTACATGTCTAACTTCTGGAGACTTACCTTCCTGGGAAAACCTGCAAAAAAAACGTAAGTTCGACGCGCACGCGCAGCCTCTCCTGCGCACATGTTCAACCTCTTAACCCCTTCTTTCAGTGGAACGGAAGTGCCGGTTTCCCGCGCATGCGCAGTGCATGCACGAAACCGGCACTTCCATTGGGCTTAAGGGTGAGTCCCCCGTGCGTACTCACCCGTGGAGACCCGAAATTCTGGGCCAATGTGTAGCTGCAGGTGTCCTTGCAGCAGATGGCAAAATTCGGCAGCTGATTCCCTCCTGTTCCACAGCATGTGGAGCCAGGTCTCCTTGGTCATTGCAATGTAGGCGTACCAAGACTCAGAGATATCATTGGTAGCATAATGGCAGGTGTGGACACTTCAGCTCTGGTGCCTGCTAATCTCCCTGGCATGCTGTCCTTCATGTTGTACCACTTCAGACATGAAATACTATATTTGTGGCACTCCAAAACTAACCCTTATCAATAATTTTATTTTGACTTGCCAATCTCCATAGAACTCTATAGCTTTCTCTTGAATGTCTTGTTGCTCCCAAGCTCCTATGAAAGGTTTATAGTGGAACAGCTCCTTTTTTATTTGCCCTTTTTCTCACATGTTCCTGTTCTGTTGACATCTTTTTACGGTCATCTTTTTGGTGAAATAGCGGGTACTGTTTGACTATTATAGTTCAAAATGTAAAAAAAATCAACAAAAGACAATAATAGTACTGTATCGTTAAACTTCAAATGAAAACCAGCTAAAAAAAAGCCTCTACCCCTTTAAGAGCTCCATCAGACATAGAGCTTTCCTTCGCCCCAGTCCAGATGGACCCAGAATTCAAGCAGCATGATCATGTTGAAAAAAATGCTTTTAGCCATTTAATTATTTTTACATAATTTCGTCCCTCTAATGATGCTCCCACATATTTCAAGGAAGAGTACTCGTAGCCATCAATTATTCCTGGCCACAAAATTGCCTACTCGTTTCAACAGGCAAGAAATGCACCTAATACCTTACACCAATGCAGTACTTTTGAAGTGTGGTCATTGTTGTAATGTATTGAGCTTGTGGACCATAAGATTGACAGGTGGATCTGCCCTATGGTTTCAAAAGACAATTGGATGCATTTCTGTAGAAAGAAAGGATTGAGGAAGGTAACAAGAAGGCAGGCAGGTGGGATTGATCTCTGAAAAAAAGACAAGTTCCTTGGGCCTAATGCCTTTTTTCTGTTCCTAAACAATCTTGATCGTTTATAAATACTGTGAACAATAGAGGTCCAGAGATGATGATAGAGGTAGCCTTTGGGTCACAGCTGTTCAATTAGATTTATTACTATTGATCAATATTCGCTATTACCTATTCTTCAGCAAATTCATTACCCAAATGATCACATTCTCCTTTGTCCAAGACCTTTCAACTGAATTACAGAACTTTTCAATTGCCTTCTGAAAAACCAAACAGATCATATGCCCGAAGAATTCCAATACATTTTGTTGCACATCAGATGTTTTTCTTATATGGCATAGAATTATTTAACCCACTTTCATTAAATGCTCTGAATCATTTTCTTCAGAATATACTTCAGGAATCCCCCCTTTCCCCTCCCCCACAGTTGACGTTGTATTAACAGGTCGATTATTTCTGAGACCATGTATTAAAAATAGGAACAGATGGACTGGGAATTTCCTCAGAGCTGCTTCCGTTCTGTTGCCATAACTTCGTCGGAGGTGTGGCAAAAACCCAAGTAAAATTCAACTTTGGTGGGGGTGCAAAATGAGCAGTAGTGGAACGACCGTTCGTTTTACACCCCACCTGATTTTCCTTTCCCAAAGTTGAATTTTACCCCCTCCCCATTTATGGACATATAAGTGACGTTCCCGCTGCACTTCTAGTGGTGGAGCAGCAGCAGCTATGAGGAGATTCCCGGTCTGGCATTTCCCATTCCTTTGGTGATATTCCTGTCTGTAGTGACATGAAAGATCTGAGTGCATACCTCTTCCTGATTCTGCCTTCATCTTATTAATCACATGAATCACAAAAGCTGACGAACAGTGTCAAAAATGCTGACAATTCAAAATAAAAACCAAAAGCTCAAAAACGGCCCGGAATATAGGCCTATGACCAGATACAACACCTTTCACTCACAGCATGTATTAGCCTGAGTACATAATCACAGCAAGTTGGTTAAAACTACAGAGACCGGGTCTAGGTTACAGTGCCTATTGTGAATATAGACAATGTCATTACATGGGCCTAGAAATTCAGTTGGCTGCGCCAGCCGTTAGCGCCTTAGGAGGAGTAGATGTCAGGCGCTAGGCGGGTAGCGCCCGGGCGCAGCGCGAACTGCGCCTCGCCCCAACTTCACTAGAGATTTAGCGCCGGCGCAAAGTCTTTGCGCGCGCTCAGCTGCGAGCGCAGATCATGACGTCATTTCCTCGTGCAACGCCCTTTGTGCGCCCCCAACCGGAACTTCAGTCGCGCCACCCCATTGTGCGCCTGGCGCCCCTAGCGACTGTTAAGTGGAACGGTGCTCAGCCGATGCGGGGCGCGGGGGGCGCAAATTAAAGGGCACTCATCCTGCAATATAAAAGGCTGCCATTTTGCAGCACACCTTCTTGCGAAACGGATCTTTGGAGAGAGACCAAGGTAGATAGCTTTCTGCTTTGGCCCAACACTCGGACAGGTACTTCTGGCTTCAGGCCACAGCTTTCAAAAAGTTTTTGCCTTCATTGACATCTCACTGTTTGCCAGCATATTATGGGGGCTGCAATGGGTGTCAACGCTGGCTTTCTCAATTACATCCAAAGGGCTCACAGACGCCGTGAGAGAGTGGCAGCCCTGGTTAGACGGAGAGGGGGCAACAGGCGTCGGCAAAGGAGGCCTTACCCACCCAGGGTATACCGCCAGCAGTTCTCCTATCTCAACATGTCTGAGGAGCAGTGTGTTCGGAGGCTGCGATTCAGAAGGGAGGTGGTCACAGAGATCTGCCAGCTGCTTGCCGTTGATCTGCAGCCACAGCTGAGGAGCAGGACGTCTCTGTCGGTGGCAGTGAAGGTGACGGTGGCTCTCAACTTTTATGCCACCGGCTCCTTCCAATCCGCTACTGGGGACATTGCCAACATCTCCCAATTCGCCGTGCATTGCTGCATCCGCCAGGTGACCAATGCCCTTTTCAAAAGGAGACGTCAGTTCATCTCCTTCTCCATGGCCCTTGACAAGCAGCAACAGCGTGCAATGGGCTTTGCAGCATTCGCGGGCTTCCCCATGGTGCAGGGCGCCATTGACTGCACGCATGTGGCTTTGCGGGCACCTCTGGAGAATGCCGAGGATTACCGCAACCGGAAGGACTACCATTCGCTGAACGTACAGCTGGTGTGTGACCACAGGCAGCTCATCCTAGCTGTCAATGCCCGATTTCCAGGCAGCAGCCACGATGCCTTCATCCTGCGACAGACTTCTGTGGCAGGCATGTTCCAGGCACAGCCTCGCCCACGAGGATGGCTTATCGGGGACAAAGGCTATCCTTTGTGTACCTGGCTGATGACCCCGCTCCGTGCGCCCAGCACCCCTGCTGAAGAGCGATACAACGAGAGCCATCAAGCGACCAGGAACATCATCGAACAAACAATCGGCGTCCTGAAGCAACGGTTCCGCTGTCTCGATCTTTCCGGTGGAGCCCTGCAGTATTCTCCGGAGCGAGTCTCCCATTTCGTGGTCGTTTGCTGCATGCTGCACAACCTGGCTATCCGCAGGACTCAGCCACTGCCACCACAGATTGGAGGACCACCTCAGGAGGAGGAGCAGGAGGAGGAGGAGGAGGACCAGCACAGGAGGGAGGCACAAAGTGCAAGGACCGCCCGTCGCCGGCTTATTGAACGTCGGTTCTAGGCCCCCTCTCAGGGACTGGCTTGTGCCAATGTCAGCAGATGAATGTAGCCGCTCCACAAGCCCTCAGCCGAGCAGGGCAACCAGGACTTAACCAAAAAACCATGCACACTGCAATTTAACAACAAAAATTTATTGAAAACCTCTGCCCTTCCCACATTACATGCTCATGTGGAGAAGCCCCCTCCAAAAACACAAAACTACCAGTCTCGGCCTTACAAAAAGAAAGAAAGACACCAGTCTCGGCCTTACACAAATAAAGATAGACACCAGTCTCGGCCTTACACAAATAAAGATAGACACCAGTCTCGGCCTTACACAAATAAAGATAGACACCAGTCTCGGCCTTACACAAATAAAGATAGACACCAGTCTCGGCCTTACACAAAAACAACTGCACCAGTGTCGGCCTTCCAACAAGCACCAGGCATTTGTGCATACCTCTACTTTTTGCCCTGCGAGGGCGATGCCTTGCGCATCCTTGGCTGGCCCCTGCCTGCCCTGCTGCTCCTCCTCAATGGGAGCCCAGTGGCTGCAGCAAGGCTGGGGGAAGGCTGCTGAGGGGCAGATGGCGAGACGGCAGATGCCCTTGGGGGTCGGCCTGCACCAGCTCTGGCCTTGGAGTGGCCGGCTGCTGACTGCTCCAACTCTGGCTGGGTGGCAGCAGTGTGTCCAGCAGCTCCTGGCAGCTGCAGTGGCGGAGTGGCAGTGTCGGCTGCAGGAATGGTGGCAACCTGGCAGATCGCAGGTGCTCGCTGGTCGCCTGACACATTGGCACTCGCACGGGCCAGCACTGCAGCATGCGCAGCAAACAGCTGAAGGACAGACTGCTGGGCTGCTGCTGCGCGGCGAGTGCCCTGGCGATGCCTGGCTGATCCAGCGAGGGTGGCAGCAGTTAGTGCCCGTGTGGCCCTGGTCTGTGTCCGCATCACACCAGCCAGTGAATGGACGGCACGACTGAGCACTTGGCTAGAAGCTGACTGTGCTGCCGCGAAGTCCTGCAGACTCCTGACCTGTGCTGCCGCGATGTCCTGCAGACTGCTGGCCTGTGCTGCATTGATGTCCTGCAGACTCCTGGCCTGTGCTGCATTGAACTGTTCCAGACTCCTGGCCTGTGCTGCACTGAATTGTTGCAGACTCCTGGCCTGTGCTGCCCCGAATTCCTGCACACTCCTTGCCAGTGACTCTATGGAGTCAGGCACCCTTCCCACTGCAGCCATGAGCTCAGTGTGCCTGCGCTCAGCCTGGACGGCCATTTCCTCTAGGAGGCGCACCTCCTCTGCGCTGACCGTCGCAGGACTGGAGGCCGCACTCACCCTCTGGGGAGAAGTCCGCCGAGCTTCCCCACCCCTCCCGCGTTGCTGCAGGCCGCTGGGCCCCGGAGCTTCACTCTCCTCCGACCCTTCCCCCCCGGCTCCCCTCCAGGGAAGACGTGTCCCCTACATCGCCATGGGCTGGCACGGCTGAGGGTGGCACTGATGGGCTGGCTTCCTCTTCCTCCTCCTCGTCTTCCGAAGGGCTGACAGTGGCAGCTTGAGGGCCCGCCTCCTCACCTGGCGATTCACCATCTGAAAGCAGGAAGGCACAAGAGTAGCTTTAGAGTGAGGACAGGGCGGCAGCGAGGAAGGCATGAGTGGTGCCATTCACCGCATTGGTCGGACAGTGGCAAAGGATGCTGATCTGATGCGCAAGTGGAACGAGAGAGGTCCAAAAGGTGATGCCCTTACCATTGGTGCCCAGAACAGGGTCGGCATCTCCAGTGGCGACGGGGCCAATCAGCCGGCCTCCCATAATGCGCTCCACACGCTGGTCGAGGTCGGAGAGCTCTTTGAGGTCAGGACGGCCTCCCCCGGTCTCAGTTTGGTTGCGCCGGTTGTGCGCAACCTTGGCCTGCAAGAGAAAGGACAGCCTCTAAGTACAGTGTGTAGCCCTGATCTTGTCTGCACTGCCTCCCATGGTCGAATAGCTTGGACAGTGTGTAGCCCTGATCTTGTCTGCAATGCCTCCCATGGTCGAATAGCTTGGACAGTGTGTAAAGTGCTGAATGTGCAATTGATTTTCATGCCAGGCCCATAGCTGCTGGATGAGGGCTGGCCATTAGGGCTTTCAGGTCCCTTTGCCCATAATGTGAGGTGCACATGCAAGGATGAGGAGGACACTGGAAAGGGTACTCACCCTGACAATCCGAGTGAGGTCGTTGAACTTCTTCCGGCATTGTACAGGAGTCCTGGCAACCACGCTGTTGGAAGACACCCTGTTGGACACCTCCCTCCAGGCTTTCCGGTAGGCGCTTGGCAGCGGCCTCTTGCCACCTTCTGGGTACAAAACATGGTGCCTGCGCTCCACTCCGCCAACCAGCAGCCTCAGGTCACCGTCACTGAAGCGCTGCGCTCTCTCCCTGGCCTTCTCCATAGTCCTGGGCGTTGTACAGGTGAAGCTGAAGTGGTCAGGCCTAGGTTGAGGGCTTCAGTGTGCAGGGCGTGGCAGGCAAACAAATACACCCTCCCCCTTTAAGAGATGACCGGCGCCAGAGTGTCTGCCGTCAATCAAGAACTCGCCGCACCTGCGCTGCGCCCGGCCTCGGGGCTATCGCTCAGCACCGCTGGCTTAGCGCCTAAAGATAGTCGTGCATCGCCTGTTTTTGCGCAGCAGCAACCTCTTGGGGCGATGCGACTGAATATCGGCGAAGGGGGCGCGACTTTGCGCCGGGCGCAAACTTTAGCGGCCGCCCGACTTTACCGCCCCAAAAGTGGCTGTACTGAATTTCTAGGCCATGGTGTCAGAAGTGCTGATAGATTCTGGACACTACCATATGGGGAGATAGCGGCTCGTGGATTACTGCCACACAAACAACTACAGAAGTTGACTGAACGGTATCAGAGAAGGAATCACACATTCCCTGGCAAAGTGTCACACCTGCAACTGTAAGTCACACACGCACCTGACTGCTGAAATATCATGGCCCCGAAAATAGGTGATGGGCGCACTGGGGCATAACTTCTGTAGTGCACCCACCAGGACCCTCTACTGCGGACCCCAGGATCATGCAGAGGTTCTCTGATTAGTCTACCAATGGCTGGAGCACTCAAAGACCCCGCTAAGAAAGCCCTATTCAGCCTGCGCCTGACAAACAACCTGACGACTCCCAGTGATGCAGAGACACAGAGTGTCCACAGCGCCTGCTCTACACTCAAGGCCTCCATAATCACTCGACCAGGAAACACCAAGACTGGTTCGATGAGAACGACCAGGAGATCCAGGAGCTAACAAGCCGCAAGCGCAAGGCATTCCTGATCTGGAAACAGCAACAGAACGCGAGAGCAAGAAAGCAGCTCTACAGAAGCCTGAAGGCCGAGGTCCAACAAAAAACTCGCGACCTAAAGAACAGATGGTGGGTGGAGAAAGCGCAGGAGATCCAGCAGCTACCTGACAACCACGACGTGCGTGGATTCTTTAGCGTAGTCAAGACCATCTACAGTCCAAGCACCCAAGGCCCTACCTCACTGCGGGCCAAGAAGGGAGAGGTACTCATCAAGGACAGAGAGGTAGTCAGTGCCCGCTGGAAGGAGCACTTCGAAGATCTCCTTAACCACGACTCTGTCTTCGACACGAGTGTCCTCAACTCCATCCCACAGCATGCTACCCGCCACCATCTCAGCACAACCCCAGTCCGGCATGAGATTGAAAAGGCCATCCGACAACTGAACAACAACAAGGCCTCAGGAGCAGATGGAATCCCTGCCGAGTCACTAAAGCATGGCGGAGAAGCATTACTGACGCGAATTCATGAACTCATTTCTCTTATCTGGAAGGAGGAGAGCATGCCAGGGGATCTCAGAGACGCCGTAATTGTGACCATCTTCAAGAAAGGTGACAAGTCCGATTGCGTTAATTACATAGAAGATAGGAGCAGGAATAGGCCATTCGGCCCCTCGAGCCTGCTCCGCCATTCAATGCGATCATGGCTGATCATCCACATTCAGTGCCCTGTCCCTGCTTTCTCCCCATATCCCTTGATTTCTTTAGCCTTAAGAAATATATCCAACTCCTTCTTGAATATATTTAATGAATTGGCCACTACTGCCTTCTGTGGTAGAGAATTTCACAGGTTCACCACTCTCTGGGTGAAGAAATTCCTCCTCATTTCTGTCCTAAATGGCTTACCCCTTATCCTTAGACTGTGACCCCTGGTTCTGGACTCCCCGACCATCGGGAACATCCTTTCTGCATCTAGTCTGTCCAGTCCTGTCAGAATTTTATAAGTTTCAATGAGATCCCCTCTCATTCTTCTAAACTCCAGCGAGTATAAGCCCAATCGACCCAATCTCTCCTCATACATCATTCCTGCCATCCCAGGTATCAGCCTGGTGAATCTTCGCTGAACTCCCTCCATGGCAAGAACATCCTTCCTCAGATAAGGCGACCAAAACTGCACACAATACTCAAGATGTGGTCTCACCAAGGCCGTGTACAACTGCAGCAAGACATCCTTGTTCCTGTACTCAAACCCTCTCGCTACGAAGGCCAACATACCACTTGCCTTCTTAACCGCCTGCTGCACCTGCATGCTTACCTTCAGTGACTGGTGCACAAGGACACCCAGGTCTTGTTGCACTTCCCCTTCTCCCAATCTATTGCCATTCCGATAATAATCTGCCTTCCTGTTTTTGACACCAAAGTGGATAACCTCACATTTATCCACATTATATTGCATCTGCCATG
Organism: Somniosus microcephalus; assembly: GCF_052327205.1. NCBI lineage: Eukaryota > Metazoa > Chordata > Chondrichthyes > Squaliformes > Somniosidae > Somniosus > Somniosus microcephalus. Next base: position 43,704,492 of record NC_141001.1, read on the forward strand.
CTTCTGCCAAATCACCCAACCTGCCCAAATCATCCGGAATTTCTCGGCATCCTCCTCACAGCACACACGCCCACCCAGCTTTGTGTCATCTGCAAACTTGGAGATATTACATCTAGTTCCCTTGTCTAGGTCATTAATATATATTGTGAATAGCTGGAGTCCAAGGACCGATCCCTGCGGTACCCCACTAGTCACTGCCTGCCACTCGGAAAAAGATCCGTTTATTCCAACACTTTGCTTTCTGTCTGCCAACCAGTTCTCTATCCAAGTCAATACCTTGCCCCCAATCCCATGTGCCTTAACTTTACACGCTAATCTCTTATGTGGGACCTTATCGAAAGCCTTTTGAAAGTCCAAATACACCACATCCACTGGTTCTCCCTTATCTATTTTACCAGTTACATTCTCAAAAAATTCCAGTAGATTAGTCAAGCACGATTTACCTTTTGTAAATCCATGTTGACTTTGTCCGATCCTGTCACTGTTTTCCAAGTGCTCTGCTATTACATCTTTTATAATGTACTCTAGCATTTTCCCCACTACCGATGTCAGGCTTACCGGTCTGTAATTCCCCGTTTTCTCTCTACCACCTTTTTTGAATAGTTGAATAGTTGAACAGAGGAGTTTCCCTGCTGTCTGCCACAGGGAAAGTCATCGCAAGAATCCTCCTCAATCGCCTTCTCCCAGTGGCTGAAGGGCTCCTCCCAGAGTCGCAATGCTGATTCCGCCCACTAAGGGGCACAATGGACATGGTCTTCACCGCACGTCAATTACAAGAGAAATGCAGGGAACAGCACCAACTGCTGTACATGGCCTTCTTTGATCTCACAAAGGCCTTCGACACTGTCAACCATGAGGGATTATGGAGTGTCCTCCTCAAATTTGGCTGCCCTCAAAAGTTTGTCACCATCCTCCGCCTGCTTCACGACGACATGCAAGCCATGATCCTGACCAACGGTTCCACCACAGACCCAATTCACGTATGAACCGGGGTTAAGCAAGGCTGTGTCATCACACCAACGCTCTTCTCGATCTTCCTTGCTGCAATGCTCCATCTCACCCTCAGTAAGCTCCCCACTGGAGTGGAGCTAATTTACAGAACAAACGGGAAACTGTTCAACCTCCGTTGCCTCCAGTCCAGATCCAAGGTCGTCCCATTCTCTGTCGTCGAATTACAGTATGCAGACGACGCTTGCGTCTGCGCTCACTCGGAGGTCGAACTCCAAACCATCATCAACACCTTCACTGAAGCGTATGAGAGCATGTGCCTTACAGTAAACATCCGTAAGGCAAAGGTCCTCTACCAACCTGCCCCCGCTACACAGTACTGCTCCCCGATTATCAAAATCCACGACAAGGCCTTGGACAACGTGGACCACTTTCCATACCTCGGGAGCCTACTGTCAACAAGGGCCGACGTCGACGACGAAGTCCAACACCGCCTTCAGTGTGCCAGTGCAGCCTTCGGTCACCTGATGAAGAGAGTGTTTGAAGACCCGGACCTCAAACCCGGCTCTAAGCTCATGGTCTACAGAACAGCAGTGATACCCGCCCTGCTGTATGCCTCAGAGACATGGACCATGTAGAGCAGGCACCTCAAAGCACTGGAGAGGTACCACCAACGCTGCCTCCGCAAGATCCTGCAAATCCATTGGCAGGATAGGCGCACCAATGTCAGTGTTCTTGCTCAGGTCAACAGCTCCAGCATTGAAGCCTTGACCACGCTCAATCAGCTCCGATGGATGGGTCACATTGTTCGCATGCCCGATACGAGACTCCCAAAACAAGCACTCTACTCAGAACTCCGACACAGCAAGAGAGTCCCAGGTGGGCAGAGAAAATGCTTCAAGGACACCCTCAAAGCCTCCTTGAAAAAGTGTAACATCCCCACCGACGCCTGGGAATACCTGGCCCAAGACCACACCAAGTGGAGGAGCAGCATCCAGGAAGGCACCGAACACCTCGAGTCTCTTCGCCGGGAGCAAGTGGAAGCCAAGCGCAGGCAGCGCAAGGATCGCACGTCAACCTAAGAACCCCACCCACCCACCCCTTCAACCACTGTCTGCCCCACCTGTGACAGAGACTCATTGTTAGTGGAAGCAAGTCATCCTCAGTTCCGAGGGACTGCCTAAGAAGAAGAGTCTATCAATGGCAGCTGAGCATACCGCTTGGGTGCATCTAGAAAACCTGCTGGAAATCCAGGCACAGGTGGCTGGTCTGGGAGAATTAGACTGCTCCCTCCGGCCCCTTGACAATTTTATTTTGAATTTTGATCCTCTTCACAAGTCCAGGCTTAGTTTGCTGTCATTCCAGCAGACTCTCGCTGTAGTTACCGGAGGAGTATGCCAGAAAGGCACAGATTTTCCAGGCCCATTTTCATAAATCACCAACAAATTAAAATTGAGCAGCTATGGAAAACACCAAGCAATAAGTAGTAAACGGGAAATGACTAACAATAAAAAAAGAAAGGTAACGAATAAAATAATTCAAAATATTTTTGAAAACTATTTTGGCTGCCATCTTGTTTCTCTCAGTAATTTGAGGGCGTGGTAGTAAAATAAGCCGCAGGTTCTGTTCATGGCAGTCAGCAATCTGTCTGCAAAGCCAGAGGAACCTTCCTTCATAGTTGACTGCAACCTCTCAGCAAAGCTCTCCAGCCTTTACCACAGGACATCTTGGATAGTAGACCATATGTCAGACATAGCAGCAGTCAGAGAATTCAAAGTCAAATGTGGTATATTTTGGTTTCTATCACCTGGACATTAGCATCACCTGGGTGGAGCGCAGAGAGTTACTTCTGGTGGGGAGGACTGCATGTCCCTTACAGAACTTGCCTGATCTTCCTTCTATTAATTTAAATGGAAGGAAAATTTGGCAGGTTATGTAACTGTTGTATGGTCATCCCAGCAAGATATTTCTCTCTGTTCTCTGCCCAGGAGGTTGTAATGAAAATCTCCATTGTCCTTATCCCTGGGTCACTGCAGTTTGTTCTGTAGGTTCCCTGTTCCTTACTATTCCCTTCATAGACTGTAGCACACCATGCATTGATCCAGCACATAGTGTACGTCAGCAGTGGTTCTTTCCATTCTTTCCAGCCTTTCCTCCATCATGGTGAGGATGCGGCCATGACGTTAAGGATATTTCTTGTTCCTCCAGCACCGTGACTTTGAAGGGAGGCTCACTGACTTCCATCCCTAGCAGTATCTCTTGGGTCTAGGACTTCTGTGCTCTCAGGTGAATGTTAAAGATCCCATGGCACTATTTTGAAGAAGAGCAGGTGAGTTATCCGGGTGTCCTGTCCAATCACCCAAACAACATCACTAAAAACAGATTATCTGGTCATTATCACATTGCTGTTTGTGGGACCTCGCTGTGCGCAAATTGGCTGCCGCTTTTCCTACATTACACAGTACACTCTTCAAAAAGTACTTAATTGACTGTAAAGCCATTTAGGATGTTCTGAGGTCATGAAAGGCACTATATAAATGTAAGCCTTTCTTTTTCTTCATGGGCTTTGTCCTTAATGATCTCAATCAGTGGCGGTGTCTGTACCTGGTGTTTGTGTCTGGTGTGTGCGCACATGCTGGTGAGTTGCTAGCTTGTAGAAGTGTGGGTGACTCCGTATGGTTGGTGCCTGGTAGGGTGTGCTACTTGTGTGTGTCAATTCTGGTACGGGTTATGTCGTGTAGTGGTCCTCCATAATCCAGAGTGTCCATGTTTTTCTTCAAAGAGAAGCGGGGCCGATAATAATGCACACATGAAGTATGATTTCACAGTCAAAAGTATTGTTTATGTGTATGTTCTGAAAGGCAGGTAATAATAATGTATATAAAGCAATAAAACATAATTAAATCAATTTTTTCAAGCAATATTCAAGATTGTCTTGCATCAGTTAAATGTGCTATATAGCATCATAATGGCCCAGAAATTAGTGTCCCAACACGTGAGTAAGCACCGTGTACTCACGCATGGACCCGATGGAAGTGCCGGTTTTCTGCATGCACAGCGCATGCGCGGGAAATCGGCACTTCCGTTCCCCTGAAAGCAGGGGTTAAGAGGTGGAACGCGTGCGACCTTTGAGGCAGCGCGTGCGCATTGAACTTCGGTGTTTTTGTGAATTGCTGCAGTGAGGGTAAGTCCCCAGCATTTACACATCTGAAAAGGATGAGTAAAGCCCCCGAGAAGCTCTGTAACGCTCAGGAGGAAGAACTCTTTCATCAGTGGAGCTTCTGAACGGCACATTTTTGGTTGTGAAAGGGAGAAATGCTATTTTAAGAAAGTCTGAGGTAAGTTTGCTACTTTAATTTTTTTTTTTAAACGGGTTTTGAGTAATGTAGGTACAGGGTGTCTGCAAGACCTAATTGAACCTGATGTGTTTATTAAAAGTGAAAATGACTGTTAGAAAATGAATAATGTAACATTTCCAAAATTTTTAAGAAAGAAAGTTTTCATCAGTAATATATTCCTTTAAGTAAGTATGTATGTATGTCTGTATATATTCCTTTACGTATGTGTATGTATGTATGTATATATTCCTTTACGTATGTGTATGAATGTATGTATGCAGTTATGACTTTCAGAAAATGTTAGTTATTGGAAAATCATCTCGGGCTGTGATAGTCATCAAGCGGGTATGACGTGTTACCAAGCCGATAACGCGTTTTTCCTGCCATAGCCCGTGGTGATTTTCTAGCCAGTCAGTTCATTAAAGTTACTTTAACAACTCCTTCCATTTTTTCCTTACAAGGACGTCTGTGTAAGGAGGAGGCCTGTGAGCGAGAAAAATGCCCTCCAGAAATGCTGCCCTGATGCTGTGTGTGATTTTGCTTCAAAGAATTCGAAACACCAGGGAACAACATAGAAGACTGAGGAACCATAACCGTCTCCTGATCAGAAGGAACTACTACCCACCCCAGAGAGTGTACAGGGAGAGGCGATCATTTGAGATGCTGTCAGAGGAGTTGTGTGTGAGGAGGCTGCGCTTCAGTAAAGAGGCAATCGGCTGACTGTGTGACATGTTGAAGGAGGACCTTCAACCACACTCTAAGACCTGCACTGCCTTGTCAGTGAACATGAAGGTAACCACAGCATTGAACTTCTTTGCAAGTGGGTCATTTCAAGCAGGCACCGGTGACATAAGCAGCATCTCTAAGAATGCTGCGAGGGTCTGCGTTCACCAGGTCACAGATGCCATTATGCGTAGACTTTCAGAGTTCATTAAGTATGACTTGTCCACTCGACATCCAAAGAAGATGGCCCTTGCATTTCATCACATTGCTGGATTCCCCAAAGTGATTGGTGCCGTCGATGGAACCCATATTGCATTGAAGGCACCACTGGATGCACCTGTGACATACATCAATAGGAAGGGCTATCATTCATTGAATGTTATGATAGTATGTGATGCGCACCTCAGGATCCTAAACGTGAATGCAGCGCACCGGGGAAGTAATCATGACTCCTTCGTCCTCCGTAACTCTAACTTATATGCTGCCCTCAGCAAATTGCCTCAAGGATCCGCATGGATATTGGGAGACAAGGGCTACCCGCTAAGACCATGGCTGATGACTCCCTACCGCAAGACCAATAATGAGGCTCAGGAGAGATACAACCAGGCTCACGTGTCCACACGTCAAGTGGTGGAGAGGACAATCGGAGTTCTGAAATCACGCTTCCGGTGTCTGGATAGGTCAGGGGGGACCTTGCAGTATTCTCACCAGAAAGTGACAAGGATTGTGATGGCCTGCTGTGCTTTGCATAACTTTGCCCTGCAGGAAGGACTGACCCTTAACACTACAGAAGAGCTCCCTGCTGAAATGGAGGACTTAAGCGATGCCAATGTGCCTGTGGCCAGGCCTCATGGGGAGGAGCCAAGTGCTTCCGAAAGTAAGGCTGCTCGGGAACTGCTAGTAGCCAACACCTTCACGAGGTAGTGTCGCCTTGTACCTACCCCTCCCCCCGCAAGGCAAAGAAAGGAGCAGACACAATTTAAAGTGAAGCAGTGAACTTTTATTGCATCATCAAACAGTTTTCAGGTTCAGTTTTGATGTAGATAGTTTATAACTTTTAAATGTTAACTAGCTATTTTCTACTTTTCAAACATTTGTAAACAGGAATAGTTCAGAAAAAATTTGTAAACAGTTTAACGTGACTTTTTCTGGTTTCTTAGTGCAATAAAGACATTCAAGGTGGAAACCAGCTATTTTCTAATTTTCAAACAGCTGTAAAAATACTTTTGCTCCAATAAAAGTTGAATTTTTTTTCAAAGTGACTACATGCTGTACTGTTTAAACGAAAAGGTTACATATCCTTTCAGTCACAAAAATACATTTCAATGAAAAAAGCAAAGACAACATTTAACATGTCAATAAAATGAAAAATTTAACAATTGAACAATTTGCCCCCTCGCATCTGTGACTGAGGGTCCAAGGAGGTGCATTGTGCAAAAGGTCGTCGTCGTGCGTTTCTTTGCACTGTTCCCTTTGGGGAACTGTATGAAGTGGTGGAAGGATTTCTGGCCATGTTAACGCTCCTTCCGTGACCGTAACCATCTTCATACCAGCCATTAGGGTGGTTAGTCCTATGGCGGGAGGGTTTTACGGGCTCCCATAACCCATACGAGGGGGGGGGCACCCACACCCACGGACGCAAGTGTTCCGCTGGATGTCAACCCAGAATTTAGAGTCGGAGCTCCGACTCCACTTGCCGGGACTGTGTGGAGCGGGGATCGAAACCCTACTCCTTCTGGCCCAGCGCCGGGGATGCTTACCGCTACGCCAAAGGCCCACTCCGCGCAAAAGGTGACACCCTAATGTTTCCTGCGCCTTTTCCCTCCCCGTGACTGGAGCCCTATGCTGCCACTTGAAAGACCAAGCTATCATCTGTCCTTTTCGCGGCGCCCTGGACTTCTCATTCCCAATGATGCGCAGGCGCTGCGCCTGCACCTCATTGAGGAGATTGCTGAGGTCATCGTCAGTGAAATTTTGAGTTCTTTTAATGACGTGAATTGTGCTCATTCCAGCCATTTCACGTTGTTAATTAAATAAATTGAATGAAAAAATGCTTTCAGGGCTTTTAAAACTCTTTAAATTGCTTAAATTCTGTTTAAAACTACTTCAGATTCTTCAAAATCATGTAAAAGTATTTAAAAGTTTATAAAAGTTACCAAAAGATTCATAAAAATACAAAGAACCTACTAAAAATCCTGCTCTGCATGTAACAAGGCTTTGCAGCTTGTGAGCAAGATTGGGGGCGTGTCCTATGCTAATGCGACCTCACAGGGCGTGTCTCACTTACACTCCGCGCTGGACGCTTCGCGCTGGCTGCACTCCTGGGCGGCGTGACGTCAGACGCTGCCCGGGAGTGATCCTCAGAAAAACGGAAATCCACGCAGGCCCAGGCCTCAAATGTCGGCGCGATAGGCAAGTGTAGGTTGGGGGCTTGCACCCGCGGGAAGCCCCCGACACGAATTTCTGGGCCATTGTATACATGCCAACTTGGAAAACTCACAAAGCCACTTCAAAAAAACTGATACCTCCAAAACAGCCCTGAATATAAGCCTATGACATGTAGTTACACTGAAGGTGAAGTAGAAGTTGGTGGTTTGCTTGAAATACAGTTTTCATGTATGAAATAGCAAAAAGACACTTACCAGAATCAATGCCTCCAGACTCTTTAGGGTAAAGCTTTTTCCAGCTTTTTTTGTTGCTGGAAGCTTCCACCGATGGTTTTCCTGGCTTGGTCTCTAAGATTGAGACCATCCGTTCAGCTGCCTCTGCCATTTCCCTTCCTTCCCCTAGCCCACCGGACCAAACTTCCTCTAAGATTGCCCCCCTGCCCTAGCCCTGAACTCACATCTTTCTCCAATTTCTCTCCAATCTCTCCTCATGACCTCTCTGCGCTCATCTTGTCCATGATACCCACCTCCTGCTCCCTCAACCCTATTCCCACCAAACTGTTGACCACCCAACTTCCTTTTCTGGCTCCTATGTTAGCTGACATTGTTAATGGTTCTCTCTCCTCAGATACTGTCCCCCTCTCCCTCAAATCTGCTGTCATCACCTCTCTCCTAAAAAAAAACCCTTGACCCCTCCGTTCTTGCAAACTACCGCCCCACCTCCAACCTCCCTTTCCTCTCCAAAGTCCTTGAAAATGTTGTTGCCTCTCAAATCCATGCCCATCTTTCTCAGAACTCCTTCTTTGAATCCCTCCAATCAGGTTTCCAACACCTGCCACAGTACCATAACAGCTCTCATCAAAGTCACAAATGACATCCTTTGTGACTGTGACAAAGATAAACTATCCCTCCTCATCCTTCTTGACTTGGCTGCAGCCTTTGACATGGTTGACCATTCCATCCTCCTCCAACGCCTCCCCACCGTCGTCCAGCTGGGCAGGACTACACTCGCCTGGTTCCATTCTTATGTATCCAATTGTAGACAGAGAATCACCTACAATGGCTCCTCTTCCTGCTCCAGCATCATTACCTCTGGTGTCACCGAAGGATCTATCCTTGGCCCCCTCCTATTTCTCATTTACATGCTGGCTCTTGGCGACATCATCCGAAAACACAGTGTCAGTTTCCACATGTACGCTGACAACACCCAGATTACCTCACCACCACTTCTCTCGACCCCCCCACTGTCTCTAATTTGTCAGACTGATTGTCCAACATCCAGCTCTGGATGCGCAGAAATGTTCTCCAATTAAATACTGCGAAAACGATGCCATTGTTTTTGGTCCCCGCCACAAAATCCGTTCCCTAGCCACCAACTCCATCCCTCTCCCTAACATATGTCTGAGGCTGAACCACACTGGTTGTAACCTTGGTGTCATATTTGACCCTGAAATGAGCTTCCGACCACATATCCGCAGAATAACTAAGACCACCCATTTCCACCTCCGTAATATCGTCCATCTCCGCCCTTGCCTCAGCTCATCCGCTACTGAAAACTTCATCCATGTCTTGGTTACCTCTAGACTTGACTATTCCAATGCACTCCTGGCTGGCCTCCCATATTCCATGCTTTGTAAACCTGAGGTTATCCAAAACTCGGCTGCCCGTGTCCTAACTCGCACCAAGTCCCGTTCATCCATCACCCCTGTGCTCGCTGACCTACATTGGCTCCCAGTTATGCAACGCTTCGATTTCAAAATTCTCATCCTTGTTTTCAAATCCCTCCATGGCCTCGCCCCTCCCTATGTCTGTAATCTCCTTCAGCCCCACAACCCCCCAAGATATCTGTGCTCCTCTAATTCTGCCCTCTTGAGCATCCCTGATTATAATTGCTCAACCATTGGTGGCCGTGCCTTCTGTTGCCTCAGGCCTAATGTCTGGAATTCCCTCCCTAAGCCTCTCCGCTTCTCTACGTCTCTTTCCTACTTTAAGACGCTCCGTAAAACCTACCTCTTAGACCAAGCTTTTGGTCACCTGCCACAAAATTCCTTTATGTGGCTCGGTGTCAACATTTTTGTCTTACAATACTCCTGTGAAGCGCCTTGGGATGTTTTACTACGTTAAAGGCGCTATATAAATATAACATGTTGTTGTTGTTCTTAGAGGCCCAAAGCAAATTTTCGTTGCTTACAATTGTGATGCAGTTGCATATTTTACAAACTTCTTGCAAATTGATCTAATATTTTCAGTGTGTGACAAATCAATCTATTACTGTCAGTGGGTGAGGAGTCAATAAATTACTGACAGTTTGCAGTGTCGATATATTACTGTCAGTGTGAGGGGTCAATATATTACTGTCCGTGGGTGAGGGGTCAATATTTTACTGTCCATGTGTGAGGGGTCAATATATTACTGTCTGTGTGTGAGGGGTCAATATATTACTGTCCATGTGTGAGGGGTCAATATATTACTGTTAGTGTGAGGAGTCAATATATAACTTTCATTTTGAGGAGTGAACATATTACTGTCAATGTGTGAGGTGTCAAAATATTACTGTCAGTGTGTGAGTGTCAATATTTATCACTGTCAATGTGTACGGAGTCAATGTATCACTGTCAGTGTGTGGAGTCAATATATTACTGTCAGTGTGTGAGGTGGGAGTGGGCCTTTGGCGTAGCGGTAAGCACCCCGCCGCTGGGCCAGAAGGTGTAGGGTTTCGAACCCCACTCCAGACAGTCCCGGCAAGTAGAGTCGGAGCTCCGGCTCTAAATTCTGGGTTGACATCCAGCGGGATACTTGCGTCCTTGGGTGTGGGTGGCCCCCCACCTCGAATGGGTTGTGGGAGCCCGTAAAACCCTCCCGACATAGGACTAACCACCCTAATGGCTGGTAAGAAGATGGTTACGGTCACGGAAGGGGCGTTTAACGCGGCCAGAAATCCTTCCACTACTTCATATTGTTCCCCAAAGGGAACAGTGTGTAGGCACGATAAGAAGAAGTGTGTGAGGTGTCAATATATTACTGTCAGTGTGTGAGGTGTCAATATATTACTGTCAGTGTGTGAGAGTCAATATATTACTGTCAGTGTGAGGTGTCAATATATTACTGTCAGTGTGTGAGAGTCAATATATTACTGTCAGTGTGTGAGAGTCAATATATTACTGTCAGTGTGTGAGAGTCAATATATTACTGTCAGTGTGAGAGTCAATATATTGCTGTCAGTGCGTGAGAGTCAATATATTACTGTCAGTGTGTAAGGTGTCAATATATTACTGTCAGTGTGTAAGGTGTCAATATATTACTGTCAGTGTGTGAGGTGTCAGTGACAGGATCGGACAAAGTCAACATGGATTTACAGAAGGTAAATCATGCTTGACTAATCTACTGGAATGTTTTGAGGATATAACTGGTAAAATAGATAAGGGAGAACTAGTGGATGTGGTGTATTTGGACTTTCAGAAGGCTTTTGATAAGGTCCCGCATAAGAGATTAGCGTGCAAAATTAAGGCACATGGGATTGGGGGCAAGGTATTGACTTGGATAGAGAACTGGTTGGCAGACAGAAAGCAAAGAGTTGGAATAAGCGGGTCATTTTCCGAGTGACAGACAGTGACTAGTGGGGTACTGCAGGGATCGGTCCTTGGACCCCAGCTATTCACAATATATATTAATGATCTAGACAAGGGAACTAGATGTAACATCTCCAAATTTGCAGACGACACAAAGCTGGGTGGGAGTTTGTGCTGTGAGGAGGATGCCGAGAAACTCCAGGATGATTTGGATAGGTTGGGTGATTGGGCAAAAACATGGCAGATGCAATATAACATGGATAAATGTGAGGTTATCCACTTTGGTGACAAAAACAGGAAGGCAGATTATTATCTGAATGGCAATAGATTGGGAGAAGGGGAAGTGCAACGAGACCTGGGTGTCCTTGCGCACCAGTCGCTGAAGGTAAGCATGCAGGTGCAGCAGGCGGTTAAGAAGGCAAATGGTATGTTGGCCTTCGTAGCGAGAGGGTTCGAGTACAGGAACAAGGATGTCTTGCTGCAGTTATACAGGGCCTTGGTGAGACAACATCTTGAGTACTGTGTGCAGTTTTGGTCGCCTTATCTGAGGAAAGATATTCTTGCCATGGAAGGAGTTCAGCGAAGATTCACCAGGCTGATACATGGGATGGCAGGAATACCGTATGAGGAGAGATTGGGACGATTGGGCTTGTACGCGCTGGAGTTTAGAAGAATGAGAGGGGATCTTATTGAAACGTATAAAATTCTGACAGGACTGGACAGACTAGACGCAGGAAGGATGTTCCTGATGGTCGGGGAGTCCAGAACCCGGGGTCACAGTCTAAGGATAAGGGGTAGTCCATTTAGGACAGAAAGGAGGAGGAATTTCTTCACCCAGAGAGTGGTGAACCTGTGGACTTCTCTACCACAGAAGGCGGTGGAGGCCAATTTATTAAATATATTCAAGAAGGAGTTAGATATATTTCTTAAAGCTAAAGGGATCAAGGGGTATGGGGAGAAAGCAGGGACCGGGTACTGAAATTTGACGATCAGCCATGATCGCATTGAATGGCGGAGCAGCCTTGAGGGGCCGAATGGCCTACTCCTGCTCCGATCTTCTATGTTTCTATGTGTCAATATATTACTGTCAGTGTGTGAGGTGTCAATATATTACTGTCAGTGTGTGAGGAGCCAATATATTACTGTCAGTGTGAGGAGTCAATATATTACTGTCAGTGTGAGAGTCAATATATTACTGTCAGTGTGTGAGGAGCCAATATATTACTGTCAGTGTGAGGAGTCAATATATTACTGTCAGTGTGAGAGTCAATATATTACTGTCAGTGTGTGAGGTGTCAATATATTACTGTCAGTGTGTGAGGAGCCAATATATTACTGTCAGTGTGAGGAGTCAATATGTTACTGTCAGTGTGAGAGTCAATATATTACTGTCAGTGTGAGGAGTCAATATATTACTGTCAGTGTGTGAGGGGTCAATATATTACTGTCAGTGTGAGGAGTCAATATATTACTGTCAGTGTGAGAGTCAATATATTACTGTCAGTGTGTGAGGTGTCAATATATTACTGTCAGTGTGTGAGGGGTCAATATATTACTGTCAGTGTGTGAGGGGTCAATATATTACTGTCAGTGTGTCAGGTGTCAATATATTACTGTCAGTGTGTGAGGGGTCAATATATTACTGTCAGTGTGAGAGTCAATATATTACTGTCAGTGTGTGAGGTGTTAATATATTACTGTCAGTGTGAGGTGTCAATATATTACTGTCAGTGTGTGAGGTGTCAATATATTACTGTCAGTGTGAGAGTCAATATATTACTGTCAGTGTGTGAGGTGTTAATATATTACTGTCAGTGTGAGGTGTCAATATATTACTGTCAGTGTGTGAGGTGTCTATATATTACTGTCAGTGTGTGAGGGGTCAATATATTACTGTCAGTGTGTGAGAGTCAATATATTACTGTCAGTGTTTGGGGGTCAATATATTACTGTCAGTGTGTGAGAGTCAATATATTACGGTCAGTGTGTGAGAGTCAATATAATACTGTCAGTGTGTGAGAGTCAATATATTACTGTCAGTGTGAGAGAGTCAATATATTACTTTCAGTGTGTGAGTGGTCAATATATTACTGTCAGTGTGTGAGAGTCAATATATTACTGTCAGTTTAGTCAATATATTACTGTCAGTGTGTGAGGGGTCAATATATTACTGTCAGTGTGTGAGGTGTCAATATATTACTGTCAGTGTGTGAGGTGTCAATATATTACTGTCAGTGTGTGAGATGTTAATATATTACTGTCAGTGTGTGAGGTGTCAATATATTACTATCAGTGTGTGAGGTGTCAATATATTACTGTCAGTGTGTGAGGTGTCAATATATTACTGTCAGTGTGTGAGGTGTCAATATATTACTGTCAGTGTGAGGTGTCAATATATTACTGTCAATGTGTGAGTTGTCAATATATTACTGTCAGTGTGAGGAGTCAATATATTACTGTCAATGTGTGAGGTGTCAATATATTACTGTCAGTGTGTGAGGTGTTAATATATTACTGTCAGTGTGTGAGGTGTCAATATATTACTGTCAGTGTGTGAGATATCAATATATTACTGTCAGTGTGTGAGGAGTTAATATATTACTGTCAGTGTGTGAGATGTCAATATATTACTGTCAGTGTGTGAGGAGTCAATATATTACTGTCAGTGTTTGAGGTGTCAATATATTACTGTCAGTGTGTGAGGTGTCAATATATTACTGTCAGTGTGAGGGTCAATATATTACTGTCAGTGTGTCAGGTGTCAATATATTTCTGTCAGTGTGTGAGCGGTCAATATATTACTGTCAGTGTGTGAGGGGTCAATATATTACTGTCAGTGTGTGAGAGTCAATGTATTACTGTCAGTGTGTGAGTGGTCAATATATTACTGTCAGTGTGTGGGAGTCAATATATTACTGTCAGTGTAGTCAATATATTACTGTCAGTGTGTGAGGGGTCACTATATTACTGTGAGTGTGTGAGAGTCAATATATTACTGTCAGTGTGAGAGTCAATATATTACTGTCAGTGTGTGAGAGTCAATATATTACTGTCAGTGTGAGAGAGTCAAGATATTACTGACAGTGTGTGAGGGGTCAATATATTACTGTCAGTGTGTGAGAGTCAATATATTACTGTCAGTGTTTGGGGGTCAATATATTACTGTCAGTGTGAGAGTCAATATATTAATGTCAGTGTGTGAGAGTCAATATATTACTGTCAGTGTGTGAGGGGTCAATATATCACTGTCAGTGTGTGAGTGGTCAATATATTACTGTCAGTGTGTGAGAATCAATATATTACTGTCAGTGTAGTCAATATATTACTGTCAGTGTGTGAGAGTCTATATATTACTGTCAGTGCGTGGGAGTCAATATATTACTGTCAGTGTGAGAGTCAATATATTACTGTCAGTGTGTGAGAGTCAATATATTACTGTCTGTGTGAGAGAGTCACTATATTACTGTCAGTGTGTGAGGGGTCAATATATTACTGTCAGTGTGTGAGAGTCAATATATTACTGTCAGTGTGTGGGAGTCAATATATTACTGTCAGTGTCTGAGAGTCAATATATTACTGTCAGTGTGTGAGGGTCAATATAATACTGTCAGTGTGTGAGAGTCAATATATTACTGTCAGTGTGAGAGTCAATATATTACTGTCAGTGTGTGAGAGTCAATATATTACTGTCAGTGTGTGAGAGTCAATATATTACTGTCAGTGTGTGAGATGCCAATATATTACTGTCAGTGGGTGAGGTGTCAATATATTACTGTCAGTGTGTGAGGTGTCAATATAATACTGTCAGTATGTGAGGTGTCAATATATTTCTGTCAGTGTGAGGTGCCAATATATTACTGTCAGTGTGAAGGGTGTCAATATATTACTGTCAGTGTGTGGGAGTCAATATATTACTGTCAGTGTGTGAGAGTCAATATATTACTGTCAGTGTGTGAGAGTCAATATATTACTGTCAGTGTGAGAGTCAATATATTACTGTCAGTGTGTGAGGGGTCAATATATTACTGTCAGTGTGTGAGGTGTCAATATATTACTGTCAGTGTGTGAGGTGTCAATATATTTCTGTCCGTGTGAGGTGCCCATATATTACTGTCAGTGTGTAGGGTGTCAATATATTACTGTCAGTGTGTGGGAGTCAATATATTACTGTCAGTTTGTGAGAGTCAATATATTACTGTCAGTGTGTGAGAGTCAATATATAACCGTCAGTGTGTGAGGTGTCAATATATTACTGTCAGTGGGTGAGGTGTCAATATATTACTGTCAGTGTGTGAGGAGTCAATATATTACTGTCATTGTGTGAGGTGTCAATATATTACTGTCAGTGTGTGAGAGTCAATATATAACTGTCAGTGTGTGAGGTGTCAATATATTACTGTCAGTGTGTGAGGTGTCAATATATTACTGTCAGTGTGTGAGGTGTCAATATATTACTGTCAGTGTGTGAGAGTCAATATATAACTGTCAGTGTGTGAGGTGTCAATATATTACTGTCAGTGTGTGAGGAGTCAATATATTACTGTCAGTGTGTGAGGTGTCAATATATTACTGTCAGTGTGTGAGGTGTCAATATATTACTGTCAGTGTGTGAGAGTCAATATATTACTGTCAGTGTGTGAGGGGTCACTATATTAATGTCAGTGTGTGAGAGTCAATATATTACTGTCAGTGTGAGAGTCAATATATTACTGTCAGTGTGTGAGAGTCAATATATTACTGTCAGTGTGAGAGAGTCAATATATTACTGTCATTGTGTGAGAGTCAATATATTACTGTCAGTGTGTGGGAGTCAATATATTACTGTCAGTGTGTGAGAGTCAATATATTACTGTCAGCGTGTGAGGTGTCAATATATTACTGTCAGTGTGTGAGGGGTCAATATATAACTGTCAGTGTGTGAGGGGTCAATATATTACTGTCAGTGTGTGAGAGTCAATATATTACTCTCAGTGTGAGGGAGTCAATATGTTACTGTCAGTTTGTGAGAGTCAATATATTACTGTAAGTGTGTGAGAGTCAATATATTACTGTCAGTGTGTGAGAGTCAATATATTACTGTCAGTGTGTGAGAGTCAATATATTACTGTCAGTGTGAGGTGTCAATATATTACTGTCAGTGTGAGGTCAATATATTACTGTCAGTGTGTGAGTGGTCAATATATTACTGTCAGTGTGTGGGAGTCAATATATTACTGTCAGTGTAGTCAATATATTACTGTCAGTGTGTGAGGGGTCACTATATTACTGTGAGTGTGTGAGAGTCAATATATTACTGTCAGTGTGAGAGTCAATATATTACTGTCAGTGTGTGAGAGTCAATATAGTACTGTCAGTGTGAGAGAGTCAAGATATTACTGACAGTGTGTGAGGGGTCAATATATTACTGTCAGTGTGTGAGAGTCAATATATTACTGTCAGTGTTTGGGGGTCAATATATTACTGTCAGTGTGAGAGTCAATATATTAATGTCAGTGTGTGAGAGTCAATATATTACTGTCAGTGTGTGAGGGGTCAATATATCACTGTCAGTGTGTGAGTGGTCAATATATTACTGTCAGTGTGTGAGAATCAATATATTACTGTCAGTGTAGTCAATATATTACTGTCAGTGTGTGAGGGGACAATATATTACTGACAGTGTGTGAGAGTCTATATATTACTGTCAGTGCGTGGGAGTCAATATATTACTGTCAGTGTGTGAGAGTCAATATATTACTGTCTGTGTGAGAGAGTCACTATATTACTGTCAGTGTGAGAGTCAATATATTACTGTCAGTGTGTGGGAGTCAATATATTACTGTCAGTGTCTGAGAGTCAATATATTACTGTCAGTGTGTGAGGGTCAATATAATACTGTCAGTGTGTGAGAGTCAATATATTACTGTCAGTGTGAGAGTCAATATATTACTGTCAGTGTGTGAGAGTCAATATATTACTGTCAGTGTGTGAGAGTCAATATATTACTGTCAGTGTGAGAGTCAATATATTACTTTCAGTGTGTGAGTGGTCAATATATTACTGTCAGTGTGTGAGAGTGAATATATTACTGTCAGTGTAGTCAATATATTATTGTCAGTGTGTGAGGGGTCAATATATCACTGTCAGTGTGTGAGATGTCAATATATTACTGTCAGTGGGTGAGGTGTCAATATATTACTGTCAGTGTGTGAGGTGTCAATATAATACTGTCAGTATGTGAGGTGTCAATATATTTCTGTCAGTGTGAGGTGCCAATATATTACTGTCAGTGTGTAGGGTGTCAATATATTACTGTCAGTGTGTGGGAGTCAATATATTACTGTCAGTGTGTGAGAGTCAATATATTACTGTCAGTGTGTGAGAGTCAATATATTACTGTCAGTGTGAGAGTCAATATATTACTGTCAGTGTGTGAGGGGTCAATATATTACTGTCAGTGTGTGAGGAGTCAATATATTACTGTCATTGTGTGAGGTGTCAATATATTACTGTCAGTGTGTGAGAGTCAATATATAACTGTCAGTGTGTGAGGTGTCAATATATTACTGTCAGTGTGTGAGGTGTCAATATATTACTGTCAGTGTGTGAGGTGTCAATATATTACTGTCAGTGTGTGAGAGGCAATATATAACTGTCAGTGTGTGAGGTGTCAATATATTACTGTCAGTGTGTGAGGAGTCAATATATTACTGTCAGTGTGTGAGGGGTCACTATATTAATGTCAGTGTGTGAGAGTCAATATATTACTGTCAGTGTGAGAGTCAATATATTACTGTCAGTGTGTGAGAGTCAATATATTACTGTCAGTGTGAGAGAGTCAATATATTACTGTCAGTGTGAGAGTCAATATATTACTGTCAGTGTGTGAGAGTCAATATATTACTGTCAGCGTGTGAGGTGTCAATATATTACTGTCAGTGTGTGAGGGGTCAATATATTACTGTCAGTGTGTGAGGGGTCAATATATTACTGTCAGTGTGTGAGAGTCAATATATTACTCTCAGTGTGAGGGAGTCAATATGTTACTGTCAGTTTGTGAGAGTCAATATATTACTGTCAGTGTGTGAGAGTCAATATATTACTGTCAGTGTGTGAGAGTCAATATATTACTGTCAGTGTGAGGTGTCAATATATTACTGTCAGTGTGTGAGGTGTCAATATATTATAGTTCTTACTTCTTTTGGTTCTTTTATTCTTTTGTCCGATCGCAGCCCTGCCTTCGATCTAGTTCCTTTTCTCTCCAGTTTTGAAGAAGGGTCAAACCCGAAACGTCAACTCAAATTTCTCTCCATGGATGTTGCCTGACTTGCTGAGTTTTTCCAGCATTTTCTGTTGTTATTTCGGATTTCCAACATCTGCAGTATTTTGCTATATTACTGTCAGTGTGAGGGTCAATATATTACTGTCAGTGTGTGAGGTGTCAATATATTACTGTCAGTGTGCGAGGAGTTAATATATTACTGTCAGTGTGTGAGATGTCCATATATTACTGTCAGTGTGTGAGGAGTCAATATATTACTGTCAGTGTGTGAGAGTCAATCTATTACTGTCAGTGTGTGAGGAGTCAATATATTACTGTCAGCGTTTGAGGTGTCAATATATTACTGTCAGTGTGTGAGGTGTCAACCTATTACTGTCAGTGTGAGAGTCAATATATTACTGTCAGTGTGTCAGGTGTCAATATATTTCTGTCAATGTGTGAGAGTCAATATATTACTGTCAGTGTGTGAGGTGCCAATATATTACTGTCAGTGTGTGAGGTGTCAATATATTGCTGTCAGTGTGTGAGGTGTCAATATATTACTGTCTGTATGAGAAGGGTCAATATATTTCTGTCAGTGTGAGGTGTCAATATATTACTGTCAGTGTGTGAGGTGTCAATATATTACTGTCAGTGTGTGAGAGTCAATATAATACTGTCAGTGTGTGAGGGTCAATATAATACTGTCAGTGTGTGAGAGTCAATATTTTACTGTCAGTGTGAGAGTCAATATATTACTGTCAGTGTGTGAGAGTCAATATTTTACTGTCAGTGTGAGAGTCAATATATTACTGTCAGTGTGTGAGAGTCAATATATTACTGTCAGTGTGTGAGAGTCAATATATTACTGTCAGTCTGTGAGGTGTCAATATATTACTGTCAGTGTGTGAGGTGTCAATATATTACTGTCAGTGTGTGAGATGTTAATATATTACTGTCAGTGTGTGAGGGGTCAATATATTACTGTCAGTGTGTGAGGTGTCACTATATTACTGTCAGTGTGTGAGGTGTCAATATATTACTGTCAGTGTGTGAGGTGTCAATATATTACTGTCAGTGTGTGAGATGTTAATATATTACTGTCAGTGTGTGAGGTGTCAATATATTACTATCAGTGTGTGAGGTGTCAATATATTACTGTCAGTGTGTGAGGTGTCAATATATTACTGTCAGTGTGTGAGGTGTCAATATATTACTGTCAGTGTGAGGTGTCAATATATTACTGTCATTGTGAGGAGTCAATGTATTAATGTCAGTGTGTGAGAGTCAATATATTACTGTCAGTGTGTGAGGGGTCAATATATCACTGTCAGTGTGTGAGTAGTCAATATATTACTGTCAGTGTGTGAGAATCAATATATTACTGTCAGTGTAGTCAATATATTACTGTCAGTGTGTGAGGGGCCAATATATTACTGTCAGTGTGTGAGAGTCTATATATTACTGTCAGTGCGTGGGAGTCAATATATTACTGTCAGTGTGAGAGTCAATATATTACTGTCAGTGTGTGAGAGTCAATATATTACTGTCTGTGTGAGAGAGTCACTATATTACTGTCAGTGTGTGAGGGGTGAATATATTACTGTCAGTGTGTGAGAGTCAATATATTACTGTCAGTGTGTGGGAGTCAATATATTACTGTCAGTGTGTGAGAGTCAATATATTACTATCAGTGTGTGAGAGTCAATATAATACTGTCAGTGTGTGAGAGTCAATATATTACTGTCAGTGTGAGAGTCAATATATTACTGTCAGTGTGTGAGAGTCAACATATTACTGTCAGTGTGAGAGTCAATATATTACTTTCAGTGTGTGAGTGGTCAATATATTACTGTCAGTGTGTGAGAGTCAATATATTACTGTCAGTGTAGTCAATATATTATTGTCAGTGTGTGAGGGGTCAATATATTACTGTCAGTGTGTGAGGTGTCAATATATTACTGTCAGTGGGTGAGGTGTCAATATATCACTGTCAGTGTGTGAGGTGTCAATATAATACTGTCAGTATGTGAGGTGTCAATATATTTCTGTCAGTGTGAGGTGCCAATATATTAGTGTCAGTGTGTAGGGTGTCAATATATTACTGTCAGTGTGTGGGAGTCAATATATTACTGTCAGTTTGTGAGAGTCAATATATTACTGTCAGTGTGTGAGAGTCAATATATTACTGTCAGTATGTGAGAGTCAATATATTACTGTCAGTGTGAGAGTCAATATATTACTGTCAGTGTGTGAGGGGTCAATATATTACTGTCAGTGTGTGAGGTGTCAATATATTACTGTCAGTGTGTGAGGTGTCAATATATTTCTGTCAGTGTGAGGTGCCCATATATTACTGTCAGTGTGTGAGAGTCAATATATTACTGTCAGTGTGAGAGTCAATATATTACTGTCAGTGTGTGAGGTGTCAATATATTACTGTCAGTGGGTGAGGTGTCAATATATTACTGTCAGTGTGTGAGGAGTCAATATATTACTGTCATTGTGTGAGGTGTCAATATATTACTGTCAGTGTGTGAGAGTCAATATATAACTGTCAGTGTGTGAGGTGTCAATATATTACTGTCAGTGTGTGAGGTGTCAATATATTACTGTCAGTGTTTGAGAGTCGATATATAACTGTCAGTGTGTGAGGTGTCAATATATGACTGTCAGTGTGTGAGGAGTCAATATATTACTGTCAGTGTGTGAGGTGTCAATATATTACTGTCAGTGTGTGAGGTGTCAATATATTACTGTCAGTGTGTGAGAGTCAATATATTACTGTCAGTGTGTGAGGGGTCACTATATTACTGTCAGTGTGTGAGAGTCAATATATTACTCTCAGTGTGAGAGTCAATATATTACTGTCAGTGAGTGAGAGTCAATATATTACTGTCAGTGTGAGAGAGTCAATATATTACTGTCAGTGTGTGAGAGTCAATATATTACTGTCAGTGTGTGAGAGTCAATATATTACTGTCAGTCTGTGAGGTGTCAATATATTACTGTCAGCGTGTGAGGAGTCAGTATATTACTGTCAGTGTGAGGGTCAATATATTACTGTCAGTGTGAGGTTTCAATATATTACTGTCAGTGTGTGAGACTCAATATATTATGGTCAGTGTGTGAGGTGTCAATATATTACTGTCAGTGTGTGGTGTCAATATATTACTGTCAGCGTGTGAGAGTCAATATATTACTGTCAGTGTGTGAGGTGTCAATATATTACTGTCAGTGTGAGGAGTCAATATATTACATTCAGTGTGTGAGGGTCACTATATTACTGTCAGTGTGAGGAGTCAATATATTACTGTCAGTGTGTGAGGGTCAATATATGACTGTCAGTGTGAGGAGTCAATATACTACTGTCAATGTGTGAGGTGTCAATATATTACTGTCAGTGTGAGGAGTCAAGAAATTACGGTCAGTGTGTGAGGGTCAATATATTACTGACAGTGTGAGGAGTCAATATATTACTGTCAATGTGTGAGGTGTCACTATATTATTGTCAGTGTGTGAGGTGTTAATATATTACTGTCAGTGTGTGAGGTGTCAATATATTACTGACAGTGTGAGGAGTCAATATATTACTGTCAATGTGTGAGGTGTCAATATATTATTGTCAGTGTGTGAGGTGTCAATATATTACTGTCAGTGTGTGAGGTGTCAATATATTACTGTCAGTGTGTGAGGTGTCAATATATTACTGTCAGTGTGTGAGGGGTCAATATATTACTGTCAGTGTGTGAGAGTCAATATATTACTGTCAGTGTGAGAGAGTCAATATATTACTATCAGTGTGTGAGTGGTCAATTCATTACTGTCAGTGTGTGAGAGTCAATATATTACTGACAGTGTAGTCAATATATTATTGTCAGTGTGTGAGGGGTCAATATATTATTGTCAGTGTGTGAGGGGTCAATATATTACTGTCAGTGTGTGAGGTGTCACTATATTACTGTCAGTGTGTGAGGTGTCAATATATTACTGTCAGTGTGTGAGGTGTCAATATATTACTGTCAGTGTGTGAGATGTTAATATATTACTGTCAGTGTGTGAGGTGTCAATATATTACTATCAGTGTGTGAGGTGTCAATATATTACTGTCAGTGTGTGAGGTGTCAATATATTACTGTCAGTGTGTGAGGTGTCAATATATTACTGTCAGTGTGAGGTGTCAATATATTACTGTCATTGTGAGGAGTCAATATATTAATGTCAGTGTGTGAGAGTCAATATATTACTGTCAGTGTGTGAGGGGTCAATATATCACTGTCAGTGTGTGAGAATCAATATATTACTGTCAGTGTAGTCAATATATTACTGTCAGTGTGTGAGGGGCCAATATATTACTGTCAGTGTGTGAGAGTCTATATATTACTGTCAGTGCGTGGGAGTCAATATATTACTGTCAGTGTGAGTGTCAATATATTACTGTCAGTGTGTGAGGTGTCAATATATTACTGTCTGTGTGAGAGAGTCACTATATTACTGTCAGTGTGTGAGGGGTCAATATATTACTGTCAGTGTGTGAGAGTCAATATATTACTGTCAGTGTGTGGGAGTCAATATATTACTGTCAGTGTGTGAGAGTCAATATATTACTGTCAGTGTGTGAGAGTCAATATAATACTGTCAGTGTGTGAGAGTCAATATATTACTGTCAGTGTGAGAGTCAATATATTACTGTCAGTGTGTGAGAGTCAATATATTACTGTCAGTGTGTGAGAGTCAATATATTACTGTCAGTGTGAGAGTCAATATATTACTTTCAGTGTGTGAGTGGTCAATATATTACTGTCAGTGTGTGAGAGTCAATATATTACTGTCAGTGTAGTCAATATATTATTGTCAGTGTGTGAGGGGTCAATATATTACTGTCAGTGTGTGAGGTGTCAATATATTACTGTCAGTGGGTGAGGTGTCAATATATTACTGTCAGTGTGTGAGGTGTCAATATAATACTGTCAGTATGTGAGGTGTCAATATATTTCTGTCAGTGTGAGGTGCCAATATATTAGTGTCAGTGTGTAGGGTGTCAATATATTACTGTCAGTGTGTGGGAGTCAATATATTACTGTCAGTTTGTGAGAGTCAATATATTACTGTCAGTGTGTGAGAGTCAATATATTACTGTCAGTGTGTGAGAGTCAATATATTACTGTCAGTGTGAGAGTCAATATATTACTGTCAGTGTGTGAGGGGTCAATATATTACTGTCAGTGTGTGAGGTGTCAATATATTACTGTCAGTGTGTGAGGTGTCAATATATTTCTGTCAGTGTGAGGTGCCCATATATTACTGTCAGTGTGTAGGGTGTCAATATATTACTGTCAGTGTGTGGGAGTCAATATATTACTGTCAGTTTGTGAGAGTCAATATATTACTGTCAGTGTGTGAGAGTCAATATATAACTGTCAGTGTGTGAGGTGTCAATATATTACTGTCAGTGGGTGAGGTGTCAATATATTACTGTCAGTGTGTGAGGAGTCAATATATTACTGTCATTGTGTGAGGTGTCAATATATTACTGTCAGTGTGTGAGAGTCAATATATAACTTTCAGTGTGTGAGGTGTCAATATATTACTGTCAGTGTGTGAGGTGTCAATATATTACTGTCAGTGTTTCAGAGTCGATATATAACTGTCAGTGTGTGAGGTGTCAATATATGACTGTCAGTGTGTGAGGAGTCAATATATTACTGTCAGTGTGTGAGGTGTCAATATATTACTGTCAGTGTGTGAGATGTCAATATATTACTGTCAGTGTGAGGTGTCAATATATTACTGTCATTGTGAGGAGTCAATGTATTAATGTCAGTGTGTGAGAGTCAATATATTACTGTCAGTGTGTGAGGGGTCAATACATCACTGTCAGTGTGTGAGTAGTCAATATATTACTGTCAGTGTGTGAGAATCAATATATTACTGTCAGTGTAGTCAATATATTACTGTCAGTGTGTGAGGGGCCAATATATTACTGTCAGTGTGTGAGAGTCTATATATTACTGTCAGTGCGTGGGAGTCAATATATTACTGTCAGTGTGAGAGTCAATATATTACTGTCAGTGTGTGAGAGTCAATATATTACTGTCTGTGTGAGAGAATCACTATATTACTGTCAGTGTGTGAGGGGTCAATATATTACTGTCAGTGTGTGAGAGTCAATATATTACTGTCAGTGTGTGGGAGTCAATATATTACTGTCAGTGTGTGAGAGTCAATATATTACTATCAGTGTGTGAGAGTCAATATAATACTGTCAGTGTGTGAGAGTCAATATATTACTGTCAGTGTGAGAGTCAATATATTACTGTCAGTGTGTGAGAGTCAACATATTACTGTCAGTGTGAGAGTCAATATATTACTTTCAGTGTGTGAGTGGTCAATATATTACTGTCGTGTGTGAGAGTCAATATATTACTGTCAGTGTAGTCAATATATTATTGTCAGTGTGTGAGGGGTCAATATATTACTGTCAGTGTGTGAGGTGTCAATATATTACTGTCAGTGGGTGAGGTGTCAATATATCACTGTCAGTGTGTGAGGTGTCAATATAATACTGTCAGTATGTGAGGTGTCAATATATTTCTGTCAGTGTGAGGTGCCAATATATTAGTGTCAGTGTGTAGGGTGTCAATATATTACTGTCAGTGTGTGGGAGTCAATATATTACTGTCAGTTTGTGAGAGTCAATATATTACTGTCAGTGTGTGAGAGTCAATATATTACTGTCAGTATGTGAGAGTCAATATATTACTGTCAGTGTGAGAGTCAATATATTACTGTCAGTGTGTGAGGGGTCAATATATTACTGTCAGTGTGTGAGGTGTCAATATATTACTGTCAGTGTGTGAGGTGTCAATATATTTCTGTCAGTGTGAGGTGCCCATATATTACTGTCAGTGTGTGAGAGTCAATATATTACTGTCAGTGTGAGAGTCAATATATTACTGTCAGTGTGTGAGGTGTCAATATATTACTGTCAGTGGGTGAGGTGTCAATATATTACTGTCAGTGTGTGAGGAGTCAATATATTACTGTCATTGTGTGAGGTGTCAATATATTACTGTCAGTGTGTGAGAGTCAATATATAACTGTCAGTGTATGAGGTGTCAATATATTACTGTCAGTGTGTGAGGTGTCAATATATTACTGTCAGTGTTTGAGAGTCGATATATAACTGTCAGTGTGTGAGGTGTCAATATATGACTGTCAGTGTGTGAGGAGTCAATATATTACTGTCAGTGTGTGAGGTGTCAATATATTACTGTCAGTGTGTGAGGTGTCAATATATTACTGTCAGTGTGTGAGAGTCAATATATTACTGTCAGTGTGTGAGGGGTCACTATATTACTGTCAGTGTGTGAGAGTCAATATATTACTCTCAGTGTGAGAGTCAATATATTACTGTCAGTGAGTGAGAGTCAATATATTACTGTCAGTGTGAGAGAGTCAATATATTACTGTCAGTGTGTGAGAGTCAATATATTACTGTCAGTGTGTGAGAATCAATATATTACTGTCAGTCTGTGAGGTGTCAATATATTACTGTCAGCGTGTGAGGAGTCAGTATATTACTGTCAGTGTGAGGGTCAATATATTACTGTCAGTGTGAGGTTTCAATATATTACTGTCAGTGTGTGAGACTCAATATATTATGGTCAGTGTGTGAGGTGTCAATATATTACTGTCAGTGTGTGGTGTCAATATATTACTGTCAGCGTGTGAGAGTCAATATATTACTGTCACTGTGTGAGGTGTCAATATTTTACTGTCAGTGTGTGAGGTGTCAATATATTACTGTCAGTGTGAGGAGTCAATATATTACATTCAGTGTGTGAGGGTCACTATATTACTGTCAGTGTGAGGAGTCAATACATTACTGTCAGTGTGTGAGGGTCAATATATGACTGTCAGTGTGAGGAGTCAATATACTACTGTCAATGTGTGAGGTGTCAATATATTACTGTCAGTGTGAGGAGTCAAGAAATTACGGTCAGTGTGTGAGGGTCAATATATTACTGACAGTGTGAGGAGTCAATATATTACTGTCAATGTGTGAGGTGTCACTATATTATTGTCAGTGTGTGAGGTGTTAATATATTACTGTCAGTGTGTGAGGTGTCAATATATTACTGACAGTGTGAGGAGTCAATATATTACTGTCAATGTGTGAGGTGTCAATATATTATTGTCAGTGTGTGAGGTGTCAATATATTACTGTCAGTGTGTGAGGTGTCAATATATTACTGTCAGTGTGTGAGGTGTCAATATATTACTGTCAGTGTGTGAGGGGTCAATATATTACTGTCAGTGTGTGAGAGTCAATATATTACTGTCAGTGTGAGAGAGTCAATATATTACTATCAGTGTGTGAGTGGTCAATACATTACTGTCAGTGTGTGAGAGTCAATATATTACTGACAGTGTAGTCAATATATTATTGTCAGTGTGTGAGGGGTCAATATATTATTGTCAGTGTGTGAGGGGTCAATATATTACTGTCAGTGTGTGAGGTGTCACTATATTACTGTCAGTGTGTGAGGTGTCAATATATTACTGTCAGTGTGTGAGGTGTCAATATATTACTGTCAGTGTGTGAGATGTTAATATATTACTGTCAGTGTGTGAGGTGTCAATATATTACTATCAGTGTGTGAGGTGTCAATATATTACTGTCAGTGTGTGAGGTGTCAATATATTACTGTCAGTGTGTGAGGTGTCAATATATTACTGTCAGTGTGAGGTGTCAATATATTACTGTCATTGTGAGGAGTCAATATATTAATGTCAGTGTGTGAGAGTCAATATATTACTGTCAGTGTGTGAGGGGTCAATATATCACTGTCAGTGTGTGAGAATCAATATATTACTGTCAGTGTAGTCAATATATTACTGGCAGTGTGTGAGGGGCCAATATATTACTGTCAGTGTGTGAGAGTCTATATATTACTGTCAGTGCGTGGGAGTCAATATATTACTGTCAGTGTGAGTGTCAATATATTACTGTCAGTGTGTGAGAGTCAATATATTACTGTCTGTGTGAGAGAGTCACTATATTACTGTCAGTGTGTGAGGGGTCAATATATTACTGTCAGTGTGTGAGAGTCAATATATTACTGTCAGTGTGTGGGAGTCAATATATTACTGTCAGTGTGTGAGAGTCAATATATTACTGTCAGTGTGTGAGAGTCAATATAATACTGTCAGTGTGTGAGAGTCAATATATTACTGTCAGTGTGAGAGTCAATATATTACTGTCAGTGTGTGAGAGTCAATATATTACTGTCAGTGTGTGAGAGTCAATATATTACTGTCAGTGTGAGAGTCAATATATTACTTTCAGTGTGTGAGTGGTCAATATATTACTGTCAGTGTGTGAGAGTCAATATATTACTGTCAGTGTAGTCAATATATTATTGTCAGTGTGTGAGGGGTCAATATATTACTGTCAGTGTGTGAGGTGTCAATATATTACTGTCAGTGGGTGAGGTGTCAATATATTACTGTCAGTGTGTGAGGTGTCAATATAATACTGTCAGTATGTGAGGTGTCAATATATTTCTGTCAGTGTGAGGTGCCAATATATTAGTGTCAGTGTGTAGGGTGTCAATATATTACTGTCAGTGTGTGGGAGTCAATATATTACTGTCAGTTTGTGAGAGTCAATATATTACTGTCAGTGTGTGAGAGTCAATATATTACTGTCAGTGTGTGAGAGTCAATATATTACTGTCAGTGTGAGAGTCAATATATTACTGTCAGTGTGTGAGGGGTCAATATATTACTGTCAGTGTGTGAGGTGTCAATATATTACTGTCAGTGTGTGAGGTGTCAATATATTTCTGTCAGTGTGAGGTGCCCATATATTACTGTCAGTGTGTAGGGTGTCAATATATTACTGTCAGTGTGTGGGAGTCAATATATTACTGTCAGTTTGTGAGAGTCAATATATTACTGTCAGTGTGTGAGAGTCAATATATAACTGTCAGTGTGTGAGGTGTCAATATATTACTGTCAGTGGGTGAGGTGTCAATATATTACTGTCAGTGTGTGAGGAGTCAATATATTACTGTCATTGTGTGAGGTGTCAATATATTACTGTCAGTGTGTGAGAGTCAATATATAACTTTCAGTGTGTGAGGTGTCAATATATTACTGTCAGTGTGTGAGGTGTCAATATATTACTGTCAGTGTTTCAGAGTCGATATATAACTGTCAGTGTGTGAGGTGTCAATATATGACTGTCAGTGTGTGAGGAGTCAATATATTACTGTCAGTGTGTGAGGTGTCAATATATTACTGTCAGTGTGTGAGGTGTCAATATATTACTGTCAGTGTGTGAGAGTCAAAATATTACTGTCAGTGTGTGAGGGGTCACTATATCACTGTCAGTGTGTGAGAGTCAATATATTACTGTCAGTGTGAGAGTCAATATATTACTGTCAGTGTGTGAGAGTCAATATATTACTGTCAGTGTGTGAGAGTCAATATATTACTGTCAGTCTGTGAGGTGTCAATATATTACTGTCAGCGTGTGAGGAGTCAATATATTACTGTCAGTGTGAGGGTCAATATATTACTGTCAGTGTGTGAGAGTTAATATATTACTGTCAGTGTGTGGTGTCAATATATTACTGTCAGCGTGTGAGAGTTAATATATTACTGTCACTGTGTGAGGTGTCAATATATTACTGTCAGTGTGTGAGGTGTCAATATATTACTGTCAGTGTGAGGAGTCAATATATTACATTCAGTGTGTGAGGGTCACTATATTACTGTCAGTGTGAGGAGTCAATATATTACTGTCAGTGTGTGAGGGTCAATATATGACTGTCAGTGTGAGGAGTCAATATACTACTGTCAATGTGTGAGGTGTCAATATATTACTGTCAGTGTGAGGAGTCAATATATTACTGTCAGTGTGTGAGGGTCAATATATTACTGACAGTGTGAGGAGTCAATATATTACTGTCAATGTGTGAGGTGTCACTATATTGTTGTCAGTGTGTGAGGTGTCAATATATTGCTGTCAGTGTGTGAGGTGTCAATATATTACTGTCAATGTGTGAGGTGTCAATATATTATTGTCAGTGTGTGAGGTGTCAATATATTGCTGTCAGTGTGTGAGGTGTCAATATATTACTGTCAGTGTGTGAGGTGTCAATATATTACTGTCAGTGTGTGAGGGGTCAATATATTACTGTCAGTGTGTGAGAGTCAATATATTACTGTCAGTGTGAGAGAGTCAATATATTACTATCAGTGTGTGAGTGGTCAATACATTGCTGTCAGTGTGTGAGAGTCAATATATTACTGACAGTGTAGTCAATATATTATTGTCAGTGTGTGAGGGGTCAATATATTACTGTCAGTGTGTGAGGTGTCACTATATTACTGTCAGTGTGTGAGGTGTCAATATATTACTGTCAGTGTGTGAGGTGTCAATATATTACTGTCAGTGTGTGAGATGTTAATATATTACTATCAGTGTGTGAGGTGTCAATATATTACTATCAGTGTGTGAGGTGTCAATATATTACTGTCAGTGTGTGAGGTGTCAATATATTACTGTCAGTGTGTGAGGTGTCAATATATTACTGTCAGTGTGAGGTGTCAATATATTACTGTCATTGTGAGGAGTCAACATATTAATGTCAGTGTGTGAGAGTCAATATATTACTGTCAGTGTGTGAGGGGTCAATATATCACTGTCAGTGTGTGAGTGGTCAATATATTACTGTCAGTGTGTGAGAATCAATATATTACTGTCAGTGTAGTCAATATATTACTGTCAGTGTGTGAGGGGCCAATATATTACTGTCAGTGTGTGAGAGTCCATATATTACTGTCAGTGCGTGGGAGTCAATATATTACTGTCAGTGTGAGAGTCAATATATTACTGTCAGTGTGTGAGAGTCAATATATTACTGTCTGTGTGAGAGAGTCACTATATTACTGTCAGTGTGTGAGGGGTCAATATATTACTGTCAGTGTGTGAGAGTCAATATATTACTGTCAGTGTGTGGGAGTCAAAATATTACTGTCAGTGTGTGAGAGTCAATATATTACTGTCAGTGTGTGAGAGTCAATATATTACTGTCAGTGTAGTCAATATATTATTGTCAGTGTGTGAGGGGTCAATATATTACTGTCAGTGTGTGAGGTGTCAATATATTACTGTCAGTGGGTGAGGTGTCAATATATTACTGTGAGTGTGTGAGGTGTCAATATAATACTGTCAGTTTGTGAGGTGTCAATATATTTCTGTCAGTGTCAGGTGCCAATATATTAGTGTCAGTGTGTAGGGTGTCAATATATTACTGTCAGTGTGTGGGAGTCAATATATTACTGTCAGTTTGTGAGAGTCAATATATTACTGTCAGTGTGTGAGGTGTCAATATATTACTGTCAGTGTGTGAGAGTCAATATATTACTGTCAGTGTGTGAGGGGTCACTATATTACTGTCAGTGTGTGAGAGTCAATATATTACTCTCAGTGTGAGAGTCAATATATTACTGTCAGTGAGTGAGAGTCAATATATTACTGTCAGTGTGAGAGAGTCAATATATTACTGTCAGTGTGTGAGGTGTCAATATATTACTGTCAGTGTGTGAGGTGTCAATATATTACTGTCAGTGTGTGAGAGTCAATATATTACTGTCAGTGTGTGAGGGGTCACTATATTACTGTCAGTGTGTGAGAGTCAATATATTACTCTCAGTGTGAGAGTCAATATATTACTGTCAGTGAGTGAGAGTCAATATATTACTGTCAGTGTGAGAGAGTCAATATATTACTGTCAGTGTGTGAGAGTCAATATATTACTGTCAGTGTGTGAGAATCAATATATTACTGTCAGTCTGTGAGGTGTCAATATATTACTGTCAGCGTGTGAGGAGTCAGTATATTACTGTCAGTGTGAGGGTCAATATATTACTGTCAGTGTGAGGTTTCAATATATTACTGTCAGTGTGTGAGACTCAATATATTATGGTCAGTGTGTGAGGTGTCAATATATTACTGTCAGTGTGTGGTGTCAATATATTACTGTCAGCGTGTGAGAGTCAATATATTACTGTCACTGTGTGAGGTGTCAATATTTTACTGTCAGTGTGTGAGGTGTCAATATATTACTGTCAGTGTGAGGAGTCAATATATTACATTCAGTGTGTGAGGGTCACTATATTACTGTCAGTGTGAGGAGTCAATACATTACTGTCAGTGTGTGAGGGTCAATATATGACTGTCAGTGTGAGGAGTCAATATACTACTGTCAATGTGTGAGGTGTCAATATATTACTGTCAGTGTGAGGAGTCAAGAAATTACGGTCAGTGTGTGAGGGTCAATATATTACTGACAGTGTGAGGAGTCAATATATTACTGTCAATGTGTGAGGTGTCACTATATTATTGTCAGTGTGTGAGGTGTTAATATATTACTGTCAGTGTGTGAGGTGTCAATATATTACTGACAGTGTGAGGAGTCAATATATTACTGTCAATGTGTGAGGTGTCAATATATTATTGTCAGTGTGTGAGGTGTCAATATATTACTGTCAGTGTGTGAGGTGTCAATATATTACTGTCAGTGTGTGAGGTGTCAATATATTACTGTCAGTGTGTGAGGGGTCAATATATTACTGTCAGTGTGTGAGAGTCAATATATTACTGTCAGTGTGAGAGAGTCAATATATTACTATCAGTGTGTGAGTGGTCAATACATTACTGTCAGTGTGTGAGAGTCAATATATTACTGACAGTGTAGTCAATATATTATTGTCAGTGTGTGAGGGGTCAATATATTATTGTCAGTGTGTGAGGGGTCAATATATTACTGTCAGTGTGTGAGGTGTCACTATATTACTGTCAGTGTGTGAGGTGTCAATATATTACTGTCAGTGTGTGAGGTGTCAATATATTACTGTCAGTGTGTGAGATGTTAATATATTACTGTCAGTGTGTGAGGTGTCAATATATTACTATCAGTGTGTGAGGTGTCAATATATTACTGTCAGTGTGTGAGGTGTCAATATATTACTGTCAGTGTGTGAGGTGTCAATATATTACTGTCAGTGTGAGGTGTCAATATATTACTGTCATTGTGAGGAGTCAATATATTAATGTCAGTGTGTGAGAGTCAATATATTACTGTCAGTGTGTGAGGGGTCAATATATCACTGTCAGTGTGTGAGAATCAATATATTACTGTCAGTGTAGTCAATATATTACTGGCAGTGTGTGAGGGGCCAATATATTACTGTCAGTGTGTGAGAGTCTATATATTACTGTCAGTGCGTGGGAGTCAATATATTACTGTCAGTGTGAGTGTCAATATATTACTGTCAGTGTGTGAGAGTCAATATATTACTGTCTGTGTGAGAGAGTCACTATATTACTGTCAGTGTGTGAGGGGTCAATATATTACTGTCAGTGTGTGAGAGTCAATATATTACTGTCAGTGTGTGGGAGTCAATATATTACTGTCAGTGTGTGAGAGTCAATATATTACTGTCAGTGTGTGAGAGTCAATATAATACTGTCAGTGTGTGAGAGTCAATATATTACTGTCAGTGTGAGAGTCAATATATTACTGTCAGTGTGTGAGAGTCAATATATTACTGTCAGTGTGTGAGAGTCAATATATTACTGTCAGTGTGAGAGTCAATATATTACTTTCAGTGTGTGAGTGGTCAATATATTACTGTCAGTGTGTGAGAGTCAATATATTACTGTCAGTGTAGTCAATATATTATTGTCAGTGTGTGAGGGGTCAATATATTACTGTCAGTGTGTGAGGTGTCAATATATTACTGTCAGTGGGTGAGGTGTCAATATATTACTGTCAGTGTGTGAGGTGTCAATATAATACTGTCAGTATGTGAGGTGTCAATATATTTCTGTCAGTGTGAGGTGCCAATATATTAGTGTCAGTGTGTAGGGTGTCAATATATTACTGTCAGTGTGTGGGAGTCAATATATTACTGTCAGTTTGTGAGAGTCAATATATTACTGTCAGTGTGTGAGAGTCAATATATTACTGTCAGTGTGTGAGAGTCAATATATTACTGTCAGTGTGAGAGTCAATATATTACTGTCAGTGTGTGAGGGGTCAATATATTACTGTCAGTGTGTGAGGTGTCAATATATTACTGTCAGTGTGTGAGGTGTCAATATATTTCTGTCAGTGTGAGGTGCCCATATATTACTGTCAGTGTGTAGGGTGTCAATATATTACTGTCAGTGTGTGGGAGTCAATATATTACTGTCAGTTTGTGAGAGTCAATATATTACTGTCAGTGTGTGAGAGTCAATATATAACTGTCAGTGTGTGAGGTGTCAATATATTACTGTCAGTGGGTGAGGTGTCAATATATTACTGTCAGTGTGTGAGGAGTCAATATATTACTGTCATTGTGTGAGGTGTCAATATATTACTGTCAGTGTGTGAGAGTCAATATATAACTTTCAGTGTGTGAGGTGTCAATATATTACTGTCAGTGTGTGAGGTGTCAATATATTACTGTCAGTGTTTCAGAGTCGATATATAACTGTCAGTGTGTGAGGTGTCAATATATGACTGTCAGTGTGTGAGGAGTCAATATATTACTGTCAGTGTGTGAGGTGTCAATATATTACTGTCAGTGTGTGAGGTGTCAATATATTACTGTCAGTGTGTGAGAGTCAAAATATTACTGTCAGTGTGTGAGGGGTCACTATATCACTGTCAGTGTGTGAGAGTCAATATATTACTGTCAGTGTGAGAGTCAATATATTACTGTCAGTGTGTGAGAGTCAATATATTACTGTCAGTGTGTGAGAGTCAATATATTACTGTCAGTCTGTGAGGTGTCAATATATTACTGTCAGCGTGTGAGGAGTCAATATATTACTGTCAGTGTGAGGGTCAATATATTACTGTCAGTGTGTGAGAGTTAATATATTACTGTCAGTGTGTGGTGTCAATATATTACTGTCAGCGTGTGAGAGTTAATATATTACTGTCACTGTGTGAGGTGTCAATATATTACTGTCAGTGTGTGAGGTGTCAATATATTACTGTCAGTGTGAGGAGTCAATATATTACATTCAGTGTGTGAGGGTCACTATATTACTGTCAGTGTGAGGAGTCAATATATTACTGTCAGTGTGTGAGGGTCAATATATGACTGTCAGTGTGAGGAGTCAATATACTACTGTCAATGTGTGAGGTGTCAATATATTACTGTCAGTGTGAGGAGTCAATATATTACTGTCAGTGTGTGAGGGTCAATATATTACTGACAGTGTGAGGAGTCAATATATTACTGTCAATGTGTGAGGTGTCACTATATTGTTGTCAGTGTGTGAGGTGTCAATATATTGCTGTCAGTGTGTGAGGTGTCAATATATTACTGTCAATGTGTGAGGTGTCAATATATTATTGTCAGTGTGTGAGGTGTCAATATATTGCTGTCAGTGTGTGAGGTGTCAATATATTACTGTCAGTGTGTGAGGTGTCAATATATTACTGTCAGTGTGTGAGGGGTCAATATATTACTGTCAGTGTGTGAGAGTCAATATATTACTGTCAGTGTGAGAGAGTCAATATATTACTATCAGTGTGTGAGTGGTCAATACATTGCTGTCAGT
Source organism: Somniosus microcephalus (assembly GCF_052327205.1). Taxonomy (NCBI): domain Eukaryota; kingdom Metazoa; phylum Chordata; class Chondrichthyes; order Squaliformes; family Somniosidae; genus Somniosus; species Somniosus microcephalus. Next base: position 43,739,336 of record NC_141001.1, read on the forward strand.
GTGTGAGAGTCAATATATTACTGACAGTGTAGTCAATATATTATTGTCAGTGTGTGAGGGGTCAATATATTACTGTCAGTGTGTGAGGTGTCACTATATTACTGTCAGTGTGTGAGGTGTCAATATATTACTGTCAGTGTGTGAGGTGTCAATATATTACTGTCAGTGTGTGAGATGTTAATATATTACTATCAGTGTGTGAGGTGTCAATATATTACTATCAGTGTGTGAGGTGTCAATATATTACTGTCAGTGTGTGAGGTGTCAATATATTACTGTCAGTGTGTGAGGTGTCAATATATTACTGTCAGTGTGAGGTGTCAATATATTACTGTCATTGTGAGGAGTCAACATATTAATGTCAGTGTGTGAGAGTCAATATATTACTGTCAGTGTGTGAGGGGTCAATATATCACTGTCAGTGTGTGAGTGGTCAATATATTACTGTCAGTGTGTGAGAATCAATATATTACTGTCAGTGTAGTCAATATATTACTGTCAGTGTGTGAGGGGCCAATATATTACTGTCAGTGTGTGAGAGTCCATATATTACTGTCAGTGCGTGGGAGTCAATATATTACTGTCAGTGTGAGAGTCAATATATTACTGTCAGTGTGTGAGAGTCAATATATTACTGTCTGTGTGAGAGAGTCACTATATTACTGTCAGTGTGTGAGGGGTCAATATATTACTGTCAGTGTGTGAGAGTCAATATATTACTGTCAGTGTGTGGGAGTCAAAATATTACTGTCAGTGTGTGAGAGTCAATATATTACTGTCAGTGTGTGAGAGTCAATATATTACTGTCAGTGTAGTCAATATATTATTGTCAGTGTGTGAGGGGTCAATATATTACTGTCAGTGTGTGAGGTGTCAATATATTACTGTCAGTGGGTGAGGTGTCAATATATTACTGTGAGTGTGTGAGGTGTCAATATAATACTGTCAGTTTGTGAGGTGTCAATATATTTCTGTCAGTGTCAGGTGCCAATATATTAGTGTCAGTGTGTAGGGTGTCAATATATTACTGTCAGTGTGTGGGAGTCAATATATTACTGTCAGTGTGTGAGAGTCAATATATTACTGTCAGTGTGTGAGGGGTCAATATATCACTGTCAGTGTGTGAGTGGTCAATATATTACTGTCAGTGTGTGAGAATCAATATATTACTGTCAGTGTAGTCAATATATTACTGTCAGTGTGTGAGGGGCCAATATATTACTGTCAGTGTGTGAGAGTCTATATATTACTGTCAGTGCATGGGAGTCAATATATTACTGTCAGTGTGAGAGTCAATATATTACTGTCAGTGTGTGAGAGTCAATATATTACTGTCTGTGTGAGAGAGTCACTATATTACTGTCAGTGTGTGAGGGGTCAATATATTACTGTCAGTGTGTGAGAGTCAATATATTACTGTCAGTGTGTGGGAGTCAATATATTACTGTCAGTGTGTGAGAGTCAATATATTACTGTCAGTGTGTGAGAGTCAATATAATACTGTCAGTGTGTGAGAGTCAATATATTACTGTCAGTGTGAGAGTCAATATATTACTGTCAGTGTGTGAGAGTCAATATATTACTGTCAGTGTGTGAGAGTCAATATATTACTGTCAGTGTGAGAGTCAATATATTACTTTCAGTGTGTGAGTGGTCAATATATTACTGTCAGTGTGTGAGAGTAAATATATTACTGTCAGTGTAGTCAATATATTATTGTCAGTGTATGAGGGGTCAATATATTACTGTCAGTGTGTGAGGTGTCAATATATTACTGTCAGTGGGTGAGGTGTCAATATATTACTGTCAGTGTGTGAGGTGTCAATATAATACTGTCAGTATGTGAGGTGTCAATATATTTCTGTCAGTGTGAGGTGCCAATATATTAGTGTCAGTGTGTAGGGTGTCAATATATTACTGTCAGTGTGTGGGAGTCAATATATTACTGTCAGTTTGTGAGAGTCAATATATTACTGTCAGTGTGTGAGAGTCAATATATTACTGTCAGTGTGTGAGAGTCAATATATTACTGTCAGTGTGAGAGTCAATATATTACTGTCAGTGTGTGAGGGGTCAATATATTACTGTCAGTGTGTGAGGTGTCAATATATTACTGTCAGTGTGTGAGGTGTCAATATATTTCTGTCAGTGTGAGGTGCCCATATATTACTGTCAGTGTGTAGGGTGTCAATATATTACTGTCAGTGTGTGGGAGTCAATATATTACTGTCAGTTTGTGAGAGTCAATATATTACTGTCAGTGTGTGAGAGTCAATATATAACTGTCAGTGTGTGAGGTGTCAATATATTACTGTCAGTGGGTGAGGTGTCAATATATTACTGTCAGTGTGTGAGGAGTCAATATATTACTGTCATTGTGTGAGGTGTCAATATATTACTGTCAGTGTGTGAGAGTCAATATATAACTTTCAGTGTGTGAGGTGTCAATATATTACTGTCAGTGTGTGAGGTGTCAATATATTACTGTCAGTGTTTCAGAGTCGATATATAACTGTCAGTGAGTGAGGTGTCAATATATGACTGTCAGTGTGTGAGGAGTCAATATATTACTGTCAGTGTGTGAGGTGTCAATATATTACTGTCAGTGTGTGAGGTGTCAATATATTACTGTCAGTGTGTGAGAGTCAAAATATTACTGTCAGTGTGTGAGGGGTCACTATATTACTGTCAGTGTGTGAGAGTCAATATATTACTGTCAGTGTGAGAGTCAATATATTACTGTCAGTGTGTGAGAGTCAATATATTACTGTCAGTGTGTGAGAGTCAATATATTACTGTCAGTCTGTGAGGTGTCAATATGTTACTGTCAGCGGTGAGGAGTCAATATATTACTGTCAGTGTGAGGGTCAATATATTACTGTCAGTGTGAGGTTTCAATATATTACTGTCAGTGTGTGAGACTCAATATATTATGGTCAGTGTGTGAGGTGTCAATATATTACTGTCAGTGTGTGGTGTCAATATATTACTGTCAGCGTGTGAGAGTTAATATATTACTGTCACTGTGTGAGGTGTCAATATATTACTGTCAGTGTGTGAGGTGTCAATATATTACTGTCAGTGTGAGGAGTCAATATATTACATTCAGTGTGTGAGGGTCACTACATTACTGTCAGTGTGAGGAGTCAATATATTACTGTCAGTGTGTGAGAGTCAATATATGACTGTCAGTGTGAGGAGTCAATATACTACTGTCAATGTGTGAGGTGTCAATATATTACTGTCAGTGTGAGGAGTCAATATATTACTGTCAGTGTGTGAGGGTCAATATATTACTGACAGTGTGAGGAGTCAATATATTACTGTCAATGTGTGAGGTGTCACTATATTATTGTCAGTGTGTGAGGTGTTAATATATTACTGTCAGTGTGTGAGGTGTCAATATATTACTGACAGTGTGAGGAGTCAATATATTACTGTCAATGTGTGAGGTGTCAATATATTATTGTCAGTGTGTGAGGTGTCAATATATTGCTGTCAGTGTGTGAGGTGTCAATATATTACTGTCAGTGTGTGAGGTGTCAATATATTACTGTCAGTGTGTGAGGGGTCAATATATTATTGTCAGTGTGTGAGAGTCAATATATTACTGTCAGTGTGAGAGAGTCAATATATTACTATCAGTGTGTGAGTGGTCAATACATTGCTGTCAGTGTGTGAGAGTCAATATATTACTGACAGTGTAGTCAATATATTATTGTCAGTGAGTGAGGGGTCAATATATTACTGTCAGTGTGTGAGGTGTCACTATATTACTGTCAGTGTGTGAGGTGTCAATATATTACTGTCAGTGTGTGAGGTGTCAATATATTACTGTCAGTGTGTGAGATGTTAATATATTACTATCAGTGTGTGAGGTGTCAATATATTACTATCAGTGTGTGAGGTGTCAATATATTACTGTCAGTGTGTGAGGTGTCAATATATTACTGTCAGTGTGTGAGGTGTCAATATATTACTGTCAGTGTGAGGTGTCAATATATTACTGTCATTGTGAGGAGTCAATTTATTAATGTCAGTGTGTGAGAGTCAATATATTACTGTCAGTGTGTGAGGGGTCAATATATCACTGTCAGTGTGTGAGTGGTCAATATATTACTGTCTTTGTGTGAGAATCAATATATTACTGTCAGTGTAGTCAATATATTACTGTCAGTGTGTGAGGGGCCAATATATTACTGTCAGTGTGTGAGAGTCTATATATTACTGTCAGTGCGTGGGAGTCAATATATTACTGTCAGTGTGTGAGAGTCAATATATTACTGTCAGTGTGTGAGGGGTCAATATATCACTGTCAGTGTGTGAGTGGTCAATATATTACTGTCAGTGTGTGAGAATCAATATATTACTGTCAGTGTAGTCAATATATTACTGTCAGTGTGTGAGGGGCCAATATATTACTGTCAGTGTGTGAGAGTCTATATATTACTGTCAGTGCATGGGAGTCAATATATTACTGTCAGTGTGAGAGTCAATATATTACTGTCAGTGTGTGAGAGTCAATATATTACTGTCTGTGTGAGAGAGTCACTATATTACTGTCAGTGTGTGAGGGGTCAATATATTACTGTCAGTGTGTGAGAGTCAATATATTACTGTCAGTGTGTGGGAGTCAATATATTACTGTCAGTGTGTGAGAGTCAATATATTACTGTCAGTGTGTGAGAGTCAATATAATACTGTCAGTGTGTGAGAGTCAATATATTACTGTCAGTGTGAGAGTCAATATATTACTGTCAGTGTGTGAGAGTCAATATATTACTGTCAGTGTGTGAGAGTCAATATATTACTGTCAGTGTGAGAGTCAATATATTACTTTCAGTGTGTGAGTGGTCAATATATTACTGTCAGTGTGTGAGAGTAAATATATTACTGTCAGTGTAGTCAATATATTATTGTCAGTGTATGAGGGGTCAATATATTACTGTCAGTGTGTGAGGTGTCAATATATTACTGTCAGTGGGTGAGGTGTCAATATATTACTGTCAGTGTGTGAGGTGTCAATATAATACTGTCAGTATGTGAGGTGTCAATATATTTCTGTCAGTGTGAGGTGCCAATATATTAGTGTCAGTGTGTAGGGTGTCAATATATTACTGTCAGTGTGTGGGAGTCAATATATTACTGTCAGTTTGTGAGAGTCAATATATTACTGTCAGTGTGTGAGAGTCAATATATTACTGTCAGTGTGTGAGAGTCAATATATTACTGTCAGTGTGAGAGTCAATATATTACTGTCAGTGTGTGAGAGTCAATATATTACTGTCTGTGTGAGAGAGTCACTATATTACTGTCAGTGTGTGAGGGGTGAATATATTACTGTCAGTGTGTGAGAGTCAATATATTACTGTCAGTGTGTGGGAGTCAATATATTACTGTCAGTGTGTGAGAGTCAATATATTACTATCAGTGTGTGAGAGTCAATATAATACTGTCAGTGTGTGAGAGTCAATATATTACTGTCAGTGTGAGAGTCAATATATTACTGTCAGTGTGTGAGAGTCAACATATTACTGTCAGTGTGAGAGTCAATATATTACTTTCAGTGTGTGAGTGGTCAATATATTACTGTCAGTGTGTGAGAGTCAATATATTACTGTCAGTGTAGTCAATATATTATTGTCAGTGTGTGAGGGGTCAATATATTACTGTCAGTGTGTGAGGTGTCAATATATTACTGTCAGTGGGTGAGGTGTCAATATATCACTGTCAGTGTGTGAGGTGTCAATATAATACTGTCAGTATGTGAGGTGTCAATATATTTCTGTCAGTGTGAGGTGCCAATATATTAGTGTCAGTGTGTAGGGTGTCAATATATTACTGTCAGTGTGTGGGAGTCAATATATTACTGTCAGTTTGTGAGAGTCAATATATTACTGTCAGTGTGTGAGAGTCAATATATTACTGTCAGTATGTGAGAGTCAATATATTACTGTCAGTGTGAGAGTCAATATATTACTGTCAGTGTGTGAGGGGTCAATATATTACTGTCAGTGTGTGAGGTGTCAATATATTACTGTCAGTGTGTGAGGTGTCAATATATTTCTGTCAGTGTGAGGTGCCCATATATTACTGTCAGTGTGTGAGAGTCAATATATTACTGTCAGTGTGAGAGTCAATATATTACTGTCAGTGTGTGAGGTGTCAATATATTACTGTCAGTGGGTGAGGTGTCAATATATTACTGTCAGTGTGTGAGGAGTCAATATATTACTGTCATTGTGTGAGGTGTCAATATATTACTGTCAGTGTGTGAGAGTCAATATATAACTGTCAGTGTGTGAGGTGTCAATATATTACTGTCAGTGTGTGAGGTGTCAATATATTACTGTCAGTGTTTGAGAGTCGATATATAACTGTCAGTGTGTGAGGTGTCAATATATGACTGTCAGTGTGTGAGGAGTCAATATATTACTGTCAGTGTGTGAGGTGTCAATATATTACTGTCAGTGTGTGAGGTGTCAATATATTACTGTCAGTGTGTGAGAGTCAATATATTACTGTCAGTGTGTGAGGGGTCACTATATTACTGTCAGTGTGTGAGAGTCAATATATTACTCTCAGTGTGAGAGTCAATATATTACTGTCAGTGAGTGAGAGTCAATATATTACTGTCAGTGTGAGAGAGTCAATATATTACTGTCAGTGTGTGAGAGTCAATATATTACTGTCAGTGTGTGAGAGTCAATATATTACTGTCAGTCTGTGAGGTGTCAATATATTACTGTCAGCGTGTGAGGAGTCAGTATATTACTGTCAGTGTGAGGGTCAATATATTACTGTCAGTGTGAGGTTTCAATATATTACTGTCAGTGTGTGAGACTCAATATATTATGGTCAGTGTGTGAGGTGTCAATATATTACTGTCAGTGTGTGGTGTCAATATATTACTGTCAGCGTGTGAGAGTCAATATATTACTGTCAGTGTGTGAGGTGTCAATATATTACTGTCAGTGTGAGGAGTCAATATATTACATTCAGTGTGTGAGGGTCACTATATTACTGTCAGTGTGAGGAGTCAATATATTACTGTCAGTGTGTGAGGGTCAATATATGACTGTCAGTGTGAGGAGTCAATATACTACTGTCAATGTGTGAGGTGTCAATATATTACTGTCAGTGTGAGGAGTCAAGAAATTACGGTCAGTGTGTGAGGGTCAATATATTACTGACAGTGTGAGGAGTCAATATATTACTGTCAATGTGTGAGGTGTCACTATATTATTGTCAGTGTGTGAGGTGTTAATATATTACTGTCAGTGTGTGAGGTGTCAATATATTACTGACAGTGTGAGGAGTCAATATATTACTGTCAATGTGTGAGGTGTCAATATATTATTGTCAGTGTGTGAGGTGTCAATATATTACTGTCAGTGTGTGAGGTGTCAATATATTACTGTCAGTGTGTGAGGTGTCAATATATTACTGTCAGTGTGTGAGGGGTCAATATATTACTGTCAGTGTGTGAGAGTCAATATATTACTGTCAGTGTGAGAGAGTCAATATATTACTATCAGTGTGTGAGTGGTCAATTCATTACTGTCAGTGTGTGAGAGTCAATATATTACTGACAGTGTAGTCAATATATTATTGTCAGTGTGTGAGGGGTCAATATATTATTGTCAGTGTGTGAGGGGTCAATATATTACTGTCAGTGTGTGAGGTGTCACTATATTACTGTCAGTGTGTGAGGTGTCAATATATTACTGTCAGTGTGTGAGGTGTCAATATATTACTGTCAGTGTGTGAGATGTTAATATATTACTGTCAGTGTGTGAGGTGTCAATATATTACTATCAGTGTGTGAGGTGTCAATATATTACTGTCAGTGTGTGAGGTGTCAATATATTACTGTCAGTGTGTGAGGTGTCAATATATTACTGTCAGTGTGAGGTGTCAATATATTACTGTCATTGTGAGGAGTCAATATATTAATGTCAGTGTGTGAGAGTCAATATATTACTGTCAGTGTGTGAGGGGTCAATATATCACTGTCAGTGTGTGAGAATCAATATATTACTGTCAGTGTAGTCAATATATTACTGTCAGTGTGTGAGGGGCCAATATATTACTGTCAGTGTGTGAGAGTCTATATATTACTGTCAGTGCGTGGGAGTCAATATATTACTGTCAGTGTGAGTGTCAATATATTACTGTCAGTGTGTGAGGTGTCAATATATTACTGTCTGTGTGAGAGAGTCACTATATTACTGTCAGTGTGTGAGGGGTCAATATATTACTGTCAGTGTGTGAGAGTCAATATATTACTGTCAGTGTGTGGGAGTCAATATATTACTGTCAGTGTGTGAGAGTCAATATATTACTGTCAGTGTGTGAGAGTCAATATAATACTGTCAGTGTGTGAGAGTCAATATATTACTGTCAGTGTGAGAGTCAATATATTACTGTCAGTGTGTGAGAGTCAATATATTACTGTCAGTGTGTGAGAGTCAATATATTACTGTCAGTGTGAGAGTCAATATATTACTTTCAGTGTGTGAGTGGTCAATATATTACTGTCAGTGTGTGAGAGTCAATATATTACTGTCAGTGTGAGAGTCAATATATTACTGTCAGTGTGTGAGTGGTCAATATATTACTGTCAGTGTGTGAGGTGTCAATATATTACTGTCAGTGGGTGAGGTGTCAATATATTACTGTCAGTGTGTGAGGTGTCAATATAATACTGTCAGTATGTGAGGTGTCAATATATTTCTGTCAGTGTGAGGTGCCAATATATTAGTGTCAGTGTGTAGGGTGTCAATATATTACTGTCAGTGTGTGGGAGTCAATATATTACTGTCAGTTTGTGAGAGTCAATATATTACTGTCAGTGTGTGAGAGTCAATATATTACTGTCAGTGTGTGAGAGTCAATATATTACTGTCAGTGTGAGAGTCAATATATTACTGTCAGTGTGTGAGGGGTCAATATATTACTGTCAGTGTGTGAGGTGTCAATATATTACTGTCAGTGTGTGAGGTGTCAATATATTTCTGTCAGTGTGAGGTGCCCATATATTACTGTCAGTGTGTAGGGTGTCAATATATTACTGTCAGTGTGTGGGAGTCAATATATTACTGTCAGTTTGTGAGAGTCAATATATTACTGTCAGTGTGTGAGAGTCAATATATAACTGTCAGTGTGTGAGGTGTCAATATATTACTGTCAGTGGGTGAGGTGTCAATATATTACTGTCAGTGTGTGAGGAGTCAATATATTACTGTCATTGTGTGAGGTGTCAATATATTACTGTCAGTGTGTGAGAGTCAATATATAACTTTCAGTGTGTGAGGTGTCAATATATTACTGTCAGTGTGTGAGGTGTCAATATATTACTGTCAGTGTTTCAGAGTCGATATATAACTGTCAGTGTGTGAGGTGTCAATATATGACTGTCAGTGTGTGAGGAGTCAATATATTACTGTCAGTCTGTGAGGTGTCAATATATTACTGTCAGTGTGTGAGATGTCAATATATTACTGTCAGTGTGAGGTGTCAATATATTACTGTCATTGTGAGGAGTCAATGTATTAATGTCAGTGTGTGAGAGTCAATATATTACTGTCAGTGTGTGAGGGGTCAATATATCACTGTCAGTGTGTGAGTAGTCAATATATTACTGTCAGTGTGTGAGAATCAATATATTACTGTCAGTGTAGTCAATATATTACTGTCAGTGTGTGAGGGGCCAATATATTACTGTCAGTGTGTGAGAGTCTATATATTACTGTCAGTGCGTGGGAGTCAATATATTACTGTCAGTGTGAGAGTCAATATATTACTGTCAGTGTGTGAGAGTCAATATATTACTGTCTGTGTGAGAGAATCACTATATTACTGTCAGTGTGTGAGGGGTCAATATATTACTGTCAGTGTGTGAGAGTCAATATATTACTGTCAGTGTGTGGGAGTCAATATATTACTGTCAGTGTGTGAGAGTCAATATATTACTATCAGTGTGTGAGAGTCAATATAATACTGTCAGTGTGTGAGAGTCAATATATTACTGTCAGTGTGAGAGTCAATATATTACTGTCAGTGTGTGAGAGTCAACATATTACTGTCAGTGTGAGAGTCAATATATTACTTTCAGTGTGTGAGTGGTCAATATATTACTGTCGTGTGTGAGAGTCAATATATTACTGTCAGTGTAGTCAATATATTATTGTCAGTGTGTGAGGGGTCAATATATTACTGTCAGTGTGTGAGGTGTCAATATATTACTGTCAGTGGGTGAGGTGTCAATATATCACTGTCAGTGTGTGAGGTGTCAATATAATACTGTCAGTATGTGAGGTGTCAATATATTTCTGTCAGTGTGAGGTGCCAATATATTAGTGTCAGTGTGTAGGGTGTCAATATATTACTGTCAGTGTGTGGGAGTCAATATATTACTGTCAGTTTGTGAGAGTCAATATATTACTGTCAGTGTGTGAGAGTCAATATATTACTGTCAGTATGTGAGAGTCAATATATTACTGTCAGTGTGAGAGTCAATATATTACTGTCAGTGTGTGAGGGGTCAATAAATTACTGTCAGTGTGTGAGGTGTCAATATATTACTGTCAGTGTGTGAGGTGTCAATATATTTCTGTCAGTGTGAGGTGCCCATATATTACTGTCAGTGTGTGAGAGTCAATATATTACTGTCAGTGTGAGAGTCAATATATTACTGTCAGTGTGTGAGGTGTCAATATATTACTGTCAGTGGGTGAGGTGTCAATATATTACTGTCAGTGTGTGAGGAGTCAATATATTACTGTCATTGTGTGAGGTGTCAATATATTACTGTCAGTGTGTGAGAGTCAATATATAACTGTCAGTGTATGAGGTGTCAATATATTACTGTCAGTGTGTGAGGTGTCAATATATTACTGTCAGTGTTTGAGAGTCGATATATAACTGTCAGTGTGTGAGGTGTCAATATATGACTGTCAGTGTGTGAGGAGTCAATATATTACTGTCAGTGTGTGAGGTGTCAATATATTACTGTCAGTGTGTGAGGTGTCAATATATTACTGTCAGTGTGTGAGAGTCAATATATTACTGTCAGTGTGTGAGGGGTCACTATATTACTGTCAGTGTGTGAGAGTCAATATATTACTCTCAGTGTGAGAGTCAATATATTACTGTCAGTGAGTGAGAGTCAATATATTACTGTCAGTGTGAGAGAGTCAATATATTACTGTCAGTGTGTGAGAGTCAATATATTACTGTCAGTGTGTGAGAATCAATATATTACTGTCAGTCTGTGAGGTGTCAATATATTACTGTCAGCGTGTGAGGAGTCAGTATATTACTGTCAGTGTGAGGGTCAATATATTACTGTCAGTGTGAGGTTTCAATATATTACTGTCAGTGTGTGAGACTCAATATATTATGGTCAGTGTGTGAGGTGTCAATATATTACTGTCAGTGTGTGGTGTCAATATATTACTGTCAGCGTGTGAGAGTCAATATATTACTGTCACTGTGTGAGGTGTCAATATTTTACTGTCAGTGTGTGAGGTGTCAATATATTACTGTCAGTGTGAGGAGTCAATATATTACATTCAGTGTGTGAGGGTCACTATATTACTGTCAGTGTGAGGAGTCAATACATTACTGTCAGTGTGTGAGGGTCAATATATGACTGTCAGTGTGAGGAGTCAATATACTACTGTCAATGTGTGAGGTGTCAATATATTACTGTCAGTGTGAGGAGTCAAGAAATTACGGTCAGTGTGTGAGGGTCAATATATTACTGACAGTGTGAGGAGTCAATATATTACTGTCAATGTGTGAGGTGTCACTATATTATTGTCAGTGTGTGAGGTGTTAATATATTACTGTCAGTGTGTGAGGTGTCAATATATTACTGACAGTGTGAGGAGTCAATATATTACTGTCAATGTGTGAGGTGTCAATATATTATTGTCAGTGTGTGAGGTGTCAATATATTACTGTCAGTGTGTGAGGTGTCAATATATTACTGTCAGTGTGTGAGGTGTCAATATATTACTGTCAGTGTGTGAGGGGTCAATATATTACTGTCAGTGTGTGAGAGTCAATATATTACTGTCAGTGTGAGAGAGTCAATATATTACTATCAGTGTGTGAGTGGTCAATACATTACTGTCAGTGTGTGAGAGTCAATATATTACTGACAGTGTAGTCAATATATTATTGTCAGTGTGTGAGGGGTCAATATATTATTGTCAGTGTGTGAGGGGTCAATATATTACTGTCAGTGTGTGAGGTGTCACTATATTACTGTCAGTGTGTGAGGTGTCAATATATTACTGTCAGTGTGTGAGGTGTCAATATATTACTGTCAGTGTGTGAGATGTTAATATATTACTGTCAGTGTGTGAGGTGTCAATATATTACTATCAGTGTGTGAGGTGTCAATATATTACTGTCAGTGTGTGAGGTGTCAATATATTACTGTCAGTGTGTGAGGTGTCAATATATTACTGTCAGTGTGAGGTGTCAATATATTACTGTCATTGTGAGGAGTCAATATATTAATGTCAGTGTGTGAGAGTCAATATATTACTGTCAGTGTGTGAGGGGTCAATATATCACTGTCAGTGTGTGAGAATCAATATATTACTGTCAGTGTAGTCAATATATTACTGTCAGTGTGTGAGGGGCCAATATATTACTGTCAGTGTGTGAGAGTCTATATATTACTGTCAGTGCGTGGGAGTCAATATATTACTGTCAGTGTGAGTGTCAATATATTACTGTCAGTGTGTGAGAGTCAATATATTACTGTCTGTGTGAGAGAGTCACTATATTACTGTCAGTGTGTGAGGGGTCAATATATTACTGTCAGTGTGTGAGAGTCAATATATTACTGTCAGTGTGTGGGAGTCAATATATTACTGTCAGTGTGTGAGAGTCAATATATTACTGTCAGTGTGTGAGAGTCAATATAATACTGTCAGTGTGTGAGAGTCAATATATTACTGTCAGTGTGAGAGTCAATATATTACTGTCAGTGTGTGAGAGTCAATATATTACTGTCAGTGTGTGAGAGTCAATATATTACTGTCAGTGTGAGAGTCAATATATTACTTTCAGTGTGTGAGTGGTCAATATATTACTGTCAGTGTGTGAGAGTCAATATATTACTGTCAGTGTAGTCAATATATTATTGTCAGTGTGTGAGGGGTCAATATATTACTGTCAGTGTGTGAGGTGTCAATATATTACTGTCAGTGGGTGAGGTGTCAATATATTACTGTCAGTGTGTGAGGTGTCAATATAATACTGTCAGTATGTGAGGTGTCAATATATTTCTGTCAGTGTGAGGTGCCAATATATTAGTGTCAGTGTGTAGGGTGTCAATATATTACTGTCAGTGTGTGGGAGTCAATATATTACTGTCAGTTTGTGAGAGTCAATATATTACTGTCAGTGTGTGAGAGTCAATATATTACTGTCAGTGTGTGAGAGTCAATATATTACTGTCAGTGTGAGAGTCAATATATTACTGTCAGTGTGTGAGGTGTCAATATATTACTGTCAGTGTGTGAGGTGTCAATATATTTCTGTCAGTGTGAGGTGCCCATATATTACTGTCAGTGTGTAGGGTGTCAATATATTACTGTCAGTGTGTGGGAGTCAATATATTACTGTCAGTTTGTGAGAGTCAATATATTACTGTCAGTGTGTGAGAGTCAATATATAACTGTCAGTGTGTGAGGTGTCAATATATTACTGTCAGTGGGTGAGGTGTCAATATATTACTGTCAGTGTGTGAGGAGTCAATATATTACTGTCATTGTGTGAGGTGTCAATATATTACTGTCAGTGTGTGAGAGTCAATATATAACTTTCAGTGTGTGAGGTGTCAATATATTACTGTCAGTTTTGTGAGGTGTCAATATATTACTGTCAGTGTTTCAGAGTCGATATATAACTGTCAGTGTGTGAGGTGTCAATATATGACTGTCAGTGTGTGAGGAGTCAATATATTACTGTCAGTGTGTGAGGTGTCAATATATTACTGTCAGTGTGTGAGGTGTCAATATATTACTGTCAGTGTGTGAGAGTCAAAATATTACTGTCAGTGTGTGAGGGGTCACTATATTACTGTCAGTGTGTGAGAGTCAATATATTACTGTCAGTGTGAGAGTCAATATATTACTGTCAGTGTGTGAGAGTCAATATATTACTGTCAGTGTGTGAGAGTCAATATATTACTGTCAGTCTGTGAGGTGTCAATATATTACTGTCAGCGTGTGAGGAGTCAATATATTACTGTCAGTGTGAGGGTCAATATATTACTGTCAGTGTGAGGTTTCAATATATTACTGTCAGTGTGTGAGACTCAATATATTATGGTCAGTGTGTGAGGTGTCAATATATTACTGTCAGTGTGTGGTGTCAATATATTACTGTCAGCGTGTGAGAGTTAATATATTACTGTCACTGTGTGAGGTGTCAATATATTACTGTCAGTGTGTGAGGTGTCAATATATTACTGTCAGTGTGAGGAGTCAATATATTACATTCAGTGTGTGAGGGTCACTATATTACTGTCAGTGTGAGGAGTCAATATATTACTGTCAGTGTGTGAGGGTCAATATATGACTGTCAGTGTGAGGAGTCAATATACTACTGTCAATGTGTGAGGTGTCAATATATTACTGTCAGTGTGAGGAGTCAATATATTACTGTCAGTGTGTGAGGGTCAATATATTACTGACAGTGTGAGGAGTCAATATATTACTGTCAATGTGTGAGGTGTCACTATATTGTTGTCAGTGTGTGAGGTGTCAATATATTGCTGTCAGTGTGTGAGGTGTCAATATATTACTGTCAATGTGTGAGGTGTCAATATATTATTCTCAGTGTGTGAGGTGTCAATATATTGCTGTCAGTGTGTGAGGTGTCAATATATTACTGTCAGTGTGTGAGGTGTCAATATATTACTGTCAGTGTGTGAGGGGTCAATATATTACTGTCAGTGTGTGAGAGTCAATATATTACTGTCAGTGTGAGAGAGTCAATATATTACTATCAGTGTGTGAGTGGTCAATACATTGCTGTCAGTGTGTGAGAGTCAATATATTACTGACAGTGTAGTCAATATATTATTGTCAGTGTGTGAGGGGTCAATATATTACTGTCAGTGTGTGAGGTGTCACTATATTACTGTCAGTGTGTGAGGTGTCAATATATTACTGTCAGTGTGTGAGGTGTCAATATATTACTGTCAGTGTGTGAGATGTTAATATATTACTATCAGTGTGTGAGGTGTCAATATATTACTATCAGTGTGTGAGGTGTCAATATATTACTGTCAGTGTGTGAGGTGTCAATATATTACTGTCAGTGTGTGAGGTGTCAATATATTACTGTCAGTGTGAGGTGTCAATATATTACTGTCATTGTGAGGAGTCAACATATTAATGTCAGTGTGTGAGAGTCAATATATTACTGTCAGTGTGTGAGGGGTCAATATATCACTGTCAGTGTGTGAGTGGTCAATATATTACTGTCAGTGTGTGAGAATCAATATATTACTGTCAGTGTAGTCAATATATTACTGTCAGTGTGTGAGGGGCCAATATATTACTGTCAGTGTGTGAGAGTCCATATATTACTGTCAGTGCGTGGGAGTCAATATATTACTGTCAGTGTGAGAGTCAATATATTACTGTCAGTGTGTGAGAGTCAATATATTACTGTCTGTGTGAGAGAGTCACTATATTACTGTCAGTGTGTGAGGGGTCAATATATTACTGTCAGTGTGTGAGAGTCAATATATTACTGTCAGTGTGTGGGAGTCAAAATATTACTGTCAGTGTGTGAGAGTCAATATATTACTGTCAGTGTGTGAGAGTCAATATATTACTGTCAGTGTAGTCAATATATTATTGTCAGTGTGTGAGGGGTCAATATATTACTGTCAGTGTGTGAGGTGTCAATATATTACTGTCAGTGGGTGAGGTGTCAATATATTACTGTCAGTGTGTGAGGTGTCAATATAATACTGTCAGTTTGTGAGGTGTCAATATATTTCTGTCAGTGTCAGGTGCCAATATATTAGTGTCAGTGTGTAGGGTGTCAATATATTACTGTCAGTGTGTGGGAGTCAATATATTACTGTCAGTGTGTGAGAGTCAATATATTACTGTCAGTGTGTGAGGGGTCAATATATCACTGTCAGTGTGTGAGTGGTCAATATATTACTGTCAGTGTGTGAGAATCAATATATTACTGTCAGTGTAGTCAATATATTACTGTCAGTGTGTGAGGGGCCAATATATTACTGTCAGTGTGTGAGAGTCTATATATTACTGTCAGTGCATGGGAGTCAATATATTACTGTCAGTGTGAGAGTCAATATATTACTGTCAGTGTGTGAGAGTCAATATATTACTGTCTGTGTGAGAGAGTCACTATATTACTGTCAGTGTGTGAGGGGTCAATATATTACTGTCAGTGTGTGAGAGTCAATATATTACTGTCAGTGTGTGGGAGTCAATATATTACTGTCAGTGTGTGAGAGTCAATATATTACTGTCAGTGTGTGAGAGTCAATATAATACTGTCAGTGTGTGAGAGTCAATATATTACTGTCAGTGTGAGAGTCAATATATTACTGTCAGTGTGTGAGAGTCAATATATTACTGTCAGTGTGTGAGAGTCAATATATTACTGTCAGTGTGAGAGTCAATATATTACTTTCAGTGTGTGAGTGGTCAATATATTACTGTCAGTGTGTGAGAGTAAATATATTACTGTCAGTGTAGTCAATATATTATTGTCAGTGTATGAGGGGTCAATATATTACTGTCAGTGTGTGAGGTGTCAATATATTACTGTCAGTGGGTGAGGTGTCAATATATTACTGTCAGTGTGTGAGGTGTCAATATAATACTGTCAGTATGTGAGGTGTCAATATATTTCTGTCAGTGTGAGGTGCCAATATATTAGTGTCAGTGTGTAGGGTGTCAATATATTACTGTCAGTGTGTGGGAGTCAATATATTACTGTCAGTTTGTGAGAGTCAATATATTACTGTCAGTGTGTGAGAGTCAATATATTACTGTCAGTGTGTGAGAGTCAATATATTACTGTCAGTGTGAGAGTCAATATATTATTGTCAGTGTGTGAGGGGTCAATATATTACTGTCAGTGTGTGAGGTGTCAATATATTACTGTCAGTGTGTGAGGTGTCAATATATTTCTGTCAGTGTGAGGTGCCCATATATTACTGTCAGTGTGTAGGGTGTCAATATATTACTGTCAGTGTGTGGGAGTCAATATATTACTGTCAGTTTGTGAGAGTCAATATATTACTGTCAGTGTGTGAGAGTCAATATATAACTGTCAGTGTGTGAGGTGTCAATATATTACTGTCAGTGGGTGAGGTGTCAATATATTACTGTCAGTGTGTGAGGAGTCAATATATTACTGTCATTGTGTGAGGTGTCAATATATTACTGTCAGTGTGTGAGAGTCAATATATAACTTTCAGTGTGTGAGGTGTCAATATATTACTGTCAGTGTGTGAGGTGTCAATATATTACTGTCAGTGTTTCAGAGTCGATATATAACTGTCAGTGTGTGAGGTGTCAATATATGACTGTCAGTGTGTGAGGAGTCAATATATTACTGTCAGTGTGTGAGGTGTCAATATATTACTGTCAGTGTGTGAGGTGTCAATATATTACTGTCAGTGTGTGAGAGTCAAAATATTACTGTCAGTGTGTGAGGGGTCACTATATTACTGTCAGTGTGTGAGAGTCAATATATTACTGTCAGTGTGAGAGTCAATATATTACTGTCAGTGTGTGAGAGTCAATATATTACTGTCAGTGTGTGAGAGTCAATATATTACTGTCAGTCTGTGAGGTGTCAATATGTTACTGTCAGCGGTGAGGAGTCAATATATTACTGTCAGTGTGAGGGTCAATATATTACTGTCAGTGTGAGGTTTCAATATATTACTGTCAGTGTGTGAGACTCAATATATTATGGTCAGTGTGTGAGGTGTCAATATATTACTGTCAGTGTGTGGTGTCAATATATTACTGTCAGCGTGTGAGAGTTAATATATTACTGTCACTGTGTGAGGTGTCAATATATTACTGTCAGTGTGTGAGGTGTCAATATATTACTGTCAGTGTGAGGAGTCAATATATTACATTCAGTGTGTGAGGGTCACTACATTACTGTCAGTGTGAGGAGTCAATATATTACTGTCAGTGTGTGAGAGTCAATATATGACTGTCAGTGTGAGGAGTCAATATACTACTGTCAATGTGTGAGGTGTCAATATATTACTGTCAGTGTGAGGAGTCAATATATTACTGTCAGTGTGTGAGGGTCAATATATTACTGACAGTGTGAGGAGTCAATATATTACTGTCAATGTGTGAGGTGTCACTATATTATTGTCAGTGTGTGAGGTGTTAATATATTACTGTCAGTGTGTGAGGTGTCAATATATTACTGACAGTGTGAGGAGTCAATATATTACTGTCAATGTGTGAGGTGTCAATATATTATTGTCAGTGTGTGAGGTGTCAATATATTGCTGTCAGTGTGTGAGGTGTCAATATATTACTGTCAGTGTGTGAGGTGTCAATATATTACTGTCAGTGTGTGAGGGGTCAATATATTATTGTCAGTGTGTGAGAGTCAATATATTACTGTCAGTGTGAGAGAGTCAATATATTACTATCAGTGTGTGAGTGGTCAATACATTGCTGTCAGTGTGTGAGAGTCAATATATTACTGACAGTGTAGTCAATATATTATTGTCAGTGTGTGAGGGGTCAATATATTACTGTCAGTGTGTGAGGTGTCACTATATTACTGTCAGTGTGTGAGGTGTCAATATATTACTGTCAGTGTGTGAGGTGTCAATATATTACTGTCAGTGTGTGAGATGTTAATATATTACTATCAGTGTGTGAGGTGTCAATATATTACTATCAGTGTGTGAGGTGTCAATATATTACTGTCAGTGTGTGAGGTGTCAATATATTACTGTCAGTGTGTGAGGTGTCAATATATTACTGTCAGTGTGAGGTGTCAATATATTACTGTCATTGTGAGGAGTCAATTTATTAATGTCAGTGTGTGAGAGTCAATATATTACTGTCAGTGTGTGAGGGGTCAATATATCACTGTCAGTGTGTGAGTGGTCAATATATTACTGTCTTTGTGTGAGAATCAATATATTACTGTCAGTGTAGTCAATATATTACTGTCAGTGTGTGAGGGGCCAATATATTACTGTCAGTGTGTGAGAGTCTATATATTACTGTCAGTGCGTGGGAGTCAATATATTACTGTCAGTGTGAGAGTCAATATATTACTGTCAGTGTGTGAGAGTCAATATATTACTGTCTGTGTGAGAGAGTCACTATATTACTGTCAGTGTGTGAGGGGTCAATATATTACTGTCAGTGTGTGAGAGTCAATATATTACTGTCAGTGTGTGGGAGTCAATATATTACTGTCAGTGTGTGAGAGTCAATATATTACTGTCAGTGTGTGAGAGTCAATATATTACTGTCAGTGTGAGAGTTGTCAATATAATACTGTCAGTATGTGAGGTGTCAATATATTTCTGTCAGTGTGTGAGGTGTCAATATATTACTGTCAGTGTGAGGTGTCAATATATTACTGTCATTGTGAGGAGTCAATATATTAATGTCAGTGTGTGAGAGTCAATGTATTACTGTCAGTGTGTGAGGGGTCAATATATCACTGTCAGTGTGTGAGTGGTCAAAGTATTACTGTCAGTGTGTGAGAATCAATATATTACTGTCAGTGTAGTCAATATATTACTGTCAGTGTGTGAGGGGCCAATATATTACTGTCAGTGTGTGAGAGTCTATATATTACTGTCAGTGCGTGGGAGTCAATATATTACTGTCAGTGTGAGAGTCAATATATTACTGTCAGTGTGTGAGAGTCAATATATTACTGTCTGTGTGAGAGAGTCACTATATTACTGTCAGTGTGTGAGGGGTCAATATATTACTGTCAGTGTGTGAGAGTCAATATATTACTGTCAGTGTGTGGGAGTCAATATATTACTGTCAGTGTGTGAGAGTCAATATATTACTGTCAGTGTGTGAGAGTCAATATAATACTGTCAGTGTGTGAGAGTCAATATATTACTGTCAGTGTGAGTGTCAATATATTACTGTCAGTGTGTGAGAGTCAATATATTACTGTCAGTGTGTGAGAGTCAATATATTACTGTCAGTGTGAGAGTCAATATATTACTTTCAGTGTGTGAGTGGTCAATATATTACTGTCAGTGTGTGAGAGTCAATATATTACTGTCAGTGTAGTCAATATATTATTGTCAGTGTGTGAGGGGTCAATATATTACTGTCAGTGTGTGAGGTGTCAATATATTACTGTCAGTGGGTGAGGTGTCAATATATTACTGTCAGTGTGTGAGGTGTCAATATAGTACTGTCAGTATGTGAGGTGTCAATATATTTCTGTCAGTGTGAGGTGCCAATATATTAGTGTCAGTGTGTAGGGTGTCAATATATTACTGTCAGTGTGTGGGAGTCAATATATTACTGTCAGTTTGTGAGAGTCAATATATTACTGTCAGTGTGTGAGAGTCAATATATTACTGTCAGTGTGTGAGAGTCAATATATTACTGTAAGTGTGAGAGTCAATATATTACTGTCAGTGTGTGAGGGGTCAATATATTACTGTCAGTGTGTGAGGTGTCAATATATTACTGTCAGTGTGTGAGGTGTCAATATATTTCTGTCAGTGTGAGGTGCCCATATATTACTGTCAGTGTGTAGGGTGTCAATATATTACTGTCAGTGTGTGGGAGTCAATATATTACTGTCAGTTTGTGAGAGTCAATATATTACTGTCAGTGTGTGAGAGTCAATATATAACTGTCAGTGTGTGAGGTGTCAATATATTACTGTCAGTGGGTGAGGTGTCAATATATTACTGTAAGTGTGTGAGGAGTCAATATATTACTGTCATTGTGTGAGGTGTCAATATATTACTGTCAGTGTGTGAGAGTCAATATATAACTTTCAGTGTGTGAGGTGTCAATATATTACTGTCAGTGTGTGAGGTGTCAATATATTACTGTCAGTGTTTGAGAGTTGATATATAACTGTCAGTGTGTGAGGTGTCAATATATGACTGTCAGTGTGTGAGGAGTCAATATATTACTGTCAGTGTGTGAGGTGTCAATATATTACTGTCAGTGTGTGAGGTGTCAATATATTTCTGTCAGTGTGTGAGAGTCAAAATATTACTGTCAGTGTGTGAGAGTCAATATATTACTCTCAGTGTGAGAGTCAATATATTACTGTCAGTGTGTGAGAGTCAATATATTACTGTCAGTGTGAGAGTCAATATATTACTGTCAGTGTGTGAGAGTCAATATATTACTGTCAGTGTGTGAGAGTCAATATATTACTGTCAGTCTGTGAGGTGTCAATATATTACTGTCAGCATGTGAGGAGTCAATATATTACTGTCAGTGTGAGGGTCAATATATTACTGTCAGAGTGAGGTTTCAATATATTACTGTCAGTGTGTGAGACTCAATATATTATGGTCAGTGTGTGAGGTGTCAATATATTACTGTCAGTGTGTGGTGTCAATATATTACTGTCAGCGTGTGAGAGTTAATATATTACTGTCACTGTGTGAGGTGTCAATATATTACTGTGAGTGTGTGAGGTGTCAATATATTACTGTCAGTGTGAGGAGTCAATATATTACATTCAGTGTGTGAGGGTCACTATATTACTGTCAGTGTGAGGAGTCAATATACTACTGTCAATGTGTGAGGTGTCAATATATTACTGTCAGTGTGAGGAGTCAATATATTACTGTCAGTGTGTGAGGGTCAATATATTACTGACAGTGTGAGGAGTCAATATATTACTGTCAATGTGTGAGGTGTCACTATATTATTGTCAGTGTGTGAGGTGTTAATATATTACTGTCAGTGTGTGAGGTGTCAATATATTACTGACAGTGTGAGGAGTCAATATATTACTGTCAATGTGTGAGGTGTCAATATATTATTGTCAGTGTGTGAGGTGTCAATATATTGCTGTCAGTGTGTGAGGTGTCAATATATTACTGTCAGTGTGTGAGGTGTCAATATATTACTGTCAGTGTGTGAGGGGTCAATATATTACTGTCAGTGTGTGAGAGTCAATATATTACTGTCAGTGTGAGAGAGTCAATATATTACTATCAGTGTGTGAGTGGTCAATACATTGCTGTCAGTGTGTGAGAGTCAATATATTACTGACAGTGTAGTCAATATATTATTGTCAGTGTGTGAGGGGTCAATATATTACTGTCAGTGTGTGAGGTATCACTATATTACTGTCAGTGTGTGAGGTGTCAATATATTACTGTCAGTGTGTGAGGTGTCAATATATTACTGTCAGTGTGTGAGATGTTAATATATTACTATCAGTGTGTGAGGTGTCAATATATTACTATCAGTGTGTGAGGTGTCAATATATTACTGTCAGTGTGTGAGGTGTCAATATATTGCTGTCAGTGTGTGAGGTGTCAATATATTACTGTCAGTGTGAGGTGTCACTATATTACTGTCATTGTGAGGAGTCAATATATTAATGTCAGTGTGTGAGAGTCAATATATTACTGTCAGTGTGTGAGGGGTCAATATATCACTGTCAGTGTGTGAGTGGTCAATATATTACTGTCAGTGTGTGAGAATCAATATATTACTGTCAGTGTAGTCAATATATTACTGTCAGTGTGTGAGGGGCCAATATATTACTGTCAGTGTGTGAGAGTCTATATATTACTGTCAGTGCGTGGGAGTCAATATATTACTGTCAGTGTGAGAGTCAATATATTACTGTCAGTGTGTGAGAGTTAATATATTACTGTCTGTGTGAGAGAGTCACTATATTACTGTCAGTGTGTGAGGGGTCAATATATTACTGTCAGTGTGTGAGAGTCAATATATTACTGTCAGTGTGTGGGAGTCAATATATTACTGTCAGTGTGTGAGAGTCAATATATTACTGTCAGTGTGTGAGAGTCAATATATTACTGTCAGTGTGAGAGTCAATATATTACTTTCAGTGTGTGAGTGGTCAATATATTACTGTCAGTGTGTGAGAGTCAATATATTACTGTCAGTGTAGTCAATATATTATTGTCAGTGTGTGAGGGGTCAATATATTACTGTCAGTGTGTGAGGTGTCAATATATTACTGTCAGTGGGTGAGGTGTCAATATATTATTGTCAGTGTGTGAGGTGTCAATATAATACTGTCAGTATGTGAGGTGTCAATACATTTCTGTCAGTGTGAGGTGCCAATATATTAGTGTCAGTGTGTAGGGTGTCAATATATTACTGTCAGTGTGTGGGAGTCAATATATTACTGTCAGTTTGTGAGAGTCAATATATTACTGTCAGTGTGTGAGAGTCAATATATTACTGTCAGTGTGTGAGAGTCAATATATTACTGTCAGTGTGAGAGTCAATATATTACTGTCAGTGTGTGAGGGGTCAATATATTACTGTCAGTGTGTGAGGTGTCAATATATTACTGTCAGTGTGTGAGGTGTCAATATATTTCTGTCAGTGTGAGGTGCCCATATATTACTGTCAGTGTGTAGGGTGTCAATATATTACTGTCAGTGTGTGGGAGTCAATATATTACTGTCAGTTTGTGAGAGTCAATATATTACTGTCAGTGTGTGAGAGTCAATAAATAACTGTCAGTGTGTGAGGTGTCAATATATTACTGTCAGTGGGTGAGGTGTCAATATATTACTGTCAGTGTGTGAGGAGTCAATATATTACTGTCATTGTGTGAGGTGTCAATATATTACTGTCAGTGTGTGAGAGTCAATATATAACTTTCAGTGTGTGAGGTGTCAATATATTACTGTCAGTGTGTGAGGTGTCAATATATTACTGTCAGTGTTTCAGAGTCGATATATAACTGTCAGTGTGTGAGGTGTCAATATATGACTGTCAGTGTGTGAGGAGTCAATATATTACTGTCAGTGTGTGAGGTGTCAATATATTACTGTCAGTGTGTGAGGTGTCAATATATTACTGTCAGTGTGTGAGAGTCAAAATATTACTGTCAGTGTGTGAGGGGTCACTATATTACTGTCAGTGTGTGAGAGTCAATATATTACTGTCAGTGTGAGAGTCAATATATTACTGTCAGTGTGTGAGAGTCAATATATTACTGTCAGTGTGTGAGAGTCAATATATTACTGTCAGTCTGTGAGGTGTCAATATATTACTGTCAGCGTGTGAGGAGTCAATATATTACTGTCAGTGTGAGGGTCAATATATTACTGTCAGTGTGAGGTTTCAATATATTACTGTCAGTGTGTGAGACTCAATATATTATGGTCAGTGTGTGAGGTGTCAATATATTACTGTCAGTGTGTGGTGTCAATATATTACTGTCAGCGTGTGAGAGTTAATATATTACTGTCACTGTGTGAGGTGTCAATATATTACTGTCAGTGTGTGAGAGTCAATATATTACTGTCTGTGTGAGAGAATCACTATATTACTGTCAGTGTGTGAGGGGTCAATATATTACTGTCAGTGTGTGAGAGTCAATATATTACTGTCAGTGTGTGGGAGTCAATATATTACTGTCAGTGTGTGAGAGTCAATATATTACTATCAGTGTGTGAGAGTCAATATAATACTGTCAGTGTGTGAGAGTCAATATATTACTGTCAGTGTGAGAGTCAATATATTACTGTCAGTGTGTGAGAGTCAACATATTACTGTCAGTGTGAGAGTCAATATATTACTTTCAGTGTGTGAGTGGTCAATATATTACTGTCAGTGTGTGAGAGTCAATATATTACTGTCAGTGTAGTCAATATATTATTGTCAGTGTGTGAGGGGTCAATATATTACTGTCAGTGTGTGAGGTGTCAATATATTACTGTCAGTGGGTGAGGTGTCAATATATCACTGTCAGTGTGTGAGGTGTCAATATAATACTGTCAGTATGTGAGGTGTCAATATATTTCTGTCAGTGTGAGGTGCCAATATATTAGTGTCAGTGTGTAGGGTGTCAATATATTACTGTCAGTGTGTGGGAGTCAATATATTACTGTCAGTTTGTGAGAGTCAATATATTACTGTCAGTGTGTGAGAGTCAATATATTACTGTCAGTATGTGAGAGTCAATATATTACTGTCAGTGTGAGAGTCAATATATTACTGTCAGTGTGTGAGGGGTCAATATATTACTGTCAGTGTGTGAGGTGTCAATATATTACTGTCAGTGTGTGAGGTGTCAATATATTTCTGTCAGTGTGAGGTGCCCATATATTACTGTCAGTGTGTGAGAGTCAATATATTACTGTCAGTGTGAGAGTCAATATATTACTGTCAGTGTGTGAGGTGTCAATATATTACTGTCAGTGGGTGAGGTGTCAATATATTACTGTCAGTGTGTGAGGAGTCAATATATTACTGTCATTGTGTGAGGTGTCAATATATTACTGTCAGTGTGTGAGAGTCAATATATAACTGTCAGTGTATGAGGTGTCAATATATTACTGTCAGTGTGTGAGGTGTCAATATATTACTGTCAGTGTTTGAGAGTCGATATATAACTGTCAGTGTGTGAGGTGTCAATATATGACTGTCAGTGTGTGAGGAGTCAATATATTACTGTCAGTGTGTGAGGTGTCAATATATTACTGTCAGTGTGTGAGGTGTCAATATATTACTGTCAGTGTGTGAGAGTCAATATATTACTGTCAGTGTGTGAGGGGTCACTATATTACTGTCAGTGTGTGAGAGTCAATATATTACTCTCAGTGTGAGAGTCAATATATTACTGTCAGTGAGTGAGAGTCAATATATTACTGTCAGTGTGAGAGAGTCAATATATTACTGTCAGTGTGTGAGAGTCAATATATTACTGTCAGTGTGTGAGAGTCAATATATTACTGTCAGTCTGTGAGGTGTCAATATATTACTGTCAGCGTGTGAGGAGTCAGTATATTACTGTCAGTGTGAGGGTCAATATATTACTGTCAGTGTGAGGTTTCAATATATTACTGTCAGTGTGTGAGACTCAATATATTATGGTCAGTGTGTGAGGTGTCAATATATTACTGTCAGTGTGTGGTGTCAATATATTACTGTCAGCGTGTGAGAGTCAATATATTACTGTCACTGTGTGAGGTGTCAATATATTACTGTCAGTGTGTGAGGTGTCAATATATTACTGTCAGTGTGAGGAGTCAATATATTACATTCAGTGTGTGAGGGTCACTATATTACTGTCAGTGTGAGGAGTCAATACATTACTGTCAGTGTGTGAGGGTCAATATATGACTGTCAGTGTGAGGAGTCAATATACTACTGTCAATGTGTGAGGTGTCAATATATTACTGTCAGTGTGAGGAGTCAAGAAATTACGGTCAGTGTGTGAGGGTCAATATATTACTGACAGTGTGAGGAGTCAATATATTACTGTCAATGTGTGAGGTGTCACTATATTATTGTCAGTGTGTGAGGTGTTAATATATTACTGTCAGTGTGTGAGGTGTCAATATATTACTGACAGTGTGAGGAGTCAATATATTACTGTCAATGTGTGAGGTGTTAATATATTATTGTCAGTGTGTGAGGTGTCAATATATTACTGTCAGTGTGTGAGGTGTCAATATATTACTGTCAGTGTGTGAGGTGTCAATATATTACTGTCAGTGTGTGAGGGGTCAATATATTACTGTCAGTGTGTGAGAGTCAATATATTACTGTCAGTGTGAGAGTCAATATATTACTGTCAGTGTGTGAGGGGTCAATATATTACTGTCAGTGTGTGAGGTGTCAATATATTACTGTCAGTGTGAGGAGTCAATATATTACATTCAGTGTGTGAGGGTCACTATATTACTGTCAGTGTGAGGAGTCAATATATTACTGTCAGTGTGTGAGGGTCAATATATGACTGTCAGTGTGAGGAGTCAATATACTACTGTCAATGTGTGAGGTGTCAATATATTACTGTCAGTGTGAGGAGTCAATATATTACTGTCAGTGTGTGAGGGTCAATATATTACTGACAGTGTGAGGAGTCAATATATTACTGTCAATGTGTGAGGTGTCACTATATTGTTGTCAGTGTGTGAGGTGTCAATATATTGCTGTCAGTGTGTGAGGTGTCAATATATTACTGTCAATGTGTGAGGTGTCAATATATTATTGTCAGTGTGTGAGGTGTCAATATATTGCTGTCAGTGTGTGAGGTGTCAATATATTACTGTCAGTGTGTGAGGTGTCAATATATTACTGTCAGTGTGTGAGGGGTCAATATATTACTGTCAGTGTGTGAGAGTCAATATATTACTGTCAGTGTGAGAGAGTCAATATATTACTATCAGTGTATGAGTGGTCAATACATTGCTGTCAGTGTGTGAGAGTCAATATATTACTGACAGTGTAGTCAATATATTATTGTCAGTGTGTGAGGGGTCAATATATTACTGTCAGTGTGTGAGGTATCACTATATTACTGTCAGTGTGTGAGGTGTCAATATATTACTGACAGTGTGAGGAGTCAATATATTACTGTCAATGTGTGAGGTGTCAATATATTATTGTCAGTGTGTGAGGTGTCAATATATTGCTGTCAGTGTGTGAGGTGTCAATATATTACTGTCAGTGTGTGAGGTGTCAATATATTACTGTCAGTGTGTGAGGGGTCAATATATTACTGTCAGTGTGTGAGAGTCAATATATTACTGTCAGTGTGAGAGAGTCAATATATTACTATCAGTGTGTGAGTGGTCAATACATTGCTGTCAGTGTGTGAGAGTCAATATATTACTGACAGTGTAGTCAATATATTATTGTCAGTGTGTGAGGGGTCAATATATTACTGTCAGTGTGTGAGGTATCACTATATTACTGTCAGTGTGTGAGGTGTCAATATATTACTGTCAGTGTGTGAGGTGTCAATATATTACTGTCAGTGTGTGAGATGTTAATATATTACTATCAGTGTGTGAGGTGTCAATATATTACTATCAGTGTGTGAGGTGTCAATATATTACTGTCAGTGTGTGAGGTGTCAATATATTGCTGTCAGTGTGTGAGGTGTCAATATATTACTGTCAGTGTGAGGTGTCAATATATTACTGTCATTGTGAGGAGTCAATATATTAATGTCAGTGTGTGAGAGTCAATATATTACTGTCAGTGTGTGAGGGGTCAATATATCACTGTCAGTGTGTGAGTGGTCAATATATTACTGTCAGTGTGTGAGAATCAATATATTACTGTCAGTGTAGTCAATATATTACTGTCAGTGTGTGAGGGGCCAATATATTACTGTCAGTGTGTGAGAGTCTATATATTACTGTCAGTGCGTGGGAGTCAATATATTACTGTCAGTGTGAGAGTCAATATATTACTGTCAGTGTGTGAGAGTTAATATATTACTGTCTGTGTGAGAGAGTCACTATATTACTGTCAGTGTGTGAGGGGTCAATATATTACTGTCAGTGTGTGAGAGTCAATATATTACTGTCAGTGTGTGGGAGTCAATATATTACTGTCAGTGTGTGAGAGTCAATATATTACTGTCAGTGTGTGAGAGTCAATATATTACTGTCAGTGTGAGAGTCAATATATTACTTTCAGTGTGTGAGTGGTCAATATATTACTGTCAGTGTGTGAGAGTCAATATATTACTGTCAGTGTAGTCAATATATTATTGTCAGTGTGTGAGGGGTCAATATATTACTGTCAGTGTGTGAGGTGTCAATATATTACTGTCAGTGGGTGAGGTGTCAATATATTATTGTCAGTGTGTGAGGTGTCAATATAATACTGTCAGTATGTGAGGTGTCAATACATTTCTGTCAGTGTGAGGTGCCAATATATTAGTGTCAGTGTGTAGGGTGTCAATATATTACTGTCAGTGTGTGGGAGTCAATATATTACTGTCAGTTTGTGAGAGTCAATATATTACTGTCAGTGTGTGAGAGTCAATATATTACTGTCAGTGTGTGAGAGTCAATATATTACTGTCAGTGTGAGAGTCAATATATTACTGTCAGTGTGTGAGGGGTCAATATATTACTGTCAGTGTGTGAGGTGTCAATATATTACTGTCAGTGTGTGAGGTGTCAATATATTTCTGTCAGTGTGAGGTGCCCATATATTACTGTCAGTGTGTAGGGTGTCAATATATTACTGTCAGTGTGTGGGAGTCAATATATTACTGTCAGTTTGTGAGAGTCAATATATTACTGTCAGTGTGTGAGAGTCAATAAATAACTGTCAGTGTGTGAGGTGTCAATATATTACTGTCAGTGGGTGAGGTGTCAATATATTACTGTCAGTGTGTGAGGAGTCAATATATTACTGTCATTGTGTGAGGTGTCAATATATTACTGTCAGTGTGTGAGAGTCAATATATAACTTTCAGTGTGTGAGGTGTCAATATATTACTGTCAGTGTGTGAGGTGTCAATATATTACTGTCAGTGTTTCAGAGTCGATATATAACTGTCAGTGTGTGAGGTGTCAATATATGACTGTCAGTGTGTGAGGAGTCAATATATTACTGTCAGTGTGTGAGGTGTCAATATATTACTGTCAGTGTGTGAGGTGTCAATATATTACTGTCAGTGTGTGAGAGTCAAAATATTACTGTCAGTGTGTGAGGGGTCACTATATTACTGTCAGTGTGTGAGAGTCAATATATTACTGTCAGTGTGAGAGTCAATATATTACTGTCAGTGTGTGAGAGTCAATATATTACTGTCAGTGTGTGAGAGTCAATATATTACTGTCAGTCTGTGAGGTGTCAATATATTACTGTCAGCGTGTGAGGAGTCAATATATTACTGTCAGTGTGAGGGTCAATATATTACTGTCAGTGTGAGGTTTCAATATATTACTGTCAGTGTGTGAGACTCAATATATTATGGTCAGTGTGTGAGGTGTCAATATATTACTGTCAGTGTGTGGTGTCAATATATTACTGTCAGCGTGTGAGAGTTAATATATTACTGTCACTGTGTGAGGTGTCAATATATTACTGTCAGTGTGTGAGAGTCAATATATTACTGTCTGTGTGAGAGAATCACTATATTACTGTCAGTGTGTGAGGGGTCAATATATTACTGTCAGTGTGTGAGAGTCAATATATTACTGTCAGTGTGTGGGAGTCAATATATTACTGTCAGTGTGTGAGAGTCAATATATTACTATCAGTGTGTGAGAGTCAATATAATACTGTCAGTGTGTGAGAGTCAATATATTACTGTCAGTGTGAGAGTCAATATATTACTGTCAGTGTGTGAGAGTCAACATATTACTGTCAGTGTGAGAGTCAATATATTACTTTCAGTGTGTGAGTGGTCAATATATTACTGTCAGTGTGTGAGAGTCAATATATTACTGTCAGTGTAGTCAATATATTATTGTCAGTGTGTGAGGGGTCAATATATTACTGTCAGTGTGTGAGGTGTCAATATATTACTGTCAGTGGGTGAGGTGTCAATATATCACTGTCAGTGTGTGAGGTGTCAATATAATACTGTCAGTATGTGAGGTGTCAATATATTTCTGTCAGTGTGAGGTGCCAATATATTAGTGTCAGTGTGTAGGGTGTCAATATATTACTGTCAGTGTGTGGGAGTCAATATATTACTGTCAGTTTGTGAGAGTCAATATATTACTGTCAGTGTGTGAGAGTCAATATATTACTGTCAGTATGTGAGAGTCAATATATTACTGTCAGTGTGAGAGTCAATATATTACTGTCAGTGTGTGAGGGGTCAATATATTACTGTCAGTGTGTGAGGTGTCAATATATTACTGTCAGTGTGTGAGGTGTCAATATATTTCTGTCAGTGTGAGGTGCCCATATATTACTGTCAGTGTGTGAGAGTCAATATATTACTGTCAGTGTGAGAGTCAATATATTACTGTCAGTGTGTGAGGTGTCAATATATTACTGTCAGTGGGTGAGGTGTCAATATATTACTGTCAGTGTGTGAGGAGTCAATATATTACTGTCATTGTGTGAGGTGTCAATATATTACTGTCAGTGTGTGAGAGTCAATATATAACTGTCAGTGTATGAGGTGTCAATATATTACTGTCAGTGTGTGAGGTGTCAATATATTACTGTCAGTGTTTGAGAGTCGATATATAACTGTCAGTGTGTGAGGTGTCAATATATGACTGTCAGTGTGTGAGGAGTCAATATATTACTGTCAGTGTGTGAGGTGTCAATATATTACTGTCAGTGTGTGAGGTGTCAATATATTACTGTCAGTGTGTGAGAGTCAATATATTACTGTCAGTGTGTGAGGGGTCACTATATTACTGTCAGTGTGTGAGAGTCAATATATTACTCTCAGTGTGAGAGTCAATATATTACTGTCAGTGAGTGAGAGTCAATATATTACTGTCAGTGTGAGAGAGTCAATATATTACTGTCAGTGTGTGAGAGTCAATATATTACTGTCAGTGTGTGAGAGTCAATATATTACTGTCAGTCTGTGAGGTGTCAATATATTACTGTCAGCGTGTGAGGAGTCAGTATATTACTGTCAGTGTGAGGGTCAATATATTACTGTCAGTGTGAGGTTTCAATATATTACTGTCAGTGTGTGAGACTCAATATATTATGGTCAGTGTGTGAGGTGTCAATATATTACTGTCAGTGTGTGGTGTCAATATATTACTGTCAGCGTGTGAGAGTCAATATATTACTGTCACTGTGTGAGGTGTCAATATATTACTGTCAGTGTGTGAGGTGTCAATATATTACTGTCAGTGTGAGGAGTCAATATATTACATTCAGTGTGTGAGGGTCACTATATTACTGTCAGTGTGAGGAGTCAATACATTACTGTCAGTGTGTGAGGGTCAATATATGACTGTCAGTGTGAGGAGTCAATATACTACTGTCAATGTGTGAGGTGTCAATATATTACTGTCAGTGTGAGGAGTCAAGAAATTACGGTCAGTGTGTGAGGGTCAATATATTACTGACAGTGTGAGGAGTCAATATATTACTGTCAATGTGTGAGGTGTCACTATATTATTGTCAGTGTGTGAGGTGTTAATATATTACTGTCAGTGTGTGAGGTGTCAATATATTACTGACAGTGTGAGGAGTCAATATATTACTGTCAATGTGTGAGGTGTCAATATATTATTGTCAGTGTGTGAGGTGTCAATATATTACTGTCAGTGTGTGAGGTGTCAATATATTACTGTCAGTGTGTGAGGTGTCAATATATTACTGTCAGTGTGTGAGGGGTCAATATATTACTGTCAGTGTGTGAGAGTCAATATATTACTGTCAGTGTGAGAGTCAATATATTACTGTCAGTGTGTGAGGGGTCAATATATTACTGTCAGTGTGTGAGGTGTCAATATATTACTGTCAGTGTGAGGAGTCAATATATTACATTCAGTGTGTGAGGGTCACTATATTACTGTCAGTGTGAGGAGTCAATATATTACTGTCAGTGTGTGAGGGTCAATATATGACTGTCAGTGTGAGGAGTCAATATACTACTGTCAATGTGTGAGGTGTCAATATATTACTGTCAGTGTGAGGAGTCAATATATTACTGTCAGTGTGTGAGGGTCAATATATTACTGACAGTGTGAGGAGTCAATATATTACTGTCAATGTGTGAGGTGTCACTATATTGTTGTCAGTGTGTGAGGTGTCAATATATTGCTGTCAGTGTGTGAGGTGTCAATATATTACTGTCAATGTGTGAGGTGTCAATATATTATTGTCAGTGTGTGAGGTGTCAATATATTGCTGTCAGTGTGTGAGGTGTCAATATATTACTGTCAGTGTGTGAGGTGTCAATATATTACTGTCAGTGTGTGAGGGGTCAATATATTACTGTCAGTGTGTGAGAGTCAATATATTACTGTCAGTGTGAGAGAGTCAATATATTACTATCAGTGTGTGAGTGGTCAATACATTGCTGTCAGTGTGTGAGAGTCAATATATTACTGACAGTGTAGTCAATATATTATTGTCAGTGTGTGAGGGGTCAATATATTACTGTCAGTGTGTGAGGTGTCACTATATTACTGTCAGTGTGTGAGGTGTCAATATATTACTGTCAGTGTGTGAGGTGTCAATATATTACTGTCAGTGTGTGAGATGTTAATATATTACTATCAGTGTGTGAGGTGTCAATATATTACTATCAGTGTGTGAGGTGTCAATATATTACTGTCAGTGTGTGAGGTGTCAATATATTACTGTCAGTGTGTGAGGTGTCAATATATTACTGTCAGTGTGAGGTGTCAATATATTACTGTCATTGTGAGGAGTCAACATATTAATGTCAGTGTGTGAGAGTCAATATATTACTGTCAGTGTGTGAGGGGTCAATATATCACTGTCAGTGTGTGAGTGGTCAATATATTACTGTCAGTGTGTGAGAATCAATATATTACTGTCAGTGTAGTCAATATATTACTGTCAGTGTGTGAGGGGCCAATATATTACTGTCAGTGTGTGAGAGTCCATATATTACTGTCAGTGCGTGGGAGTCAATATATTACTGTCAGTGTGAGAGTCAATATATTACTGTCAGTGTGTGAGAGTCAATATATTACTGTCTGTGTGAGAGAGTCACTATATTACTGTCAGTGTGTGAGGGGTCAATATATTACTGTCAGTGTGTGAGAGTCAATATATTACTGTCAGTGTGAGAGTCAATATATTACTGTCAGTGTGTGAGAGTCAATATATTACTGTCTGTGTGAGAGAGTCACTATATTACTGTCAGTGTGTGAGGGGTCAATATATTACTGTCAGTGTGTGAGAGTCAATATATTACTGTCAGTGTGTGGGAGTCAATATATTACTGTCAGTGTGTGAGAGTCAATATATTACTGTCAGTGTGTGAGAGTCAATATATTACTGTCAGTGTAGTCAATATATTATTGTCAGTGTGTGAGGGGTCAATATATTACTGTCAGTGTGTGAGGTGTCAATATATTACTGTCAGTGGGTGAGGTGTCAATATATTACTGTCAGTGTGTGAGGTGTCAATATAATACTGTCAGTTTGTGAGGTGTCAATATATTTCTGTCAGTGTCAGGTGCCAATATATTAGTGTCAGTGTGTAGGGTGTCAATATATTACTGTCAGTGTGTGGGAGTCAATATATTACTGTCAGTGTGTGAGAGTCAATATATTACTGTCAGTGTGTGAGGGGTCAATATATCACTGTCAGTGTGTGAGTGGTCAATATATTACTGTCAGTG
Organism: Somniosus microcephalus; assembly: GCF_052327205.1. Classification (NCBI taxonomy): domain Eukaryota; kingdom Metazoa; phylum Chordata; class Chondrichthyes; order Squaliformes; family Somniosidae; genus Somniosus; species Somniosus microcephalus. Next base: position 43,773,648 of record NC_141001.1, read on the forward strand.
TGTGAGAATCAATATATTACTGTCAGTGTAGTCAATATATTACTGTCAGTGTGTGAGGGGCCAATATATTACTGTCAGTGTGTGAGAGTCTATATATTACTGTCAGTGCATGGGAGTCAATATATTACTGTCAGTGTGAGAGTCAATATATTACTGTCAGTGTGTGAGAGTCAATATATTACTGTCTGTGTGAGAGAGTCACTATATTACTGTCAGTGTGTGAGGGGTCAATATATTACTGTCAGTGTGTGAGAGTCAATATATTACTGTCAGTGTGTGGGAGTCAATATATTACTGTCAGTGTGTGAGAGTCAATATATTACTGTCAGTGTGTGAGAGTCAATATAATACTGTCAGTGTGTGAGAGTCAATATATTACTGTCAGTGTGAGAGTCAATATATTACTGTCAGTGTGTGAGAGTCAATATATTACTGTCAGTGTGTGAGAGTCAATATATTACTGTCAGTGTGAGAGTCAATATATTACTGTCAGTGTGTGAGAGTAAATATATTACTGTCAGTGTAGTCAATATATTATTGTCAGTGTATGAGGGGTCAATATATTACTGTCAGTGTGTGAGGTGTCAATATATTACTGTCAGTGGGTGAGGTGTCAATATATTACTGTCAGTGTGTGAGGTGTCAATATAATACTGTCAGTATGTGAGGTGTCAATATATTTCTGTCAGTGTGAGGTGCCAATATATTAGTGTCAGTGTGTAGGGTGTCAATATATTACTGTCAGTGTGTGGGAGTCAATATATTACTGTCAGTTTGTGAGAGTCAATATATTACTGTCAGTGTGTGAGAGTCAATATATTACTGTCAGTGTGTGAGAGTCAATATATTACTGTCAGTGTGAGAGTCAATATATTACTGTCAGTGTGTGAGGGGTCAATATATTACTGTCAGTGTGTGAGGTGTCAATATATTACTGTCAGTGTGTGAGGTGTCAATATATTTCTGTCAGTGTGAGGTGCCCATATATTACTGTCAGTGTGTAGGGTGTCAATATATTACTGTCAGTGTGTGGGAGTCAATATATTACTGTCAGTTTGTGAGAGTCAATATATTACTGTCAGTGTGTGAGAGTCAATATATAACTGTCAGTGTGTGAGGTGTCAATATATTACTGTCAGTGGGTGAGGTGTCAATATATTACTGTCAGTGTGTGAGGAGTCAATATATTACTGTCATTGTGTGAGGTGTCAATATATTACTGTCAGTGTGTGAGAGTCAATATATAACTGTCAGTGTGTGAGGTGTCAATATATTACTGTCAGTGTGTGAGATGTTAATATATTACTATCAGTGTGTGAGGTGTCAATATATTACTATCAGTGTGTGAGGTGTCAATATATTACTGTCAGTGTGTGAGGTGTCAATATATTACTGTCAGTGTGTGAGGTGTCAATATATTACTGTCAGTGTGAGGTGTCAATATATTACTGTCATTGTGAGGAGTCAATTTATTAATGTCAGTGTGTGAGAGTCAATATATTACTGTCAGTGTGTGAGGGGTCAATATATCACTGTCAGTGTGTGAGTGGTCAATATATTACTGTCTTTGTGTGAGAATCAATATATTACTGTCAGTGTAGTCAATATATTACTGTCAGTGTGTGAGGGGCCAATATATTACTGTCAGTGTGTGAGAGTCTATATATTACTGTCAGTGCGTGGGAGTCAATATATTACTGTCAGTGTGAGAGTCAATATATTACTGTCAGTGTGTGAGAGTCAATATATTACTGTCTGTGTGAGAGAGTCACTATATTACTGTCAGTGTGTGAGGGCTCAATATATTACTGTCAGTGTGTGAGAGTCAATATATTACTGTCAGTGTGTGGGAGTCAATATATTACTGTCAGTGTGTGAGAGTCAATATATTACTGTCAGTGTGTGAGAGTCAATATATTACTGTCAGTGTGAGAGTTGTCAATATAATACTGTCAGTATGTGAGGTGTCAATATATTTCTGTCAGTGTGTGAGGTGTCAATATATTACTGTCAGTGTGAGGTGTCAATATATTGCTGTCATTGTGAGGAGTCAATATATTACTGTCAGTGTGTGAGGGGTCAATATATTACTGTCAGTGTGTGAGGTGTCAATATATTACTGTCAGTGTGTGAGGTGTCAATATATTTCTGTCAGTGTGAGGTGCCCATATATTACTGTCAGTGTGTAGGGTGTCAATATATTACTGTCAGTGTGTGGGAGTCAATATATTACTGTCAGTTTGTGAGAGTCAATATATTACTGTCAGTGTGTGAGAGTCAATATATAACTGTCAGTGTGTGAGGTGTCAATATATTACTGTCAGTGGGTGAGGTGTCAATATATTACTGTCAGTGTGTGAGGAGTCAATATATTACTGTCATTGTGTGAGGTGTCAATATATTACTGTCAGTGTGTGAGAGTCAATATATAACTGTCAGTGTGTGAGGTGTCAATATATTACTGTCAGTGTGTGAGATGTTAATATATTACTATCAGTGTGTGAGGTGTCAATATATTACTATCAGTGTGTGAGGTGTCAATATATTACTGTCAGTGTGTGAGGTGTCAATATATTACTGTCAGTGTGTGAGGTGTCAATATATTACTGTCAGTGTGAGGTGTCAATATATTACTGTCATTGTGAGGAGTCAATTTATTAATGTCAGTGTGTGAGAGTCAATATATTACTGTCAGTGTGTGAGGGGTCAATATATCACTGTCAGTGTGTGAGTGGTCAATATATTACTGTCTTTGTGTGAGAATCAATATATTACTGTCAGTGTAGTCAATATATTACTGTCAGTGTGTGAGGGGCCAATATATTACTGTCAGTGTGTGAGAGTCTATATATTACTGTCAGTGCGTGGGAGTCAATATATTACTGTCAGTGTGAGAGTCAATATATTACTGTCAGTGTGTGAGAGTCAATATATTACTGTCTGTGTGAGAGAGTCACTATATTACTGTCAGTGTGTGAGGGCTCAATATATTACTGTCAGTGTGTGAGAGTCAATATATTACTGTCAGTGTGTGGGAGTCAATATATTACTGTCAGTGTGTGAGAGTCAATATATTACTGTCAGTGTGTGAGAGTCAATATATTACTGTCAGTGTGAGAGTTGTCAATATAATACTGTCAGTATGTGAGGTGTCAATATATTTCTGTCAGTGTGTGAGGTGTCAATATATTACTGTCAGTGTGAGGTGTCAATATATTGCTGTCATTGTGAGGAGTCAATATATTAATGTCAGTGTGTGAGAGTCAATGTATTACTGTCAGTGTGTGAGGGGTCAATATATCACTGTCAGTGTGTGAGTGGTCAATGTATTACTGTCAGTGTGTGAGAATCAATATATTACTGTCAGTGTAGTCAATATATTACTGTCAGTGTGTGAGGGGCCAATATATTACTGTCAGTGTGTGAGAGTCTATATATTACTGTCAGTGCGTGGGAGTCAATATATTACTGTCAGTGTGAGAGTCAATATATTACTGTCAGTGTGTGAGAGTCAATATATTACTGTCTGTGTGAGAGAGTCACTATATTACTGTCAGTGTGTGAGGGGTCAATATATTACTGTCAGTGTGTGAGAGTCAATATATTACTGTCAGTGTGTGGGAGTCAATATATTACTGTCAGTGTGTGAGAGTCAATATATTACTGTCAGTGTGTGAGAGTCAATATAATACTGTCAGTGTGTGAGAGTCAATATATTACTGTCAGTGTGAGTGTCAATATATTACTGTCAGTGTGTGAGAGTCAATATATTACTGTCAGTGTGTGAGAGTCAATATATTACTGTCAGTGTGAGAGTCAATATATTACTTTCAGTGTGTGAGTGGTCAATATATTACTGTCAGTGTGTGAGAGTCAATATATTACTGTCAGTGTAGTCAATATATTATTGTCAGTGTGTGAGGGGTCAATATATTACTGTCAGTGTGTGAGGTGTCAATATATTACTGTCAGTGGGTGAGGTGTCAATATATTACTGTTAGTGTGTGAGGTGTCAATATATTACTGTCAGTTTGTGAGAGTCAATATATTACTGTCAGTGTGTGAGAGTCAATATATTACTGTCAGTGTGTGAGAGTCAATATATTACTGTCAGTGTGAGAGTCAATATATTACTGTCAGTGTGTGAGGGGTCAATATATTACTGTCAGTGTGTGAGGTGTCAATATATTACTGTCAGTGTGTGAGGTGTCAATATATTTCTGTCAGTGTGAGGTGCCCATATATTACTGTCAGTGTGTAGGGTGTCAATATATTACTGTCAGTGTGTGGGAGTCAATATATTACTGTCAGTTTGTGAGAGTCAATATATTACTGTCAGTGTGTGAGAGTCAATATATAACTGTCAGTGTGTGAGGTGTCAATATATTACTGTCATTGTGTGAGGTGTCAATATATTACTGTCAGTGTGTGAGAGTCAATATATAACTTTCAGTGTGTGAGGTGTCAATATATTACTGTCAGTGTGTGAGGTGTCAATATATTACTGTCAGTGTTTCAGAGTCGATATATAACTGTCAGTGTGTGAGGTGTCAATATATGACTGTCAGTGTGTGAGGAGTCAATATATTACTGTCAGTGTGTGAGGTGTCAATATATTACTGTCAGTGTGTGAGGTGTCAATATATTACTGTCAGTGTGTGAGAGTCAAAATATTACTGTCAGTGTGTGAGGGGTCACTATATTACTGTCAGTGTGTGAGAGTCAATATATTACTGTCAGTGTGAGAGTCAATATATTACTGTCAGTGTGTGAGAGTCAATATATTACTGTCAGTGTGTGAGAGTCAATATATTACTGTCAGTCTGTGAGGTGTCAATATATTACTGTCAGCGTGTGAGGAGTCAATATATTACTGTCAGTGTGAGGGTCAATATATTACTGTCAGTGTGAGGTTTCAATATATTACTGTCAGTGTGTGAGACTCAATATATTATGGTCAGTGTGTGAGGTGTCAATATATTACTGTCAGTGTGTGGTGTCAATATATTACTGTCAGCGTGTGAGAGTTAATATATTACTGTCACTGTGTGAGGTGTCAATATATTACTGTCAGTGTGTGAGGTGTCAATATATTACTGTCAGTGTGAGGAGTCAATATATTACATTCAGTGTGTGATGGTCACTACATTACTGTCAGTGTGAGGAGTCAATATATTACTGTCAGTGTGTGAGAGTCAATATATGACTGTCAGTGTGAGGAGTCAATATACTACTGTCAATGTGTGAGGTGTCAATATATTACTGTCAGTGTGAGGAGTCAATATATTACTGTCAGTGTGTGAGGGTCAATATATTACTGACAGTGTGAGGAGTCAATATATTACTGTCAATGTGTGAGGTGTCACTATATTATTGTCAGTGTGTGAGGTGTTAATATATTACTGTCAGTGTGTGAGGTGTCAATATATTACTGACAGTGTGAGGAGTCAATATATTACTGTCAATGTGTGAGGTGTCAATATATTATTGTCAGTGTGTGAGGTGTCAATATATTGCTGTCAGTGTGTGAGGTGTCAATATATTACTGTCAGTGTGTGAGGTGTCAATATATTACTGTCAGTGTGTGAGGGGTCAATATATTATTGTCAGTGTGTGAGAGTCAATATATTACTGTCAGTGTGAGAGAGTCAATATATTACTATCAGTGTGTGAGTGGTCAATACATTGCTGTCAGTGTGTGAGAGTCAATATATTACTGACAGTGTAGTCAATATATTATTGTCAGTGTGTGAGGGGTCAATATATTACTGTCAGTGTGTGAGGTGTCACTATATTACTGTCAGTGTGTGAGGTGTCAATATATTACTGTCAGTGTGTGAGGTGTCAATATATTACTGTCAGTGTGTGAGATGTTAATATATTACTATCAGTGTGTGAGGTGTCAATATATTACTATCAGTGTGTGAGGTGTCAATATATTACTGTCAGTGTGTGAGGTGTCAATATATTACTGTCAGTGTGTGAGGTGTCAATATATTACTGTCAGTGTGAGGTGTCAATATATTACTGTCATTGTGAGGAGTCAATTTATTAATGTCAGTGTGTGAGAGTCAATATATTACTGTCAGTGTGTGAGGGGTCAATATATCACTGTCAGTGTGTGAGTGGTCAATATATTACTGTCTTTGTGTGAGAATCAATATATTACTGTCAGTGTAGTCAATATATTACTGTCAGTGTGTGAGGGGCCAATATATTACTGTCAGTGTGTGAGAGTCTATATATTACTGTCAGTGCGTGGGAGTCAATATATTACTGTCAGTGTGAGAGTCAATATATTACTGTCAGTGTGTGAGAGTCAATATATTACTGTCTGTGTGAGAGAGTCACTATATTACTGTCAGTGTGTGAGGGGTCAATATATTACTGTCAGTGTGTGAGAGTCAATATATTACTGTCAGTGTGTGGGAGTCAATATATTACTGTCAGTGTGTGAGAGTCAATATATTACTGTCAGTGTGTGAGAGTCAATATATTACTGTCAGTGTGAGAGTTGTCAATATAATACTGTCAGTATGTGAGGTGTCAATATATTTCTGTCAGTGTGTGAGGTGTCAATATATTACTGTCAGTGTGAGGTGTCAATATATTGCTGTCATTGTGAGGAGTCAATATATTAATGTCAGTGTGTGAGAGTCAATGTATTACTGTCAGTGTGTGAGGGGTCAATATATCACTGTCAGTGTGTGAGTGGTCAATGTATTACTGTCAGTGTGTGAGAATCAATATATTACTGTCAGTGTAGTCAATATATTACTGTCAGTGTGTGAGGGGCCAATATATTACTGTCAGTGTGTGAGAGTCTATATATTACTGTCAGTGCGTGGGAGTCAATATATTACTGTCAGTGTGAGAGTCAATATATTACTGTCAGTGTGTGAGAGTCAATATATTACTGTCTGTGTGAGAGAGTCACTATATTACTGTCAGTGTGTGAGGGGTCAATATATTACTGTCAGTGTGTGAGAGTCAATATATTACTGTCAGTGTGTGGGAGTCAATATATTACTGTCAGTGTGTGAGAGTCAATATATTACTGTCAGTGTGTGAGAGTCAATATAATACTGTCAGTGTGTGAGAGTCAATATATTACTGTCAGTGTGAGTGTCAATATATTACTGTCAGTGTGTGAGAGTCAATATATTACTGTCAGTGTGTGAGAGTCAATATATTACTGTCAGTGTGAGAGTCAATATATTACTTTCAGTGTGTGAGTGGTCAATATATTACTGTCAGTGTGTGAGAGTCAATATATTACTGTCAGTGTAGTCAATATATTATTGTCAGTGTGTGAGGGGTCAATATATTACTGTCAGTGTGTGAGGTGTCAATATATTACTGTCAGTGGGTGAGGTGTCAATATATTACTGTCAGTGTGTGAGGTGTCAATATAGTACTGTCAGTATGTGAGGTGTCAATATATTTCTGTCAGTGTGAGGTGCCAATATATTAGTGTCAGTGTGTAGGGTGTCAATATATTACTGTCAGTGTGTGGGAGTCAATATATTACTGTCAGTTTGTGAGAGTCAATATATTACTGTCAGTGTGTGAGAGTCAATATATTACTGTCAGTGTGTGAGAGTCAATATATTACTGTCAGTGTGAGAGTCAATATATTACTGTCAGTGTGTGAGGGGTCAATATATTACTGTCAGTGTGTGAGGTGTCAATATATTACTGTCAGTGTGTGAGGTGTCAATATATTTCTGTCAGTGTGAGGTGCCCATATATTACTGTCAGTGTGTAGGGTGTCAATATATTACTGTCAGTGTGTGGGAGTCAATATATTACTGTCAGTTTGTGAGAGTCAATATATTACTGTCAGTGTGTGAGAGTCAACATATAACTGTCAGTGTGTGAGGTGTCAATATATTACTGTCAGTGGGTGAGGTGTCAATATATTACTGTCAGTGTGTGAGGAGTCAATATATTACTGTCATTGTGTGAGGTGTCAATATATTACTGTCAGTGTGTGAGAGTCAATATATAACTTTCAGTGTGTGAGGTGTCAATATATTACTGTCAGTGTGTGAGGTGTCAATATATTACTGTCAGTGTTTGAGAGTCGATATATAACTGTCAGTGTGTGAGGTGTCAATATATGACTGTCAGTGTGTGAGGAGTCAATATATTACTGTCAGTGTGTGAGGTGTCAATATATTACTGTCAGTGTGTGAGGTGTCAATATATTTCTGTCAGTGTGTGAGAGTCAAAATATTACTGTCAGTGTGTGAGGGGTCACTATATTACTGTCAGTGTGTGAGAGTCAATATATTACTCTCAGTGTGAGAGTCAATATATTACTGTCAGTGTGTGAGAGTCAATATATTACTGTCAGTGTGAGAGTCAATATATTACTGTCAGTGTGTGAGAGTCAATATATTACTGTCAGTATGTGAGAGTCAATATATTACTGTCAGTCTGTGAGGTGTCAATATATTACTGTCAGCATGTGAGGAGTCAATATATTACTGTCAGTGTGAGGGTCAATATATTACTGTCAGAGTGAGGTTTCAATATATTACTGTCAGTGTGTGAGACTCAATATATTATGGTCAGTGTGTGAGGTGTCAATATATTACTGTCAGTGTGTGGTGTCAATATATTACTGTCAGCGTGTGAGAGTTAATATATTACTGTCACTGTGTGAGGTGTCAATATATTACTGTGAGTGTGTGAGGTGTCAATATATTACTGTCAGTGTGAGGAGTCAATATATTACATTCAGTGTGTGAGGGTCACTATATTACTGTCAGTGTGAGGAGTCAATATACTACTGTCAATGTGTGAGGTGTCAATATATTACTGTCAGTGTGAGGAGTCAATATATTACTGTCAGTGTGTGAGGGTCAATATATTACTGACAGTGTGAGGAGTCAATATATTACTGTCAATGTGTGAGGTGTCACTATATTATTGTCAGTGTGTGAGGTGTTAATATATTACTGTCAGTGTGTGAGGTGTCAATATATTACTGACAGTGTGAGGAGTCAATATATTACTGTCAATGTGTGAGGTGTCAATATATTATTGTCAGTGTGTGAGGTGTCAATATATTGCTGTCAGTGTGTGAGGTGTCAATATATTACTGTCAGTGTGTGAGGTGTCAATATATTACTGTCAGTGTGTGAGGGGTCAATATATTACTGTCAGTGTGTGAGAGTCAATATATTACTGTCAGTGTGAGAGAGTCAATATATTACTATCAGTGTGTGAGTGGTCAATACATTGCTGTCAGTGTGTGAGAGTCAATATATTACTGACAGTGTAGTCAATATATTATTGTCAGTGTGTGAGGGGTCAATATATTACTGTCAGTGTGTGAGGTATCACTATATTACTGTCAGTGTGTGAGATGTTAATATATTACTATCAGTGTGTGAGGTGTCAATATATTACTATCAGTGTGTGAGGTGTCAATATATTACTGTCAGTGTGTGAGGTGTCAATATATTGCTGTCAGTGTGTGAGGTGTCAATATATTACTGTCAGTGTGAGGTGTCAATATATTACTGTCATTGTGAGGAGTCAATATATTAATGTCAGTGTGTGAGAGTCAATATATTACTGTCAGTGTGTGAGGGGTCAATATATCACTGTCAGTGTGTGAGTGGTCAATATATTACTGTCAGTGTGTGAGAATCAATATATTACTGTCAGTGTAGTCAATATATTACTGTCAGTGTGTGAGGGGCCAATATATTACTGTCAGTGTGTGAGAGTCTATATATTACTGTCAGTGCGTGGGAGTCAATATATTACTGTCAGTGTGAGAGTCAATATATTACTGTCAGTGTGTGAGAGTCAATATATTACTGTCTGTGTGAGAGAGTCACTATATTACTGTCAGTGTGTGAGGGGTCAATATATTACTGTCAGTGTGTGAGAGTCAATATATTACTGTCAGTGTGTGGGAGTCAATATATTACTGTCAGTGTGTGAGAGTCAATATATTACTGTCAGTGTGTGAGAGTCAATATATTACTGTCAGTGTGAGAGTCAATATATTACTTTCAGTGTGTGAGTGGTCAATATATTACTGTCAGTGTGTGAGAGTCAATATATTACTGTCAGTGTAGTCAATATATTATTGTCAGTGTGTGAGGGGTCAATATATTACTGTCAGTGTGTGAGGTGTCAATATATTACTGTCAGTGGGTGAGGTGTCAATATATTATTGTCAGTGTGTGAGGTGTCAATATAATACTGTCAGTATGTGAGGTGTCAATATATTTCTGTCAGTGTGAGGTGCCAATATATTAGTGTCAGTGTGTAGGGTGTCAATATATTACTGTCAGTGTGTGGGAGTCAATATATTACTGTCAGTTTGTGAGAGTCAATATATTACTGTCAGTGTGTGAGAGTCAATATATTACTGTCAGTGTGTGAGAGTCAATATATTACTGTCAGTGTGAGAGTCAATATATTACTGTCAGTGTGTGAGGGGTCAATATATTACTGTCAGTGTGTGAGGTGTCAATATATTACTGTCAGTGTGTGAGGTGTCAATATATTTCTGTCAGTGTGAGGTGCCCATATATTACTGTCAGTGTGTAGGGTGTCAATATATTACTGTCAGTCTGTGGGAGTCAATATATTACTGTCAGTTTGTGAGAGTCAATATATTACTGTCAGTGTGTGAGAGTCAATATATAACTGTCAGTGTGTGAGGTGTCAATATATTACTGTCAGTGGGTGAGGTGTCAATATATTACTGTCAGTGTGTGAGGAGTCAATATATTACTGTCATTGTGTGAGGTGTCAATATATTACTGTCAGTGTGTGAGAGTCAATATATAACTGTCAGTGTGTGAGGTGTCAATATATTACTGTCAGTGTGTGAGGTGTCAATATATTACTGTCAGTGTTTGAGAGTCGATATATAACTGTCAGTGTGTGAGGTGTCAATATATGGCTGTCAGTGTGTGAGGAGTCAATATATTACTGTCAGTGTGTGAGGTGTCAATATATTACTGTCAGTGTGTGAGGTGTCAATATATTCCTGTCAGTGTGTGAGAGTCAATATATTACTGTCAGTGTGTGAGGGGTCACTATATTACTGTCAGTGTGTGAGAGTCAATATATTACTCTCAGTGTGAGAGTCAATATATTACTGTCAGTGTGTGAGAGTCAATATATTACTGTCAGTGTGAGAGAGTCAATATATTACTGTCAGTGTGTGAGAGTCAATATATTACTGTCAGTGTGTGGGAGTCAATATATTACTGTCAGTGTGTGAGAGTCAATATATTACTGTCAGTGTGTGAGGTGTCAATATATTACTGTCAGTGTGTGAGGGATCAATATATTACAGTCAGTGTGTGAGGGGTCAATATATTACTGTCTGTGTGTGAGAGTCAATATATTACTGTCAGTGTGAGGGAGTCATTATGTTACTGTCAGTTTGTGAGAGTCAATATATTACTGTCAGTGTGTGAGAGTCAATATATTACTGTCAGTGTGTGGGAGTCAATATATTACTGTCAGTGTGTGAGAGTCAATATATTACTGTCAGTGTGTGAGGTGTCAATATATTACTGTCAGTGTGTGAGGGGTCAATATATTACTGTCTGTGTGAGGTGTCAATATATTACTGTCAGTTTGTGAGAGTCAATATATTACTGTCAGTGTGTGAGAGTCAATATATTACTGTCAGTGTGTGAGAGTCAATATATTACTGTCAGTGTGAGAGTCAATATATTACTGTCAGTGTGTGAGGGGTCAATATATTACTGTCAGTGTGTGAGGTGTCAATATATTACTGTCAGTCTGTGGGAGTCAATATATTACTGTCAGTTTGTGAGAGTCAATATATTACTGTCAGTGTGTGAGAGTCAATATATAACTGTCAGTGTGTGAGGTGTCAATATATTACTGTCAGTGGGTGAGGTGTCAATATATTACTGTCAGTTTGTGAGGAGTCAATATATTACTGTCATTGTGTGAGGTGTCAATATATTACTGTCAATGTGTGAGAGTCAAAATATAACTGTCAGTGTGTGAGGTGTCAATATATTACTGTCAGTGTGTGAGGTGTCAATATATTACTTTCAGTGTTTGAGAGTCGATATATAACTGTCAGTGTGTGAGGTGTCAATATATGACTGTCAGTGTGTGAGGAGTCAATATATTACTGTCAGTGTGTGAGGTGTCAATATATTACTGTCAGTGTGTGAGGTGTCAATATATTACTGTCAGTGTGTGAGAGTCAATATATTACTGTCAGTGTGTGAGGGGTCACTATATTACTGTCAGTGTGTGAGAGTCAATATATTACTCTCAGTGTGAGAGTCAATATATTACTGTCAGTGTGTGAGAATCAATATATTACTGTCAGTGTGAGAGAGTCAATATATGACTGTCAGTGTGTGAGAGTCAATATATTACTGTCAGTGTGTGGGAGTCAATATATTACTGTCAGTGTGTGAGAGTCAATATATTACTGTCAGTGTGTGAGGTGTCAATATATTACTGTCAGTGTGTGAGAGTCAATATATTACTGTCAGTGTGTGAGGTGTCAATATATTACTGTCAGTGTGTGAGGTGTCAATATGTTACTGTCAATGTGTGAGAGTCAATATATTACTGTCAGTATGTGAGGGGTCAATTTATTACTGTCAGTTTGTGAGAGTCAATATATTACTGTCAGTATGAGAGAGTCAATATATTACTGTCAGTGTGTGAGGGGTCAATATATTACTGTCAGTGTGTGAGAGTCAATATATTACTGTCAGTGTGTGAGGGTAAATATATTACTGTCAGTGTGTGAGGCGTCAATATATTACTGTCAGTGTGTGAGGTGTCAATATATTACTGTCAGTGTGAGGAGTCAATATATTACTGTCAGTGTGTGAGGTGTCAATATATTACTGTCAGTGTGTGAGGTGTCAATATATTACTGTCAGTGTGTGAGGGGTCAATCTATTACTGTCAGTGTGTGAGAGTCAATATATTACTGGCACTGTGTGAGAGTCAATATATTACTGTCAGTGGGTGAGGTGTCAATATATTACTGTCGGTGTTTGAGGTGTCAATATATTACTGTCAGTGTGTGAGGTGTCAATATATTACTGTCAGTGTGTGAGAGTCAATATATTACTTTCAGTGTGTGAGGTGTCAATATATTACTGTCAGTGTGTGAGGTGTCAATATGTTACTGTCAGTGTGTGAGAGTCAATATATTACTGTCAGTGTGTGAGGGCTCAATTTATTACTGTCAGTTTCTGAGAGTCAATATATTACTGTCAGTATGAGAGAGTCAATATATTACTGTCAGTGTGTGAGGGGTGAATATATTACTGTCAGTGTGTGAGAGTCAATATATTACTGTCAGTGTGTGAGAATCAATATATTACTGTCAGTGTGTGAGAGTTGATATATTACTGACAGTGTGAGAGTCAATATATTACTGTCAGTGTGTGAGAGTCAATATATTACTGTCAGTGTGTGAGAGTCAATATATTACTGTCAGTGTGTGAGGGGTCAATATATTACAGTCAGTGTGTGAGAGTCAATATATTACTGCCAGTGTGAGAGAGTCAATATATTACTTTCAGTGTGTGAGGGGTCAATATATTACTGTCAGTGTGAGGTGTCAATATATTACTGTCAGTGTGTGAGGTGTCAATATATTACTGTCAGTGTGTGAGGTGTCAATATATTACTGTCAGTGTGTGAGAGTCAATATATTACTGTCACTGTGTGAGAGTCAATATATTATTGTCAGTGGGTGAGGTGTCAATATATTACTGTCGGTGTTTGAGGTGTCAATATATTACTGTCAGTGTGTGAGGTGTCAATATATTACTGTCAGTGTGTGAGAGTCAATATATTATTGTCAGTGTGTGAGGTGTCAATATATTACTGTCAGTGTGTGAGGTGTCAATATGTTACTGTCAGTGTGTGAGGTGTCAATATATTACTGTCAGTGTGTGAGAGTCATTATATTACTGTCAGTGTGTGAGGTGTCAATATATTACTGTCAGTGTGTGAGGTGTCAATATATTACTGTCAGTGTGATGTTTAATATATTACTGTCAGTGTGTGGGGTGTCAAGATATTACTGTCAGTGTGTGCGGTGTTAATATAATACTGTCAGTGTGTGAGGTGTCAATATATTACTGTCAGTGTGTGAGGTGTCAATATTTTACTGTCAGTGTGAGGTGTCACTATATTACTGTCAGTGTGTGAGAGTCAATATATTCCTGTCAGTGTGTGAGAGTCAATATATTACTGTCAGTGTGAGAGAGTCAATATATTACTGTCAGTGTGTGAGAGTCAATATATTACTGTCAGTGCGTGGGAGACAATATATTACTGTCAGTGTGTGAGAGTCAATATATTACTGTCAGTTTCTGAGAATCAATATATTACTGAAAGTGTGAGAGTCAATATCTTACTGTCAGTGTGTGTGAGTCAATATATTACTGTCAGTGTGAGAGTCAATATATTACTGTCAGTGTGTGAGAGTCAATATATTACTGTCAGTGTGGGAGGGGTGAATATATTACAGTCAGTGTGTCAGAGTCAATATATTACTGTCAGTGTGAGAGAGTCAATATATTACTTTCAGTGTGTGAGGGGTCAATATATTACTGTCAGTGTGTGTGAGTCAATATATTACTGTCAGTGTGAGGCGTCAATATATTACTGTCAGTGTGTGAGGTGTCAATATATTACTGTCAGTTTGTGAGGGGTCAATATATTACTGTCAGTGTGTGAGAGTCAATATATTACTGTCACTGTGTGAGAGTCAATATATTACTGTCAGTGGGTGAGGTGTCAATATATTACTGTCGGTGCTTGAGGTGTCAATATGTTACTGTCAGTGTGTGAGGTGTCAATATATTACTGTCAGTGTGAGGAGTCAATATATTACTGTCAGTGTGTGAGGTGTCAATATATTACTGTCAGTGTGTGAGGTGTCAATATATTACTGTCAGTGTGTGAGGTGTCAATATATTACTGTCAGTGTGAGGGTCAATATAATACTGCAGTGTGTGAGGGGTAAATATATTACTTTCAATGTGTGAGAGTCAATATATTACTGTCAGTATGTGAGAGTCAATATATTACTGTCAGTGTGTGAGAGTCAATATATTACTGTCAGTGTGTGAGTCAATCTATTACTGTCAGTGTGTGAGAGTCAATATATTAATGTCAGTGTGAGAGAATCAATATATTACTGTCAGTGTGTGAGGGGTCAATATATTACTGTCAGCGTGTGAGAGTCAATATATTACTGTCAGTGTGTGGGAGTCAATATATTACTGTCAGTGTGTGAGAGTCAATATATTACTGTCAGTGTGTGAGAGTCAATATATTACTGTCAGTGTGTGAGAGTCAATATATTACTGTCAGTGTGTGAGAGTTGATATATTACTGTCAGTGTGAGAGTCAATATATTACTGTCAGTGTGTGGGAGTCAATATATTACTGTCAGTGTGTGAGAGTCAATATATTACTGTCAGTGTGTGAGAGGCAATATATTACTGTCAGTGTGTGAGAATCAATATATTACTGTCAGTGTGTGAGAGTTGATATATTACTGTCAGTGTGAGAGTCAATATATTACTGTCAGTGTGTGAGAGTCAATATATTACTGTCAGTGTGTGAGAGTCAATATATTACTGTCAGTGTGTGAGGGGTCAATATATTACAGTCAGTGTGTGAGAGTCAATATATTACTGCCAGTGTGAGAGAGTCAATATATTACTTTCAGTGTGTGAGGGGTCAATATATTACTGTCAGTGTGTGTGAGTCAATATATTACTGTCAGTGTGAGGTGTCAATATATTACTGTCAGTGTGTGAGGTGTCAATATATTACTGTCAGTGTGTGAGGGGTCAATATATTACTGTCAGTGTGTGAGAGTCAATATATTACTGTCACTGTGTGAGAGTCAATATATTATTGTCAGTGGGTGAGGTGTCAATATATTACTGTCGGTGTTTGAGGTGTCAATATATTACTGTCAGTGTGTGAGGTGTCAATATATTACTGTCAGTGTGTGAGAGTCAATATATTATTGTCAGTGTGTGAGGTGTCAATATATTACTGTCAGTATGTGAGGTGTCAATATGTTACTGTCAGTGTGTGAGGTGTCAATATATTACTGTCAGTGTGTGAGAGTCATTATATTACTGTCAGTGTGTGAGGTGTCAATATATTACTGTCAGTGTGTGAGGTGTCAATATATTACTGTCAGTGTGATGTTTAATATATTACTGTCAGTGTGTGGGGTGTCAATATATTACTGTCAGTGTGTGCGGTGTTAATATAATACTGTCAGTGTGTGAGGTGTCAATATATTACTGTCAGTGTGTGAGGTGTCAATATTTTACTGTCAGTGTGAGGTGTCACTATATTACTGTCAGTGTGTGAGAGTCAATATATTCCTGTCAGTGTGTGAGAGTCAATATATTACTGTCAGTGTGTGAGAGTCAATATATTACTGTCAGTGCGTGGGAGACAATATATTACTGTCAGTGTGTGAGAGTCAATATATTACTGTCAGTTTGTGAGAATCAATATATTACTGAAAGTGTGAGAGTCAATATCTTACTGTCAGTGTGTGTGAGTCAATATATTACTGTCAGTGTGAGAGTCAATATATTACTGTCAGTGTGTGAGAGTCAATATATTACTGTCAGTGTGTGAGGGGTGAATATATTACAGTCAGTGTGTCAGAGTCAATATATTACTGTCAGTGTGAGAGAGTCAATATATTACTTTCAGTGTGTGAGGGGTCAATATATTACTGTCAGTGTGTGTGAGTCAATATATTACTGTCAGTGTGAGGCGTCAATATATTACTGTCAGTGTGTGAGGTGTCAATATATTACTGTCAGTTTGTGAGGGGTCAATATATTATTGTCAGTGTGTGAGAGTCAAGATATTACTGTCACTGTGTGAGAGTCAATATATTACTGTCAGTGGGTGAGGTGTCAATATATTACTGTCGGTGCTTGAGGTGTCAATATGTTACTGTCAGTGTGTGAGGTGTCAATATATCACTGTCAGTGTGTGAGGTGTCAATATATTACTGTCAGTGTGAGGAGTCAATATATTACTGTCAGTGTGTGAGGTGTCAATATATTACTGTCAGTGTGTGAGGTGTCAATATATTACTGTCAGTGTGTGAGGTGTCAATATATTACTGTCAGTGTGAGGGTCAATATATTACTGCAGTGTGTGAGGGGTAAATATATTACTTTCAATGTGTGAGAGTCAATATATTACTGTCAGTATGTGAGAGTCAATATATTACTGTCAGTGTGTGAGAGTCAATATATTACTGTCAGTGTGTGAGTCAATCTATTACTGTCAGTGTGTGAGAGTCAATATATTAATGTCAGTGTGAGAGAATCAATATATTACTGACAGTGTGTGAGGGGTCAATATATTACTGTCAGCGTGTGAGAGTCAATATATTACCGTCAGTGTGTGAGGTGTCAATATATTACTGTCAGTGTGTGCGGTGTCAATATATTACTGTCAGTGTGTGAGGTGTCAATATATTACTGTCAGTGTGTGAAGTGTCAATATATTGCTGTCAGTGTGTGAGAGTCAATATATTACAGTCGGTGTGTGAGGTGTCAATATATTACTGTCAGTGTGTGAGAGTCAGTATATTACTGTCAGTGTGTGAGGTGTCAATATATTACTGTCAGTTTGTGAGGTGTCAATATATTACTGTCAGTGTGATGTTTAATATATTACTGTCAGTGTGTGGTGTGTCAATATATTACTGTCAGTGTGTGCGGTGTTAATATAATACTGTCAGTGTGTGAGGTGTCAATATATTACTGTCAGTGTGTGAGGTGTCAATATTTTACTGTCAGTGTGAGGTGTCACTATATTACTGTCAGTGTGTGAGAGTCAATATATTACTGTCAGTGTGAAAGAGTCAATATATTACTGTCAGTGTGTGAGAGTCAATATATTACTGTCAGTGTGAGAGAGTCAATATATTACTGTCAGTGTGTGAGAGTCAATATATTACTGACAGTGTGTGCGAGTCAATATTTTACTGTCAGTGTGTGAGAGTCAATATATTACTGTCAGTGTGTGAGAATCAATATACTACTGAAAGTGTGAGAGTCAATATATTACTGTCAGTGTGTGAGAGGCAATATATTACTGTCAGTGTGAGAGTCAATATATTACTGTCAGTGTGTGAGAGTCAATATATTACTGTCAGTGTGTGAGAGTCAATATATTACTGTCAGTGTGAGAGAGTCAATATGTTACTTTCAGTGTGTGAGGGGTCAATATATTACTGTCAGTGTGTGTGAGTCAATATATTACTGTCAGTGTGAGGCGTCAATATATTACTGTCAGTGTGTGAGGTGTCAATATATTACTGTCAGTTTGTGAGGGGTCAATATATTACTGTCAGTGTGTGAGAGTCAATATATTACTGTCACTGTGTGAGAGTCAATATATTACTGTCAGTGGGTGAGGTGTCAATATATTACTGTCGGTGCTTGAGGTGTCAATATGTTACTGTCAGTGTGTGAGGTGTCAATATATCACTGTCAGTGTGTGAGATGTTAATATATTACTGTCAGTGTGTGAGGTGTCAATATATTACTATCAGTGTGTGAGGTGTCAATATATTACTGTCAATGTGTGAGAGTCAATATATTACTGTCAGTATGTGAGAGTCAATATATTACTGTCAGTGTGTGAGAGTCAATATATTACTGTCAGTGTGTGAGTCAGTCTATTACTGTCAGTGTGTGAGAGTCAATATATTAATGTCAGTGTGAGAGAATCAATATATTACTGTCAGTGTGTGAGGGGTCAATATATTACTGTCAGCGTGTGAGAGTCAATATATTACTGTCAGTGTGTGAGGTGTCAATATATTGCTGTCAGTGTGTGAGGTGTCAATATATTGCTGTCAGTGTGTGAGAGTCAATATATTACTGTCAGTGTGTGAGAGTCAATATATTACTGTCAGTGTGTGAGAGTCAATATATTACTGTCAGTGTGTGAGGGGTCAATATATTACTGTCAGTTTGAGAGAGTCAATATATTACTGTCAGTGTGAGAGTGTCAATATATTACTGTCAGTGTGCGAGGGGTCAATATATTACTGTCAGTGTGTGAGAGTCAATAAATTACTGTCAGTGTGAGGTCTCAATATATTACTGTCAGTGTGTGAGGTGTCAATATATTACTGTCAGTGTGTGAGGGGTCAATATATTACAGTCAGTGTGTGAGGTGTCAATATATTACTGTCAGTGTTTGAGAGTCAATATATTACTGTCAGTGTGTGAGGTGTCAATATATTACTGTCAGTGTGTGAGGTGTCAATATATTACTGTCAGTGTGAGGTTCAATATATTACTGTCAGTGTGTGGGGTGTCAATATATTACTGTCAGTGTGTGCGGTGTTAATATATTACTGTCAGTGTGTGAGGTGTCAATATATTACTGTCAGTGTGTGAGGTGTCAATATATTACTGTCAGTGTGATGTGTCACTATATTACTGTCAGTGTGTGAGAGTCAATATATTACTGTCAGTGTGAGAGTCAATATATAACTGTCAGTGTGTGAGAGTCAATATATTACTGTCAGTGTGAGAGAGTCAATATATTACTGTCAGTGTGTGAGAGTCAATATATTACTGTCAGTGTGTGGGAGTCAATATATTACTGTCAGTGTGTGAGAGTCAATATATTACTGTCAGTGTGTGAGGTGTCAATATATTACTGTCAGTATGTGAGGTGTCAATATGTTACTGTCAGTATGTGAGGTGTCAATATATTACTGTCAGTGTGAGAGTCAATATATTACTGTCAGTGTGTGAGAGTCAATATATTACTGTCAGTGTGTGAGAGTCAATATATTACTGTCAGTGTGTGAGGGGTGAATATATTACAGTCAGTGTGTGAGAGTCAATATATTACTGTCTGTGTGAGAGAGTCAATATATTACTTTCAGTGTGTGAGGGGTCAATATATTACTGTCAGTGTGTGTGAGTCAATATATTACTGTCAGTGTGAGGCGTCAATATATTACTGTCAGTGTGTGAGGTGTCAATATATTACTGTCAGTTTGTGAGGGGTCAATATATTACTGTCAGTGTGTGAGAGTCAATATATTACTGTCACTGTGTGAGAGTCAATATATTACTGTCAGTGGGTGAGGTGTCAATATATTACTGTCGGTGCTTGAGGTGTCAATATGTTACTGTCAGTGTGTGAGGTGTCAATATATCACTGTCAGTGTGTGAAATGTTAATATATTACTGTCAGTGTGTGAGGTGTCAATATATTACTATCAGTGTGTGAGGTGTCAATATATTACTGTCAGTGCGTGAGGTGTCAATATATTACTGTCAGTGTGTGAGGGTCAATATATTACTGTCAGTGTGTGAGGAGTCAATACATTACTGTCAGTGTGTGAGGGTCAATATATTACTGTCAGTGTGTGAGGTGTCAATATATTACTGTCAGTGTGTGAGGTGTCAATATATTACTGTCAGTGTGAGGAGTCAATATATTACTGTCAGTGTGTAAGGTGTCAATATATTACTGTCAGTGTGTGAGGTGTCAATATGTTACTGTCAGTGTGTGAGGTGTCAATATATTACTGTCAGTGTCTGGGTCAATATATTACTGCAGTGTGTGAGGGGTAAATACATTACTGTCAATGTGTGAGAGTCAATATATTACTGTCAGTATGTGAGAGTCAATATATTACTGTCAGTGTGTGAGAGTCAATATATTACTGTCAGTGTGTGAGTCAGTCTATTACTGTCAGTGTGTGAGGGGTCAATATATTACTGTCAGCGTGTGAGAGTCAATATATTACTGTCAGTGTGTGAGGTGTCAATATATTGCTGTCAGTGTGTGAGGTGTCAATATATTGCTGTCAGTGTGTGAGAGTCAATATATTACTGTCAGTGTGTGAGAGTCAATATATTACTGTCAGTGTGTGAGGGGTCAATATATTACTGTCAGTTTGAGAGAGTCAATATATTACTGTCAGTGTGAGAGTGTCAATATATTACTGTCAGTGTGCGAGGGGTCAATATATTACTGTCAGTGTGTGAGAGTCAATATATTACTGTCAGTGTGAGGTCTCAATATATTACTGTCAGTGTGTGAGGTGTCAATATATTACTGTCAGTGTGTGAGGGGTCAATATATTACAGTCAGTGTGTGAGGTGTCAATATATTACTGTCAGTGTTTGAGAGTCAATATATTACTGTCAGTGTGTGAGGTGTCAATATATTACTGTCAGTGTGTGAGGTGTCAATATATTACTGTCAGTGTGAGGTTCAATATATTACTGTCAGTGTGTGGGGTGTCAATATATTACTGTCAGTGTGTGCGGTGTTAATATATTACTGTCAGTGTGTGAGGTGTCAATATATTACTGTCAGTGTGTGAGGTGTCAATATATTACTGTCAGTGTGATGTGTCACTATATTACTGTCAGTGTGTGAGAGTCAATATATTACTGTCAGTGTGAGAGTCAATATATAACTGTCAGTGTGTGAGAGTCAATATATTACTGTCAGTGTGAGAGAGTCAATATATTACTGTCAGTGTGTGAGAGTCAATATATTACTGTCAGTGTGTGGGAGTCAATATATTACTGTCAGTGTGTGAGAGTCAATATATTACTGTCAGTGTGTGAGAATCAATATATTACTGTCAGTGTGTGAGAGTCGATATATTACTGTCACTGTGAGAGTCAATATATTACTGTCAGTGTGTGAGGTGTCAATATATTACTGTCAGTATGTGAGGTGTCAATATGTTACTGTCAGTATGTGAGGTGTCAATATATTACTGTCAGTGTGAGAGTCAATATATTACTGTCAGTGTGTGAGAGTCAATATATTACTGTCACTGTGTGAGAGTCAATATATTACTGTCAGTGGGTGAGGTGTCAATATATTACTGTCGGTGCTTGAGGTGTCAATATGTTACTGTCAGTGTGTGAGGTGTCAATATATCACTGTCAGTGTGTGAGATGTTAATATATTACTGTCAGTGTGTGAGGTGTCAATATATTACTATCAGTGTGTGAGGTGTCAATATATTACTGTCAGTGCGTGAGGTGTCAATATATTACTGTCAGTGTGTGAGAGTCAATATATTACTGTCAGTGTGTGAGGAGTCAATACATTACTGTCAGTGTGTGAGGGTCAATATATTACTGTCAGTGTGTGAGGTGTCAATATATTACTGTCAGTGTGTGAGGTGTCAATATATTACTGTCAGTGTGAGGAGTCAATATATTACTGTCAGTGTGTGAGGTGTCAATATATTACTGCCGTGTGTGAGGGGTAAATACATTACTGTCAATGTGTGAGAGTCAATATATTACTGTCAGTATGTGAGAGTCAATATATTACTGTCAGTGTGTGAGAGTCAATATATTACTGTCAGTGTGTGAGTCAGTCTATTACTGTCAGTGTGTGAGAGTCAATATATTAATGTCAGTGTGAGAGAATCAATATATTACTGTCAGTGTGTGAGGGGTCAATATATTACTGTCAGCGTGTGAGAGTCAATATATTACTGTCAGTGTGTGAGGTGTCAATATATTGCTGTCAGTGTGTGAGGTGTCAATATATTGCTGTCAGTGTGTGAGAGTCAATATATTACTGTCAGTGTGTGAGAGTCAATATATTACTGTCAGTGGGTGAGGGGTCAATATATTACTGTCAGTTTGAGAGAGTCAATATATTACTGTCAGTGTGAGAGTGTCAATATATTACTGTCAGTGTGCGAGGGGTCAATATATTACTGTCAGTGTGTGAGAGTCAATATATTACTGTCAGTGTGAGGTCTCAATATATTACTGTCAGTGTGTGAGGTGTCAATATATTACTGTCAGTGTGTGTGAGTCAATATATTACAGTCAGTGTGTGAGGTGTCAATATATTACTGTCAGTGTGTGAGGTGTCAATATATTACTGTCAGTGTGAGGAGTCAATATATTACTGTCAGTGTGTGAGGTGTCAATATATTACTGCCGTGTGTGAGGGGTAAATACATTACTGTCAATGTGTGAGAGTCAATATATTACTGTCAGTATGTGAGAGTCAATATATTACTGTCAGTGTGTGAGAGTCAATATATTACTGTCAGTGTGAGGTCTCAATATATTACTGTCAGTGTGTGAGGTGTCAATATATTACTGTCAGTGTGTGTGAGTCAATATATTACAGTCAGTGTGTGAGGTGTCAATATATTACTGTCAGTGTTTGAGAGTCAATATATTACTGTCAGTGTGTGAGGTGTCAATATATTACTGTCAGTGTGTGAGGTGTCAATATATTACTGTCAGTGTGAGGTTCAATATATTACTGTCAGTGTGTGGGGTGTCAATATATTACTGTCAGTGTGTGCGGTGTTAATATATTACTGTCAGTGTGTGAGGTGTCAATATATTACTGTCAGTGTGTGAGGTGTCAATATATTACTGTCAGTGTGAGGTGTCACTATATTACTGTCAGTGTGTGAGAGTCAATATATTACTGTCAGTGTGAGAGTCAATATATAACTGTCAGTGTGTGAGAGTCAATATATTACTGTCAGTGTGAGAGAGTCAATATATTACTGTCAGTGTGTGAGAGTCAATATATTACTGTCAGTGTGTGGGAGTCAATATATTACTGTCAGTGTGTGAGAGTCAATATATTACTGTCAGTGTGTGAGGTGTCAATATATTACTGTCAGTATGTGAGGTGTCAATATGTTACTGTCAGTGTGTGAGGTGTCAATATATTACTGTCAGTGTGTGAGAGTCAGTATATTACTGTCCGTGTGTGAGCTGTCAATATATTACTGTCAGTTTGTGAGGTGTCAATATATTACTGTCAGTGTGATGTTTAATATATTACTGTCAGTGTGTGGGGTGTCAATATATTACTGTCAGTGTGTGCGGTGTTAATATAATACTGTCAGTGTGTGAGGTGTCAATATGTTACTGTCAGTGTGTGAGGTGTCAATATTTTACTGTCAGTGTGAGGTGTCACTATATTACTGTCAGTGTGTGAGAGTCAATATATTACTGTCAGTGTGAAAGAGTCAATATATTCCTGTCAGTGTGTGAGAGTCAATATATTACTGTCAGTGTGAGAGAGTCAATATATTACTGTCAGTGTGTGAGAGTCAATATATTACTGTCAGTGTGTGGGACTCAATATTTTACTGTCAGTGTGTGAGAGTCAATATATTACTGTCAGTGTGTGAGAATCAATATATTACTGAAAGTGTGAGAGTCAATATATTAATGTCAGTGTGAGAGAATCAATATATTACTGTCAGTGTGTGAGGGGTCAATATATTACTGTCAGCGTGTGAGAGTCAATATATTACTGTCAGTGTGTGAGGTGTCAATATATTGCTGTCAGTGTGTGAGGTGTCAATATATTGCTGTCAGTGTGTGAGAGTCAATATATTACTGTCAGTGTGTGAGAGTCAATATATTACTGTCAGTGTGTGAGAGTCAATATATTACTGTCAGTGTGTGAGGGGTCAATATATTACTGTCAGTTTGAGAGAGTCAATATATTACTGTCAGTGTGAGAGTGTCAATATATTACTGTCAGTGTGCGAGGGGTCAATATATTACTGTCAGTGTGTGAGAGTCAATATATTACTGTCAGTGTGAGGTCTCAATATATTACTCTCAGTGTGTGAGGTGTCAATATATTACTGTCAGTGTGTGAGGGGTCAATATATTACAGTCAGTGTGTGAGGTGCCAATATATTACTGTCAGTGTTTGAGAGTCAATATATTACTGTCAGTGTGTGAGGTGTCAATATATTACTGTCAGTGTGTGAGGTGTCAATATATTACTGTCAGTGTGAGGTTCAATATATTACTGTCAGTGTGTGGGGTGTCAATATATTACTGTCAGTGTGTGCGGTGTTAATATATTACTGTCAGTGTGTGAGGTGTCAATATATTACTGTCAGTGTGTGAGGTGTCAATATATTACTGTCAGTGTGAGGTGTCACTATATTACTGTCAGTGTGTGAGAGTCAATATATTACTGTCAGTGTGAGAGTCAATATATAAGTGTCAGTGTGTGAGAGTCAATATATTACTGTCAGTGTGAGAGAGTCAATATATTACTGTCAGTGTGTGAGAGTCAATATATTACTGTCAGTGTGTGGGAGTCAATATATTACTGTCAGTGTGTGAGAGTCAAGACATTATTGTCAGTGTGTGAGAATCAATATATTACTGTCAGTGAGTGAGAGTCGATATATTACTGTCACTGTGAGAGTCAATATATTACTGTCAGTGTGTGAGGTGTCAATATATTACTGTCAGTATGTGAGGTGTCAATATGTTACTGTCAGTGTGTGAGGTGTCAATATATTACTGTCAGTGTGTGAGAGTCAGTATATTACTGTCAGTGTGTGAGGTGTCAATATATTACTGTCAGTTTGTGAGGTGTCAATATATTACTGTCAGTGTGATGTTTAATATATTACTGTCAGTGTGTGGGGTGTCAATATATTACTGTCAGTGTGTGCGGTGTTAATATAATACTGTCAGTGTGTGAGGTGTCAATATATTACTGTCAGTGTGTGAGGTGTCAATATTTTACTGTCAGTGTGAGGTGTCACTATATTACTGTCAGTGTGTGAGAGTCAATATATTACTGTCAGTGTGAAAGAGTCAATATATTACTGTCAGTGTGTGAGAGTCAAGATATTACTGTCAGTGTGAGAGAGTCAATATATCACTGTCAGTGTGTGAGAGTCAATATATTACTGTCAGTGTGTGGGAGTCAATATTTTACTGTCAGTGTGTGAGAGTCAATATATTACTGTCAGTGTGTGAGAATCAATATATTACTGAAAGTGTGAGAGTCAATATATTACTGTCAGTGTGTGAGAGTCAATATATTACTGTCAGTGTGAGAGTCAATGTATTACTGTCAGTGTGTGAGAGTCAATATATTACTGTCAGTGTGTGAGAGTCAATATATTACTGTCAGTGTGTGAGGGGTGAATATATTACAGTCAGTGGGTGAGAGTCAATATATTACTGTCAGTGTGAGAGAGTCAATATATTACTTTCAGTGTGTGAGGGGTCAATATATTACTGTCAGTGTGTGTGAGTCAATATATTACTGTCAGTGTGAGGCGTCAATATATTACTGTCAGTGTGTGAGGTGTCAATATATTACTGTCAGTTTGTGAGGGGTCAATATATTACTGTCAGTGTGTGAGAGTCAATATATTACTGTCACTGTGTGAGAGTCAATATATTACTGTCAGTGGGTGAGGTGTCAATATATTACTGTCGGTGCTTGAGGTGTCAATATGTTACTGTCAGTGTGTGAGGTGTCAATATATCACTGTCAGTGTGTGAGATGTTAATATATTACTGTCAGTGTGTGAGGTGTCAATATATTACTATCAGTGTGTGAGGTGTCAATATATTACTGTCAGTGTGTGAGGTTTCAATATATTACTCTCAGTGTGTGAGGGTCAATATATTACTGTCAGTGTGTGAGGTGTCAATATATTACTGTCAGTGTGTGAGGGGTGAATATATTACAGTCAGTGGGTGAGAGTCAATATATTACTGTCAGTGTGAGAGAGTCAATATATTACTTTCAGTGTGTGAGGGGTCAATATATTACTGTCAGTGTGTGTGAGTCAATATATTACTGTCAGTGTGAGGCGTCAATATATTACTGTCAGTGTGTGAGGTGTCAATATATTACTGTCAGTTTGTGAGGGGTCAATATATTACTGTCAGTGTGTGAGAGTCAATATATTACTGTCACTGTGTGAGAGTCAATATATTACTGTCAGTGGGTGAGGTGTCAATATATTACTGTCGGTGCTTGAGGTGTCAGTATGTTACTGTCAGTGTGTGAGGTGTCAATATATCACTGTCAGTGTGTGAGATGTTAATATATTACTGTCAGTGTGTTTGGTGTCAATATATTAATATCAGTGTGTGAGGTGTCAATATATTACTGTCAGTGTGTGAGGTGTCAATATATTACTGTCAGTGTGTGAGGGTCAATATATTACTGTCAGTGTGTGAGGAGTCAATACATTACTGTCAGTGTGTGAGGGTCAATATATTACTGTCAGTGTGTGAGGTGTCAATATATTACTGTCAGTGTGTGAGGTGTCAATATATTACTGTCAGTGTGAGGAGTCAATATATTACTGTCAGTGTGTGAGGTGTCAATATATTACTGTCAGTGTGTGAGGTGTCAATATATTACTGTCAGTGTGTGAGGTGTCAATATATTACTGTCAGTGTGAGGGTCAATATATTACTGCAGTGTGTGAGGGGTAAATATATTACTGTCAATGTGTGAGAGTCAATATTTTACTGTCAGTATGTGAGAGTCAATATATTACTGTCAGTGTGTGAGAGTCAATATATTACTGTCAGTGTGTGAGTCAATCTATTACTGTCAGTGTGTGAGAGTCAATATATTAATGTCAGTGTGAGAGAATCAATATATTACTGTCAGTGTGTGAGGGGTCAATATATTACTGTCAGCGTGTGAGAGTCAATATATTACTGTCAGTGTGTGGGAGTCAATATATTACTGTCAGTGTGTGAGAGTCAATATATTACTGTCAGTGTGTGAGAGTCAATATATTACTGTCAGTGTGTGAGGGTCAATATATTACTGTCAGTGTGTGAGGAGTCAATATATTACCGTCAGTGTGTGAGGTGTCAATATATTACTGTCAGTGTGTGCGGTGTCAATATATTACTGTCAGTGTGTGAGGTGTCAATATATTACTGTCAGTGTGTGAGGGTCAATATATTACTGTCAGTGTGTGAGGAGTCAATATATTACTGTCAGTGTGTGAGAGTCAATATATTACTGTCAGTGTGTGAGAGTCAATATATTACTGTCAGTGTGTGAGGGGTCAATATATTACTGTCAGTCTGAGAGAGTCAATGTATTACTGTCAGTGTGAGAGTGTCAATATATTACTGTCAGTGTGCGAGGGGTCATTATATTACTGTCAGTGTGTGAGAGTCAATATATTACTGTCAGTGTGAGGTCTCAATATATTACTGTCAGTGTGTGAGGTGTCAATATATTACTGTCAGTGTGTGAGGGGTCAATATATTAGAGTCAGTGTGTGACGTGCCAATATATTACTGTCAGTGTTTGAGAGTCAATATATTACTGTCAGTGTGTGAGGTGTCAATATATTACTGTCAGTGTGAGGAGTCAATATATTACTGTCAGTGTGTGAGGTGTCAATATGTTACTGTCAGTGTGTGAGGTGTCAATATATTACTGTCAGTGTGTGAGAGTCAATATATTACTGTCAGTGTGAGGTCTCAATATATTACTGTCAGTGTGTGAGGTGTCAATATATTACTGTCAGTGTGTGAGGGGTCAATATATTAGAGTCAGTGTGTGACGTGCCAATATATTACTGTCAGTGTTTGAGAGTCAATATATTACTGTCAGTGTGTGAGGTGTCAATATATTACTGTCAGTGTGAGGTGTCAATATATTACTGTCAGTGTGTGAGGTGTCAATATGTTACTGTCAGTGTGTGAGGTGTCAATATATAACTGTCAGTGTGTGGGTCAATATATTACTGCAGTGTGTGAGGGGTAAATACATTACTGTCAATGTGTGAGAGTCAATATATTACTGTCAGTATGTGAGAGTCAATATATTACTGTCAGTGTGTGAGAGTCAATATATTACTGTCAGTGTGTGAGTCAGTCTATTACTGTCAGTGTGTGAGAGTCAATATATTAATGTCAGTGTGAGAGAATCAATATATTACTGTCAGTGTGTGAGGGGTCAATATATTACTGTCAGCGTGTGAGAGTCAATATATTACTGTCAGTGTGTGAGGTGTCAATATATTGCTGTCAGTGTGTGAGGTGTCAATATATTGCTGTCAGTGTGTGAGAGTCAATATATTACTGTCAGTGTGTGAGAGTCAATATATTACTGTCAGTGTGTGAGGGGTCAATATATTACTGTCAGTTTGAGAGAGTCAATATATTACTGTCAGTGTGAGAGTGTCAATATATTACTGTCAGTGTGCGAGGGGTCAATATATTACTGTCAGTGTGTGAGAGTCAATATATTACTGTCAGTGTGAGGTCTCAATATATTACTGTCAGTGTGTGAGGTGTCAATATATTACTGTCAGTGTGTGAGGGGTCAATATATTACAGTCAGTGTGTGAGGTGTCAATATATTACTGTCAGTGTTTGAGAGTCAATATATTACTGTCAGTGTGTGAGGTGTCAATATATTACTGTCAGTGTGTGAGGTGTCAATATATTACTGTCAGTGTGAGGTTCAATATATTACTGTCAGTGTGTGGGGTGTCAATATATTACTGTCAGTGTGTGCGGTGTTAATATATTACTGTCAGTGTGTGAGGTGTCAATATATTACTGTCAGTGTGTGAGGTGTCAATATATTACTGTCAGTGTGAGGTGTCACTATATTACTGTCAGTGTGTGAGAGTCAATATATTACTGTCAGTGTGAGAGTCAATATATAACTGTCAGTGTGTGAGAGTCAATATATTACTGTCAGTGTGAGAGAGTCAATATATTACTGTCAGTGTGTGAGAGTCAATATATTACTGTCAGTGTGTGGGAGTCAATATATTACTGTCAGTGTGTGAGAGTCAAGACATTACTGTCAGTGTGTGAGAATCAATATATTACTGTCAGTGTGTGAGAGTCGATATATTACTGTCACTGTGAGAGTCAATATATTACTGTCAGTGTGTGAGGTGTCAATATATTACTGTCAGTATGTGAGGTGTCAATATGTTACTGTCAGTGGGTGAGGTGTCAATATATTACTGTCGGTGCTTGAGGTGTCAGTATGTTACTGTCAGTGTGTGAGGTGTCAATATATCACTGTCAGTGTGTGAGATGTTAATATATTACTGTCAGTGTGTTTGGTGTCAATATATTACTATCAGTGTGTGAGGTGTCAATATATTACTGTCAGTGTGTGAGGTGTCAATATATTACTGTCAGTGTGTGAGGGTCAATATATTACTGTCAGTGTGTGAGGAGTCAATACATTACTGTCAGTGTGTGAGGGTCAATATATTACTGTTAGTGTGTGAGGTGTCAATATATTACTGTCAGTGTGTGAGGTGTCAATATATTACTGTCAGTGTGAGGAGTCAATATATTACTGTCAGTGTGTGAGGTGTCAATATATTACTGTCAGTGTGTGAGGTGTCAATATATTACTGTCAGTGTGTGAGGTGTCAATATATTACTGTCAGTGTGTGAGGTGTCAATATATTACTGTCAGTGTGAGGGTCAATATATTACTGCAGTGTGTGAGGGGTAAATATATTACTGTCAATGTGTGAGAGTCAATATTTTACTGTCAGTATGTGAGAGTCAATATATTACTGTCAGTGTGTGAGAGTCAATATATTACTGTCAGTGTGTGAGTCAATCTATTACTGTCAGTGTGTGAGAGTCAATATATTAATGTCAGTGTGAGAGAATCAATATATTACTGTCAGTGTGTGAGGGGTCAATATATTACTGTCAGCGTGTGAGAGTCAATATATTACTGTCAGTGTGTGGGAGTCAATATATTACTGTCAGTGTGTGAGAGTCAATATATTACTGTCAGTGTGTGAGAGTCAATATATTACTGTCAGTGTGTGAGGGTCAATATATTACTGTCAGTGTGTGAGGAGTCAATATATTACCGTCAGTGTGTGAGGTGTCAATATATTACTGTCAGTGTGTGCGGTGTCAATATATTACTGTCAGTGTGTGAGGTGTCAATATATTACTGTCAGTGTGTGAGGGTCAATATATTACTGTCAGTGTGTGAGGAGTCAATATATTACTGTCAGTGTGTGAGAGTCAATATATTACTGTCAGTGTGTGAGAGTCAATATATTACTGTCAGTGTGTGAGGGGTCAATATATTACTGTCAGTCTGAGAGAGTCAATGTATTACTGTCAGTGTGAGAGTGTCAATATATTACTGTCAGTGTGCGAGGGGTCATTATATTACTGTCAGTGTGTGAGAGTCAATATATTACTGTCAGTGTGAGGTCTCAATATATTACTGTCAGTGTGTGAGGTGTCAATATATTACTGTCAGTGTGTGAGGGGTCAATATATTACTGTCAGTCTGAGAGAGTCAATGTATTACTGTCAGTGTGAGAGTGTCAATATATTACTGTCAGTGTGCGAGGGGTCATTATATTACTGTCAGTGTGTGAGAGTCAATATATTACTGTCAGTGTGAGGTCTCAATATATTACTGTCAGTGTGTGAGGTGTCAATATATTACTGTCAGTGTGTGAGGGGTCAATATATTAGAGTCAGTGTGTGACGTGCCAATATATTACTGTCAGTGTTTGAGAGTCAATATATTACTGTCAGTGTGTGAGGTGTCAATATATTACTGTCAGTGTGAGGAGTCAATATATTACTGTCAGTGTGTGAGGTGTCAATATGTTACTGTCAGTGTGTGAGGTGTCAATATATTACTGTCAGTGTGTGAGAGTCAATATATTACTGTCAGTGTGAGGTCTCAATATATTACTGTCAGTGTGTGAGGTGTCAATATATTACTGTCAGTGTGTGAGGGGTCAATATATTAGAGTCAGTGTGTGACGTGCCAATATATTACTGTCAGTGTTTGAGAGTCAATATATTACTGTCAGTGTGTGAGGTGTCAATATATTACTGTCAGTGTGAGGTGTCAATATATTACTGTCAGTGTGTGAGGTGTCAATATGTTACTGTCAGTGTGTGAGGTGTCAATATATAACTGTCAGTGTGTGGGTCAATATATTACTGCAGTGTGTGAGGGGTAAATACATTACTGTCAATGTGTGAGAGTCAATATATTACTGTCAGTATGTGAGAGTCAATATATTACTGTCAGTGTGTGAGAGTCAATATATTACTGTCAGTGTGTGAGTCAGTCTATTACTGTCAGTGTGTGAGAGTCAATATATTAATGTCAGTGTGAGAGAATCAATATATTACTGTCAGTGTGTGAGGGGTCAATATATTACTGTCAGCGTGTGAGAGTCAATATATTACTGTCAGTGTGTGAGGTGTCAATATATTGCTGTCAGTGTGTGAGGTGTCAATATATTGCTGTCAGTGTGTGAGAGTCAATATATTACTGTCAGTGTGTGAGAGTCAATATATTACTGTCAGTGTGTGAGGGGTCAATATATTACTGTCAGTTTGAGAGAGTCAATATATTACTGTCAGTGTGAGAGTGTCAATATATTACTGTCAGTGTGCGAGGGGTCAATATATTACTGTCAGTGTGTGAGAGTCAATATATTACTGTCAGTGTGAGGTCTCAATATATTACTGTCAGTGTGTGAGGTGTCAATATATTACTGTCAGTGTGTGAGGGGTCAATATATTACAGTCAGTGTGTGAGGTGTCAATATATTACTGTCAGTGTTTGAGAGTCAATATATTACTGTCAGTGTGTGAGGTGTCAATATATTACTGTCAGTGTGTGAGGTGTCAATATATTACTGTCAGTGTGAGGTTCAATATATTACTGTCAGTGTGTGGGGTGTCAATATATTACTGTCAGTGTGTGCGGTGTTAATATATTACTGTCAGTGTGTGAGGTGTCAATATATTACTGTCAGTGTGTGAGGTGTCAATATATTACTGTCAGTGTGAGGTGTCACTATATTACTGTCAGTGTGTGAGAGTCAATATATTACTGTCAGTGTGAGAGTCAATATATAACTGTCAGTGTGTGAGAGTCAATATATTACTGTCAGTGTGAGAGAGTCAATATATTACTGTCAGTGTGTGAGAGTCAATATATTACTGTCAGTGTGTGGGAGTCAATATATTACTGTCAGTGTGTGAGAGTCAAGACATTACTGTCAGTGTGTGAGAATCAATATATTACTGTCAGTGTGTGAGAGTCGATATATTACTGTCACTGTGAGAGTCAATATATTACTGTCAGTGTGTGAGGTGTCAATATATTACTGTCAGTATGTGAGGTGTCAATATGTTACTGTCAGTGGGTGAGGTGTCAATATATTACTGTCGGTGCTTGAGGTGTCAGTATGTTACTGTCAGTGTGTGAGGTGTCAATATATCACTGTCAGTGTGTGAGATGTTAATATATTACTGTCAGTGTGTTTGGTGTCAATATATTACTATCAGTGTGTGAGGTGTCAATATATTACTGTCAGTGTGTGAGGTGTCAATATATTACTGTCAGTGTGTGAGGGTCAATATATTACTGTCAGTGTGTGAGGAGTCAATACATTACTGTCAGTGTGTGAGGGTCAATATATTACTGTCAGTGTGTGAGGTGTCAATATATTACTGTCAGTGTGTGAGGTGTCAATATATTACTGTCAGTGTGAGGAGTCAATATATTACTGTCAGTGTGTGAGGTGTCAATATATTACTGTCAGTGTGTGAGGTGTCAATATATTACTGTCAGTGTGTGAGGTGTCAATATATTACTGTC
This sequence comes from Somniosus microcephalus, assembly GCF_052327205.1. NCBI lineage: Eukaryota > Metazoa > Chordata > Chondrichthyes > Squaliformes > Somniosidae > Somniosus > Somniosus microcephalus. The sequence continues at coordinate 43,807,164 of NC_141001.1, forward strand.
AGTGTGTGAGGTGTCAATATATTACTGTCAGTGTGAGGGTCAATATATTACTGCAGTGTGTGAGGGGTAAATATATTACTGTCAATGTGTGAGAGTCAATATTTTACTGTCAGTATGTGAGAGTCAATATATTACTGTCAGTGTGTGAGAGTCAATATATTACTGTCAGTGTGTGAGTCAATCTATTACTGTCAGTGTGTGAGAGTCAATATATTAATGTCAGTGTGAGAGAATCAATATATTACTGTCAGTGTGTGAGGGGTCAATATATTACTGTCAGCGTGTGAGAGTCAATATATTACTGTCAGTGTGTGGGAGTCAATATATTACTGTCAGTGTGTGAGAGTCAATATATTACTGTCAGTGTGTGAGAGTCAATATATTACTGTCAGTGTGTGAGGGTCAATATATTACTGTCAGTGTGTGAGGAGTCAATATATTACCGTCAGTGTGTGAGGTGTCAATATATTACTGTCAGTGTGTGCGGTGTCAATATATTACTGTCAGTGTGTGAGGTGTCAATATATTACTGTCAGTGTGTGAGGGTCAATATATTACTGTCAGTGTGTGAGGAGTCAATATATTACTGTCAGTGTGTGAGAGTCAATATATTACTGTCAGTGTGTGAGAGTCAATATATTACTGTCAGTGTGTGAGGGGTCAATATATTACTGTCAGTCTGAGAGAGTCAATGTATTACTGTCAGTGTGAGAGTGTCAATATATTACTGTCAGTGTGCGAGGGGTCATTATATTACTGTCAGTGTGTGAGAGTCAATATATTACTGTCAGTGTGAGGTCTCAATATATTACTGTCAGTGTGTGAGGTGTCAATATATTACTGTCAGTGTGTGAGGGGTCAATATATTAGAGTCAGTGTGTGACGTGCCAATATATTACTGTCAGTGTTTGAGAGTCAATATATTACTGTCAGTGTGTGAGGTGTCAATATATTACTGTCAGTGTGAGGAGTCAATATATTACTGTCAGTGTGTGAGGTGTCAATATGTTACTGTCAGTGTGTGAGGTGTCAATATATTACTGTCAGTGTGTGAGAGTCAATATATTACTGTCAGTGTGAGGTCTCAATATATTACTGTCAGTGTGTGAGGTGTCAATATATTACTGTCAGTGTGTGAGGGGTCAATATATTAGAGTCAGTGTGTGACGTGCCAATATATTACTGTCAGTGTTTGAGAGTCAATATATTACTGTCAGTGTGTGAGGTGTCAATATATTACTGTCAGTGTGAGGTGTCAATATATTACTGTCAGTGTGTGAGGTGTCAATATGTTACTGTCAGTGTGTGAGGTGTCAATATATAACAGTCAGTGTGTGGGTCAATATATTACTGCAGTGTGTGAGGGGTAAATACATTACTGTCAATGTGTGAGAGTCAATATATTACTGTCAGTATGTGAGAGTCAATATATTACTGTCAGTGTGTGAGAGTCAATATATTACTGTCAGTGTGTGAGTCAGTCTATTACTGTCAGTGTGTGAGAGTCAATATATTAATGTCAGTGTGAGAGAATCAATATATTACTGTCAGTGTGTGAGGGGTCAATATATTACTGTCAGCGTGTGAGAGTCAATATATTACTGTCAGTGTGTGAGGTGTCAATATATTGCTGTCAGTGTGTGAGGTGTCAATATATTGCTGTCAGTGTGTGAGAGTCAATATATTACTGTCAGTGTGTGAGAGTCAATATATTACTGTCAGTGTGTGAGGGGTCAATATATTACTGTCAGTTTGAGAGAGTCAATATATTACTGTCAGTGTGAGAGTGTCAATATATTACTGTCAGTGTGCGAGGGGTCAATATATTACTGTCAGTGTGTGAGAGTCAATATATTACTGTCAGTGTGAGGTCTCAATATATTACTGTCAGTGTGTGAGGTGTCAATATATTACTGTCAGTGTGTGAGGGGTCAATATATTACAGTCAGTGTGTGAGGTGTCAATATATTACTGTCAGTGTTTGAGAGTCAATATATTACTGTCAGTGTGTGAGGTGTCAATATATTACTGTCAGTGTGTGAGGTGTCAATATATTACTGTCAGTGTGAGGTTCAATATATTACTGTCAGTGTGTGGGGTGTCAATATATTACTGTCAGTGTGTGCGGTGTTAATATATTACTGTCAGTGTGTGAGGTGTCAATATATTACTGTCAGTGTGTGAGGTGTCAATATATTACTGTCAGTGTGAGGTGTCACTATATTACTGTCAGTGTGTGAGAGTCAATATATTACTGTCAGTGTGAGAGTCAATATATAACTGTCAGTGTGTGAGAGTCAATATATTACTGTCAGTGTGAGAGAGTCAATATATTACTGTCAGTGTGTGAGAGTCAATATATTACTGTCAGTGTGTGGGAGTCAATATATTACTGTCAGTGTGTGAGAGTCAAGACATTACTGTCAGTGTGTGAGAATCAATATATTACTGTCAGTGTGTGAGAGTCGATATATTACTGTCACTGTGAGAGTCAATATATTACTGTCAGTGTGTGAGGTGTCAATATATTACTGTCAGTATGTGAGGTGTCAATATGTTACTGTCAGTGGGTGAGGTGTCAATATATTACTGTCGGTGCTTGAGGTGTCAGTATGTTACTGTCAGTGTGTGAGGTGTCAATATATCACTGTCAGTGTGTGAGATGTTAATATATTACTGTCAGTGTGTTTGGTGTCAATATATTACTATCAGTGTGTGAGGTGTCAATATATTACTGTCAGTGTGTGAGGTGTCAATATATTACTGTCAGTGTGTGAGGGTCAATATATTACTGTCAGTGTGTGAGGAGTCAATACATTACTGTCAGTGTGTGAGGGTCAATATATTACTGTCAGTGTGTGAGGTGTCAATATATTACTGTCAGTGTGTGAGGTGTCAATATATTACTGTCAGTGTGAGGAGTCAATATATTACTGTCAGTGTGTGAGGTGTCAATATATTACTGTCAGTGTGTGAGGTGTCAATATATTACTGTCAGTGTGTGAGGTGTCAATATATTACTGTCAGTGTGAGGGTCAATATATTACTGCAGTGTGTGAGGGGTAAATATATTACTGTCAATGTGTGAGAGTCAATATTTTACTGTCAGTATGTGAGAGTCAATATATTACTGTCAGTGTGTGAGAGTCAATATATTACTGTCAGTGTGTGAGTCAATCTATTACTGTCAGTTTGTGAGAGTCAATATATTAATGTCAGTGTGAGAGAATCAATATATTACTGTCAGTGTGTGAGGGGTCAATATATTACTGTCAGCGTGTGAGAGTCAATATATTACTGTCAGTGTGTGGGAGTCAATATATTACTGTCAGTGTGTGAGGGTCAATATATTACTGTCAGTGTGTGAGGAGTCAATATATTACCGTCAGTGTGTGAGGTGTCAATATATTACTGTCAGTGTGTGCGGTGTCAATATATTACTGTCAGTGTGTGAGGTGTCAATATATTACTGTCAGTGTGTGAGGGTCAATATATTACTGTCAGTGTGTGAGGAGTCAATATATTACTGTCAGTGTGTGAGAGTCAATATATTACTGTCAGTGTGTGAGAGTCAATATATTACTGTCAGTGTGTGAGGGGTCAATATATTACTGTCAGTCTGAGAGAGTCAATGTATTACTGTCAGTGTGAGAGTGTCAATATATTACTGTCAGTGTGCGAGGGGTCATTATATTACTGTCAGTGTGTGAGAGTCAATATATTACTGTCAGTGTGAGGTCTCAATATATTACTGTCAGTGTGTGAGGTGTCAATATATTACTGTCAGTGTGTGAGGGGTCAATATATTAGAGTCAGTGTGTGACGTGCCAATATATTACTGTCAGTGTTTGAGAGTCAATATATTACTGTCAGTGTGTGAGGTGTCAATATATTACTGTCAGTGTGAGGAGTCAATATATTACTGTCAGTGTGTGAGGTGTCAATATGTTACTGTCAGTGTGTGAGGTGTCAATATATTACTGTCAGTGTGTGAGAGTCAATATATTACTGTCAGTGTGAGGTCTCAATATATTACTGTCAGTGTGTGAGGTGTCAATATATTACTGTCAGTGTGTGAGGGGTCAATATATTAGAGTCAGTGTGTGACGTGCCAATATATTACTGTCAGTGTTTGAGAGTCAATATATTACTGTCAGTGTGTGAGGTGTCAATATATTACTGTCAGTGTGAGGTGTCAATATATTACTGTCAGTGTGTGAGGTGTCAATATGTTACTGTCAGTGTGTGAGGTGTCAATATATAACAGTCAGTGTGTGGGTCAATATATTACTGCAGTGTGTGAGGGGTAAATACATTACTGTCAATGTGTGAGAGTCAATATATTACTGTCAGTATGTGAGAGTCAATATATTACTGTCAGTGTGTGAGAGTCAATATATTACTGTCAGTGTGTGAGTCAGTCTATTACTGTCAGTGTGTGAGAGTCAATATATTAATGTCAGTGTGAGAGAATCAATATATTACTGTCAGTGTGTGAGGGGTCAATATATTACTGTCAGCGTGTGAGAGTCAATATATTACTGTCAGTGTGTGAGGTGTCAATATATTGCTGTCAGTGTGTGAGGTGTCAATATATTGCTGTCAGTGTGTGAGAGTCAATATATTACTGTCAGTGTGTGAGAGTCAATATATTACTGTCAGTGTGTGAGGGGTCAATATATTACTGTCAGTTTGAGAGAGTCAATATATTACTGTCAGTGTGAGAGTGTCAATATATTACTGTCAGTGTGCGAGGGGTCAATATATTACTGTCAGTGTGTGAGAGTCAATATATTACTGTCAGTGTGAGGTCTCAATATATTACTGTCAGTGTGTGAGGTGTCAATATATTACTGTCAGTGTGTGAGGGGTCAATATATTACAGTCAGTGTGTGAGGTGTCAATATATTACTGTCAGTGTTTGAGAGTCAATATATTACTGTCAGTGTGTGAGGTGTCAATATATTACTGTCAGTGTGTGAGGTGTCAATATATTACTGTCAGTGTGAGGTTCAATATATTACTGTCAGTGTGTGGGGTGTCAATATATTACTGTCAGTGTGTGCGGTGTTAATATATTACTGTCAGTGTGTGAGGTGTCAATATATTACTGTCAGTGTGTGAGGTGTCAATATATTACTGTCAGTGTGAGGTGTCACTATATTACTGTCAGTGTGTGAGAGTCAATATATTACTGTCAGTGTGAGAGTCAATATATAACTGTCAGTGTGTGAGAGTCAATATATTACTGTCAGTGTGAGAGAGTCAATATATTACTGTCAGTGTGTGAGAGTCAATATATTACTGTCAGTGTGTGGGAGTCAATATATTACTGTCAGTGTGTGAGAGTCAAGACATTACTGTCAGTGTGTGAGAATCAATATATTACTGTCAGTGTGTGAGAGTCGATATATTACTGTCACTGTGAGAGTCAATATATTACTGTCAGTGTGTGAGGTGTCAATATATTACTGTCAGTATGTGAGGTGTCAATATGTTACTGTCAGTGGGTGAGGTGTCAATATATTACTGTCGGTGCTTGAGGTGTCAGTATGTTACTGTCAGTGTGTGAGGTGTCAATATATCACTGTCAGTGTGTGAGATGTTAATATATTACTGTCAGTGTGTTTGGTGTCAATATATTACTATCAGTGTGTGAGGTGTCAATATATTACTGTCAGTGTGTGAGGTGTCAATATATTACTGTCAGTGTGTGAGGGTCAATATATTACTGTCAGTGTGTGAGGAGTCAATACATTACTGTCAGTGTGTGAGGGTCAATATATTACTGTCAGTGTGTGAGGTGTCAATATATTACTGTCAGTGTGTGAGGTGTCAATATATTACTGTCAGTGTGAGGAGTCAATATATTACTGTCAGTGTGTGAGGTGTCAATATATTACTGTCAGTGTGTGAGGTGTCAATATATTACTGTCAGTGTGTGAGGTGTCAATATATTACTGTCAGTGTGAGGGTCAATATATTACTGCAGTGTGTGAGGGGTAAATATATTACTGTCAATGTGTGAGAGTCAATATTTTACTGTCAGTATGTGAGAGTCAATATATTACTGTCAGTGTGTGAGAGTCAATATATTACTGTCAGTGTGTGAGTCAATCTATTACTGTCAGTTTGTGAGAGTCAATATATTAATGTCAGTGTGAGAGAATCAATATATTACTGTCAGTGTGTGAGGGGTCAATATATTACTGTCAGCGTGTGAGAGTCAATATATTACTGTCAGTGTGTGGGAGTCAATATATTACTGTCAGTGTGTGAGAGTCAATATATTACTGTCAGTGTGTGAGAGTCAATATATTACTGTCAGTGTGTGAGGGTCAATATATTACTGTCAGTGTGTGAGGAGTCAATATATTACCGTCAGTGTGTGAGGTGTCAATATATTACTGTCAGTGTGTGCGGTGTCAATATATTACTGTCAGTGTGTGAGGTGTCAATATATTACTGTCAGTGTGTGAGGTGTGAATATATTGCTGTCAGTGTGTGAGAGTCAATATATTACTGTCAGTGTGTGAGAGTCAATATATTACTGACAGTGTGTGAGAGCCAATATATTACTGTCAGTGTGTGAGGGGTCAATATATTACTGTCAGTCTGAGAGAGTCAATGTATTACTGTCAGTGTGAGAGTGTCAATATATTACTGTCAGTGTGCGAGGGGTCATTATATTACTGTCAGTGTGTGAGAGTCAATATATTACTGTCAGTGTGAGGTCTCAATATATTACTGTCAGTGTGTGAGGTGTCAATATATTACTGTCAGTGTGTGAGGGGTCAATATATTAGAGTCAGTGTGTGACGTGCCAATATATTACTGTCAGTGTTTGAGAGTCAATATATTACTGTCAGTGTGTGAGGTGTCAATATATTACTGTCAGTGTGAGGAGTCAATATATTACTGTCAGTGTGTGAGGTGTCAATATGTTACTGTCAGTGTGTGAGGTGTCAATATATTACTGTCAGTGTGTGAGAGTCAATATATTACTGTCAGTGTGAGGTCTCAATATATTACTGTCAGTGTGTGAGGTGTCAATATATTACTGTCAGTGTGTGAGGGGTCAATATATTAGAGTCAGTGTGTGACGTGCCAATATATTACTGTCAGTGTTTGAGAGTCAATATATTACTGTCAGTGTGTGAGGTGTCAATATATTACTGTCAGTGTGAGGTGTCAATATATTACTGTCAGTGTGTGAGGTGTCAATATGTTACTGTCAGTGTGTGAGGTGTCAATATATTACTGTCAGTGTGTGGGTCAATATATTACTGCAGTGTGTGAGGGGTAAATACATTACTGTCAATGTGTGAGAGTCAATATATTACTGTCAGTATGTGAGAGTCAATATATTACTGTCAGTGTGTGAGAGTCAATATATTACTGTCAGTGTGTGAGTCAGTCTATTACTGTCAGTGTGTGAGAGTCAATATATTAATGTCAGTGTGAGAGAATCAATATATTACTGTCAGTGTGTGAGGGGTCAATATATTACTGTTAGCGTGTGAGAGTCAATATATTACTGTCAGTGTGTGAGGTGTCAATATATTGCTGTCAGTGTGTGAGGTGTCAATATATTGCTGTCAGTGTGTGAGAGTCAATATATTACTGTCAGTGTGTGAGAGTCAATATATTACTGTCAGTGTGTGAGGGGTCAATATATTACTGTCAGTTTGAGAGAGTCAATATATTACTGTCAGTGTGAGAGTGTCAATATATTACTGTCAGTGTGCGAGGGGTCAATATATTACTGTCAGTGTGTGAGAGTCAATATATTACTGTCAGTGTGAGGTCTCAATATATTACTGTCAGTGTGTGAGGTGTCAATATATTACTGTCAGTGTGTGAGGGGTCAATATATTACAGTCAGTGTGTGAGGTGTCAATATATTACTGTCAGTGTTTGAGAGTCAATATATTACTGTCAGTGTGTGAGGTGTCAATATATTACTGTCAGTGTGTGAGGTGTCAATATATTACTGTCAGTGTGAGGTTCAATATATTACTGTCAGTGTGTGGGGTGTCAATATATTACTGTCAGTGTGTGCGGTGTTAATATATTACTGTCAGTGTGTGAGGTGTCAATATATTACTGTCAGTGTGTGAGGTGTCAATATATTACTGTCAGTGTGAGGTGTCACTATATTACTGTCAGTGTGTGAGAGTCAATATATTACTGTCAGTGTGAGAGTCAAGATATAACTGTCAGTGTGTGAGAGTCAATATATTACTGTCAGTGTGAGAGAGTCAATATATTACTGTCAGTGTGTGAGAGTCAATATATTACTGTCAGTGTGTGGGAGTCAATATATTACTGTCAGTGTGTGAGAGTCAATATATTACTGTCAGTGTGTGAGAGTCGATATATTACTGTCACTGTGAGAGTCAATATATTACTGTCAGTGTGTGAGGTGTCAATATATTACTGTCAGTATGTGAGGTGTCAATATGTTACTGTCAGTGTGTGAGGTGTCAATATATTACTGTCAGTGTGTGAGAGTCAGTATATTACTGTCAGTGTGTGAGCTGTCAATATATTACTGTCAGTTTGTGAGGTGTCAATATATTACTGTCAGTGTGATGTTTAATATATTACTGTCAGTGTGTGGGGTGTCAATATATTACTGTCAGTGTGTGCGGTGTTAATATAATACTGTCAGTGTGTGAGGTGTCAATATATTACTGTCAGTGTGTGAGGTGTCAATATTTTACTGTCAGTGTGAGGTGTCACTATATTACTGTCAGTGTGTGAGAGTCAATATATTACTGTCAGTGTGAAAGAGTCAATATATTACTGTCAGTGTGTGAGAGTCAATATATTACTGTCAGTGTGAGAGAGTCAATATATGACTGTCAGTGTGTGACAGTCAATATATTACTGTCAGTGTGTGGGACTCAATATTTTACTGTCAGTGTGTGAGAGTCAATATATTACTGTCAGTGTGTGAGAATCAATATATTACTGAAAGTGTGAGAGTCAATATATTAATGTCAGTGTGAGAGAATCAATATATTACTGTCAGTGTGTGAGGGGTCAATATATTACTGTCAGCGTGTGAGAGTCAATATATTACTGTCAGTGTGTGAGGTGTCAATATATTGCTGTCAGTGTGTGAGGTGTCAATATATTGCTGTCAGTGTGTGAGAGTCAATATATTACTGTCAGTGTGTGAGAGTCAATATATTACTGTCAGTGTGTGAGAGTCAATATATTACTGTCAGTGTGTGAGGGGTCAATATATTACTGTCAGTTTGAGAGAGTCAATATATTACTGTCAGTGTGAGAGTGTCAATATATTACTGTCAGTGTGTGAGGTGTCAATATATTACTGTCAGTGTGTGAGGTGTCAATATATTGCTGTCAGTGTGTGAGAGTCAATATATTACTGTCAGTGTGTGAGAGTCAATATATTACTGTCAGTGTGTGAGGGGTCAATATATTACTGTCAGTTTGAGAGAGTCAATATATTACTGTCAGTGTGAGAGTGTCAATATATTACTGTCAGTGTGCGAGGGGTCAATATATTACTGTCAGTGTGTGAGAGTCAATATATTACTGTCAGTGTGAGGTCTCAATATATTACTGTCAGTGTGTGAGGTGTCAATATATTACTGTCAGTGTGTGAGGGGTCAATATATTACAGTCAGTGTGTGAGGTGTCAATATATTACTGTCAGTGTTTGAGAGTCAATATATTACTGTCAGTGTGTGAGGTGTCAATATATTACTGTCAGTGTGTGAGGTGTCAATATATTACTGTCAGTGTGAGGTTCAATATATTACTGTCAGTGTGTGGGGTGTCAATATATTACTGTCAGTGTGTGCGGTGTTAATATATTACTGTCAGTGTGTGAGGTGTCAATATATTACTGTCAGTGTGTGAGGTGTCAATATATTACTGTCAGTGTGAGGTGTCACTATATTACTGTCAGTGTGTGAGAGTCAATATATTACTGTCAGTGTGAGAGTCAATATATAACTGTCAGTGTGTGAGAGTCAATATATTACTGTCAGTGTGAGAGAGTCAATATATTACTGTCAGTGTGTGAGAGTCAATATATTACTGTCAGTGTGTGGGAGTCAATATATTACTGTCAGTGTGTGAGAGTCAATATATTACTGTCAGTGTGTGAGAGTCGATATATTACTGTCACTGTGAGAGTCAATATATTACTGTCAGTGTGTGAGGTGTCAATATATTACTGTCAGTATGTGAGGTGTCAATATGTTACTGTCAGTGTGTGAGGTGTCAATATATTACTGTCAGTGTGTGAGAGTCAGTATATTACTGTCAGTGTGTGAGCTGTCAATATATTACTGTCAGTTTGTGAGGTGTCAATATATTACTGTCAGTGTGATGTTTAATATATTACTGTCAGTGTGTGGGGTGTCAATATATTACTGTCAGTGTGTGCGGTGTTAATATAATACTGTCAGTGTGTGAGGTGTCAATATATTACTGTCAGTGTGTGAGGTGTCAATATTTTACTGTCAGTGTGAGGTGTCACTATATTACTGTCAGTGTGTGAGAGTCAATATATTACTGTCAGTGTGAAAGAGTCAATATATTACTGTCAGTGTGTGAGAGTCAATATATTACTGTCAGTGTGAGAGAGTCAATATATGACTGTCAGTGTGTGACAGTCAATATATTACTGTCAGTGTGTGGGACTCAATATTTTACTGTCAGTGTGTGAGAGTCAATATATTACTGTCAGTGTGTGAGAATCAATATATTACTGAAAGTGTGAGAGTCAATATATTAATGTCAGTGTGAGAGAATCAATATATTACTGTCAGTGTGTGAGGGGTCAATATATTACTGTCAGCGTGTGAGAGTCAATATATTACTGTCAGTGTGTGAGGTGTCAATATATTGCTGTCAGTGTGTGAGGTGTCAATATATTGCTGTCAGTGTGTGAGAGTCAATATATTACTGTCAGTGTGTGAGAGTCAATATATTACTGTCAGTGTGTGAGAGTCAATATATTACTGTCAGTGTGTGAGGGGTCAATATATTACTGTCAGTTTGAGAGAGTCAATATATTACTGTCAGTGTGAGAGTGTCAATATATTACTGTCAGTGTGTGAGGTGTCAATATATTACTGTCAGTGTGTGAGGTGTCAATATATTACTGTCAGTGTGAGGGTCAATATATTACTGCAGTGTGTGAGGGGTAAATATATTACTGTCAATGTGTGAGAGTCAATATTTTACTGTCAGTATGTGAGAGTCAATATATTACTGTCAGTGTGTGAGAGTCAATATATTACTGTCAGTGTGTGAGTCAATCTATTACTGTCAGTTTGTGAGAGTCAATATATTAATGTCAGTGTGAGAGAATCAATATATTACTGTCAGTGTGTGAGGGGTCAATATATTACTGTCAGCGTGTGAGAGTCAATATATTACTGTCAGTGTGTGGGAGTCAATATATTACTGTCAGTGTGTGAGAGTCAATATATTACTGTCAGTGTGTGAGAGTCAATATATTACTGTCAGTGTGTGAGGGTCAATATATTACTGTCAGTGTGTGAGGAGTCAATATATTACCGTCAGTGTGTGAGGTGTCAATATATTACTGTCAGTGTGTGCGGTGTCAATATATTACTGTCAGTGTGTGAGGTGTCAATATATTACTGTCAGTGTGTGAGGTGTGAATATATTGCTGTCAGTGTGTGAGAGTCAATATATTACTGTCAGTGTGTGAGAGTCAATATATTACTGACAGTGTGTGAGAGTCAATATATTACTGTCAGTGTGTGAGGGGTCAATATATTACTGTCAGTCTGAGAGAGTCAATGTATTACTGTCAGTGTGAGAGTGTCAATATATTACTGTCAGTGTGCGAGGGGTCATTATATTACTGTCAGTGTGAGAGAGTCAATATATGACTGTCAGTGTGTGACAGTCAATATATTACTGTCAGTGTGTGGGACTCAATATTTTACTGTCAGTGTGTGAGAGTCAATATATTACTGTCAGTGTGTGAGAATCAATATATTACTGAAAGTGTGAGAGTCAATATATTAATGTCAGTGTGAGAGAATCAATATATTACTGTCAGTGTGTGAGGGGTCAATATATTACTGTCAGCGTGTGAGAGTCAATATATTACTGTCAGTGTGTGAGGTGTCAATATATTGCTGTCAGTGTGTGAGGTGCCAATATATTGCTGTCAGTGTGTGAGAGTCAATATATTACTGTCAGTGTGTGAGAGTCAATATATTACTGTCAGTGTGTGAGAGTCAATATATTACTGTCAGTGTGTGAGGGGTCAATATATTACTGTCAGTTTGAGAGAGTCAATATATTACTGTCAGTGTGAGAGTGTCAATATATTACTGTCAGTGTGCGAGGGGTCAATATATTACTGGCAGTGTGTGAGAGTCAATATATTACTGTCAGTGTGAGGTCTCAATATATTACTGTCAGTGTGTGAGATGTCAATATATTACTGTCAGTGAGTGAGGGGTCAATATATTACAGTCAGTGTGTGAGGTGTCAATATATTACTGTCAGTGTTTGAGAGTCAATATATTACTGTCAGTGTGTGAGGTGTCAATATATTACTGTCAGTGTGTGAGGTGTCAATATATTACTGTCAGTGTGAGGTTCAATATATTACTGTCAGTGTGTGGGGTGTCAATATATTACTGTCAGTGAGTGCGGTGTTAATATATTACTGTCAGTGTGTGAGGTGTCAATATATTACTGTCAGTGTGTGAGGTGTCAATATATTATTGTCAGTGTGAGGTGTCACTATATTACTGTCAGTGTGTGAGAGTCAATATATTACTGTCAGTGTGAGAGTCAATATATAACTGTCAGTGTGTGAGAGTCAATATATTACTGTCAGTGTGAGAGAGTCAATATATTACTGTCAGTGTGTGAGAGTCAATATATTACTGTCAGTGTGTGGGAGTCAATATATTACTGTCAGTGTGTGAGAGTCAAGACATTACTGTCAGTGTGTGAGAATCAATATATTACTGTCAGTGTGTGAGAGTCGATATATTACTGTCACTGTGAGAGTCAATATATTACTGTCAGTGTGTGAGGTGTCAATATATTACTGTCAGTATGTGAGGTGTCAATATGTTACTGTCAGTGTGTGAGGTGTCAATATATTACTGTCAGTGTGTGAGAGTCAGTATATTACTGTCAGTGTGTGAGGTGTCAATATATTACTGTCAGTTTGTGAGGTGTCAATATATTACTGTCAGTGTGATGTTTAATATATTACTGTCAGTGTGTGGGGTGTCAATATATTACTGTCAGTGTGTGCGGTGTTAATATAATACTGTCAGTGTGTGAGGTGTCAATATATTACTGTCAGTGTGTGAGGTGTCAATATTTTACTGTCAGTGTGAGGTGTCACTATATTACTGTCAGTGTGTGAGAGTCAATATATTACTGTCAGTGTGAAAGAGTCAATATATTACTGTCAGTGTGTGAGAGTCAATATATTACTGTCAGTGTGAGAGAGTCAATATATCACTGTCAGTGTGTGAGAGTCAATATATTACTGTCAGTGTGTGGGAGTCAATATTTTACTGTCAGTGTGTGTGAGTCAATATATTACTGTCAGTGTGTGAGAATCAATATATTACTGAAAGTGTGAGAGTCAATATATTACTGTCAGTGTGTGAGAGTCAATATATTACTGTCAGTGTGAGAGTCAATATATTACTGTCAGTGTGTGAGAGTCAATATATTACTGTCAGTGTGTGAGAGTCAATATATTACTTTCAGTGTGTGAGGGGTCAATATATTACTGTCAGTGTGTGTGAGTCAATATATTACTGTCAGTGTGAGGCGTCAATATATTACTGTCAGTGTGTGAGGTGTCAATATATTACTGTCAGTTTGTGAGGGGTCAATATATTACTGTCAGTGTGTGAGAGTCAATATATTACTGTCACTGTGTGAGAGTCAATATATTACTGTCAGTGGGTGAGGTGTCAATATATTACTGTCGGTGCTTGAGGTGTCAATATGTTACTGTCAGTGTGTGAGGTGTCAATATATCACTGTCAGTGTGTGAGATGTTAATATATTACTGTCAGTGTGTGAGGTGTCAATATATTACTATCAGTGTGTGAGGTGTCAATATATTACTGTCAGTGTGTGAGGTGTCAATATATTACTGTCAGTGTGTGAGGGTCAATATATTACTGTCAGTGTGTGAGGAGTCAATACATTACTGTCAGTGTGTGAGGGTCAATATATTACTGTCAGTGTGTGAGGTGTCAATATATTACTGTCAGTGTGTGAGGTGTCAATATATTACTGTCAGTGTGAGGAGTCAATATATTACTGTCAGTGTGTGAGGTGTCAATATATTACTGTCAGTGTGTGAGGTGTCAATATATTACTGTCAGTGTGTGAGGGGTAAATATATTACTGTCAATGTGTGAGAGTCAATATATTACTGTCAGTATGTGAGAGTCAATATATTACTGTCAGTGTGTGAGAGTCAATATATTACTGTCAGTGTGTGAGTCAATCTATTACTGTCAGTGTGTGAGAGTCAATATATTAATGTCAGTGTGAGAGAATCAATATATTACTGTCAGTGTGTGAGGGGTCAATATATTACTGTCAGCGTGTGAGAGTCAATATATTACTGTCAGTGTGTGGGAGTCAATATATTACTGTCAGTGTGTGAGGAGTCAATATATTACCGTCAGTGTGTGAGGTGTCAATATATTACTGTCAGTGTGTGCGGTGTCAATATATTACTGTCAGTGTGTGAGGTGTCAATATATTACTGTCAGTGTGTGAGGTGTGAATATATTGCTGTCAGTGTGTGAGAGTCAATATATTACTGTCAGTGTGTGAGAGTCAATATATTACTGTCAGTGTGTGAGAGTCAATATATTACTGTCAGTGTGTGAGGGGTCAATATATTACTGTCAGTCTGAGAGAGTCAATGTATTACTGTCAGTGTGAGAGTGTCAATATATTACTGTCAGTGTGCGAGGGGTCATTATATTACTGTCAGTGTGTGAGAGTCAATATATTACTGTCAGTGTGAGGTCTCAATATATTACTGTCAGTGTGTGAGGTGTCAATATATTACTGTCAGTGTGTGAGGGGTCAATATATTAGAGTCAGTGTGTGACGTGCCAATATATTACTGTCAGTGTTTGAGAGTCAATATATTACTGTCAGTGTGTGAGGTGTCAATATATTACTGTCAGTGTGTGATGTGTCAATATATTACTGTCAGTGTGAGGTTCAATATATTACTGTCAGTGTGTGGGGTGTCAATATATTACTGTCAGTGTGTGCGGTGTTAATATATTACTGTCAGTGTGTGAGGTGTCAATATATTACTGTCAGTGTGTGAGGTGTCAATATATTACTGTCAGTGTGAGGTGTCACTATATTACTGTCAGTGTGTGAGAGTCAATATATTACTGTCAGTGTGAGAGTCAATATATAACTGTCAGTGTGTGACAGTCAATATATTACTGTCAGTGTGAGAGAGTCAATATATTACTGTCAGTGTGTGAGAGTCAATATATTACTGTCAGTGTGTGGGAGTCAATATATTACTGTCAGTGTGTGAGAGTCAATATATCACTGTCAGTGTGTGAGAATCAATATATTACTGTCAGTGTGTGAGAGTCGATATATTACTGTCACTGTGAGAGTCAATATATTACTGTCAGTGTGTGAGAGTCAATATATTACTGTCAGTGTGTGAGGAGTTAATATATTACTGTCAGTGTGTGAGATGTCAATATATTTCTTTCAGTGTGTGAGGAGTCAATATCTTACTGTCAGTGTGTGAGAGTCAATATATTACTGTCAGGGTGTGAGGAGTCAATATAATACTGTCTGTGTGTGAGGTGTCAATATATTACTGTCAGTGTGAGGTGTCACTATATTACTGTCAGTGTGTGAGAGTCAATATATTACTGTCAGTGTGTGAGGTGTCAATATATTACTGTCAGTGTGAGAGTCAATATATAACTGTCAGTGTGTGAGAGTCAATATATTACTGTCAGTGTGAGAGAGTCAATGTATTACTGTCAGTGTGTGAGAGTCAATATATTACTGTCAGTGTGTGGGAGTCAATATATTACTGTCAGTGTGTGAGAGTCAATATATTACTGTCAGTGTGTGAGAATCAATATATTACTGTCAGTGTGTGAGAGTCGATATATTACTGTCACTGTGAGAGTCAATATATTACTGTCAGTGTGTGAGAGTCAATATATTACTGTCAGTGTGTGAGGAGTTAATATATTACTGTCAGTGTGTGAGATGTCAATATATTTCTTTCAGTTTGTGAGGAGTCAATATATTACTGTCAGTGTGTGAGAGTCAATATATTACTGTCAGTGTGTGAGGAGTCAATATATTACTGTCTGTGTGTGAGGTGTCAATATATTACTGTCAGTGTGTGAGGTGTCAATATATTACTGTCAGTGTGAGGGTCAATATATTACTGTCAGTGTGTGAGGTGTCAATATATTTCTGTCAGTGTGTGAGAGTGAATATATTACTGTCAGTGTGTGAGAGTCACTACATTACGGTCAGTGTGTGAGGAGTCAATATATTACTGTCAGTGTGTGAGGTGTCAATATATTACTGTCAGTGTGAGGTGTCAATATATTATTGTCAGTGTGTGAGGTGTCAATATAATAATGTCTGTGTGTGAGGTGTCAATATATTACTGTCAGTGGGTGAGGTGTCAATATATTATTGTCAGTGTGTGAGGTGTCACTATATTACTGTCAGTGTGTGAGGTGTCAATATATTACTGTCAGTGTGTGAGGTGTCAATATATTACTGTCAGTGTGTAGGGTGTCAAAATATTACTGTCAGTGTGTGGGGTTTCAATATATTACTGTCAGTGTGTGATGTGTCAATATATACTGTCAGTGTGTGAGGTGTAAATATATTACTGTCAGTGTGTGAGATGTCAATATATTTCTTTCAGTGTGTGAGGAGTCAATATATTACTGTCAGTGTGTGAGAGTCAATATATTACTGTCAGGGTGTGAGGAGTCAATATATTACTGTCTGTGTGTGAGGTGTCAATATATTACTGTCTGTGTGTGAGGTGTCAATATATTACTGTCAGTGTGTGAGGTGTCAATATATTACTGTCAGTGTGAGGGTCAATATATTACTGTCAGTGTGTGAGGTGTCAATATATTTCTGTCAGTGTGTGAGAGTCAATATATTACAGTCAGTGTGTGAGAGTCAATATATTACGGTCAGTGTGTGAGGAGTCAATATATTACTGTCAGTGTGTGAGGTGTCAATATATTACTGTCAGTGTGAGGTGTCAATATATTACTGTCAGTGTGTGAGGTGTCAATATATTAATGTCTGTGTGTGAGGTGTCAATATATTACTGTCAGTGGTTGAGGTGTCAATATATTACTGTCAGTGTGTGAGGTGTCAATATATTACTGTCTGTGTGTGAGGTGTCAATATATTACTGTCAGTGTGAGGTGTCAATGTATTACTGTCAGTGTGTAGGGTGTCAATATATTACTGTCAGTGTGTGGGGTTTCAATATTTTACTGTCAGTGTGTGATGTGTCAATATATACTGTCAGTGTGTGAGGTGTAAATATATTACTGTCAGTGTGTGAGGTGTCAATATATTACTGTCAGTGTGTGAGGTGTCAATATATTACTTTCAGTGTGTGAGGGGTCAATATATTACTGTCAGTCTGTAAGGTGTCAATATATTACTGTCAGTGTGTGAGGGGTCAATATATTTCTGTCAGTGTGTGAGGGGTCAATATATTACTGTCACCTTGTCAGGGGTCAATATATTACTGTCAGTGTGTGAGAGTCAATATATTACTGTCAGTGTGTGAGGGATCAATATATTACTGTCAGTGTGTGAGGGTCAATATGTTACTGTCAGTGTGTGAGTTGTCAATATATTACTGTCAGTGTGTGAGGTGTCAATATATTACTGTCAGTGTGAGGAGTCAATATATTACTGTCAGTGTGTGAGGTGTCAACATATTACTGTCAGTGTGTGAGGTGTCAATATATTACTGTCAGTGTGTGAGGTGTCAATATAGTACTGACAGTGTGTGAGGAGTCAATATATTCCTGCCAGTGTGTGAGGAGTCAATATATTACTGTCATTGTGTGAGGTGTCAATATATTACTGTCAGTGAGTGAGGGTCAATATATTACTGTCAGTGTGTGAGGAGTTAATATATTACTGTCAGTGTGTGAGATGTCAATATATTACTTTCAGTGTGTGAGGAGTCAATATATTACTGTCAGTGTGAGGGTCAATATATTACTGGCAGTGTGTGAGGTGTCAATATATTACTGTCAGTGAGTGAGGGTCAATATATTACTGTCAGTGTGTGAGGAGTTAATATATTACTGTCAGTGTGTGAGATGTCAATATATTACTTTCAGTGTGTGAGGAGTCAATATATTACTGTCAGTGTGTGAGAGTCAATATATTACTGTCAGTGTGTGAGGAGTCAATATATTACTGTCTGTGTGTGAGGTGTCAATATATTACTGTCAGTGTGTGAGGTGTCAATATATTACTGTCAGTCTGAGGGTCAATATATTACTGTCAGTGTTTGCGGTGTCAATATATTACTGTCAGTGTGTGAAGTGTCAATATATTACTTTGAGTGTGTGATGGGTCAATATATTACTGTTAGTGTGTGAGGCGTCAATATATTACTGTCAGTGTGTGAAGGGTCAATATATTTCTGTCAGTGTGAGGTGTCAATATATTACTGTCAGTCTGTGAGGTGTCAATATATTACTGTCAGTGTGTGAGGGATCAATATATTACTGTCAGTGTGTGAGGGGTCAATATATTGCCGTCAGTGTGTCAGGGGCCAATATATTACTGTCAGTGTGTGAGAGTCAATATATTACTGTCAGTGTGTGAGGGGTCAATATATTACTGTCAGTGTGTGAGAGTCAATATATTACTGTCAGTGTAGTCAATATATTACTGTCAGTGTGTGAGGGGTAAATATATTACTGTCAGTGTGTGAGAGTCAATATATTACTGTCAGTGTGTGAGAGTCAATATATTACTGTCAGTGTGTGAGAGTCAATATATTACTGTCAGTGTGTGAGTCAATCTATTACTGTGTGTGTGTGAGTCAATATATTACTGTCAGTGTGTGAGAGTCAAAATATTACTGTCAGTGTGAGAGAGTCAATATATTACTGTCAGTGTGTGAGGGGTCAATAAAGTACTGTCAGTGTGTGAGAGTCACTATATTACGGTCAGTGTGTGAGGAGTCAATATATTACTGTCAGTGTGTGAGGTGTCAATATATTACTGTCAGTGTGAGGTGTCAATATATTATTGTCAGTGTGTGAGGTGTCAATATAATAATGTCTGTGTGTGAGGTGTCAATATATTACTGTCAGTGGGTGAGGTGTCAATATATTATTATCAGTGTGTGAGGTGTCACTATATTACTGTCAGTGTGTGAGGTGTCAATATATTACTGTCAGTGTGTGAGGTGTCAATATATTACTGTCAGTGTGTAGGGTGTCAATATATTACTGTCAGTGTGTGGGGTTTCAATATATTACTGTCAGTGTGTGATGTGTCAATATATACTGTCAGTGTGTGAGGTGTAAATATATTACTGTCTGTGTGTGAGGTGTCAATATATTACTGTCTGTGTGTGAGGTGTCAATATATTACTGTCAGTGTGTGAGGTGTCAATATATTACTGTCAGTGTGAGGGTCAATATATTACTGTCAGTGTGTGAGGTGTCAATATATTTCTGTCAGTGTGTGAGAGTCAATATATTACAGTCAGTGTGTGAGAGTCAATATATTACGGTCAGTGTGTGAGGAGTCAATATATTACTGTCAGTGTGTGAGGTGTCAATATATTACTGTCAGTGTGAGGTGTCAATATATTACTGTCAGTGTGTGAGGTGTCAATATATTAATGTCTGTGTGTGAGGTGTCAATATATTACTGTCAGTGGTTGAGGTGTCAATATATTACTGTCAGTGTGTGAGGTGTCAATATATTACTGTCAGTGTGTGAGGTGTCAATATATTACTGTCAGTGTGAGGTGTCAATATATTACTGTCAGTGTGTAGGGTGTCAATATATTACTGTCAGTGTGTGGGGTTTCAATATTTTACTGTCAGTGTGTGATGTGTCAATATATACTGTCAGTGTGTGAGGTGTAAATATATTACTGTCAGTGTGTGAGGTGTCAATATATTACTGTCAGTGTGTGAGGTGTCAATATATTACTTTCAGTGTGTGAGGGGTCAATATATTACTGTCAGTCTGTAAGGTGTCAATATATTACTGTCAGTGTGTGAGGGGTCAATATATTTCTGTCAGTGTGTGAGGGGTCAATATATTACTGTCACCTTGTCAGGGGTCAATATATTACTGTCAGTGTGTGAGAGTCAATATATTACTGTCAGTGTGTGAGGGATCAATATATTACTGTCAGTGTGTGAGGGTCAATATGTTACTGTCAGTGTGTGAGTTGTCAATATATTACTGTCAGTGTGTGAGGTGTCAATATATTACTGTCAGTGTGAGGAGTCAATATATTACTGTCAGTGTGTGAGGTGTCAACATATTACTGTCAGTGTGTGAGGTGTCAATATATTACTGTCAGTGTGTGAGGTGTCAATATAGTACTGTCAGTGTGTGAGGAGTCAATATATTCCTGTCAGTGTGTGAGGAGTCAATATATTACTGTCATTGTGTGAGGTGTCAATATATTACTGTCAGTGAGTGAGGGTCAATATATTACTGTCAGTGTGTGAGGAGTTAATATATTACTGTCAGTGTGTGAGATGTCAATATATTACTTTCAGTGTGTGAGGAGTCAATATATTACTGTCAGTGTGAGGGTCAATATATTACTGGCAGTGTGTGAGGTGTCAATATATTACTGTCAGTGAGTGAGGGTCAATATATTACTGTCAGTGTGTGAGGAGTTAATATATTACTGTCAGTGTGTGAGATGTCAATATATTACTTTCAGTGTGTGAGGAGTCAATATATTACTGTCAGTGTGTGAGAGTCAATATATTACTGTCAGTGTGTGAGGAGTCAATATATTACTGTCTGTGTGTGAGGTGTCAATATATTACTGTCAGTGTGTGAGGTGTCAATATATTACTGTCAGTCTGAGGGTCAATATATTACTGTCAGTGTTTGCGGTGTCAATATATTACTGTCAGTGTGTGAAGTGTCAATATATTACTTTGAGTGTGTGATGGGTCAATATATTACTGTTAGTGTGTGAGGCGTCAATATATTACTGTCAGTGTGTGAAGGGTCAATATATTTCTGTCAGTGTGAGGTGTCAATATATTACTGTCAGTCTGTGAGGTGTCAATATATTACTGTCAGTGTGTGAGGGATCAATATATTACTGTCAGTGTGTGAGGGGTCAATATATTGCCGTCAGTGTGTCAGGGGCCAATATATTACTGTCAGTGTGTGAGAGTCAATATATTACTGTCAGTGTGTGAGGGGTCAATATATTACTGTCAGTGTGTGAGAGTCAATATATTACTGTCAGTGTAGTCAATATATTACTGTCAGTGTGTGAGGGGTAAATATATTACTGTCAGTGTGTGAGAGTCAATATATTACTGTCAGTGTGTGAGAGTCAATATATTACTGTCAGTGTGTGAGAGTCAATATATTACTGTCAGTGTGTGAGTCAATCTATTACTGTGTGTGTGTGAGTCAATATATTACTGTCAGTGTGTGAGAGTCAAAATATTACTGTCAGTGTGAGAGAGTCAATATATTACTGTCAGTGTGTGAGGGGTCAATAAAGTACTGTCAGTGTGTGAGAGTCAAAAAATTACTGTCAGTGTGAGGACTCAATATGTTACTGTCAGTGTGTGAGGTGTCAATATATTACTGTCAGTGTGAGGGTCAATATATTACTGTCAGTGTGTGAGGTGTCAATATATTTCTGTCAGTGTGTGAGAGTCAATATATTACAGTCAGTGTGTGAGAGTCAATATATTACGGTCAGTGTGTGAGGAGTCAATATATTACTGTCAGTGTGTGAGGTGTCAATATATTACTGTCA
This sequence comes from Somniosus microcephalus, assembly GCF_052327205.1. Lineage (NCBI taxonomy): Eukaryota > Metazoa > Chordata > Chondrichthyes > Squaliformes > Somniosidae > Somniosus > Somniosus microcephalus. The sequence continues at coordinate 43,829,254 of NC_141001.1, forward strand.
GTGTGAGGTGTCAATATATTACTGTCAGTGTGTGAGGTGTCAATATATTAATGTCTGTGTGTGAGGTGTCAATATATTACTGTCAGTGGTTGAGGTGTCAATATATTACTGTCAGTGTGTGAGGTGTCAATATATTACTGTCAGTGTGTGAGGTGTCAATATATTACTGTCAGTGTGAGGTGTCAATATATTACTGTCAGTGTGTAGGGTGTCAATATATTACTGTCAGTGTGTGGGGTTTCAATATTTTACTGTCAGTGTGTGATGTGTCAATATATACTGTCAGTGTGTGAGGTGTAAATATATTACTGTCAGTGTGTGAGGTGTCAATATATTACTGTCAGTGTGTGAGGTGTCAATATATTACTTTCAGTGTGTGAGGGGTCAATATATTACTGTCAGTCTGTAAGGTGTCAATATATTACTGTCAGTGAGTGAGGGTCAATATATTACTGTCAGTGTGTGAGGAGTTAATATATTACTGTCAGTGTGTGAGATGTCAATATATTACTTTCAGTGTGTGAGGAGTCAATATATTACTGTCAGTGTGAGGGTCAATATATTACTGGCAGTGTGTGAGGTGTCAATATATTACTGTCAGTGAGTGAGGGTCAATATATTACTGTCAGTGTGTGAGGAGTTAATATATTACTGTCAGTGTGTGAGATGTCAATATATTACTTTCAGTGTGTGAGGAGTCAATATATTACTGTCAGTGTGTGAGAGTCAATATATTACTGTCAGTGTGTGAGGAGTCAATATATTACTGTCTGTGTGTGAGGTGTCAATATATTACTGTCAGTGTGTGAGGTGTCAATATATTACTGTCAGTCTGAGGGTCAATATATTACTGTCAGTGTTTGCGGTGTCAATATATTACTGTCAGTGTGTGAAGTGTCAATATATTACTTTGAGTGTGTGATGGGTCAATATATTACTGTTAGTGTGTGAGGCGTCAATATATTACTGTCAGTGTGTGAAGGGTCAATATATTTCTGTCAGTGTGAGGTGTCAATATATTACTGTCAGTCTGTGAGGTGTCAATATATTACTGTCAGTGTGTGAGGGATCAATATATTACTGTCAGTGTGTGAGGGGTCAATATATTGCCGTCAGTGTGTCAGGGGCCAATATATTACTGTCAGTGTGTGAGAGTCAATATATTACTGTCAGTGTGTGAGGGGTCAATATATTACTGTCAGTGTGTGAGAGTCAATATATTACTGTCAGTGTAGTCAATATATTACTGTCAGTGTGTGAGGGGTAAATATATTACTGTCAGTGTGTGAGAGTCAATATATTACTGTCAGTGTGTGAGAGTCAATATATTACTGTCAGTGTGTGAGAGTCAATATATTACTGTCAGTGTGTGAGTCAATCTATTACTGTGTGTGTGTGAGTCAATATATTACTGTCAGTGTGTGAGAGTCAAAATATTACTGTCAGTGTGAGAGAGTCAATATATTACTGTCAGTGTGTGAGGGGTCAATAAAGTACTGTCAGTGTGTGAGAGTCAAAAAATTACTGTCAGTGTGAGGACTCAATATGTTACTGTCAGTGTGTGAGGTGTCAATATATTACTGTCAGTGTGTGAGGGGTCAATATATTACTGTCAGTGTGTGAGAGTCAATATATTACTGTCAGTGTGTGAGGGGTCAATATATTACTGTCAGTTTGAGAGAGTCAATATATTACTGTCAGTGTGAGAGTGTCAATATATTACTGTCAGTGTGTGAGGGGTCAATATATTACTGTCAGTGTGTGAGAGTCAATATATTACTGTCAGTGTGAGAGAGTCAATATATTACTGTCAGTGTGTGAGGGGTCAATATATTACTGTCAGTTTGAGAGAGTCAATATATTACTGTCAGTGTGAGAGTGTCAATATATTACTGTCAGTGTGTGAGGGGTCAATATATTACTGTCAGTGTGTGAGAGTCAATATATTACTGTCAGTGTGAGAGTGTCAATATATTACTGTCAGTGTGTGAGCTGTCAATATATTACTGTCAGTGTGCGAGGGGTCAATATATTACAGTCAGTGTGTGAGGTGTCAATATATTACTGTCAGTGTGAGGTGTCAATATATTACTGTCAGTGTGTGAGGTGTCAATATATTACTGTCAGTGTGTGAGGTGTCAATATATTACTGTCAGTGTGTGAGGTGTCAATATATTACTGTCAGTGTGAGGGTCAATATATTACTGTCAGTGTGTGAGGGGTAAATATATTACTGTCAATGTGTGAGAGTCAAAATATTACTGTCAGTATGTGAGAGTCAATATATTACTGTCAGTGTGTGAGAGTCAATATATTACTGTCAGTGTGTGAGTCAATCTATTACTGTCAGTGTGTGAGAGTCAATATATTAATGTCAGTGTGAGAGAATCAATATATTACTGTCAGTGTGTGAGGGGTCAATATATTACTGTCAGCGTGTGAGAGTCAATATATTACTGTCAGTGTGTGGGAGTCAATATATTACTGTCAGTGTGTGAGAGTCAATATATTACTGTCAGTGTGTGAGAGTCAATATATTACTGTCAGTGTGTGAGAGTCAATATATTACTGTCAGTGTGTGAGGAGTCAATATATTACCGTCAGTGTGTGAGGTGTCAATATATTACTGTCAGTGTGTGCGGTGTCAATATATTACTGTCAGTGTGTGAGGTGTCAATATATTACTGTCAGTGTGTGAGGTGTGAATATATTGCTGTCAGTGTGTGAGAGTCAATATATTACTGTCAGTGTGTGAGAGTCAATATATTACTGTCAGTGTGTGAGGGGTCAATATATTAGAGTCAGTGTGTGACGTGCCAATATATTACTGTCAGTGTTTGAGAGTCAATATATTACTGTCAGTGTGTGAGGTGTCAATATATTACTGTCAGTGTGTGATGTGTCAATATATTACTGTCAGTGTGAGGTTCAATATATTACTGTCAGTGTGTGGGGTGTCAATATATTACTGTCAGTGTGTGCGGTGTTAATATATTACTGTCAGTGTGTGAGGTGTCAATATATTACTGTCAGTGTGTGAGGTGTCAATATATTACTGTCAGTGTGAGGTGTCACTATATTACTGTCAGTGTGTGAGAGTCAATATATTACTGTCAGTGTGAGAGTCAATATATAACTGTCAGTGTGTGAGAGTCAATATATTACTGTCAGTGTGAGAGAGTCAATATATTACTGTCAGTGTGTGAGAGTCAATATATTACTGTCAGTGTGTGGGAGTCAATATATTACTGTCAGTGTGTGAGAGTCAATATATCACTGTCAGTGTGTGAGAATCAATATATTACTGTCAGTGTGTGAGAGTCGATATATTACTGTCACTGTGAGAGTCAATATATTACTGTCAGTGTGTGAGAGTCAATATATTACTGTCAGTGTGTGAGGAGTTAATATATTACTGTCAGTGTGTGAGATGTCAATATATTTCTTTCAGTGTGTGAGGAGTCAATATCTTACTGTCAGTGTGTGAGAGTCAATATATTACTGTCAGGGTGTGAGGAGTCAATATAATACTGTCTGTGTGTGAGGTGTCAATATATTACTGTCAGTGTGAGGTGTCACTATATTACTGTCAGTGTGTGAGAGTCAATATATTACTGTCAGTGTGTGAGGTGTCAATATATTACTGTCAGTGTGAGAGTCAATATATAACTGTCAGTGTGTGAGAGTCAATATATTACTGTCAGTGTGAGAGAGTCAATGTATTACTGTCAGTGTGTGAGAGTCAATATATTACTGTCAGTGTGTGGGAGTCAATATATTACTGTCAGTGTGTGAGAGTCAATATATTACTGTCAGTGTGTGAGAATCAATATATTACTGTCAGTGTGTGAGAGTCGATATATTACTGTCACTGTGAGAGTCAATATATTACTGTCAGTGTGTGAGAGTCAATATATTACTGTCAGTGTGTGAGGAGTTAATATATTACTGTCAGTGTGTGAGATGTCAATATATTTCTTTCAGTTTGTGAGGAGTCAATATATTACTGTCAGTGTGTGAGAGTCAATATATTACTGTCAGTGTGTGAGGAGTCAATATATTACTGTCTGTGTGTGAGGTGTCAATATATTACTGTCAGTGTGTGAGGTGTCAATATATTACTGTCAGTGTGAGGGTCAATATATTACTGTCAGTGTGTGAGGTGTCAATATATTTCTGTCAGTGTGTGAGAGTGAATATATTACTGTCAGTGTGTGAGAGTCACTACATTACGGTCAGTGTGTGAGGAGTCAATATATTACTGTCAGTGTGTGAGGTGTCAATATATTACTGTCAGTGTGAGGTGTCAATATATTATTGTCAGTGTGTGAGGTGTCAATATAATAATGTCTGTGTGTGAGGTGTCAATATATTACTGTCAGTGGGTGAGGTGTCAATATATTATTGTCAGTGTGTGAGGTGTCACTATATTACTGTCAGTGTGTGAGGTGTCAATATATTACTGTCAGTGTGTGAGGTGTCAATATATTACTGTCAGTGTGTAGGGTGTCAATATATTACTGTCAGTGTGTGGGGTTTCAATATATTACTGTCAGTGTGTGATGTGTCAATATATACTGTCAGTGTGTGAGGTGTAAATATATTACTGTCAGTGTGTGAGATGTCAATATATTTCTTTCAGTGTGTGAGGAGTCAATATATTACTGTCAGTGTGTGAGAGTCAATATATTACTGTCAGGGTGTGAGGAGTCAATATATTACTGTCTGTGTGTGAGGTGTCAATATATTACTGTCTGTGTGTGAGGTGTCAATATATTACTGTCAGTGTGTGAGGTGTCAATATATTACTGTCAGTGTGAGGGTCAATATATTACTGTCAGTGTGTGAGGTGTCAATATATTTCTGTCAGTGTGTGAGAGTCAATATATTACAGTCAGTGTGTGAGAGTCAATATATTACGGTCAGTGTGTGAGGAGTCAATATATTACTGTCAGTGTGTGAGGTGTCAATATATTACTGTCAGTGTGAGGTGTCAATATATTACTGTCAGTGTGTGAGGTGTCAATATATTAATGTCTGTGTGTGAGGTGTCAATATATTACTGTCAGTGGTTGAGGTGTCAATATATTACTGTCAGTGTGTGAGGTGTCAATATATTACTGTCTGTGTGTGAGGTGTCAATATATTACTGTCAGTGTGAGGTGTCAATATATTACTGTCAGTGTGTAGGGTGTCAATATATTACTGTCAGTGTGTGGGGTTTCAATATTTTACTGTCAGTGTGTGATGTGTCAATATATACTGTCAGTGTGTGAGGTGTAAATATATTACTGTCAGTGTGTGAGGTGTCAATATATTACTGTCAGTGTGTGAGGTGTCAATATATTACTTTCAGTGTGTGAGGGGTCAATATATTACTGTCAGTCTGTAAGGTGTCAATATATTACTGTCAGTGTGTGAGGGGTCAATATATTTCTGTCAGTGTGTGAGGGGTCAATATATTACTGTCACCTTGTCAGGGGTCAATATATTACTGTCAGTGTGTGAGAGTCAATATATTACTGTCAGTGTGTGAGGGATCAATATATTACTGTCAGTGTGTGAGGGTCAATATGTTACTGTCAGTGTGTGAGTTGTCAATATATTACTGTCAGTGTGTGAGGTGTCAATATATTACTGTCAGTGTGAGGAGTCAATATATTACTGTCAGTGTGTGAGGTGTCAACATATTACTGTCAGTGTGTGAGGTGTCAATATATTACTGTCAGTGTGTGAGGTGTCAATATAGTACTGTCAGTGTGTGAGGAGTCAATATATTCCTGCCAGTGTGTGAGGAGTCAATATATTACTGTCATTGTGTGAGGTGTCAATATATTACTGTCAGTGAGTGAGGGTCAATATATTACTGTCAGTGTGTGAGGAGTTAATATATTACTGTCAGTGTGTGAGATGTCAATATATTACTTTCAGTGTGTGAGGAGTCAATATATTACTGTCAGTGTGAGGGTCAATATATTACTGGCAGTGTGTGAGGTGTCAATATATTACTGTCAGTGAGTGAGGGTCAATATATTACTGTCAGTGTGTGAGGAGTTAATATATTACTGTCAGTGTGTGAGATGTCAATATATTACTTTCAGTGTGTGAGGAGTCAATATATTACTGTCAGTGTGTGAGAGTCAATATATTACTGTCAGTGTGTGAGGAGTCAATATATTACTGTCTGTGTGTGAGGTGTCAATATATTCCTGTCAGTGTGTGAGGTGTCAATATATTACTGTCAGTCTGAGGGTCAATATATTACTGTCAGTGTTTGCGGTGTCAATATATTACTGTCAGTGTGTGAAGTGTCAATATATTACTTTGAGTGTGTGATGGGTCAATATATTACTGTTAGTGTGTGAGGCGTCAATATATTACTGTCAGTGTGTGAAGGGTCAATATATTTCTGTCAGTGTGAGGTGTCAATATATTACTGTCAGTCTGTGAGGTGTCAATATATTACTGTCAGTGTGTGAGGGATCAATATATTACTGTCAGTGTGTGAGGGGTCAATATATTGCCGTCAGTGTGTCAGGGGCCAATATATTACTGTCAGTGTGTGAGAGTCAATATATTACTGTCAGTGTGTGAGGGGTCAATATATTACTGTCAGTGTGTGAGAGTCAATATATTACTGTCAGTGTAGTCAATATATTACTGTCAGTGTGTGAGGGGTAAATATATTACTGTCAGTGTGTGAGAGTCAATATATTACTGTCAGTGTGTGAGAGTCAATATATTACTGTCAGTGTGTGAGAGTCAATATATTACTGTCAGTGTGTGAGTCAATCTATTACTGTGTGTGTGTGAGTCAATATATTACTGTCAGTGTGTGAGAGTCAAAATATTACTGTCAGTGTGAGAGAGTCAATATATTACTGTCAGTGTGTGAGGGGTCAATAAAGTACTGTCAGTGTGTGAGAGTCACTATATTACGGTCAGTGTGTGAGGAGTCAATATATTACTGTCAGTGTGTGAGGTGTCAATATATTACTGTCAGTGTGAGGTGTCAATATATTATTGTCAGTGTGTGAGGTGTCAATATAATAATGTCTGTGTGTGAGGTGTCAATATATTACTGTCAGTGGGTGAGGTGTCAATATATTATTATCAGTGTGTGAGGTGTCACTATATTACTGTCAGTGTGTGAGGTGTCAATATATTACTGTCAGTGTGTGAGGTGTCAATATATTACTGTCAGTGTGTAGGGTGTCAATATATTACTGTCAGTGTGTGGGGTTTCAATATATTACTGTCAGTGTGTGATGTGTCAATATATACTGTCAGTGTGTGAGGTGTAAATATATTACTGTCTGTGTGTGAGGTGTCAATATATTACTGTCTGTGTGTGAGGTGTCAATATATTACTGTCAGTGTGTGAGGTGTCAATATATTACTGTCAGTGTGAGGGTCAATATATTACTGTCAGTGTGTGAGGTGTCAATATATTTCTGTCAGTGTGTGAGAGTCAATATATTACAGTCAGTGTGTGAGAGTCAATATATTACGGTCAGTGTGTGAGGAGTCAATATATTACTGTCAGTGTGTGAGGTGTCAATATATTACTGTCAGTGTGAGGTGTCAATATATTACTGTCAGTGTGTGAGGTGTCAATATATTAATGTCTGTGTGTGAGGTGTCAATATATTACTGTCAGTGGTTGAGGTGTCAATATATTACTGTCAGTGTGTGAGGTGTCAATATATTACTGTCAGTGTGTGAGGTGTCAATATATTACTGTCAGTGTGAGGTGTCAATATATTACTGTCAGTGTGTAGGGTGTCAATATATTACAGTCAGTGTGTGGGGTTTCAATATTTTACTGTCAGTGTGTGATGTGTCAATATATACTGTCAGTGTGTGAGGTGTAAATATATTACTGTCAGTGTGTGAGGTGTCAATATATTACTGTCAGTGTGTGAGGTGTCAATATATTACTTTCAGTGTGTGAGGGGTCAATATATTACTGTCAGTCTGTAAGGTGTCAATATATTACTGTCAGTGAGTGAGGGTCAATATATTACTGTCAGTGTGTGAGGAGTTAATATATTACTGTCAGTGTGTGAGATGTCAATATATTACTTTCAGTGTGTGAGGAGTCAATATATTACTGTCAGTGTGAGGGTCAATATATTACTGGCAGTGTGTGAGGTGTCAATATATTACTGTCAGTGAGTGAGGGTCAATATATTACTGTCAGTGTGTGAGGAGTTAATATATTACTGTCAGTGTGTGAGATGTCAATATATTACTTTCAGTGTGTGAGGAGTCAATATATTACTGTCAGTGTGTGAGAGTCAATATATTACTGTCAGTGTGTGAGGAGTCAATATATTACTGTCTGTGTGTGAGGTGTCAATATATTACTGTCAGTGTGTGAGGTGTCAATATATTACTGTCAGTCTGAGGGTCAATATATTACTGTCAGTGTTTGCGGTGTCAATATATTACTGTCAGTGTGTGAAGTGTCAATATATTACTTTGAGTGTGTGATGGGTCAATATATTACTGTTAGTGTGTGAGGCGTCAATATATTACTGTCAGTGTGTGAAGGGTCAATATATTTCTGTCAGTGTGAGGTGTCAATATATTACTGTCAGTCTGTGAGGTGTCAATATATTACTGTCAGTGTGTGAGGGATCAATATATTACTGTCAGTGTGTGAGGGGTCAATATATTGCCGTCAGTGTGTCAGGGGCCAATATATTACTGTCAGTGTGTGAGAGTCAATATATTACTGTCAGTGTGTGAGGGGTCAATATATTACTGTCAGTGTGTGAGAGTCAATATATTACTGTCAGTGTAGTCAATATATTACTGTCAGTGTGTGAGGGGTAAATATATTACTGTCAGTGTGTGAGAGTCAATATATTACTGTCAGTGTGTGAGAGTCAATATATTACTGTCAGTGTGTGAGAGTCAATATATTACTGTCAGTGTGTGAGTCAATCTATTACTGTGTGTGTGTGAGTCAATATATTACTGTCAGTGTGTGAGAGTCAAAATATTACTGTCAGTGTGAGAGAGTCAATATATTACTGTCAGTGTGTGAGGGGTCAATAAAGTACTGTCAGTGTGTGAGAGTCAAAAAATTACTGTCAGTGTGAGGACTCAATATGTTACTGTCAGTGTGTGAGGTGTCAATATATTACTGTCAGTGTGTGAGGGGTCAATATATTACTGTCAGTGTGTGAGAGTCAATATATTACTGTCAGTGTGTGAGGGGTCAATATATTACTGTCAGTTTGAGAGAGTCAATATATTACTGTCAGTGTGAGAGTGTCAATATATTACTGTCAGTGTGTGAGGGGTCAATATATTACTGTCAGTGTGTGAGAGTCAATATATTACTGTCAGTGTGAGAGAGTCAATATATTACTGTCAGTGTGTGAGGGGTCAATATATTACTGTCAGTTTGAGAGAGTCAATATATTACTGTCAGTGTGAGAGTGTCAATATATTACTGTCAGTGTGTGAGGGGTCAATATATTACTGTCAGTGTGTGAGAGTCAATATATTACTGTCAGTGTGAGAGTGTCAATATATTACTGTCAGTGTGTGAGCTGTCAATATATTACTGTCAGTGTGCGAGGGGTCAATATATTACAGTCAGTGTGTGAGGTGTCAATATATTACTGTCAGTGTGAGGTGTCAATATATTACTGTCAGTGTGTGAGGTGTCAATATATTACTGTCAGTGTGTGAGGTGTCAATATATTACTGTCAGTGTGTGAGGTGTCAATATATTACTGTCAGTGTGAGGGTCAATATATTACTGTCAGTGTGTGAGGGGTAAATATATTACTGTCAATGTGTGAGAGTCAAAATATTACTGTCAGTATGTGAGAGTCAATATATTACTGTCAGTGTGTGAGAGTCAATATATTACTGTCAGTGTGTGAGTCAATCTATTACTGTCAGTGTGTGAGAGTCAATATATTAATGTCAGTGTGAGAGAATCAATATATTACTGTCAGTGTGTGAGGGGTCAATATATTACTGTCAGCGTGTGAGAGTCAATATATTACTGTCAGTGTGTGGGAGTCAATATATTACTGTCAGTGTGTGAGAGTCAATATATTACTTTCAGTGTGTGAGAGTCAATATATTACTGTCAGTGTGTGAGAGTCAATATATTACTGTCAGTGTGTGAGGAGTCAATATATTACCGTCAGTGTGTGAGGTGTCAATATATTACTGTCAGTGTGTGCGGTGTCAATATATTACTGTCAGTGTGTGAGGTGTCAATATATTACTGTCAGTGTGTGAGGTGTGAATATATTGCTGTCAGTGTGTGAGAGTCAATATATTACTGTCAGTGTGTGAGAGTCAATATATTACTGTCAGTGTGAGAGTGTCAATATATTACTGTCAGTGTGCGAGGGGTCAATATATTACTGTCAGTGTGTGAGGTGTCAATATATTACTGTCAGTGTGTGGGGTGTCAATATATTACTGTCAGTGTGTGCGGTGTTAATATATTACTGTCAGTGTGTGAGGTGTCAATATATTACTGTCAGTGTGTGAGGTGTCAATATGTTACTGTCAGTGTGAGGTGTCACTATATTACTGTCAGTGTGTGAGAGTCAATATATTACTGTCAGTGTGAGAGTCAATATATAACTGTCAGTGTGTGAGAGTCAATATATTACTGTCAGTGTGAGAGAGTCAATATATTACTGTCAGTGTGTGAGAGACAATATATTACTGTCAGTGTGTGGGAGTCAATATATTACTGTCAGTGTGTGAGAATCAATATATTACTGTCAGTGTGTGAGAGTCGATATATTACTGTCACTGTGAGAGTCAATATATTACTGTCAGTGTGTGAGAGTCAATATATTACTGTCAGTGTGTGAGGAGTTAATATATTACTGTCAGTGTGTGAGATGTCAATATATTTCTTTCAGTGTGTGAGGAGTCAATATATTACTGTCAGTGTGTGAGAGTCAATATATTACTGTCAGGGTGTGAGGAGTCAATATATTGCTGTCTGTGTGTGAGGTGTCAATATATTACTGTCAGTGTGTGAGGTGTCAATATATTACTGTCAGTGTGAGGGTCAATATATTACTGTCAGTGTGTGAGGTGTCAATATATTTCTGTCAGTGTGTGAGAGTCAATATATTACTGTCAGTGTGTGAGAGTCAATATATTACGGTCAGTGTGTGAGGAGTCAATATATTACTGTCAGTGTGTGAGGTGTCAATATATTACTGTCAGTGTGAGGTGTCAATATATTACTGTCAGTGTGTGAGGTGTCAATATATTACTGTCAGTGTGTGAGAGTCAATATATTACTGTCAGTGTGTGAGAGTCAATATATTACTGTCAGTGTGTGAGGGGTCAATATATTACTGTCAGTTTGAGAGAGTCAATATATTACTGTCAGTGTGAGAGTGTCAATATATTACTGTCAGTGTGTGAGGGGTCAATATATTACTGTCAGTGTGTGAGAGTCAATATATTACTGTCAGTGTGAGAGAGTCAATATATTACTGTCAGTGTGTGAGGGGTCAATATATTACTGTCAGTTTGAGAGAGTCAATATATTACTGTCAGTGTGAGAGTGTCAATATATTACTGTCAGTGTGTGAGGTGTCAATATATTACTGTCAGTGTGCGAGGGGTCAATATATTACAGTCAGTGTGTGACGTGTCAATATATTACTGTCAGTGTGAGGTGTCAATATATTACTGTCAGTGTGTGAGGTGTCAATATATTACTGTCAGTGTGTGAGGTGTCAATATATTACTGTCAGTGTGAGGGTCAATATATTACTGTCAGTGTGTGAGGGGTAAATATATTACTGTCAATGTGTGAGAGTCAAAATATTACTGTCAGTATGTGAGAGTCAATATATTACTGTCAGTGTGTGAGAGTCAATATATTACTGTCAGTGTGTGAGTCAATCTATTACTGTCAGTGTGTGAGAGTCAATATATTAATGTCAGTGTGAGAGAATCAATATATTACTGTCAGTGTGTGAGGGGTCAATATATTACTGTCAGCGTGTGAGAGTCAATATATTACTGTCAGTGTGTGGGAGTCAATATATTACTGTCAGTGTGTGAGAGTCAATATATTACTGTCAGTGTGTGAGAGTCAATATATTACTGTCAGTGTGTGAGAGTCAATATATTACTGTCAGTGTGTGAGGAGTCAATATATTACCGTCAGTGTGTGAGGTGTCAATATATTACTGTCAGTGTGTGCGGTGTCAATATATTACTGTCAGTGTGTGCGGTGTCAATATATTACTGTCAGTGTGTGCGGTGTTAATATATTACTGTCAGTTTGTGAGGTGTCAATATATTACTGTCGGTGTGTGAGGTGTCAATATGTTACTGTCAGTGTGAGGTGTCACTATATTACTGTCAGTGTGTGAGAGTCAATATATTACTGTCAGTGTGAGAGTCAATATATAACTGTCAGTGTGTGAGAGTCAATATATTACTGTCAGTGTGAGAGAGTCAATATATTACTGTCAGTGTGTGAGAGACAATATATTACTGTCAGTGTGTGGGAGTCAATATATTACTGTCAGTGTGTGAGAGTCAATATATTACTGTCAGTGTGTGAGAATCAATATATTACTGTCAGTGTGTGAGAGTCGATATATTACTGTCACTGTGAGAGTCAATATATTACTGTCAGTGTGTGAGAGTCAATATATTACTGTCAGTGTGAGGGTCAATATATTACTGTCAGTGTGTGAGGGGTAAATATATTACTGTCAATGTGTGAGAGTCAAAATATTACTGTCAGTATGTGAGAGTCAATATATTACTGTCAGTGTGTGAGAGTCAATATATTACTGTCAGTGTGTGAGTCAATCTATTACTGTCAGTGTGTGAGAGTCAATATATTAATGTCAGTGTGAGAGAATCAATATATTACTGTCAGTGTGTGAGGGGTCAATATATTACTGTCAGCGTGTGAGAGTCAATATATTACTGTCAGTGTGTGGGAGTCAATATATTACTGTCAGTGTGTGAGAGTCAATATATTACTGTCAGTGTGTGAGAGTCAATATATTACTGTCAGTGTGTGAGAGTCAATATATTACTGTCAGTGTGTGAGGAGTCAATATATTACCGTCAGTGTGTGAGGTGTCAATATATTACTGTCAGTGTGTGCGGTGTCAATATATTACTATCAGTGTGTGAGGTGTCAATATATTACTGTCAGTGTGTGAGGTGTGAATATATTGCTGTCAGTGTGTGAGAGTCAATATATTACTGTCAGTGTGTGAGAGTCAATATATTACTGTCAGTGTGAGAGTGTCAATATATTACTGTCAGTGTGCGAGGGGTCAATATATTACTGTCAGTGTGTGAGGTGTCAATATATTACTGTCAGTGTGTGGGGTGTCAATATATTACTGTCAGTGTGTGCGGTGTTAATATATTACTGTCAGTGTGTGAGGTGTCAATATATTACTGTCAGTGTGTGAGGTGTCAATATGTTACTGTCAGTGTGAGGTGTCACTATATTACTGTCAGTGTGTGAGAGTCAATATATTACTGTCAGTGTGAGAGTCAATATATAACTGTCAGTGTGTGAGAGTCAATATATTACTGTCAGTGTGAGAGAGTCAATATATTACTGTCAGTGTGTGAGAGACAATATATTACTGTCAGTGTGTGGGAGTCAATATATTACTGTCAGTGTGTGAGAATCAATATATTACTGTCAGTGTGTGAGAGTCGATATATTACTGTCACTGTGAGAGTCAATATATTACTGTCAGTGTGTGAGAGTCAATATATTACTGTCAGTGTGTGAGGAGTTAATATATTACTGTCAGTGTGTGAGATGTCAATATATTTCTTTCAGTGTGTGAGGAGTCAATATATTACTGTCAGTATGTGAGAGTCAATATATTACTGTCAGGGTGTGAGGAGTCAATATATTGCTGTCTGTGTGTGAGGTGTCAATATATTACTGTCAGTGTGTGAGGTGTCAATATATTACTGTCAGTGTGAGGGTCAATATATTACTGTCAGTGTGTGAGGTGTCAATATATTTCTGTCAGTGTGTGAGAGTCAATATATTACTGTCAGTGTGTGAGAGTCAATATATTACGGTCAGTGTGTGAGGAGTCAATATATTACTGTCAGTGTGTGAGGTGTCAATATATTACTGTCAGTGTGAGGTGTCAATATATTACTGTCAGTGTGTGAGGTGTCAATATATTACTGTCAGTGTGTGAGAGTCAATATATTACTGTCAGTGTGTGAGAGTCAATATATTACTGTCAGTGTGTGAGGGGTCAATATATTACTGTCAGTTTGAGAGAGTCAATATATTACTGTCAGTGTGAGAGTGTCAATATATTACTGTCAGTGTGTGAGGGGTCAATATATTACTGTCAGTGTGTGAGAGTCAATATATTACTGTCAGTGTGAGAGAGTCAATATATTACTGTCAGTGTGTGAGGGGTCAATATATTACTGTCAGTTTGAGAGAGTCAATATATTACTGTCAGTGTGAGAGTGTCAATATATTACTGTCAGTGTGTGAGGTGTCAATATATTACTGTCAGTGTGCGAGGGGTCAATATATTACAGTCAGTGTGTGACGTGTCAATATATTACTGTCAGTGTGAGGTGTCAATATATTACTGTCAGTGTGTGAGGTGTCAATATATTACTGTCAGTGTGTGAGGTGTCAATATATTACTGTCAGTGTGTGAGGTGTCAATATATTACTGTCAGTGTGAGGGTCAATATATTACTGTCAGTGTGTGAGGGGTAAATATATTACTGTCAATGTGTGAGAGTCAAAATATTACTGTCAGTATGTGAGAGTCAATATATTACTGTCAGTGTGTGAGAGTCAATATATTACTGTCAGTGTGTGAGTCAATCTATTACTGTCAGTGTGTGAGAGTCAATATATTAATGTCAGTGTGAGAGAATCAATATATTACTGTCAGTGTGTGAGGGGTCAATATATTACTGTCAGCGTGTGAGAGTCAATATATTACTGTCAGTGTGTGGGAGTCAATATATTACTGTCAGTGTGTGAGAGTCAATATATTACTGTCAGTGTGTGAGAGTCAATATATTACTGTCAGTGTGTGAGAGTCAATATATTACTGTCAGTGTGTGAGGAGTCAATATATTACCGTCAGTGTGTGAGGTGTCAATATATTACTGTCAGTGTGTGCGGTGTCAATATATTACTGTCAGTGTGTGAGGTGTCAATATATTACTGTCAGTGTGTGAGGTGTGAATATATTGCTGTCAGTGTGTGAGAGTCAATATATTACTGTCAGTGTGTGAGAGTCAATATATTACTGTCAGTGTGTGAGAGTCAATATATTACTGTCAGTGTGTGAGGGGTCAATATATTACTGTCAGTCTGAGAGAGTCAATATATTACTGTCAGTGTGAGAGTGTCAATATATTACTGTCAGTGTGCGAGGGGTCAATATATTACTGTCAGTGTGTGAGGTGTCAATATATTACTGTCAGTGTGTGGGGTGTCAATATATTACTGTCAGTGTGTGCGGTGTTAATATATTACTGTCAGTTTGTGAGGTGTCAATATATTACTGTCGGTGTGTGAGGTGTCAATATGTTACTGTCAGTGTGAGGTGTCACTATATTACTGTCAGTGTGTGAGAGTCAATATATTACTGTCAGTGTGAGAGTCAATATATAACTGTCAGTGTGTGAGAGTCAATATATTACTGTCAGTGTGAGAGAGTCAATATATTACTGTCAGTGTGTGAGAGACAATATATTACTGTCAGTGTGTGGGAGTCAATATATTACTGTCAGTGTGTGAGAGTCAATATATTACTGTCAGTGTGTGAGAATCAATATATTACTGTCAGTGTGTGAGAGTCGATATATTACTGTCACTGTGAGAGTCAATATATTACTGTCAGTGTGTGAGAGTCAATATATTACTGTCAGTGTGTGAGGAGTTAATATATTACTGTCAGTGTGTGAGATGTCAATATATTTCTTTCAGTGTGTGAGGAGTCAATATATTACTGTCAGTGTGTGAGAGTCAATATATTACTGTCAGGGTGTGAGGAGTCAATATATTGCTGTCTGTGTGTGAGGTGTCAATATATTACTGTCAGTGTGTGAGGTGTCAATATATTACTGTCAGTGTGAGGGTCAATATATTACTGTCAGTGTGTGAGGTGTCAATATATTTCTGTCAGTGTGTGAGAGTCAATATATTACTGTCAGTGTGTGAGAGTCAATATATTACGGTCAGTGTGTGAGGAGTCAATATATTACTGTCAGTGTGTGAGGTGTCAATATATTACTGTCAGTGTGAGGTGTCAATATATTACTGCCAGTGTGTGAGGTGTCAATATATTACTGTCAGTGTGTGAGAGTCAATATATTACTGTCAGTGTGAGAGTGTCAATATATTACTGTCAGTGTGTGAGGTGTCAATATATTACTGTCAGTGTGTGAGAGTCAATATATTACTGTCAGTGTGTGAGAGTCAATATATTACTGTCAGTGTGTGAGGGGTCAATATATTACTGTCAGTTTGAGAGAGTCAATATATTACTGTCAGTGTGAGAGTGTCAATATATTACTGTCAGTGTGTGAGGGGTCAATATATTACTGTCAGTGTGTGAGAGTCAATATATTACTGTCAGTGTGAGAGAGTCAATATATTACTGTCAGTGTGTGAGGGGTCAATATATTACGGTCAGTTTGAGAGAGTCAATATATTACTGTCAGTGTGAGAGTGTCAATATATTACTGTCAGTGTGTGAGGTGTCAATATATTACTGTCAGTGTGCGAGGGGTCAATATATTACAGTCAGTGTGTGAGGTGTCAATATATTACTGTCAGTGTGAGGTGTCAATATATTACTGTCAGTGTGTGAGGTGTCAATATATTACTGTCAGTGTGTGAGGTGTCAATATATTACTGTCAGTGTGTGAGGTGTCAATATATTACTGTCAGTGTGAGGGTCAATATATTACTGTCAGTGTGTGAGGGGTAAATATATTACTGTCAATGTGTGAGAGTCAAAATATTACTGTCAGTATGTGAGAGTCAATATATTACTGTCAGTGTGTGAGAGTCAATATATTACTGTCAGTGTGTGAGTCAATCTATTACTGTCAGTGTGTGAGAGTCAATATATTAATGTCAGTGTGAGAGAATCAATATATTACTGTCAGTGTGTGAGGGGTCAATATATTACTGTCAGCGTGTGAGAGTCAATATATTACTGTCAGTGTGTGGGAGTCAATATATTACTGTCAGTGTGTGAGAGTCAATATATTACTGTCAGTGTGTGAGAGTCAATATATTACTGTCAGTGTGTGAGAGTCAATATATTACTGTCAGTGTGTGAGGAGTCAATATATTACCGTCAGTGTGTGAGGTGTCAATATATTACTGTCAGTGTGTGCGGTGTCAATATATTACTGTCAGTGTGTGAGGTGTCAATATATTACTGTCAGTGCGTGAGGTGTGAATATATTGCTGTCAGTGTGTGAGAGTCAATATATTACTGTCAGTGTGTGAGAGTCAATATATTACTGTCAGTGTGAGAGTGTCAATATATTACTGTCAGTGTGCGAGGGGTCAATATATTACTGTCAGTGTGTGAGGTGTCAATATATTACTGTCAGTGTGTGGGGTGTCAATATATTACTGTCAGTGTGTGCGGTGTTAATATATTACTGTCAGTGTGTGAGGTGTCAATATATTACTGTCAGTGTGTGAGGTGTCAATATGTTACTGTCAGTGTGAGGTGTCACTATATTACTGTCAGTGTGTGAGAGTCAATATATTACTGTCAGTGTGAGAGTCAATATATAACTGTCAGTGTGTGAGAGTCAATATATTACTGTCAGTGTGAGAGAGTCAATATATTACTGTCAGTGTGTGAGAGACAATATATTACTGTCAGTGTGTGGGAGTCAATATATTACTGTCAGTGTGTGAGAGTCAATATATTACTGTCAGTGTGTGAGAATCAATATATTACTGTCAGTGTGTGAGGAGTTAATATATTACTGTCAGTGTGTGAGAGTCAATATATTACTGTCAGTGTGTGAGAATCAATATATTACTGTCAGTGTGTGAGGAGTTAATATATTACTGTCAGTGTGTGAGAGTCAATATATTACTGTCAGTGTGTGAGAGTCAATATATTACTGTCAGTGTGTGAGGAGTTAATATATTACTGTCAGTGTGTGAGATGTCAATATATTTCTTTCAGTGTGTGAGGAGTCAATATATTACTGTCAGTGTGTGAGAGTCAATATATTACTGTCAGGGTGTGAGGAGTCAATATATTGCTGTCTGTGTGTGAGGTGTCAATATATTACTGTCAGTGTGTGAGGTGTCAATATATTACTGTCAGTGTGAGGGTCAATATATTACTGTCAGTGTGTGAGGTGTCAATATATTTCTGTCAGTGTGTGAGAGTCAATATATTACTGTCAGTGTGTGAGAGTCAATATATTACGGTCAGTGTGTGAGGAGTCAATATATTACTGTCAGTGTGTGAGGTGTCAATATATTACTGTCAGTGTGAGGTGTCAATATATTACTGTCAGTGTGTGAGGTGTCAATATATTACTGTCAGTGTGTGAGAGTCAATATATTACTGTCAGTGTGTGAGAGTCAATATATTACTGTCAGTGTGTGAGGGGTCAATATATTACTGTCAGTTTGAGAGAGTCAATATATTACTGTCAGTGTGAGAGTGTCAATATATTACTGTCAGTGTGTGAGGGGTCAATATATTACTGTCAGTGTGTGAGAGTCAAAATATTACTGTCAGTGTGAGAGAGTCAATATATTACTGTCAGTGTGTGAGGGGTCAATATATTACTGTCAGTTTGAGAGAGTCAATATATTACTGTCAGTGTGAGAGTGTCAATATATTACTGTCAGTGTGTGAGGTGTCAATATATTACTGTCAGTGTGCGAGGGGTCAATATATTACAGTCAGTGTGTGAGGTGTCAATATATTACTGTCAGTGTGAGGTGTCAATATATTACTGTCAGTGTGTGAGGTGTCAATATATTACTGTCAGTGTGTGAGGTGTCAATATATTACTGTCAGTGTGTGAGGTGTCAATATATTACTGTCAGTGTGAGGGTCAATATATTACTGTCAGTGTGTGAGGGGTAAATGTATTACTGTCAATGTGTGAGAGTCAAAATATTACTGTCAGTATGTGAGAGTCAATATATTACTGTCAGTGTGTGAGAGTCAATATATTACTGTCAGTGTGTGAGTCAATCTATTACTGTCAGTGTGTGAGAGTCAATATATTACTGTCAGTGTGTGAGAGTCAATATATTACTGTCAGTGTGTGAGAGTCAATATATTACTGTCAGTGTGTGAGGAGTCAATATATTACCGTCAGTGTGTGAGGTGTCAATATATTACTGTCAGTGTGTGCGGTGTCAATATATTACTGTCAGTGTGTGAGGTGTCAATATATTACTGTCAGTGTGTGAGGTGTGAATATATTGCTGTCAGTGTGTGAGAGTCAATATATTACTGTCAGTGTGTGAGAGTCAATATATTACTGTCAGTGTGTGAGAGTCAATATATTACTGTCAGTGTGTGAGGGGTCAATATATTACTGTCAGTCTGAGAGAGTCAATATATTACTGTCAGTGTGAGAGTGTCAATATATTACTGTCAGTGTGTGAGGTGTCAATATATTTCTGTCAGTGTGTGAGAGTCAATATATTACTGTCAGTGTGTGAGAGTCAATATATTACGGTCAGTGTGTGAGGAGTCAATATATTACTGTCAGTGTGTGAGGTGTCAATATATTACTGTCAGTGTGAGGTGTCAATATATTACTGTCAGTGTGTGAGGTGTCAATATATTACTGTCAGTGTGTGAGAGTCAATATATTACTGTCAGTGTGAGAGTGTCAATATATTACTGTCAGTGTGTGAGGTGTCAATATATTACTGTCAGTGTGCGAGGGGTCAATATATTACAGTCAGTGTGTGAGGTGTCAATATATTACTGTCAGTGTGAGGTGTCAATATATTACTGTCAGTGTGTGAGGTGTCAATATATTACTGTCAGTGTGGGAGGTGTCAATATATTACTGTCAGTGTGTGAGGTGTCAATATATTACTGTCAGTGTGAGGGTCAATATATTACTGTCAGTGTGTGAGGGGTAAATATATTACTGTCAATGTGTGAGAGTCAAAATATTACTGTCAGTATGTGAGAGTCAATATATTACTGTCAGTGTGTGAGAGTCAATATATTACTGTCAGTGTGTGAGTCAATCTATTACTGTCAGTGTGTGAGAGTCAATATATTAATGTCAGTGTGAGAGAATCAATATATTACTGTCAGTGTGTGAGGGGTCAATATATTACTGTCAGCGTGTGAGAGTCAATATATTACTGTCAGTGTGTGGGAGTCAATATATTACTGTCAGTGTGTGAGAGTCAATATATTACTGTCAGTGTGTGAGAGTCAATATATTACTGTCAGTGTGTGAGAGTCAATATATTACTGTCAGTGTGTGAGGAGTCAATATATTACCGTCAGTGTGTGAGGTGTCAATATATTACTGTCAGTGTGTGCGGTGTCAATATATTACTGTCAGTGTGTGAGGTGTCAATATATTACTGTCAGTGTGTGAGGTGTGAATATATTGCTGTCAGTGTGTGAGAGTCAATATATTACTGTCAGTGTGTGAGAGTCAATATATTACTGTCAGTGTGTGAGAGTCAATATATTACTGTCAGTGTGTGAGGGGTCAATATATTACTGTCAGTCTGAGAGAGTCAATATATTACTGTCAGTGTGAGAGTGTCAATATATTACTGTCAGTGTGCGAGGGGTCAATATATTACTGTCAGTGTGTGAGGTGTCAATATATTACTGTCAGTGTGTGGGGTGTCAATATATTACTGTCAGTGTGTGCGGTGTTAATATATTACTGTCAGTGTGTGAGGTGTCAATATATTACTGTCGGTGTGTGAGGTGTCAATATGTTACTGTCAGTGTGAGGTGTCACTATATTACTGTCAGTGTGTGAGAGTCAATATATTACTGTCAGTGTGAGAGTCAATATATAACTGTCAGTGTGTGAGAGTCAATATATTACTGTCAGTGTGAGAGAGTCAATATATTACTGTCAGTGTGTGAGAGACAATATATTACTGTCAGTGTGTGGGAGTCAATATATTACTGTCAGTGTGTGAGAGTCAATATATTACTGTCAGTGTGTGAGAATCAATATATTACTGTCAGTGTGTGAGAGTCGATATATTACTGTCACTGTGAGAGTCAATATATTACTGTCAGTGTGTGAGAGTCAATATATTACTGTCAGTGTGTGAGGAGTTAATATATTACTGTCAGTGTGTGAGATGTCAATATATTTCTTTCAGTGTGTGAGGAGTCAATATATTACTGTCAGTGTGTGAGAGTCAATATATTACTGTCAGGGTGTGAGGAGTCAATATATTGCTGTCTGTGTGTGAGGTGTCAATATATTACTGTCAGTGTGTGAGGTGTCAATATATTACTGTCAGTGTGAGGGTCAATATATTACTGTCAGTGTGTGAGGTGTCAATATATTTCTGTCAGTGTGTGAGAGTCAATATATTACTGTCAGTGTGTGAGAGTCAATATATTACGGTCAGTGTGTGAGGAGTCAATATATTACTGTCAGTGTGTGAGGTGTCAATATATTACTGTCAGTGTGAGGTGTCAATATATTACTGTCAGTGTGTGAGGTGTCAATATATTACTGTCAGTGTGTGAGAGTCAATATATTACTGTCAGTGTGTGAGAGTCAATATATTACGGTCAGTGTGTGAGGAGTCAATATATTACTGTCAGTGTGTGAGGTGTCAATATATTACTGTCAGTGTGAGGTGTCAATATATTACTGTCAGTGTGTAGGGTGTCAATATATTACTGTCAGTGTGTGGGGATTCAAAATATTACTGTCAGTGTGTGATGTGTCAATATATACTGTCAGTGTGTGAGGTGTAAATATATTACTGTCAGTGTGTGAGGTGTCAATATATTACTGTCAGTGTGTGAGGTGTCAATATATTACTGTCAGTGTGTGAGGTGTCAATATATTACTGTCAGTGTGTGAGGTGTCAATATATTACTGTCAGTGTGTAAGATGTCAATATATTACTGTCAGTGTGTGAGGTGTCAATATATTACTGTCAGTGTGTGAGGTGTCAATATATTACTGTCAGTGTGTGAGGTGTCAATATATTACTGTCAGTGTGTGAGGTGTCAATATATTACTGTCAGTGTGTGAGGTGTCAATATATTACTGTCAGTGTGTGAGGTGTCAATATATTACTGTCAGTGTGTGAGGTGTCAATATATTACTGTCAGTGTGTGAGATGTCAATATATTTATTTCAGTGTGTGAGGAGTCAATATATTACTGTCAGGTTGTGAGGAGTCAATATATTACTGTCTGTGTGTGAGGTGTCAATATATTACTGTCAGTGTGTGAGGTGTCAATATATTACTGTCAGTGTGAGGGTCAATATATTACTGTCAGTGTGTGAGGTGTCAATATATTTCTGTCAGTGTGTGAGAGTCAATATATTACTGTCAGTGTGTGAGAGTCAATATATTACGGTCAGTGTCTGAGGAGTCAATATATTACTGTCAGTGTGTGAGGTGTCAATATATTACTGTCAGTGTGAGGTGTCAATATATTACTGTCAGTGTGTGAGGTGTCAATATAATAATGTCTGTGTGTGAGGTGTCAATGTATTACTGTCAGTGTGTGAGGTGTCACTATATTACTGTCAGTGTGTGAGGTGTCAATATATTACTGTTAGTGTGAGGTGTCAAAATATTCCTGTCAGTGTGTGGGGTTTCAATATATTACTGTCAGTGTGTGATGTGTCAATATATTACTGCCAGTGTGTGAGGAGTCAATATATTACTGTCAGTGCGTGAGAGTCAATATATTACTGTCAGGGTGTGAGGAGTCAATATATTACTGTCTGTGTGTGAGGTGTCAATATATTACTGTCAGTGTGTGAGGTGTCAATATATTACTGTCAGTGTGAGGGTCAATATATTACTGTCAGTGTGTGAGGTGTCAATATATTTCTGTCAGTGTGTGAGAGTCAATATATTACTGTCAGTGTGTGAGAGTCAATATATTACGGTCAGTGTGTGAGGAGTCAATATATTACTGTCAGTGTGAGGTGTCAATATATTACTGTCAGTGTGTGAGGTGTCAATATATTAATGTCTGTGTGTGAGGTGTCAATATATTACTGTCAGTGGTTGAGGTGTCAATACATTACTGTCAGTGTGTGAGGTGTCAATATATTACTGTCAGTGTGTGAGGTGTCAATATATTACTGTCAGTGTGAGGTGTCAATATATTACTGTCAGTGTGTAGGGTGTCAATATATTACTGTCAGTGTGTGGGGTTTCAATATATTACTGTCAGTGTGTGATGTGTCAATATATACTGTCAGTGTGTGAGGTGTAAATATATTACTGTCAGTGTGTGAGGTGTCAATATATTACTGTCAGTGTGTGAGGTGTCAATATATTACTTTCAGTGTGTGAGGGGTCAATATATTACTGTTAGTGTGTGAGGTGTCAATATATTACTGTCAGTGTGTGAAGGGTCAATATATTTCTGTCAGTGTGAAGTGTCAATATATTACTGTCAGTCTGTAAGGTGTCAATATATTACTGTCAGTGTGTGAGGGGTCAATATATTTCTGTCAGTGTGTGAGGGGTCAATATATTACTGTCACCTTGTCAGGGGTCAATATATTACTGTCAGTGTGTGAGAGTCAATATATTACTGTCAGTGTGTGAGGGATCAATATATTACTGTCAGTGTGTGAGGGTCAATATGTTACTGTCAGTGTGTGAGTTGTCAATATATTACTGTCAGTGTGTGAGGTGTCAATATATTACTGTCAGTGTGAGGAGTCAATATATTACTGTCAGTGTGTGAGGTGTCAATACATTACTGTCAGTGTGTGAGGTGTCAATATATTACTGTCAGTGTGTGAGGTGTCAATATATTACTGTCAGTGTGTGAGGAGTCAATATATTACTGTGAGTGTGTGAGGAGTCAATAGATTACTGTCATTGTGTGAGGTGTCAATATATTACTGTCAGTGAGTGAGGGTCAATATATTACTGTCAGTGTGTGAGGAGTTAATATATTACTGTCAGTGTGTGAGATGTCAATATATTACTTTCAGTGTGTGAGGAGTCAATATATTACTGTCAGTGCGAGGGTCAATATATTACTGTCAGTGTGTGAGGTGTCAATATATTACTGTCAGTGAGTGAGGGTCAATATATTACTGTCAGTGTGTGAGGAGTTAATATATTACTGTCAGTGTGTGAGATGTCAATATATTACTGTCAGTGTGTGAGGTGTCAATATATTACTGTCAGTGAGTGAGGGTCAATATATTACTGTCAGTGTGTGAGGAGTTAATATATTACTGTCAGTGTGTGAGATGTCAATATATTACTTTCAGTGTGTGAGGAGTCAATATATTACTGTCAGTGTGTGAGAGTCAATATATTACTGTCAGTGTGTGAGGGGTCAATATATTACTGTCAGTGTGTGAGAGTCAATATATTACTGTCAGTGTGAGAGAGTCAATATATTACTGTCAGTGTGTGAGGGGTCAATATATTACTGTCAGTTTGAGAGAGTCAATATATTACAGTCAGTGTGTGAGGTGTCAACATATTACTGTCAGTGTGAGGTGTCAATATATTACTGTCAGTGTGTGAGGTGTCAATATATTACTGTCAGTGTGTGAGGTGTCAATATATTACTGTCAGTGTGTGAGGTGTCAATATATTACTGTCAGTGTGAGGGTCAATATATTACTGCAGTGTGTGAGGGGTAAATATATTACTGTCAATGTGTGAGAGTCAAAATATTACTGTCAGTATGTGAGAGTCAATATATTACTGTCAGTGTGTGAGAGTCAATATATTACTGTCAGTGTGTGAGTCAATCTATTACTGTCAGTGTGTGAGAGTCCATATATTAATGTCAGTGTGAGAGAATCAATATATTACTGTCAGTGTGTGAGGTGTCAATATATTACTGTCAGTGTGTGAGGAGTCAATATATTACTGTGAGTGTGTGAGGAGTCAATAGATTACTGTCATTGTGTGAGGTGTCAATATATTACTGTCAGTGAGTGAGGGTCAATATATTACTGTCAGTGTGTGAGGAGTTAATATATTACTGTCAGTGTGTGAGATGTCAATATATTACTTTCAGTGTGTGAGGAGTCAATATATTACTGTCAGTGCGAGGGTCAATATATTACTGTCAGTGTGTGAGGTGTCAATATATTACTGTCAGTGAGTGAGGGTCAATATATTACTGTCAGTGTGTGAGGAGTTAATATATTACTGTCAGTGTGTGAGATGTCAATATATTACTGTCAGTGTGTGAGGTGTCAATATATTACTGTCAGTGAGTGAGGGTCAATATATTACTGTCAGTGTGTGAGGAGTTAATATATTACTGTCAGTGTGTGAGATGTCAATATATTACTTTCAGTGTGTGAGGAGTCAATATATTACTGTCAGTGTGTGAGAGTCAATATATTACTGTCAGTGTGTGAGGGGTCAATATATTACTGTCAGTGTGTGAGAGTCAATATATTACTGTCAGTGTGAGAGAGTCAATATATTACTGTCAGTGTGTGAGGGGTCAATATATTACTGTCAGTTTGAGAGAGTCAATATATTACTGTCAGTGTGAGAGTGTCAATATATTACTGTCAGTGTGTGAGGTGTCAATATATTACTGTCAGTGAGCGAGGGGTCAATATATTACAGTCAGTGTGTGAGGTGTCAACATATTACTGTCAGTGTGAGGTGTCAATATATTACTGTCAGTGTGTGAGGTGTCAATATATTACTGTCAGTGTGTGAGGTGTCAATATATTACTGTCAGTGTGTGAGGTGTCAATATATTACTGTCAGTGTGAGGGTCAATATATTACTGCAGTGTGTGAGGGGTAAATATATTACTGTCAATGTGTGAGAGTCAAAATATTACTGTCAGTATGTGAGAGTCAATATATTACTGTCAGTGTGTGAGAGTCAATATATTACTGTCAGTGTGTGAGTCAATCTATTACTGTCAGTGTGTGAGAGTCCATATATTAATGTCAGTGTGAGAGAATCAATATATTACTGTCAGTGTGTGAGGGGTCAATATATTCCTGTCAGCGTGTGAGAGTCAATATATTACTGTCAGTGTGTGGGAGTCAATATATTACTGTCAGTGTGTGAGAGTCAATATATTACTGTCAGTGTGTGAGAGTCAATATATTACTGTCAGTGTGTGAGAGTCAATATATTACTGTCAGTGTGTGAGGAGTCAATATATTACCATCAGTGTGTGAGGTGTCAATATATTACTGTCAGTGTGTGCGGTGTCAATATATTACTGTCAGTGTGTGAGGTGTCAATATATTACTGTCAGTGTGTGAGGTGTGAATATATTGCTGTCAGTGTGTGAGAGTCAATATATTACTGTCAGTGTGTGAGAGTCAATATATTACTGTCAGTGTGTGAGAGTCAATATATTACTGTCAGTGTGTGAGTGGTCAATATATTACTGTCAGTCTGAGAGAGTCAATATATTACTGTCAGTGTGAGAGTGTCAATATATTACTGTCAGTGTGCGAGGGGTCATTATATTACTGTCAGTGTGTGAGAGTCAATATATTACTGTCAGTGTGAGGTCTCAATATATTACTGTCAGTGTGTGAGGTGTCAATATATTACTGTCAGTGTGTGAGGGGTCAATATATTACAGTCAGTGTGTGAGGTGCCAATATATTACTGTCAGTGTTTGAGAGTCAATATATTACTGTCAGTGTGTGAGGTGTCAATATATTACTGTCAGTGTGTGAGGTGTCAATATATTACTGTCAGTGTGTGGGGTGTCAATATATTACTGTCAGTGTGTGATGTGTCAATATATTACTGCCAGTGTGTGAGGAGTCAATATATTACTGTCAGTGCGTGAGAGTCAATATATTACTGTCAGGGTGTGAGGAGTCAATATATTACTGTCTGTGTGTGAGGTGTCAATATATTACTGTCAGTGTGTGAGGTGTCAATATATTACTGTCAGTGTGAGGGTCAATATATTACTGTCAGTGTGTGAGGTGTCAATATATTTCTGTCAGTGTGTGAGAGTCAATATATTACTGTCAGTGTGTGAGAGTCAATATATTACGGTCAGTGTGTGAGGAGTCAATATATTACTGTCAGTGTGAGGTGTCAATATATTACTGTCAGTGTGTGAGGTGTCAATATATTAATGTCTGTGTGTGAGGTGTCAATATATTACTGTCAGTGGTTGAGGTGTCAATACATTACTGTCAGTGTGTGAGGTGTCAATATATTACTGTCAGTGTGTGAGGTGTCAATATATTACTGTCAGTGTGAGGTGTCAATATATTACTGTCAGTGTGTAGGGTGTCAATATATTACTGTCAGTGTGTGGGGTTTCAATATATTACTGTCAGTGTGTGATGTGTCAATATATACTGTCAGTGTGTGAGGTGTAAATATATTACTGTCAGTGTGTGAGGTGTCAATATATTACTGTCAGTGTGTGAGGTGTCAATATATTACTTTCAGTGTGTGAGGGGTCAATATATTACTGTTAGTGTGTGAGGTGTCAATATATTACTGTCAGTGTGTGAAGGGTCAATATATTTCTGTCAGTGTGAAGTGTCAATATATTACTGTCAGTCTGTAAGGTGTCAATATATTACTGTCAGTGTGTGAGGGGTCAATATATTTCTGTCAGTGTGTGAGGGGTCAATATATTACTGTCACCTTGTCAGGGGTCAATATATTACTGTCAGTGTGTGAGAGTCAATATATTACTGTCAGTGTGTGAGGGATCAATATATTACTGTCAGTGTGTGAGGGTCAATATGTTACTGTCAGTGTGTGAGTTGTCAATATATTACTGTCAGTGTGTGAGGTGTCAATATATTACTGTCAGTGTGAGGAGTCAATATATTACTGTCAGTGTGTGAGGTGTCAATACATTACTGTCAGTGTGTGAGGTGTCAATATATTACTGTCAGTGTGTGAGGTGTCAATATATTACTGTCAGTGTGTGAGGAGTCAATATATTACTGTGAGTGTGTGAGGAGTCAATAGATTACTGTCATTGTGTGAGGTGTCAATATATTACTGTCAGTGAGTGAGGGTCAATATATTACTGTCAGTGTGTGAGGAGTTAATATATTACTGTCAGTGTGTGAGATGTCAATATATTACTTTCAGTGTGTGAGGAGTCAATATATTACTGTCAGTGCGAGGGTCAATATATTACTGTCAGTGTGTGAGGTGTCAATATATTACTGTCAGTGAGTGAGGGTCAATATATTACTGTCAGTGTGTGAGGAGTTAATATATTACTGTCAGTGTGTGAGATGTCAATATATTACTGTCAGTGTGTGAGGTGTCAATATATTACTGTCAGTGAGTGAGGGTCAATATATTACTGTCAGTGTGTGAGGAGTTAATATATTACTGTCAGTGTGTGAGATGTCAATATATTACTTTCAGTGTGTGAGGAGTCAATATATTACTGTCAGTGTGTGAGAGTCAATATATTACTGTCAGTGTGTGAGGGGTCAATATATTACTGTCAGTGTGTGAGAGTCAATATATTACTGTCAGTGTGAGAGAGTCAATATATTACTGTCAGTGTGTGAGGGGTCAATATATTACTGTCAGTTTGAGAGAGTCAATATATTACAGTCAGTGTGTGAGGTGTCAACATATTACTGTCAGTGTGAGGTGTCAATATATTACTGTCAGTGTGTGAGGTGTCAATATATTACTGTCAGTGTGTGAGGTGTCAATATATTACTGTCAGTGTGTGAGGTGTCAATATATTACTGTCAGTGTGAGGGTCAATATATTACTGCAGTGTGTGAGGGGTAAATATATTACTGTCAATGTGTGAGAGTCAAAATATTACTGTCAGTATGTGAGAGTCAATATATTACTGTCAGTGTGTGAGAGTCAATATATTACTGTCAGTGTGTGAGTCAATCTATTACTGTCAGTGTGTGAGAGTCCATATATTAATGTCAGTGTGAGAGAATCAATATATTACTGTCAGTGTGTGAGGTGTCAATATATTACTGTCAGTGTGTGAGGAGTCAATATATTACTGTGAGTGTGTGAGGAGTCAATAGATTACTGTCATTGTGTGAGGTGTCAATATATTACTGTCAGTGAGTGAGGGTCAATATATTACTGTCAGTGTGTGAGGAGTTAATATATTACTGTCAGTGTGTGAGATGTCAATATATTACTTTCAGTGTGTGAGGAGTCAATATATTACTGTCAGTGCGATGGTCAATATATTACTGTCAGTGTGTGAGGTGTCAATATATTACTGTCAGTGAGTGAGGGTCAATATATTACTGTCAGTGTGTGAGGAGTTAATATATTACTGTCAGTGTGTGAGATGTCAATATATTACTGTCAGTGTGTGAGGTGTCAATATATTACTGTCAGTGAGTGAGGGTCAATATATTACTGTCAGTGTGTGAGGAGTTAATATATTACTGTCAGTGTGTGAGATGTCAATATATTACTTTCAGTGTGTGAGGAGTCAATATATTACTGTCAGTGTGTGAGAGTCAATATATTACTGTCAGTGTGTGAGGGGTCAATATATTACTGTCAGTGTGTGAGAGTCAATATATTACTGTCAGTGTGAGAGAGTCAATATATTACTGTCAGTGTGTGAGGGGTCAATATATTACTGTCAGTTTGAGAGAGTCAATATATTACTGTCAGTGTGAGAGTGTCAATATATTACTGTCAGTGTGTGAGGTGTCAATATATTACTGTCAGTGAGCGAGGGGTCAATATATTACAGTCAGTGTGTGAGGTGTCAACATATTACTGTCAGTGTGAGGTGTCAATATATTACTGTCAGTGTGTGAGGTGTCAATATATTACTGTCAGTGTGTGAGGTGTCAATATATTACTGTCAGTGTGTGAGGTGTCAATATATTACTGTCAGTGTGAGGGTCAATATATTACTGCAGTGTGTGAGGGGTAAATATATTACTGTCAATGTGTGAGAGTCAAAATATTACTGTCAGTATGTGAGAGTCAATATATTACTGTCAGTGTGTGAGAGTCAATATATTACTGTCAGTGTGTGAGTCAATCTATTACTGTCAGTGTGTGAGAGTCCATATATTAATGTCAGTGTGAGAGAATCAATATATTACTGTCAGTGTGTGAGGGGTCAATATATTCCTGTCAGCGTGTGAGAGTCAATATATTACTGTCAGTGTGTGGGAGTCAATATATTACTGTCAGTGTGTGAGGTGTCAATATATTACTGTCAGTGTGTGAGGTGTCAATATATTACTGTCAGTGTGTGAGGTGTCAATATATTACTGTCAGTGTGAGGGTCAATATATTACTGCAGTGTGTGAGGGGTAAATATATTACTGTCAATGTGTGAGAGTCAAAATATTACTGTCAGTATGTGAGAGTCAATATATTACTGTCAGTGTGTGAGAGTCAATATATTACTGTCAGTGTGTGAGTCAATCTATTACTGTCAGTGTGTGAGAGTCCATATATTAATGTCAGTGTGAGAGAATCAATATATTACTGTCAGTGTGTGAGGGGTCAATATATTCCTGTCAGCGTGTGAGAGTCAATATATTACTGTCAGTGTGTGGGAGTCAATATATTACTGTCAGTGTGTGAGAGTCAATATATTACTGTCAGTGTGTGAGAGTCAATATATTACTGTCAGTGTGTGAGAGTCAATATATTACTGTCAGTGTGTGAGGAGTCAATATATTACCATCAGTGTGTGAGGTGTCAATATATTACTGTCAGTGTGTGCGGTGTCAATATATTACTGTCAGTGTGTGAGGTGTCAATATATTACTGTCAGTGTGTGAGGTGTGAATATATTGCTGTCAGTGTGTGAGAGTCAATATATTACTGTCAGTGTGTGAGAGTCAATATATTACTGTCAGTGTGTGAGAGTCAATATATTACTGTCAGTGTGTGAGTGGTCAATATATTACTGTCAGTCTGAGAGAGTCAATATATTACTGTCAGTGTGAGAGTGTCAATATATTACTGTCAGTGTGCGAGGGGTCATTATATTACTGTCAGTGTGTGAGAGTCAATATATTACTGTCAGTGTGAGGTCTCAATATATTACTGTCAGTGTGTGAGGTGTCAATATATTACTGTCAGTGTGTGAGGGGTCAATATATTACAGTCAGTGTGTGAGGTGCCAATATATTACTGTCAGTGTTTGAGAGTCAATATATTACTGTCAGTGTGTGAGGTGTCAATATATTACTGTCAGTGTGTGAGGTGTCAATATATTACTGTCAGTGTGTGGGGTGTCAATATATTACTGTCAGTGTGTGCGGTGTTAATATATTACTGTCAGTGTGTGAGGTGTCAATATATTACTGTCAGTGTGTGAGGTGTCAATATATTACTGTCAGTGTGAGGTGTCACTATATTACTGTCAGAGTGTGAGAGTCAATATATTACTGTCAGTGTGAGAGTCAATATATAACTGTCAGTGTGTGAGAGTCAATATATTACTGTCAGTGTGAGAGAGTCAATATATTACTGTCAGTGTGTGAGAGACAATATATTACTGTCAGTGTGTGGGAGTCAATATATTACTGTCAGTGTGTGAGAATCAATATATTACTGTCAGTGTGTGAGAGTCGGTATATTACTGTCACTGTGAGAGTCAATATATTACTGTCAGTGTGTGAGAGTCAATATATTACTGTCAGTGTGTGAGGAGTTAATATATTACTGTCAGTGTGTGAGATGTCAATATATTTCTTTCAGTGTGTGAGGAGTCAATATATTACTGTCAGTGTGTGAGAGTCAATATATTGCTGTCAGGGTGTGAGGAGTCAATATATTGCTGTCTGTGTGTGAGGTGTAAATATATTACTGTCAGTGTGTGAGGTGTCAATATATTACTGTCAGTGTGTGAGATGTCAATATATTACTGTCAGTGCGTGAGAGTCAATATATTACTGTCAGGTTGTGAGGAGTCAATATATTACTGTCTGTGTGTGAGGTGTCAATATATTACTGTCAGTGTGTGAGGTGTCAATATATTACTGTCAGTGTGAGGGTCAATATATTACTGTCAGTGCGTGAGGTGTCAATATTTTTCTGTCAGTGTGTGAGAGTCAATATATTACTGTCAGTGTGTGAGAGTCAATATATTACGGTCAGTGTGTGAGGAGTCAATATATTACTGTCAGTGTGTGAGGTGTCAATATATTACTGTCAGTGTGAGGTGTCAATATATTACTGTCAGTGTGTGAGGTGTCAATATAATAATGTCTGTGTGTGAGGTGTCAATGTATTACTGTCAGTGTGTGAGGTGTCACTATATTACTGTCAGTGTGTGAGGTGTCAATATATTACTCTCAGTGTGAGGTGTCAATATATTACTGTCAGTGTGTGAGGGATCAATATATTACTGTCAGTGTGTGAGGTGTCAATATATTACTGTCTGTGTGTGAGGTGTCAATATATTACTGTCAGTGTGTGAGGTGTCAATATATTACTGTCAGTGTGAGGGTCAATATATTACTGTCAGTGTGTGAGGTGTCAATATATTACTGTCAGTGTGAGGTGTCAATATATTACTGTCAGTGTGTGAGGTGTCAATATATTAATGTCTGTGTGTGAGGTGTCAATATATTACTGTCAGTGGTTGAGGTGTCAATATATTTCTGTCAGTGTGTAGGGTGTCAATATATTACTGTCAGTGTGTGGGGTTTCAATATATTACTGTCAGTGTGTGATGTGTCAATATATACTGTCAGTGTGTGAGGTGTAAATATATTACTGTCAGTGGTTGAGGTGTCAATATATTACTGTTAGTGTGTGAGGTGTCAATATATTACTGTCAGTGTGTGAAGGGTCAATATATTTCTGTCAGTGTGAAGTGTCAATATATTACTGTCAGTCTGTAAGGTGTCAATATATTACTGTCAGTGTGTGAGGGGTCAATATATTTCTGTCAGTGTGTGAGGGGTCAATATATTACTGTCACCTTGTCAGGGGTCAATATATTACTGTCAGTGTGTGAGAGTCAATATATTACTGTCAGTGTGTGAGGGATCAATATATTACTGTCAGTGTGTGAGGGTCAATATGTTACTGTCAGTGTGTGAGTTGTCAATATATTACTGTCAGTGTGTGAGGTGTCAATATATTACTCAGTGTGAGGAGTCAATATATTACTGTCAGTGTGTGAGGTGTCAATATATTACTGTCAGTGTGTGAGGTGTCAATATATTACTGTCAGTGTGTGAGGTGTCAATATATTACTGTCAGTGTGTGAGGAGTCAATATATTCCTGTCAGTGTGTGAGGAGTCAATATATTACTGTCATTGTGTGAGGTGTCAATATATTACTGTCAGTGAGTGAGGGTCAATATATTACTGTCAGTGTGTGAGGAGTTAATATATTACTGTCAGTGTGTGAGATGTCAATATATTACTTTCAGTGTGTGAGAATATATTACTGTCAGTGTGAGGGTCAATATATTACTGGCAGTGTGTGCGGTGTCAATATATTACTGTCAGTGAGTGAGGGTCAATATATTACTGTCAGTGTGTGAGGAGTTAATATATTACTGTCAGTGTGTGAGATGTCAATATATTACTTTCAGTGTGTGAGGAGTCAATATATTACTGTCAGTGTGTGAGAGTCAATATATTACTGTCACTGTATGAGGAGTCAATATATTACTGTCTGTGTGTGAGGTGTCAATATATTACTGTCAGTGTGTGAGGTGTCAGTATATTACTGTCAGTCTGAGGGTCAATATATTACTGTCAGTGTGTGAGGTGTCAATATATTTCTGTCAGTGTGTGAGAGTCAATATATTACTGTCAGTGTGTGCGGTGTCAATATATTACTGTCAGTGTGTGAAGTGTCAATATATTACTTTGAGTGTGTGAGGGGTCAATATATTATTGTTAGTGTGTGAGGCGTCAATATATTACTGTCAGTGTGTGAAGTGTCAATATATTTCTGTCAGTGTGAGGTGTCAATATATTACTGTCAGTCTGTGAGGTGTCAATATATTACTGTCAGTGTGTGAGGGATCAATATATTACTGTCAGTGTGTGAGGGGTCAATATATTACCGTCAGTGTGTCAGGGGCCAATATATTACTGTCAGTGTGTGAGGTGTCAATATACTCCTGTCAGTGTGTGAGGTGTCAATATATTACTGTCAGTCTGTGAGGTGTCAATATATTACTGTCACTGTGTGAGGGGTCAATATATTACTGTCAGTGTGTGAGAGTCAATATATTACTGTCAGTGTAGTCAATATATTGCTGTCAGTGTGTGAGGGGTAAATATATTACTGTCAGTGTGTGAGAGTCAATATATTACTGTCAGTGTGTGAGAGTCAATATATTACTGTCAGTGTGTGAGAGTCAATATATGACTGTCAGTGTGTGAGTCAATCTATTACTGTCTGTGTGTGAGTCAATATATTACTGTCAGTGTGTGAGAGTCAATATATTACTGTCAGTGTGTGAGAGTCAATATATTACTGTCAGTGTGTGAGGGGTCAATATATTACTGTCAGTTTGTGAGAGTCAAAATATTACTGTCAGTGTGAGAGAGTCAATATATTACTGTCAGTGTGCGAGGGGTCAATAAAGTACTGTCAGTGTGTGAGAGTCAAAAAATTGCTGTCAGTGTGAGGACTCAATATGTTACTGTCAGTGTGTGAGGTGTCAATATATTACTGTCAGTGTGTGAGAGTCAATCTATTACTGTCAGTGTGTGATGTGTCAATATATTACTGTCAGTGTGTGAGCTGTCAATATATTACTGTCAGTGTGAGGTTCAATATATCACTGTCAGTGTGTGAGGTGTCAATATATTACTGTCAGTGTGAGCGGTGTCAATATATTACTGTCAGTGTGTGAGGTGTCAATATATTACTGTCAGTGTGTGAGGTGTCAATATATTACTGTCAGTGTGTGAGAGTCAATATATTACTGTCAGTGTGTGAGAGTCAATATATTACTGTCAGTGTGTGAGGGGTCAATATATTACTGTCAGTTTGAGAGAGTCAATATATTACTGTCAGTGTGAGAGTGTCAATATATTACTGTCAGTGTGTGAGGGGTCAATATATTACTGTCAGTGTGTGAGAGTCAATATATTACTGTCAGTGTGAGAGAGTCAATATATTACTGTCAGTGTGTGAGGGGTCAATATATTACTGTCAGTTTGAGAGAGTCAATATATTACTGTCAGTGTGAGAGTGTCAATATATTACTGTCAGTGTGTGAGGTGTCAATATATTACTGTCAGTGTGTGAGGGGTCAATATATTACAGTCAGTGTGTGAGGTGTCAATATATTACTGTCAGTGTGAGAGAGTCAATATATTACTGTCAGTGTGTGAGGGGTCAATATATTACTGTCAGTTTGAGAGAGTCAATATATTACTGTCAGTGTGAGAGTGTCAATATATTACTGTCAGTGTGTGAGGTGTCAATATATTACTGTCAGTGTGTGGGGTGTCAATATATTACGGTCAGTGTGTGCGGTGTTAATATATTACTGTCAGTGTGTGCGGTGTCAATATATTACTGTCAGTGTGTGAGGTGTCAATATATTACTGTCAGTGTGAGGTGTCACTATATTACTGTCAGTGTGTGAGAGTCAATATATTACTGTCAGTGTGAGAGTTAATATATAACTGTCAGTGTGTGAGATTCAATATATTACTGTCAGTGTGAGAGAGTCAACATATTACTGTCAGTGTGTGAGAGTCGATATATTACTGTCAGTGTGTGAGAGTCAATATATTACTGTCAGTGTGTGAGAGTCAATATATTACTGTCAGTGTGTGAGGAGTTAATATATTACTGTCAGTGTGTGAGCTGTCAATATATTTCTTTCAGTGTGTGAGGAGTCAATATATTACTGTCAGTGTGTGAGAGTCAATATATTACTGTCAGGGTGTGAGGAGTCAATATATTACTGTCTGTGTGTGAGGTGTCAATATATTACTGTCAGTGTGTGAGGTGTCAATATATTTCTGTCAGGGTGTGAGAGTCAATATATTACTGTCAGTGTGTGAGGTGTCAATATATTACTGTCAGTGTGTGAGGTGTCAATATATTACTGTCAGTGTGAGGTGTCAATATATTACTGTCAGTGTGTAGGGTGTCAATATATTCCTGTCAGTGTGTGGGGTTTCAATATATTACTGTCAGCGTGTGATGTGTCAATATATACTGTCAGTGTGTGAGGTGTAAATATATTACTGTCAGCGTGTGAGGGGTCAATATATTACTGTCAGTGTGTGAGGGGTCAATACATTACTGTCAGTGTGTCAGGGGTCAATATATTACTTTCAGTGTGTGAGAGTCAATATATTACTGTCAGTGTGTGAGGGATCAATATATTACTGTCAGTGTGTGAGGGTCAAAAAATTACTGTCAGTGTGTGAGGTGTCAATATATTACTGTCAGTGTGTGAGGTGTCAATATATTACTGCCAGTGTGAGGAGTCAATATATTACTGTCAGTGTGTGAGGTGTCAATATATTACTGTCAGTGTGTGAGGTGTCAATATATTACTGTCATTGTGTGAGGTGTCAATATATTACTGTCAGTGAGTGAGGGTCAATATATTACTGTCAGTGTGTGAGGAGTTAATATATTACTGTCAGTGTGTGAGATGTCAATATGTTACTTTCAGTGTGTGAGGAGGCAATATATTACTGTCAGTGTGAGGGTCAATATATTACTGTCAGTGTGTGAGGTGTCAATATATTTCTGTCAGTGTGTGAGAGTCAATATATTACTGTCAGTGTGTGCGGTGTCAATATATTACTGTCAGTGGGTGAAGTGTCAATATATTACATTCATTGTGTGAGGGGTCAATATATTACTGTCAGCGTGTGAGGGGTCAATATATTACTGTCAGTGTGTGAGGGGTCAATACATTACTGTCAGTGTGTCAGGGGTCAATATATTACTGTCAGTGTATGAGAGTCAATATATTACTGTCAGTGTGTGAGGGGTCAATATATTACTGTCAGTGTGTGAGTGTCAATATATTACTGTCAGTGTAGTCAATATATTACTGTCAGTGTGTGAGGGGTAATATATATTACTGTCAGTGATTGAGAGTCAATATATTACTGTCAGTGTGTGAGAGTCAATATATTACTGTCAGTGTGTGAGTCAATCTATTACTGTCAGTGTGTGAGAGTCAATATATTAATGTCAGTGTGAGAGAATCAATATATTACTGTCAGTGTGTGAGGGGTCAATATATTACTGTCAGAGTGTGAGAGTCAATATATTACTGTCAGTGTGTGGGAGTCAATATATTACTGTCAGTGTGTGAGAGTCAATATATTACTGTCAGTGTGTGGGAGTCAATATATTACTGTCAGTGTGAGAGTCAATATATTACTGTCAGTGTGTGAGAGTCAATATATTACGGTCAGTGTGTGAGGAGTCAATATATTACTGTCAGTGTGTGAGGTGTCAATATATTACTGTCAGTGTGAGGTGTCAATATATTACTGTCAGTGTGTGAGGTGTCAATATATTAATGTCAGTGTGTGAGGTGTCAATATATTATTGTCAGTGGGTGAGGTGTCAAAATATTACTGTCAGTGTGTGATGTGTCAATATATTACTGTCAGTGTGTGAGGTGTCAATATATTACTGTCAGTGTGTGAGAGTCAATATATTACTGTCAGTGTGTGAGGGGTCAATATATTACTGTCAGTTTGTGAGAGTCAATATATTACTGTCAGTGTGAGAGAGTCAATATGTTACTGTCAGTGTGTGAGGGGTCAATATATTACTGTCAGTGTGTGAGAGTCAATATATTACTGTCAGTGTGAGGTCTCAATATATTACTGTCAGTGTGTGAGGTGTCAATATATTACTGTCACTGTGTGAGGGGTCAATATATTACTGTCAGTGTGTGAGGTGTCAATATATTACTGTCAATGTGTGAGAGTCAATATATTACTGTCAGTGTGTGAGGTGTCAATATATTACTGTCAGTGTGTGAGGTGTCAATATATTACTGTCAGTGTGAGGTTCAATATATCACTGTCAGTGTGTGAGGTGTCAATATGTTACTGTCAGTGTGAGCGGTGTCAATATATTACTGTCAGTGTGTGAGGTGTCAATATATTACTGTCAATGTGTGAGGTGTCAATATATTACTGTCAGTGTGTGACAGTCAATATATTACTGTCAGTGTGTGAGAGTCAATATATTACTGTCAGTGTGTGAGAGTCAATATATTACTGTCAGTGGGTGGGGGTCAATATATTCCTGTCAGTTTGTGAGAGTCAGTATATTACTGTCAGTGAGTGAGAGTCAATATATTACTGTCAGTGTGAGGTCTCAACATATTACTGTCAGTGTGTGAGGTGTCAATATATTACTGTCAGTGTGTGAGGGGTCAAAATATTACTTATTACTGTCAGTGTGTGAGGTGTCAATATATTACAGTCAGTGTGTGAGAGTCAATATATTACTGTCAGTGTGTGAGGTGTCAATATATTACTGTCAGTGTGTGAGGTGTCAATATATTACTGTCAGTGTGAGGTTCAATATATTACTGTCAGTGTGTGGGGTGTCAATATATGACTGTCACTGTGTGCGGTGTTAATATATTACTGTCAGTGTGTGAGGTGTCAATATATTACTTTCAGTGTGTGAGGTGTCAATATATTACTGTCAGTGTGAGGTGTCACTATATTACTGTCAGTGTGTGAGAGTCAATATATTACTGTCAGTGTGTGAGAGTCAATATATTCCTGTCAGTGTGTGAGGGGTCAATATATTACTGTCGAGTGTGTGAGTGGTCAATATATTACTGTCAGTGTGTGAGAGTCAATATATTACTGTCAGTGTGAGGTGTCACTATATTACTGTCAGTGTGTGAGAGTCAATATATTACTGTCAGTGTGTGAGAGTCAATATATTACTGTCAGTGTGTGAGGGGTCAATATATTACTGTCGAGTGTGTGAGTGTCAATATATTACTGTCAGTGTAGTCAATATATTACTGTCAGTGTGTGAGGGGTAAATATATTACTGTCAGTGTGAGAGAGTCAATATATTACTGTCAGTGTGTGAGAGTCAATATATTACTGTCAGTGTGTGAGAGTCAATAAATTATTGTCAGTGTGTGAGGGGTCACTATATTACTGTCAGTGTGTGAGAGTCAATATGTTACTGTCAGTGTGAGAGTCAATATATTACTGTCAGTGTGTGAGAGTCAATATATTACTGTCAGTGTGAGAGAGTCAATATATTACTGTCAGTGTGGGAGGGGTCAATTTATGACTGTCAGTGTGAAAGAGTCAATATATTACTTTCAGTGTGTCAGGGGTCAATATATTACTGTCAGTGTGTGTGAGTCAATATATTACTGTCAGTGTGAGGTGTCAATATATTACTGTCAGTGTGTGAGGTGTCAATATATTACTGTCAATGTGTGAGAGTCAATATATTACTGTCAGTGTGAGGTTCAATATATTACTGTCAGTGTGTGGGGTGTCAATATATGACTGTCACTGTGTGCGGTGTTAATATATTACTGTCAGTGTGTGAGGTGTCAATATATTACTTTCAGTGTGTGAGGTGTCAATATATTACTGTCAGTGTGAGGTGTCACTATATTATTGTCAGTGTGTGAGAGTCAATATATTACTGTCAGTGTGTGAGAGTCAATATATTACTGTCAGTGTGTGAGGGGTCAATATATTACTGTCGAGTGTGTGAGTGGTCAATATATTACTGTCAGTGTGTGAGAGTCAATATATTACTGTCAGTGTGAGGTGTCACTATATTACTGTCAGTGTGTGAGAGTCAATATATTACTGTCAGTGTGTGAGAGTCAATATATTACTGTCAGTGTGAGAGAGTCAATATATTACTGTCAGTGTGTGAGGGGTCAATTTATTACTGTCAGTGTGAAAGAGTCAATATATTACTTTCAGTGTGTCAGGGGTCAATATATTACTGTCAGTGTGTGTGAGTCAA
This sequence comes from Somniosus microcephalus, assembly GCF_052327205.1. NCBI lineage: Eukaryota > Metazoa > Chordata > Chondrichthyes > Squaliformes > Somniosidae > Somniosus > Somniosus microcephalus. The sequence goes on from NC_141001.1 coordinate 43,869,405, forward strand.
TATATTACTGTCAGTGTGAGGTGTCAATATATTACTGTTACTGTGTGATGTGTCAATATATTACTGTCAGTGTGTGAGAGTCAATATATTACTGTCAGTGTGTGAGGTGTCAATATGTTACTGTCAGTGTGTGAGGTGTCAATATATTACTGTCAGTGTGTGAGGGGTCAATATATTACTGTCAGTGTGTGAGTGTCAATATATTACAGTCAGTGTAGTCAATATATTACTGTCAGTGTGTGAGGGGTAATATATATTACTGTCAGTGATTGAGAGTCAATATATTACTGTCAGTGTGTGAGGGGTCAATATATTACTGTCAGTGTGTGAGAGTCAATATATTACTGTCAGTGTGTGAGAGTCAATATATTACTGTCAGTGTGTGAGTCAATCTATTACTGTCAGTGTGTGAGAGTCAATATATTAATGTCAGTGTGAGAGAATCAATATATTACTGTCAGTGTGTGAGGGGTCAATATATTACTGTCAGAGTGTGAGAGTCAATATATTACTGTCAGTGTGTGGGAGTCAATATATTACTGTCAGTGTGTGAGAGTCAATATATTACTGTCAGTGTGTGGGAGTCAATATATTACTGTCAGTGTGAGGGTCAATATATTACCGTCAGTGTGTGAGGTGTCAATATATTTCTGTCAGTGTGTGAGAGTCAATATATTACTGTCAGTGTGTGAGAGTCAATATATTACGGTCAGTGTGTGAGGAGTCAATATATTACTGTCAGTGTGGGAGGTGTCAATATATTACTGTCAGTGTGAGGTGTCAATATATTACTGTCAGTGTGTGAGGTGTCAATATATTAATGTCAGTGTGTGAGGTGTCAATATATTATTGTCAGTGGGTGAGGTGTCAAAATATTACTGTCAGTGTGTGAGGTGTGAATATATTACTGTTAGTGTGTGAGGGGTCAATATATTACTGTCAGTGTGTGAGGTGTCAATATATTACTGTCAATGTGTGAGAGTCAATATATTACTGTCAGTGTGTGAGGTGTCAATATATTACTGTCAGTGTGTGAGGTGTCAATATATTACTGCCAGTGTGAGGTTCAATATATCACTGTCAGTGTGTGAGGTGTCAATATGTTACTGTCAGTGTGAGCGGTGTCAATATATTACTGTCAGTGTGTGAGGTGTCAATATATTACTGTCAGTGTGTGAGGTGTCAATATATTACTGTCAGTGTGTGACAGTCAATATATTACTGTCAGTGTGTGAGAGTCAATATATTACTGTCAGTGTGTGAGAGTCAATATATTACTGTCAGTGGGTGGGGGTCAATATATTCCTGTCAATTTGTGAGAGTCAGTATATTACTGTCAGTGAGTGAGAGTCAATATATTACTGTCAGTGTGAGGTCTCAACATATTACTGTCAGTGTGTGAGGTGTCATTATATTACTGTCAGTGTGTGAGGGGTCAAAATATTACTTATTACTGTCAGTGTGTGAGGTGTCAATATATTACAGTCAGTGTGTGAGAGTCAATATATTACTGTCAGTGTGTGAGGTGTCAATATATTACTGTCAGTGTGTGAGGTGTCAATATATTACTGTCAGTGTGAGGTTCAATATATTACTGTCAGTGTGTGGGGTGTCAATATATGACTGTCACTGTGTGCGGTGTTAATATATTACTGTCAGTGTGTGAGGTGTCAATATATTACTTTCAGTGTGTGAGGTGTCAATATATTACTGTCAGTGTGAGGTGTCACTATATTACTGTCAGTGTGTGAGAGTCAATATATTACTGTTAGTGTGTGAGAGTCAATATATTACTGTCAGTGTGTGAGGGGTCAATATATTACTGTCGAGTGTGTGAGTGGTCAATATATTACTGTCAGTGTGTGAGAGTCAATATATTACTGTCAGTGTGAGGTGTCACTATATTACTGTCAGTGTGTGAGAGTCAATATATTACTGTCAGTGTGTGAGAGTCAATATATTACTGTCAGTGTGTGAGGGGTCAATATATTACTGTCGAGTGTGTGAGTGTCAATATATTACTGTCAGTGTAGTCAATATATTACTGTCAGTGTGTGAGGGGTAAATATATTACTGTCAGTGTGAGAGAGTCAATATATTACTGTCAGTGTGTGAGAGTCAATATATTACTGTCAGTGTGTGAGAGTCAATAAATTACTGTCAGTGTGTGAGGGGTCACTATATTACTGTCAGTGTGTGAGAGTCAATATGTTACTGTCAGTGTGAGAGTCAATATATTACTGTCAGTGTGTGAGAGTCAATATATTACTGTCAGTGTGAGAGAGTCAATATATTACTGTCAGTGTGTGAGGGGTCAATTTATTACTGTCAGTGTGAAAGAGTCAATATATTACTTTCAGTGTGTCAGGGGTCAATATATTACTGTCAGTGTGTGTGAGTCAATATATTACTGTCAGTGTGAGGTGTCAATATATTACTGTCAGTGTGTGAGGTGTCAATATATTACTGTCAGTGTGTGAGAGTCAATATATTACTGTCAGTGTGAGGTTCAATATATTACTGTCAGTGTGTGGGGTGTCAATAAATGACTGTCACTGTGTGCGGTGTTAATATATTACTGTCAGTGTGTGAGGTGTCAATATATTACTTTCAGTGTGTGAGGTGTCAATATATTACTGTCAGTGTGAGGTGTCACTATATTATTGTCAGTGTGTGAGAGTCAATATATTACTGTCAGTGTGTGAGAGTCAATATATTACTGTCAGTGTGTGAGGGGTCAATATATTACTGTCGAGTGTGTGAGTGGTCAATATATTACTGTCAGTGTGTGAGAGTCAATATATTACTGTCAGTGTGAGGTGTCACTATATTACTGTCAGTGTGTGAGAGTCAATATATTACTGTCAGTGTGTGAGAGTCAATATATTACTGTCAGTGTGTGAGGGGTCAATATATTACTGTCGAGTGTGTGAGTGTCAATATATTACTGTCAGTGTAGTCAATATATTACTGTCAGTGTGTGAGGGGTAAATATATTACTGTCAGTGTGAGAGAGTCAATATATTACTGTCAGTGTGTGAGAGTCAATATATTACTGTCAGTGTGTGAGAGTCAATAAATTACTGTCAGTGTGTGAGGGGTCACTATATTACTGTCAGTGTGTGAGAGTCAATATGTTACTGTCAGTGTGAGAGTCAATATATTACTGTCAGTGTGTGAGAGTCAATATATTACTGTCAGTGTGAGAGAGTCAATATATTACTGTCAGTGTGTGAGGGGTCAATTTATTACTGTCAGTGTGAAAGAGTCAATATATTACTTTCAGTGTGTCAGGGGTCAATATATTACTGTCAGTGTGTGTGAGTCAATATATTACTGTCAGTGTGAGGTGTCAATATATTACTGTCAGTGTGTGAGGTGTCAATATATTACTGTCAGTGTGTGAGAGTCAATATATTACTGTCAGTGTGTGAGGGGTAATATATATTACTGTCAGTGATTGAGAGTCAATATATTACTGTTAGTGTGTGAGGGGTCAATATATTACTGTCAGTGTGTGAGAGTCAATATATTACTGTCAGTGTGTGAGAGTCAATATATTACTGTCAGTGTGTGAGTCAATCTATTACTGTCAGTGTGTGACAGTCAATATATTAATGTCAGTGTGAGAGAATCAATATATTACTGTCAGTGTGTGAGGGGTCAATATATTACTGTCAGAGTGTGAGAGTCAATATATTACTGTCAGTGTGTGGGAGTCAATATATTACTGTCAGTGTGTGAGAGTCAATATATTACTGTCAGTGTGTGGGAGTCAATATATTACTGTCAGTGTGAGGGTCAATATATTACCGTCAGTGTGTGAGGTGTCAATATATTTCTGTCAGTGTGTGAGAGTCAATATATTACTGTCAGTGTGTGAGAGTCAATATATTACGGTCAGTGTGTGAGGAGTCAATATATTACTGTCAGTGTGTGAGGTGTCAATATATTACTGTCAGTGTGAGGTGTCAATATATTACTGTCAGTGTGTGAGGTGTCAATATATTAATGTCAGTGTGTGAGGTGTCAATATATTATTGTCAGTGGGTGAGGTGTCAAAATATTACTGTCAGTGTGTGAGGTGTCAATATATTACTGTCAGTGTGAGAGAGTCAATATATTACTGTCAGTGTGTGAGGGGTCAATATATTACTGTCAGTGTGTGAGAGTCAATATATTACTGTCAGTGTGAGGTCTCAATATATTACTGTCAGTGTGTGAGGTGTCAATATATTACTGTCAGTGTGATAGGGGTCAATATATTACTGTCAGTGTGTGAGGTGTCAATATATTACTGTCAATGTGTGAGAGTCAATATATTACTGTCAGTGTGTGAGGTGTCAATATATTACTGTCAGTGTGTGAGGTGTCAATATATTACTGTCAGTGTGAGGTTCAATATATTACTGTCAGTGTGTGAGGTGTCAATATATTACTGTCAGTGTGAGCGGTGTCAATATATTACTGTCAGTGTGTGAGGTGTCAATATATTACTGTCAGTGTGTGAGGTGTCAATATATTACTGTCAGTGTGTGACAGTCAATATATTACTGTCAGTGTGTGAGAGTCAATATATTACTGTCAGTGGGTGGGGGTCAATATATTACTGTCAGTTTGTGAGAGTCAGTATATTACTGTCAGTGAGTGAGAGTCAATATATTACTGTCAGTGTGAGGTCTCAACATATTACTGTCAGTGTGTGAGGTGTCAATATATTACTGTCAGTGTGTGAGGGGTCAAAATATTACTTATTACTGTCAGTGTGTGAGGTGTCAATATATTACAGTAAGTGTGTGAGAGTCAATATATTACTGTCAGTGTGTGAGGTGTCAATATATTACTGTCAGTGTGTGAGGTGTCAATATATTACTGTCAGTGTGAGGTTCAATATATTACTGTCAGTGTGTGGGGTGTCAATATATGACTGTCACTGTGTGCGGTGTTAATATATTACTGTCAGTGTGTGAGGTGTCTATATATTACTTTCAGTGTGTGAGGTGTCAATATATTACTGTCAGTGTGAGGTGTCACTATATTACTGTCAGTGTGTGAGAGTCAATATATTACTGTCAGTGTGTGAGAGTCAATATATTACTGTCAGTGTGTGAGGGGCCAATATATTACTGTCGAGTGTGTGAGTGGTCAATATATTACTGTCAGTGTGTGAGAGTCAATATATTACTGTCAGTGTGAGGTGTCACTATATTACTGTCAGTGTGTGAGAGTCAATATATTACTGTCAGTGTGTGAGAGTCAATATATTACTGTCGAGTGTGTGAGTGTCAATATATTACTGTCAGTGTAGTCAATATATTACTGTCAGTGTGTGAGGGGTAAATATATTACTGTCAGTGTGAGAGAGTCAATATATTACTGTCAGTGTGTGAGAGTCAATATATTACTGTCAGTGTGTGAGAGTCAATAAATTACTGTCAGTGTGTGAGGGGTCACTATATTACTGTCAGTGTGTGAGAGTCAATATGTTACTGTCAGTGTGAGAGTCAATATATTACTGTCAGTGTGTGAGAGTCAATATATTACTGTCAGTGTGAGAGAGTCAATATATTACTGTCAGTGTGTGAGGGGTCAATTTATTACTGTCAGTGTGAAAGAGTCAATATATTACTTTCAGTGTGTCAGGGGTCAATATATTACTGTCAGTGTGTGTGAGTCAATATATTACTGTCAGTGTGAGGTGTCAATATATTACTGTCAGTGTGTGAGGTGTCAATATATTACTGTCAGTGTGTGAGAGTCAATATATTACTGTCAGTGTGAGGTTCAATATATTACTGTCAGTGTGTGGGGTGTCAATATATGACTGTCACTGTGTGCGGTGTTAATATATTACTGTCAGTGTGTGAGGTGTCAATATATTACTTTCAGTGTGTGAGTTGTCAATATATTACTGTCAGTGTGAGGTGTCACTATATTACTGTCAGTGTGTGAGAGTCAATATATTACTGTCAGTGTGTGAGAGTCAATATATTACTGTCAGTGTGTGAGGGGTCAATATATTACTGTCGAGTGTGTGAGTGGTCAATATATTACTGTCAGTGTGTGAGAGTCAATATATTACTGTCAGTGTGAGGTGTCACTATATTACTGTCAGTGTGTGAGAGTCAATATATTACTGTCAGTGTGTGAGAGTCAATATATTACTGTCAGTGTGTGAGGGGTCAATATATTACTGTCGAGTGTGTGAGTGTCAATATATTACTGTCAGTGTAGTCAATATATTACTGTCAGTGTGTGAGGGGTAAATATATTACTGTCAGTGTGAGAGAGTCAATATATTACTGTCAGTGTGTGAGAGTCAATATATTACTGTCAGTGTGTGAGAGTCAATAAATTACTGTCAGTGTGTGAGGGGTCACTATATTACTGTCAGTGTGTGAGAGTCAATATGTTACTGTCAGTGTGAGAGTCAATATATTACTGTCAGTGTGTGAGAGTCAATATATTACTGTCAGTGTGAGAGAGTCAATATATTACTGTCAGTGTGTGAGGTGTCAATATATTACTGTCAGTGTGAGGTTCAATATATTACTGTCAGTGTGTGAGGTGTCAATATATTACTGTCAGTGTGAGCGGTGTCAATATATTACTGTCAGTGTGTGAGGTGTCAATATATTACTGTCAGTGTGTGAGGTGTCAATATATTACTGTCAGTGTGTGACAGTCAATATATTACTGTCAGTGTGTGAGAGTCAATATATTACTGTCAGTGTGTGAGAGTCAATATATTACTGTCAGTGGGTGGGGGTCAATATATTACTGTCAGTTTGTGAGAGTCAGTATATTACTGTCAGTGAGTGAGAGTCAATATATTACTGTCAGTGTGAGGTCTCAACATATTACTGTCAGTGTGTGAGGTGTCAATATATTACTGTCAGTGTGTGAGGGGTCAAAATATTACTTATTACTGTCAGTGTGTGAGGTGTCAATATATTACAGTCAGTGTGTGAGAGTCAATATATTACTGTCAGTGTGTGAGGTGTCAATATATTACTGTCAGTGTGTGAGGTGTCAATATATTACTGTCAGTGTGAGGTTCAATATATTACTGTCAGTGTGTGGGGTGTCAATATATGACTGTCACTGTGTGCGGTGTTAATATATTACTGTCAGTGTGTGAGGTGTCTATATATTACTTTCAGTGTGTGAGGTGTCAATATATTTCTGTCAGTGTGAGGTGTCACTATATTACTGTCAGTGTGTGAGAGTCAATATATTACTGTCAGTGTGTGAGAGTCAATATATTACTGTCAGTGTGTGAGGGGCCAATATATTACTGTCGAGTGTGTGAGTGGTCAATATATTACTGTCAGTGTGTGAGAGTCAATATATTACTGTCAGTGTGAGGTGTCACTATATTACTGTCAGTGTGTGAGAGTCAATATATTACTGTCAGTGTGTGAGAGTCAATATATTACTGTCGAGTGTGTGAGTGTCAATATATTACTGTCAGTGTAGTCAATATATTACTGTCAGTGTGTGAGGGGTAAATATATTACTGTCAGTGTGAGAGAGTCAATATATTACTGTCAGTGTGTGAGAGTCAATATATTACTGTCAGTGTGTGAGAGTCAATAAATTACTGTCAGTGTGTGAGGGGTCACTATATTACTGTCAGTGTGTGAGAGTCAATATGTTACTGTCAGTGTGAGAGTCAATATATTACTGTCAGTGTGTGAGAGTCAATATATTACTGTCAGTGTGAGAGAGTCAATATATTACTGTCAGTGTGTGAGGGGTCAATTTATTACTGTCAGTGTGAAAGAGTCAATATATTACTTTCAGTGTGTCAGGGGTCAATATATTACTGTCAGTGTGTGTGAGTCAATATATTACTGTCAGTGTGAGGTGTCAATATATTACTGTCAGTGTGTGAGGTGTCAATATATTACTGTCAGTGTGTGAGAGTCAATATATTACTGTCAGTGTGAGGTTCAATATATTACTGTCAGTGTGTGGGGTGTCAATATATGACTGTCACTGTGTGCGGTGTTAATATATTACTGTCAGTGTGTGAGGTGTCAATATATTACTTTCAGTGTGTGAGGTGTCAATATATTACTGTCAGTGTGAGGTGTCACTATATTACTGTCAGTGTGTGAGAGTCAATATATTACTGTCAGTGTGTGAGAGTCAATATATTACTGTCAGTGTGTGAGGGGTCAATATATTACTGTCGAGTGTGTGAGTGGTCAATATATTACTGTCAGTGTGTGAGAGTCAATATATTACTGTCAGTGTGAGGTGTCACTATATTACTGTCAGTGTGTGAGAGTCAATATATTACTGTCAGTGTGTGAGAGTCAATATATTACTGTCAGTGTGAGAGAGTCAATATATTACTGTCAGTGTGTGAGAGTCAATATATTACTGTCAGTGTGTGAGAGTCAATAAATTACTGTCAGTGTGTGAGGGGTCACTATATTACTGTCAGTGTGTGAGAGTCAATATGTTACTGTCAGTGTGAGAGTCAATATATTACTGTCAGTGTGTGAGAGTCAATATATTACTGTCAGTGTGAGAGAGTCAATATATTACTGTCAGTGTGTGAGGGGTCAATTTATTACTGTCAGTGTGAAAGAGTCAATATATTACTTTCAGTGTGTCAGGGGTCAATATATTACTGTCAGTGTGTGTGAGTCAATATATTACTGTCAGTGTGAGGTGTCAATATATTACTGTCAGTGTGTGAGGTGTCAATATATTACTGTCAGTGTGTGAGAGTCAATATATTATTGTCAGTGTGAGGTTCAATATATTACTGTCAGTGTGTGGGGTGTCAATATATGACTGTCACTGTGTGCGGTGTTAATATATTACTGTCAGTGTGTGAGGTGTCAATATATTACTTTCAGTGTGTGAGTTGTCAATATATTACTGTCAGTGTGAGGTGTCACTATATTACTGTCAGTGTGTGAGAGTCAATATATTACTGTCAGTGTGTGAGAGTCAATATATTACTGTCAGTGTGTGAGGGGTCAATATATTACTGTCGAGTGTGTGAGTGGTCAATATATTACTGTCAGTGTGTGAGAGTCAATATATTACTGTCAGTGTGAGGTGTCACTATATTACTGTCAGTGTGTGAGAGTCAATATATTACTGTCAGTGTGTGAGAGTCAATATATTACTGTCAGTGTGTGAGGGGCCAATATATTACTGTTGAGTGTGTGAGTGGTCAATATATTACTGTCAGTGTGTGAGAGTCAATATATTACTGTCAGTGTGAGGTGTCACTATATTACTGTCAGTGTGTGAGAGTCAATATATTACTGTCAGTGTGTGAGAGTCAATATATTACTGTCGAGTGTGTGAGTGTCAATATATTACTGTCAGTGTAGTCAATATATTACTGTCAGTGTGTGAGGGGTAAATATATTACTGTCAGTGTGAGAGAGTCAATATATTACTGTCAGTGTGTGAGAGTCAATATATTACTGTCAGTGTGTGAGAGTCAATAAATTACTGTCAGTGTGTGAGGGGTCACTATATTACTGTCAGTGTGTGAGAGTCAATATGTTACTGTCAGTGTGAGAGTCAATATATTACTGTCAGTGTGTGAGAGTCAATATATTACTGTCAGTGGGTGGGGGTCAATATATTACTGTCAGTTTGTGAGAGTCAGTATATTACTGTCAGTGAGTGAGAGTCAATATATTACTGTCAGTGTGAGGTCTCAACATATTACTGTCAGTGTGTGAGGTGTCAATATATTACTGTCAGTGTGTGAGGGGTCAAAATATTACTTATTACTGTCAGTGTGTGAGGTGTCAATATATTACAGTCAGTGTGTGAGAGTCAATATATTACTGTCAGTGTGTGAGGTGTCAATATATTACTGTCAGTGTGTGAGGTGTCAATATATTACTGTCAGTGTGAGGTTCAATATATTACTGTCAGTGTGTGGGGTGTCAATATATGACTGTCACTGTGTGCGGTGTTAATATATTACTGTCAGTGTGTGAGGTGTCTATATATTACTTTCAGTGTGTGAGGTGTCAATATATTTCTGTCAGTGTGAGGTGTCACTATATTACTGTCAGTGTGTGAGAGTCAATATATTACTGTCAGTGTGTGAGAGTCAATATATTACTGTCAGTGTGTGAGGGGCCAATATATTACTGTCGAGTGTGTGAGTGGTCAATATATTACTGTCAGTGTGTGAGAGTCAATATATTACTGTCAGTGTGAGGTGTCACTATATTACTGTCAGTGTGTGAGAGTCAATATATTACTGTCAGTGTGTGAGAGTCAATATATTACTGTCGAGTGTGTGAGTGTCAATATATTACTGTCAGTGTAGTCAATATATTACTGTCAGTGTGTGAGGGGTAAATATATTACTGTCAGTGTGAGAGAGTCAATATATTACTGTCAGTGTGTGAGAGTCAATATATTACTGTCAGTGTGTGAGAGTCAATAAATTACTGTCAGTGTGTGAGGGGTCACTATATTACTGTCAGTGTGTGAGAGTCAATATGTTACTGTCAGTGTGAGAGTCAATATATTACTGTCAGTGTGTGAGAGTCAATATATTACTGTCAGTGTGAGAGAGTCAATATATTACTGTCAGTGTGTGAGGGGTCAATTTATTACTGTCAGTGTGAAAGAGTCAATATATTACTTTCAGTGTGTCAGGGGTCAATATATTACTGTCAGTGTGTGTGAGTCAATATATTACTGTCAGTGTGAGGTGTCAATATATTACTGTCAGTGTGTGAGGTGTCAATATATTACTGTCAGTGTGTGAGAGTCAATATATTACTGTCAGTGTGAGGTTCAATATATTACTGTCAGTGTGTGGGGTGTCAATATATGACTGTCACTGTGTGCGGTGTTAATATATTACTGTCAGTGTGTGAGGTGTCAATATATTACTTTCAGTGTGTGAGGTGTCAATATATTACTGTCAGTGTGAGGTGTCACTATATTACTGTCAGTGTGTGAGAGTCAATATATTACTGTCAGTGTGTGAGAGTCAATATATTACTGTCAGTGTGTGAGGGGTCAATATATTACTGTCGAGTGTGTGAGTGGTCAATATATTACTGTCAGTGTGTGAGAGTCAATATATTACTGTCAGTGTGAGGTGTCACTATATTACTGTCAGTGTGTGAGAGTCAATATATTACTGTCAGTGTGTGAGAGTCAATATATTACTGTCAGTGTGAGAGAGTCAATATATTACTGTCAGTGTGTGAGAGTCAATATATTACTGTCAGTGTGTGAGAGTCAATAAATTACTGTCAGTGTGTGAGGGGTCACTATATTACTGTCAGTGTGTGAGAGTCAATATGTTACTGTCAGTGTGAGAGTCAATATATTACTGTCAGTGTGTGAGAGTCAATATATTACTGTCAGTGTGAGAGAGTCAATATATTACTGTCAGTGTGTGAGGGGTCAATTTATTACTGTCAGTGTGAAAGAGTCAATATATTACTTTCAGTGTGTCAGGGGTCAATATATTACTGTCAGTGTGTGTGAGTCAATATATTACTGTCAGTGTGAGGTGTCAATATATTACTGTCAGTGTGTGAGGTGTCAATATATTACTGTCAGTGTGTGAGAGTCAATATATTATTGTCAGTGTGAGGTTCAATATATTACTGTCAGTGTGTGGGGTGTCAATATATGACTGTCACTGTGTGCGGTGTTAATATATTACTGTCAGTGTGTGAGGTGTCAATATATTACTTTCAGTGTGTGAGTTGTCAATATATTACTGTCAGTGTGAGGTGTCACTATATTACTGTCAGTGTGTGAGAGTCAATATATTACTGTCAGTGTGTGAGAGTCAATATATTACTGTCAGTGTGTGAGGGGTCAATATATTACTGTCGAGTGTGTGAGTGGTCAATATATTACTGTCAGTGTGTGAGAGTCAATATATTACTGTCAGTGTGAGGTGTCACTATATTACTGTCAGTGTGTGAGAGTCAATATATTACTGTCAGTGTGTGAGAGTCAATATATTACTGTCAGTGTGTGAGGGGCCAATATATTACTGTTGAGTGTGTGAGTGGTCAATATATTACTGTCAGTGTGTGAGAGTCAATATATTACTGTCAGTGTGAGGTGTCACTATATTACTGTCAGTGTGTGAGAGTCAATATATTACTGTCAGTGTGTGAGAGTCAATATATTACTGTCGAGTGTGTGAGTGTCAATATATTACTGTCAGTGTAGTCAATATATTACTGTCAGTGTGTGAGGGGTAAATATATTACTGTCAGTGTGAGAGAGTCAATATATTACTGTCAGTGTGTGAGAGTCAATATATTACTGTCAGTGTGTGAGAGTCAATAAATTACTGTCAGTGTGTGAGGGGTCACTATATTACTGTCAGTGTGTGAGAGTCAATATGTTACTGTCAGTGTGAGAGTCAATATATTACTGTCAGTGTGTGAGAGTCAATATATTACTGTCAGTGTGAGAGAGTCAATATATTACTGTCAGTGTGTGAGGGGTCAATTTGTTACTGTCAGTGTGAAAGAGTCAATATATTACTTTCAGTGTGTCAGGGGTCAATATATTACTGTCAGTGTGTGTGAGTCAATATATTACTGTCAGTGTGAGGTGTCAATATATTACTGTCAGTGTGTGAGGTGTCAATATATTACTGTCAGTGTGTGAGAGTCAATATATTACTGTCAGTGTGAGGTTCAATATATTACTGTCAGTGTGTGGGGTGTCAATATATGACTGTCACTGTGTGCGGTGTTAATATATTACTGTCAGTGTGTGAGGTGTCAATATATTACTTTCAGTGTGTGAGTTGTCAATATATTACTGTCAGTGTGAGGTGTCACTATATTACTGTCAGTGTGTGAGAGTCAATATATTACTGTCAGTGTGTGAGAGTCAATATATTACTGTCAGTGTGTGAGGGGTCAATATATTACTGTCGAGTGTGTGAGTGGTCAATATATTACTGTCAGTGTGTGAGAGTCAATATATTACTGTCAGTGTGAGGTGTCACTATATTACTGTCAGTGTGTGAGAGTCAATATATTACTGTCAGTGTGTGAGAGTCAATATATTACTGTCAGTGTGTGAGGGGTCAATATATTACTGTCGAGTGTGTGAGTGTCAATATATTACTGTCAGTGTAGTCAATATATTACTGTCAGTGTGTGAGGGGTAAATATATTACTGTCAGTGTGAGAGAGTCAATATGTTACTGTCAGTGTGTGAGAGTCAATATATTACTGTCAGTGTGTGAGAGTCAATAAATTACTGTCAGTGTGTGAGGGGTCACTATATTACTGTCAGTGTGTGAGAGTCAATATGTTACTGTCAGTGTGAGAGTCAATATATTACTGTCAGTGTGTGAGAGTCAATATATTACTGTCAGTGTGAGAGAGTCAATATATTACTGTCAGTGTGTGAGGTGTCAATATATTACTGTCAGTGTGAGGTTCAATATATTACTGTCAGTGTGTGAGGTGTCAATATATTACTGTCAGTGTGAGCGGTGTCAATATATTACTGTCAGTGTGTGAGGTGTCAATATATTACTGTCAGTGTGTGAGGTGTCAATATATTACTGTCAGTGTGTGACAGTCAATATATTACTGTCAGTGTGTGAGAGTCAATATATTACTGTCAGTGTGTGAGAGTCAATATATTACTGTCAGTGGGTGGGGGTCAATATATTACTGTCAGTTTGTGAGAGTCAGTATATTACTGTCAGTGAGTGAGAGTCAATATATTACTGTCAGTGTGAGGTCTCAACATATTACTGTCAGTGTGTGAGGTGTCAATATATTACTGTCAGTGTGTGAGGGGTCAAAATATTACTTATTACTGTCAGTGTGTGAGGTGTCAATATATTACAGTCAGTGTGTGAGAGTCAATATATTACTGTCAGTGTGTGAGGTGTCAATATATTACTGTCAGTGTGTGAGGTGTCAATATATTACTGTCAGTGTGAGGTTCAATATATTACTGTCAGTGTGTGGGGTGTCAATATATGACTGTCACTGTGTGCGGTGTTAATATATTACTGTCAGTGTGTGAGGTGTCTATATATTACTTTCAGTGTGTGAGGTGTCAATATATTACTGTCAGTGTGAGGTGTCACTATATTACTGTCAGTGTGTGAGAGTCAATATATTACTGTCAGTGTGTGAGAGTCAATATATTACTGTCAGTGTGTGAGGGGCCAATATATTACTGTCGAGTGTGTGAGTGGTCAATATATTACTGTCAGTGTGTGAGAGTCAATATATTACTGTCAGTGTGAGGTGTCACTATATTACTGTCAGTGTGTGAGAGTCAATATATTACTGTCAGTGTGTGAGAGTCAATATATTACTGTCGAGTGTGTGAGTGTCAATATATTACTGTCAGTGTAGTCAATATATTACTGTCAGTGTGTGAGGGGTAAATATATTACTGTCAGTGTGAGAGAGTCAATATATTACTGTCAGTGTGTGAGAGTCAATATATTACTGTCAGTGTGTGAGAGTCAATAAATTACTGTCAGTGTGTGAGGGGTCACTATATTACTGTCAGTGTGTGAGAGTCAATATGTTACTGTCAGTGTGAGAGTCAATATATTACTGTCAGTGTGTGAGAGTCAATATATTACTGTCAGTGTGAGAGAGTCAATATATTACTGTCAGTGTGTGAGGGGTCAATTTATTACTGTCAGTGTGAAAGAGTCAATATATTACTTTCAGTGTGTCAGGGGTCAATATATTACTGTCAGTGTGTGTGAGTCAATATATTACTGTCAGTGTGAGGTGTCAATATATTACTGTCAGTGTGTGAGGTGTCAATATATTACTGTCAGTGTGTGAGAGTCAATATATTACTGTCAGTGTGAGGTTCAATATATTACTGTCAGTGTGTGGGGTGTCAATATATGACTGTCACTGTGTGCGGTGTTAATATATTACTGTCAGTGTGTGAGGTGTCAATATATTACTTTCAGTGTGTGAGGTGTCAATATATTACTGTCAGTGTGAGGTGTCACTATATTACTGTCAGTGTGTGAGAGTCAATATATTACTGTCAGTGTGTGAGAGTCAATATATTACTGTTAGTGTGTGAGGAGTCAATATATTACTGTCAGTGTGTGAAGGGTCAATATATTACTGTCAGTGTGTGAGGGGTCAATATATTACTGTCAGTGTGTGAGAGTCAATATATTACTGTCAGTGTGAGAGAGTCAATATATTACTGTCAGTGTGTGAGGGGTCAATATATTACTGTCGAGTGTGTGAGTGTCAATATATTACTGTCAGTGTAGTCAATATATTACTGTCAGTGTGTGAGGGGTAAATATATTACTGTCAGTGTGAGAGAGTCAATATGTTACTGTCAGTGTGTGAGAGTCAATATATTACTGTCAGTGTGTGAGAGTCAATAAATTACTGTCAGTGTGTGAGGGGTCACTATATTACTGTCAGTGTGTGAGAGTCAATATGTTACTGTCAGTGTGAGAGTCAATATATTACTGTCAGTGTGTGAGAGTCAATATATTACTGTCAGTGTGAGAGAGTCAATATATTACTGTCAGTGTGTGAGGTGTCAATATATTACTGTCAGTGTGAGGTTCAATATATTACTGTCAGTGTGTGAGGTGTCAATATATTACTGTCAGTGTGAGCGGTGTCAATATATTACTGTCAGTGTGTGAGGTGTCAATATATTACTGTCAGTGTGTGAGGTGTCAATATATTACTGTCAGTGTGTGACAGTCAATATATTACTGTCAGTGTGTGAGAGTCAATATATTACTGTCAGTGTGTGAGAGTCAATATATTACTGTCAGTGGGTGGGGCTCAATATATTACTGTCAGTTTGTGAGAGTCAGTATATTACTGTCAGTGAGTGAGAGTCAATATATTACTGTCAGTGTGAGGTCTCAACATATTACTGTCAGTGTGTGAGGTGTCAATATATTACTGTCAGTGTGTGAGGGGTCAAAATATTACTTATTACTGTCAGTGTGTGAGGTGTCAATATATTACAGTCAGTGTGTGAGAGTCAATATATTACTGTCAGTGTGTGAGGTGTCAATATATTACTGTCAGTGTGTGAGGTGTCAATATATTACTGTCAGTGTGAGGTTCAATATATTACTGTCAGTGTGTGGGGTGTCAATATATGACTGTCACTGTGTGCGGTGTTAATATATTACTGTCAGTGTGTGAGGTGTCTATATATTACTTTCAGTGTGTGAGGTGTCAATATATTACTGTCAGTGTGAGGTGTCACTATATTACTGTCAGTGTGTGAGAGTCAATATATTACTGTCAGTGTGTGAGAGTCAATATATTACTGTCAGTGTGTGAGGGGCCAATATATTACTGTCGAGTGTGTGAGTGGTCAATATATTACTGTCAGTGTGTGAGAGTCAATATATTACTGTCAGTGTGAGGTGTCACTATATTACTGTCAGTGTGTGAGAGTCAATATATTACTGTCAGTGTGTGAGAGTCAATATATTACTGTCGAGTGTGTGAGTGTCAATATATTACTGTCAGTGTAGTCAATATATTACTGTCAGTGTGTGAGGGGTAAATATATTACTGTCAGTGTGAGAGAGTCAATATATTACTGTCAGTGTGTGAGAGTCAATATATTACTGTCAGTGTGTGAGAGTCAATAAATTACTGTCAGTGTGTGAGGGGTCACTATATTACTGTCAGTGTGTGAGAGTCAATATGTTACTGTCAGTGTGAGAGTCAATATATTACTGTCAGTGTGTGAGAGTCAATATATTACTGTCAGTGTGAGAGAGTCAATATATTACTGTCAGTGTGTGAGGGGTCAATTTATTACTGTCAGTGTGAAAGAGTCAATATATTACTGTCAGTGTGTGTGAGTCAATATATTACTGTCAGTGTGAGGTGTCAATATATTACTGTCAGTGTGTGAGGTGTCAATATATTACTGTCAGTGTGTGAGAGTCAATATATTACTGTCAGTGTGAGGTTCAATATATTACTGTCAGTGTGTGGGGTGTCAATATATGACTGTCACTGTGTGCGGTGTTAATATATTACTGTCAGTGTGTGAGGTGTCAATATATTACTTTCAGTGTGTGAGGTGTCAATATATTACTGTCAGTGTGAGGTGTCACTATATTACTGTCAGTGTGTGAGAGTCAATATATTACTGTCAGTGTGTGAGAGTCAATATATTACTGTCAGTGTGTGAGGGGTCAATATATTACTGTCGAGTGTGTGAGTGGTCAATATATTACTGTCAGTGTGTGAGAGTCAATATATTACTGTCAGTGTGAGGTGTCACTATATTACTGTCAGTGTGTGAGAGTCAATATATTACTGTCAGTGTGTGAGAGTCAATATATTACTGTCAGTGTGTGAGGGGTCAATATATTACTGTCGAGTGTGTGAGTGTCAATATATTACTGTCAGTGTAGTCAATATATTACTGTCAGTGTGTGAGGGGTAAATATATTACTGTCAGTGTGAGAGAGTCAATATATTACTGTCAGTGTGTGAGAGTCAATATATTACTGTCAGTGTGTGAGAGTCAATAAATTACTGTCAGTGTGTGAGGGGTCACTATATTACTGTCAGTGTGTGAGAGTCAATATGTTACTGTCAGTGTGAGAGTCAATATATTACTGTCAGTGTGTGAGAGTCAATATATTACTGTCAGTGTGAGAGAGTCAATATATTACTGTCAGTGTGTGAGGGGTCAATTTATTACTGTCAGTGTGAAAGAGTCAATATATTACTTTCAGTGTGTCAGGGGTCAATATATTACTGTCAGTGTGTGTGAGTCAATATATTACTGTCAGTGTGAGGTGTCAATATATTACTGTCAGTGTGTGAGGTGTCAATATATTACTGTCAGTGTGTGAGAGTCAATATATTACTGTCAGTGTGTGAGGTGTCAATATGTTACTGTCAGTGTGTGAGGTGTCAATATATTACTGTCAGTGTGTGAGATGTTAATATATTACTGACAGTGTGTGAGGTGTCAATATATTACTATCAGTGTGTGAGGTGTCAATATATTACTGTCAGTGTGTGAGAGTCAATATATTACTGTCAGTGTGTGAGGAGTCAATATATTACTGTCTGTGAGTGAGGTGTCAATATATTACTGTCAGTGTGAGGGTCAATATATTACCGTCAGTGTGTGAGAGTCAATATATTACTGTCAGTGTATGAGGAGTCAATATATTACTGTCTGTGTGTGAGGTGTCAATATATTACTGTCAGTGTGAGGGTCAATATATTACCGTTAGTGTGTGAGGAGTCAATATATTACTGTCAGTTTGTGAGAGTCAGTATATTACTGTCAGTGTGAGAGAGTCAAAATATTACTGTCAGTGTGTGAGGGGTCAATATATTACTGACAGTCAGTGAGAGTCAATATATTACTGTCAGTGTGAGGTCTCAATATATTACTGTCAGTGTGTGAGGTGTCAATATATTACTGTCAGTGTGTGAGGGTTCAAAATATTACTTATTACTGTCAGTGTGTGAGGTGTCAATATATTACTGTCAGTGTGTGAGAGTCAATATATTACTGTCAGTGTGTGAGGTGTCAATATATTACTGTCAGTGTGTGAGGTGTCAATATATTACTGTCAGTGTGTAAGGTGTCAATATATTACTGTCAGTATGTGAGATGTTAATATATTACTGACAGTGTGTGAGGTGTCAATATATTACTATCAGTGTGTGAGGTGTCAATATATTACTGTCAGTGTGTGAGAATCAATATATTACTGTCAGTGTGTGAGGAGTCAATATATTACTGTCTGTGTGTGAGGTGTCAATATATTACTGTCAGTGTGAGGGTCAATATATTACCGTCAGTGTGTGAGAGTCAATATATTACTGTCAGTGTGTGAGGAGTCAATATATTACTGTCTGTGTGTGAGGTGTCAATATATTACTGTCAGTGTGAGGTGTCAATATATTACTGTCAGTGTGTGAGGTGTCAATATATTAATGTCAGTGTGTGAGGTGTCAATATATTACTGTCAGTGGGTGAGGTGTCAAAATCTTACTGTCAGTGTGTGAGGTGTCAATATATTACTGTCAGTGTGTGAGGTGTCAATATATTACTGTCAGTTTGTGAGAGTCAATATATTACTGTCAGTGTGTGAGGGGTCAATATATTACTCTCAGTTTGTGAGAGTCAATATATTACTGTCAGTGTGAGAGAGTCAATATATTACTGTCAGTGTGTGAGGGGTCAATATATTACTGTCAGTGTGTGAGAGACAAAATATTACTCTCAGTGTGAGGTCTCAATATATTACTGTCAGTGTGTGAGGTGTCAATATATTACTGTCAGTGTGAGCGGTGTCAATATATTACTGTCAGTGTGTGAGGTGTCAATATATTACTGTCAGTGTGTGAGGTGTCAATATATTACTGTCAGTGTGTGAGAGTCAATATATTACTGTCAGTGTGTGAGAGTCAATATATTACTGTCAGTGTGTGAGAGTCAATATATTACTGTCAGTGTGTGAGGGGTCAATATATTACTGTCAGTTTGTGAGAGTCAGTATATTACCGTCAGTGTGAGAGAGTCAAAATATTACTGTCAGTGTGTCAGGGGTCAATATATTACTGTCAGTGAGTGAGAGTCAATATATTACTGTCAGTGTGAGGTCTCAATATATTACTGTCAGTGTGTGAGGTGTCAATATATTACTGTCAGTGTGTGAGGGGTCAAAATATTGCTTATTACTGTCAGTGTGTGAGGTGTCAATATATTACTGTCAGTGTGTGAGGTGTCAATATATTACTGTCAGTGTGAGGTTCAATATATTACTGTCAGTGTGTGGGGTGTCAATATATGACTGTCACTGTGTGCGGTGTTAATATATTACTGTCAGTGTGTGAGGTGTCAATATATTACTTTCAGTGTGTGAGGTGTCAATATATTACTGTCAGTGTGAGGTGTCACTATATTACTGTCAGTGTGTGAGAGTCAATATATTACTGTCAGTGTGTGAGAGTAAATATATTACTGTCAGTGTGTGAGAGGTCAATATATTACTGTCGAGTGTGTGAGTGGTCAATATATTACTGTCAGGGTGTGAGGAGTCAATATATTACTGTCAGTGTGTGAGAGTCAATATATTACTGTCAGTGTGTGAGAGTCAATATATTACTGTCAGTGTGTGAGAGTCAATATATTACTGTCAGTGTGAGAGTCAATATATTACTGTCAGTGTGTGAGAGTCAATATATTATTGTCAGTGTGTGAGTGTCAATATATTACTGTCAGTGTGTGAGGGGTCAATATATTACTTTCAGTGTGTGAGGGGTCAATATATTACTGTCAGTGTGTGTGAGTCAATATATTACTGTCAGTGTGTGAGGTGTCAATATATTACTGTCAGTGTGTGAAGTGTCATTATATTACTTTCAGTGGGTGAGGGGTCAATATATTACTGTTAGTGTGTGAGGCGTCAATATATTACTGTCAGTGTGTGAAGGGTCAATATATTTCTGTCAGTGTGAGGTGTCAATATATTACTGTCAGTCTGTGAGGTGTCAATATATTACTGTCAGTGTGTGAGGGGTCAATATATTACTGTCAGTGTGTGAGGGGTCAATATATTACTGTCAGTGTGTGACAGTCAATATATTACTGTCAGTGTGTGAGAGTCAATATATTACTGTCAGTGTGTGAGAGTCAATATATTACTGTCAGTGTGTGAGGGGTCAATATATTACTGTCAGTTAGTGAGAGTCAGTATATTACTGTCAGTGTGAGAGAGTCAAAATATTACTGTCAGTGTGTGAGGGGTCAATATATTACTGTCAGTCAGTGAGAGTCAATATATTACTGTCAGTGTGTGAGAGTCAATATATTACTGTCAGTGTGTGAGAGTCAAAATATTACTGTCAGTGTGTGAGGGGTCAATATATTACTGTCGCGTGTGTGAGTGTCAATATATTACTGTCAGTGTAGTCAATATATTACTGTCAGTGTGTGAGGGGTAAATATATTACTGTCAGTGTGTGAGAGTCAATATATTACTGTCAGTGTGTGAGAGTCAATATATTACTGTCAGTGTGAGAGAGTCAATATATTACTGTCAGTGTGTGAGAGTCAATATATTACTGTCAGTGTGAGAGTCAATATATTACTGTCAGTGTGTGAGAGACAATATATTACTGTCAGAGTGAGAGAGTCAATATATTACTGTCAGTGTGTGAGGGGTCAATTTATTACTGTCAGTGTGTGAGAGTCAATATAATACTGTCAGTGTGTTGGAGTCAATATATTACTGTCAGTGTGTGAGAGTCAATATATTACTGTCAGTGTGTGAGAGTCAATATATTACTGTCAGTGTGTGAGAGTCAATATATTACTGTCAGTGTGAAAGAGTCAATATATTACTGTCAGTGTGTCAGGGGTCAATATATTACTGTCAGTGTGTGTGAGTCAATATATTTCTGTCAGTGTGAGGTGTCAATATATTACTGTCAGTGTGTGAGGTGTCAATATATTAATGTCAGTGTTTGAGGTGTCAATATATTACTGTCAGTGTGTGAGGTGTCAATATATTACTGTCAGTGTGTGAGAGTCAATATATTACTGTCAGTGTGTGAGGTGTCAATATATTACTGTCAGTGTGTGAGGTGTCAATATGTTACTGTCAGTGTGTGAGGTGTCAATATATTACTGTCAGTGTGTGAGATGTTAATATATTACTGACAGTGTGTGAGGTGTCAATATATTACTTTCAGTGTGTGAGGTGTCAATATATTACTGTCAGTGTGTGAGAGTCAATATATTACTGTCAGTGTGTGAGGAGTCAATATATTACTGTCTGTGTGTGGGGTGTCAATATATTACTGTCAGTGTGAGGGTCAATATATTACCGTCAGTGTGTGAGGTGTCAATATATTTCTGTCAGTGTGTGAGTGTCAATATATTACTGTCAGTGTGTGAGAGTCAAGAAATTACGGTCAGTGTGTGAGGAGTCAATATATTACTGTCAGTGTGTGAGGTGTCAATATATTACTGTCAGTGTGAGGTGTCAATATATTACTGTCAGTGTGTGAGGTGTCAATATATTAATGTCAGTGTGTGAGGTGTCAATATATTACTGTCAGTGGATGAGGTGTCAAAATATTACTGTCAGTGTGTGAGGTGTCAATATATTACTGTCAGTGTGTGAGAGTCAATATATTACTGTCAGTGTGTGAGGGGTCAATATATTACTGTCAGTTTGTGAGAGTCAATATAATACTGTCAGAGTGAGAGAGTCAATATATAACTGTCAGTGTGTGAGGGGTCAATATATTACTGTCAGTTTGTGAGAGTCAATATAATACTGTCAGAGTGAGAGAGTCAATATATTACTGTCAGTGTGTGAGGTGTCAATATATTACTGTCAGTGTGTGAGGTGTCAATATGTTACTGTCAGTGTGTGAGGTGTCAATATATTACTGTCAGTGTGTGAGATGTTAATATATTACTATCAGTGTGTGAGGTGTCAATATATTACTGTCAGTGTGTGAGAGTCAATATATTAGAGTCAGTGTAGTCAATATATTACTGTCAGTGTGTGAGGGGTAAATATATTACTGTCAGTGTGTGAGAGTCAATATATTGCTGTCAGTGTGTGAGAGTCAATATATTACTGACAGTGTGTGAGAGTCAATATATTACTGTCAGTTTGTGAGAGTCAATATATTACTGTCAGTGTGAGAGTGTCAATATATTACTGTCAGTGTGAAAGAGTCAATATATTACTGTCAGTGTGTCAGGGGTCAATATATTACTGTCAGTGTGTGTGAGTCAATATATTACTGTCAGTGTGAGGTGTCAAGATATTACTGTCAGTGTGTGAGGTGTCAATATATTAATGTCAGTGTTTGAGGTTTCAATATATTACTGTCAGTGTGTGAGGTGTCAATATATTACTGTCAGTGTGTGAGAGTCAATATATTACTGTCAGTGTGTGAGGTGTCAATATATTACTGTCAGTGTGTGAGGTGTCAATATGTTACTGTCAGTGTGTGAGGTGTCAATATATTACTGTCAGTATGTGAGATGTTAATATATTCCTGTCAGTGTGAGGTGTCACTATATTACTGTCAGTGTGTGAGAGTCAATATATTACTGTCAGTGTGTGTGAGTCAATATATTACTGTCAGTGTGAGGTGTCAAGATATTACTGTCAGTGTGTGAGGTGTCAATATATTAATGTCAGTGTTTGAGGTGTCAATATGTTCCTGTCAGTGTGTGAGGTGTCAATATATTACTTTCAGTGTGTGAGGTGTCAATATATTACTGTCAGTGTGAGGTGTCACTATATTACTGTCAGTGTGTGAGAGTCAATATATTACTGTCAGTGTGTGAGAGTCAATATATTACTGTCAGTGTGTGAGGGGTCAATATATTACTGTCGAGTGTGTGAGTGGTCAATATATTACTGTCAGGGTGTGAGTAGTCAATATATTACTGTCAGTGTAGTCAATATATTACTGTCAGTGTGTGAGAGTCAATATATTACTGTCAGTGTGTGAGAGTCAATATATTACTGTCACTGTGTGAGGGGTCACTATATTACTGTCAGTGTGTGAGAGTCAATATATTACTGTCAGTGTGAGAGTCAATATATTACTGTCAGTGTGTGAGAGTCAATATATTACTGTCAGTGTGTGAGAGTCAATATATTACTGTCAGTGTGTGAGAATCAATATATTACTGTCAGTGTGTGAGAGTCGATGTATTACTGTCAGTGTGAGAGTCAATATATTACTGTCAGTGTGTGAGAGTCAATATATTATTGTCAGTGTGTGAGTGTCAATATATTACTGTCAGTGTGTGAGGGGTCAATATATTACTTTCAGTGTGTGAGGGGTCAATATATTACTGTCAGTGTGTGTGAGTCAATATATTACTGTCAGTGTGTGAGGTGTCAATATATTACTGTCAGTGTGTGAAGTGTCATTATATTACTTTCAGTGGGTGAGGGGTCAATATATTACTGTTAGTGTGTGAGGCGTCAATATATTACTGTCAATGTGTGAAGGGTCAATATATTTCTGTCAGTGTGAGGTGTCAATATATTACTGTCAGTCTGTGAGGTGTCAATATATTACTGTCAGTGTGTGAGGGGTCAATATATTACTGTTAGTGTGTGAGGGGTCAATATATTACTGTCAGTGTGTGACAGTCAATATATTACTGTCAGTGTGTGAGAGTCAATATATTACTGTCAGTGTGTGAGAGTCAATATATTACTGTCAGTGTGTGAGGGGTCAATATATTACTGTCAGTTAGTGAGAGTCAGTATATTACTGTCAGTGTGAGAGAGTCAAAATATTACTGTCAGTGTGTGAGGGGTCAATATATTACTGTCAGTCAGTGAGAGTCAATATATTACTGTCAGTGTGTGAGAGTCAATATATTACTGTCAGTGTGTGAGAGTCAAAATATTACTGTCAGTGTGTGAGGGGTCAATATATTACTGTCGAGTGTGTGAGTGTCAATATATTACTGTCAGTGTAGTCAATATATTACTGTCAGTGTGTGAGGGGTAAATATATTACTGTCAGTGTGTGAGAGTCAATATATTACTGTCAGTGTGTGAGAGTCAATATATTACTGTCAGTGTGAGAGAGTCAATATATTACTGTCAGTGTGTGAGAGTCAATATATTACTGTCAGTGTGAGAGTCAATATATTACTGTCAGTGTGTGAGAGACAATATATTACTGTCAGAGTGAGAGAGTCAATATATTACTGTCAGTGTGTGAGGGGTCAATTTATTACTGTCAGTGTGTGAGAGTCAATATAATACTGTCAGTGTGTTGGAGTCAATATATTACTGTCAGTGTGTGAGAGTCAATATATTACTGTCAGTGTGTGAGAGACAATATATTACTGTCAGAGTGAGAGCGTCAATATATTACTGTCAGTGTGTGAGGGGTCAATTTATTACTGTCAGTGTGTGAGAGTCAATATAATACTGTCAGTGTGTTGGAGTCAATATATTACTGTCAGTGTGTGAGAGTCAATATATTACTGTCAGTGTGTGAGAGTCAATATATTACTGTCAGTGTGTGAGAGTCAATATATTACTGTCAGTGTGAAAGAGTCAATATATTACTGTCAGTGTGTCAGGGGTCAATATATTACTGTCAGTGTGTGTGAGTCAATATATTTCTGTCAGTGTGAGGTGTCAATATATTACTGTCAGTGTGTGAGGTGCCAATATATTAATGTCAGTGTTTGAGGTGTCAATATATTACTGTCAGTGTGTGAGGTGTCAATATATTACTGTCAGTGTGTGAGAGTCAATATATTACTGTCAGTGTGTGAGGTGTCAATATATTACTGTCAGTGTGTGAGGTGTCAATATGTTACTGTCAGTGTGTGAGGTGTCAATATATTACTGTCAGTGTGTGAGATGTTAATATATTACTGACAGTGTGTGAGGTGTCAATATATTACTTTCAGTGTGTGAGGTGTCAATATATTACTGTCAGTGTGTGAGAGTCAATATATTACTGTCAGTGTGTGAGGAGTCAATATATTACTGTCTGTGTGTGGGGTGTCAATATATTACTGTCAGTGTGAGGGTCAATATATTACCGTCAGTGTGTGAGGTGTCAATATATTTCTGTCAGTGTGTGAGTGTCAATATATTACTGTCAGTGTGTGAGAGTCAAGAAATTACGGTCAGTGTGTGAGGAGTCAATATATTACTGTCAGTGTGTGAGGTGTCAATATATTACTGTCAGTGTGAGGTGTCAATATATTACTGTCAGTGTGTGAGGTGTCAATATATTAATGTCAGTGTGTGAGGTGTCAATATATTACTGTCAGTGGATGAGGTGTCAAAATATTACTGTCAGTGTGTGAGGTGTCAATATATTACTGTCAGTGTGTGAGAGTCAATATATTACTGTCAGTGTGTGAGGGGTCAATATATTACTGTCAGTTTGTGAGAGTCAATATAATACTGTCAGAGTGAGAGAGTCAATATATAACTGTCAGTGTGTGAGGGGTCAATATATTACTGTCAGTTTGTGAGAGTCAATATAATACTGTCAGAGTGAGAGAGTCAATATATTACTGTCAGTGTGTGAGGTGTCAATATATTACTGTCAGTGTGTGAGGTGTCAATATGTTACTGTCAGTGTGTGAGGTGTCAATATATTACTGTCAGTGTGTGAGATGTTAATATATTACTATCAGTGTGTGAGGTGTCAATATATTACTGTCAGTGTGTGAGAGTCAATATATTAGAGTCAGTGTAGTCAATATATTACTGTCAGTGTGTGAGGGGTAAATATATTACTGTCAGTGTGTGAGAGTCAATATATTACTGTCAGTGTGTGAGAGTCAATATATTACTGACAGTGTGTGAGAGTCAATATATTACTGTCAGTTTGTGAGAGTCAATATATTACTGTCAGTGTGAGAGTGTCAATATATTACTGTCAGTGTGAAAGAGTCAATATATTACTGTCAGTGTGTCAGGGGTCAATATATTACTGTCAGTGTGTGTGAGTCAATATATTACTGTCAGTGTGAGGTGTCAAGATATTACTGTCAGTGTGTGAGGTGTCAATATATTAATGTCAGTGTTTGAGGTTTCAATATATTACTGTCAGTGTGTGAGGTGTCAATATATTACTGTCAGTGTGTGAGAGTCAATATATTACTGTCAGTGTGTGAGGTGTCAATATATTACTGTCAGTGTGTGAGGTGTCAATATGTTACTGTCAGTGTGTGAGGTGTCAATATATTACTGTCAGTATGTGAGATGTTAATATATTCCTGTCAGTGTGTGAGGGGTCAATATATTACTGTCAGTGTGAGAGAGTCAATATATTACTGACAGTGTGTGAGGGGTCAATATATTACTGTCAGTGTGTGAGAGTCAATATATTACTGTCAGTGTGTGAGGTGTCAATATATTACTGTCAGTGTGTGAGGTGTCAATATGTTACTGTCAGTGTGCGAGGTGTCAATATATTACTGTCAGTATGTGAGATGTTAATATATTACTGACAGTGTGTGAGGTGTCAATATATTACTTTCAGTGTGTGAGGTGTCAATATATTACTGTCAGTGTGTGAGAGTCAATATATTACTGTCAGTGTGTGAGGTGTCAATATGTTACTGTCAGTGTGTGGGGTGTCAATATATTACTGTCAGTGTGAGGGTCAATATATTACCGTCAGTGTGTGAGGTGTCAATATATTTCTGTCAGTGTGTGAGAGTCAATATATTACTGTCAGTGGGTGGGGGTCAATATATTACTGTCAGTTTGTGAGAGTCAGTATATTACTGTCAGTGAGTGAGAGTCAATATATTACTGTCAGTGTGAGGTCTCAATATATTACTGTCGGTGTGTGAGGTGTCAATATATTACTGTCAGTGTGTGAGGGGTTAAAATATTACTTATTACTGTCAGTGTGTGAGGTGTCAATATATTACAGTCAGTGTGTGAGAGTCAATATATTACTGTCAGTGTGTGAGGTGTCAATATATCACTGTCAGTGTGTGAGGTGTCAATATATTACTGTCAGTGTGAGGTTCAATATATTACTGTCAGTGTGTGGGGTGTCAATATATGACTGTCACTGTGTGCGGTGTTAATATATTACTGTCAGTGTGTGAGGTGTCAATATATTACTTTCAGTGTGTGAGGTGTCAATATATTACTGTCAGTGTGAGGTGTCACTATATTACTGTCAGTGTGTGAGAGTCAATATATTACTGTCAGTGTGTGAGAGTCAATATATTACTGTCAGTGTGTGAGGGGTCAATATATTACTGTCGAGTGTGTGAATGGTCAATGTATTACTGTCAGTGTGTGAGAGTCAATATATTACTGTCAGTGTGAGGTGTCACTATATTACTGTCAGTGTGTGAGAGTCAATATATTACTGTCAGTGTGTGAGAGTCAATATATTACTGTCAGTGTGTGAGGGGTCAATATATTACTGTCGAGTGTGTGAGTGTCAATATATTACTGTGAGTGTAGTCAATATATTACTGTCAGTGAGTGAGGGGTAAATATATTACTGTCAGTGTGAGAGAGTCAATATATTACTGTCAGTGTGTGAGAGTCAATATATTACTGTCAGTGTGTGAGAGTCAATATATTACTGTCAGTGTGTGAGGGGTCACTATATTACTGTCAGTGTGTGAGAGTCAATATGTTACTGTCAGTGTGAGAGTCAATATATTACTGTCAGTGTGTGAGAGTCAATATATTACTGTCAGTGTGAGAGAGTCAATATATTACTGTCAGTGTGTGAGGGGTCAATTTATTACTGTCAGTGTGAAAGAGTCAATATATTACTTTCAGTGTGCCAGGGGTCAATATATTACTGTCAGTGTGTGTGAGTCAATATATTACTGTCAGTCTGAGGTGTCAATATATACTGTCAGTGTGTGAGGTGTCAATATATTACTGTCAGTGTGTGAGGTGTCAATATGTTACTGTCAGTGTGTAAGGTGTCAATATATTACTGTCAGTGTGTGAGATGTTAATATATTACTGACAGTGTGTGATGTGTCAATATATTACTATCAGTGTGTGAGGTGTCAATATATTACTGTCAGTGTGTGAGAGTCAATATATTACTGTCAGTGTGTGAGGAGTCAATATATTACTGTCTGTGTGTGAGGTGTCAATATATTACTGTCAGTGTGAGGTGTCAATATATTACTGTCAGTGTGTGAGGTGTCAATATATTAATGTCAGTGTGTGAGGTGTCAATATATTACTGTCAGTGTGTGAGGTGTCAAAATCTTACTGTCAGTGTGTGAGGTGTCAATATATTACTGTCAGTGTGTGAGGTGTCAATATATTACTGTCAGTTTGTGAGAGTCAATATATTACTGTCAGTGTGTGAGGGGTCAATATATTACTGTCAGTTTGTGAGAGTCAATATATTACTGTCGGTGTGAGAGAGTCAATATATTACTGTCAGTGTGTGAGGGGTCAATATATTACTGTCAGTGTGTGAGAGACAAAATATTACTCTCAGTGTGAGGTCTCAATATATTACTGTCAGTGTGTGAGGTGTCAATATATTACTGTCAGTGTGAGCGGTGTCAATATATTACTGTCAGTGTGTGAGGTGTCAATATATTACTGTCAGTGTGTGAGGTGTCAATATATTACTGTCAGTGTGTGAGAGTCAATATATTACTGTCAGTGTGTGAGATTCAATATATTACTGTCAGTGTGTGAGAGTCAATATATTACTGTCAGTGTGTGAGGGGTCAATATATTACTGTCAGTTTGAGAGAGTCAGTATATTACCGTCAGTGTGAGAGAGTCAAAATATTACTGTCAGTGTGTGAGGGGTCAATATATTACTGTCAGTGAGTGAGAGTCAATATATTGCTGTCAGTGTGAGGTCTCAATATATTACTGTCAGTGTGTGAGGTGTCAATATATTACTGCCAGTGTGTGAGGGGTCAAAATATTACTTATTACTGTCAGTGTGTGAGGTGTCAATATATTACTGTCAGTGTGTGAGGTGTCAATATATTACTGTCAGTGTGAGGTTCAATATATTACTGTCAGTGTGTGGGGTGTCAATATATGACTGTCACTGTGTGCGGTGTTAATAAATTACTGTCAGTGTGTGAGGTGTCAATATATTACTTTCAGTGTGTGAGGTGTCAATATATTACTGTCAGTGTGAGGTGTCACTATATTACTGTCAGTGTGTGAGAGTCAATATATTACTGTCAGTGTGTGAGAGTCAATATATTACTGTCAGTGTGTGAGGGGTCAATATATTACTGTCGAGTGTGTGAGTGGTCAATATATTA
This sequence comes from Somniosus microcephalus, assembly GCF_052327205.1. Classification (NCBI taxonomy): domain Eukaryota; kingdom Metazoa; phylum Chordata; class Chondrichthyes; order Squaliformes; family Somniosidae; genus Somniosus; species Somniosus microcephalus. Next base: position 43,899,210 of record NC_141001.1, read on the forward strand.
CTGTCAGGGTGTGAGGAGTCAATATATTACTGTCAGTGTAGTCAATATATTACTGTCAATGTGTGAGAGTCAATATATTACTGTCAGTGTGTGAGAGTCAATATATTACTGTCAGTGTGTGAGAGTCGATATATTACTGTCAGTGTGAGAGTCAATATATTACTGTCAGTGTGTGAGAGTCAATATATTATTGTCAGTGTGTGAGTGTCAATATATTACTGTCAGTGTTTAAGGGTCAATATATTACTGTCAGTGTGTGAGAGCCAATATATTACTGTCAGTGTGAGAGAGTCAATATATTACTTTCAGTGTGTGAGGGGTCAATATATTACTGTCAGTGTGTGTGAGTCAATATATTACTGTCAGTGTGTGAGGTGTCAATATATTACTGTCAGTGTGTGAAGTGTCATTATATTACTTTCAGTGGGTGAGGGGTTAATATATTACTGTTAGTGTGTGAGGCGTCAATATATTACTGTCTGTGTGTGAAGGGTTAATATATTTCTGTCAGTGTGAGGTGTCAATATATTACTGTCAGTCTGTGAGGTGTCAATATATTACTGTCAGTGTGTGAGGGGTCAATATATTACTGTCAGTGTGTGACAGTCAATATATTACTGTCAGTGTGTGAGAGTCAATATATTACTGTCAGTAAGTGAGAGTCAATATATTACTGTCAGTGTGTGAGGGGTCAATATATTACTGTCAGTTTGTGAGAGTCAGTATATTACTGTCAGTGTGAGAGAGTCAAAATATTGCTGTCAGTGTGTGAGGGGTCAATATATTACTGTCAGTGAGTGAGAGTCAATATATTACTGTCAGTGTGAGGTCTCAATATATTACTGTCAGTGTGTGAGGTGTCAATATATTACTGTCAGTGTGTGAGGGGTCAAAATATTACTTATTACTGTCAGTGTGTGAGGTGTCAATATATTACTGTCAGTGTGTGAGAGTCAATATATTACTTTCAGTGTGTGAGGTGTCAATATATTACTGTCAGTGTGTGAGGTGTCAATATATTACTGTCAGTGTGAGGTTCAATATATTACTGTCAGTGTGTGGGGTGTCAATATATGACTGTCACTGTGTGCGGTGTTAATATATTACTGTCAGTGTGTGAGGTGTCAATATAATACTTTCAGTGTGTGAGGTGTCAATATATTACTGTCAGTGTGAGGTGTCACTATATTACTGTCAGTGTGTGAGAGTCAATATATTACTGTCAGTGTGTGAGAGTCAATATATTACTGTCAGTGTGTGAGGGGTCAATATATTACTGTCGAGTGTGTGAGTGGTCAATATATTACTGTCAGTGTGTGAGGTGTCAATATATTACTGTCAGTGTGTGAGGTGTCAATATATTACTGTCAGTGTGTGAAGTGTCATTATATTACTTTCAGTGGGTGAGGGGTTAATATATTACTGTTAGTGTGTGAGGCGTCAATATATTACTGTCTGTGTGTGAAGGGTTAATATATTTCTGTCAGTGTGAGGTGTCAATATATTACTGTCAGTCTGTGAGGTGTCAATATATTACTGTCAGTGTGTGAGGGGTCAATATATTACTGTCAGTGTGTGACAGTCAATATATTACTGTCAGTGTGTGAGAGTCAATATATTACTGTCAGTAAGTGAGAGTCAATATATTACTGTCAGTGTGTGAGGGGTCAATATATTACTGTCAGTTTGTGAGAGTCAGTATATTACTGTCAGTGTGAGAGAGTCAAAATATTGCTGTCAGTGTGTGAGGGGTCAATATATTACTGTCAGTGAGTGAGAGTCAATATATTACTGTCAGTGTGAGGTCTCAATATATTACTGTCAGTGTGTGAGGTGTCAATATATTACTGTCAGTGTGTGAGGGGTCAAAATATTACTTATTACTGTCAGTGTGTGAGGTGTCAATATATTACTGTCAGTGTGTGAGAGTCAATATATTACTTTCAGTGTGTGAGGTGTCAATATATTACTGTCAGTGTGTGAGGTGTCAATATATTACTGTCAGTGTGAGGTTCAATATATTACTGTCAGTGTGTGGGGTGTCAATATATGACTGTCACTGTGTGCGGTGTTAATATATTACTGTCAGTGTGTGAGGTGTCAATATAATACTTTCAGTGTGTGAGGTGTCAATATATTACTGTCAGTGTGAGGTGTCACTATATTACTGTCAGTGTGTGAGAGTCAATATATTACTGTCAGTGTGTGAGAGTCAATATATTACTGTCAGTGTGTGAGGGGTCAATATATTACTGTCGAGTGTGTGAGTGGTCAATATATTACTGTCAGTGTGTGAGAGTCAATATATTACTGTCAGTGTGAGGTGTCACTATATTACTGTCAGTGTGTGAGAGTCAATATATTACTGTCAGTGTGTGAGAGTCAATATATTACTGTCAGTGTGTGAGGGGCCAATATATTACTGTCGAGTGTGTGAGTGTCAATATATTACTGTCAGTGTAGTCAATATATTACTGTCAGTGTGTGAGGGGTAAATATATTACTGTCAGTGTGTGAGGGGTCAATATATTACTGTCGAGTGTGTGAGTGGTCAATATATTACTGTCGGTGTGTGAGAGTCAATATATTACTGTCAGTGTGTGAGGGGTCAATATATTACTGTCGAGTGTGTGAGAGTCAATATATTACTGTCAGTGTGTGAGAGTCAATATATTACTGTCAGTGTGAGAGAGTCAATGTATTACTGTCAGTGTGTGAGAGTCAATATATTACTGTCAGTGTGAGAGTCAATATATTACTGTCAGTGTGTGAGAGTCAATATATTACTGTCAGTGTGAGAGAGTCAATATATTACTGTCAGTGTGTGAGGGGTCAATTTATTACTGTCAGTGTGTGAGAGTCAATATAATACTGTCAGTGTGTTGGAGTCAATATATTACTGTCAGTGTGTGAGAGTCAATATATTACTGTCAGTGTGTGGGAGTCAATATATTACTGTCAGTGTGTGAGAGTCAATATATTACTGTCAGTGTGAAAGAGTCAATATATTACTGTCAGTGTGTCAGGGGTCAATATATTACTGTCAGTGTGTGTGAGTCAATATATTACTGTCAGTGTGAGGTGTCAATATATTACTGTCAGTGTGTGAGGTGTCGATATATTAATGTCAGTGTTTGAGGTGTCAATATATTACTGTCAGTGTGTGAGGTGTCAATATATTACTGTCAGTGTGTGAGAGTCAATATATTACTGTCAGTGTGTGAGGTGTCAATATATTACTGTCAGTGTGTGAGGTGTCAATATGTTACTGTCAGTGTGTGAGGTGTCAATATATTACTGTCAGTGTGTGAGATGTTAATATATTACTGACAGTGTGTGAGGTGTCAATATATTACTTTCAGTGTGTGAGGTGTCAATATATTACTGTCAGTGTGTGAGAGTCAATATATTACTGTCAGTGTGTGAGGAGTCAATATATTACTCTCTGTGTGTGGGGTGTCAATATATTACTGTCAGTGTGAGGGTCAATATATTACCGTCAGTGTGTGAGGTGTCAATATATTTCTGTCAGTGTGTGAGTGTCAATATATTACTGTCAGTGTGTGAGAGTCAATACATTACGGTCAGTGTGTGAGGAGTCAATATATTACTGTCAGTGTGTGAGGTGTCAATATATTACTGTCAGTGTGAGGTGTCAATATATTACTGTCAGTGTGTGAGGTGTCAATATATTACTGTCAGTGTGTGAGGGGTCAATATATTACTGTCAGTTTGTGAGAGTCAATATAATACTGTCAGTGTGAGAGAGTCAATATATTACTGTCAGTGTGTGAGGGGTCAATATATTACTGTCAGTGTGTGAGAGTCAATATATTACTGTCAGTGTGTCAGGGGTCAATATATTACTGTCAGTTCCTCACAGCCTGTGGAAAATATCAGGGCATCAGAGAGAATTTCTATCAAAAATTCTCACAAATATGCCCTGAATTCAGAAATCTGACTGACAACCAAAAACTCCCATTCCTACTGGGGGAGGAGAGAAGCTGTGTAACACTGGCGGCACACTATGTTACAGCTTGCCATGAACAGAGGGACAACCAGTAAACTAAGACAAGAGTATATATAAACAAGGCGAAAATATATTTATAAACTCAGGGATATACCTGTTTATACACTGTATGAATGGAACCGCGTTTATGTGTTCAACCATAAATGTATTTTGATGCTTTGGCAACATAAGATGTACCTTAACATGCCAATAAAGCGATTTGTATTGTATTGTATTGTATTGTGTGTGAGTCAATATATTACTGTCAGTGTGAGGTGTCAATATATTACTGTCAGTGTGTGAGGTGTCAATATATTAATGTCAGTGTTTGAGGTGTCAATATATTACTGTCAGTGTGTGAGGTGTCAATATATTACTGTCAGTGTGTGAGGTGTCAATATATTACTGTCAGTGTGTGAGATGTTAATATATTATTATCAGTGTGTGAGGTGTCAATATATTACTGTCAGTGTGTGAGAGTCAATATATTAGAGTCAGTGTAGTCAATATATTACTGTCAGTGTGTGAGGGGTAAATATATTACTGTCAGTGTGTGAGAGTCAATATATTACTGTCAGTGTGTGAGAGTCAATATATTACTGTCAGTGTGTGAGAGTCAATATATTACTGTCAGTGTGGGAGAGTCAATATATTACTGTCAGTGTGTGAGAGTCAATATATTACTGTCAGTGTGAAAGAGTCAATATATTACTGTCAGTGTGTCAGGGGTCAATATATTACTGTCAGTGTGTGTGAGTCAATATATTACTGTCAGTGTGAGGTGGCAATATATTACTGTCAGTGTGTGAGGTGTCAATATATTAATGTCAGTGTTTGAGGTGTCAATATATTACTGTCAGTGTGTGAGGTGTCAATATATTACTGTCAGTGTGTGAGAGTCAATATATTACTGTCAGTGTGTGAGGTGTCAATATATTACTGTCAGTGTGTGAGGTGTCAATATGTTACTGTCAGTGTGTGAGGTGTCAATATATTACTGTCAGTGTGTGAGATGTTAATATATTACTGACAGTGTGTGAGGTGTCAATGTATTACTTTCAGTGTCTGAGGTGTCAATATATTACTGTCAGTGTGTGAGAGTCAATATATTACTGTCAGTGTGTGAGGAGTCAATATATTACTGTCTGTGGGTGGGGTGTCAATATATTACTGTCAGTGTGAGGGTCAATATATTACCGTCAGTGTGTGAGGTGTCAATATATTTCTGTCAGTGTGTGAGTGTCAATATATTACTGTCAGTGTGTGAGAGTCAATATATTACGGTCAGTGTGTGAGGTGTCAATATATTACTGTCAGTGTGTGAGGTGTCAATATATTAATGTCAGTGTGTGAGGTGTCAATATATTACTGTCAGTGGATGAGGTGTCAAAATATTACTGTCAGTGTGTGAGGAGTCAATATATTACTGTCAGTGTGTGAGGGGTCAATATATTACTGTCAGTGTGTGAGAGTCAATATATTACTGTCAGTGTGAAAGAGTCAATATATTACTGTCAGTGTGTCAGGGGTCAATATATTACTGTCAGTTCCTCACAGCCTGTGGAAAATATCAGGGCATCAGAGAGAATTTCTATCAAAAATTCTCACAAATATGCCCTGAATTCAGAAATCTGACTGACAACCAAAAACTCCCATTCCTACTGGGGGAGGAGAGAAGCTGTGTAACACTGGCGGCACACTATGTTACAGCTTGCCATGAACAGAGGGACAACCAGTAAACTAAGACAAGAGTATATATAAACAAGGCGAAAATATATTTATAAACTCAGGGATATACCTGTTTATACACTGTATGAATGGAACCGCGTTTATGTGTTCAACCATAAATGTATTTTGATGCTTTGGCAACATAAGATGTACCTTATCATGCCAATAAAGCGATTTGTATTGTATTGTATTGTATTGTGTGTGAGTCAATATATTACTGTCAGTGTGAGGTGTCAATATATTACTGTCAGTGTGTGAGGTGTCAATATATTAATGTCAGTGTTTGAGGTGTCAATATATTACTGTCAGTGTGTGAGGTGTCAATATATTACTGTCAGTGTGTGAGGTGTCAATATATTACTGTCAGTGTGTGAGATGTTAATATATTACTATCAGTGTGTGAGGTGTCAATATATTACTGTCAGTGTGTGAGAGTCAATATATTAGAGTCAGTGTAGTCAATATATTACTGTCAGTGTGTGAGAGTCAATATATTACTGTCAGTGTGTGAGAGTCAATATATTACTGTCAGTGTGGGAGAGTCAATATATTACTGTCAGTGTGTGAGAGTCAATATATTACTGTCAGTGTGAAAGAGTCAATATATTACTGTCAGTGTGTCAGGGGTAAATATATTACTGTCAGTGTGGGAGAGTCAATATATTACTGTCAGTGTGTGAGAGTCAATATATTACTGTCAGTGTGAAAGAGTCAATATATTACTGTCAGTGTGTCAGGGGTCAATATATTACTGTCAGTGTGTGTGAGTCAATATATTACTGTCAGTGTGAGGTGGCAATATATTACTGTCAGTGTGTGAGGTGTCAATATATTAATGTCAGTGTTTGAGGTGTCAATATATTACTGTCAGTGTGTGAGGTGTCAATATATTACTGTCAGTGTGTGAGAGTCAATATATTACTGTCAGTGTGTGAGGTGTCAATATATTACTGTCAGTGTGTGAGGTGTCAATATGTTACTGTCAGTGTGTGAGGTGTCAATATATTACTGTCAGTGTGTGAGATGTTAATATATTACTGACAGTGTGTGAGGTGTCAATGTATTACTTTCAGTGTCTGAGGTGTCAATATATTACTGTCAGTGTGTGAGAGTCAATATATTACTGTCAGTGTGTGAGGAGTCAATATATTACTGTCTGTGGGTGGGGTGTCAATATATTACTGTCAGTGTGAGGGTCAATATATTACCGTCAGTGTGTGAGGTGTCAATATATTTCTGTCAGTGTGTGAGTGTCAATATATTACTGTCAGTGTGTGAGAGTCAATATATTACGGTCAGTGTGTGAGGTGTCAATATATTACTGTCAGTGTGTGAGGTGTCAATATATTAATGTCAGTGTGTGAGGTGTCAATATATTACTGTCAGTGGATGAGGTGTCAAAATATTACTGTCAGTGTGTGAGGTGTCAATATATTACTGTCAGTGTGTGAGGGGTCAATATATTACTGTCAGTTTGTGAGAGTCAATATAATACTGTCAGTGTGAGAGAGTCAATATATTACTGTCAGTGTGTGAGGGGTCAATATATTACTGTCAGTGTGTGAGAGTCAATATATTACTGTCAGTGTGAAAGAGTCAATATATTACTGTCAGTGTGTCAGCGGTCAATATATTACTGTCAGTTCCTCACAGCCTGTGGAAAATATCAGGGCATCAGAGAGAATTTCTATCAAAAATTCTCACAAATATGCCCTGAATTCAGAAATCTGACTGACAACCAAAAACTCCCATTCCTACTGGGGGAGGAGAGAAGCTGTGTAACACTGGCGGCACACTATGTTACAGCTTGCCATGAACAGAGGGACAACCAGTAAACTAAGACAAGAGTATATATAAACAAGGCGAAAATATATTTATAAACTCAGGGATATACCTGTTTATACACTGTATGAATGGAACTGCGTTTATGTGTTCAACCATAAATGTATTTTGATGCTTTGGCAACATAAGATGTACCTTATCATGCCAATAAAGCGATTTGTATTGTATTGTATTGTATTGTGTGTGAGTCAATATATTACTGTCAGTGTGAGGTGTCAATATATTACTGTCAGTGTGTGAGGTGTCAATATATTAATGTCAGTGTTTGAGGTGTCAATATATTACTGTCAGTGTGTGAGGTGTCAATATATTACTGTCAGTGTGTGAGGTGTCAATATATTACTGTCAGTGTGTGAGATGTTAATATATTACTATCAGTGTGTGAGGTGTCAATATATTACTGTCAGTGTGTGAGAGTCAATATATTAGAGTCAGTGTAGTCAATATATTACTGTCAGTGTGTGAGGGGTAAATATATTACTGTCAGTGTGTGAGAGTCAATATATTACTGTCAGTGTGTGAGAGTCAATATATTACTGTCAGTGTGTGAGAGTCAATATATTACTGTCAGTGTGGGAGAGTCAATATATTACTGTCAGTGTGTGAGAGTCAATATATTACTGTCAGTGTGAAAGAGTCAATATATTACTGTCAGTGTGTCAGGGGTCAATATATTACTGTCAGTGTGTGTGAGTCAATATATTACTGTCAGTGTGAGGTGGCAATATATTACTGTCAGTGTGTGAGGTGTCAATATATTAATGTCAGTGTTTGAGGTGTCAATATATTACTGTCAGTGTGTGAGGTGTCAATATATTACTGTCAGTGTGTGAGAGTCAATATATTACTGTCAGTGTGTGAGGTGTCAATATATTACTGTCAGTGTGTGAGGTGTCAATATGTTACTGTCAGTGTGTGAGGTGTCAATATATTACTGTCAGTGTGTGAGATGTTAATATATTACTGACAGTGTGTGAGGTGTCAATGTATTACTTTCAGTGTGTGAGGTGTCAATATATTACTGTCAGTGTGTGAGAGTCAATATATTACTGTCAGTGTGTGAAGAGTCAATATATTACTGTCTGTGGGTGGGGTGTCAATATATTACTGTCAGTGTGAGGGTCAATATATTACCGTCAGTGTGTGAGGTGTCAATATATTTCTGTCAGTGTGTGAGTGTCAATATATTACTGTCAGTGTGTGAGAGTCAATATATTACGGTCAGTGTGTAAGGTGTCAATATATTACTGTCAGTGTGTGAGGTGTCAATATATTAATGTCAGTGTGTGAGGTGTCAATATATTACTGTCAGTGGATGAGGTGTCAAAATATTACTGTCAGTGTGTGAGGTGTCAATATATTACTGTCAGTGTGTGAGAGTCAATATATTACGGTCAGTGTGTGAGGAGTCAATATATTACTGTCAGTGTGTGAGGTGTCAATATATTACTGTCAGTGTGAGGTGTCAATATATTACTGTCAGTGTGTGAGGTGTCAATATATTAATGTCAGTGTGTGAGGTGTCAATATATTACTGTCAGTGTGAGGGTCAATATATTACCGTCAGTGTGTGAGGTGTCAATATATTTCCGTCAGTGTGTGAGTGTCAATATATTACTGTCAGTGTGTGAGAGTCAATATATTACGGTCAGTGTGTGAGGTGTCAATATATTACTGTCAGTGTGTGAGGTGTCAATATATTAATGTCAGTGTGTGAGGTGTCAATATATTACTGTCTGTGGATGAGGTGTCAAAATATTACTGTCAGTGTGTGAGGTGTCAATATATTACTGTCAGTGTGTGAGAGTCAATATATTACGGTCAGTGTGTGAGGAGTCAATATATTACTGTCAGTGTGTGAGGTGTCAATATATTACTGTCATTGTGAGGTGTCAATATATTACTGTCAGTGTGTGAGGTGTCAATATATTAATGTCAGTGTGTGAGGTGTCAATATATTACTGTCAGTGTGTGAGGGGTCAATATATTACTGTTAGTGTGTGAGGTGTCATTATATTACTGTCAGTGTGTGAAGGGTCAATATATTTCTGTCAGTGTGAGGTGTCAATATATTACTGTCAGTCTGTGAGGTGTCAATATATTACTGTCAGTGTGTGAGGGGTCAACATATTACTGTCAGTGTGTGAGGGGTCAATATATTACTGTCAGTGTGTCAGGGGTCAATATATTACTGTCAGTGTGTGAGAGTCAATATATTACTGTCAGTGTGTGAGGGATCAATATGTTACTGTCAGTGTGTGAGGGTCAATATATTACTGTCAGTGTGTGAGGTGTCAATATATTACTGTCAGTGTGTGAGGTGTCAATATATTACTGTCAGTGTGAGGAGTCAATATATTACTGTCAGTGTGTGAGGTGTCAATATATTACTGTCAGTGTGTGAGGTGTCAATATGTTACTGTCAGTGTGTGAGGTGTCAATATATTACTGTCAGTGTGTGAGGGGTCAATATATTACTGTCAGTTTGTGAGAGTCAATATAATACTGTCAGTGTGAGAGAGTCAATATATTACTGTCAGTGTGTGAGGGGTCAATATATTACTGTCAGTGTGTGAGAGTCAATATATTACTGTCAGTGTGAAAGAGTCAATATATTACTGTCAGTGTGTCAGCGGTCAATATATTACTGTCAGTTCCTCACAGCCTGTGGAAAATATCAGGGCATCAGAGAGAATTTCTATCAAAAATTCTCACAAATATGCCCTGAATTCAGAAATCTGACTGACAACCAAAAACTCCCATTCCTACTGGGGGAGGAGAGAAGCTGTGTAACACTGGCGGCACACTATGTTACAGCTTGCCATGAACAGAGGGACAACCAGTAAACTAAGACAAGAGTATATATAAACAAGGCGAAAATATATTTATAAACTCAGGGATATACCTGTTTATACACTGTATGAATGGAACCGCGTTTATGTGTTCAACCATAAATGTATTTTGATGCTTTGGCAACATAAGATGTACCTTATCATGCCAATAAAGCGATTTGTATTGTATTGTATTGTATTGTGTGTGAGTCAATATATTACTGTCAGTGTGAGGTGTCAATATATTACTGTCAGTGTGTGAGGTGTCAATATATTAATGTCAGTGTTTGAGGTGTCAATATATTACTGTCAGTGTGTGAGGTGTCAATATATTACTGTCAGTGTGTGAGGTGTCAATATATTACTGTCAGTGTGTGAGATGTTAATATATTACTATCAGTGTGTGAGGTGTCAATATATTACTGTCAGTGTGTGAGAGTCAATATATTAGAGTCAGTGTAGTCAATATATTACTGTCAGTGTGTGAGGGGTAAATATATTACTGTCAGTGTGTGAGAGTCAATATATTACTGTCAGTGTGTGAGAGTCAATATATTACTGTCAGTGTGTGAGAGTCAATATATTACTGTCAGTGTGGGAGAGTCAATATATTACTGTCAGTGTGTGAGAGTCAATATATTACTGTCAGTGTGAAAGAGTCAATATATTACTGTCAGTGTGTCAGGGGTCAATATATTACTGTCAGTGTGTGTGAGTCAATATATTACTGTCAGTGTGAGGTGGCAATATATTACTGTCAGTGTGTGAGGTGTCAATATATTAATGTCAGTGTGTGAGGTGTCAATATATTACTGTCAGTGTGTGAGGTGTCAATATATTACTGTCAGTGTGTGAGGTGTCAATATATTACTGTCAGTGTGTGAGAGTCAATATATTAGAGTCAGTGTAGTCAATATATTACTGTCAGTGTGTGAGGGGTAAATATATTACTGTCAGTGTGTGAGAGTCAATATATTACTGTCAGTGTGTGAGAGTCAATATATTACTGTCAGTGTGTGAGAGTCAATATATTACTGTCAGTGTGGGAGAGTCAATATATTACTGTCAGTGTGTGAGAGTCAATATATTACTGTCAGTGTGAAAGAGTCAATATATTACTGTCAGTGTGTCAGGGGTCAATATATTACTGTCAGTGTGTGTGAGTCAATATATTACTGTCAGTGTGAGGTGGCAATATATTACTGTCAGTGTGTGAGGTGTCAATATATTAATGTCAGTGTTTGAGGTGTCAATATATTACTGTCAGTGTGTGAGGTGTCAATATATTACTGTCAGTGTGTGAGAGTCAATATATTACTGTCAGTGTGTGAGGTGTCAATATATTACTGTCAGTGTGTGAGGTGTCAATATGTTACTGTCAGTGTGTGAGGTGTCAATATATTACTGTCAGTGTGTGAGATGTTAATATATTACTGACAGTGTGTGAGGTGTCAATGTATTACTTTCAGTGTGTGAGGTGTCAATATATTACTGTCAGTGTGTGAGAGTCAATATATTACTGTCAGTGTGTGAAGAGTCAATATATTACTGTCTGTGGGTGGGGTGTCAATATATTACTGTCAGTGTGAGGGTCAATATATTACCGTCAGTGTGTGAGGTGTCAATATATTTCTGTCAGTGTGTGAGTGTCAATATATTACTGTCAGTGTGTGAGAGTCAATATATTACGGTCAGTGTGTAAGGTGTCAATATATTACTGTCAGTGTGTGAGGTGTCAATATATTAATGTCAGTGTGTGAGGTGTCAATATATTACTGTCAGTGGATGAGGTGTCAAAATATTACTGTCAGTGTGTGAGGTGTCAATATATTACTGTCAGTGTGTGAGAGTCAATATATTACGGTCAGTGTGTGAGGAGTCAATATATTACTGTCAGTGTGTGAGGTGTCAATATATTACTGTCAGTGTGAGGTGTCAATATATTACTGTCAGTGTGTGAGGTGTCAATATATTAATGTCAGTGTGTGAGGTGTCAATATATTACTGTCAGTGTGAGGGTCAATATATTACCGTCAGTGTGTGAGGTGTCAATATATTTCCGTCAGTGTGTGAGTGTCAATATATTACTGTCAGTGTGTGAGAGTCAATATATTACGGTCAGTGTGTGAGGTGTCAATATATTACTGTCAGTGTGTGAGGTGTCAATATATTAATGTCAGTGTGTGAGGTGTCAATATATTACTGTCTGTGGATGAGGTGTCAAAATATTACTGTCAGTGTGTGAGGTGTCAATATATTACTGTCAGTGTGTGAGAGTCAATATATTACGGTCAGTGTGTGAGGAGTCAATATATTACTGTCAGTGTGTGAGGTGTCAATATATTACTGTCATTGTGAGGTGTCAATATATTACTGTCAGTGTGTGAGGTGTCAATATATTAATGTCAGTGTGTGAGGTGTCAATATATTACTGTCAGTGTGTGAGGGGTCAATATATTACTGTTAGTGTGTGAGGTGTCATTATATTACTGTCAGTGTGTGAAGGGTCAATATATTTCTGTCAGTGTGAGGTGTCAATATATTACTGTCAGTCTGTGAGGTGTCAATATATTACTGTCAGTGTGTGAGGGGTCAACATATTACTGTCAGTGTGTGAGGGGTCAATATATTACTGTCAGTGTGTCAGGGGTCAATATATTACTGTCAGTGTGTGAGAGTCAATATATTACTGTCAGTGTGTGAGGGATCAATATGTTACTGTCAGTGTGTGAGGGTCAATATATTACTGTCAGTGTGTGAGGTGTCAATATATTACTGTCAGTGTGTGAGGTGTCAATATATTACTGTCAGTGTGAGGAGTCAATATATTACTGTCAGTGTGTGAGGTGTCAATATATTACTGTCAGTGTGTGAGGTGTCAATATGTTACTGTCAGTGTGTGAGGTGTCAATATATTACTGTCAGTGTGTGAGGGGTCAATATATTACTGTCAGTTTGTGAGAGTCAATATAATACTGTCAGTGTGAGAGAGTCAATATATTACTGTCAGTGTGTGAGGGGTCAATATATTACTGTCAGTGTGTGAGAGTCAATATATTACTGTCAGTGTGAAAGAGTCAATATATTACTGTCAGTGTGTCAGCGGTCAATATATTACTGTCAGTTCCTCACAGCCTGTGGAAAATATCAGGGCATCAGAGAGAATTTCTATCAAAAATTCTCACAAATATGCCCTGAATTCAGAAATCTGACTGACAACCAAAAACTCCCATTCCTACTGGGGGAGGAGAGAAGCTGTGTAACACTGGCGGCACACTATGTTACAGCTTGCCATGAACAGAGGGACAACCAGTAAACTAAGACAAGAGTATATATAAACAAGGCGAAAATATATTTATAAACTCAGGGATATACCTGTTTATACACTGTATGAATGGAACCGCGTTTATGTGTTCAACCATAAATGTATTTTGATGCTTTGGCAACATAAGATGTACCTTATCATGCCAATAAAGCGATTTGTATTGTATTGTATTGTATTGTGTGTGAGTCAATATATTACTGTCAGTGTGAGGTGTCAATATATTACTGTCAGTGTGTGAGGTGTCAATATATTAATGTCAGTGTTTGAGGTGTCAATATATTACTGTCAGTGTGTGAGGTGTCAATATATTACTGTCAGTGTGTGAGGTGTCAATATATTACTGTCAGTGTGTGAGATGTTAATATATTACTATCAGTGTGTGAGGTGTCAATATATTACTGTCAGTGTGTGAGAGTCAATATATTAGAGTCAGTGTAGTCAATATATTACTGTCAGTGTGTGAGGGGTAAATATATTACTGTCAGTGTGTGAGAGTCAATATATTACTGTCAGTGTGTGAGAGTCAATATATTACTGTCAGTGTGTGAGAGTCAATATATTACTGTCAGTGTGGGAGAGTCAATATATTACTGTCAGTGTGTGAGAGTCAATATATTACTGTCAGTGTGAAAGAGTCAATATATTACTGTCAGTGTGTCAGGGGTCAATATATTACTGTCAGTGTGTGTGAGTCAATATATTACTGTCAGTGTGAGGTGGCAATATATTACTGTCAGTGTGTGAGGTGTCAATATATTAATGTCAGTGTTTGAGGTGTCAATATATTACTGTCAGTGTGTGAGGTGTCAATATATTACTGTCAGTGTGTGAGAGTCAATATATTACTGTCAGTGTGTGAGGTGTCAATATATTACTGTCAGTGTGTGAGGTGTCAATATGTTACTGTCAGTGTGTGAGGTGTCAATATATTACTGTCAGTGTGTGAGATGTTAATATATTACTGACAGTGTGTGAGGTGTCAATGTATTACTTTCAGTGTGTGAGGTGTCAATATATTACTGTCAGTGTGTGAGAGTCAATATATTACTGTCAGTGTGTGAAAAGTCAATATATTACTGTCTGTGGGTGGGGTGTCAATATATTACTGTCAGTGTGAGGGTCAATATATTACCGTCAGTGTGTGAGGTGTCAATATATTTCTGTCAGTGTGTGAGTGTCAATATATTACTGTCAGTGTGTGAGAGTCAATATATTACGGTCAGTGTGTAAGGTGTCAATATATTACTGTCAGTGTGTGAGGTGTCAATATATTAATGTCAGTGTGTGAGGTGTCAATATATTACTGTCAGTGGATGAGGTGTCAAAATATTACTGTCAGTGTGTGAGGTGTCAATATATTACTGTCAGTGTGTGAGAGTCAATATATTACGGTCAGTGTGTGAGGAGTCAATATATTACTGTCAGTGTGTGAGGTGTCAATATATTACTGTCAGTGTGAGGTGTCAATATATTACTGTCAGTGTGTGAGGTGTCAATATATTAATGTCAGTGTGTGAGGTGTCAATATATTACTGTCAGTGTGAGGGTCAATATATTACCGTCAGTGTGTGAGGTGTCAATATATTTCCGTCAGTGTGTGAGTGTCAATATATTACTGTCAGTGTGTGAGAGTCAATATATTACGGTCAGTGTGTGAGGTGTCAATATATTACTGTCAGTGTGTGAGGTGTCAATATATTAATGTCAGTGTGTGAGGTGTCAATATATTACTGTCTGTGGATGAGGTGTCAAAATATTACTGTCAGTGTGTGAGGTGTCAATATATTACTGTCAGTGTGTGAGAGTCAATATATTACGGTCAGTGTGTGAGGAGTCAATATATTACTGTCAGTGTGTGAGGTGTCAATATATTACTGTCATTGTGAGGTGTCAATATATTACTGTCAGTGTGTGAGGTGTCAATATATTAATGTCAGTGTGTGAGGTGTCAATATATTACTGTCAGTGTGTGAGGGGTCAATATATTACTGTTAGTGTGTGAGGTGTCATTATATTACTGTCAGTGTGTGAAGGGTCAATATATTTCTGTCAGTGTGAGGTGTCAATATATTACTGTCAGTCTGTGAGGTGTCAATATATTACTGTCAGTGTGTGAGGGGTCAACATATTACTGTCAGTGTGTGAGGGGTCAATATATTACTGTCAGTGTGTCAGGGGTCAATATATTACTGTCAGTGTGTGAGAGTCAATATATTACTGTCAGTGTGTGAGGGATCAATATGTTACTGTCAGTGTGTGAGGGTCAATATATTACTGTCAGTGTGTGAGGTGTCAATATATTACTGTCAGTGTGTGAGGTGTCAATATATTACTGTCAGTGTGAGGAGTCAATATATTACTGTCAGTGTGTGAGGTGTCATTATATTACTGTCAGTGTGTGAGGTGTCAATATATTACTGTCAGTGTGGGAGGAGTCAATATATTACTGTCAGTGTATGAGGAGTCAATATATTACTGTCATTGTTTGTGGTGTCAATATATTACTTTCAGTGAGTGAGGGTCAATATATTACTGTCAGTGTGTGAGGAGTTAACATATTACTGTCAGTGTGTGAGATGTCAATATGTTACTTTCAGTGTGTGAGGAGTCAATATTTTACTGTCAGTGTGAGGGTCAATATATTACTGTCAGTGTGTGAGGTGTCAATATATTACTGTCAGTGTGTGAGGAGTTAATATATTACTGTCAGTGTGTGAGAGTCAATATATTACTGTCAGTGTGTGAGGAGTCAATATATTACTGTCTGTGTGTGAGGTGTCAATATATTACTGTCAGTGTGTGAGGTGTCAATATATTACTGTCAGTGTGAGGGTCAATATATTACTGTCAGTGTGTGAGGTGTCAATATATTACTGTCAGTGTGTGAGAGTCAAAATATTACTGTCAGTGTGTGAGGTGTCAATATATTACTGTCAGTGTGTGAGATGACAAAATATTACTGTCAGTGTGAGGTGTCAATATGTTACTGTCACTGTGAGGTGTCAATATATTACTGTCAGTCTGTGAGTTGTCAATATATTACTGTCAGTGTGTGAGGTGTCAATGTATTACTGTCAGTCTGTGAGGTGTCAATATATTACTGTCAGTGTGTGAGGGGTCAACATATTACTGTCAGTGTGTGAGGGGTCAATATATTACTGTCAGTGTGTCAGGGGTCAATATATTACTGTCAGTGTGTGAGAGTCAATATATTACTGTCAGTGTGTGAGGGATCAATATGTTACTGTCAGTGTGTGAGGGTCAATATATTACTGTCAGTGTGTGAGGTGTCAATATATTACTGTCAGTGTGTGAGGTGTCAATATATTACTGTCAGTGTGAGGAGTCAATATATTACTGTCAGTGTGTGAGGTGTCATTATATTACTGTCAGTGTGTGAGGTGTCAATATATTACTGTCAGTGTGGGAGGAGTCAATATATTACTGTCAGTGTATGGGGAGTCAATATATTACTGTCATTGTTTGTGGTGTCAATATATTACTTTCAGTGAGTGAGGGTCAATATATTACTGTCAGTGTGTGAGGAGTTAATATATTACTGTCAGTGTGTGAGATGTCAATATGTTACTTTCAGTGTGTGAGGAGTCAATATTTTACTGTCAGTGTGAGGGTCAATATATTACTGTCAGTGTGTGAGGTGTCAATATATTACTGTCAGTGTGTGAGGAGTTAATATATTACTGTCAGTGTGTGAGAGTCAATATATTACTGTCAGTGTGTGAGGAGTCAATATATTACTGTCTGTGTGTGAGGTGTCAATATATTACTGTCAGTGTGTGAGGTGTCAATATATTACTGTCAGTGTGAGGGTCAATATATTACTGTCAGTGTGTGAGGTGTCAATATATTACTGTCAGTGTGTGAGAGTCAAAATATTACTGTCAGTGTGTGAGGTGTCAATATATTACTGTCAGTGTGTGAGATGACAAAATATTACTGTCAGTGTGAGGTGTCAATATGTTACTGTCACTGTGAGGTGTCAATATATTACTGTCAGTCTGTGAGTTGTCAATATATTACTGTCAGTGTGTGAGGTGTCAATGTATTACTGTCAGTGTGAGGTGTCAATATATTACTGTCACTGTGTGAGGAGCTAATCTATTACTGTCAGTGTGAGGCGTCAATAGATTACTGTCAGTGTGTGAGGTGTCAATATATTACTATCAGTGTGTGAGAGTCACTATATTACTGTCAGTGTGAGGTGTCAATATATTACTGTCAGTGTGTAGGGTGTCAATATATTACTGTCAGTGTGTGGGGTGTCAATATATTACTGTCAATGTGTGAGGTGTCAATATATTACTGTCAGTGTGTGAGGTGTCAATATATTACTGTCAGTGTGTGAGGTGTCAATATATTACTGTCAGTGTGTGAGGTGCCAATATATTACTTTCAGTGTGTGAGGGGTCAATATATTACTGTTAGTGTGTGAGGTGTCAATATATTACCGTCAGTGTGTGAAGGGTCAATACATTTCTGTCAGTGTGAGGTGTCAATATATTACTGTCAGTCTGTGAGGTGTCAATATATTACTGTCAGTGTGTGAGGGGTCAATATATTACTGTCAGTGTGTGAGGGGTCAATATATTACTGTCAGTGTGTGAGGGATCAATATATTACTGTCAGTATGTGAGAGTCAATATATTACTGTCAGTGTGTGAGGGGTCAATATATTACTGTCAGTGAGTGAGTGGTCAATATATTACTGTCAGTGTCTGAGAGTCAATGTATTACTGTCAGTGTAGTCAATATATTACTGTCAGTGTGTGAGGTGTAAATATATTACTGTCAGTGTGTGAGGTGTCAATATATTACTGTCAGTGTGTGAGGTGTCAATATATTACTTTCAGTGTGTGAGGGGTCAATATATTACTGTTAGTGTGTGAGGTGTCAATATATTACTGTCAGTGTGTGAAGGGTCAAGATATTTCTGTCAGTGTGAGGTGTCAATATATTACTGTCAGTCTGTGAGGTGTCAATATATTACTGTCAGTGTGTGAGAGTCAATATATTACTGTCAGTGTGAGAGAGTCAATATATTACTTTCAGTGTGTGAGGGGTCAATATATTACTGTCAGTGTGTGTGAGTCAATATATTACTGTCAGTGTGAGGTGTCAATATATTACTGTCAGTGCGTGAGGTGTCAATATATTATTGTCAGTGTTTGAGGTGTCAATATATTACTGTCAGTGTGTGAGGTGTCAATATATTACTGTCAGTGTGTGAGAGTCAATATATTACTGTCAGTGTGTGAGGTGTCAATATATTACTGTCAGTGAGTGAGGTGTCAATATGTTACTGTCAGTGTGTGAGGTGTCACTATATTACTGTCAGTGTGTGAGATGTTAATATATTACTGCCAGTGTGTGAGGTGTCAATATATTACTCTCAGTGTGTGAGAGTCAATATATTACTGTCAGTGTGTGAGATGTTAATATATTACTGTCAGTGTGTGAGGTGTCAATATATTACTGTCAGTGTGTGAGAGTCAATATATTACTGTCAGTGTGTGAGGTGTCAATATATTACTGTCAGTGAGTGAGGTGTCAATATATTACTGTCTGTGTGTGAGGTGTCAATATATTACTGTCAGTGTGAGGGTCAATATATTACCGTCAGTGTGTGAGATGTGAATATATTTCTGTCAGTGTGTGAGAGTCAATATATTACTGTCAGTGTGTGAGAGTCAATATATTACGGTCAGTGTGTGAGGAGTCAATATATTACTGTCAGTGTGTGAGGTGCCAATATATTACTGTCAGTGTGAGGTGTCAATATATTACTGTCAGTGTGTGAGGTGTCAATATGTTACTGTCAGTGGGTGAGGTGTCAATATATTACTGTCAGTGTGTGAGGTGTCAATATATTACTGTCAGTGTGTGAGGTGTCAATATATTACTGTCAGTGTGAGGTGTCAATATATTACTGTCAGTGTGTAGGGTGTCAATATATTACTGTCAGTCTGTGAGGTGTCAATATATTACTGTCAGTGTGTGAGGGGTCAATATATTACCGTCAGTGTGTGAGGTGTCAATATATTTCTGTCAGTGTGTGAGTGTCAATATATTACTGTCAGTGTGTGAGAGTCAATATATTGCGGTCAGTGTGTGAGGAGTCAATATATTACTGTCAGTGTGTGAGGTGTCAATATATTACTGTCAGTGTGAGGTGTCAATATATTACTGTCAGTGTGTGAGGTGTCAATATATCAATGTCAGTGTGTGAGGTGTCAATATATTACTGTCAGTGGATGAGGTGTCAAAATATTACTGTCAGTGTGTTAGGTGTCAATATATTACTGTCAGTGTGTGAGAGTCAATATATTACTGTCAGTGTGTGAGGGGTCAATATGTTACTGTCAGTTTGTGAGAGTCAATATAATACTGTCAGTGTGAGAGAGTCAATATATTACTGTCAGTTTGTGAGGGGTCAATATATTACTGTCAGTGTGTGAGAGTCAATATATTACTGTCAGTGTGTGAGAGTCAATATATTACTGTCAGTGTGAAAGAGTCAATATATTACTGTCAGTGTGTCAGGGGTCAATATATTACTGTCAGTGTGTGTGAGTCAATATATTACTGTCAGTGTGAGGTGTCAATATATTACTGTCAGTGTGTGAGGTGTCAATATATTAATGTCAGTGTTTGAGGTGTCTATATATTACTGTCAGTGTGTGAGGTGTCAATATATTACTGTCAGTGTGTGAGAGTCAATATATTACTGTCAGTGTGTGAGGTGTCAATATATTACTGTCAGTGTGTGAGGTGTCAATATGTTACTGTCAGTGTGTGAGGTGTCAATATATTACTGTCAGTGTGTGAGAGTCAATATATTAGAGTCAGTGTAGTCAATATATTACTGTCAGTGTGTGAGGGGTAAATATATTACTGTCAGTGTGTGAGAGTCAATATATTACTGTCAGTGTGTGAGAGTCAATATATTACTGTCAGTGTGTGAGAGTCAATATATTACTGTCAGTGTGGGAGAGTCAATATATTACTGTCAGTGTGTGAGAGTCAATATATTACTGTCAGTGTGAAAGAGTCAATATATTACTGTCAGTGTGTCAGGGGTCAATATATTACTGTCAGTGTGTGTGAGTCAATATATTACTGTCAGTGTGAGGTGTCAATATATTACTGTCAGTGTGTGAGGTGTCAATATATTACTGTCAGTGTTTGAGGTGTCAATATATTACTGTCAGTGTGTGAGGTGTCAATATATTACTGTCAGTGTGTGAGAGTCAATATATTACTGTCAGTGTGTGAGGTGTCACTATATTACTGTCAGTGTGTGAGGTGTCAATATGTTACTGTCAGTGTGTGAGGTGTCAATATATTACTGTCAGTGTGTGAGATGTTAATATATTACTGACAGTGTGTGAGGTGTAAATATATTACTTTCAGTGTGTGAGGTGTCAATATATTACTGTCAGTGTGTGAGAGTCAATATATTACTGTCAGTGTGTGAGGAGTCAATATATTACTGTCTGTGTGTGGGGTGTCAATATATTACTGTCAGTGTGAGGGTCAATATATTACCGTCAGTGTGTGAAGTGTCAATATATTTCTGTCAGTGTGTGAGTGTCAATATATTACTGTCAGTGTGTGAGAGTCAAAATATTACGGTCAGTGTGTGAGGAGTCAATATATTACTGTCAGTGTGTGAGGTGTCAATATATTACTGTCAGTGTGAGGTGTCAATATATTACTGTCAGTGTGTGAGGTGTCAATATATTAATGTCAGTGTGTGAGGTGTCAATATATTACTGTCAGTGGATGAGGTGTCAAAATATTACTGTTAGTGTGTGATGTGTCAATATATTACTGTCAGTGTGTGAGAGTCAATATATTACGGTCAGTGTGTGAGGAGTCAATATATTACTGTCAGTGTGTGAGGTGTCAATATATTACTGTCAGTGTGAGGTGTCAATATATTACTGGCAGTGTGTGAGGTGTCAATATATTAATGTCAGTGTGTGAGGTGTCAATATATTACTGTCAGTGTGTGAGGGGTCAATATATTACTGTTAGTGTGTGAGGTGTCATTATATTACTGTCAGTGTGCGAAGGGTCAATATATTTCTGTCAGTGTGCGAAGGGTCAATATATTTCTGTCAGTGTGAGGTGTCAATATATTACTGTCAGTCTGTGAGGTGTCAATATATTACTGTCAGTGTGTGAGGGGTCAACATATTACTGTCAGTGTGTGAGGGGTCAATATATTACTGTCAGTGTGTCAGGGGTCAATATATTACTGTCAGTGTGTGAGAGTCAATATATTACTGTCAGTGTGTGAGGGATCAATATGTTACTGTCAGTGTGTGAGGGTCAATATATTACTGTCAGTGTGTGAGGTGTCAATATATTACTGTCAGTGTGTGAGGTGTCAATATATTACTGTCAGTGTGAGGAGTCAATATATTACTGTCAGTGTGTGAGGTGTCATTAAATTACTGTCAGTGTGTGAGGTGTCAATATATTACTGTCAGTGTGTGAGGTGTCAATATATTACTGTCAGTGTGTGAGGTGTCAATATATTACTGTCAGTGTGTGAGGAGTCAATATATTACTGTCAGTGTATGAGGAGTCAATATTTTACTGTCATTGTTTGAGGTGTCAATATATTACTTTCAGTGAGTGAGGGTCAATATATTACTGTCAGTGTGTGAGGAGTTAATATATTACTGTCAGTGTGTGAGATGTCAATATGTTACTTTCAGTGTGTGAGGAGTCAATATTTTACTGTCAGTGTGAGGGTCAATATATTACTGTCAGTGTGTGAGGTGTCAATATATTACTGTCAGTGTGTGAGGAGTTAATATATTACTGTCAGTGTGTGAGAGTCAATATATTACTGTCAGTGTGTGAGGAGTCAATATATTACTGTCTGTGTGTGAGGTGTCAATATATTACTGTCAGTGTGTAGGGTGTCAATATATTACTGTCAGTGTGTGGGGTGTCAATATATTACTGTCAGTGTGTGAGGTGTCAATATATTACTGTCAGTGTGTGAGGTGTCAATATATTACTGTCAGTGTGTGAGGTGTCAATATATTACTGTCAGTGTGTGAGGTGCCAATATATTACTTTCAGTGTGTGAGGGGTCAATATATTACTGTTAGTGTGTGAGGTGTCAATATATTACCGTCAGTGTGTGAAGGGTCAATACATTTCTGTCAGTGTGAGGTGTCAATATATTACTGTCAGTCTGTGAGGTGTCAATATATTACTGTCAGTGTGTGAGGGGTCAATATATTACTGTCAGTGTGTGAGGGTCAATATATTACTGTCAGTGTGTGAGGGATCAATATATCACTGTCAGTGTGTGAGAGTCAATATATTACTGTCAGTGTGTGAGGGGTTATTATATTACTGTCAGTGAGTGAGTGGTCAATATATTACTGTCAGTGTCTGAGAGTCAATATATTACTGTCAGTGTAGTCAATATATTACTGTCAGTGTGTGAGGTGTAAATATATGACTGTCAGTGTGTGAGGTGTCAATATATTACTGTCAGTGTGTGAGGTGTCAATATATTACTTTCAGTGTGTGAGGGGTCAATATATTACTGTTAGTGTGTGAGGTGTCAATATATTACTGTCAGTGTGTGAAGGGTCAAGATATTTCTGTCATTGTTATGTGTCAATATATTACTGTCAGTCTGTGAGGTGTCAATATATTACTGTCAGTGTGTGAGAGTCAATATATTACTGTCAGTGTGAGAGAGTCAATATATTACTTTCAGTGTGTGAGGGGTCAATATATTACTGTCAGTGTGTGTGAGTCAATATATTACTGTCAGTGTGAGGTGTCAATATATTACTGTCAGTGCGTGAGGTGTCAATATATTATTGTCAGTGTTTGAGGTGTCAATATATTACTGTCAGTGTGTGAGGTGTCAATATATTACTGTCAGTGTGTGAGAGTCAATATATTACTGTCAGTGTGTGAGGTGTCAATATATTACTGTCAGTGAGTGAGGTGTCAATATGTTACTGTCAGTGTGTGAGGTGTCACTATATTACTGTCAGTGTGTGAGATGTTAATATATTACTGCCAGTGTGTGAGGTGTCAATATATTACTCTCAGTGTGTGAGAGTCAATATATTACTGTCAGTGTGTGAGATGTTAATATATTACTGTCAGTGTGTGAGGTGTCAATATATTACTGTCAGTGTGTGAGAGTCAATATATTACTGTCAGTGTGTGAGGTGTCAATATATTACTGTCAGTGAGTGAGGTGTCAATATATTACTGTCTGTGTGTGAGGTGTCAATATATTACTGTCAGTGTGAGGGTCAATATATTACCGTCAGTGTGTGAGATGTGAATATATTTCTGTCAGTGTGTGAGAGTCAATATATTACTGTCAGTGTGTGAGAGTCAATATATTACGGTCAGTGTGTGAGGAGTCAATATATTACTGTCAGTGTGTGAGGTGCCAATATATTACTGTCAGTGTGAGGTGTCAATATATTACTGTCAGTGTGTGAGGTGTCAATATGTTACTGTCAGTGGGTGAGGTGTCAATATATTACTGTCAGTGTGTGAGGTGTCAATATATTACTGTCAGTGTGTGAGGTGTCAATATATTACTGTCAGTGTGAGGTGTCAATATATTACTGTCAGTGTGTAGGGTGTCAATATATTACTGTCAGTCTGTGAGGTGTCAATATATTACTGTCAGTGTGTGAGGGGTCAATATATTACCGTCAGTGTGTGAGGTGTCAATATATTTCTGTCAGTGTGTGAGTGTCAATATATTACTGTCAGTGTGTGAGAGTCAATATATTGCGGTCAGTGTGTGAGGAGTCAATATATTACTGTCAGTGTGTGAGGTGTCAATATATTACTGTCAGTGTGAGGTGTCAATATATTACTGTCAGTGTGTGAGGTGTCAATATATCAATGTCAGTGTGTGAGGTGTCAATATATTACTGTCAGTGGATGAGGTGTCAAAATATTACTGTCAGTGTGTTAGGTGTCAATATATTACTGTCAGTGTGTGAGAGTCAATATATTACTGTCAGTGTGTGAGGGGTCAATATGTTACTGTCAGTTTGTGAGAGTCAATATAATACTGTCAGTGTGAGAGAGTCAATATATTACTGTCAGTTTGTGAGGGGTCAATATATTACTGTCAGTGTGTGAGAGTCAATATATTACTGTCAGTGTGTGAGAGTCAATATATTACTGTCAGTGTGAAAGAGTCAATATATTACTGTCAGTGTGTCAGGGGTCAATATATTACTGTCAGTGTGTGTGAGTCAATATATTACTGTCAGTGTGAGGTGTCAATATATTACTGTCAGTGTGTGAGGTGTCAATATATTAATGTCAGTGTTTGAGGTGTCTATATATTACTGTCAGTGTGTGAGGTGTCAATATATTACTGTCAGTGTGTGAGAGTCAATATATTACTGTCAGTGTGTGAGGTGTCAATATATTACTGTCAGTGTGTGAGGTGTCAATATGTTACTGTCAGTGTGTGAGGTGTCAATATATTACTGTCAGTGTGTGAGAGTCAATATATTAGAGTCAGTGTAGTCAATATATTACTGTCAGTGTGTGAGGGGTAAATATATTACTGTCAGTGTGTGAGAGTCAATATATTACTGTCAGTGTGTGAGAGTCAATATATTACTGTCAGTGTGTGAGAGTCAATATATTACTGTCAGTGTGGGAGAGTCAATATATTACTGTCAGTGTGTGAGAGTCAATATATTACTGTCAGTGTGAAAGAGTCAATATATTACTGTCAGTGTGTCAGGGGTCAATATATTACTGTCAGTGTGTGTGAGTCAATATATTACTGTCAGTGTGAGGTGTCAATATATTACTGTCAGTGTGTGAGGTGTCAATATATTACTGTCAGTGTTTGAGGTGTCAATATATTACTGTCAGTGTGTGAGGTGTCAATATATTACTGTCAGTGTGTGAGAGTCAATATATTACTGTCAGTGTGTGAGGTGTCACTATATTACTGTCAGTGTGTGAGGTGTCAATATGTTACTGTCAGTGTGTGAGGTGTCAATATATTACTGTCAGTGTGTGAGATGTTAATATATTACTGACAGTGTGTGAGGTGTAAATATATTACTTTCAGTGTGTGAGGTGTCAATATATTACTGTCAGTGTGTGAGAGTCAATATATTACTGTCAGTGTGTGAGGAGTCAATATATTACTGTCTGTGTGTGGGGTGTCAATATATTACTGTCAGTGTGAGGGTCAATATATTACCGTCAGTGTGTGAAGTGTCAATATATTTCTGTCAGTGTGTGAGTGTCAATATATTACTGTCAGTGTGTGAGAGTCAAAATATTACGGTCAGTGTGTGAGGAGTCAATATATTACTGTCAGTGTGTGAGGTGTCAATATATTACTGTCAGTGTGAGGTGTCAATATATTACTGTCAGTGTGTGAGGTGTCAATATATTAATGTCAGTGTGTGAGGTGTCAATATATTACTGTCAGTGGATGAGGTGTCAAAATATTACTGTTAGTGTGTGATGTGTCAATATATTACTGTCAGTGTGTGAGAGTCAATATATTACGGTCAGTGTGTGAGGAGTCAATATATTACTGTCAGTGTGTGAGGTGTCAATATATTACTGTCAGTGTGAGGTGTCAATATATTACTGGCAGTGTGTGAGGTGTCAATATATTAATGTCAGTGTGTGAGGTGTCAATATATTACTGTCAGTGTGTGAGGGGTCAATATATTACTGTTAGTGTGTGAGGTGTCATTATATTACTGTCAGTGTGCGAAGGGTCAATATATTTCTGTCAGTGTGCGAAGGGTCAATATATTTCTGTCAGTGTGAGGTGTCAATATATTACTGTCAGTCTGTGAGGTGTCAATATATTACTGTCAGTGTGTGAGGGGTCAACATATTACTGTCAGTGTGTGAGGGGTCAATATATTACTGTCAGTGTGTCAGGGGTCAATATATTACTGTCAGTGTGTGAGAGTCAATATATTACTGTCAGTGTGTGAGGGATCAATATGTTACTGTCAGTGTGTGAGGGTCAATATATTACTGTCAGTGTGTGAGGTGTCAATATATTACTGTCAGTGTGTGAGGTGTCAATATATTACTGTCAGTGTGAGGAGTCAATATATTACTGTCAGTGTGTGAGGTGTCATTAAATTACTGTCAGTGTGTGAGGTGTCAATATATTACTGTCAGTGTGTGAGGTGTCAATATATTACTGTCAGTGTGTGAGGTGTCAATATATTACTGTCAGTGTGTGAGGAGTCAATATATTACTGTCAGTGTATGAGGAGTCAATATTTTACTGTCATTGTTTGAGGTGTCAATATATTACTTTCAGTGAGTGAGGGTCAATATATTACTGTCAGTGTGTGAGGAGTTAATATATTACTGTCAGTGTGTGAGATGTCAATATGTTACTTTCAGTGTGTGAGGAGTCAATATTTTACTGTCAGTGTGAGGGTCAATATATTACTGTCAGTGTGTGAGGTGTCAATATATTACTGTCAGTGTGTGAGGAGTTAATATATTACTGTCAGTGTGTGAGAGTCAATATATTACTGTCAGTGTGTGAGGAGTCAATATATTACTGTCTGTGTGTGAGGTGTCAATATATTACTGTCAGTGTGTAGGGTGTCAATATATTACTGTCAGTGTGTGGGGTGTCAATATATTACTGTCAGTGTGTGAGGTGTCAATATATTACTGTCAGTGTGTGAGGTGTCAATATATTACTGTCAGTGTGTGAGGTGTCAATATATTACTGTCAGTGTGTGAGGTGCCAATATATTACTTTCAGTGTGTGAGGGGTCAATATATTACTGTTAGTGTGTGAGGTGTCAATATATTACCGTCAGTGTGTGAAGGGTCAATACATTTCTGTCAGTGTGAGGTGTCAATATATTACTGTCAGTCTGTGAGGTGTCAATATATTACTGTCAGTGTGTGAGGGGTCAATATATTACTGTCAGTGTGTGAGGGTCAATATATTACTGTCAGTGTGTGAGGGATCAATATATCACTGTCAGTGTGTGAGAGTCAATATATTACTGTCAGTGTGTGAGGGGTTATTATATTACTGTCAGTGAGTGAGTGGTCAATATATTACTGTCAGTGTCTGAGAGTCAATATATTACTGTCAGTGTAGTCAATATATTACTGTCAGTGTGTGAGGTGTAAATATATGACTGTCAGTGTGTGAGGTGTCAATATATTACTGTCAGTGTGTGAGGTGTCAATATATTACTTTCAGTGTGTGAGGGGTCAATATATTACTGTTAGTGTGTGAGGTGTCAATATATTACTGTCAGTGTGTGAAGGGTCAAGATATTTCTGTCATTGTTATGTGTCAATATATTACTGTCAGTCTGTGAGGTGTCAATATATTACTGTCAGTGTGTGAGAGTCAATATATTACTGTCAGTGTGAGAGAGTCAATATATTACTTTCAGTGTGTGAGGGGTCAATATATTACTGTCAGTGTGTGTGAGTCAATATATTACTGTCAGTGTGAGGTGTCAATATATTACTGTCAGTGCGTGAGGTGTCAATATATTATTGTCAGTGTTTGAGGTGTCAATATATTACTGTCAGTGTGAGGAGTCAATATATTACTGTCAGTGTGTGAGGTGTCAATATATTACTGTCAGTGTGTGAGAGTCAATATATTACTGCCAGTGTGTGAGGTGTCAATATATTACTGTCAGTGAGTGAGGTGTCAATATGTTACTGTCAGTGTGTGAGGTGTCACTATATTACTGTCAGTGTGTGAGATGTTAATATATTACTGTCAGTGTGTGAGGTGTCAATATATTACTCTCAGTGTGTGAGGTGTCAATATATTACTGTCAGTGTGTGAGAGTCAAAATATTACTGTCAGTTTGTGAGGAGTCAATATATTACTGTCTGTGTGTGAGGTGTCAATATATTACTGTCAGTGTGAGGGTCAATATATTACCGTCAGTGTGTGAGGTGTCAATATATTTCTGTCAGTGTGTGAGAGTCAATATATTACTGTCAGTGTGTGAGAGTCAATATATTACGGTCAGTGTGTGAGGAGTCAATATATTACTGTCAGTGTGTGAGGTGCCAATATATTACTGTCAGTGTGAGGTGTCAATATATTACTGTCAGTGTGTGAGGTGTCAATATGTTACTGTCAGTGGGTGAGGTGTCAATATATTACTGTCAGTGTGTGAGGTGTCAATATATTACTGTCAGTGTGTAGGGTGTCAATATATTACTGTCAGTCTGTGAGGTGTCAATATATTACTGTCAGTGTGTGAGGGGTCAATATATTACTGTCAGTGTGTGAGGGGTCAATATATTACTGTCAGTGTGTCAGGGGTCAATATATTACTGTCTGTGTGTGAGGTGTCAATATATTACTGTCAGTGTGTGAGGTGTCAATATATTACTGTCAGTGTGAGGGTCAATATATTACTGTCAGTGTGTGAGGTGTCAATATATTACTGTCAGTGTGTGAGAGTCAAAATATTACTGTCAGTGTGTGAGGTGTCAATATATTACTGTCAGTGTGTGAGAGTCAATATATTACGGTCAGTGTGTGAGGAGTCAATATATTACTGTCAGTGTGTGAGGTGTCAAAATATTACTGTCAGTGTGTGAGGTGTCAATATATTACTGTCAGTGTGTGAGGTGTCACTATATTACTGTCAGTGTGAGGTGTCAATATATTACTGTCAGTGTGTAGGGTGTCAATATATTACTGTCAGTGTGTGGGGTGTCAATATATTACTGTCAGTGTGTGAGGTGTCAATATATTACTGTCAGTGTGCGAGGTGTCAATATATTACTCTCAGTGTGTGAGGTGTCAATATATTACTGTCAGTGTGTGAGGTGCCAATATATTACTTTCAGTGTGTGAGGGGTCAATATATTACTGTTAGTGTGTGAGGTGTCAATATATTACCGTCAGTGTGTGAAGGGTCAATACATTTCTGTCAGTGTGAGGTGTCAATATATTACTGTCAGTCTGTGAGGTGTCAATATATTACTGTCAGTGTGTGAGGGGTCAATATATTACTGTCAGTGTGTGAGGGGTCAATATATTACTGTCAGTGTGTGAGGGATCAATATATCACTGTCAGTGTGTGAGAGTCAATATATTACTGTCAGTGTGTGAGGGGTTATTATATTACTGTCAGTGAGTGAGTGGTCAATATATTACTGTCAGTGTCTGAGAGTCAATATATTACTGTCAGTGTAGTCAATATATTACTGTCAGTGTGTGAGGTGTAAATATATGACTGTCAGTGTGTGAGGTGTCAATATATTACTGTCAGTGTGTGAGGTGTCAATATATTACTTTCAGTGTGTGAGGGGTCAATATATTACTGTTAGTGTGTGAGGTGTCAATATATTACTGTCAGTGTGTGAAGGGTCAAGATATTTCTGTCATTGTTATGTGTCAATATATTACTGTCAGTCTGTGAGGTGTCAATATATTACTGTCAGTGTGTGAGAGTCAATATATTACTGTCAGTGTGAGAGAGTCAATATATTACTTTCAGTGTGTGAGGGGTCAATATATTACTGTCAGTGTGAGGTGTCAATATATTACTGTCAGTGCGTGAGGTGTCAATATATTATTGTCAGTGTTTGAGGTGTCAATATATTACTGTCAGTGTGAGGAGTCAATATATTACTGTCAGTGTGTGAGGTGTCAATATATTACTGTCAGTGTGTGAGAGTCAATATATTACTGCCAGTGTGTGAGGTGTCAATATATTACTGTCAGTGAGTGAGGTGTCAATATGTTACTGTCAGTGTGTGAGGTGTCACTATATTACTGTCAGTGTGTGAGATGTTAATATATTATGTCAGTGTGTGAGGTGTCAATATATTACTCTCAGTGTGTGAGGTGTCAATATATTACTGTCAGTGTGTGAGAGTCAAAATATTACTGTCAGTTTGTGAGGAGTCAATATATTACTGTCTGTGTGTGAGGTGTCAATATATTACTGTCAGTGTGAGGGTCAATATATTACCGTCAGTGTGTGAGGTGTCAATATATTTCTGTCAGTGTGTGAGAGGCAATATATTACTGTCAGTGTGTGAGAGTCAATATATTACGGTCAGTGTGTGAGGAGTCAATATATTACTGTCAGTGTGTGAGGTGCCAATATATTACTGTCAGTGTGAGGTGTCAATATATTACTGTCAGTGTGTGAGGTGTCAATATGTTACTGTCAGTGGGTGAGGTGTCAATATATTACTGTCAGTGTGTGAGGTGTCAATATATTACTGTCAGTGTGTAGGGTGTCAATATATTACTGTCAGTCTGTGAGGTGTCAATATATTACTGTCAGTGTGTGAGGGGTCAATATATTACTGTCAGTCTGTGAGGGGTCAATATATTACTGTCAGTGTGTCAGGGGTCAATATATTACTGTCAGTGTGTGAGAGTCAATATATTACCGTCAGTGTGTGAGGGATCAATGTATTACTGTCAGTGTGTGAGGGTCAATATATTACTGTCAGTGTGTGAGGTGTCAATATATTACTGTCAGTGTGTGAGGTGTCAATATATTACTGTCTGTGTGTGTGGTGTCAATATATTACTGTCAGTGTGTGAGGTGTCAATATATTACTGTCAGTGTGAGGGTCAATATATTACTGTCAGTGTGTGAGGTGTCAATATATTACTGTCAGTGTGTGAGAGTCAAAATATTACTGTCAGTGTGTGAGGTGTCAATATATTACTGTCAGTGTGTGAGATGACAATATATTACTGTCAGTGTGAGGTGTCAATATGTTACTGTCAGTGTGAGGTGTCAATATATTACTGTCAGTCTGTGAGTTGTCAATATATTACTGTCAGTGTGTGAGGTGTCAATGTATTACTGTCAGTGTGAGGTGTCAATATATTACTGTCACTGTGTGAGGAGCTAATGTATTACTGTCAGTGTGAGGCGTCAATAGATTACTGTCAGTGTGTGAGGTGTCAATATATTACTGTCAGTGTGTGAGAGTCAATATATTACTGTCAGTGTGTGAGAGTCAATATATTACGGTCAGTGTGTGAGGAGTCAATATATTACTGTCAGTGTGTGAGGTGTCAAAATATTACTGTCAGTGTGAGGTGTCAATATATTAATGTCAGTGTGTGAGGTGTCAATATATTAATGTTAGTGTGTGAGGTGTCAATATATTACTGTCAGTGGGTGAGGTGTCAAAATATTACTGTCAGTGTGTGAGGTGTCAATATATTACTGTCAGTGTGTGAGGTGTCACTATATTACTGTCAGTGTGAGGTGTCAATATATTACTGTCAGTGTGTAGGGTGTCAATATATTACTGTCAGTGTGTGGGGTGTCAATATATTACTGTCAGTGTGTGAGGTGTCAATATATTACTGTCAGTGTGTGAGGTGTCAATATATTACTGTCAGTGTGTGAGGTGTCAATATATTACTGTCAGTGTGTGAGGTGCCAATGTATTACTTTCAGTGTGTGAGGGGTCAATATATTACTCTTAGTGTGTGAGGTGTCAATATATTACCGTCAGTGTGTGAAGGGTCAATACATTTCTGTCAGTGTGAGGTGTCAATATATTACTGTCAGTCTGTGAGGTGTCAATATATTACTGTCAGTGTGTGAGGGGTCAATATATTACTGTCAGTGTGTGAGGGGTCAATATATTACTGTCAGTGTGTGAGGGATCAATATATCACTGTCAGTGTGTGAGAGTCAATATATTACTGTCAGTGTGTGAGGGGTTATTATATTACTGTCAGTGAGTGAGTGGTCAATATATTACTGTCAGTGTCTGAGAGTCAATATATTACTGTCAGTGGAGTCAATATATTACTGCCAGTGTGTGAGGTGTAAATATATGACTGTCAGTGTGTGAGGTGTCAATATATTACTGTCAGTGTGTGAGGTGTCAATATATTACTTTCAGTGTGTGAGGGGTCAATATATTACTGTTAGTGTGTGAGGTGTCAATATATTACTGTCAGTGTGTGAAGGGTCAAGATATTTCTGTCATTGTTATGTGTCAATATATTACTGTCAGTCTGTGAGGTGTCAATATATTACTGTCAGTGTGTGAGAGTCAATATATTACTGTCAGTGTGAGAGAGTCAATATATTACTTTCAGTGTGTGAGGGGTCAATATATTACTGTCAGTGTGTGTGAGTCAATATATTACTGTCAGTGTGAGGTGTCAATATATTACTGTCAGTGCGTGAGGTGTCAATATATTATTGTCAGTGTTTGAGGTGTCAATATATTACTGTCAGTGTGAGGAGTCAATATATTACTGTCAGTGTGTGAGGTGTCAATATATTACTGTCAGTGTGTGAGAGTCAATATATTACTGCCAGTGTGTGAGGTGTCAATATATTACTGTCAGTGAGTGAGGTGTCAATATGTTACTGTCAGTGTGTGAGGTGTCACTATATTACTGTCAGTGAGTGAGATGTTAATACATTACTGTCAGTGTGTGAGGTGTCAATATATTACTCTCAGTGTGTGAGGTGTCAATATATTACTGTCAGTGTGTGAGAGTCAAAATATTACTGTCAGTTTGTGAGGAGTCAATATATTACTGTCTGTGTGTGAGGTGTCAATATATTACTGTCAGTGTGAGGGTCAATATATTACCGTCAGTGTGTGAGGTGTCAATATATTTCTGTCAGTGTGTGAGAGTCAATATATTACTGTCAGTGTGTGAGAGTCAATATATTATGGTCAGTGTGTGAGGAGTCAATATATTACTGTCAGTGTGTGAGGTGCCAATATATTACTGTCAGTGTGAGGTGTCAATATATTACTGTCAGTGTGTGAGGTGTCAATATGTTACTGTCAGTGGGTGAGGTGTCAATATATTACTGTCAGTGTGTGAGGTGTCAATATATTACTGTCAGTGTGTAGGGTGTCAATATATTACTGTCAGTCTGTGAGGTGTCAATATATTACTGTCAGTGTGTGAGGGGTCAATATATTACTGTCAGTGTGTGAGGGGTCAATATATTACTGTCAGTGTGTCAGGGGTCAATATATTACTGTCAGTGTGTGAGAGTCAATATATTACCGTCAGTGTGTGAGGGATCAATGTATTACTGTCAGTGTGTGAGGGTCAATATATTACTGTCAGTGTGTGAGGTGTCAATATATTACTGTCAGTGTGTGAGGTGTCAATATATTACTGTCTGTGTGTGAGGTGTCAATATATTACTGTCAGTGTGTGAGGTGTCAATATATTACTGTCAGTGTGAGGGTCAATATATTACTGTCAGTGTGTGAGGTGTCAATATATTACTGTCAGTGTGTGAGAGTCAAAATATTACTGTCAGTGTGTGAGGTGTCAATATATTACTGTCAGTGTGTGAGATGACAATATATTACTGTCAGTGTGAGGTGTCAATATGTTACTGTCAGTGTGAGGTGTCAATATATTACTGTCAGTCTGTGAGTTGTCAATATATTACTGTCAGTGTCTGAGGTGTCAATATGTTACTGTCAGTGTGAGGCGTCAATAGATTACTGTCAGTGTGTGAGGTGTCAATATATTACTATCAGTGTGTGAGAGTCAATATATTACTGTCAGTGTGTGAGAGTCAATATATTACGGTCAGTGTGTGAGGAGTCAATATATTACTGTCAGTGTGTGAGGTGTCAAAATATTACTGTCAGTGTGAGGTGTCAATATATTACTGTCAGTGTGAGGTCTCAATATATTACTGTCAGTGTCTGGGAGTCAATATATTACTGTCAGTGTGTGTTTGTCAATATATTACTGTCAGTGTGAGGTGTCAATATATTATTGTCAGTGTTTGAGGTGTCAATATATTACTGTCAGTGTGTGAGGTGTCAATATATTACTGTCAGTGTGTGAGGGATCAATATATCACTGTCAGTGTGTGAGAGTCAATATATTACTGTCAGTGTGTGAGGGGTTATTATATTACTGTCAGTGAGTGAGTGGTCAATATATTACTGTCAGTGTCTGAGAGTCAATATATTACTGTCAGTGTAGTCAATATATTACTGTCAGTGTGTGAGGTGTAAATATATGACTGTCAGTGTGTGAGGTGTCAATATATTACTGTCAGTGTGTGAGGTGTCAATATATTACTTTCAGTGTGTGAGGGGTCAATATATTACTGTTAGTGTGTGAGGTGTCAATATATTACTGTCAGTGTGTGAAGGGTCAAGATATTTCTGTCATTGTTATGTGTCAATATATTACTGTCAGTCTGTGAGGTGTCAATATATTACTGTCAGTGTGTGAGAGTCAATATATTACTGTCAGTGTGAGAGAGTCAATATATTACTTTCAGTGTGTGAGGGGTCAATATATTACTGGCAGTGTGTGTGAGTCAATATATTACTGTCAGTGTGAGGTGTCAATATATTACTGTGAGTGCGTGAGGTGTCAATATATTATTGTCAGTGTTTGAGGTGTCAATATATTACTGTCAGTGTGTGAGGTGTCAATATATTACTGTCAGTGTGTGAGAGTCAATATATTACTGTCAGTGTGTGAGGTGTCAATATATTACTGTCAGTGAGTGAGGTGTCAATATGTTACTGTCAGTGTGTGAGGTGTCACTATATTACTGTCAGTGTGTGAGATGTTAATATATTACTGTCAGTGTGTGAGGTGTCAATATATTACTCTCAGTGTGTGAGGTGTCAATATATTACTGTCAGTGTGTGAGAGTCAAAATATTACTGTCAGTTTGTGAGGAGTCAATATATTACTGTCTGTGTGTGAGGTGTCAATATATTACTGTCAGTGTGAGGGTCAATATATTACCGTCAGTGTGTGAGGTGTCAATATATTTCTGTCAGTGTGTGAGAGTCAATATATTACTGTCAGTGTGTGAGAGTCAATATATTACGGTCAGTGTGTGAGGAGTCAATATATTACTGTCAGTGTGTGAGGTGCCAATATATTACTGTCAGTGTGAGGTGTCAATATATTACTGTCAGTGTGTGAGGTGTCAATATGTTACTGTCAGTGGGTGAGGTGTCAATATATTACTGTCAGTGTGTGAGGTGTCAATATATTACTGTCAGTGAGTAGGGTGTCAATATATTACTGTCAGTCTGTGAGGTGTCAATATATTACTGTCAGTGTGTGAGGGGTCAATATATTACTGTCAGTGTGTGAGGGGTCAATATATTACTGTCAGTGTGTCAGGGGTCAATATATTACTGTCAGTGTGTGAGAGTCAATATATTACCGTCAGTGTGTGAGGGATCAATGTATTACTGTCAGTGTGTGAGGGTCAATATATTACTGTCAGTGTGTGAGGTGTCAATATATTACTGTCAGTGTGTGAGGTGTCAATATATTACTGTCTGTGTGTGAGGTGTCAATATATTACTGTCAGTGTGTGAGGTGTCAATATATTACTGTCAGTGTGAGGGTCAATATATTACTGTCAGTGTGTGAGGTGTCAATATATTACTGTCAGTGTGTGAGAGTCAAAATATTACTGTCAGTGTGTGAGGTGTCAATATGTTACTGTCAGTGTGAGGTGTCAATATATTACTGTCAGTCTGTGAGTTGTCAATATATTACTGTCAGTGTCTGAGGTGTCAATGTATTACTGTCAGTGTGAGGTGTCAATATATTACTGTCACTGTGTGACGAGCTAATGTATTACTGTCAGTGTGAGGCGTCAATAGATTACTGTCAGTGTGTGAGGTGTCAATATATTACTATCAGTGTGTGAGAGTCAATATATTACTGTCAGTGTGTGAGGAGTCAATATATTACTGTCAGTGTGTGAGGTGTCAAAATATTACTGTCAGTGTGAGGTGTCAATATATTACTGTCAGTGTGAGGTCTCAATATATTACTGTCAGTGTCTGGGAGTCAATATATTACTGTCAGTGTGAGAGAGTCAATATATTACTTTCAGTGTGTGAGAGAGTCAATATTTTACTGTCAGTGCGTGAGGTGTCAATATATTATTGTCAGTGTTTGAGGTGTCAATATATTACTGTCAGTGTGTGAGGTGTCAATATATTACTGTCAGTGTGTGAGAGTCAATATATTACTGTCAGTGTGCGAGGTGTCAATATATTACTGTCAGTGTGTGAGGTGTCACTATATTACTGTCAGTGTGTGAGATGTTAATATATTACTGTCAGTGTGTGAGGTGTCAATATATTACTCTCAGTGTGTGAGGTGTCAATATATTACTGTCAGTGTGTGAGAGTCAAAATATTACTGTCAGTTTGTGAGGAGTCAATATATTACTGTCTGTGTGTGAGGTGTCAAAATATTACTGTCAGTGTGAGGGTCAATATATTACCGTCAGTGTGTGAGGTGTCAATATATTTCTGTCAGTGTGTGAGAGTCAATATATTACTGTCAGTGTGTGAGAGTCAATATATTACGGTCAGTGTGTGAGGAGTCAATATATTACTGTCAGTGCGTGAGGTGCCAATATATTACTGTCAGTGTGAGGTGTCAATATATTACTGTCAGTGTGTGATGTGTCAATATATTACTGTCAGTGTGAGGTATCAATATATTACTGTCAGTGTGTGAGGGTGTCAATATATTACTGTCAGTCTGTGAGGTGTCAATATGTTACTGTCAGTGTGTGAGGGGTCAATATATTACTGTCAGTGTGTGAGGGGTCAATATATTACTGTCAGTGTGTCAGGGGTCAATATATTACTGTCAGTGTGTGAGAGTCAATATATTACCGTCAGTGTGTGAGGGATCAATGTATTACTGTCAGTGTGTGAGGGTCAATATATTACTGTCAGTGTGTGAGGTGTCAATATATTACTGTCAGTGTGTGAGGTGTCAATATATTACTGTCAGTGTGTGAGGTGTCAATATATTACTGTCAGTGTGAGGGTCAATATATTACTGGTAGTGTGTGAAGTGTCAATATATTACTGTCAGCAAGTGAGGGTCAATATATTACTGTCAGTGTGTGAGGAGTTAATATATTACTGTCAGTGTGTGAGATGGCAATATATTACTTTCAGTGTGTGAGGAGTCAATATATTACTGTCAGTGTGTGAGGTGTCAATATGCCAAATTCAGTTGCGGCTGCCTCTCCCGTAGCGGCCGCAAACAGCGTTTGAAAAACGGGGCTTTGCAGCTCCGAGAGGTCGGCGCATAAAGGTGGAGGGGCGGCCGGCCGCTTTCCCGGCGGCCGATTGGCTGCTCCTTCCTCCCCGGACTCCCACACCACACCCCCGCAGCATTGGTGTCTGACCCCGGCGAGCCCGGCACTTCTCCGTGGTGCCGGGCTCATTTGCCGGGGGAATCCAGCGGCGATCTCACTTAAGAGCAGGAGGCCTGCAGTACCCGAGCCTGCCGCACCGCATCGGGTGGCGCAGCGGCAGCTGGACACCTGAAACTGACTTTCAGCGCCCCAAGTGAGGCGGCCAAACCCTGCAACAGCGCTCGCATCCGTCTTGGGTCACTGCAACTGAATTTCAGGCGGGCGCTAAGGGAATCCGGGCGAGCGCTAAATTTCGGGCGCTAAAGACCTGGCGCGGCGATAGCGAATTTCTAGGCCAATATATTACTGTCAGTGTGAGAGAGTCAATATATTACTGTCAGTGTGTGACAGTCAATATCTTACTGTCAGTGTGTAGGGTGTCAATATATTACTGTCAGTGTGTGTGAGTCAATATATTACTGTCAGTGTGTGAGGTGTCAATATATTACTGTCAGTGTGTGAGGTGTCAATATATTACTTTCAGTGTGTGAGGGGTCAATATATTACTGTTAGTGTGTGAGGTGTCAATATATTACTGTCAGTGTGTGAAGGGTCAATATATTTCTGTCAGTGTGTGGGAGTCAATATATTACTGTCAGTGTGTGGGAGTCAATATATTGCTGTCAGTGTGTGAGAGTCAATATATTACCGTCAGTGTGTGAGGGATCAATGTATTACTGTCAGTGTGTGAGGGCTCAATATATTACTGTCAGTGTGTGAGAGTCAATATATTACTGTCAGTGTGTGAGAGTCAATGTATTACTTTCAGTCTGTGAGGGGTCAATATATTACTGTCAGTGTGTGTGAGTCAATATATTACTGTCAGTGTGTGAGGTGTCAATATATTACTGTCAGTGTGTGAGGTGTCAATATATTACTTTCAGTGTGTGAGGGGTCAATATATTACTGTTAGTGTGTGAGGTGTCATTATATTACTGTCAGTGTGAGGTGCAAATATATTACTGTCAGTCTGTGAGGTGTCAATATATTACTGTCAGTGTGTGAGGGTCAATATATTACTGTCCGTGTGTGAGGGGTCAATATATTACTGTCAGTGTGTCAGGGGCCAATATATTACTGTTAGTGTGTGAGAGTCAATATATTACTGTCAGTGTGTGAGGGGTCAATATCTTACTGTCAGTGTGTGAGAGTCAATATATTACTGTCAGTGTAGTCAATATATTACTGTCAGTGTGTGAGGGGTAAATATATTACAGTCAGTGTGTGTGAGTCAATATATTACTGTCAGTGTGTGAGGTGTCAATATATTACTGTCAGTGTGTGAGGTGTCAATATATTACTTTCAGTGTGTGAGGGGTCAATATATTACTGTTAGTGTGTGAGGTGTCAATATATTACTGTCAGTGTGTGAAGGGTCAATATATTTCTGTCAGTGTGAGGTGTCAATATATTACTGTCAGTCTGTGAGGTGTCAATATATTACTGTCAGTGTGTGAGGGGTCAATATATTACTGTCAGTGTGTGAGGGGTCAATATATTACTGTCAGTGTGTCAGGGGTCAATATATTACTGTCAGTGTGTGAGAGTCAATATATTACTGTCAGTGTGTGAGGGGTCAATATATTACTGTCAGTGTGTGAGAGTCAATATATTACTGTCAGTGTGTGAGTCAATCTATTACTGTCAGTGTGTGAGAGTCAATATATTAATGTCAGTGTGAGAATCAATATATTACTGTCAGTGAGTGAGGGGTCAATATATTACTGTCAGTGTGTGAGAGTCAATATATTACTGTCAGTGTGTGGGAGTCAATATATTACTGTCAGTGTGTGAGAGTCAATATATTACTGTCAGTGTGTGAGAGTCAATATATTACTGTCAGTGTGTGAGAGTCAATATATTACTGTCAGTGTGTGAGGGGTCAATATATTACTGTCAGTTTGTGAGAGTCAATATATTACTGTCAGTGTGAGAGAGTCAATATATTACTGTCAGTGTGTGAGGGGTCAATATATTACTGTCAGTGTGTGAGAGTCAATATATTACTGTCAGTGTGAGGTCTCAATATATTACTGTCAGTGTGTGAGGTGTCAATATATTACTGTCAGTGTGTGAGGGGTCAATATATTACTGTCAGTGTGTGAGGTGTCAATATATTACTGTCAGTCTGCGAGAGTCAATATATTACTGTCAGTGTGTGAGGTGTCAATATATTACTGTCAGTGTGTGAGGTGTCAATATATTACTGTCAGTGTGTGAGGTGCAAATATATTACTGTCAGTCTGTGAGGTGTCAATATATTACTGTCAGTGTGTGAGGGGTCAATATATTACTGTCAGTGTGTGAGGGGTCAATATATTACTGTCAGTGTGTCAGGGGCCAATATATTACTGTTAGTGTGTGAGAGTCAATATATTACTGTCAGTGTGTGAGGGGTCAATATCTTACTGTCAGTGTGTGAGAGTCAATATATTACTCTCAGTGTAGTCAATATATTACTGTCAGTGTGTGAGGGGTAAATATATTACAGTCAGTGTGTGTGAGTCAATATATTACTGTCAGTGTGTGAGGTGTCAATATATTACTGTCAGTGTGTGAGGTGTCAATATATTACTTTCAGTGTGTGAGGGGTCAATATATTACTGTTAGTGTGTGAGGTGTCAATATATTACTGTCAGTGTGTGAAGGGTCAATATATTTCTGTCAGTGTGAGGTGTCAATATATTACTGTCAGTCTGTGAGGTGTCAATATATTACTGTCAGTGTGTGAGGGGTCAATATATTACTGTCAGTGTGTGAGGGGTCAATATATTACTGTCAGTGTGTCAGTGGTCAATATATTACTGTCAGTGTGTGAGAGTCAATATATTACTGTCAGTGTGTGAGGGGTCAATATATTACTGTCTGTGTGAGAGTCATTATATTACTGTCAGTGTGTGAGTCAATCTATTACTGTCAGTGTGTGAGAGTCAATATATTAATGTCAGTGTGAGAATCAATATATTACTGTCAGTGAGTGAGGGGTCAATATATTACTGTCAGTGTGTGAGAGTCAATATATTACTGTCAGTGTGTGGGAGTCAATATATTACTGTCAGTGTGTG
Organism: Somniosus microcephalus; assembly: GCF_052327205.1. Lineage (NCBI taxonomy): Eukaryota > Metazoa > Chordata > Chondrichthyes > Squaliformes > Somniosidae > Somniosus > Somniosus microcephalus. Next base: position 43,940,264 of record NC_141001.1, read on the forward strand.
AGAGTCAATATATTACTGTCAGTGTGTGAGAGTCAATATATTACTGTCAGTGTGTGAGAGTCAATATATTACTGTCAGTGTGTGAGGGGTCAATATATTACTGTCAGTTTGTGAGAGTCAATATATTACTGTCAGTGTGAGAGAGTCAATATATTACTGTCAGTGTGTGAGGGGTCAATATATTACTGTCAGTGTGTGAGAGTCAATATATTACTGTCAGTGTGGGGTCTCAATATATTACTGTCAGTGTGTGAGGTGTCAATATATTACTGTCAGTGTGTGAGGGGTCAATATATTACTGTCAGTGTGTGAGGTGTCAATATATTACTGTCAGTCTGCGAGAGTCAATATATTACTGTCAGTGTGTGAGGTGTCAATATATTACTGTCAGTGTGTGAGGTGTCAATATATTACTGTCAGTGTGAGGTTCAGTATATTACTGTCAGTGTGTGAGGTGTCAATATATTAATGTCAGTGTGTGCGGTGTCAATATATTACTGTCAGTGTGTGAGGTGTCAATATATTACTGTCAGTGTGTGAGAGTCAATATATTACTGTCAGTGTGTGAGACTCAATATATTACTGTCAGTGTGTGAGAGTCAATATATTACTGTCAGTGTGTGAGGGGTCAATATATTACTGTCAGTTTGTGAGAGTCAATATATTACTGTCAGTGTGTGAGAGTCAATATATTACTGTCAGTGTGTGAGGGGTCAATATATTACTGTCAGTTTGTGAGAGTCAATATATTACTGTCAGTGTGAGAGAGTCAATATATTACTGTCAGTGTGTGAGGCGTCAATATATTACTTGCAGTGTGTGAGGTGTCAATATATTACTGTCAGTGTGAGGTGTCACTATATTACTGTCAGTGTGTGAGAGTCAATATATTACTGTCAGTGTGAGGTTCAATATATTACTGTCAGTGTGTGAGGTGTCAATATATTACTGTCAGTGTGTGCGGTGTCAATATATTACTGTCAGTGTGTGAGGTGTCAATATATTACTGTCAGTGTGTGAGGTGTCAATATATTACTGTCAGTGTGTGAGAGTCAATATACTACTGTCAGTGTGTGAGAGTCAATATATTACTGTCAGTGTGTGAGAGTCAATATATTACTGTCACTGTGTGAGGGGTCAATATATTACTGTCAGTTTGTGAGAGTCAATATATTACTGTCAGTGTGAGAGAGTCAATATATTACTGTCAGTGTGTGAGGCGTCAATATATTACTGTCGGTGAGTGAGAGTCAATATATTACTGTCAGTGTGAGGTCTCAATATATTACTGTCAGTGTGTGAGGTGTCAATATATTACTGTCAGTGTGTGAGGGGTCAATATATTACTGTCAGTGTGTGAGGTGTCAATATATTGCTGTCAGTGTGTGAGAGTCAATATATTACTGTCAGTGTGTGAGGTGTCAATATATTACTGTCAGTGTGTGAGGTGTCAATATATTACTGTCAGTGTGAGGTTCAATATATTACTGTCAGTGTGTGCCATGTCAATATATCACTGTCAGTGTGTGCGGTGTAAATATATTACTGTCAGTGTGTGAGGTGTCAATATATTAATGCCAGTGTTTGAGGTGTCAATATATTACTGTCAGTGTGTGAGGTGTCAATATATTACTGTCAGTGTGTGAGAGTCAATATATTACTGTCAGTGTGTGAGGTGTCAATATATTACTGTCAGTGTGTGAGGTGCCAATATGTTACTGTCAGTGTGTGAGGTGTCAATATATTACTGTCAGTGTGTGAGACGTTAATATTTTACTGTCAGTGTGTGAGGTGTCAATATATTACTATCAGTGTGTGAGGTGTCAATATATTACTGTCAGTGTGTGAGAGTCAAAATATTACTGTCAGTGTGTGAGGAGTCAATATATTACTGTCTGTGTGTGAGAGTCAATATATTACGGTCAGTGTGTGAGGAGTCAATATATTACTGTCTGTGTGTGAGAGTCAATATATTACGGTCTGTGTGTGAGGTGTCAATATATTGCTGTCAGTGTGAGGGTCAATATATTACCGTCAGTGCGTGAGGTGTCAATATATTTCTGTCAGTGTGTGAGAGTCAATATATTACTGTCAGTGTGTGAGAGTCAATATATTACGGTCAGTGTGTGAGAGTCAATATATTACTGTCAGTGTGTGAGGTGTCAATATATTACTGTCAGTGTGACGTGTCAATATATTACTGTCAGTGTGTGAGGTGTCGATATATTAATGTCAGTGTGTGAGGTGTCAATATATTACTGTCAGTGGGTGAGGTGTCAATATATTACTGTCAGTGTGTGAGGTGTCAATATATTACTGTCAGTGTGTGAGGTGTCAATGTATTACTGTCAGTGTGTGAGGTGTCAATATATTACTGTCAGTGTGTGAGGTGTCAATATATTAATGTCAGTGTTTGAGGTGTCAATATATTACTGTCAGTGTGTGAGGTGTCAATATATTACTGTCAGTGTGTGAGAGTCAATATATTACTGTCAGTGTGTGAGGTGTCAATATATTACTGTCAGTGTGTGAGGTGCCAATATGTTACTGTCAGTGTGTGAGGTGTCAATATGTTACTGTCAGTGTGTGAGGTGTCAATATATTACTGTCAGTGTGTGAGGGGTCAATATATTACTGTCAGTGTGTGAGGGGTCAATATATTACTGTCAGTGTGTCAGGGGTCAATATATTACTGTCAGTGTGTGAGAGTCAATATATTACTGTCAGTGTGTGAGGTGTCAATATATTACTGTCAGTGTGTGAGGTGTCAATATATTACTGTCAGTGTGAGATGTCAATATATTACTTACAGTGTGTGAGGAGTCAATATATTACTGTCAGTGTGTGAGAGTCAATATATTACCGTCAGTGTGTGAGAGTCAATATATTACTGTCAGTGTGTGAGGGGTCAATATATTACTGTCAGTTTGTGAGAGTCAATATATTACTGTCAGTGTGAGAGAGTCAATATATTACTGTCAGTGTGTGAGGGGTCAATATATTACTGTCAGTGTGTGAGAGTCAATATATTACTGTCAGTGTGAGGTCTCAATATATTACTGTCAGTGTGTGAGGTGTCAATATATTACTGTCAGTGTGTAAGGGGTCAATATATTAATGTCAGTGTGTGAGGTGTCAATATATTACTGTCAGTCTGCGAGAGTCAATATATTACTGTCAGTGTGTGAGGTGTCAATATATTACTGTCTGTGTGTGAGGTGTCAATATATTACTGTCAGTGTGAGGGTCAATATATTACCGTCAGTGTGTGAGGTGTCAATATATTTCTGTCAGTGTGTGAGAGTCAATATATTACTGTCAGTGTGTGAGAGTCAATACATTACGGTCAGTGTGTGAGGAGTCAATATATTACTGTCAGTGGGTGAGGTGTCAATATATTACTGTCAGTGTGTGAGGTGTCAATATATTACTGTCAGTGTGTGAGGTGTCAATATATTACTGTCAGTGTGAGGTGTCAATGTATTACTGTCAGTGTGTAGGGTGTCAATATATTACTGTCAGTCTGTGAGGTGTCAATATATTACCGTCAGTGTGTGAGGGGTCAATATATTACTGTCAGTATGTCAGGGGTCAATATATTACTGTCAGTGTGTGAGAGTCAATATATTACTGTCAGTGTGTGAGGGATCAATATATTACTGTCAGTGTGTGAGGGTCAATATATTACTGTCAGTGTGTGAGGTGTCAATATATTACTGTCAGTGTGTGAAGTGTCAATATATTACTATCAGTGTGTGAGGAGTGAATATATTACTGTCAGTGTGTGAGGTGTCAATATATTACTGTCAGTGTGTGAGGAGTCAATATATTACTGTCATTGTGTGAGGTGTCAATATATTACTGTCAGTGTGAGGGTCAATATATTACTGGCAGTGTGTGAAGTGTCAATATATTACTGTCAGTGAGTGAGGGTCAATATATTACTGTCAGTGTGTGAGATGTCAATATATTACTTTCAGTGTGTGAGGAGTCAATATATTACTGTCAGTGTGTGAGAGTCAATATATTACTGTCAGTGTGTGAGAATCAATATATTACTGTTAGTGTGTGAGAGTCAATATATTACTGTCAGTGTGTGGGAGTCAATATATTGCTGTCAGTGTGTAAGAGTCAATATATTACCGTCAGTGTGTGAGGGATCAATGTATTACTGTCAGTGTGTGAGGGCTCAATATATTACTGTCAGTGTGTGAGAGCCAATATATTACTGTCAGTGTGAGAGAGTCAATGTATTACTTTCAGTGTGTGAGGGGTCAATATATTACTGTCAGTGTGTGTGAGTCAATATATTGCTGTCAGTGTGTGAGGTGTCAATATATTACTGTCAGTGTGCGAGGTGTCAATATATTACTTTCAGTGTGTGAGGGGTCAATATATTACTGTTAGTGTGTGAGTTGTCATTATATTACTGTCAGTGTGTGAAGGGTCAATATATTTCTGTCCGTGTGAGGTGTCAATATATTACTGTCAGTCTGTGAGGTGTCAATATATTACTGTCAGTGTGTGAGGGGTCAATATATTACTGTCAGTGTGTGAGGGGTCAATATATTACTGTCAGTGTGTCAGGGGTCAATATATTACTGTTAGTGTGTGAGAGTCAATATATTACTGTCAGTGTGTGAGGGGTCAATATATTACTGTCAGTGTGTGAGAGTCAATATATTACTGTCAGTGTATTCAATATATTACTGTCAGTGTGTGAGGGGTAAATATATTACTGTCAGTGTGTGAGAGTCAATATGTTACTGTCAGTGTGTGAGAGTCAATATATTACTGTCAGTGTGTGAGAGTCAATATATTACTGTCAGTGTGTGAGAATCAATATATTACTGTCAGTGAGTGAGGGGTCAATATATTACTGTCAGTGTGTGAGAGTCAATATATTACTGTCAGTGTGTGAGAGTCAATATATTACCGTCAGTGTGTGAGAGTCAATATATTACTGTCAGTGTGTGAGGGGTCAATATATTACTGTCAGTTTGTGAGAGTCAATATATTACTGTCAGTGTGAGAGAGTCAATATATTACTGTCAGTGTGTGAGGGGTCAATATATTACTGTCAGTGTGTGAGAGTCAATATATTACTGTCAGTGTGAGGTCTCAATATATTACTGTCAGTGTGTGAGGTGTCAATATATTACTGTCAGTGTGTAAGGGGTCAATATATTACTGTCAGTGTGTGAGGTGTCAATATATTACTGTCAGTCTGCGAGAGTCAATATATTACTGTCAGTGTGTGAGGTGTCAATATATTACTGTCTGTGTGTGAGGTGTCAATATATTACTGTCAGTGTGAGGGTCAATATATTACCGTCAGTGTGTGAGGTGTCAATATATTTCTGTCAGTGTGTGAGAGTCAATATATTACTGTCAGTGTGTGAGAGTCAATACATTACGGTCAGTGTGTGAGGAGTCAATATATTACTGTCAGTGTGTGAGGTGTCAATATATTACTGTCAGTGTGAGGTGTCAATATATTACTGTCAGTGTGTGAGGTGTTGATATATTAATGTCAGTGTGTGAGGTGTCAATATATTACTGTCAGTGGGTGAGGTGTCAATATATTACTGTCAGTGTGTGAGGTGTCAATATATTACTGTCAGTGTGTGAGGTGTCAATATATTACTGTCAGTGTGAGGTGTCAATGTATTACTGTCAGTGTGTAGGGTGTCAATATATTACTGTCAGTCTGTGAGGTGTCAATATATTACTGTCAGTGTGTGAGGGGTCAATATATTACTGTCAGTGTGTCAGCGGTCAATATATTACTGTCAGTGTGTGAGAGTCAATATATTACTGTCAGTGTGTGAGGGATCAATATATTACTGTCAGTGTGTGAGGGTCAATATATTACTGTCAGTGTGTGAGGTGTCAATATATTACTGTCAGTGTGTGAAGTGTCAATATATTACTATCAGTGTGTGAGGAGTCAATATATTACTGTCAGTGTGTGAGGTGTCAATATATTACTGTCAGTGTGTGAGGAGTCAATATATTACTGTCATTGTGTGAGGTTTCAATATATTACTGTCAGTGTGAGGGTCAATATATTACTGGCAGTGTGTGAAGTGTCAATATATTACTGTCAGTGAGTGAGGGTCAATATATTACTGTCAGTGTGTGAGGAGTTAATATATTACTGTCAGTGTGTGAGATGTCAATATATTACTTTCAGTGTGTGAGGAGTCAATATATTACTGTCAGTGTGTGAGAGTCAATATATTACTGTCAGTGTGTGAGGAGTCAATATATTACTTTCTGTGTGTGAGGTGTCAATATATTACTGTCAGTGTGTGAGGTGTCAATATATTACTGTCAGTGTGAGGGTCAATATATTACTGTCAGTGTGTGAGGTGTCAATATATTTCTGTCAGTGTGTGAGAGTCAATGGCCTAGAAATTCACTAGCCTTAGCGCCGCTTTTGAGGCGCTAGAGGGACTAGCGCCAGAGTTATGGCCAGTTTAAAAATTCCCTGGGGCCCTAAATCGGCGTTGCACCGGTAGCGCTGCGCCGGCACCGATGACGTCATCGGTGTGCGCAGCGTCCCGGTTGCCGTGGTAACCCGCCCGAACTCCGAAATTCAGTTGCGGCCGCCTCGCCCGTGGCAGCCGCAAGCAACGTTCTGGCAGAGGTGCCTTACTCCAGTTTGCGCCGGCGCATTAAAGGCCCCGCGGCGGCCGCCCACTTTCCCGCCGGCCGCCTGCCCGCAGCTCCCTCCCCGCACTTCTCCCCCCCCCCCCGGAACAGATGCAAGCCCGGCACTTGTCCGAGGTGCCGGGCTCATTTTTAAGCTGATTTGCGCGGGCCGCGGCCGGGTGCAGGCAGCTCCTCCTTAACGGGAGGAGGAGGCCTGCATGTCCCCAGCCTGCCGCACCGCATCGGGTGCCGCAGCGCCGGAATTGCGGCGCGAAACGGCAGTTAGCGCCGATGTACCGCCGCAAAGACCCTTCAGTAGCGCCGGCAGCCGTTTGGGCGCGGCGCCACTGAATTTTTGGCGCGCGCAGGTGTCTTAGCGCCGGCACTAACTTCCAGCGCTAAAGCCCTGGCTAAGCCAAAACCCAATTTCTAGGCCAATATATTACTGTGGCCTAGAAATTGTGTTTTGGCGCAGCAACGGCTTTAGCGCCGGAAGTTAGTGCCGGAGCTAAGTCGCGCTGGTCGGGCCAAAAATTCACTACTTCTGCGCCCAAACGGCTGCCGGCGCTGCTGAAAGCTGTTAGCGCCTGAAAACTGGCGCTATGCGCTGAATTTCGGCGCTATTCCGGCGCTGCGGCGCCCGCTGCGGTGCGGCAGGTTCGGGAAGTGCAGGCCTCCTCCTTCCCTTAAGGAGGACCTGCCTGCACCCGGCCGCGGCCCGCGATAATCTTATTAAAAATGAGCCCGGCACCTCGGACAAGTGCCGGGCTTGCTTCTGTTCCGGTGGGGGGTGGGGGGGGGGAAGTCCGGGGAGGGAGCTGCGGCCAGGCGGGCGGCGGGAAAGCGGCCGGCCGCCGCGGGGCCTTTAATGCGCCGGCGCAAACTTGTGCAAGGCACCTCTGCCAGAACGTTGCTTGCGGCTGCCACGGGCGAGGCGGCCGCAAGTCAATTTCCCAGTTCGGGCGGGTTACCATGGCAACCGGGACGCTGCGCACACCGATGACGTCATCGGTGCCGGCGCAGCGCTACCGGTCTACCGCGGCGGAAGGGCCCCAGGCAATTTAGGCGCCGGCGCCAATTGCAGCGCTAGGCCCTCTAGCGCCGCAATATCGGCGCTAAGGGCACTGAATTTCTAGGCCTGTGAGTGTGTGCGGTGTTAATATATTACTGTCAGTGTGTGAGGTGTCAATATGTTACTGTCAGTGTGTGAGGTGTCAATATATTACTGTCAGTGTGAGCTGTCACTATATTACTGTCAGTGTGTGAGAGTCAATATATTACTGTCAGTGTGAGAGTCAATGGCCTAGAAATTCAGTTCGGACGCTATTGCGGCGCTAAAGTCGGGCGCTCGTCAAATTTAGCGGCCGCCGGAAAGTGCAGGCGAGCTCGCCGAAATTCAGTAGATTTGGCCAACTTTTTGGCCGAGCGCTGCAAAAGGCGTTGGAACCCTGTGTTCAGGCGCTAATCCGGCGATGCAGCCTGATAACGCCGATTCCGGGCGCAGCGCAGGTGCGATCATGTGGTGAGTGTCAGCAGACACCCTGACGCCGGCCAGCTCTTAAAGGGGGAAGGGTCAACTTTGACTGCAGCCACGCCCTGCATGCTGTAGCCCTGCAACTAGGCCTCAGGACTGGTTGTGTGCCATATCAACGCCTGGAGGTCATGGAGAGGGCCCGTGAAAGAGCCCAGCGGTTCTCTGAGCATGCGCTGGGTGTGCTCCTTCATGGGGTGCGCAAAAGAAGACGGGTCGTGTGCCCGGCTAGTGGCAGGAAGGCTCCCAGGAGCCAGTTCAGGGAGGCGTGGACCAAAATTGCCCGGAGGGTCTCCTCCAACTCCGATGTTCCCAGGAGTGCGGACCAGTGCCGCAAGAAATACAATGACCTATGTCGGCTGGTCAAGGTGAGTACCCTTTCCAATGTCCCCCTCATCCTTGCATGTGCACCTCCCATTAGGGCCAAAGGGACATCCAAGGTCTAATGCCCAGCCCCGCTGCCGCTGCAATGGCACTTGCATGTTAATCAATAGCTCTTTCTGCACTTACCACACTGTGCAAGCTATTCCACCATGGGAGGCCTCACACACAGCTACAGGGCACCACACTGTGCAAGCTATTCCACCATGGGAGGCCTCACACACAGCAACAGGGCACCACACTGTGCAAGCTATTCCACCATGGGAGGCCTCACACACAGCAACAGGGCACCACACTGTGCAAGCTATTCCACCATGGGAGGCCTCACACACAGCAACGGGGCACCACACTGTGCAAGCTATTCCACCATGGGAGGCCTCACACACAGCAACAGGGCACCACACTGTGCAAGCTATTCCACCATGGGAGGCCTCACACACAGCAACGGGGCACCACACTGTACTTAGACGCCCTCCTTTCTCTTGCAGGCCAAGCTGGCGAGGAACGCCAGGAGCCTGCGTGTCACTGGTGGAGGCCCTCGCGATTACCAGGAGCTAACGGCTCTGGAAGAGAGGGTGGCCCGACTGCTGTGTCACCCGGTGATTGGGCCTGTGGCGCTCGGCGACGCCGACCCTATACTGGAACCCACTGGTAAGGACAGGACCGGGTGCACCTCTCTCCTTGCCCTCGCGCATCAGATCTACATCCTTCCCCACTGGCCGAAAAATGCGCATAATGCACCAGTGCGGCCTCCCTCGCTGTCGGCCTGTCCTCACTCTAAAGCTACACTTGTGCCTTCCTGCTTTCAGCTGGTGAGGAGGAGGTGCTCCCTGAAGCCCACACAGCCAGGCCCTCGGAGGAGGAGGACGTCGAGGAGCAGCAGGAAGGCGCCACCTCGGGGGAACCCTCCTCCGCTCCAGGAGATGGCAATGAAGGGGAGACGTCTGGCGTGCCGGAGAGCCAGGGGGAGGCGGGGGAGGGGAGCCCCGAACCTGGTCCCAGTGGCATGGACGCACGCGGCAAGGCTCCGGCGGCACACCAGCCTTCTGCCCAGAGGGGGGAGGCGGTGGAGGGGAGGGCAGAACCTGGTCCCAGTGGCGTGGCCGCACGCGGCAACGCTCCGGCGGCACGCCAGCCTTCTGGCCAGAGGGTGGAGGCGCCCTCCAGTCCGGACTCGGACGTCACCCAGGAGGTGCGCCTCCTGGACGAGATGTCGGCGGCGTCGGAGAGCCGGCACGTCGAAATCATGGAGGTGGTGGCACAGATGCCTCACGCCATCGAAAGCCTCGCTCAAAGTGTGGTGGCTTTCGGCCAATCCCAGGCCAGGGGCCTAGAGCTATTCGCAGCAGCGCACGCCAGGGGGGTGGAGCTCCTTGTGGCAGCGCATGAGAGGGGGGTCGAACAACTCGAGGCAGCGCAGCACGCCAGTCGCCAGCTGAGAGGTGCTGTGCAGACAATGGCACTGCAGATGCGGGGACATGCCGGTGCAGTTGGGGCACTGACTTCTGCCACCCTCGCACTGGCGCGGAGGCGTCGCCAGGCCAGCCACCGCCCTGCTGCCGCACACCGGTCTGGCGACCAACAGTTTGGCACGCTTGCTCCCCGGCCAGGCCGGCCGAGTGCACGTGTGTCTGGCGCCCAGCGCGCGCCTGGCATCACCCACCTTGTCCCCATTGGTGCAGGCGAGCCTGCGACTCCCCCAGCCAGGGTGCAAGGAGCTACTGCAGCCAGTGAAGAGGGCCACCCACAGCTGCAGCAGCCACCAGCCGGCCCCTCCCGGGCCCGCCCTCGTGTAGGCCGACCCCCAAGGGCATCTGGCGAGACGCCTTGTCGCCCTGAGGATCCTTCCCCCAGCCTCGCCACAGCCTCACGGCCCAGCTTGAGGCGCAGCAGCAGGACGGGCCGGGGCAAAAGACGGCTGTCGACAGACTCGCCCTCTCGCCACACCGAATAGAGTGTGTTGAGCGAGGGTTTGGGTGATGCGGGGGCTTCTGTTCTGGGGGGCATTATGTGGTTTGGTTTTATGGGGGTCTTTGTGTTGTGGGGGGGGCTTGTTTTTGTTAGGCCAGTGACGAAGGCCATTTGGATGGTGATGTTATGTTAGTCCTCCCCAGGTTTTGGGAGTGACAGAAGTTTGTTACTGTTTTTTGGGGGTCTTCTCTGTTTTGCTCTTCCATGTGGGAAGGGCCCTGAGTTTTTGAAATAAAGATGTTTATTTATTCACCATGTGCAGGTGTCATGTTTCAAGTGGTTGTTGGGTTAACCGGCTGAGGGCTTGCGAAGCGGCTGCGTTCAGTGGGCCAGGCCATTGCCTGACAGGGGGCCTAGAAGCGTCGAGCAATAAGCCCCCGGCGGACGGCCCTTGGACCTTGTCGCTCCCTCCTGGCCTGGTGCTCCTCCTCCTCAGGGTCCTCCTGCTCGTCCTCCTGAGGTGGTGGGACAATGTCAGGTGGCAGTGCCTGAGTCCTGCGGATAGCCAGGTTGTGGAGCATGCAGCACACCACGACGAACTGGGAGACTCTATCCGGCGAATACTGAAGAGACCCGCCCGAACGATCCAGGCAATGGAACCGTTGCTTGAGGACGCCTATCGTTTGCTCTATTAGGTTCCTTGTGGCTTGATGGCTTTCGTTGTATGCCAGCTCCGCTGGGGTCCTGGGCGCGCGGAGCGGGGTCATGAGCCATCTGCACAAAGGGTAGCCCTTGTCCCCGATAAGCCATCCCCTTGGTGGAGGCTGTGCCTGGAACATGTCAGCCACAGTAGTCTGGCGCAGGATAAAGGCATCGTGGCTGCTTCCTGGGAAGCGGGCATTGACAGCTAGGATGCGCTGCCTGTGGTCACACACCAGCTGCACATTTAGGGAATGGTAGCCCTTCCGGTTGCGGTATTGCTCGGCATTGTGGATAGGTGCCCGCATAGCCACATGCGTGCAGTCAATGGCGCCCTGCACCATGGGGAAGGCCGCGATCCTGGCAAATCCGAATGCACGCTGCTCCTGCTTGTGTTGGGTCATGGGGAAGGAGATGAATTGGTGCCTCCTCGCGAAAAGTGCTTCGGTGACCTGTCGGATGCAGCGATGCGCGGCGAACTGGGAGATGTTCGCGATGTCCCCAGCAGCGGCTTGGAAGGAGCCGCTTGCATAAAAGCTGAGAGCCACCGTGACCTTCACTTCCACCGAGAGAGACGCCCTGGACATGAGCTGTGGCTGCAAATCTGCATGAAGCAGCTGGCAGATCTCTTCAACCACCTCCCTTCTGAAGCGCAGCCTCTTAACACAATGCGCCGCAGTCATGGTGAGATATGAGACCTGCTCCCGGTATTGCCTGACTGGGTAAGGCCTACGTTGGCGACGCCTAATGGCCCCTCTGCGTCTAGGCATGCCTGGCCCTCTCTCAAAGCGTCTGCGAGCCCTTCGCACAAAATGTAGGAACTGAGGGTTGGCCCCCCATGCAGCCCCCATTACAAAGTTCCAAACAGCAAAATCACAAGGATGCAAATGTCAAAGCACTGGCTAGAAGCCAAAAATACCTCTCCTATGGTGTCCGAAATCAGTAATCTCTGTGCCTTGCTCTCTGTGCAGAAATCCAAACCAGTCAAGTCATTGCAGCGAAATGGCTGGCTTTTATGGGTGAGTGGATGTGCCCTTTAATTAGCGCTCCCCGAATCCCACAGGGCCTCTGTTGAGTTCCATTTCACAGTTCTTAGCAGCGCCACGGCCACATCGGCCGGGCGCCACTGAATGTCCGGTTTGGGGCGCACAAACGGCGTTGCACGACAGAATGACGTCATAAGATGCGCGCGCAGCTGAGCGGGTGCTAACACTTTGCGCCGGCGCTAAAGCCCAGCTGAATTTCGGCGTAGGCGCAGATCCGGCGGTGCCCGGGCGCTAAGTGGACAGCGCCGGAAATCTGGCGCTAACGGCTGGCGCAAACAGCTGAATTTCTAGGCCAATATATAACTGTCGGGCCTAGAAATTCACTGGCCTTAGCGCCGCTTTTGAGGCGCTAGAGGGCCTAACGCCGAAGTTATGGCCAGTTTAGAAATTGACAGGGGCCCTAAATCGGCGTTAGGCCGGTAGCGCTGCGCCGGCACCGATGACGTCATCGGTGTGCGCAGCGTCCCGGTTGCCATGTTAACCCGCCCGAACTCGGAAATTGAGTTGCGGCCGCCTCGCCCGTGGCAGCCGCAAGCAACGTTCTGGCAGAGGTGCCTTACAGAACTTTGCGCCGGCGCATTAAAGGCCCCGCGGCGGCTGGCCGCTTTCCCGCCGGCCGCCTGGCCGCAGCTCCCTCCCCGGACGTCCCCCCCCCCGCCCCCCCGGAACAGAAGCAAGCCCGGCACTTGTCCGAGGTGCCGGGCTCATTTTTAAAAAGATTATCGCGGGCCGCGGCCGGGTGCAGGCAGCTCCTCCTTAACGGAAGGAGGAGGCCTGCACTTCCCGAGCCTGCCGCACCGCAGCGGGCGCCGCAGCGCCGGAATAGCGCCGCAATGCGGCGCGTGGCGCCAGTTTTGAGGTGCTGAGACCCCTCAGTAGCGCCGGCAGCCGTTTGGGCGCGGCGCTACTGAATTTTTGGCGCGCACAGGGGGACTTAGCGCCGGCACTAACTTCCGGCGCTAAAGCCCTCGCTGCGCCAAAACCGAATTTCTAGGCCTCAGTGTGTGAGAGTCATTGGCCTAGAAATTCAGTCGCGTTTGCGCCCACTTATTGGCTCAAGAGTGGTTTGCGCCGGAAGTTTTTTAGTGCCCGAAATTCAGTTGGTCCCTAACATCGGCGTTAGCCGGTAGCGCTGCGCCGGCACCGATGACGTCATCGGTGTGCGCAGCACCCCGGTTCCAATGCGATTCCGTGCCGACTGCCAAATTCAGTTGCGGCCGCCTCGCCCGTAGCGGCCGCAAACAGCGTTTGAAAAACGGGGCCTTGCAGCTCCGAGAGGTCGGCGCATAAAGGTGGAGGGGAGGCCGGCCGCTTTCCTGGCGGCCGATTGGCCGCTCCTTCCTCCCCGGACTCCCACACCACCCCCCCGCGGCATTGGTGTCCGACCCCCGCGAGCCCGGCACTTCTCTGTGGTGCCGGGCTCATTTGCCAGGGGAATCCAGCGGCGATCTCACGGCTGCAGGCAGCTCCTCCTTAAGAGAAGGAGGAGGCCTGCAGTACCCCAGCCTGCCGCACCGCATCGGGTGGCGCAGCGGCAGCTGGACGCCTGAAACTGACTTTCAGCGCCCCAAGCGAGGCGGCCAAACCCTGCAATAGCGCCCGCCTCCGTCTTGGGTCGCTGCAACTGAATTTCAGGCGGGCGCTCCGGGAATCCGGGCGAGCGCTAAATTTCGGGCGCGAAAGACCTGGCGCGGCGATAGCGAATTTCTAGGCCAATATATTACTGTCAGTGTGAGAGAGTCAATATATTACTGTCAGTGTGTGAGAGTCAATATATTACTGTCAGTGTGTGGGAGTCAATATATTACTGTCAGTGTGTGAGAGTCAATATATTACTGTCAGTGTGTGAGAATCAATATATTACTGTCAGTGTGTGAGAGTCAATATATTACTGTCAGTGTGTGGGAGTCAATATATTACTGACGGTGTGTGAGAGTCAATATATTACTGTCAGTGTGTGAGAATGAATATATTACTGTCAGTGTGTGAGAGTCGATATATGACTGTCAGTGTGAGAGTCAATATATTACTGGCAGTGTGTGAGAGTCAATATATTACTGTAAGTGTGTGAGTGTCAATATATTACTGTCAGTGTGTGAGGGTTCAATATATTACTGTCAGTGTGTGAGAGCCAATATATTACTGTCAGTGTGTGAGTGTCAATGTATTACTTTCAGTGTGTGAGGGGTCAATATATTACTGTCAGTGTGTGTGAGTCAATATATTACTGTCAGTGTGTGAGGTGTCAATATATTACTGTCAGTGTGTGAGGTGTCAATATATTACTTTCAGAGTGTGAGGGGTCAATATATTACTGTTAGTGTGTGAGGTGTCAATATATTACTGTCAGTGTGTGAAGGGTCAATATATTTCTGTCAGTGTGAGGTGTCAATATATTACTGTCAGTCTGTGAGGTGTCAATATATTACTGTCAGTGTGTGAGGGGTCAATATATTACTGTCAGTGTGTGAGGGGTCAATATATTACTGTCAGTGTGAGGTTCAATATATTACTGTCAGTGTGTGAGGTGTCAATATATTACTGTCAGTGTGTGCGGTGTCAATATATTATTGTCAGTGTGTGAGGTGTCAATATATTACTGTCAGTGTGTGAGGTGTCAATATATTACTGTCAGTGTGTGAGAGTCAATATTTTACTGTCAGTGTGTGAGAGTCAATATATTACTGTCAGTGTGTGAGAGTCAATATATTACTGTCAGTGTGTGAGGTGTCAATATATTACTGTCAGTGTGAGGTTCAATATATTACTGTCAGTGTGTGGCGTGTCAATATATGACTGTCAGTGTCTGCGGTGTAAATATATTCCTGTCAGTGTCTGAGGTGTCAATATATTAATTTCAGTGTGTGAGGTGTCAATATATTACTGTCAGTGTGAGGTGTCACGATATTACTGTCAGTGTGTGAGTCAATATATTACTGTCACTGTGTGAGAGTCAATATATTACTGTCAGTGTGTGAGAGTCAATATATTACTGTCAGTGTGTGAGGGGTCAATATATTACTGTAGAGTGTGTGAGTGGTCAATATATTACTGTCAGTGTGTGAGAGTCAATATATTACTGTCAGTGTAGTCAATATATTACTGTCAGTGTGTGAGTGGTAAATATATTACTGTCAGTGTGTGAGAGTCAATATATTACTGTCAGTGTGTGAGAGTCAATATATGACTGTCAGTGTGTGAGAGTCAATATATTACTGTCAGTGTGTGAGGGGTCACTATATTACTGTCTGTGTGAGAGTCAATATATTACTGTCAGTGTGAGAGTCAATATATTACTGTCAGTGTGTGAGAGTCAGTATATTACTGTCAGTGAGAGAGAGTCAATATATTACTGTCAGTGTGTGAGGGGTTAATTTATTACTGTCAGTGTGTGAGAGTCAATATAATACTGTCAGTGTGTGGGAGTCAATATATTACTGTCAGTGTGTGAGAGTCAATATATTACTGTCAGTGTGTGAGAGTCAATATATTACTGTCAGTGTGTGAGTCAATATATTACTGTCAGTGTGAGTGTCAATATATTACTGTCAGTGTGTGAGGAGTCAATATATTACTGTCAGTGTGTGAGAGTCAATATATTACTGTCAGTGTGAGAGAGTCAATATATTACTGTCAGTGTGTGAGGGGTCACTATATTTCTGTCAGTGTGTGAGAGTCAATATATTACTGTCAGTCTGAGGTCTCAATATATTACTGTCAGTGTGTGAGGGGTCAATATATTACTGTCAGTGTGTGAGGTGTCAATATATTACTGTCAGTGTGTGAGAGTCAATATATTACTGTCAGTGTGTGAGGTGTCAATATATTACTGTCAGTGTGTGAGGTGTCAATATATTTCTGTCAATGTGAGGTTCAATATATTGCTGTCAGTGTGTGAGGTGTCAATATATTAATTTCAGTGTGTGAGGTGTCAATATATTACTGTCAGTGTGAGGTGTCACTATATTACTGTCAGTGTGTGAGGGGTCAATATATTACTGTAGAGTGTGTGAGTGGTCAATATATTACTGTCAGTGTGTGAGAGTCAATATATTACTGTCAGTGTAGTCAATATATTACTGTCAGGGTGTGAGTGGTAAATATATTACTGTCAGTGTGTGAGAGTCAATATATTACTGTCAGTGTGTGAGAGTCAATATATTACTGTCAGTGTGTGAGAGTCAATATATTACTGTCAGTGTGTGAGGGGTCACTATATTACTGTCTGTGTGAGAGTCAATATATTACTGTCAGTGTGAGAGTCAATATATTACTGTCACTGTGTGAGAGTCAGTATATTACTGTCAGTGAGAGAGAGTCAATATATTACTGTCAGTGTGTGAGGGGTTAATTTATTACTGTCAGTGTGTGAGAGTCAATATAATACTGTCAGTGTGTGGGAGTCAATATATTACTGTCAGTGTGTGAGAGTCAATATATTACTGTCAGTGTGTGAGAGTCAATATATTACTGTCAGTGTGTGAGTCAATATATTACTGTCAGTGTGAGTGTCAATATATTACTGTCAGTGTGTGAGGTGTCAATATATTACTGTCAGTGTGTGAGAGTCAATATATTACTGTCAGTGTGAGAGAGTCAATATATTACTGTCAGTGTGTGAGGGGTCACTATATTTCTGTCAGTGTGTGAGAGTCAATATATTACTGTCAGTCTGAGGTCTCAATATATTACTGTCAGTGTGTGAGGGGTCAATATATTACTGTCAGTGTGTGAGGTGTCAATATATTACTGTCAGTGTGTGAGAGTCAATATATTACTGTCAGTGTGTGAGGTGTCAATATATTACTGTCAGTGTGTGAGGTGTCAATATATTTCTGTCAATGTGAGGTTCAATATATTACTGTCAGTGTGTGAGGTGTCAATATAATACTGTCAGTGTGTGTGGTGTCAATATATTACTGTCAGTGTGTGATGTGTCAATATATTACTGTCAGTGTGTGAGGTGTCAATATATTACTGTCAGTGTGTGAGAGTCAATATGTTACTGTCAGTGTGTGAGAGTCAATATATTACTGTCAGTGTGTGAGAGTCAATATATTACTGTCAGTGTGTGAGGGTTCAATATATTACTGTCAGTTTGTGAGAGTCAATATATTACTGGCAGTGTGAGAGAGTAAATATATTACTGTCAGTGTGTGAGGGGTCAATATATTACTGTCAGTGAGTGAGAGTCAATATATTACTGTCAGTGTGAGGTCTCAATATATTACTGTCAGTGTGTGAGGTGTCGATATATTACTGTCAGTGTGTGAGGGGTCAACATATTACTGTCAGTGTGTGAGGTGTCAATATATTACTGTCAGTGTGTGAGAGTCAATATATTACTGTCAGTGTGTGAGGTGTCAATATATTACTGTCAGTGTGTGAGGTGTCAATATATTACTGTCAGTGTGAGGTTCAATATATTACTGACAGTGTGTGGGGTGTCAATATATGACTGTCAGTGTGTGCGGTGTTAATATATTACTGTCAGAGTGTGAGGTGTCAATATATTACTTTCAGTGTGTGAGGTGTCAATATATTACTGTCAGTGTGAGGTGTCACTATATTACTGTCAGTGTGTGAGAGTCAATATATATTCCTCTCAGGGTGTGAGAGTCAATATATTACTGTCAGTGTGTGAGGGGTCAATATATTACTGTCGAGTGTGTGAGTGGTCAATATATTACTGTCAGTGTGTGAGAGTCAATATATTACTGTCAGTGTAGTCAATATATTACTGTCAGTGTGTGAGGGTTAAATATATTACTGTCAGTGTGTGAGAGTCAATATATTACTGTCAGTGTGAGAGTCAATATATTACTGTCAGTGTGTGAGAGTCAATATATTACTGTCAGTGTGAGAGAGTCAGTATATTACTGTCAGTGTGTGAGGGGTCAATTTATTTCTGTCAGGGTGTGAGAGTCAATATAATACTGTCAGTGTGTGGGAGTGAATATATTACTGTCAGTGTGTGATAGTCAATATATTACTGTCAGTGTAGTCAATATATTACTGTCAGTGTGTGAGGGGTAAATATATTACTGTCAGTGTGTGAGAGTCAATATATTACTGTCAGTGTGTGAGAGTCAATATATTACTGTCAGTGTGTGAGAGCCAATATATTACTGTCAGTGTGTGAGTCAATCTATTACTGTCATTGTGTGAGAGTCAATATATTAATGTCAGTGTGAGAGAGTCAATATATTACTGTCAGTGTGTGAGGGGTCAATATATTACTGTCAGACTGTGAGAGTCAATATATTACTGTCAGTGTGTGGGAGTCAATATATTACTGTCAGTGTGTGAGAGTCAATATATTGCTGTCAGTGTGTGAGAGTCAATATATTACTGTCAGTGTGTGAGAGTCAATATATTACTGTCAGTGTGTGAGGGGTCAATATATTACTGTCATTTTGTGAGAGACAATATATTACTGTCAGTGTGAGAGAGTCAATATATTACTGTCAGTGTGTGTGGGGTCAATATATTACTGTCAGTGTGAGGTTCAATATATTATTACTGTCAGTGTGTGAGGCGTCAATACATTACTGTCAGTGTGTGCGGTGTAAATATATTACTGTCAGTGTGTGAGGTGTCAATATATTACTGTCAGTGTGTGAGAGTCAATATATTACTGTCAGTGTGTGAGCGTCAATATATTACTGGTAGTGTGTGAGGGGTAAATATATTACTGTCAGTTTGAGAGCGTCAATATATTACTGTCAGTGTGTGAGGGGTCAATATATTACTGTCAGTGTGTGAGAGGCAATATATTACTGTCAGTGTGAGGTCTCAATATATTACTGTCAGTGTGTGAGGTGTCAATATATTATTGTCAGTGTGTGAGGGGTCAATATATTACTGTCAGTGTGTGAGGTGTCAATATATTACTGTCAGTGTGTGCGAGTCAATATATTACTGTCAGTGTGTGAGGTTTCAATATATTACTGTCAGTGTGTGAGGTGTCAATATATTACTGTCAGTGTGATGTTCAATATATTATAGTCAGTGTGTGGGGTGTCAATATATTACTGTCAGTGTGGGCAGTGTCAATATATTACTGTCAGTGTGTGAGGTGTCAATATATTACTGTCAGTGTGTGAGGGGTCAATATATTAATGTCAGTGTGTGAGAGTCAATATATTACTGTCAGTGTGAGAGAGTCAATATATTACTGTCAGTGTGTGAGGAGTCAATATATTACTGTCAGTGTGAGAGAGTCAATATATTACTGACAGTGTGTGAGGGGTCAATATATTACTGTCAGTGTGTGAGAGTCAATATATTACTGTCAGTGTGAGGTCTCAATATATTACTGTCAGTGTGTGAGGTGTCAATATATTACTGTCAGTGTGTGAGGGGTCAATATACTACTGTCAATGTGTGAGGTGTCAATATATTACTGTCAGTGTGTGAGAGTCAATAAATTACTGTCAGTGTGTGAGGTGTCAATATATTACTGTCAGTGTGTGAGGTGCCAATATATTACTGTCAATGTGAGGTTCAATATATTACTGTCAGTGTGTGAGGTGTCAATATATTACTGTCAGTGTGTGTGGTGTCAATATATTACTGTCAGTGTGTGAGGTGTCAATATATTACTGTCAGTGTGTGAGGTGTCAATATGTTACTGTCAGTGTGTGAGAGTCAATATATTACTGCCAGTGTGTGAGAGTCAATATATTACTGTCAGTGTGTGAGATGTCAATATATTACTGTCAGTGTGAGGTTCAATATATTACTGTCAGTGTGTGGGGTGTCAATATATGACTGTCAGTGTGTGCGGTGTTAATATATTACTGTCAGAGTGTGAGGTGTCAATATATTACTCTCAGTGTGTGAGAGTCAATATATTACTGTCAGTGTGTGAGGGGTCAATATATTACTGTCGAGTGTGTGAGTGGTCAATATATTACTGTCAGTGTGTGAGAGTCAATATATTACTGTCAGTGTAATCAATATATTACTGTCAGTGTGTGAGGGGTAAATATATTACTGTCAGTGTGTGAGAGTCAATATATTACTGTCAGTGTGAGAGTCAATATATTACTGTCAGTGTGTGAGAGTCAATATATTACTGTCAGTGTGAGAGAGTCAGTATATTACTGTCAGTGTGTGAGGGGTCAATAAATTACTGTCAGTGTGAGAGAGTCAATATATTACTGACAGTGTGTGAGGGGTCAATATATTACTGTCAGTGTGTGAGAGTCAATATATTACTGTCAGTGTGAGGTCTCAATATATTACTGTCAGTGTGTGAGGTGTCAATATATTACTGTCAGTGTGTGAGGGGTCAATATACTACTGTCAGTGTGTGAGGTGTCAATATATTACTGTCAGTGTGTGAGAGTCAATATATTACTGTCAGTGTGTGAGGTGTCAATATATTACTGTCAGTGTGTGAGGTGTCAATATATTACTGTCAATGTGAGGTTCAATATATTACTGTCAGTGTGTGAGGTGTCAATATATTACTGTCAGTGTGTGTGGTGTCAATATATTACTGTCAGTGTGTGAGGTGTCAATATATTACTGTCAGTGTGTGAGGTGTCAATATGTTACTGTCAGTGTGTGAGAGTCAATATATTACTGTCAGTGTGTGAGAGTCAATATATTACTGTCAGTGTGTGAGGTGTCAATATATTACTGTCAGTGTGAGGTTCAATATATTACTGTCAGTGTGTGGGGTGTCAATATATGACTGTCAGTGTGTGCGGTGTTAATATATTACTGTCAGTGTGTGAGAGTCAATATATTACTGTCAGTGTGTGAAGGGTCAATATATTACTGCCGAGTGTGTGAGTGGTCAATATATTACTGTCAGTGTGTGAGAGTCAATATATTACTGTCAGTGTAATCAATATATTACTGTCAGTGTGTGAGGGGTAAATATATTACTGTCAGTGTGTGAGAGTCAATATATTACTGTCAGTGTGAGAGTCAATATATTACTGTCAGTGTGTGAGTGTCAATATATTACTGTCAGTGTGAGAGAGTCAGTATATTACTGTCAGTGTGTGAGGGGTCAATTTATTTCTGTCAGGGTGTGAGAGTCAATATAATACTGTCAGTGTGTGGGAGTCAATATATTACTGTCAGTGTGTGATAGTCAATATATTACTGTCAGTGTAGTCAATATATTACTGTCAGTGTGTGAGGGGTAAATATATTACTGTCAGTGTGTGAGGTGTCAATATATTACTGTCAGTGCGTGAGAGTCAATATATTACTGTCAATGTGTGAGGTTTCAATATATTACTGTCAGTGTGTGAGGTGTCAATATATTACTGTCAGTGTGAGGTTCAATATATTACTGTCAGTGTGTGAAGGGTCAATATATTTCTGTCAGTGTGAGGTGTCAATATATTACTGTCAGTGTGTGAGGTGCCAATATATTACTGCCAGTGTGTGAGTGGTCAATATATTATTGTCAGTGTGTGAGGGGTCAATATATTACTGTCAGTGTGTGAGGGATCAATTTATTACTGTCAGTGTGTGAGAGTCAATATATTACTGTCAGTGCGTGAGGGGTCAATATATTACTGTCAGTGTGTGAGCGGTCAATATATTATTGTCAGTGTGTGAGAGTCAATATATTACTGTCAGTGTAGTCAATATATTACTGTCAGTGTGTGAGGGGTAAATATATTACTGTCAGTGTGTGAGAGTCAATATATTACTGTCAGTGTGTGAGGTGTCAATATATTACTGTCAGTGTGTGAGAGTCAATATATTACTGTCAGTGTGTGAGAGTCAATATATTACTGTCAGTGTGTGAGAGTCAATATATTACTGTCAGTGTGTGAGGGGTCATTATATTACTGTCAGTTTGCTAGAGTCAATATATTACTGTCAGTGTGAGGGAGTCAATATATTACTGTCAGTGTGTGAGGGGTCAATATATTACTGTCAGTGTGTGAGAGTCAATATATTACTGTCAGTGTGAGGTCTCAATATATTACTGTCAGTGTGTCAGGTGTCAATATGTTACTGTCAGTGTGTGAGAGTCAATATATTACTGTCAGTGTGTGAGAGTCAATATATTACTGTCAGTGTGTGAGGTGTCAATATATTACTGTCAGTGGGTGAGGGGTCAATATATTACTGTCAGTGTGTGAGGTGTCAATATATTACTGTCAGTGTGTGAGTGTCAATATATTACTGTCAGTGTGTGAGAGTCAATATATTACTGTCAGTGTGTGAGAGTCAATATATTACTGTCAGTGTGTGAGGGGTCAATATATTACTGTCAGTTTGTTAGAGTCAATATATTAATGTCAGTGTGAGAGAGTCAATATATTACTGTCAGTGTGTGAGGGGTCAATATATTACTGTCAGTGTGTGAGAGTCAATATATTACTGTCAGTGTGAGGTCTCAATATATTACTGTCAGTGTGTGAGGTGTCAATATATTACTGTCAGTGTGTGAGGGGTCAATATATTACTGTCAGTGTGTGAGGTGTCAATATATTACTGTCAGTGTGTGAGAGTCAATATATTACTGTCAATGTATGAGGTTTCAATATATTACTGTCAGTGTGTGAGGTGTCAATATATTACTGTCAGTGTGAGGTTCAATATATTACTGTCAGTGTGAGGTTCAATATATTATTGTCAGTGTGTGGGGTGTCAATATATTACTGTCAGTGTGTGCGGTGTCAATATATTACTGTCAGTGTGTGAGGTGTCAATATATTACTGTCAGTGCGTGAGGTGTCAATATATTACTGTCAGTGTGTGAGGTGTCAATATATTACTGTCAGTGTGTGATGTGTCAATATATTACTATCAGTGTGTGAGGTGTCAATATATTACTGTCAGTGTGAGGTGTCAATATATTTCTGTCAGTGTGTGAGGTGTCAATATATTACTGTCAGTGTGTGAGGTGTCAATATATTACTGTCAGTGTGTGAGGTGTCAATATATTACTGTCAGTGTGTGAGGTGTCAATATATTACTGTCAGTGTGTGAGTAGTCACTATATTACTGTCAGTGTGTGAGGTGTCAATATATTACTGTCAGTGTGAGGTGTCAATATATTACTGTCAGTGTGTGAGGTGTCAATATATTACTGCCAGTGTTTGAGGTGTCAATATATTACTGTCAGTGTGTGAGGTGTCAATATATTACTGTCAGTGTGTGAGGTGTCAATATATTACTGTCAGTGTGTGAAGTGTCAATATATTACTTTCAGTGTGTGAGGGGTCAATATATTACTGTTAGTGTGTGAGGAGTCAATATATTACTGTCAGTGTGTGAAGGGTCAATATATTACTGTCAGTGTGTGAAGTGTCAATATATTACTGTCAGTGTGTGAGGTGTCAATATATTACTGTCAGTGTGTGAGGTGTCAATATATTACTGTCAGTGCGTGAGGTGTCAATATATTACAGTCAGTGTGAGGTGTCACTATATTACTGTCAGTGTGTGAGGTGTCAATATATTACTGTCAGTGTGTGAGGTGTCAATATATTACTGTCAGTGTGTGAGGTGTCAATATATTACTGTCAGTGTGTGATGTGTCAATATATTACTATCAGTGTGTGAGGTGTCAATATATTACTGTCAGTGTGAGGTGTCAATATATTTCTGTCAGTGTGTGAGGAGTCAATATATTACTGTCAGTGTGTGAGGGTCAATATTTAACTATAAGTGTGTGAGGTGTCAATATATTACTGTCAGTGTGTGAGGTGTCTATATATTACTGTAAGTGTGTGAGGTGTCAATATATTACTGTCAGTGTGAGGTGTCAATATATTACTGTCAGTGTGTGAGGTGTCAATATATTACTGTCAGTGTTTGAGGTGTCAATATATTACTGTCAGTGTGTGAGGTGTCAATATATTACTGTCAGTGTGTGAGGTGTCAATATATTACTGTCAGTGTGTGAAGTGTCAATATATTACTTTCAGTGTGTGAGGGGTCAATATATTACTGTTAGTGTGTGAGGAGTCAATATATTACTGTCAGTGTGTGAAGGGTCAATATATTACTGTCAGTGTGTGAGGGGTCAATATATTACTGTCAGTGTGTGAGAGTCAATATATTACTGTCAGTGTGAGAGAGTCAATACATTACTGTCAGTGTGTGAGGGGTCAATATATTACTGTCAGTGTGTGAGAGTCAATATATTACTGTCAGTGTGAGGTCTCAATATATTACTGTCAGTGTGTGAGGTGTCAATATATTACTCTCAGAGTGTGAGAGTCAATATATTATTGTCAGTGTGTGAGGGGTCAATATATTACTGTCAGTGTGTGAGAGTCAATATATTACTGTCAGTGTGAGGTCTCAATATATTACTGTCAGTGTGTGAGGTGTCAATATATTACTCTCAGTGTGTGAGAGTCAATATATTATTGTCAGTGTGTGAGAGTCAATATATTAATGTCAGTGTGAGGTGTCACTATATTACTGTCAGTGTGTGAGATGTCAATATATTACTGTCAGTGTGTGATGTGTCAATATATTACTATCAGTGTGTGAGGTGTCAATATATTACTGTCAGTGTGGGAGGTGTCAATATATTTCTGTCAGTGTGTGAGGAGTCAATATATTACTGTCAGTGTGTGAGGGTCAATATATTAATATAAGTGTGTGAGGTTTCAATATATTACTGTCAGTGTGTGAGGTGTCTATATATTACTGTCAGTGTGTGAGGTGTCAATATATTACTGTCAGTGTGAGGTGTCAATATATTACTGTAAGTGTGTGAGGTGTCAATATATTACAGTCAGTGTGAGGTGTCAATATATTACTGTCAGTGCGTGAGGTGTCAATATATTACTGTCAGTGTGTGAGGTGTCAATATATTACTGTCAGTGTGTGATGTGTCAATATATTACTATCAGTGTGTGAGGTGTCAATATATTACTGTCAGTGTGAGGTGTCAATATATTTCTGTCAGTGTGTGAGGTGTCAATATATTACTGTCAGTGCGTGAGGAGTCAATATATTACTGTCAGTGTGTGAGGGTCAATATATTACTATAAGTGTGTGAGGTGTCAATATATTACTGTCAGTGTGTGAGGTGTCTATATATTACTGTCAGTGTGTGAGGTGTCAATATATTACTGTCAGTGTGAGGTGTCAATATATTACTGTCAGTGTGTGAGGTGTCAATATATTACTGCCAGTGTGTGAGGTGTCAATATATTACTGTCAGTGTGTGAAGTGTCAATATATTACTTTCAGTGTGTGAGGGGTCAATATATTACTGTTAGTGTGTGAGGAGTCAATATATTACTGTCAGTGTGTGAAGGGTCAATATATTACTGTCAGTGTGTGAAGTGTCAATATATTACTGTCAGTGTGTGAGGTGTCAATATATTACTGTCAGTGTGTGAGGTGTCAATATATTACTGTCAGTGCGTGAGGTGTCAATATATTACAGTCAGTGTGAGGTGTCACTATATTACTGTCAGTGTGTGAGGTGTCAATATATTACTGTCAGTGTGTGAGGTGTCAATATATTACTGTCAGTGTGTGAGGTGTCAATATATTACTGTCAGTATGTGATGTGTCAATATATTACTATCAGTGTGTGAGGTGTCAATATATTACTGTCAGTGTGAGGTGTCAATATATTTCTGTCAGTGTGTGAGGAGTCAATATATTACTGTCAGTGTGTGAGGGTCAATATGTTACTATAAGTGTGTGAGGTGTCAATATATTACTGTCAGTGTGTGAGTTGTCTATATATTACTGTAAGTGTGTGAGGTGTCAATATATTACTGTCAGTGTGAGGTGTCAATATATTACTGTCAGTGTGTGAGGTGTCAATATATTACTGTCAGTGTTTGAGGTGTCAATATATTACTGTCAGTGTGTGAGGTGTCAATATATTACTGTCAGTGTGTGAAGTGTCAATATATTACTTTCAGTGTGTGAGGGGTCAATATATTACTGTTCGTGTGTGAGGGGTCAATATATTACTGTCAGTGTGTGAAGGGTCAATATATTACTGTCAGTGTGTGAGGGGTCAATATATTACTGTCAGTGTGTGAGAGTCAATATATTACTGTCAGTGTGAGAGAGTCAATACATTACTGTCAGTGTGTGAGGGGTCAATATATTACTGTCAGTGTGTGAGAGTCAATATATTACTGTCAGTGTGAGGTCTCAATATATTACTGTCAGTGTGTGAGGTGTCAATATATTACTCTCAGAGTGTGAGAGTCAATATATTATTGTCAGTGTGTGAGGGGTCAATATATTACTGTCAGTGTGTGAGAGTCAATATATTACTGTCAGTGTGAGGTCTCAATATATTACTGTCAGTGTGTGAGGTGTCAATATATTACTCTCAGTGTGTGAGAGTCAATATATTATTGTCAGTGTGTGAGAGTCAATATATTAATGTCAGTGTGAGGTGTCACTATATTACTGTCAGTGTGTGAGATGTCAATATATTACTGTCAGTGTGTGATGTGTCAATATATTACTATCAGTGTGTGAGGTGTCAATATATTACTGTCAGTGTGAGGTGTCAATATATTTCTGTCAGTGTGTGAGGAGTCAATATATTACTGTCAGTGTGTGAGGGTCAATATATTAATATAAGTGTGTGAGGTTTCAATATATTACTGTCAGTGTGTGAGGTGTCTATATATTACTGTCAGTGTGTGAGGTGTCAATATATTACTGTCAGTGTGAGGTGTCAATATATTACTGTCAGTGTGTGAGGTGTCAATATATTACTGTCAGTGTTTGAGGTGTCAATATATTACTGTCAGTGTGTGAGGTGTCAATATATTACTGTCAGTGTGTGAGGTGTCAATATATTACTGTCAGTGTGTGAAGTGTCAATATATTACTTTCAGTGTGTGAGGGGTCAATATATTACTGTTAGTGTGTGAGGAGTCAATATATTACTGTCAGTGTGTGAAGGGTCAATATATTACTGTCAGTGTGTGAGGGGTCAATATATTACTGTCAGTGTGTGAGAGTCAATATATTACTGTCAGTGTGAGAGAGTCAATATATTACTGTCAGTGTGTGAGGGGTCAATATATTACTGTCAGTGTGTGAGAGTCAATATATTACTGTCAGTGTGAGGTCTCAATATATTACTGTCAGTGTGTGAGGTGTCAATATATTACTCTCAGAGTGTGAGAGTCAATATATTATTGTCAGTGTGTGAGGGGTCAATATATTACTGTCAGTGTGTGAGAGTCAATATATTACTGTCAGTGTGAGATGTCAATATATTACTGTCAGTGTGTGAGGTGTCAATATATTACTGTCAGTGTGGGAGGTGTCAATATATTATAGTCAGTGTGTGATGTTTCAATATATTACTGTCAGTGTGTGAGGTGTCAATATATTACTGTCAGTGTGAGGTGTCAATATATTTCTGTCAGTGTGTGAGGTGTCAATATATTACTGTCAGTGTGTGAGGAGTCAATATATTCATGTCAGTGTGTGAGGGTCAATATATTACTGTCAGTGTGTGAGATGTCAATATATTACTGTCAGTGTGTGAGGTGTCAATATATTACTGTCAGTGTGGGAGGTGTCAATATATTATAGTCAGTGTGTGATGTGTCAATAGATTACTGTCAGTGTGTGAGGTGTCAATATATTACTGTCAGTGTGAGGTGTCAATATATTTCTGTCAGTGTGTGAGGTGTCAATATATTACTGTCAGTGTGTGAGGAGTCAATATATTAATGTCAGTGTGTGAGGGTCAATATATTACTATCAGTGTGTGAGGTGTCAATATATTACTGTCAGTGTGTGAGGTGTCAATATATTACTGTCAGTGTGTGAGGTGTCAATATATTACTGTCAGTGTGTGAGGTGTCAATATATTACTGTCAGTGTGTGAGGTGTCAATATATTACTGTCAGTGTGTGAGGTGTCAATATATTACCTTCAGTGTTTGAAGGGTCAATATATTACTGTTAGTGTGTGAGGGGTCAATATATTACTGTTAGTGTGTGAGGTGTCAAGAAATTGCTGTCAGTGTGTGAAGGGTCCGTGGGCTAGATTTTCAGTATAGACAGTTTTGGGGCGCTAAGCTTAGCGCCCGCCCGAAGTTATCGCCCGCCCCAAAGTAGCGCCCCGTTGCCGGAAATTCAGTGGCTTCGCCCTAAGAGGTTGGTGGAGCGCTAAAAGAGGCGTTCCACTAGTATCTTTAGGTGCTAAGCCGGCGGTGGAGAGCGCAACACCTGAGCTCGGGCGCAGCGCACGGCAGACACTCTGGTGCGAGTGAGCTCTTAAAGGGGAAGGGTGCATGTATTTTTTTCAAATGCAAAGTCTGGGGAAGAGGAGGAGGAGGAGGAGGAGGAGGAGGTGGAGGAGGAGGAGGAGGAGGAGGAGGAGGAGGAGGTGGAGGAGGAATGATTGGTGCCCGGAAACATAATTAGACCGTTCAGAACAACACACAGCTTACTTCCACACAACACATGCAGAGTGCCTTTTGTACGAGTGCCCTTTAATTTGCGCTCCCCAGGGTGTGTTGCGTTCCATTTTACAAACGCTCTGGACGCCAGCCGCACAATGGGGCGGTCCGACTGAAGTTTGGATTCGGGGCGGCCAAAGGGCGTTGCACGAGGATGTGACGTCATTTTCTGCGCGCGCATCCGGGCGGCTGCTAAACTTTGCGCCGGCGCTAACGGGCACCTTAATTTGGGGCGGGGCGCAAACTGCGCTGCGCCCAGGCGCTACACGCATAGCGCCCGAAAATCACTTCTCTTAAGGCGCTAACTGCTGGCGCAAGCAACTGAAAATCTAGCCCCATATATTTCTGTCAGTGTGAGGTGTCAATATATTACTGTCAGTGTGTGAGGTGTCAATATATTACTGTCAGTGTGTGAGGGGTCAATATATTACTGTCAGTGTGTGAGGGGTCAATATATTACTGTCAGTGTGTGAGGGATCAATATATTTCTGTCAGTGTGTGAGAGTCAATATATTACTGTCAGTGTGTGAGGGGTCAATATATTACTGTCAGTGTGTGAGTGGCCTATATATTACTGTCAGTGTGTGAGAGTCAATATATTACTGTCAGTGTAGTCAATATATTACTGTCAGTGTGTGAGGGGTAAATATATCAGTCAGTGTGCGAGAGTCAATATATTACTGTCAGTGTGTGAGGTGTCAATATATTACTGTCAGTGTGTGAGAGTCAATATATTACTGTCAGTGTGTGAGAGTCAATATATTACTGTCAGTGTGTGAGGTGTCAATATATTACTGTCAGTGTGTGAGGGGTCAATATATTACTGTCAGTGTGTGAGGTGTCAATATATTACTGTCAGTGCGTGAGAGTCAATATATTACTGTCAGTGTGTGCGGTGTCAATATATTACTGTCAGTGTGTGAGGTGTCAATATATTAATGTCAGTGTGTGAGGTGTCAAAATATTACTGTCAGTGTGTGAGGTGTCAATATATTACTTTCAGTGTGTGAGGGGTCAATATATTACTGTCAGTGTGTGAGGTGTCAATATATTACTGTCAGTGCATGAGGGGTCAATATATTACTGTCAGTGTGTGAGGTTCAATATATTACTGTCAGTGTGTGGAGTGTCAATATATTACTGTCAGTGTGTGCGGTGTCAATATATTACTGTCAGTGTGTGAGGTGTCAATGTATTACTGTCAGTGTGTGAGGGGTCAATATATTAATGTCAGTGTGTGAGGTGTCAATATATTACTGTCAGTGTGTGAGGTGTCAATATATTACTGTCAGTGTGTGAGGGGTCAATATATTAATGTCAGTGTGTGAGGTGTCAATATATTACTGTCAGTGTGTGAGGTGTCAATATATTACTTTCAGTGTGTGAGGGGTCAATATATTACTGTCAGTGTGTGAGGGGTCAATATATTAATGTCAGTGTGTGAGGTGTCAATATATTACTGTCAGTGTGTGAGGTGTCAATATATTACTGTCAG
This sequence comes from Somniosus microcephalus, assembly GCF_052327205.1. Classification (NCBI taxonomy): domain Eukaryota; kingdom Metazoa; phylum Chordata; class Chondrichthyes; order Squaliformes; family Somniosidae; genus Somniosus; species Somniosus microcephalus. The sequence continues at coordinate 43,970,392 of NC_141001.1, forward strand.
TGTGTGAGGTGTCAATATATTACTTTCAGTGTGTGAGGGGTCAATATATTACTGTCAGTGTGTGAGGGGTCAATATATTAATGTCAGTGTGTGAGGTGTCAATATATTACTGTCAGTGTGTGAGGTGTCAATATATTACTTTCAGTGTGTGAGGGGGCAATATATTACTGTCAGTGTGTGAGGTGTCAATATATTACTGTCAGTGCATGAGGGGTCAATATATTACTGTCAGTGTGTGAGCGGTCAATACATTACTGTCAGTGTGTGAGAGTCAATATATTACTGTCAGTGTAGTCAATATATTACTGTCAGTGTGTGAGGGGTCAATATATTACTGTCAGTGTGTGAGGTGTCAATATATTACTGTCAGTGCGTGAGAGTCAATATATTACTGTCAATGTGTGAGGTTTCAATATATTACTGTCAGTGTGTGAGGTGTCAATATATTACTGTCAGTGTGAGGTTCAATATATTACTGTCAGTGTGTGAAGGGTCAATATATTTCTGTCAGTGTGAGGTGTCAATATATTACTGTCAGTGTGTGAGGTGCCAATATATTACTGTCAGTGTGTGAGTGGTCAATATATTATTGTCAGTGTGTGAGGGGTCAATATATTACTATCAGTGTGTGAGGGATCAATATATTACTGTCAGTGTGTGAGAGTCAATATATTACTGTCAGTGCGTGAGGGGTCAATATATTACTGTCAGTGTGTGAGCGGTCAATATATTACTGTCAGTGTGTGAGACTCAATATATTACTGTCAGTGTAGTCAATATATTACTGTCAGTGTGTGAGGGGTAAATATATTACTGTCAGTGTGTGAGAGTCAATATATTACTGTCAGTGTGTGAGGTGTCAATATATTACTGTCAGTGTGTGAGAGTCAATATATTACTGTCAGTGTGTGAGAGTCAATATATTACTGTCAGTGTGTGAGGGGACATTATATTACTGTCAGTTTGTGCGAGTCAATATATTACTGTCAGTGTGAGAGAGTCAATATATTACTGTCAGTGTGTGAGGGGTCAATATATTACTGTCAGTGTGTGAGAGTCAATATATTACTGTCAGTGTGAGGTCTCAATATATTACTGTCAGTGTGTGAGGTGTCAATATATTACTGTCAGTGGGTGAGGGGTCAATATATTACTGTCAGTGTGTGAGGTGTCAATATATTACTGTCAGTGTGTGAGTGTCAATATATTACTGTCAGTGTGTGAGAGTCAATATATTACTGTCAGTGTGTGAGAGTCAATATATTACTGTCAGTGTGTGAGGGGTCAATATATTACTGTCAGTTTGTTAGAGTCAATATATTACTGTCAGTGTGAGAGAGTCAATATATTACTGTCAGTGTGTGAGGGGTAAATATATTACTGCCAGTGTGTGAGAGTCAATATATTACTGTCATTGTGAGGTCTCAATATATTACTGTCAGTGTGTGAGGTGTCAATATATTACTGTCAGTGTGTGAGGGGTCAATATATTACTGTCAGTGTGTGAGGTGTCAATATAATACTGTCAGTGTGTGAGGTGCCAATATATTACTGTCAGTGTGAGGTGTCAATATATTACTGTCAGTTTGTGAGGTTTCAATATATTACTGTCAGTGTGAGGTGTCAATATATTACTGTCAGTGTGTGAGGTGTCAATATATTACTGTCAGTGTGTGAGGTGTCAATATATTACTGTCAGTGTGAGGAGTCAATATATTACTGTCAGTGTGTGAGGGTCAATATATTATTGTTAGTGTGTGATATGTCAATATATTACTGTCAGTGTGTGAGGGTCAATATATTACTGTCAGTGTGTGAGGTGTCAATATATTACTGTCTGTGTGTGAGGTGTCAATATATTACTTTCAGTGTGTGAGGTGTCAATATATTACTCTCAGTGTGTGAGGTGTCAATATATTACTGTCAGTGTGTGAGGGGTCAATATAATACTGTCAATGTGTGAGGTGCCAATATATTACTGTCAGTGTGAGGTGTCAATATATTACTGTCAGTTTGTGACGTTTCAATATATTACTGTCAGTGTGAGGTGTCAATACATTACTGTCAGTGTGTGAGGTGTCAATATATTACTGTCAGTGTGTGAGGTGTCAATATATTACTGCTAGTGTGAGGAGTCAATATATTACTGTCAGTGTGTGAGAGTCAATATATTATTGTTAGTGTGTGATATGTCAATATATTACTGTCAGTGTGTGAGGAGTCAATATATTACTGGCAGTGTGTGTGTGAGGTGTCAATATATTACTGTCAGTGTGTGAGGAGTCAATATATTACTGGCAGTGTGTGAGGTGTCAATATATTACTGTCAGTGTGTGGGGTGTCAATATATTACTGTCAGTGTGTGAGGAGTCAATATATTACTGTCAGTGTGCGAGGTGTCAATATACTACTGTCAGCGTGTGAGGTGTCAGTATATTACTGTCAGTGAGAGATGTCAATATATTACTGTCAGTGTGTGAGGTGTCAATATATTACTGTCAGTGTGAGGTGTCAATATATTACTGTCATTGTGAGGGTCAATATATTACTGTCAGTGTGAGGTGTCAATATATCACTGTCAATGTGAGGGTCAATATATTACTGTCAGTGTGTGAGGTGTCAATATATTACTGTCAGCGTGTGAGGTGTCAATATATTACTGTCAGTGTGAGGTGACAATATATTACTGTCAGTGTGTGAGGAGTCAATATATTACTGTCAGTGTGAGGTTCAATATATTATTACTGTCAGTGTGTGAGGCGTCAATATATTACTGTCAGTGTGTGCAGTTTCAATATATTACTGTCAGTTTGTGAGGTGTCAATATATTACTGTCAGTGTGTGAGGGGTCAATATATTACTGTCAGTGTGTGAGGTGTCAATATATTACTGTCAGTGTGTGAGAGTCAATATATTACTGTCAGTGTGTGAGGTTTCAATATATTACTGTCAGTGTGTGAGGTGTCAATATATTACTGTCAGTGTGAGGCTCAATATATTACTGTCAGTGTGTGGGGTGTCAATATATTACTGTCAGTGTGTGCGGTGTCAATATATTACTGCCAGTGTGTGAGATGTCAGTATATTACTGTCAGTGTGTGAGGTGTCAATATATTAATGTCAGTGTGAGGTGTCACTATATTACTGTCAGTGTGTGAGGTGTCAATATATTACTGTCAGTGTGTGAGGTGTCAATATATTACTGTCAGTGTGTGAGGTGTCAATATATTATAGTCAGTGTGTGATGTGTCAATATATTACTGTCAGTGTGTGAGGTGTCAATATATTACTGTCAGTGTGAGGTGTCAATATATTTCTGTCAGTGTGTGAGGTGTCAATATATTACTGTCAGTGTGTGAGGAGTCAATATATTAATGTCAGTGTGTGAGGGTCAATATATTACTAACAGTGTGTGAGGTGTCAATATATTAAGGTCAGTGTGTGAGGTGTCAATATATTACTGTCAGTGTGTGAGGTGTCAATATATTACTGTCAGTGTGTGAGGTGTCAATATATTACTGTCAGTGTGTGAGGTGTCAATATATTACTGTCAGTGTGTGTGGTGTCAATATATTACTTTCAGTGTGTGAAGGGTCAATATATTACTGTTAGTGTGTGAGGGGTCAATATATTACTGTTAGTGTGTGAGGTGTCAAGAAATTGCTGTCAGTGTGTGAAGGGTCAATATATTTCTGTCAGTGTGAGGTGTCAATATATTACTGTCAGTCTGTGAGGTGTCAATATATTACTGTCAGTGTGTGAGGGGTCAATATATTACTGTCAGTGTGTGAGGGATCAATATATTACTGTCAGTGTGTGAGAGTCAATATATTGCAGTCAGTGTGTGAGGTGTCAATATATTACTGTCAGTGTGGGAGGTGTCAATATATTACTGTCAGTGTGTGAGGTGTCAATATATTACCGTCAGTGTGTGAGCTGTCAATATATTACCGTCAGTGTGAGGAGTCAATATATTACTGTCAGTGTGTGAGGTGTCAATATATTACTGTCAGTGTGTGAGGTGTCAATATAATACTGTCAGTGTGTGAGGTGCCAATATTTACTGTCAGTGTGAGGTGTCAATATATTACTGTCAGTTTGTGAGGTTTCAATATATTACTGTCAGTGTGAGGTGTCAATATATTACTGTCAGTGTGTGAGGTGTCAATATATTACTGTCAGTGTGTGAGGTGTCAATATATTACTGTCAGTGTGAGGAGTCAATATATTACTGTCAGTGTGTGAGGGTCAATATATTATTGTTAGTGTGTGATATGTCAATATATTACTGTCAGTGTGTGAGGGTCAATATATTACTGTCAGTGTGTGAGGTGTCAATATATTACTGTCTGTGTGTGAGGTGTCAATATATTACTTTCAGTGTGTGAGGTGTCAATATATTACTCTCAGTGTGTGAGGTGTCAATATATTACTGTCAGTGTGTGAGGGGTCAATATAATACTGTCAATGTGTGAGGTGCCAATATATTACTGTCAGTGTGAGGTGTCAATATATTACTGTCAGTTTGTGACGTTTCAATATATTACTGTCAGTGTGAGGTGTCAATACATTACTGTCAGTGTGTGAGGTGTCAATATATTACTGTCAGTGTGTGAGGTGTCAATATATTACTGCTAGTGTGAGGAGTCAATATATTACTGTCAGTGTGTGAGGGTCAATATATTATTGTTAGTGTGTGATATGTCAATATATTACTGTCAGTGTGTGAGGAGTCAATATATTACTGGCAGTGTGTGTGTGAGGTGTCAATATATTACTGTCAGTGTGTGAGGAGTCAATATATTACTGGCAGTGTGTGAGGTGTCAATATATTACTGTCAGTGTGTGGGGTGTCAATATATTACTGTCAGTGTGTGAGGAGTCAATATATTACTGTCAGTGTGTGAGGTGTCAATATACTACTGTCAGCGTGTGAGGTGTCAGTATATTACTGTCAGTGAGAGATGTCAATATATTACTGTCAGTGTGTGAGGTGTCAATATTTTCCTGTCAGTGTGAGGTGTCAATATATTACTGTCATTGTGAGGGTCAATATATTACTGTCAGTGTGAGGTGTCAATATATCACTGTCAATGTGAGGGTCAATATATTACTGTTAGTGTGTGAGGTGTCAATATATTACTGTCAGCGTGTGAGGTGTCAATATATTACTGTCAGTGTGAGGTGACAATATATTACTGTCAGTGTGTGAGGAGTCAATATATTACTGTCAGTGTGTGAGGTGTCAATATATTACTGTCAGTGTGAGGGTCAATATATTATTGTCAGTGTGTGAGGTGTCAATATATTACTGTCAGTGAGTGAGGGTCAATATATTACTGTCAGTGTGTGAGGAGTCTATATATTACTGTCAGTGTGTGAGGTGTCAATACATTACTGTCAGTGTGTGAGGAGTCAATATATTACTGTCAGTGTATGAGAGTCAATATATTACTGTCAGTGTGTGAGGTGTCAATATATTACTGTCAGTGTGAGGTGTCAATATATTACTGTCAGTGTGTGAGATGTCAATATATTACTGTCAGTGTGTGAGGAGTTAATATATTGCTGTCAGTGTGTGAGGGTCAATATATTACTGTCAGTGTGTGAGGTGTCAATATATTACTGTCAGTGTGAGGAGTCAATATATTACTGTCAGTGTGTGAGGTGTCAATATATTATTGTCAGTGTGTGAGGTGTCAGTATATTACTGTCAGTGTGTGAGGTGTCAATATATTACTGTCAGTGTGAGGTGTCAATATATTACTGTCAGTGTGTGAGAGTCAATATATTACTGTCAGTGTGTGAGAGTCAATATATTACGGTGAGTGTGTGAGGTGTCAATATATTACTGTCAGTGTGTGAGAGTCAATATATTACTGTCAGTGTGTGAGTTGTCAATATATTACTGTCAGTGTGAGGTGTCAATATATTACTGTCAGCGTGTGAAGGGTCAATATATTACTGTTAGTGTGTGAGGTGTCAATATATTACTGTCAGTGTGTGAAGGGTCAATATATTTCTGTCAGTGTGAGGTGTCAATATATTACTGTCAGTCTGTGAGGTGTCAATATATTACTGTCAGTGTGTGAGGGGTCAATATATTACTGTCAGTGTGTGAGGGATCAATATATTACTGTCAGTGTGTGAGAGTCAATATATTGCAGTCAGTGTGTGAGGTGTCAATATATTACTGTCAGTTTGGGAGGTGTCAATATATTACTGTCAGTGTGTGAGGTGTCAATATATTACCGTCAGTTTGTGAGGTGTCAATATATTACCGTCAGTGTGAGGAGTCAATATATTACTGTCAGTGTGTGAGGTGTCAATATATTACTGTCAGTGTGTGAGGTGTCAATATATTACTGTCAGTGTGTGAGGTGTCAATGTATTAATGTCAGAGTGTGAGGTGTCAATATATTACTGTCAGTGTGAGGTGACAATATATTTCTGTCAGTGTGTGAGGTGTCAATATATTACTCTCAGTGTGTGAGGTGTCAATATATTACTGTCAGTGTGTGAGGTGTCAATATAATACTGTCAGTGTGTGAGGTGCCAATATATTACTGTCAGTGTGAGGTGTCAATATATTACTGTCAGTTTGTGAGGTTTCAATATATTACTGTCAGTGTGAGGTGTCAATATATTACTGTCAACGTGTGAGGTGTCAATATATTACTGTCAGTGTGCGAGGGTCAATATATTATTGTTAGTGTGTGATATGTCAATATATTACTGTCAGTGTGTGAGGAGTCAATATATTACTGGCAGTGTGTGTGTGAGGTGTCAATATATTACTGTCAGTGTGTGAGGAGTCAATATATTACTGGCAGTGAGTGCGGTGTCAATATATTACTGTCAGTGTGTGGGGTGTCAATATATTACTGTCAGTGTGTGAGGAGTCAATATATTACTGTCAGTGTGTGAGGTGTCAATATATTACTGTCAGTGTGTGAGGTGTCAATATATTACTGTCAGTGAGAGATGTCAATATATTACTGTCAGTGTGTGAGGTGTCAATATATTACTGTCAGTGTGAGGTGTCAATATATTACTGTCAGTGTGAGGGTCAATATATTACTGTCAGTGTGAGGTGTCAATATATTACTGTCAATGTGAGGGTCATTATATTACTGTCAGTGTGTGAGGTGTCAATATATTACTGTCAGTGTGTGAGGAGTCAATCTATTACTGCCAGTGTGTGAGGTGTCAATATATTACTGTCAGTGTGAGGGTCAATATATTATTGTCAGTGTGTGAGGTGTCAATATATTACTGTCAGTGAGTGAGGGTGAATATATTATTGTCAGTATGTGAGGTGTCAATATATTACTGTCAGTGAGTGAGGGTCAATATATTACTGTCAGTGTGTGAGGAGTCAATATATTACTGTCAGTGTGTGAGGTGTCAATACATTACTGTCAGTGTGTGAGGTGTCAATATATTACTGTCAGTGTGAGGTGTCAATATATTACTGTCAGCGTGTGAGGTGTCAATATATTACTGTCAGTTTGTGAGGAGTCAATATATTACTGTCAGTGTGTGGGGGTCAATATATTACTGTCAGTGTGTGAGGTGTCAATATATTACTGTCAGTGTGAGGAGTCAATATATTACTGTCAGTGTGTGAGGTGTCAATATATTACTGTCAGTGTGTGAGGTGTCAATATATTACTGTCAGTGTGAGGAGTCAATATATTACTGTCAGTGTGTGAGGTGTCAATATATTATTGTCAGTGTGTGAGGTGTCAATATATTACTGTCAGTGTGTGAGGTGTCAATATATTACTGTCAGTGTGAGGGTCAATATATTACTGTCAGTGTGTGAGGTGTCAATATATTACTGTCCGTGAGTGAGGGTCAATATATTACTGTCAGTGTGTGAGGAGTTAATATATTACTGTCAGTGTGTGAGATGTCAATATATTACTTTCTGTGTGTGAGTAGTCAATATATTACTGTCAGTGTGTGAGGTGTCAATATATTACTGTCAGTGTGTGAGGTGTCAATATATTACTGTCAGTGTGAGGGTCTATATATTACTCTCAGTGTGTGAGGTGTCAATATATTTCTGTCAGTGTGTGAGTGTCAATATATTACTGTCAGTGTGTGAGAGTCAATATATTACGGTCAGTGTGTGAGGTGTCAATATATTACTGTCAGTGTGAGGTTTCAATATATTACTGTCAGCGTGTGAGGTGTCAATATATTACTGTCAGTGTGTGAGGAGTCAATATATTACTGTCAGTGTGTGAGGGTCAATATATTACTGTCAGTGTGTGAGGTGTCAATATATTACTGTCAGTGTGAGGAGTCAATATATTACTGTCAGTGTGTGAGGTGTCAATATATTACTGTCAGTGTGTGAGGTGTCAATATATTACTATCATTGTGTGAGGAGTCAATATATTACTGTCATTGTGTGAGGTGTCAATATATCACTGTCAGTGTGAGGGTCAATATATTACTGTCAGTGTGTGAGGGTCAATATATTACTGTCAGTGTGTGAGGAGTTAATATATTACTGTCAGTGTGTGAGATGTCAATATATTACTTTCAGTGTGTGAGGAGTCAATATATTACTGTCAGTGTGTGAGGTGTCAATATATTACTGTCAGTGTGTGAGGTGTCAATATATTACTGTCAGTGTGAGGTGTCAATATATTACTGTCAGTGTGTGAGGAGTCAATATATTACTGTCATTGTGTGAGGTGTCAATATATTACTGTCAGTGTGAGGGTCAATATATTACTGTCAGTGTGTGAGGTGTCAATATATTACTGTCCGTGAGTGAGGGTCAATATATTACTGTCAGTGTGTGAGGAGTTAATATATTACTGTCAGTGTGTGAGATGTCAATATATTACTTTCTGTGTGTGAGGAGTCAATATATTACTGTCAGTGTGTGAGGTGTCAATATATTACTGTCAGTGTGTGAGGTGTCAATATATTACTGTCAGTGTGAGGGTCTATATATTACTCTCAGTGTGTGAGGTGTCAATATATTTCTGTCAGTGTGTGAGTGTCAATATATTACTGTCAGTGTGTGAGAGTCAATATATTACGGTCAGTGTGTGAGGTTTCAATATATTACTGTCAGTGTGAGGTGTCAATATATTACTGTCAGCGTGTGAGGTGTCAATATATTACTGTCAGTGTGTGAGGAGTCAATATATTACTGTCAGTGTGTGAGGGTCAATATATTACTGTCAGTGTGTGAGGTGTCAATATATTACTGTCAGTGTGAGGAGTCAATATATTACTGTCAGTGTGTGAGGTGTCAATATATTACTGTCAGTGTGTGAGGTGTCAATATATTACTATCATTGTGTGAGGAGTCAATATATTACTGTCATTGTGTGAGGTGTCAATATATCACTGTCAGTGTGAGGGTCAATATATTACTGTCAGTGTGTGAGGGTCAATATATTACTGTCAGTGTGTGAGGAGTTAATATATTACTGTCAGTGTGTGAGATGTCAATATATTACTTTCAGTGTGTGAGGAGTCAATATATTACTGTCAGTGTGTGAGGTGTCAATATATTACTGTCGGTGTGAGGGTCAATATATTACTGCCAGTGTGTGAGGTGTTAATATATTACTGTCAGTGTGTGAGAGTCAAAGGCCTAGAAATTCATTGACGCCACTTTTGGGGCGCTAAAGTGGGGCGTCCGCTAAAGTTAGCGGCCGCCGCCAAATCTCGGACACTTCTCCGATATTCATTAGCTTCGCCCAATAGTTCGGGCGAGCGCTAAAACTGCTGTTGGACACCTCTCTTTGGGCGCTAAGCCGGTGGTGGTGATCGATAGCGCCGAGGCCGGGCGCAGCGCAGGTGCGGCCATCTCGTGACTGACAGCAGACACCCTGGCGCCAGCCAGCTCTTAAGGGGGAAGGGTCGACTGTGTCTGCTGCCACGCCCTGGATAGTGGAGCCCTCCAGCTAGGCCTGAACACTGCTGCTGGACCCAAATAGCACCTGAAGACATGGAGAAGGCCCGTGAACGTGCGCAGCGCTTCTCAGAGCGTGATCTGAGTGTGCTGCTTGCTGCTGTGGAGAAGAGGCGCCATGTTTTGTACCCGGACAATGGCAAGAAGGCGACGGTCCGCGTCTACAGGAGAGCCTGGAGGCATGTCGCCAGCAAGCTGTCAGCCAACAGCGACGTCCCCAGGACCGGTGCCCAATGCCGCAAAAAGATAAATGACCTCACACGCATTGTCAGGGTGAGTACCCTTTCCAATGACCTCCTCATCCTTGCATGTGCACCTCACATTATGGGCAAAGGGACCTGAAAGCTCTAATGGCCAGCCTTCATCCAGCAGCTATGGCACAGGCATGAGCATCAATTGCACATTCTGCACTGAACACACTGGCCAAGCTATTCCACCATGGGAGGCAGTGCACACCAGATCATGGCGACACACTGGCCAGGCTATTCCACCATGGGAGGCAGTGCACACAAGATCACGGCGACACACTGTACTTAGAGGCCGTCCTTTCTCTTGCAGGCCAAGCTGGCGAATAATCGCAGGAGCTGGACTGCGACCGGGGGAGGACGACCCCATATCCAGCCACTCACCGACCTGCAACATCGCGTGGAGCGCCTCATGGGTCGCCGGGTGATTGGGCCCGTTGCATGTGGAGATGCCGACCCTGTTCTGGGAAGCAATGGTAAGGACATCACCTTTTGCACCTCTCTCGTCCCACTTGCACATCAGATCTACATCCTTTGCCACTGTCCGACCAATGCGCTGAATGCCACCACTCATGCATCCCGCACTGACGCCCTCTCCTCACTCTAAAGCTACTCTTGTGCCTTCCTGCTTTCAGATGGTCAAGAGGAGGTCCCTCAACTTGCCAGTGACAGACCCTCCGAGGAGGAGCAGGAGGAGGAGCAAGAGGAAGGCGGCCCATCAGGGGAACCCTCAGCCGCGGCCACCCAGGCCAATGTAGGGGACACGTCTTCCCTGGAGGGCAGCGTGGCGGAAGTGTCGAAGGGGAGGGGAGCTCCTGGGACCTGCGTGCTGCAGAAAGGCGGGAGGGGGGTGGAAGCTCGGCGGCCTTCTCCCCAGAGGGGGGATGCGCCGGAGGGGAGTCCAATTGCTGGGCCCAGCGGCCTCCAGCAACGCAAGAAGGGTCGGCCAGCTCGGCGGACTTCTCCCCAGAGGGAGAGTCCGGCCTCCAGTCAGGGTATGCTCTTCGCCGAGGAGATGGAAGGCCTCGAAGACTTGTCCGCGGACTCGGAGCGCCGGCACACGGAGCTCATGGCGGCAGTGTCATGGTTGCCTGAGTCCATCGATTCCCTCTCTCGGAGTGTGGCCGATTTCGGGCCCTTAGAGGCCACCAGTCGGGCGGAATACCGGGCAGATCTTGCAGCGACTGGCCAGGTGATTAGTGGTGCCGTCCAGTCACTGGCTGCTCTGCTGCGGGCAGTGAACAGGTCAACACGGGCACTCACTGCTGCCACACTCGCTGTGTCAGCCAGGTATCGCCAGGGCACCCGGCGCGCTGCAGCAGCACATCGGTCTGTCCCTCGGCAGATTGGTGCGCATGCTGCAGTGCTGGCCCGGGCGAGTGCCAGTGTCTCAGGCGACCAGCGAGCGCCTGCCATCCGCCAGCTTGCCGCCATTCCTCCAGCCGCCACTGCCACTCCCCCAGTGGAGCTGCCAGGAGCTGCTGCAGCGACTGATGCTGGCCAGCCACAGCTGCAGCAATCAACAGCCGGCCGCTCGACGCCCAGACCTCGACTAGGCCGACCCACAAGGGCATCTGCCATCACGACATGTGCCCCTCAGGAGCCTGCCCCCAGCCTTGCAGCAGCCAATGGCCTTACTTTGAGGTGGAGCAGCAGGGCGGGCAGGGGCCACCCAAAGATGGCCAAGGCATCGCCCTAGCGGGCCAAATATTCGAATGTGTGGCCATTTGTGTTTGTTTCTTGAGGCCGAGAATTGGACGTTAGTTTTTTGAAGGCCGATGATGTGATGTTTGTTTTGGACGAAGGCCGACAATGACGGCCATTTTAGTTGCCCTATTTTGTTAATCCTCCCCAGGTTGTGGGAGCGAGTAATGTGTTGGAGTGTTTTTTGGGGGTTTCCTCTGTTTTTGGTTTTCATGTGGGAAGGGCCCAGAGTTTGTACAATAAAGCATTTTATTTATTCACATTGTCCATGTTTGATCTTTGAAGTGTTTGTTGCCTTAACCGGCTGAGGGCTTGCGGAGCGGCTGCAATCATGTTCTATCATTGGCACAAGCCATTCCCTGACAGGGGGCCTAGAAGTGACGTTCAATAAGCCGACGACGGGCGGCCCTTGGACCTTGTGCGTCCCTCCTGGGCTGGTACTCCTCGTCCTCGTCGTCCTCATGCTCCTCCTGCTCCTCCTCCTGAGGTGGTGGTCCAACGTGAGGTGGCAGTGCCTGAGTCCTGCGGATAGCCAGGTTGTGCAGCATGCAGCAAACGACGACGAATTGGGAGACTCGATCCTGCGAATACTGGAGGGCTCCCCCGGAGCGATCGAGACAGCGGAACCGTTGCTTGAGCACGCCGATTGTTTGTTCTATGAGGTTCCTCGTCGCTTGATGGCTCTCGTTGTATGCCTCTTCAGCAGGGGTCGTGGGCGCGTGGAGCGGGGTCATGAGCCAGGTACACAAAGGATAGCCTTTGTCCCCGATAAGCCATCCTCTTGGGGGAGGCTGTGCCTGAAACATGTCAGCCAGAGTTGTCTGTCGCAGGATAATGCCATCGTGGCTGCTGCCTGGAAAGCGGGCATTGACAGCTAGGATGCGCTGCCTGTGGTCACACACCAGCTGTACATTGAGGGAATGGTAGCCCTTCCGGTTGCGGTAATCCTCGGCATGCTCAAGAGGTGCCCGCAAAGCCACATGCGTGAAGTCAATGGCGCCCTGCACCATGGGGAAGCCCGCTATTCTTGCAAACCCCATTGCACGCTGCTGCTGCTTGTCCAGGGTCATGGGGAAGGAGATGAATTGATGTCTCCTTCTGAAAAGGGCTTCGGTCACCTGGCGGATGCAGCAATGCACGGCGAACTGGGAGATGTTAGCGATGTCCCCAGTAGCGGATTGGAAGGAGCCGGAGGCATAGAAGTTGAGAGCCACCGTCACCTTCACTGCCACCGACAGAGACGTCCTGCGCATCAGCTGTGGCTGCAGATCTCTCTGAAGCAGCCGGCAGATGTCTGCAACCACCTCCCTTCGGAATCGCAGCCTCCTAACACACATCGCGGCAGACATGGTCAGATAGGAGGTCTGCTGGCGGTATACCCTGCGTGGGTAAGGCCTCAGTTGGCGACGCCTGTTGCCCCCTCTGCGTCTAGCCAGGGCTGCCACTCCCTCGTGGCGTCTGTAAGCCCTTCTGGCATAAGGCTGAAATTCAGCGTTGCCACCCAATGCAGCCCTCATTATATGCTGGCAAACACTGAGCTCTGAATGAAGGCTAAGATAATTGGTAAGCTCTGGCCTGAGCCAAAAATACCTGTCCAAGTGTTGGTCCAAACCAGCAAACTCTCCTCCTTGGTCTCTGTCCAAAAAACCGTTGCACAAGAGTGAATGCTGCAAAATGGCTGGCCTTTATACTGCTGGGTAAGTGCCCATTAATTAGCGCTCCCCCCGGCCCAGCTGGCCTGTGTACCGTTCCACTTCACAGTCGCTCGGGACGCCCGGCGCACAATGGGCCGGCGCGAGTGAAGTTCCGGTTTGGGGCGCACAAAGGGCGTTGCACTATTAAATGACGTCATGATCTGCGCGCGCAGCAGGGCGCGCGCTAAGACTTTGCGCCGGCGCTAAATGTGTCCTGAAGTTGGGGAGAGGCGCAGATCGCGCTGTGCCCGGGCGATAAGCGCCTAGCACTCGAGATCTACTCCCGCTAAGGCGCTAACCGCTGGCGCGCCCAACTGAATTTCTAAGCCAATATATTACTATTAGTTTGTGAGAGTCAATATATTACGGTCAGTGTGTGAGGAGTCAATATATTACTGTCAGTGTGTGAGGTGTCAATATATTACTGTCATTGTGTGAGGGGTCAATATATTACTGTCAGTGTGTGAGGTGTCAATATATTACTGTCAGTGTGAGGGTCAATATATTACTGTCAGTGCGTGAGGAGTCAATATATGAATGTCAGTGTGCGAGGTGTCAATACATTACTGTCAGTGTGTGAGGTGTCAATATATTACTGTCAATGTGTGAGAGTCAATATATTACTGTCAGTGTGTGAGGTGTCAATACATTACTGTCAGTGTGAGGTGTCAATATATTACTGTCAGTGTGAGGCGTCAATATATTACTGTCAGTGTGAGGTGTCGATACATTACTGTCAGTTTGTGAGGGGTGAATATATTACTGTCAGTGTGTGAGGAGTCAATATATTACTGTCAGTGTGTGAGGGGTCAATATATTACAGTCAGTGTGTGAGGAGTCAATATATTACTGTCAGTTTCTGAATTGTCAATATATTACTGTCATTGTGTGTGGTGTCAATATATTACTGTCAGTGTGAGATGCCAATATATTACTGTCATTGTGTGTGGAGTCAATATATTACTGTCAGTGTGTGAGGTGTCAATATATTACTGTCAGTGTGTGGTGTCAATATATTACTGTCAGTGTGTGAGGTGTCAGTATATTACTGTCATTGTGTGTGGTGTCAATATATTACTGTCAGTGTGTGAGGTATCAATATATTACTGTCATTGTGTGTGGTGTCAATATATTACTGTCAGCGTGTGAAGAGTCAATGTATTACTGTCAGTGTGAGGTGTCAATATATTACTGTCAGTGAGTGAGGTGTCACTATATTACTGTCAGTGTTTGAGGTGTCAAAATATTACTGTCAGTGTGTGAGGTGTCAATATATTACTGTCAGTGAGTGAGGTGTCAATATATTACTGTCAGTGAGTGAGTTGTCAATATATAACTGTCAGTGTGTGAGAGTCAATATATTACTGTCAGTGTGTGAGGTGTCAATACATTACTGTCAGTGTGAGGTGTCAATATATTACTGTCAGTGTGTGAGGTGTCAATATATTACTGTCACTGTGTGAGGAGTCAATATATTACTGTCAGTGTGAGGCGTCAATATATTACTGTCAGTGTGAGGTGTCGATATATTACTGTCAGTGTGTGAGGGGTCAATATATTACTGTCAGTGTGTGAGGGGTCAATATATTACTGTCAGTGTGTGAGGAGTCAATATATTACTGTCACTGTGTGAGGAGTCAATATATTACTGCCAGTGTGAGGCGTCAATATATTACTGTCAGTGTGAGGAGTCAATATATTACTGTCAGTGTGTGAGGTGTCAATATATTACTGTCAGTGTGAGGTGTCAATATATTACTGTCAGTGTGTGAGAGTCAATATATTACCGTCAGTATGTGAGATGTCAATACATTACTGTCAGTGTGTGAGGTGTCAATATATTACTGTCAGTGTGTGAGGTGTCAATATATTACTGTCAGTGTGTGAGGTGTCAATATATTACTGTCAGTGTGAGGTGTCAAAAAATTACTGTCAGTGTGTGAGGTGTCAATATATTACTGTCAGTGTGAGGTGTCAATATATTACTGTCAGTGTGTGAGGTGTCAATATAGTACGGTCAGTGTGATGTGTCAATATATTACTGTCAGTGTGTGAGGTGTCAATATATTACTGTCAGTGTGAGGTGTCAATATATTACTGTCAGTGTGTGAGGTGTCAATATATTACTGTCAGTGTGAGGTGTCAATATATTACTGTCAGTGTGAGGGGTCAACATATTACTGTCAGTGAATGAGGTGTCAATACATTACTGTCAGTGTGAGGTGTCAATATACTACTGTCAGTGTGTGAGGTGTCAATATATTACTGTCAATGTGTAAGGTGTCAATATATTACTGTCAGTGTAAGGTGTCAATATATTACTGTCAGTGTGAGGTGTAAATATATTACTGTCAATGTGTGAGGTGTCAATATATTACTGTCAGTGTGTGAGGAGTCAATATATTACTGTCAGTGTGTGAGAGTCAATATATTACTGTCAGTGTGTGAGGTGTCAATATATTACAGTCAGTGTGTGAGATGACAATATATTACTGTCAGTGTGTGGTGTCAATATGTTACTGTCAGTGTGAGGTGTCAATATATTACTGTCAGTGTGTGAGTTGTCAATATATTACTGTCAGTGTGTGAGGTGTCAATGTATTACTGTCAGTGTCAGGTGTCAATATATTACTGTCAGTGAGTGAGGTGTCAATATATTACTGTCAGTGAGTGAGGTGTCAATATATTACTGTCAGTGTTTGAGGTCTCAATATAATACTGTCAGTGTGAGGTGTCAATATATTACTGTCAGTGAGTGAGTTGTCAATATATTACTGTCAGTGTGAGGTGTCAATATATTACTGTGAGTGTGTGAGAGTCAATATATTACTGTCAGTGTGTGAGGTGTCAATACATTACTGTCAGTGTGAGGTGTCAATATATTACTGTCATTGTGTGAGGTGTCAATATATTACTGTCAGTGTGTAAGGAGCTAATGTATTACTGTCAGTGTGAGGCGTCAATAGATTACTGTCATTGTGAGGTGTCGATATATTACTGTCAGTGTGTGAGGTGTCAATATATTACTGTCAGTGTGAGGTGTCAATATATTACTGTCATTGTGTGTGGTGTCAATATATTACTGTCAGTGTGTGAGGTGTCAATATATTACTGTCAGTGTGAGGTGTCGATATATTACTGTCAGTGTATGAGGTGTCAATATATTACTGTCAATGTGTGAGGTGTCAATATATTACTGCCATTGTGTGTGGTGTCAATATATTACTGTAAGTGTGTGAGGTGTCAATGTATTACTGTCAGTGTATGAGGTGTCAATATATTACTGTCAGTGTGTGTGGTGTCAATATATTACTGTCAGTGTGTGAGGAGTCAATATATTACTGTTAGTGTGAGGTGTCAATATATTACTGTCAGTGTGTGAGGTGCCAATATATTACTGTCAGTGAGTGAGGTGTCAATATATTACTGTCAGTGTATGAGGTGTCAATATATTACTGTCAGTGTGTGAGGTGTCAATATATTACTGTCAGTGTGAGGTGTCAATATATTACTTTCAGTGTGTGAGGTGTCAAAATAATACTGTCAGTGTGTGAGGTGGCAATATATTACTCTCAGTGTGAGGTGTCAATATATTCCTGTCAGTGTATGAGGAGTCAATATATTACTGTCAGTGTGTGAGGAGTCAATATATTACTGTCAGTGTGTGAGGTGTCAATATATTACTGTCAGTGTGTGAGGTGTGAATATATTACTGTCAGTGTGAGAGTCAATATATTACTGTCAGTGTGAGAGTCAATATATTACTGTCAGTGTGTGAGGTGTCAATATACTCCTGTCAATGAGTGAGGAGTCAATATATTACTGTCAGTGTGTGGGGTGTCAATATATTACTGTCAGTGTGAGGTGTCAATATATTACTGTCAGTGTGTGAGGTGTCAATATATTACTGTCAGTGTGTGAGCATTCAATATATTACTGTCATTGTGTGTGGTGTCAATATATTATTGTCAGTGTGAGGGGTCAATATATTACTGTCAGTGTGTGAGGAGCTAATATATTACTGTCAGTGTGTGAGGTGTCAATATATTACTGTCAGTGTGTGAGGAGTCAATATATTACTGTCATTGTGTGTGGTGACAATATATTACTGTCAGTGTCAGATGTCAATATATTACTGCCATTGTGTGTGGAGTCAATATATTACTGTCATTGTGTGCGGTGTCAACTATATTACTGTCAGTGTGTGAGGTGTCAATATATTACTGTCATTGTGTGCGGTGTCAATATATTACTGTCAGTGTGTGAGGTGTCAATATATTACTGTAACTGTGTGAGGAGTCAATATCTTACTGTCAGTGTGAGGCGTCAATATATTACTGTCAGTGTGAGGTGTCGATATATTACTGTCAATGTGTGAGGGGTCAATATATTACTGTCAGTGTGTGAGGAGTCAATATGTTACTGTCAGTGTGTGAGGAGTTAATATATTACTGTCAGTGTGAGGCGTCAATATATTACTGTCAGTGTGAGGTGTCGATATATTACTGTCAGTGTGTGAGGGGTGAATATATTACTGTCAGTGTGTGAGGATTCAATATATTACTGTCACTGTGTGAGGAGTCAATATATTACTGTCAGTGTGAGGCGTCAATATATTACTGTCAGTGTGAGGTGTCGATATATTACTGTCAGTGTGTGAGGTGTCAATATATTACTGTCACTGTGTGAGGAGTCAATATATTACTGTCAGTGTGTGAGGTGCCAATATATTACTGTCAGTGAGTGAGGTGTCAATATATTACTGTCAGTGTATGAGGTGTCAATATATTACTGTCAGTGTGTGAGGTGTCAATATATTACTGTCAGTGTGAGGTGTCAATATATTACTTTCAGTGTGTGAGGTGTCAAAATAATACTGTCAGTGTGTGAGGTGGCAATATATTACTCTCAGTGTGTGGTGTCAATATGTTACTGTCAGTGTGAGGTGTCAATATATTACTGTCAGTGTGTGAGTTGTCAATATATTACTGTCAGTGTGTGAGGTGTCAATGTATTACTGTCAGTGTCAGGTGTCAATATATTACTGTCAGTGAGTGAGGTGTCAATATATTACTGTCAGTGAGTGAGGTGTCAATATATTACTGTCAGTGTTTGAGGTCTCAATATATTACTGTCAGTGTGAGGTGTCAATATATTACTGTCAGTGAGTGAGTTGTCAATATATTACTGTCAGTGTGAGGTGTCAATATATTACTGTGAGTGTGTGAGAGTCAATATATTACTGTCAGTGTGTGAGGTGTCAATACATTACTGTCAGTGTGAGGTGTCAATATATTACTGTCATTGTGTGAGGTGTCAATATATTACTGTCACTGTGTGAGGAGCTAATGTATTACTGTCAGTGTGAGGCGTCAATAGATTACTGTCATTGTGAGGTGTCGATATATTACTGTCAGTGTGTGAGGTGGCAATATATTACTCTCAGTGTGAGGTGTCAATATATTCCTGTCAGTGTATGAGGAGTCAATATATTACTGTCAGTGTGTGAGGAGTCAATATATTACTGTCAGTGTGAGAGTCAATATATTACTGTCAGTGTGTGAGGTGTCAATATACTCCTGTCAATGAGTGAGGAGTCAATATATTACTGTCAGTGTGTGGGGTGTCAATATATTACTGTCAGTGTGAGGTGTCAATATATTACTGTCAGTGTGTGAGGTGTCAATATATTACTGTCAGTGTGTGAGGAGTCAATATATTACTGTCATTGTGTGGGGTGTCAATATATTATTGTCAGTGTGAGGTGTCAATATATTACTGTCAGTGTGTGAGGAGCTAATATATTACTGTCAGTGTGTGAGGTGTCAATATATTACTGTCAGTGTGTGAGGAGTCAATATATTACTGTCATTGTGTGTGGTGACAATATATTACTGTCAGTGTCAGATGTCAATATATTACTGCCATTGTGTGTGGAGTCAATATATTACTGTCAGTGTGTGAGGTGTCAATATATTACTGTCAGTGTGTGGTGTCACTATATTACTGTCAGTGTGTGAGGTGTCAATATATTACTGTCATTGTGTGCGGTGTCAATATATTACTGTCAGTGTGTCAGGTGTCATATATTATTGTCAGTGAGTGAGTTGTCAATATATTACTGTCAGTGTGAGGTGTCAATATATTACTGACAGTGTGTGAGAGTCAATATATTACTGTCACTGTGTGAGGAGTCAATATCTTACTGTCAGTGTATGAGGTGTCAATATATTACTGTCAGTGTGTGAGGTGTCAATACATTACTGTCAGTGTGAGGTGTCAATATATTACTGTCAGTGTGTGAGGTGTCAATATATTACTGTCACTGTGTGAGGAGTCAATATCTTACTGTCAGTGTATGAGGTGTCAATATATTACTGTCAGTGTGTGAGGTGTCAATATATTACTGTCAGTGTGAGGTGTCAATATATTACTTTCAGTGTGTGAGGTGTCAAAATAATACTGTCAGTGTGTGAGGTGGCAATATATTACTCTCAGTGTGTGGTGTCAATATGTTACTGTCAGTGTGAGGTGTCAATATATTACTGTCAGTGTGTGAGTTGTCAATATATTACTGTCAGTGTGTGAGTTGTCAATGTATTACTGTCAGTGTCAGGTGTCAATATATTACTGTCAGTGAGTGAGGTGTCAATATATTACTGTCAGTGAGTCAGGTGTCAATATATTACTGTCAGTGTTTGAGGTCTCAATATATTACTGTCAGTGTGAGGTGTCAATATATTACTGTCAGTGAGTGAGTTGTCAATATATTACTGTCAGTGTGAGGTGTCAATATATTACTGTGAGTGTGTGAGAGTCAATATATTACTGTCAGTGTGTGAGGTGTCAATACATTACTGTCAGTTTGAGGTGTCAATATATTACTGTCAGTGTGTGAGGTGTCAATATATTACTGTCAGTGTGTGAGGTGTCAATATATTACTGTCAGTGTGAGGTGTCAAAAAATTACTGTCAGTGTGTGAGGTGTCAATATATTACTGTCAGTGTGAGGTGTCAATATATTACTGTCAGTGTGTGAGGTGTCAATATAGTACGGTCAGTGTGATGTGTCAATATATTACTGTCAGTGTGTGAGGTGTCAATATATTACTGTCAGTGTGAGGTGTCAATATATTACTGTCAGTGTGTGAGGTGTCAATATATTACTGTCAGTGTGAGGTGTCAATATATTACTGTCAGTGTGAGGGGTCAACATATTACTGTCAGTGAATGAGGTGTCAATACATTACTGTCAGTGTGAGGTGTCAATATACTACTGTCAGTGTGTGAGGTGTCAATATATTACTGTCAATGTGTAAGGTGTCAATATATTACTGTCAGTGTGTGAGGAGTCAATATATTACTGTCAGTGTGTGAGAGTCAATATATTACTGTCAGTGTGTGAGGTGTCAATATATTACATTCAGTGTGTGAGATGACAATATATTACTGTCAGTGTGTGGTGTCAATATGTTACTGTCAGTGTGAGGTGTCAATATATTACTGTCAGTGTGTGAGTTGTCAATATATTACTGTCAGTGTGTGAGGTGTCAATGTATTACTGTCAGTGTCAGGTGTCAATATATTACTGTCAGTGAGTGAGGTGTCAATATATTACTGTCAGTGAGTGAGGTGTCAATATATTACTGTCAGTGTTTGAGGTCTCAATATATTACTGTCAGTGTGAGGTGTCAATATATTACTGTCAGTGAGTGAGTTGTCAATATATTACTGTCAGTGTGAGGTGTCAATATATTACTGTGAGTGTGTGAGAGTCAATATATTACTGTTAGTGTGTGAGGTGTCAATACATTACTGTCAGTGTGAGGTGTCAATATATTACTGTCATTGTGTGAGGTGTCAATATATTACTGTCAGTGTGTGAGGAGCTAATGTATTACTGTCAGTGTGAGGCGTCAATAGATTACTGTCATTGTGAGGTGTCGATATATTACTGTCAGTGTGTGAGGTGTCAATATATTACTGTCAGTGTGAGGTGTCAATATATTACTGTCATTGTGTGTGGTGTCAATATATTACTGTCAGTGTGTGAGGTGTCAATATATTACTGTCAGTGTGAGGTGTCGATATATTACTGTCTGTGTATGAGGTGTCAATATATTACTGTCAATGTGTGAGGTGTCAATATATTACTGCCATTGTGTGTGGTGTCAATATATTACTGTAAGTGTGTGAGGTGTCAATGTATTACTGTCAGTGCATGAGGTGTCAATATATTACTGTCAGTGTGTGTGGTGTCAATATATTACTGTCAGTGTGTGAGGAGTCAATATATTACTGTTAGTGTGAGGTGTCAATATATTACTGTCAGTGTGTGAGGTGCCAATATATTACTGTCAGTGAGTGAGGTGTCAATATATTACTGTCAGTGTATGAGGTGTCAATATATTACTGTCAGTGTGTGAGGTGTCAATATATTACTGTCAGTGTGAGGTGTCAATATATTACTTTCAGTGTGTGAGGTGTCAAAATAATACTGTCAGTGTGTGAGGTGGCAATATATTACTCTCAGTGTGAGGTGTCAATATATTCCTGTCAGTGTATGAGGAGTCAATATATTACTGTCAGTGTGTGAGGAGTCAATATATTACTGTCAGTGTGTGAGGTGTCAATATATTACTGTCAGTGTGTGAGGTGTGAATATATTACTGTCAGTGTGAGAGTCAATATATTACTGTCAGTGTGAGAGTCAATATATTACTGTCAGTGTGTGAGGTGTCAATATACTCCTGTCAATGAGTGAGGAGTCAATATATTACTGTCAGTGTGTGGGGTGTCAATATATTACTGTCAGTGTGAGGTGTCAATATATTACTGTCAGTGTGTGAGGTGTCAATATATTACTGTCAGTGTGTGAGCATTCAATATATTACTGTCATTGTGTGTGGTGTCAATATATTATTGTCAGTGTGAGGTGTCAATATATTACTGTCAGTGTGTGAGGAGCTAATATATTACTGTCAGTGTGTGAGGTGTCAATATATTACTGTCAGTGTGTGAGGAGTCAATATATTACTGTCATTGTGTGTGGTGACAATATATTACTGTCAGTGTCAGATGTCAATATATTACTGCCATTGTGTGTGGAGTCAATATATTACTGTCAGTGTGTGAGGTGTCAATATATTACTGTCAGTGTGTGGTGTCAACTATATTACTGTCAGTGTGTGAGGTGTCAATATATTACTGTCATTGTGTGCGGTGTCAATATATTACTGTCAGTGTGTGAGGTGTCAATATATTACTGTAACTGTGTGAGGAGTCAATATCTTACTGTCAGTGTGAGGCGTCAATATATTACTGTCAGTGTGAGGTGTCGATATATTACTGTCAATGTGTGAGGGGTCAATATATTACTGTCAGTGTGTGAGGAGTCAATATGTTACTGTCAGTGTGTGAGGAGTTAATATATTACTGTCAGTGTGAGGCGTCAATATATTACTGTCAGTGTGAGGTGTCGATATATTACTGTCAGTGTGTGAGGGGTGAATATATTACTGTCAGTGTGTGAGGATTCAATATATTACTGTCACTGTGTGAGGAGTCAATATATTACTGTCAGTGTGAGGCGTCAATATATTACTGTCAGTGTGAGGTGTCGATATATTACTGTCAGTGTGTGAGGTGTCAATATATTACTGTCACTGTGTGAGGAGTCAATATATTACTGTCAGTGTGTGAGGTGCCAATATATTACTGTCAGTGAGTGAGGTGTCAATATATTACTGTCAGTGTATGAGGTGTCAATATATTACTGTCAGTGTGTGAGGTGTCAATATATTACTGTCAGTGTGAGGTGTCAATATATTACTTTCAGTGTGTGAGGTGTCAAAATAATACTGTCAGTGTGTGAGGTGGCAATATATTACTCTCAGTGTGTGGTGTCAATATGTTACTGTCAGTGTGAGGTGTCAATATATTACTGTCAGTGTGTGAGTTGTCAATATATTACTGTCAGTGTGTGAGGTGTCAATGTATTACTGTCAGTGTCAGGTGTCAATATATTACTGTCAGTGAGTGAGGTGTCAATATATTACTGTCAGTGAGTGAGGTGTCAATATATTACTGTCAGTGTTTGAGGTCTCAATATATTACTGTCAGTGTGAGGTGTCAATATATTACTGTCAGTGAGTGAGTTGTCAATATATTACTGTCAGTGTGAGGTGTCAATATATTACTGTGAGTGTGTGAGAGTCAATATATTACTGTCAGTGTGTGAGGTGTCAATACATTACTGTCAGTGTGAGGTGTCAATATATTACTGTCATTGTGTGAGGTGTCAATATATTACTGTCACTGTGTAAGGAGCTAATGTATTACTGTCAGTGTGAGGCGTCAATAGATTACTGTCATTGTGAGGTGTCGATATATTACTGTCAGTGTGTGAGGTGGCAATATATTACTCTCAGTGTGAGGTGTCAATATATTCCTGTCAGTGTATGAGGAGTCAATATATTACTGTCAGTGTGTGAGGAGTCAATATATTACTGTCAGTGTGAGAGTCAATATATTACTGTCAGTGTGTGAGGTGTCAATATACTCCTGTCAATGAGTGAGGAGTCAATATATTACTGTCAGTGTGTGGGGTGTCAATATATTACTGTCAGTGTGAGGTGTCAATATATTACTGTCAGTGTGTGAGGTGTCAATATATTACTGTCAGTGTGTGAGGAGTCAATATATTACTGTCATTGTGTGTGGTGTCAATATATTATTGTCAGTGTGAGGTGTCAATATATTACTGTCAGTGTGTGAGGAGCTAATATATTACTGTCAGTGTGTGAGGTGTCAATATATTACTGTCAGTGTGTGAGGAGTCAATATATTACTGTCATTGTGTGTGGTGACAATATATTACTGTCAGTGTCAGATGTCAATATATTACTGCCATTGTGTGTGGAGTCAATATATTACTGTCAGTGTGTGAGGTGTCAATATATTACTGTCAGTGTGTGGTGTCACTATATTACTGTCAGTGTGTGAGGTGTCAATATATTACTGTCATTGTGTGCGGTGTCAATATATTACTGTCAGTGTGTCAGGTGTCATATATTATTGTCAGTGAGTGAGTTGTCAATATATTACTGTCAGTGTGAGGTGTCAATATATTACTGACAGTGTGTGAGAGTCAATATATTACTGTCAGTGTGTGAGGTGTCAATACATTACTGTCAGTGTGAGGTGTCAATATATTACTGTCAGTGTGTGAGGT
The DNA here is from genome assembly GCF_052327205.1 of Somniosus microcephalus. NCBI lineage: Eukaryota > Metazoa > Chordata > Chondrichthyes > Squaliformes > Somniosidae > Somniosus > Somniosus microcephalus. Next base: position 43,995,217 of record NC_141001.1, read on the forward strand.
GTCAATATATTACTGTCACTGTGTGAGGAGTCAATATCTTACTGTCAGTGTATGAGGTGTCAATATATTACTGTCAGTGTGTGAGGTGTCAATATATTACTGTCAGTGTGAGGTGTCAATATATTACTTTCAGTGTGTGAGGTGTCAAAATAATACTGTCAGTGTGTGAGGTGGCAATATATTACTCTCAGTGTGTGGTGTCAATATGTTACTGTCAGTGTGAGGTGTCAATATATTACTGTCAGTGTGTGAGTTGTCAATATATTACTGTCAGTGTGTGAGGTGTCAATGTATTACTGTCAGTGTCAGGTGTCAATATATTACTGTCAGTGAGTGAGGTGTCAATATATTACTGTCAGTGAGTGAGGTGTCAATATATTACTGTCAGTGTTTGAGGTCTCAATATATTACTGTCAGTGTGAGGTGTCAATATATTACTGTCAGTGAGTGAGTTGTCAATATATTACTGTCAGTGTGAGGTGTCAATATATTACTGTGAGTGTGTGAGAGTCAATATATTACTGTCAGTGTGTGAGGTGTCAATACATTACTGTCAGTGTGAGGTGTCAATATATTACTGTCATTGTGTGAGGTGTCAATATATTACTGTCACTGTGTGAGGAGCTAATGTATTACTGTCAGTGTGAGGCGTCAATAGATTACTGTCATTGTGAGGTGTCGATATATTACTGTCAGTGTGTGAGGTGTCAATATATTACTGTCAGTGTGAGGTGTCAATATATTACTGTCATTGTGTGTGGTGTCAATATATTACTGTCAGTGTGTGAGGTGTCAATATATTACTGTCAGTGTGAGGTGTCGATATATTACTGTCAGTGTATGAGGTGTCAATATATTACTGTCAATGTGTGAGGTGTCAATATATTACTGCCATTGTGTGTGGTTTCAATATATTACTGTAAGTGTGTGAGGTGTCAATGTATTACTGTCAGTGTATGAGGTGTCAATATATTACTGTCAGTGTGTGTGGTGTCAATATATTACTGTCAGTGTGTGAGGAGTCAATATATTACTGTTAGTGTGAGGTGTCAATATATTACTGTCAGTGTGTGAGGTGCCAATATATTACTGTCAGTGAGTGAGGTGTCAATATATTACTGTCAGTGTATGAGGTGTCAATATATTACTGTCAGTGTGTGAGGTGTCAATATATTACTGTCAGTGTGAGGTGTCAATATATTACTTTCAGTGTGTGAGGTGTCAAAATAATACTGTCAGTGTGTGAGGTGGCAATATATTACTCTCAGTGTGAGGTGTCAATATATTCCTGTCAGTGTATGAGGAGTCAATATATTACTGTCAGTGTGTGAGGAGTCAATATATTACTGTCAGTGTGTGAGGTGTCAATATATTACTGTCAGTGTGTGAGGTGTGAATATATTACTGTCAGTGTGAGAGTCAATATATTACTGTCAGTGTGAGAGTCAATATATTACTGTCAGTGTGTGAGGTGTCAATATACTCCTGTCAATGAGTGAGGAGTCAATATATTACTGTCAGTGTGTGGGGTGTCAATATATTACTGTCAGTGTGAGGTGTCAATATATTACTGTCAGTGTGTGAGGTGTCAATATATTACTGTCAGTGTGTGAGGAGTCAATATATTACTGTCATTGTGTGTGGTGTCAATATATTATTGTCAGTGTGAGGTGTCAATATATTACTGTCAGTGTGTGAGGAGCTAATATATTACTGTCAGTGTGTGAGGTGTCAATATATTACTGTCAGTGTGTGAGGAGTCAATATATTACTGTCATTGTGTGTGGTGACAATATATTACTGTCAGATGTCAATATATTACTGCCATTGTGTGTGGAGTCAATATATTACTGTCAGTGTGTGAGGTGTCAATATATTACTGTCAGTGTGTGGTGTCACTATATTACTGTCAGTGTGTGAGGTGTCAATATATTACTGTCATTGTGTGCGGTGTCAATATATTACTGTCAGTGTGTCAGGTGTCATATATTATTGTCAGTGAGTGAGTTGTCAATATATTACTGTCAGTGTGAGGTGTCAATATATTACTGACAGTGTGTGAGAGTCAATATATTACTGTCAGTGTGTGAGGTGTCAATACATTACTGTCAGTGTGAGGTGTCAATATATTACTGTCAGTGTGTGAGGTGTCAATATATTACTGTCACTGTGTGAGGAGTCAATATCTTACTGTCAGTGTGAGGCGTCAATATATTACTGTCAGTGTGAGGTGTCGATATATTACTGTCAATGTGTGAGGGGTCAATATATTACTGTCAGTGTGTGAGGAGTCAATATGTTACTGTCAGTGTGTGAGGAGTCAATATATTACTGTCAGTGTGAGGCGTCGATATATTACTGTCAGTGTGTGAGGGGTGAATATATTACTGTCAGTGTGTGAGGATTCAATATATTACTGTCACTGTGTGAGGAGTCAATATATTACTGTCAGTGTGAGGCGTCAATATATTACTGTCAGTGTGAGGTGTCGATATATTACTGTCAGTGTGTGAGGTGTCAATATATTACTGTAACTGTGTGAGGAGTCAATATATTACTGTCAGTGTGTGAGGTGCCAATATATTACTGTCAGTGAGTGAGGTGTCAATATATTACTGTCAGTGTATGAGGTGTCAATATATTACTGTCAGTGTGTGAGGTGTCAATATAATACTGTCAGTGTGAGGTGTCAATATATTACTTTCAGTGTGTGAGGTGTCAAAATAATACTGTCAGTGTGTGAGGTGGCAATATATTACTCTCAGTGTGAGGTGTCAATATATTACTGTCAGTGTATGAGGAGTCAATATATTACTGTCAGTGTGTGAGGAGTCAATATATTACTGTCAGTGTGTGAGGTGTCAATATATTACTGTCAGTGTGTGAGGTGTGAATATATTACTGTCAGTGTGAGAGTCAATATATTACTGTCAGTGTGAGAGTCAATATATTACTGTCAGTGTGTGAGGTGTCAATATACTCCTGTCAGTGAGTGAGGAGTCAATATATTACTGTCAGTGTGTGGGGTGTCAATATATTACTGTCAGTGTGAGGTGTCAATATATTACTGTCAGTGTGTGAGGTGTCAATATATTACTGTCAGTGTGTGAGGAGTCAATATATTACTGTCATTGTGTGTGGTGTCAATATATTATTGTCAGTGTGAGGTGTCAATATATTACTGTCAGTGTGTGAGGAGCTAATATATTACTGTCAGTGTGTGAGGTGTCAATATATTACTGTCAGTGTGTGAGGAGTCAATATATTACTGTCATTGTGTGTGGTGACAATATATTACTGTCAGTGTCAGATGTCAATATATTACTGCCATTGTGTGTGGAGTCAATATATTACTGTCAGTGTGTGAGGTGTCAATATATTACTGTCAGTGTGTGGTGTCACTATATTACTGTCAGTGTGTGAGGTGTCAATATATTACTGTCATTGTGTGAGGTGTCAATATATTACTGTCAGTGTGTCAGGTGTCATATATTATTGTCAGTGAGTGAGTTGTCAATATATTACTGTCAGTGTGAGGTGTCAATATATTACTGACAGTGTGTGAGAGTCAATATATTACTGTCAGTGTGTGAGGTGTCAATAGATTACTGTCAGTGTGAGGTGTCAATATATTACTGTCAGTGTGTGAGGTGTCAATATATTACTGTCACTGTGTGAGGAGTCAATATCTTACTGTCAGTGTGAGGCGTCAATATATTACTGTCAGTGTGAGGTGTCGATATATTACTGTCAATGTGTGAGGGGTCAATATATTACTGTCAGTGTGTGAGGAGTCAATATGTTACTGTCAGTGATTGAGGGGTCAATATATTACTCTCAGTGTGTGAGGAGTCAATATATTACTGTCAGTGTGTGAGGAGTCAATATATTACTGTCAGTGTGAGGCGTCAATATATTACTGTCAGTGTGAGGTGTCGATATATTACTGTCAGTGTGTGAGGGGTGAATATATTACTGTCAGTGTGTGAGGATTCAATATATTACTGTCACTGTGTGAGGAGTCAATATATTACTGTCAGTGTGAGGCGTCAATATATTACTGTCAGTGTGAGGTGTCGATATATTACTGTCAGTGTGTGAGGTGTCAATATATTACTGTCACTGTGTGAGGAGTCAATATATTACTGTCAGTGTGTGAGGTGTCAAAATATTACTGTCACTGTGTGAGGAGTCAATATATTACTGTCAGTGTGAGGCGTCAATATATTACTGTCAGTGTGAGGTGTCGATATATTACTGCCAGTGTGTGAGGGGTCAATATATTACTGTCAGTGTGTGAGGAGTCAATATATTACTGTCAGTGTGTGAGGGGTCAATATATTACTGTCAGTGTGTGAGGAGTCAATATATTACTGTCACTGTGTGAGGAGTCAATATATTACTGCCAGTGTGAGGCGTCAATATATTACTGTCAGTGTGAGGAGTCAATATATTACTGTCAGTGTGTGAGGTGTCAATATATTACTGTCAGTGTGAGGTGTCAATATATTACTGTCAGTGTGTGAGAGTCAATATATTACCATCAGTATGTGAGATGTCAATACATTACTGTCAGTGTGTGAGGTGTCAATATATTACTGTCAGTGTGTGAGGTGTCAATATATTACTGTCAGTGTGTGAGGTGTCAATATATTACTGTCAGTGTGAGGTGTCAAAAAATTACTGTCAGTGTGTGAGGTGTCAGTATATTACTGTGAGTGAGAGGTGTCAATATATTACTGTCAGTGTGTGAGGTGTCAATATATTACTGTCAGTGTGAGGTGTCAATATATTACTGTCAGTGTGTGAGGTGTCAATATATTACTGTCAGTGTGAGGTGTCAATATATTACTGTCAGTGTGAGGGGTCAACATATTACTGTCAGTGAATGAGGTGTCAATACATTACTGTCAGTGTGAGGTGTCAATATACTACTGTCAGTGTGTGAAGTGTCAATATATTACTGTCAATGTGTAAGGTGTCAATATATTACTGTCAGTGTGAGGTGTCAATATATTACTGTCAGTGTGAGGTGTAAATATATTACTGTCAATGTGTGAGGTGTCAATATATTACTGTCAGTGTGTGAGGAGTCAATATATTTCTGTCAGTGTGTGAGAGTCAATATATTACTGTCAGTGTGTGAGGTGTCAATATATTACAGTCAGTGTGTGAGATGACAATATATTACTGTCAGTGTGTGGTGTCAATATGTTACTGTCAGTGTGAGGTGTCAATATATTACTGTCAGTGTATGAGTTGTCAATATATTACTGTCAGTGTGTGAGGTGTCAATGTATTACTGTCAGTGTCAGGTGTCAATATATTACTGTCAGTGAGTGAGGTGTCAATATATTACTGTCAGTGAGTGAGATGTCAATATATTACTGTCAGTGTTTGAGGTCTCAATATATTACTGTCAGTGTGAGGAGTCAATATATTACTGTCAGTGAGTGAGTTGTCAATATATAACTGTCAGTGTGAGGTGTCAATATATTACTGTGAGTGTGTGAGAGTCAATATATTACTGTCAGTGTGTGAGGTGTCAATACATTACTGTCAGTGTGAGGTGTCAATATATTACTGTCATTGTGTGAGGTGTCAATATATTACTGCCACTGTGTGAGGAGCTAATGTACTACTGTCAGTGTGAGGCGTCAATAGATTACTGTCATTGTGAGGTGTCGATATATTACTGTCAGTGTGTGAGGTGTCAATATATTACTGTCAGTGTGAGGTGTCAATATATTACTGTCATTGTGTGTGGTGTCAATATATTACTGTCAGTGTGTGAGGTGTCAATATATTACTGTCAGTGTGAGGTGTCGATATATTACTGTCAGTGTATGAGGTGTCAATATATTACTGTCAATGTGTGAGGTGTCAATATATTACTGCCATTGTGTGTGGTGTCAATATATTACTGTAAGTGTGTGAGGTGTCAATGTATTACTGTCAGTGTGTGAGGTGTCAATATATTACTGTCAGTGTGTGTGGTGTCAATATATTACTGTCAGTGTGTGAGGAGTCAATATATTACTGTTAGTGTGAGGTGTCAATATATTACTGTCAGTGTGTGAGGTGCCAATATATTACTGTCAGTGAGTGAGGTGTCAATATATTACTGTCAGTGTATGAGGTGTCAATATATTACTGTCAGTGTGTGAGGTGTCAATATATTACTGTCAGTGTGTGAGGTGTCAAAATAATACTGTCAGTGTGTGAGGTGGCAATATATTACTCTCAGTGTGAGGTGTCAATATATTACTGTCAGTGTATGAGGAGTCAATATATTACTGTCAGTGTGTGAGGAGTCAATATATTACTGTCAGTGTGTGAGGTGTCAATATATTACTGTCAGTGTGTGAGGTGTGAATATATTACTGTCAGTGTGAGAGTCAATACATTACTGTCAGTGTGAGAGTCAATATATTACTGTCAGTGTGTGAGGTGTCAATATACTCCTGTCAGTGAGTGAGGAGTCAATATATTACTGTCAGTGTGTGGGGTGTCAATATATTACTGTCAGTGTGAGGTGTCAATATATTACTGTCAGTGTGTGAGGTGTCAATATATTACTGTCAGTGTGTGAGGAGTCAATATATTACTGTCATTGTGTGTGGTGTCAATATATTATTGTCAGTGTGAGGTGTCAATATATTACTGTCAGTGTGTGAGGAGCTAATATATTACTGTCAGTGTGTGAGGTGTCAATATATTACTGTCAGTGTGTGAGGAGTCAATATATTACTGTCATTTTGTGTGGTGACAATATATTACTGTCAGTGTCAGATGTCAATATATTACTGCCATTGTGTGTGGAGTCAATATATTACTGTCAGTGTGTGAGGTGTCAATATATTACTGTCAGTGTGTGGTGTCACTATATTACTGTCAGTGTGTGAGGTGTCAATATATTACTGTCATTGTGTGAGGTGTCAATATATTACTGTCAGTGTGTCAGGTGTCATATATTATTGTCAGTGAGTGAGTTGTCAATATATTACTGTCAGTGTGAGGTGTCAATATATTACTGACAGTGTGTGAGTGTCAATATATTACTGTCAGTGTGTGAGGTGTCAATACATTACTGTCAGTGTGAGGTGTCAATATATTACTCTCAGTGTGTGAGGAGTCAATATATTACTGTCACTGTGTGAGGAGTCAATATCTTTCTGTCAGTGTGAGGCGTCAATATTTTACAGTCAGTGTGAGGTGTCGATATATTACTGTCAATGTGTGAGGGGTCAATATATTACTGTCAGTGTGTGAGGAGTCAATATGTTACTGTCAGTGTGTGAGGGGTCAATATATTACTCTCAGTGTCTGAGGAGTCAATATATTACTGTCAGTGTGTGAGGAGTCAATATATTACTGTCAGTGTGAGGCGTCAATATATTACTGTCAGTGTGAGGTGTCGATATATTACTGTCAGTGTGTGAGGGGTGAATATATTACTGTCAGTGTGTGAGGATTCAATATATTACTGTCACTGTGTGAGGAGTCAATATATTACTGTCAGTGTGAGGCGTCAATATATTACTGTCAGTGTGAGGTGTCGATATATTACTGTCAGTGTGTGAGGTGTCAATATATTACTGTCACTGTGTGAGGAGTCAATATATTAGTGTCAGTGTGTGAGGTGTCAATATATTACTGTCACTGTGTGAGGAGTCAATATATTACTGTCAGTGTGAGGCGTCAATATATTACTGTCAGTGTGAGGTGTCGATATATTACTGTCAGTGTGTGAGGGGTCAATATATTACTGTCAGTGTGTGAGGAGTCAATATATTACTGTCAGTGTGTGAGGGGTCAATATATTACTGTCAGTGTGTGAGGAGTCAATATATTACTGTCACTGTGTGAGGAGTCAATATATTACTGCCAGTGTGAGGCGTCAATATATTACTGTCAGTGTGAGGAGTCAATATATTACTGTCAGTGTGTGAGGTGTCAATATATTACTGTCAGTGTGAGGTGTCAATATATTACTGTCAGTGTGTGAGAGTCAATATATTACCATCAGTATGTGAGATGTCAATACATTACTGTCAGTGTGTGAGGTGTCAATATATTACTGTCAGTGTGTGAGGTGTCAATATATTACTGTCAGTGTGTGAGGTGTCAATATATTACTGTCAGTGTGAGGTGTCAAAAAATCACTGTCAGTGTGTGAGGTGTCAGTATATTACTGTGAGTGAGAGGTGTCAATATATTACTGTCAGTGTGTGAGGTGTCAATATATTACTGTCAGTGTGAGGTGTCAATATATTACTGTCAGTGTGTGAGGTGTCAATATATTACTGTCAGTGTGAGGTGTCAATATATTACTGTCAGTGTGAGGGGTCAACATATTACTGTCAGTGAATGAGGTGTCAATACATTACTGTCAGTGTGAGGTGTCAATATACTACTGTCAGTGTGTGAGGTGTCAATATATTACTGTCAATGTGTAAGGTGTCAATATATTACTGTCAGTGTGAGGTGTCAATATATTACTGTCAGTGTGAGGTGTAAATATATTACTGTCAATGTGTGAGGTGTCAATATATTACTGTCAGTGTGAGGTGTCAATATATTACTGTCAGTGTGAGGAGTCAATATATTACTGTCAGTGAGTGAGTTGTCAATATATAACTGTCAGTGTGAGGTGTCAATATATTACTGTGAGTGTGTGAGAGTCAATATATTACTGTCAGTGTGTGAGGTGTCAATACATTACTGTCAGTGTGAGGTGTCAATATATTACTGTCATTGTGTGAGGTGTCAATATATTACTGTCACTGTGTGAGGAGCTAATGTACTACTGTCAGTGTGAGGCGTCAATAGATTACTGTCATTGTGAGGTGTCGATATATTACTGTCAGTGTGTGAGGTGTCAATATATTACTGTCAGTGTGAGGTGTCAATATATTACTGTCATTGTGTGTGGTGTCAATATATTACTGTCAGTGTGTGAGGTGTCAATATATTACTGTCAGTGTGAGGTGTCGATATATTACTGTCAGTGTATGAGGTGTCAATATATTACTGTCAATGTGTGAGGTGTCAATATATTACTGCCATTGTGTGTGGTGTCAATATATTACTGTAAGTGTGTGAGGTGTCAATGTATTACTGTCAGTGTGTGAGGTGTCAATATATTACTGTCAGTGTGTGTGGTGTCAATATATTACTGTCAGTGTGTGAGGAGTCAATATATTACTGTTAGTGTGAGGTGTCAATATATTACTGTCAGTGTGTGAGGTGCCAATATATTACTGTCAGTGAGTGAGGTGTCAATATATTACTGTCAGTGTATGAGGTGTCAATATATTACTGTCAGTGTGTGAGGTGTCAATATATTACTGTCAGTGTGAGGTGTCAATATATTACTTTCAGTGTGTGAGGTGTCAAAATAATACTGTCAGTGTGTGAGGTGGCAATATATTACTCTCAGTGTGAGGTGTCAATATATTACTGTCAGTGTATGAGGAGTCAATATATTACTGTCAGTGTGTGAGGAGTCAATATATTACTGTCAGTGTGTGAGGTGTCAATATATTACTGTCAGTGTGTGAGGTGTGAATATATTACTGTCAGTGTGAGAGTCAATATATTACTGTCAGTGTGAGAGTCAATATATTACTGTCAGTGTGTGAGGTGTCAATATACTCCTGTCAGTGAGTGAGGAGTCAATATATTACTGTCAGTGTGTGGGGTGTCAATATATTACTGTCAGTGTGAGGTGTCAATATATTACTGTCAGTGTGTGAGGTGTCAATATATTACTGTCAGTGTGTGAGGAGTCAATATATTACTGTCATTGTGTGTGGTGTCAATATATTATTGTCAGTGTGAGGTGTCAATATATTACTGTCAGTGTGTGAGGAGCTAATATATTACTGTCAGTGTGTGAGGTGTCAATATATTACTGTCAGTGTGTGAGGAGTCAATATATTACTGTCATTTTGTGTGGTGACAATATATTACTGTCAGTGTCAGATGTCAATATATTACTGCCATTGTGTGTGGAGTCAATATATTACTGTCAGTGTGTGAGGTGTCAATATATTACTGTCAGTGTGTGGTGTCACTTTTTTACTGTCAGTGTGTGAGGTGTCAATATATTACTGTCACTGTGTGAGGAGTCAATATATTACTGTCAGTGTGAGGCGTCAATATATTACTGTCAGTGTGAGGTGTCGATATATTACTGTCAGTGTGTGAGGTGTCAATATATTACTGTCACTGTGTGAGGAGTCAATATATTAGTGTCAGTGTGTGAGGTGTCAATATATTACTGTCACTGTGTGAGGAGTCAATATATTACTGTCAGTGTGAGGCGTCAATATATTACTGTCAGTGTGAGGTGTCGATATATTACTGTCAGTGTGTGAGGGGTCAATATATTACTGTCAGTGTGTGAGGAGTCAATATATTACTGTCACTGTGTGAGGAGTCAATATATTACTGCCAGTGTGAGGCGTCAATATATTACTGTCAGTGTGAGGAGTCAATATATTACTGTCAGTGTGTGAGGTGTCAATATATTACTGTCAGTGTGAGGTGTCAATATATTACTGTCAGTGTGTGAGAGTCAATATATTACCATCAGTATGTGAGATGTCAATACATTACTGTCAGTGTGTGAGGTGTCAATATATTACTGTCAGTGTGTGAGGTGTCAATATATTACTGTCAGTGTGTGAGGTGTCAAAATATTACTGTCAGTGTGAGGTGTCAAAAAATCACTGTCAGTGTGTGAGGTGTCAGTATATTACTGTGAGTGAGAGGTGTCAATATATTACTGTCAGTGTGTGAGGTGTCAATATATTACTGTCAGTGTGAGGTGTCAATATATTACTGTCAGTGTGTGAGGTGTCAATATATTACTGTCAGTGTGAGGTGTCAATATATTACTGTCAGTGTGAGGGGTCAACATATTACTGTCAGTGAATGAGGTGTCAATACATTACTGTCAGTGTGAGGTGTCAATATACTACTGTCAGTGTGTGAGGTGTCAATATATTACTGTCAATGTGTAAGCTGTCAATATATTACTGTCAGTGTGAGGTGTCAATATATTACTGTCAGTGTGAGGTGTAAATATATTACTGTCAATGTGTGAGGTGTCAATATATTACTGTCAGTGTGAGGTGTCAATATATTACTGTCAGTGTGTGAGGTGTCAATATATTACTGTCAGTGTGAGGTGTCAATATATTACTGTCAGTGTGAGGAGTCAATATATTACTGTCAGTGAGTGAGTTGTCAATATATAACTGTCAGTGTGAGGTGTCAATATATTACTGTGAGTGTGTGAGAGTCAATATATTACTGTCAGTGTGTGAGGTGTCAATACATTACTGTCAGTGTGAGGTGTCAATATATTACTGTCATTGTGTGAGGTGTCAATATATTACTGTCACTGTGTGAGGAGCTAATGTACTACTGTCAGTGTGAGGCGTCAATAGATTACTGTCATTGTGAGGTGTCGATATATTACTGTCAGTGTGTGAGGTGTCAATATATTACTGTCAGTGTGAGGTGTCAATATATTACTGTCATTGTGTGTGGTGTCAATATATTACTGTCAGTGTGTGAGGTGTCAATATATTACTGTCAGTGTGAGGTGTCGATATATTACTGTCAGTGTATGAGGTGTCAATATATTACTGTCAATGTGTGAGGTGTCAATATATTACTGCCATTGTGTGTGGTGTCAATATATTACTGTAAGTGTGTGAGGTGTCAATGTATTACTGTCAGTGTGTGAGGTGTCAATATATTACTGTCAGTGTGTGTGGTGTCAATATATTACTGTCAGTGTGTGAGGAGTCAATATATTACTGTTAGTGTGAGGTGTCAATATATTACTGTCAGTGTGTGAGGTGCCAATATATTACTGTCAGTGAGTGAGGTGTCAATATATTACTGTCAGTGTATGAGGTGTCAATATATTACTGTCAGTGTGTGAGGTGTCAATATATTACTGTCAGTGTGAGGTGTCAATATATTACTTTCAGTGTGTGAGGTGTCAAAATAATACTGTCAGTGTGTGAGGTGGCAATATATTACTCTCAGTGTGAGGTGTCAATATATTACTGTCAGTGTATGAGGAGTCAATATATTACTGTCAGTGTGTGAGGAGTCAATATATTACTGTCAGTGTGTGAGGTGTCAATATATTACTGTCAGTGTGTGAGGTGTGAATATATTACTGTCAGTGTGAGAGTCAATATATTACTGTCAGTGTGAGAGTCAATATATTACTGTCAGTGTGTGAGGTGTCAATATACTCCTGTCAGTGAGTGAGGAGTCAATATATTACTGTCAGTGTGTGGGGTGTCAATATATTACTGTCAGTGTGAGGTGTCAATATATTACTGTCAGTGTGTGAGGTGTCAATATATTACTGTCAGTGTGTGAGGAGTCAATATATTACTGTCATTGTGTGTGGTGTCAATATATTATTGTCAGTGTGAGGTGTCAATATATTACTGTCAGTGTGTGAGGAGCTAATATATTACTGTCAGTGTGTGAGGTGTCAATATATTACTGTCAGTGTGTGAGGAGTCAATATATTACTGTCATTTTGTGTGGTGACAATATATTACTGTCAGTGTCAGATGTCAATATATTACTGCCATTGTGTGTGGAGTCAATATATTACTGTCAGTGTGTGAGGTGTCAATATATTACTGTCAGTGTGTGGTGTCACTTTTTTACTGTCAGTGTGTGAGGTGTCAATATATTACTGTCATTGTGTGAGGTGTCAATATATTACTGTCAGTGTGTCAGGTGTCATATATTATTGTCAGTGAGTGAGTTGTCAATATATTACTGTCAGTGTGAGGTGTCAATATATTACTGACAGTGTGTGAGTGTCAATATATTACTGTCAGTGTGTGAGGTGTCAATACATTACTGTCAGTGTGAGGTGTCAATATATTACTGTCAGTGTGTGAGGTGTCAATATATTACTGTCACTGTGTGAGGAGTCAATATCTTACTGTCAGTGTGAGGCGTCAATATATTACTGTCAGTGTGAGGTGTCGATATATTACTGTCAATGTGTGAGGGGTCAATATATTACTGTCAGTGTGTGAGGAGTCAAAATGTTACTGTCAGTGAGTGAGGGGTCAATATATTACTCTCAGTGTGTGAGGAGTCAATATATTACTGTCAGTGTGTGAGGAGTCAATATATTACTGTCAGTGTGAGGTGTCGATATATTACTGTCAGTGTGTGAGGTGTCAATATATTACTGTCAGTGTGTGAGGTGTCAATATATTACTGTCACTGTGTGAGGAGCCAAAATATTACTGTCAGTGTGTGAGGATTCAATATATTACTGTCACTGTGTGAGGAGTCAATATATTACTGTCAGTGTGAGGTGTCGATATATTACTGTCAGTGTGTGAGGAGTCAATATATTACTGTCTCTGTGTGAGGAGTCAATATATTACTGTCAGTGTGAGGCGTCAATATATTACTGTCAGTGAGAGGTGTCGATATACTACTGTCAGTGTGTGAGGTGTCAATATATTACTGTCAGCGTGTGAGGTGTCAATATATTACTGTCAGTGTGTGAGGTGGCAATATATTACGGTCAGTGTGAGATGTCAATATATTACTGTCAGTGTGTGAGGAGTCAATATATTACTGTCAGTGTGTGAGGAGTCAATATATTACTGTCAGTGCGTGAGGTGCCAATATATTACTGTCAGTGTGAGTTGTCAATATATTACTGTCAGTGTGAGGAGTCAATATATTACTGTCAGTGTGTGAGGTGTCAATATATTACTGTCAGTGTGTGAGGTGTGAATATATTACTGTCAGTGTGAGAGTCAATATATTACTGTCAGTGTGAGAGTCAATATATTACTGTCAGTGTGTGAGGTGTCAATATATTACTGTCAGTGTGTGAGGTTTCAATATATTACTGTCAGTGTGTGAGGTGTCAATATATTACTGTCAGTGTGTGGGGTGTCAATATATTATTGTCAGTGTGTGAGGTGTCAATATATTACTGTCAGTGTGTGAGGTGTCAATATATTACTGTCATTGTGTGTGGTGTCAATATATTACTGTCAGTGTGTGAGGTGTCAATATATTACTGTCAGTGTGAGGAGTCAATATATTACTGTCAGTGTGTGAGGTGTCAATATATTACTGTCAGTGTGTGAGGTGTCAATATATTACTGTCAGTGTGCGAGGTGGCAATATATTACGGTCAGTGCGAGGTGTCAATATATTACTGTCAGTGTGTGAGGAGTCAATATATTACTGTCAGTGTGTGAGGAGTCAATATATTACTGTCAGTGTGTGAGGTGTCAATATATTACTGTCAGTGTGTGAGGTGTCAATATATTACTGTCAGTGCGTGAGGTGTCAATATATTACTGTCAGTGTGTGAGGTGTCACTATATTACTGTCAGTGTGTGAGGTGCCAATATATTACTGTCAGTGTGAGGTGTCAATATATTACTGTCAGTGTGAGGAGTCAATAGGTAACTGTCAGTGTGGGAGGTGTCAATATATTACTGTCAGTGTGTGAGGTGTGAATATATTACTGTCAGTGTGAGAGTCAATATATGACTGTCAGTGTGAGAGTCAATATATTACTGTCAGTGTGTGAGGTGTCAATATATTACTGTCAGTGTGTGACGTGTTAATATATTACTGTCAGTGTGTGAGGTGTCAATATATTACTGTCAGTGTGAGGAGTCAATATATTACTGTCAGTGTGTGAGGTGTCAATATATTATTGTCAGTGTGTGAGGTGTCAATATATTACTGTCAGTGTGTGAGGTGTCAATATATTACTGTCATTGTGTGTGGTGTCAATATATTACTGTCAGTGTGTGAGGTGTCAATATATTACTGTCAGTGTGAGGTGTCAATATATTACTGTCAGTGTGAGGAGTCAATATATTACTGTCAGTGTGTGAGGTGTCAATATATTACTGTCAGTGTGAGGTGTCAATATATTACTGTCAGTGTGTGAGAGTCAATATATTACTGTCAGTGTGTGAGGTGTCAATATATTACTGTCAGTGTGTGAGGTGTCAATATATTACTGTCAGTGTGAGGTGTCAAAAAATTACTGTCAGTGTGTGAGGTGTCAATATATTACTGTCAGTGTGAGGTGTCAATATATTACTGTCAGTGTGAGGTGTCAATATATTACTGCTAGTGTGTGAGATGTCAATATATTACTGTCAGTGAGTGAGTTGTCAATATATTACTGTCAGTGTGTGAGGTGTCAATATATTACTGTCATTGTGAGGTGTCAATATATTACTGTCAGTGTGTGAGGTGTCAATATATTACTGTCAGTGTGTGAGGTGTCAATGTTTTACTGTCAGTGTGAGGTGTCAATATATTACTGTCAGTGAGTGAGGTGTCAATATATTATTGTCAGTGTTTGAGGTGTCAATATATTACTGTCAGTGTGTGAGGTGTGAATATATTACTGTCACTGTGAGAGTCAATATATTACTGTCAGTGTGAGAGTCAATATATTACTGTCAGTGTGTGAGGTGTCAATATATTACTGTCAGTGTGTGAGGTGTCAATATATTACTGTCAGTGTGTGAGGTGTCAATATATTACTGTCAGTGTGAGGAGTCAATATATTACTGTCAGTGTGTGAGGTGTCAATATATTACTGTCATTGTGTGTGGTGTCAATATATTACTGTCAGTGTGTGAGGTGTCAATATATTACTGTCAGTGTGAGGTGTCGATATATTACTGTCAATGTGTGAGGGGTCAATATATTACTGTCAGTGTGTGAGGTGTCAATATATTACTGTCAGTGTGAGGTGTCAATATATTACTGTCAGTGAGAGGTGTCGATATACTACTGTCAGTGTGTGAGGTGTCAATATATTACTGTCAGCGTGTGAGGTGTCAATATATTACTGTCAGTGTGTGAGGTGGCAATATATTACGGTCAGTGTGAGATGTCAATATATTACTGTCAGTGTGTGAGGAGTCAATATATTACTGTCAGTGTGTGAGGAGTCAATATATTACTGTCAGTGCGTGAGGTGCCAATATATTACTGTCAGTGTGAGTTGTCAATATATTACTGTCAGTGTGAGGAGTCAATATATTACTGTCAGTGTGTGAGGTGTCAATATATTACTGTCAGTGTGTGAGGTGTGAATATATTACTGTCAGTGTGAGAGTCAATATATTACTGTCAGTGTGAGAGTCAATATATTACTGTCAGTGTGTGAGGTGTCAATATATTACTGTCAGTGTGTGAGGTTTCAATATATTACTGTCAGTGTGTGAGGTGTCAATATATTACTGTCAGTGTGTGGGGTGTCAATATATTATTGTCAGTGTGTGAGGTGTCAATATATTACTGTCAGTGTGTGAGGTGTCAATATATTACTGTCATTGTGTGTGGTGTCAATATATTACTGTCAGTGTGTGAGGTGTCAATATATTACTGTCAGTGTGAGGAGTCAATATATTACTGTCAGTGTGTGAGGTGTCAATATATTACTGTCAGTGTGTGAGGTGTCAATATATTACTGTCAGTGTGCGAGGTGGCAATATATTACGGTCAGTGCGAGGTGTCAATATATTACTGTCAGTGTGTGAGGAGTCAATATATTACTGTCAGTGTGTGAGGAGTCAATATATTACTGTCAGTGTGTGAGGTGTCAATATATTACTGTCAGTGTGTGAGGTGTCAATATATTACTGTCAGTGCGTGAGGTGTCAATATATTACTGTCAGTGTGTGAGGTGTCACTATATTACTGTCAGTGTGTGAGGTGCCAATATATTACTGTCAGTGTGAGGTGTCAATATATTACTGTCAGTGTGAGGAGTCAATAGGTAACTGTCAGTGTGGGAGGTGTCAATATATTACTGTCAGTGTGTGAGGTGTGAATATATTACTGTCAGTGTGAGAGTCAATATATGACTGTCAGTGTGAGAGTCAATATATTACTGTCAGTGTGTGAGGTGTCAATATATTACTGTCAGTGTGTGACGTGTTAATATATTACTGTCAGTGTGTGAGGTGTCAATATATTACTGTCAGTGTGAGGAGTCAATATATTACTGTCAGTGTGTGAGGTGTCAATATATTATTGTCAGTGTGTGAGGTGTCAATATATTACTGTCAGTGTGTGAGGTGTCAATATATTACTGTCATTGTGTGTGGTGTCAATATATTACTGTCAGTGTGTGAGGTGTCAATATATTACTGTCAGTGTGAGGTGTCAATATATTACTGTCAGTGTGAGGAGTCAATATATTACTGTCAGTGTGTGAGGTGTCAATATATTACTGTCAGTGTGAGGTGTCAATATATTACTGTCAGTGTGTGAGAGTCAATATATTACTGTCAGTGTGTGAGGTGTCAATATATTACTGTCAGTGTGTGAGGTGTCAATATATTACTGTCAGTGTGAGGTGTCAAAAAATTACTGTCAGTGTGTGAGGTGTCAATATATTACTGTCAGTGTGAGGTGTCAATATATTACTGTCAGTGTGAGGTGTCAATATATTACTGCTAGTGTGTGAGATGTCAATATATTACTGTCAGTGAGTGAGTTGTCAATATATTACTGTCAGTGTGTGAGGTGTCAATATATTACTGTCATTGTGAGGTGTCAATATATTACTGTCAGTGTGTGAGGTGTCAATATATTACTGTCAGTGTGTGAGGTGTCAATGTTTTACTGTCAGTGTGAGGTGTCAATATATTACTGTCAGTGAGTGAGGTGTCAATATATTATTGTCAGTGTTTGAGGTGTCAATATATTACTGTCAGTGTGTGAGGTGTGAATATATTACTGTCACTGTGAGAGTCAATATATTACTGTCAGTGTGAGAGTCAATATATTACTGTCAGTGTGTGAGGTGTCAATATATTACTGTCAGTGTGTGAGGTGTCAATATATTACTGTCAGTGTGTGAGGTGTCAATATATTACTGTCAGTGTGAGGAGTCAATATATTACTGTCAGTGTGTGAGGTGTCAATATATTACTGTCATTGTGTGTGGTGTCAATATATTACTGTCAGTGTGTGAGGTGTCAATATATTACTGTCAGTGTGAGGTGTCGATATATTACTGTCAATGTGTGAGGGGTCAATATATTACTGTCAGTGTGTGAGGTGTCAATATATTACTGTCAGTGTGAGGTGTCAATATATTACTGTCAGTGTGTGAGAGTCAATATATTACTGTCAGTGTGTGAGGTGTCAATATATTACTGTCAGTGTGTGAGGTGTCAATATATTACTGTCAGTGTGAGGTGTCAAAAAATTACTGTCAGTGTGTGAGGTGTCAATATATTACTGTCAGTGTGAGGTGTCAATATATTACTGTCAGTGTGAGGTGTCAATATATTACTGCTAGTGTGTGAGATGTCAATATATTACTGTCAGTGAGTGAGTTGTCAATATATTACTGTCAGTGTGTGAGGTGTCAATATATTACTGTCATTGTGAGGTGTCAATATATTACTGTCAGTGTGTGAGGTGTCAATATATTACTGTCAGTGTGTGAGGTGTCAATGTTTTACTGTCAGTGTGAGGTGTCAATATATTACTGTCAGTGAGTGAGGTGTCAATATATTATTGTCAGTGTTTGAGGTGTCAATATATTACTGTCAGTGTGTGAGGTGTGAATATATTACTGTCACTGTGAGAGTCAATATATTACTGTCAGTGTGAGAGTCAATATATTACTGTCAGTGTGTGAGGTGTCAATATATTACTGTCAGTGTGTGAGGTGTCAATATATTACTGTCAGTGTGTGAGGTGTCAATATATTACTGTCAGTGTGAGGAGTCAATATATTACTGTCAGTGTGTGGGGTGTCAATATATTATTGTCAGTGTGTGAGGTGTCAATATATTACTGTCAGTGTGTGAGGTGTCAATATATTACTGTCATTGTGTGTGGTGTCAATATATTACTGTCAGTGTGTGAGGTGTCAATATATTACTGTCAGTGTGAGGTGTCGATATATTACTGTCAATGTGTGAGGGGTCAATATATTACTGTCAGTGAGTGAGTTGTCAATATATTACTGTCAGTGTGTGAGGTGTCAATATATTACTGTCATTGTGAGGTGTCAATATATTACTGTCAGTGTGTGAGGTGTCAATATATTACTGTCAGTGTGTGAGGTGTCAATGTTTTACTGTCAGTGTGAGGTGTCAATATATTACTGTCAGTGAGTGAGGTGTCAATATATTATTGTCAGTGTTTGAGGTGTCAATATATTACTGTCAGTGTGTGAGGTGTGAATATATTACTGTCACTGTGAGAGTCAATATATTACTGTCAGTGTGAGAGTCAATATATTACTGTCAGTGTGTGAGGTGTCAATATATTACTGTCAGTGTGTGAGGTGTCAATATATTACTGTCAGTGTGTGAGGTGTCAATATATTACTGTCAGTGTGAGGAGTCAATATATTACTGTCAGTGTGTGAGGTGTCAATATATTACTGTCATTGTGTGTGGTGTCAATATATTACTGTCAGTGTGTGAGGTGTCAATATATTACTGTCAGTGTGAGGTGTCGATATATTACTGTCAATGTGTGAGGGGTCAATATATTACTGTCAGTGTGTGAGGTGTCAATATATTACTGTCAGTGTGAGGTGTCAATATATTACTGTCAGTGAGAGGTGTCGATATACTACTGTCAGTGTGTGAGGTGTCAATATATTACTGTCAGCGTGTGAGGTGTCAATATATTACTGTCAGTGTGTGAGGTGGCAATATATTACGGTCAGTGTGAGATGTCAATATATTACTGTCAGTGTGTGAGGAGTCAATATATTACTGTCAGTGTGTGAGGAGTCAATATATTACTGTCAGTGCGTGAGGTGCCAATATATTACTGTCAGTGTGAGTTGTCAATATATTACTGTCAGTGTGAGGAGTCAATATATTACTGTCAGTGTGTGAGGTGTCAATATATTACTGTCAGTGTGTGAGGTGTGAATATATTACTGTCAGTGTGAGAGTCAATATATTACTGTCAGTGTGAGAGTCAATATATTACTGTCAGTGTGTGAGGTGTCAATATATTACTGTCAGTGTGTGAGGTTTCAATATATTACTGTCAGTGTGTGAGGTGTCAATATATTACTGTCAGTGTGTGGGGTGTCAATATATTATTGTCAGTGTGTGAGGTGTCAATATATTACTGTCAGTGTGTGAGGTGTCAATATATTACTGTCATTGTGTGTGGTGTCAATATATTACTGTCAGTGTGTGAGGTGTCAATATATTACTGTCAGTGTGAGGAGTCAATATATTACTGTCAGTGTGTGAGGTGTCAATATATTACTGTCAGTGTGTGAGGTGTCAATATATTACTGTCAGTGTGCGAGGTGGCAATATATTACGGTCAGTGCGAGGTGTCAATATATTACTGTCAGTGTGTGAGGAGTCAATATATTACTGTCAGTGTGTGAGGAGTCAATATATTACTGTCAGTGTGTGAGGTGTCAATATATTACTGTCAGTGTGTGAGGTGTCAATATATTACTGTCAGTGCGTGAGGTGTCAATATATTACTGTCAGTGTGTGAGGTGTCACTATATTACTGTCAGTGTGTGAGGTGCCAATATATTACTGTCAGTGTGAGGTGTCAATATATTACTGTCAGTGTGAGGAGTCAATAGGTAACTGTCAGTGTGGGAGGTGTCAATATATTACTGTCAGTGTGTGAGGTGTGAATATATTACTGTCAGTGTGAGAGTCAATATATGACTGTCAGTGTGAGAGTCAATATATTACTGTCAGTGTGTGAGGTGTCAATATATTACTGTCAGTGTGTGACGTGTTAATATATTACTGTCAGTGTGTGAGGTGTCAATATATTACTGTCAGTGTGAGGAGTCAATATATTACTGTCAGTGTGTGAGGTGTCAATATATTATTGTCAGTGTGTGAGGTGTCAATATATTACTGTCAGTGTGTGAGGTGTCAATATATTACTGTCATTGTGTGTGGTGTCAATATATTACTGTCAGTGTGTGAGGTGTCAATATATTACTGTCAGTGTGAGGTGTCAATATATTACTGTCAGTGTGAGGAGTCAATATATTACTGTCAGTGTGTGAGGTGTCAATATATTACTGTCAGTGTGAGGTGTCAATATATTACTGTCAGTGTGTGAGAGTCAATATATTACTGTCAGTGTGTGAGGTGTCAATATATTACTGTCAGTGTGTGAGGTGTCAATATATTACTGTCAGTGTGAGGTGTCAAAAAATTACTGTCAGTGTGTGAGGTGTCAATATATTACTGTCAGTGTGAGGTGTCAATATATTACTGTCAGTGTGAGGTGTCAATATATTACTGCTAGTGTGTGAGATGTCAATATATTACTGTCAGTGAGTGAGTTGTCAATATATTACTGTCAGTGTGTGAGGTGTCAATATATTACTGTCATTGTGAGGTGTCAATATATTACTGTCAGTGTGTGAGGTGTCAATATATTACTGTCAGTGTGTGAGGTGTCAATGTTTTACTGTCAGTGTGAGGTGTCAATATATTACTGTCAGTGAGTGAGGTGTCAATATATTATTGTCAGTGTTTGAGGTGTCAATATATTACTGTCAGTGTGTGAGGTGTGAATATATTACTGTCACTGTGAGAGTCAATATATTACTGTCAGTGTGAGAGTCAATATATTACTGTCAGTGTGTGAGGTGTCAATATATTACTGTCAGTGTGTGAGGTGTCAATATATTACTGTCAGTGTGTGAGGTGTCAATATATTACTGTCAGTGTGAGGAGTCAATATATTACTGTCAGTGTGTGAGGTGTCAATATATTACTGTCATTGTGTGTGGTGTCAATATATTACTGTCAGTGTGTGAGGTGTCAATATATTACTGTCAGTGTGAGGTGTCGATATATTACTGTCAATGTGTGAGGGGTCAATATATTACTGTCAGTGTGTGAGGTGTCAATATATTACTGTCAGTGTGAGGTGTCAATATATTACTGTCAGTGTGTGAGAGTCAATATATTACTGTCAGTGTGTGAGGTGTCAATATATTACTGTCAGTGTGTGAGGTGTCAATATATTACTGTCAGTGTGAGGTGTCAAAAAATTACTGTCAGTGTGTGAGGTGTCAATATATTACTGTCAGTGTGAGGTGTCAATATATTACTGTCAGTGTGAGGTGTCAATATATTACTGCTAGTGTGTGAGATGTCAATATATTACTGTCAGTGAGTGAGTTGTCAATATATTACTGTCAGTGTGTGAGGTGTCAATATATTACTGTCATTGTGAGGTGTCAATATATTACTGTCAGTGTGTGAGGTGTCAATATATTACTGTCAGTGTGTGAGGTGTCAATGTTTTACTGTCAGTGTGAGGTGTCAATATATTACTGTCAGTGAGTGAGGTGTCAATATATTATTGTCAGTGTTTGAGGTGTCAATATATTACTGTCAGTGTGTGAGGTGTGAATATATTACTGTCACTGTGAGAGTCAATATATTACTGTCAGTGTGAGAGTCAATATATTACTGTCAGTGTGTGAGGTGTCAATATATTACTGTCAGTGTGTGAGGTGTCAATATATTACTGTCAGTGTGTGAGGTGTCAATATATTACTGTCAGTGTGAGGAGTCAATATATTACTGTCAGTGTGTGGGGTGTCAATATATTATTGTCAGTGTGTGAGGTGTCAATATATTACTGTCAGTGTGTGAGGTGTCAATATATTACTGTCATTGTGTGTGGTGTCAATATATTACTGTCAGTGTGTGAGGTGTCAATATATTACTGTCAGTGTGAGGTGTCGATATATTACTGTCAATGTGTGAGGGGTCAATATATTACTGTCAGTGTGTGAGGTGTCAATATATTACTGTCAGTGTGTGAGGTGTCAATATATTACTGTCAGTGCGTGAGGTGTCAATATATTACTTGCAGTGTGTGAGGTGCCAATATATTACTGTCAGTGTGTGAGGTGTCAATATATTACTGTCAGTGTGAGAGTCAATATATTACTGTCAGTGTGAGAGTCAATATATTACTGTCAGTGTGTGAGGTGTCAATATATTACTGTCAGTGTGTGACGTGTCAATATATTACTGTCAGTGTGTGAGGTGTCAATATATTACTGTCAGTGTGAGGAGTCAATATATTACTGTCAGTGTGTGAGGTGTCAATATATTATTGTCAATGTGAGAGGTGTCAATATATTACTGTCAGCATGTGAGGTGTCAATATATTACTGTCAGTGTGAGGTGTCAATATATTACTCTCAGTGTGTGAGGTGTCAATATATTACTGGCAGTGTGTGAGGTGTCAATATATTACTGTCAGTGAGTGAGGAGTTAATATATTACTGTCAGTGTGTGAGGTGTCAATATATTACTGTCAGTGAGTGAGGAGTCAATATATTACTGACAGTCTGTGAGGTGCCAATATATTACTATCAGTGTGTGAGGTGTCAATATATTACTGTCAGTGTGTGAGGTGTCAATATATTACTGTCAGTGTGTGAGGTGTCAATATATTACTGTCACTGTGAGGTGTCAATATATTACTGCTAGTGTGTGAGGTGTCAATATATTACTGTCAGTGTGTGAGGTGTCAATGTATTACTGTCAGTGTGAGGTGTCAATATATTACTGTCAGTGAGTGAGGTGTCAATATATTACTGTCAGTGTGTGAGGTGTCAATATATTACTGTCAGTGTGTGAGGTGTCAATATATTACTGTCAGTGTTTGAGGTGTCAATATATTACTGTCAGTGTGTGAGGTGTCAATATATTACTGTCAGTGAGTGAGTTGTCAATATATTACTGTCAGTGTGTGAGAGTCAATATATTACTGTCAGTGTGTGAGGTGTCAATATATTACTGTTAGTGTGAGGCGTCAAATATTACTGTCAGTGTGAGGTGTCGATATATTACTGTCAGTGTGTGAGGGGTCAATATATTACTGTCACTGTGTGAGGAGTCAATATATTACTGTCAGTGTGTGAGGGGTCAATATATTACTGTCACTGTGTGAGGAGTCAATAAATTACTGTCAGTGTGAGGCGTCAATATATTACTGTCAGTGTGAGGTGTCGATATATTACTGTCAGTGTGTGAGGTGTCAATATATTACTGTCAGTTTGTGAGGTGTCAATATATTACTGTCAGTGTGTGAGGTGGCAATATATTACTGTCAGTGTGAGGTGTCAATATATTACTGTCAGTGTGTGAGGAGTCAATATATTACTGTCAGTGTGTGAGGTGTCAATATATTACTGTCAGTGTGTGAGGTGTCAATAAATTACTGTCAGTGTGAGGTGTCATTATATTACTGTCAGTTTCTGAGAGTCAATATATTACTGTCAGAGTGTGAATTGTCAATATATAGCTCTCAGTATGTGAGGTGTCAATATATTACTGTCAGTGTGTGAGGAGTCAATATATTACTGTCTGTGTGAGGTGTCAATATATTACTGTCAGTGTGTGAGGAGTCAATATATTACTGTCAGTGTGTGAGGAGTCAGTATGTAATTGTCAGTGTGTGGAGTCAAAATGTTATTGCCAGTGTTTGAGTGGCAATATATTACTGTCAGTGTGTTGATTCAATAAATTACTGTCAGTGTGTAAGGGTTAATAAATTACTGTCAGTGTGTAAGGGTCAATATATTACTGTTAGTGTGTGAGAGTCAATCTATTACAGTCAGTGAGTGAGGAGTTAATATATTACAGTCATTGAGTGAGGTGTAAATATACTGTCAGTGTGAGGGTCAATATATTACAGTCATTGTATGAGGTGTAAATTTCTTACTGTCAGTATCTGAGAGTCAATATATTACAGCCAGTGTGTGAGTGTCAATATATTACAGTCAGTGTGTGAGGAGTCAAAATTATTATATATTATAAGGGGTTCAAAACTGGCTCGGAGACAGGAGGCAGAGTATAATGGTTGATGGGTGTTTTTGTGACGGGAAGGCTTGTTTCCAGTGGGGTTCCGCAAGGCTCAGTACTATGTTCCTTGCTTTTTGTGGTATATATCAATGATCTAGACTTGAATTTAACTGGTATGATTAAGAAGTTTGCAGATGATACTAAAATCGGCTGTGTGGTTTACACTGAAGAAAGAAGTTATAGATATCAATAAATTGGTCAGGTGGGAAGAACAGTGGCAAATGGAATTCAATCCTGAGAAGTGTGGAGTAATGAATTTGGGGAGAGCTAACAAGGAAAGGGAATATACATTAAATGGTAGGACACTGAGTAGTGTAGAGGAACAAAGGCACATTGGAGTGCATGTCCACAGATCCCTGAAGGTAGCAGGCCAGGTAGATAAGGTGGTTAAGAAGGCATACGAAATTTAATTTGAATTAATTAAAGGCTAAGTCATGGCAGGACAGCTCGGCGCCATGGTATGCTCCTCCTGCACTATGTGGGAAATCAGGGACACTTCCTGTGTCCCTGACAACCATGTGTGTGGGAAGTGTATCCAGCTGCAGCTACTGACAGACCGCATTGCGGTGCTGGATCTGCGAGTGGATACATACGGGAGCATTCGTGATGCTGAGGACATCTTGGATAGCACGTTTAGGGAGTTAATCACACCGCAGGTAAAGGCTGCACAGGCAGGAAGAGAATGGGTGACCACCAGGCAGAGTAGTAGGCACAGGCAGGTAGTGCAGGGGTCCCCTGTGACCATCCCCCTCTCAAACAGATATACCGCTTTGGATATTGGTGAGGGAGATGGCTTATCAGCAGCAGCCAACTTCCTGGCACCATGGGTGGTTCTGCTGCACAGGACGGGAGGAAAATGAATGGGAGAGCTATAGTGATAGGGGATTCTATTGTAAGGGGAATAGATAGGCATTTCTGCGGCCGCAAACAAGACTCCAGGATGGTATGTTGCCTCCCTGGTGCAAGGGTCAAGGATGTCTCGGAGCGGCTACAGAGCATTTTGGAAGGGGAGGGTGAACAGCCAGTTGTCGTGGTGCATATAGGCACCAACGATATAGGTAAAAAATGGGATGAGGTCCTAAAAGTTGAATATAGGGAGTTAGGAGGTAAATTTAAAAATAGGACCTCAAAGGTAGTAATCTCAGGATTGCTACCAGTGCCACGTGCTAGTCAGAGTAGAAATAGAAGGATATTTCAGATGAATACGTGGCTAGAGGAATGGTGCAAGGGGGAGGGATTCAAATTCCTCGGACATTGGAACTGGTTCTGGGGGAGGTGGGACCAGTACAAAACGGACGGGTTGCACCTGGGCAGGACTGGGACCGATGTCCTAGGGGAAGTGTTTGCTAGTGCTGTGGGGGAGGGTTTAAACTAAAATGGCAGGGGGTTGGGAGCCTGTGCAGGGAGACAGAGGAAAGGGAAACAAGGATAGAAGCAAAAGACAGGAGGAGAAAAGCAAAAGTGGCAGTCAGAGTAATCAAGGGTTTAAATCTAACATGGCCACCGTAAATAATAATTCTAAAAGGTCTAAGGGTGTAAAAAAAACAAGCCTGAAGGCTTTGTGTCTTAATACAAGGAGCATTCGTAATAAGGTGGATGAATTAGCTGCGCAAATAGATGTAAACGGATATGATATGATTGGGATTACGGAAACATGGCTCCAGGGTGACCAGGGCTGGGAACTCAACATCCAGGGGTATTCAATATTCAGGAAAGACAGGCAAAAAGGAAAAGGAGGTGGGATAGCATTGCTGGTTAAAGAGGAGATTAACACAATTGTAAGGAAGGATATTAGCTCTGATGATGTAGAATCTGTATGGGTAGAGCTGAGAAATACCAAGGGGCAGAAAACATTAGTGGGAGTTGTATACAGACCCCCAAACAGTAATACCGAGGTTGGGGATGGCATTAAATGGGAAATTAGAGACGCATGCAATAAGGGCACAGCAGTTATCATGGGTGACTTTAAACTAGATATAGATTGGGCTAACCAAATTAGTAACAATACTGTGGCGGAGGAATTCCTGGAGTGTATACGGGATGGGTCCTGGGCCAATATGTCAAGGAACCAACTAGAGATCAGGCCATCTTAGACTGGGTATTATGTAATGAGAAAGGATTAATTAGCAATCTTGTTGTGCGAGGCCCCTCGGGGCGGAGCGATCATAATATGATAGAATTCTTCATTAAGATGGAGAGTGAAGTATTTGACTCAGAGACTAGGGTCCTGAATTTAAATAAAGGAAACTACGATGGTATGAGGCGCGAGTTGGGTAGGATTGATTGGGGAATGTTACTCAAAGGGTTGACGGTGGATAGGCAATGGCAAACATTTAAAGATCGCATGGATGAACTACAGAATTTGTTTATCCCTGTTTGGCATAAAAATAAAACAAAAAAGGTGAATCAACTGTGGCTAACAAGGGAAATTAGGGATAGCATATGATCCAAGGAGAGGACA
The DNA here is from genome assembly GCF_052327205.1 of Somniosus microcephalus. Lineage (NCBI taxonomy): Eukaryota > Metazoa > Chordata > Chondrichthyes > Squaliformes > Somniosidae > Somniosus > Somniosus microcephalus. The sequence continues at coordinate 44,022,619 of NC_141001.1, forward strand.
TATAAATTGTCCAGAAAAAGCAGTAAACCTGAGGATTGGGAGCAGTTTAGGATTCAACAAAGGAGGACAAAGGGATTAATTAAGAGGGGGAAAATAGAGTATGAGAGTAAGCTTGCAGAGAACATAAAAACTGACTGTAAAAGCTTCTATAGATATGTGAAGAGAACAAGATTGGTGAAGTCAAGCGTAGGTCCCTTGCAGTCAGAATCAGGGGAATTTATAATGGGGAACAAAGAAATGGCAGCCCAATTAAATACATACTTTAGGGTCTAATGAGAGGGAGGAACTGAAAGAAATCAGTATTTGTAGGGAAATGGTGATAGGGAAATTTATGGGATTGAAGGCCAATAAATCTCCAGGGCCTGATAATCTACATCCTAGGGTACTTAAGGAAGTGGCCCTAGAAATAGTAGATGCATTGCTGGTTATCTTCCAAAATCCTATAGACTCTGGAACAGTTCCCATGGATTGGAGGGTAGCTAATGTTACCCCACTTGGATAGAGAACTGGTTGGCAGACGGGAAGCAAAGAGCTGGAATAAACGGGTCTTTTTTTTTTCCGAGTGGCGGGCAGTGACTAGTGGGGTACCGCAGGGATCGGTCCCAGGACCCCAGCTATTCACAATATATATTAATGATCTAAACGAGGGAACTAGATGTAATATCTCCAAGTTTGCAGACGACCCAAAGCTGGGTGGGCGTGTGTGCTGTGAGGAGGATGCCGAGAAACTTCAGTATGATTTGGACAGGTTGGGTGATTGGGCAGATGCATGACAGACGCAGTATAATGTGGATAAATGCGAGGTTATCCACTTCGGTGTCAAAAACAGGAAGGCAGATTATTATCTGAACGGCAATAGATTGGGAGAAGGGGAAGTGCAACGAGACCTGGGTGTCCTTGTGCACCAGTCGCTGAAGGTAAGCATGCAGGTGCAACAGGCAGTTAAGAAGGCAAAAAGTATGTTGGCCTTCATAGCGAGAGGGTTTGAGTACAGGAACAAGGATGTCTTGCTGCAGTTGTACAGGGCCTTGGTGAGACCACATCTTGAGTATTGTGTGCAGTTTTGGTCGCCTTATCTGAGCAAGGATGTTCTTGCCATGGAGGGAGTTCAGTGAAGATTCACCAGACTGATACCTGGGATGGCAGGAATGACGTATGAGGAGAGATTGGGTCGATTGGGCTTATACTCGCTGGAGTTTAGAAGAATGAGAGGGGATCTCATTGAAACTTATAACATTCTAACAGGACTAGACAGACTAAATGCAGGAAGGATGTTCCCAATGGCTGGGGAGTCCAGAACCAGGGGTCACAGTCTAAGGATAAGGGGTAGGCCATTTCGGACAGAGATGAGGAGGAATTTCTTCACCCAGAGAGTGGTGAACCTGTGGAATTCTCTACCACAGAAGGCAGTTGAGGCAAATTCATTAAATATATTCAAGAAGGAGTTATATATATTTCTTAAGGCTAAAGGGATCAAGGGATATGGGGAGAAGGCCGGGACAGGGTACTGAATTTGGTTGATCAGCCATGATCTCATTGAATGGCGGAGCAGGCTCGAGGGGCCGAATGGTCTACTCCTGCTCCTATCTTCTATGTTTGCCTTTATTAGTCATGGTAAAGAATACAAGAGCAGTGGGTGACGTAAGAAAACGACTAGGCACTTGGTCTGAGTATTAAACAAGGCTTTAATCAACAATTTTTCAACATGGAGATCTAGTTGTGTCCTTCACTAGTTCCTGTTAAAGAATGTCCTGAGCAAGCTGGGCCCATGCCTGAGTATTTATACTCTCCCTGGACAGCGCCACCAGCAGGCCGCCCATTATTACTTCATAAGTCATTTCCACATGAATGACAAGATTCATGTCAGTGGTTTATGCTTCAACTGTATAAAATATTAGTTAGGCCTCAGCTAGAGTACTGCATATAGTTCTGGTCACCATATTACAGGAAATATGTGATTGCACTAGAGAGGGTACAGAGGAGATTTACAAGGATGTTGCTGGGAGTAGAAAATCTTAGCTATGAGGAAAGACTGGATAGGTTGGGTCTGTTTTCCTTGGAACAGAGCAGGCTGAGGGGAGACCTTATTGAGGTGTATAAAATTATGAGGGGCATAGATAAAGTGGAGAGGAAGGACCTATTTCCCTTAGCAGAGGGGTCAGAAACCAGTGGGCACAGATTTAAAGTAATTGGGGGAAGGTTTAGAGGGGATTTGAGGGGAAATTTCTTCACCCAGAGGGTTGTGGCGGTCTGGAACTCACTGCCTAAAAGGCTGGTAGAGGCAGAAAGCCTAACCACATTTAAAAAGTACTTGGATGGGCACTTGGGATGCTCTAAGCTGCAGGGCTACGGACCAAGAGCTGGGAAGTGGGATTAGGCTGGATAGCTCTTGTTGGCCGGCGCAGATATGATGGGCCGAAATGGCCTCCTTCCGTGGCATAAAAATAAAACAAAAAAGGTGACTCAACCGTGGCTGACAAGGGAAATTAGGGATAGCATAAGATCCAAGGAGAGGACATATAAATTGGCCAGAAAAAGCAGTAAACCTGAGGGTTGGGAGCAGTTTAGGATTCAACAAAGGAGGACAAAGGGATTAATTAAGAAGGGGAAAATAGAATATGAGAGTAAGCTTGCAGGGAACATAAAAACTGACTGTAAAAGCTTTTATAGATATGTGAAGAGAAAACGATTGGTGAAGTCAAGCGTAGGTCCCTTGCAGTCAGAATCAGGGGAATTTATAATGGGGAACAAAGAAATGGCAAACAATTAAATATATATTTTGGTCCTGTCTTCACAAAGGAGGACACAAATAACCTCCCAGAGATGTCGGGGAACATAGGGTCTGATGAAAGGGAGGAACTGAAAGAAATCAGTATTTGTAGGGAAATAGTGTTGAGGAAATTGATGGGATTGACGGCAGATAAATCCCCAGGGCCTGATAATCTCCATCTTAGGGTACTTAAGGAAGTGGCCCTAGAAATAGTAGATGCATTGCTGATCATCTTCCAACATTCGATGGAATCTGGAACAGTACCCATGGATTGGAGGGTAGCTAATGTTACCCCACTATTCAAAAAAGGTGGTAGAGAGAAAACGGGGAATTACAGACCGGTAAGCCTGACATCGGTAGTGGGGAAAATGCGAGAGTCCATTATAAAAGATGTAATAGCAGAGCACTTGGAAATCAGTGACAGGATCGGACAAAGTCAACATGGATTTACAAAGGGTAAATTGTGCTTGACCAATCTACTGGAATTTTTTGAGGATGTAACTGGTAAAATAGATGAGGGAGAACCAGTGGATGTGGTGTATTTGGACTTTCAGAAGGCTTTCGATAAGGTCCCGCATAAGAGATTAGCATGTAAAGTTAAGGCACATGGGATTGGGGGCAAGGTATTGACTTGGACAGAGAACTGGTTGGCAGACAGAAAGCAAAGAGTTGGAATAAACGGGTCTTTTTCCGAGTGGCAGGCAGTGACTAGTGGGGTACTGCAGGGATCGGTCCTTGGACCTCAGCTATTCACAATATATATTAATGATCTAGACAAGGGAACTAGATATAATATCTCCAAATTTGCAGATGACACAAAGCTGGGTGGGCGTGTGTGCTCTGAGGAGGATGTCGAGAAACTCCAGGATGATTTGGACAGGTTGGGTGATTGGGCAGAAGCATGGCAGATGCAATATAATGTGGATAAATGTGAGGTTATCCACTTTGGTAGCAAAAACAGGAAGGCAGATTATTATCTGAATGGCAATAGATTGGGAGAAGGGGAAGTGCAACGAGACCTGGGTGTCCTTGTGCACCAGTCGCTGAAGGTAAGCATGCAGGTGCAGCAGGCGGTTAAGAAGGCAAATGGTATGTTGGCCTTCGTAGCGAGAGGGTTTGAGTACAGGAACAAGGATGTCTTGCTGCAGTTGTACAGGGCCTTGGTGAGACCACATCTTGAGTATTGTGTGCAGTTTTGGTCACCTTATCTGAGGAAGGATGTTCTTGCCATGGAAGGAGTTTAGCGAAGACTCACCAGGCTGATACCTGGGATGGCAGGAATGATATATGAGGAGAGGTTGGATCGATTGGGCTTGTACTCGCTGGAGTTTAGAAGAATGAGAGGGGATCTCATCGAAACTTATAAAATTCTTACAGGACTAGACAGACTAGATGCTGGAAGGATGTTCCCGATGGTCGGGGAGTCCAGAACCAGGGGTCACAGTCTAAGGATAAGGGGTAGGCCATTTAGGACAGAAATGAGGAGGAATTTCTTCACCCAGAGAGTGGTGAACCTGTGGAATTCTCTACCACAGAGGGCAGTAGAGGCCAACTCATTAAATATATTCAAGAAGGAGTTGGATATATTTCTCAAGGCTAAAGGGATCAAGGGGTACGGGGAGAAAGCAGGGACCGGGTAATGAATTTGGATGATCAGCCGTGATCGCATTGAATGGCGGAGCAGGCTCGAGGGGCCGAATGGCCTACTCCTGCTCCTATCTTCTATGTTTCTATGTTTCTATGTGCTGTAAATTTCTATGATTCTATGATTCTAAAATATAATGCAGTCAGTGTGTGAGGTGTAAATATATTTCTGTCAATGTGTGAGGAGTCAATATATTATTGTCAGTGAGTGAGGTGTTGATATATTACTGTCAGTGGGTGAGGTGTAAATATATTACTCTCAGTATGTGAGATATCAAAATATTACTGTCAGTGTGTGACAGTCCATGTATTACAATCAATGTGATGTGTTGATATATTACTGTCAATGTGTGAGGTGTCAAAATATTACTGTCAATGTGTGAGAGTCAATATATTACATTCAGTGTGTGAGGTGTCAATATATTATTGTCAGTGAGTGAGGTGTCGATGTATTACTGTCAGTGGGTGAGGTGTCAATATATTACTGTCAGTGTGTGAGGTGTCGATATATTACTGTCAGTGTGTGAGGTGTCAATATATTACTGTCAGTGTGTGAGGTGTCGATGTATTACTGTCAGTGGGTGAGGTGTCAATATATTACTGTCAGTGTGTGAGGTGTCGATATATTACTGTCAGTGTGTGAGGTGTCAATATATTACTGTCAGTGTGTGAGGTGTCGATGTATTACTGTCAGTGGGTGAGGTGTCAATATATTACTGTCAGTGTGTGAGGTGTCGATATATTACTGTCAGTGTGTGAGGTGTCAATATATTACTGTCAGTGTGTGAGGTGTCGATGTATTACTGTCAGTGGGTGAGGTGTCGATATATTACTGTCAGTGTGTGAGGTGTCAATATATTACTGTCAGTGTGTGAGGTGTCGATATATTACTGTCAGTGTGTGAGGTGTCAATATATTACTGTCAGTGTGTGAGGTGTCGATGTATTACTGTCAGTGGGTGAGGTGTCAGTATATTACTGTCAGTGTGTGAGGTGTCAATATATTACTGTCAGTGGGTGAGGTGTCAATATATTACTGTCAGTGTGTGAGGTGTCAATATATTACTGTCAGTGTGTGAGGTGTCAATATATTACTGTCAGTGGGTGAGGTGTCAATATATTACTGTCAGTGTGTGAGGTGTCGATATATTACTGTCAGTGTGTGAGGTGTCAATATATTACTGTCAGTGTGTGAGGTGTCAATATGCTACTGCCACTGTGTGAGGTGTCAATATATTACTGTCAGCTGTGAAAGTCAATATATTACTCTCAGTGAGTGAGGTGCCAATATATTACTCTCAGTATTGAGGTGTCAAAATATTACTGTCAGAGTGTGACAGTCAATGTATTACAATCAGTGTGACGTGTCGATATATTACTGTCACTGTTTGGAGTCAATATATTACTGTCAGTGTGTGAGGTGTCAAAATATTACTGTCAATGTGTGAGAGTCAATATATTACGTTCAGTGTATGAGGAGTCAATATATTTCTGTCAGTGTGTGAGGAGTCAATATATTACTGTCAGTGTGTTACCCGTCAGTATATTACTTTCAGTGTGAGGTGTCTATATATTACTGTCAGCGTGATAGTCAATATATTACAGTCAGCGTGTGAGGTGTAAATATATAACATCCAGTGTGAGAGGTGTCAATATATTACTGTCAGTGTGAAGGTCAATATATTACTCTCAGTATCTGAGAGTAAATATATTAGAGTTAATGTGTGAGCGAGTCATAGAGTCATAGGCCTAGAAATTGGGTATAGCCCCGCTTGGGGTGTTAGAATTGGCGCTGCGCAAATTTTATAGCCAGACGCAACTTATCACCACCTCGCGCGATATTGGGTTGCAGTACCCCTAAAGGTGATTGAGGCGCGAGTTCAGGCATTACACGGGACTCCTAAGGCGCTAACATGCCGGCGCAACCCAATATCGGGACGGGCGGGCGCAGCGCAGGTGCTCTCAATTACCAATGACCACGAGACTTCCAGGCGCCGGCCAGCTCTTAAAGGGGTGGGTCAGTCAGCTTCAGCATCCACACTCTGCGCCTTGTAGGCCTGAAAATCGGAGCAGGCCCTTTTCTGGTGCAAAAAACTTGGAGCAGATGGAGAGGGTGAGGCAGAGAGCAGAGCGCTTCACCAATGAGGCTCTGGAGGAATTGGTGGCCGCAGTGGAGTGCCGGCGAGATGTACTCTACCCCGACAATGGCAGGAGGCCTAATCATAAGGACTACCGACGAGCTTGGAGGGATGTTTCCCAGAGGGTCAACTCCAGCAGCATGGCGACCAGGACCCCTGTGCAGTGCAGGAAGAAATTCAACAACCTCACTCGGGTCGTGAGGGTGAGTGGTGTTTATGCAAACTTCTGCATCCCCCCATTTGCACCTGACTTTATGGCTACAGGGTGCGCTATGCCCCAATGGCCATCTGTCAGCAAGCACTCATGGCCTTTTCTGGGCACACACATGCACATTTGACTCAGGGCATCATGTAAGGGCTCTTCCACCATGGGGGGCATGAGATGATAACTCAGGGCATCGTGTAAGGGCTCTTCCACCATGGGGGGCATGAGATGATAACTCAGGGCATCATGTAAGTGCTCTTCCACCATAGGGGGCATGAGATGATAACTCAGGGCATCATGTAACATCACTTCCCGTCCTTTCCCCTGCAGGCCAAGCTGGCGAGGAACTGCAAGGACCAGCTTCGCACCGGAGGAGGTCGTCCTCAACTGCAGACTCTGACGGATCTCGAGGAGAGAGTCCACCAGATTGTTGGAGGACGTCTGAGTGGTCCTGTCACCACTGCAGCTGCCGACCCCATTGTCGACAGCGATGGTAAGGTTCTCACCTTTTGCAGCTGTCTCCTTCCACTTGTTCCCCCCGCCAGCATGCTTTCTCACTGTGGACCCATGTCATAGCATTGCCGCACTCTTGCATCCCTTGCTGCCAAGCTGTCCTTTTGCTAAAGCCACTCTTCAACCTCCCTGCTTTCAGATGCTGCATCACCAGCTCGGGAGCCGGCCCCTCAAGCTGCCAGTGCCAGTGCCTCCGGAGGCGACGATCAGGAGGAAGCCGGACCATCCGTGCCAGCCTCAGGGGAGCCAACGCATCTGGAGACTGGGGATAGTAGTTCCCTGGAGGGGAGTGGGGGGGGCTCTGATGAGGAGCCAGTTGCAGGAACCAGCGGGCTGCAGCAACGCGAGGTGGGTAGGGAAGCTCGGGGGCCGTCTCCCCGGAGGGCGAGGCAGGCCACGATGACTGCTGCACAGAGTGCAGAGGAGGTGCGTAGCCTTGCTGATATGAGCGCCCAGGCCCGGCTCAGGCACACTGAGCTTATGGCTGCAGTGGGGGGGATACCTGAGTCGATCGACACACTGGCAAAGAGTGTGCTGGACTTTGGGGCAGCAATGGAAAGGACTGTCCAGGGCTTCGGGGCAGCAATGGAAAGATCTGTCCAGGGCTTCGGGGCAGCAATGGAAAGGTCTGTCCAGGGCTTGTCCGAGGCAGTGGAAAGGACTGTCCAGGGCTTCTCTGAAGCACTGGCACCTGCCATGCAGGTCCTCACTGCTGCCACGCAGTCACTTGTTGGCCTCGTCCACACGCAAATTGAGGCCACGCGAACACTCACTGCTGCCACCCTAGCTGCATCAGGCAGGATCACCCCGGGCCCTTGCAGCACCACAGCAGGCCATGAATCTGTGGAGCAGTTGATTGTGGCGGATGATCCGGTGCAGCCCCGTCAGAGTGCCAGTGTGTCGGCCGACCACGGTGCAGGTGTCCTCTCTCGGCATGTGAGCATTCCTGATGCCACCGCTGGAACGTCAGCAGTGCAGCTGCCACCACCTGCAGGGCAGACTGCTTCCAGCCATGCCCAGTTGGAGCAGCCAACTTCCGGGCCCTCCAAGCCCAGAGGTCGTCCAGGCCGTCCCTCAGGGGCTTCAGCGCTTCCAGACACTCAGCAGGCGTCCCCCAGCCTTGATGCAGCCAGTGGGGTCCAATTACGGAGGAGCTGCAGGGAGGGAAAGGGCCGACCTCGTAAGAGAAGTCGGTCTCCATCAAGGGGTCAACAGTAAAGGGAGGTGCTAAGACGTCTCTTTTTTCGAATTCAAGGCCGTCTACACCTGCTGTGTTTGTTTGTTATGTTTTGGTTAGTCTCGCCGGTTTGCCAGACAGTTATCTGTTAGTTTGTTAGTTATGCTTTCTGTTGCCATTACGTTGTCATGCTGGAAGGAAGCACTTTTTTGAAAATAAAGAAAATGTTTTATTTACAATGGAGCTCTAGACTATTTACAATCATGGTGGCCTTCATAGGCTTACTGCGAACCGAAGGGCGCTGTTCCAATCACACCCAGCATTCCGTCAGAGGGGCCTAGAACCGAGTCCTTATGAGCCTCTGACGAACGGCCCTTCCAGTTTCTGGAGCCCTCCCATCTTCCTCCTCCTCCTCCTCCTCCTGCTCCTCCTCGTCCGCATGCTCCTCCTCCTCCTCCTCGTCCGCCTGCTCTGCTGGACCTTGAGGGTCAGCTGGCATTGGCTGGGTGCGTCGAATGGCCAGGTTGTGAAGCATGCAGCAGACAACGACGATGCGCGCCACATGCTCCGGCGAGTACTGTAGGGCGCCCCCCGAATGGTCGAGACAACAGAAACGCTGCTTCAGCACACCAATTGTGTGCTCCACAATGTTCCTGGTCGCCTGATGGCTGTTGTTGTAATGCTCTTCTGCCGGGGTGCTGGGCAAACGGAGCGGGGTCATGAGCCATGGGCAGAGAGGATAGCCCTTGTCGCCAAGAAGCCAGCCTCGTGGGTGAGCTGGGGCCTCAAAAAGGTCAGCCACTGAGGTCTGCCGCAGGATGAACGCGTCGTGGCTGCTGCCAGGGAATTGTGCGTTAACCGCCATGATCATCTGCCGGTGGTCACAGACCAGCTGCACATTGAGGGAGTGGAACCCCTTGCGGTTGTGGAACTCCTCGGGATTCTGTAATGGCGCCCGCAAAGCCATGTGTGTGCAATCAATGGCCCCCTGCACCATGGGGAAGTCCGCAATAGCTGCGAAGCCCTGTGCGCGCTCCCCCTGCTTCTCCAGGGTCACAGGGAAGGTGATTAATTCGCGCCTCCTTCTATAGAGGGCAGCTGTCACTTGCCGGATGCAGCAATGCACCGCAAATTGTGAAATATTTGCAGTATCCCCAGTTGCTGCCTGAAACGAGTCGCTGGCGAAAAAGTTGAGGGCAACAGTGACTTTGACGGCCACCGACAGAGAGGTCCTGCACCGTAGCCGCGGCTGCAGATCCTCAGCAAGCAGGTGGCACAGCTCAGTCACAACATCCTTACCGAATCTGAGCCTTCGCAGACACTGCTCCTCCGACATGGTAAGGTATGACACCTGCTGCCTGAAAACCCTGGCAGCATATGGTCGGATTTGGCGACGTCCATTGCCCCTCCTCCTTCTGGCCAATCCCGGCCCTCTCTCCCTCCGTCTTTGTGCCCTTGCCAGTTGTTCAGCCAGGAGGACATTCCCCTCCAAAGCAGCTCCCATTATTATGTCAGACGAGTAAGACGCACTAATCTCTCACGATCAAACTGTTCTGGACAGGGCTGAAGGTCCCAAGGCTCCGCTGGCTCAATGAGAAGAATGCTCTCCAACTGAAGGTCTGCAACTCTCTCCAGCAGCGAGCAGGATGGCCACCCCAAATGGCTGCCGCTTTTATACTAGTGCTGTCCCCTTTAAAGAGCGCCCCCTGAGTCCGAGAAGGACCTGGGAACGTTCCATCCAACTGTCACTATTAGCGCCAGGCGGAGCGGAGGCGGGCGCCACTGAATTTCCGGTCAGGGGCGCCAAAAAGGCGTTGCACGCTGAAATGATGTCATGATCTGCCTGCGCCCGCAAGCGGGCGCAAAGAGTTAGCGCCAGTGCTAAAAGGCTACTCAATATGGCAGGAAGCGCTGGGTTCCCTGCGCCCGCCCGAAAATTGGGTAACGCCCTAAATCTTGGGCTTTTTAGGCGCTAATCGCTGGTGCTACCAACCGAATTTCTCCCCCACAGAGTCATAGAGTTACACAGCACAGAAAGAGGCCCTTTGGCCCATCGCGTCCGCGCCGGCCATCAAGCCCTGTCTAATTTAATCCCATTTTCCAGCATTTGGTCCGTAGCCTTGTATGCTATGGCATTTCAAGTGCTCATCCAAATGCTTCTTGAATGTTGTGAGGGTTCCTGCCTCTACCACCCTTTCAGGCAGTGAGTTCCAGATTCCAACCAGCCTCTGGGTGAAAAAGTTTTTCCTCAAATCCCCTCTAAACCTCCTGCCCCTTACCTTGAATCTATGCCCCCTTGTTATTGACCCCTCTACTAAGGGGAAAAGTTCCTTTCTATCTACCCTATCTATGCCACTCATAATTTTGTACACCTCAATCAGGTCCCCCCTCAGCCTTCTCTGCTCCAAGGAAAACAACCCCAGCCTGTCCAGTCTTTCTTCATAGCTGAAGCGCTCCAGCCCAGGTAACATCCTGGTAAATCTCCTCTGCACCCTCTCCAAAGCAATCACATCCTTCCTGTAGTGTGGCGACCAGAACTGCACACAGTACTCCAGCTGTGGCCTTACCAGCGTTTTGTGCAGCTCCATCACAACCTCCCTGCTCTTATATTCTACGCCTCGGCTAGTGAAGGCAAGTATCCCATATGCCTTTTTAACCACCTTATCCACCTGTTCTGCTGCCTTCAGGGATCTATGTACATGCACACCAAGGTCCCTCTGATCCTCTGTCTTTCCTAGGGTCTTACCATTCATTGTGTATTCCCTTGCCTTGTTAGTCCGTCCAAAATGCATCACCTCACACTTCTCAGGGTTAAATTCCATTTGCCACTGTTCCGCCCATCTGACCAACCCATCTATATCGTCCTGTAGCCTGAGGCTTCCCTCCTTGCTATTTACCACCCCACGAATTTTCGTGTCATCTGCGAACTTACTGATCATACCTTTAACATTCACATCCAAATCATTAATGTAGACCACAAACAGCAAGGGACCCAGCACCGATCCCTGCGGTACCCCACAGTCAATATAATGGGGCAGTAATTCCTCCCCAAACGCGTGAGTACGGAAGGGGTACTCACGCGTCTGGCCGGAGGAAATGCCGGTTTTCAGCATGCACAGCGCATACGCTGAAAACCGGCATTTCCTCTCCTCTAACCGAAGAGGTGAAGAGGCTAGTGCGTGCGCTGTAGGGGGCAGCGCGTGCGTCTTGGATTTCCTCTGTTTTGGGGGATTTGCGCATGTGTAAAGGCCTCCGGTCTTTACGCTTGTAAAAAGCACACGTAAGTATTTATTTTTACAGGTAAGTGGTGTTTTAGTGCAATTTAGAATTTTTTTTCCACAGTTTTATTATTTTAAAGAATCTACAATAAGGTAAGTTTAGTTTTAAACCCTTTTTATTAAAAAATTATTTTTTCAAAAAAACATTATTGTTTAAATTATTTTTTTAAACTTATTTATACTTAATTTAATGATTGGAATGTTTATTAAATTTTTATTTAAAGTTTAAATAGTGACCCCCATAGTTTTCATGAGTTTGACAGTTCTTACTCTCAAACTCATGAATGAACCTTCCCCTCCCCTGATTGGTTGTACAGTGCTCACCTGATCCCAGCCGGCACATCGCACTAACTACGCCGCTGGATCAGGTAAGCACTGCGCGCTGACATCTGAACCGGGCCTGTGACAGGAAATGCAAGCAGGTCCGGGCTTCAGATGTCAGCGCGCAGGGTGAGTGCAGATCGGGGGCTTGCACGCGCGGCAAGCCCCCGACACCAAGTTCTGGGCCATTACTGTCAGTGTGTGAGGTGTCAATATATTACTGTCAGCGTGAGAGTCAATATATTACATTCAGTGTGTGAGGGTCAATATATTAGTCAGCATGTGAGTCAATATATTTCAGTCAGTGTGTAAGAGTCAATATATTACTGTCAGTGTGTGAGGTGTCAATATATTACTCTCAGTATGTGAGAAGTCAATATTTTACTGTCAGTGAGTGAGTATCAACATATTACTCTCAGTGTGTGAGTCAATATATTACTGTCAGTGAGTGAGGTATCACTATATTCTTGTCAGTATGTGAGGAGTCAATATATTAATGTCAGTGAGTGAGGTGTCAACATATCACTCTTAGTATGGGAGAAGTCAATATATTACTGTCAATGAGTAAGAGTCAATATATTACAGTCAGTGTGTGAGGAGTCAATATATTACAGTCAGTGTGTGAGATGTAAATATATTCCTGTCAGTGAGTGAGGTGTCAATATATTATTGTCAGTGTGTGAGGTGTCAATATATTACTGTCAATGTGTGAGGTGTCAATATATTACTGTCAGTGTGTGAGGTGTCGATATATTACTGTCAGTGTGAGGTTGTCAATATATTACTGTCAGTGTGTGAGAATCAGTCGATTGCTGTCGGTGCTTGCTGTGTCAATTTATTACTGTTAGTGTTTGGTGTGTCTGTTTTACTGTCATTTTGGTAGGTGTCAATATCTGTTATTGTTTGAGGTGTCTGTATATTATTGTCATTGTGTGTGGTGTCAATATATTACTGTCAGTGTGTGAGGTGTCAATATATTACTGTCAGTGTGTGAGGTGTCAATATATTACTGTCAGTGAGTGAGGTGTCAATATATTCCTGTCAGTGTGTGAGGTGCCAATATATTACTGTCAGTGTGTGAGGTGTCAATATATTACTGTCAGTGTGTGAGGTGTCAATATATTACTGTCAGTGTGTGAGGAGTCAATATATTACTGTCAGTTTGTGAGGAGTCAATATATTACTGTCAGTGTGTGAGGTGTCAATATATTACTGTCAGTGTGTGAGGAGTCAATATATTACTGTCAGTTTGTGAGGAGTCAATATATTACTGTCAGTGTGTGAGGTGTCAATATATTACTGTCAGTGTGTGAGGTGTCAATATATTACTGTCAGTGTGTGAGGAGTCAATATATTACTGTCAGTGTGTGAGGAGTCAATATATTACTGTCAGTGTGTGAGGAGTCAATATATTACTGTCAATGTGTGAGGTGTCAATATATTATTGTCAGTGTGTGAGGTGTCGATATATTACTGTCAGTGTGAGATGTCAATATATTACTATTAGTGTTTAAGGTGTCAAAATATTACATCTTCCGATTAGGCACTCTGCAGCCTTCCGGAATCAATATCGAGTTCAACAATTTCAGATCATAACCTCGGCCCCTATTACATTTTTTCTTGTAATTTTTCCACTCCTTCCCCCCCCCCCCTTTCCTTCTGTTTCTCTCTCACACCTGGCAGCTATCTCTTGCCCTGCCAGTACACTTCACACCTAATCTCAGCCTATTACCATCTCGTCTAGCTTTGCATACCTTTTATTGTCTCTTTTACTTCTTTTGTTTCTTTTAATTCTTTTGTCCGATCGCAGCCCTGCCTTCGATCTATTTTCTTTTCGTTCCAGTTTTGAAAAAGGGTTCGACCCGAAACGTCAACTCAAATTTCTCTCCAAGGATGTTGCCTGACCTGCTGAGGTTTTCCAGCATTTACTGTTGTTATTTCGGATTTCCAACATCTGCAGTATTTTGCTATATTACTGTTAGTGTTTGGTGTGTCTGTTTTACTGTCATCTTGGTAGGTGTCAATATCTGTTATTGTTTGAGAATGTCTGTATATTATTGTCATTGTGTGTGGTGTCAATATATTACTGTCAGTGTGTGAGGTGTCAATATATTACTGTCAGTGTATGAGAGTCAATATATTACTGTCGGTAAGTGAGATGTCAAAATTTTACTGTCAGTAAGTGAGATGTCAAAATATTAGTCAGTGTGTGCGGTGTCGATATATTACTGTCAATGTGAGGTTGTCAATAAATTACTGTCAGTGTGTGAGAGTCAGTCTATTACTGTCAGTACTTGATGAGTGAATTTATTACTGTTAGTGTTTGGTGTGTCTGTTTTACTGTCATTTTGTAGGTGTCAATATCTGTTATTGTTTGAGGTGTCTGTATATTATTGTCATTGTGTGTTGTGTCAATATATTACTGTCAGTGTGTGAGATGTCAAAATATTACTGTCAGTGTGTGAGGTGTCAATATATTACTGTCAGTGTGTGAGAGTCAATATATTACTGTCAGTGAGTGAGAGTCAATATATTACTGTCAGTGTGTGAGAGTCAAAATATTACTGTCAGTGTGTGAGATGTCAAAATATTACTGTCAGTGTGTGAGGTGTCAATATATTTCTGTCAGTGTGTGAGAGTCAATATACTACTGTCAGTGTGTGAGGTGTCAATATATTACTGTCAGTGAGTGAGAGTCAATATATTACTGTCAGTGTGTGAGAGTCAATATATTACTGTCAGTGTGTGAGGTGTCAATATATTACTGTCAGTGAGTGAGAGTCAATATATTACTGTCAGTGTGCGAGAGTTAATATATTACTGTCAGTGTGTGAGGTGTCAATATATTACTGTCAGTGAGTGAGAGTCAATATATTACTGTCAGTGTGTGAGAGTCAATATATTACTGTCAGTGTGTGAGGTGTCAATATATTACTGTCAGTGTGTGAGGTGTCAATATATTACTGTCAGTGTGTGAGGTGTCAATATATTACTGTCAGTGTGTGAGGTGTCAATATATTACTGTCAGTGTGTGAGGGGTCAATATATATTACTGTCAGTGTGTGAGGTGTCAATATATTACTGTCAGTGTGTGAGGGGTCAATATATATTACTGTCAGTGTGTGAGGTGTCAATATATTACTGTCAATGTGTGAGAGTCAATATGTTACTGTCAGTGTGTGAGGGGTCAATATATTACTGTCAGTGTGTGAGAGTCAATATATTACTGTCAGTGTGTGAGAGTCAATATATTACTGTCAGTGTGTGAGGGGTCAATATATTACTGTCAGTGTGAGAGTCAATATATTACTGTCAGTGTGTGAGAGTCAATATATTACTGTCGGTGTGTGAGGAGTCAATATATTACTGTCAGTGTGTGAGGGGTCAATATATTACTGTCAGTGTGTGAGAGTCAATATATTACTGTCAATGTGTGAGAGTCAATATATTACTGTCGGTGTGTGAGGAGTCAATATATTACTGTCAGTGTGTGAGAGTCAATATATTACTGTCAGTGTGTGAGGGGTCAATATATTACTGTCAGTGTGTGAGGTGTCAATATATTACTGTCAGTGTGTGAGGTTTCAATATATTATTGTCAGTGTGTGAGGTGTCAATATATTACTGTCAGTGTGTGAGGTGTCAATATATTACTGTCAGTGTGTGAGGTGTCAATATATTACCGTCAGTGTGTGAGGTGTCAATATATTACTGTCAGTGTGTGAGGTGTCAATATATTACTGTCAGTGTGTGAGGGGTCAATATATTACTGTCAGTGTGTGAGAGTCAATATATTACTGTCAGTGTGTGAGAGTCAATATATTATTGTCAGTGTGTGAGGTGTCAATATATTACTGTCAGTGTGTGAGGTGTCAATATATTACTGTCAGTGTGTGAGAGTCAATATATTACTGTCAGTGTGTGAGGTGTCAAATTATTACTGTCAATGTGTGAGTCAATATATTACTGTCAGTGTGTGAGAGTCAATATATTACTGTCAGTGTGTGAGAGTCAATAAATTACAATCAGTGTGAGGTGTCAATATATTACTGTCAGTGTGTGAGGTATCAATATATTACTGTCAGTGAGTGAGGTGTCGATATATTACTGTCAGTATGTGAGGTGTCAATATATTACTGTCAGTGAGTGAGGTGTCAATATATTACTGTCAGTGAGTGAGGTGTCGATATATTACAATTAGTGTGATGTGTCTCTATATTACTGTCAGTGTGAGGAGTCAATAAATTACTGTCAGTGTGCGAGGGGTCAATATAGTACTGTCAGTGTGTGAGTGTCAGTCTATTACTGTCAGTGCTTGATGAGTCAATTTATTACTGTTAGTGTTTGGTGTGCCTGTTTTACTGTCATTTTGGTAGGTGTCAGTATCTGTTATTGTTTGAGGTGTCAGTATATTATTGTCATTGTGTGTGGTGTCAATTTATTACTGTCAATGTATGCATTTTGTTGGTATATTACAATCAGCGCATGACGTGTGTAGTACTATCTGTGTGTGTGTCTGTCTACCATCACTGTGCAAGTTATCATTGTGAGAGTTTTCCATATTTTTTCAGTGTATTTAATGTCTGTGTCAATGCATTACTGTTAGTTTTTGAGATGTTACAATGTGTTGTCACTGCTTCAGATTGAGCCCCTTAGTGCTACTCTGCTGTCTTTAAATTACCATGCAGATATGAGGCTTATTGTCAACCTTTTTATCTTGATTTCTGGTGTTTCATAATGGTGTGCTGGCTGGCCTGTGTTGTGGCAGCCAATCACTTGGACTGATCTTGTTGGGGAAGTCTTGTTCCAGATAAGTTCCTGCTCTACCAACTGGAGGAGAATTCTCGCACACTGCCCTGGAATGGAGGAGGGATCCTCGGCTTGGACTTGTAACACAGGCCCAGGGTGTGACATTCAGTGTCTCTGAGGCTTTCTGCTAGCAATGGGGAGGATTTCAACTGGCAGGCAGTGCACCAATCCCTTTGCAAGAACCCTGATAAGGGAACGAAGAAATGATGGGAAAGAGCAGAAAATTGTGACACAAAATTGATCGGCCGTGCTCCCATTTGATAGCAACTTAGGAACCCGAGTAGGTCATTCAGCCCCTCAATCCTGTTCTGCCATTCATGGCTGGTCTGTATCTTAACTCCATTTATCCGCCTTGGTTCCGTAACCCTTAATATCTTTGCCTGACCAAAATCTATCAATCTCAATTTTGAAATTTTCAATTGACCTAGTACAACAGGTCTACAATTTTTAAGAGAGAGTTCCAGATTTTCCCTGCCCTTTGTGTGAAGAAGTGTGTCCTGACATCACCCCTGAACGGTCTAGCTCTAATTTTAAGGCAATGCCCCCTTACTCTGGACTCCCCCACCAGAGGAAGTAGTTTCTCTCTATCTACTCTATCAAACCCTTTAATCATCATAATCACCTCAATTAGATCCCCCCTTAATCTTCTATAGTCAAAGGAATACAAAAATATTTTATGCAACTTGTCCTCATAATCTAATCCTCACGTGTCACTGACGCACAGAAGCAACTTTGTAGTGCACTGTGGCAGAAGGGCGGATGATAATAATTGGTTATAGAGGCCACCAGCAATCCTGTATCAACTTTTGCTGAATAAAAGTCAATGGTGTTGATTTTTGATTGAAATCTCAGTGACTTTCTAAAAGGGTTTAATACTGTGTTGACAGGTCCTTGCCTTTATTATGTGCTGTCATCCCAAAATCTTTCCCAAGCACAACAAAGTACTCAGTTGACACATCGTAGTTGTTTAGAATAGGAAAATCCTCAAGGGGGACTCAAATATAAGTGGAGCTACGATCCGTCATCTACAGGAAACTTTCGATTTACCGGCACCTAAATAACCGGAAATCTCGGTTAACCGGCAAAATTCAGGAGTAGGTTCAGGTAAGTTTTACTTCATATTACTTGCCTTCCTCGATCTGTTACTGTGCAATTGGGTGTGGCTGCAGCTGTTGCTAAGCTACAGAGACGCTTGGAACTTGTGGCCATTGTTCTGCACCTGTTGCTAAGCAACAGGGTTTGTTGCTTTATACGGAGCTCTCAGCTCTCCGTATCTTTTACTATAGCTCTCGGTTATCTGGGTTTTTTGATGAACCGGCACCACGTCGGTCCCGTCGGTGCCGGATAAAAAAAAAGTTTCCTGTACATTAATGCACTTGTGCTCCTGAATTATGCCCAATTCTTGCTGAGGTCTGGAGAGTTTTGATTTATGGAGCCCTATACAGTAGGAGTTGAATAAAGAATACACAGAAAAAAAGGTAAGAATTATTTTCTTATTCATTTTGTGTGGATTTTATAGATCTAGCTAAGGGATGATAGTACTGGGGGAGTGGAACACTTCCATTTCAGAAAGCCACTGTCCATTAACGCTCCCAGCTCCGGTACAGTATAGTTAGAAACAGATTAAACCTCCCTCTACACTGCCGAACAATCTTCCTCACCCCCTCCTGCACTGTTGTGATACATATGAACAGACTTTTTTATGCATTCATGCGATGTGGGCATGGCTGGCAAAGCCAACATTTATTGCCCATCCTTAATTGCCCTTGAGAAGGTGGTTCTGAGCCAACTTCTTGAACCGCTGCAGTCTGTGAGCTGAAGGTACCCCATAGTGTTGTTAGGGAGGGAGTTCCAGGATTTTGACCCAGCGGCGATGAAGGAACGGCGATATATTTCCAAGTCAGGATGGTGTGTGACTTGGAGGGGAACTTGCAGGTGGTGGTGTTCCCATGCACCTGCTGCCCTTGTCCTTCTAGGTGGTAGAGGTCGCGAGTTTGGGAGGTGCTGTCAAAGAAGACTTGGCGAGTTGCTGCAGTGCATCTTGTAGATGTTACGCACTGCAGCCACGATGCGCCAGTGGTGGATGGAGTGAATGTTGAAGGCGGTGGATGGGGTGCCAATCAAGCGGGCTGCTTTGTCCTGGATGGTGTCGCGCTTCTTGTTGTTGGAGCTGCACTCATCCAGGCAAGTGGAAAGTATTCCATCACACTCCTGACTTGTGCCTTGTAGATGGTGGAAAGGCTTTGTGAAGTTAGGAAGTGAGTCAATCACCGCAGAATACCCAGCCTCTGACCTGCTCTTGTAGCCACACTATTTATGTGGCTGGTCCAGTTAAGCTTCTGGTCAATGGTGACCCCCAGGATGTTGATGGTGGGGGATTTGCGATGGTAATCCCATTGAATGTCAAGGGGAGGTGGCTAGTCTCTCTCTCTTGTTAGAGATGGTCATTTCCTGGAACTTGTGTGACACGAATGTTACTTGCCACTTATCAGCCCAAGCCTTAATGTCGTCCAGGTCTTCTTGCATGCGGGCATGGACTGCCTCATTATCTGCGAAGTTGCAAATGGAACTGAACACTGTGCAATCATCAGCGAACATTCCCACTTCTGACCTTATGTTGGAGGGAAGGTCATTGATGAAGCAGCTGAAGATGGTTGGGCCTAGGACACTGCCCTGAGGAGCTCCTGCAGTGATGTCCTGGGGCTGAGAGATTGGCCTCCAACAACCACAACCATCTTCCTTTGTGCTAGGTATGATTCCAGCCAGTGGAGAGTTTTCCCCCCGATTCCCATTGACTTCAATTTTACTAGGGCTCCTTGATGCCGCACTCAGTCAAATGCTGCCTTGATGTCAAGGGCAGTCATTCTCACCTCACCTCTAGAATTCAGTTCTTTTGTCCATGTTTGGACCAAGGCTGTAATGAAGTCTGGAGCCGAGTGGTCCTAGTGGAACCCGAACTGAGCATTAGTGAGCAGTTTATTGATGAGTAAGTACTGCTTAATAGCACTGTCGATGACAACTCCCATCACTTTGCATATGGCAATGTCAGACAGGAAAAGACTAAATGGTCAATCTAGCCTGTCCCATACAATCATGATGCCTTATACATCACAATACAGACACTCCATACTCACCTGGAGCCATGTAATCTCCTGGGAGAGGCGAAAACCAGATATAAACCCAGGCCAATTTGGGAAGAAAATATCTGAAAAATTCCTTTCCTGACCCTTTAGGCAATCAGAGCTAGTCCAGGAGACCACATTGACCCTGATTTATTTTATAGGTTACCTACCCCTTGTATGTATTGATCTCAGCCCCAATCAGAAACAGATCCAGCTCACTCTTGAAGGAATACAGCAAATCAGTGTTCACCACATGAGCCAGCAACCTGTTCCAGTGCTCCACTATTCTCTGGGAAAAGAAGAACCGCATAACAACTAACCTAGTTCTGTCTTTCCATAACCTGTAAGCGCAACCTCTGGTCCTCCCTAACCTATCCAATTGAAATAGTTTGTCCACCTGAACTTACTCTAGTCCCCTCATTATTTTATAAACCTTGATCAAATCACCCTTGTGCCTATGCATCTCTAAGGTATAGAGACCCAGCTCTTTAAGTCTATCTGGGTAGCTAAGGTATTTTAAACTGGGAGTTAATCTTATGGCCCTCGTCTGTCCCTTTTCCAAAGCCTCAATATCCCCCACCTTGTGAGGGGACCAAACCTGGACACTGTATTCGAACTGAGGCCTAACCAAAGTCTTGCACGAAGACAAAATGGTATGTTTTGTTTTGTCGTGAATTGTCCTGTGAATGCAACCAAATATCCTGTTTGCTTTAGATAGAGCTTCATGGCATTGGTCATGAACCTTTAGAGAGTGACGCACTGTGACCTACACCTGCTCCTAATTCATATGTTTGTATGTGACACCCAGATCTTTTTCATTCACCACTGACTTTTGTTCTGTTCCCTGAATATTTTTCTATTTGCTACATCAGACATTGTGTGGTATCTCTGAGATTGCCAGTTAATGTTAAATTAAAAGAACTGGGTCCATTCCACATAGGACTTTCGCAGCCAGCGGACAAATGAAACTCTCATCCCCAGTCTAAACCAGATTAAAACTCAGGTCCCAGAATTGAAAGGTCATTGTCTAACCACATTGCACCATCCAGTCTCCTGGCAAAATTTAAGACAAAATCCCAAGATCCCACAAGCAAGAGTATTTTCAGAAACTGGCAGCTGCTGAAATGCATGGTTAAAAATTAACATGACAATGAGATTGCTTAGCTTTTTTTGTTTTGGGGAGGAAGGGAAGGGAGTGTTATGGATGAAAAAAAGTAACGACTTGATTAATAATTGAAATCACTGGAGAATGGATTAGGTGGCGCAATGGGCCAGACTCTCAGCCTTTCACCTTTGACACTAGGTTCAGATCAAGCCCAGGTTGGATATTTAGTGAGGACAGGAACTGAGGGGTACAAGAGGTAGAGTCATTACTTTTCCCGGACTTTGGGACCAACTTTGATGCACCATGTGACGGGACTTTCTGTTCCTGTATATTCTTATGTTCCTCCCAAACCTGCGATCTCTACCACCTAGAAAGACAAGGGCAGCAGGCGCATGGGAACACCACCACCTGCAAGTTCCCCTCCAAGTCACACACCATCCTGATTGGAAATATATTGCCATTCCTTCATTGTCACTGGGTCAAAATCCTGGAACTCCTTTCCTAACAGCACGATGGGAGCACCTTCACCACACAGACTGCAGCGGTTCAAGAAGGCAGCTCACCACCACCTTCTCAAGGACAATTTGGGATGGGCAATAAATGCTGGCCTTGCCAGCGACACCCACATCCCATGAACGAATAAAAAAAAATGTACCTGACCTGGGAGTGCTTGATGGAACAGGTTAGAGGAAGCTTTAATCTCCATTTAATCCATGCTGTACCTAAACTGGAACTGTTTGAAGGGGCAGGTAGCGGGGATTTTGCTTAACATTTTCCTATGTTTTACCTGACCTGGCAGCATTTCACGGGCCAAAGAAGAGGGGCCTTTACTCTAGGGCAGATGTTGCAAGTGCTCACATTGGGGAGGGGGCTGGCCTGCTTCAAGCAGGGATCAGAAAATTGCTGGCTGCAAAGGATTTGAAAAATCTCTCCCATCTAATTGAACTATACCTGACCCAGGAGTGATGCTGACACTGGGTGCCTGATTTGGGAAGTCCCATTCCCCAGTACAAGCATGCACAAAATATGTAAAAGAGAACTCATTAAAATGAAGCTAGTGGAGAATATGCCCTAGATGGCATAGTGTAATCTTTCCTCTCACACACACTCTGTGCTCACACACAAACACCCCCACATAACAAGCTTGAACATATGGGGAACAGGCTCTCTGAAGCTTGCAATTTGCATTACATAAATAATTCATTAAGTTACTTACATCCCAGAACTACTACACATCTCCACCCCCCAACCCCCACCCTCCTCCCCTCTGGCAATAATATCTGAAAATACTATATCTGCACCTGACCACTCTGCAATCTTATTACTAAGCAATCGATCTAATTTTAACAGGCTTCAGAAACAGGATGTAACCAGATGGCTGACAGCCAATACCCCTAACATAATCTACAACCACCACATGGGAAATCTGAAAAAAATATATAAACATGCTATGACTTGACACTCATTTTGTGCCATTACATGTTTTTCTCTGGATTTTTTACTCTCTTGAAGAAACTAACTGGGGTTTTCTGCTTTCCCCATTCTCCAGCACACCATTTTCCTGTCTGTTAATATGAATGGATGGAAAATCATGGTCTGGTGAGCACACAAGCAAAAAACCCTAGCTACTGAGTCCAGCACCTCACCCACAAGTAACCATTTGCATATGAACCTGGACAGTGAGTGTTGGCAAGATATTCAACAGGATACGGGGGTGGGTAGAGGTATTACGGCCCAGGCGAACCCTATCCTCACCCAAAGCCTACGTGTGCACTTTCCAGCAGGAGTCACTGGATAGTGATCAGGAGCAGGAACCCTGACAAGGGGTCTGAGGCCAACTGTAGCACTCTGATTGTTCTCCCATCAGCATAGATCAGGGATGCAACTTATTGCCTTCCTGATCCATGTAATTCATTACCATAGCAGACTGCGTTTTGTGTACTGTGTTTCTAAATAATTGTTCCTAATTCATATGGTATTGGAAGAATAAATTTTACGAGTGACTCTTCCAGTTTGGACAGGAAATTGAACCGTTTCAACACATTTATAATTTGGAGTAAGATCTAAGTTTATATTTTATTTTTTGACTTTTTGGTGGGTTTTTTATTTATCAAAGTGAGGGATGGGAAATGGGACAATTTCAGCATCAAGTGTCACAGTGTCAGCATCAAGTATTTCCAGGTCAGGTACAGAACAGTTAGGTGCAGAGTAAAGCTTCCTCTACATTGGCCCAACAACATGCGTCAGGCAAAGTCTGAAAAGAGCATTCCTCCTGTACCAGTGCAACATTTTCCACTTCCCACATCAGCCACCTGTGGCTTCCCTAGACAAGAATGATTGTGAAGCAGAGCGAGTAGGTGACCTAAAGGTGAGTAGAATATTTGGGAAGCAGTGACCACAGAATAATTAAGTCCAGTACAAAAATAGGAAAGCAAAGAGAAAAGTCAAAACATGAATAATTGACTGGAAAAAATATAATTATACCAAGAGAAAAGAGACTTTTTCCAGTATCGTAGAAATAGAATCGTAGCAGTGGAAAATATTTAAACCGGGGGTGGAAAGGGTCCAAATCAAGTATATTTCAATCAGGGAAAAAGCAAGTATCTTAAAGACTGGGGTTCACAGAAGAATAGTGAAATTAGCTCAAATTTAAAACCAGGGGAAAGAAGGATTTAGCACATGGGGCAGATAATATTTATTTTAACATCAAGGACAAATATAAAGAACATAGGAAATCTTCAAAAAGAGACATTAAAGTCACATTAGTAGTAAGAGAATAGTCATAACAAGGGTAGGGCTGATTAAAAAAAGGAGGCAATACTTTGCCTCAGTTTCCACAGAGGAAGTGGATATTGGGATTGTAAAGCCACCGGAGGGGTGTAGAACAGTTAGTTATTATTCAAGATATGGTAACAAAGAGGTTACTCAAACTTAAGGCAGACAAACCATCAGAGCCAGATGGTTTACATCTGAGGATCCTGAAGGAATGTAAGGAAAAATATCAAAACCATGATCAGTGCAGAAAAATGGAAAGAAAGCTGAAAGGTTTGCTACAAATGTATTATCAGTCCCTATGGAGACTGAAGGGGATGAGAAAATGAAGAAGTTGGAATAGTACCTATTTAAGTGGGAACCGGAGATGAAGTTCCAGCAAGGAACAGGAAAAGAACTATAATGTTTCAAAATACTTTGAAACGAAAAACTGTGCCAGGAGGCTGGAGGGTGGCAAACATGACACCTCTCTTCAAAAATAGAGACAGGGATAAGCCAGTAAATGATAGGTGAGTTAGTATCACTTCAGTCTGTAATATGGGATGAAATTACTAAGGGCCAGACACTACATTTCTAAAAGAAAAGTCATGATTGACGAAACTAATAGAATTCTTTGATGAAGTAACAGTGAGATTTGTTAAAGGAAATTCAATGGCTGTGATTCAGTGTGGATGTTCAAAAAGCATTTGGTGAGGAATCACATTTGGCAAAGATAATTGCATGCAGAATTAAGAGGAACGTTGCCACATAGATAGATAGTTAAAGGGCAAAAACCAGAGGGAATAAGGAAGTTTCTCAGAATTGAAAAATGTGAGTAGTCTTCGACAAGGGTCTATGTTGGGACTGCCCTTATTTGCTGTCCATATAATATATTTAAAATCTTCATTATGTCTTTTCTGTCAATTTTTTTCCATTATAAATTCCTATTTATTATGGAAGCTACCTATATAAACTTGTTACACTGTAATTACACTCTCCTGCCAGTGATGGTACTATACTGCCTCAGTTTTGCATCTCCCAGCTCCTCAACCTATACTGCAGAAAAATCCCTTTGCACCAACAAATTCAACTCAAATTACTGTGCATTTTGCTATTTAACTATAAATAATAATGTAAAATCAAAATATTAAATAATAATAAAAATAGAATGTATGACTTTAAAATGGTGACTGAGTTACACCTGCATGCCCTGGTCCAATTATTCTTTGCCCTCTAAACCTTACTTCACCTGAAGACTACACTTGGTCTTGATTCCCTGTGTGAAATACAATGAAAGACTGACTCGTGTATATATAAATGACCTGGACTTAGGAATTGAGGGGGAATTATCAAAATGCGTTGATGACACTAAATTGGGAATTATGCCAAATTGTGATGAGGATTGTTATAGACTTTCAGAATGGCAGACAGGTGGCAAATGCAGTTCAATATAGAAAAATGTGAAGTCATATATTTTGGAAATAATAATGAAAGGAAATACATCTTAAATGGTATGATTTTAAATGAAGCAGAGCAGCAAAGGAACCTTGATGTGCAGCTATGCAGGCTATTAAGGGAGCAGTGCAAGGAGATAAGGCCACAAGAAAAGGCAAACAGAAGCTTTAGCTTTGTATCTGGTGCCATAGAATACAAACTGCAAGGATGTAAGTTTGAACTTATACAAGACCTTAATTATGCTGCTGGAGTACCATGTGTATTTCTGGGCACCTCATTGTAGGAAAGATAGAAGAGCAATGGAAAATTTGCAATGTAGATTTACTAGGATGTTACCAGGATGGAGTTATAGTTATGAAGAGAAGTTTGTGGAGTTGCTATGTTTTCATCAGATCTGAGAAAGTTAAGAGGTGACTTGATAGAGGGCGTCAAAATAATAAGGGTTATGGCAAGGTAAATAAGGATAGATTATTTCCAATGGGTTAAGGAAGATGGTAAGAAGAAGGCACAAATTTTAAGATAATCACAAAAGGAATTAAAGCAGAAGTTAGAAAAAAATGACTTTCCACAGGAATAGTAAAAATGAGATATTCTTTACCTCAAGCCATTGTTACAATCAGAGCGCATGTTTTTTAAAGGAATTCAATAGTTGCCTGGAAAGGGTGATGTTAAAGGATTTGGGAAGTGAACAGGAGAATGAGGTTTCAATGTGGTGTCTCGTGTGGAGAAACACATCTAGGGCAGGCTTGATGTCCAAATGTATTGTTTCTGAGCTGTAATGTTCAGTAATTTCATGCTTTAGTATCAACTTTCTGGCAGTCAAGTGCTTTGGGTCCCATGCCCAGCAGGATCTGGATTGGCGATCCTAATTTCATGTTGATGTAGGGCCGAAGTAGACAGAGGTGACTTTTATCCCACCAGTCTGCTTAGATTTGAGCCAAGGTCCCAGGGGTGAAAGGACAGTGTCTAACCCACTGCATTTTCCAATTTCACCAACAGTATTGTATTAAAGAGGCAGCATTGGCATGGAAGTGTTTGGTGCAGTGGCGTAAATGCCTTGAAATGTCACATCACGTGCATGACATTAGAACTAATGTAGCAAGCTCCCCACCCCACTTAAATAAAGATTTGGCCCAACATTTGTTTTTCATGAAGATAGTGTCATTCTTGATCATGATGAAGAAAGAATTGGCAGACTAGAGAGTATCATAAATATTATTGATTAGCATCACTGAGGAAGGTCAAATGAAAAACGCACACCTGTTCTGCCCAGAAGTTGTTTTCAATAGCCCTCTCCCATAGCTTAATCCTCCTTCAAAAGAACCCCCCCCCCCCCCACACACACACACACACTACTCCCCACCTCTGCCGAATCTTGTCCCTGGCTCGGTATTGAGCTAGGCTGGCTCGGTTATTAATGTGCAGTTCGCTAACTTGCCCTGTATTGGTCCCCAGTCGATTATAAATTCATTCAAGAATGAAAACACCATGAAACACAATGATAAACAGCAAAGCAATCCGATTTAGACGCTCTTACTCACTTTCTGAATATGGAATTAATTATAAACATTGATTCCGGACAGTACCATGCTTATTTTCGTTTGGTCTTTGACATCAAGCAGTTCCCTCAAAGCGTTTGTTCCTCGCACTGAAGGGGCATTTATTCTCTCTATCTGCTATATTCTATATTTCAGTTTACAAATAGTAATATCGGCGATGTTACGTTAAGCAGACCCAAGTAATTTCATTGGTAATGTCACTATTACTCTCTCTGGTTGCTGTTAGTTGGGGGCAGCACATTTATGAAGGTCATTTGTCTCTATCTTGTCTCAGGGTCGAAGAATCCACACCAGTTCCGTACAACAGCTCTAAAGAAGCATTAGTGGGCAATCTGTGGGGCCGATCCCGCTCTTGAGTTGTGCAATTTGCAAGAATGGATATTATTTCATTTGCATCCACCAGATTCAAGGTCAATATGCTTATACCTCTGTCCGAGCATTGCATCAAACCAAAGGGTTAATTTCCCAGCTTCAAATAAAAGAATCTGTGCTCCGTGACGGTTTGTCTGTCTATCTGTATTTCAGTATTTCTGCGGCTCGTGTGCTGCTTTGTTGACAGTAAACAGCCTTTTCACTTCCCCACTGCGGAGATTTCAGGAAAATGGGACGTGGTGCCAGGTACCACCTGCTGGAGCATCGAGGAAACACCCACCGCTTCCTGAAACCCTCGACCTTCCCGCCTGAGTGCCTCTTTCTCTCCCTATCTCAGATTCTGGGAACCAGTACAGTAAAATAACACGCAGAAACATGCTTTGTTTTTTTACTGCATTAAGAAGAATTGTCCCTTTGAAATAACGGCGGAAGAAATCACATTGGGCATCTTGGATAGACATTCCACTGACTCTGGTGATTCCTCCTCCAAAACACGTCGGGATTGGCGCAGGAATGAACCTCTATACATGGGAGGGAGAAGGGGGGACTCTGGAATGTATACAGCCCAAGTAGCATGTAAACGTACTGAGAATGGCTTCAGCTATCTCACATATATACACAATAGTGCGTGTATTAAGTTAAAGGCGCTATATAAATATATAAGTTGTTGCTGTTGTGTACAGCTACTTGTTGGATTGCAAAATATTCCCGAGTCCTCCCTTCTCCCTCCCATGTTCCTATAACCATACATTCCCAATTCGTTCGGAAACCAGCACAACATTCCGATTTCATTGAACATCGCTACCAATTTTGCCCCAAAAGGAGCACACCTCCCCACCAGGAATCTGATGCTTTGCAAATCTGAAAAGGGTGATTTCATTCGTTGGGGGGTGAGACGTTTGAGAGAAGGAGGAAACACCGTATTATGTACAACGCCACCAGCCAGCTAACAGTCTTTAAATAATCTACAAATCGATTTTTGTGAGGTCAGCGATAATAATGCATCACAACATCTAGCCAGCAACAGAAGAAAAGCTTTAACGCTCAAGACACATCTCAGCTGCTCGCAGGAGCTTCGTAGAATGGATAATTAAATATGAACAATTTTATATGAAATGTCATACTTTGCAGGATTACTGAAATGTACATTTGCACTTACAGGTGCTGTGATTGTATTAGTGTTAGGTCTTTACAGTAAACGTTGTTTGTGTTAATCTTGTTATTTCCAGCCTGAGCTTGTTTTTAACCGAAGACCAATGGAGGCACAGGACCGAGAATCACTGACTCCCTTCTGTATTATGACTCACAGCTCCTTTTAAAAAATATTTTATATTTAAAACTGGGACATGAGGTTAAAGTGGCGACTCTCGGATTCCTCTGCAGTCTGCACCCAGGGTGCACGTCTGTGGAATATCAATGAGCCCCAATTTGAAACGCACTCCTGCTGTGTGTTATCTCAGCAGCTTGGATCAAAGGGACCAGTTCTCCGAAATGATGCGAGTCCCGCGTTACATTATATATCCAGTTCCCTGAAAACCTTCCAAGAATCCTGCCAATGTTAATTAACAGTGCCGATTACCAATATTTGTATCTAAAAACATGTTCACTGGCAAACTAATGTCATAACAGCCCCTCGGCAAAGGACACCTGGTACTGCGAAGAGGGGCTTCTGCGCTCACTTGAACCGCACGAATATCTGACACCTCCATCCCCAATACCTGCTGAAAGACGTTGAATTTATTTATTTTCCCCGCGGTTTTGCTACAATCACACGCGGGTTTGGTAAACCTGTTCCAATCTGCAGTCTTCACATCTCACTGTGGCAAAGCGGGAAATACTGGCCCTTAATTCAGCTTTCCTCGAATTCTTATGCAATGATTATGCATCCCTGGGTACCCCAGTCTAGTTTGCAGCATTAAGTTCCTCCCCCTCCCTACCTCCCCAAATGACTGTTTTGTAATCCTGCTGCTCTGGATATTAATTCAATGGGGGCATGCCCTTTACATTCATTTTATTTAGATGTATTTCTAGAATTGCCCCTCAATTCCTTTGACCAACAGGTTCCTCCTTTAGATGTAGATGGGGTTTGAATGTTGCAGTGCTATGTGGAGATTATTGGTAAATGATTTTGAAATGTAATTGTTTTCCCTTACCCGTGCATATTTAGAGGAATAGGGGTCTTCAAAGAGAGCCCAGATGCGGCGTTGCCATTTCCTCCACCAGCCGGCTTTCGTCCCAGCTTCGGGGGAGCAATCTCCCAGGGCGAGGCGCTTGGTGTCCAGCTCGTCTTCCGAGTCCCCGACCCCGTCTCCTCCGCCCCCGCCGTCGCCGTCGCCGCTGTTGAGATCGGGGGACTCGAAGCTGTCCAGAGCCTCCTCGGCGTCGCGGTGCTGCCGGTAGGTCATCCAGCAGCAAGGCTCCACGTCCGTCTCATCGATGCCCCAGAAGGCGATCTCTTCCTCGTACAGGGGCCCGCACACGTCGGCCGGGCAGTGCAGCTTGCCGGTGCGGTAGTAGTTGAGGATGTGGGCGAAGACCCCCGGGTGGCGGTCGAAGAAGAACTCGTCCGCCTTGGGGTCGTAGTCGAAATTGGCGAAGGCGCCGGGCTCGGTGAGCCATGCCAGCCGAGTGCCGGGCAGGGTCGTCAGGGTGCTCCGGTACGTTTCGTGCCTAGTCCCTCCCACGTTTATCACGATGCGATCGTTGTCGTCGCCCTTGCCCATCTCCTCGATCAGACATGTCGCGGAGGGAGGTCGCTTTCCTGGTGTGCTGCCGCGGGAGGTGGAGACATGGACTGAGCTGATCATTCAGCACCGCGGACAGCGGCCAGGCATCTGTCCGCCGCCCCTCCGCCTTCTCCCCGCCTCTTTCCACCCCCCACACCCACCTCTCTGCTTCTCCAGGCTCAGGTTTAACCAGCACCTCCCCGGAGCCGCCGATCAGAGAGCTTCAGTATCGATTAGGCATGTGTTGCATCTACATTGTTATTATTGTTATTATTATTGGAGGCCGGTGGTGCTGAAAGGAGACAAGCGAGAGAAAGAAAAGACAACGCCACTGGAAGGAGGAGCTCTCACTCGCTCTCTCCACCCCCCCCCCCCCCCCTCCGCCGGCAGCAACGCTGCGCAGCCTCGAATTCAGCTCCCCCACCCCGCACTCCTCCTTCAAGCGCCGTACAGAGTCCTACAGCCTGTGACAGCTGCCAGGAGGCTGTGTCATGAGCCACACTGACACAGAGATGTACTCACATTTAGAGAACCGCAATGCTGCCCATTCACAGAACTACTACATTAGCGTTACGTGCACCTGTGCCAAGCCATGATATTTTTGCGGCCAAGATTTTTTTTTAAAAGCAGGAAGGTAGGTAAGTATGATGGAAGTCAGGAGTTAGACAACACAGACAGAGACAGACAGAAACACCCAGACACACACACACAGACCGACACAGACATAGGCACACACAGATACGCACACGCAGACCCACACACAGACACACACACATACATACAGCACACACACATAGAGACATACACACACAGACACACAGCACCTACATACGGACACACACACACACCACAGACAGACACACACACACACAGAGAGATATACACACACACAGACATCTACATTCAGACACACACAGACCTTATGCGTTCTGACAGAGATTATTAATGTTTGCTCTCGAACTGAGCTAAGGGACAGTTTCTCAAAAGCTCTTGTGCCCGGCAACGTTTATTTCTGCTGCAGGGATCTCAGTGTCAATCACGCAGACTCCATACTTCAGAGGTCGTTACTGTTACTGTTGTAGGTATATCGATATCAGTGTCACACAAAACAGGATTAATAAATATCCGGGAGTGAATTAAAAGGCAGTATCAAGGGGGTTCAGATGATGTGATAACCCACTAAAGAAAAGTAATTTTAGTTTCTGAATGTCATCTGAAATATAAGATGGATTTACTATATTTAACACTTGGCAAGGACGTGTTACTTTATATGCATAAGTAGTTTCTTTATGAGGAGCTGTTGCTGCCTAGCTGTACGTCTTGTGCTTTGTGTATTCATGTATGTCTTGCTTTATGAATTCAATGCACATTCTGTTTTGTGTGTGTTTTTATGATGTGGGTATGCTCCTTTTTACATTTCTATTTCCCTGGGAAATTAAATGAATGGTGCAGAATCACTATTACATTGATGAAATGTTTGATGTATCATTTGTTTCTCATTCTGTACTTTCGTATGCTGTTACGTATGGACTGAATTTTTTGATGTGTGTGTTACTCGTTATGCTTATTGTTCTGTACATCACGGTAGAGTTACTCAGGGAAGTATCTGCAGCTCAACTATTTCCAACTGCTTCATCAATGACCTTCCCTGTGTTCTAAGGCCAGGGGTGGGTCTGTTTGCTGATGATTCCATAGCGTTCAGCTCCATTTGCAATTTCTATGATAATCAAAAAACCCTTGCTAGCATACAGCAGGACCTCGACAAATCCAGGCTTAGGCTGGCAAGTGGCAGGTAACACTTGTGCCACATAATTTACTCTATCAAACAAGAGAAAACTCAGTCATCTCCCCTTGACTTTCAATGGCACCACCAAGTCCACCACTATCAACATCTTGGAAGCCACCATTAACCAGACGCTAAACTGGTCTAACTATTCAAGACTTTGGCTGTAAGGGAAGGGTAGAGGTTGGATTCTCTGTGATAAAAAGCTTACATCCTGACCCCTAACTCCTACCCACCATCTACAAGGCTCAATTCAGGAAGGCCCACCACAATCTACACAGGGCAACTAAGGATGGGCAATTAATGCAGCATCAGTGTCACCCACATCAAGAGAACAACAGAAAAAAATCTTGTGCATTATCACTGTCAGTGATTGCACTGCCATTGTGTTTGTGTTAGGTCTTCTGTGTTGCATACAGTGCAGTTTTATGCCTGATTTTTTCTGTGCCATATGGTGTGTGTGTCATTGTGTATATCTTTTAGGCTGAACATTTATTTTGTGTTTGTTACCATATGTTGATTTTTCCTATATTGGGTATTGTGCAATGAGAAGGGGTTAATTAATAATCTTGTTATGTGGGGTACTTTAGGGAAGAGTGACCATAACATGATAGAATTCTTCATTAAGATGGAAAGTGAAGAAGTCCAATCTGAAACTAGGGTCCTAAATCTAAACAAAGGAAACTATGAAGGTATGAGGAGTAAGTTGGATATGATAGATTGGGGAGCTTCATTAAAAGGCACGCCAGTGGATAGGCAATGGCTAACATTTAAGAAACGGATGCATGAATTGCAACAGTTATACATTCCTTTCTGGCACAAAAACACAAAAGGAAAAGTGGTCCAACCATGGCTAACAAAAGAAATTAAGGATAGTATTAGATCCAAAGAGGAGTCATATAAAGTTGTCAGAAAAATTAGCAAGCCTGAGGATTGGGAGCAATTCAGAGTTCAGCAAAAAAGGACCAAGAGATTGATTAAGAGGGGGAAATAGAGTATGAGAGTAAACTTGTAAGGAACATAAAAGTGGATAGTAAAAGCTTCTACAAGTATGTAAAAAGAAAAAGATTAGTGAAGACAAATGTAGGTCCCTTACAGTCAGAAATGGGAGAATTTATAATGGGGAACAAGTAAATGGCAGCGCAATTAAACAAATACTTTGGTTCTGTCTTCATGGAAGAGAACACAAATAACTTCCCAGAAATGCTAGGGAACCAAGGGTCTAGTGAGAAGGAGGAATTAAACGAAAATAGTATTAGTAAAAAAATAGTGCTGGAGAAATTAATGGGACTGAAAGCCGATAAATTCCCAGGGCCTGATAATCCACATCCCAGAGTACTAAAAGAGGTAGCCATGGAAATAGTGGATGCATTGGTTGTCATCCTCCAAAATTCTATAGATTATGGAACAGTTCCTGCAGATTGGAGGGTGGCAAATGTAACACCACTATTTAAAAAAGGAGGGTGAGGGAAAACAGGGAACTACAGACCGGTTAGCCTAACATCAGTAGTAGGGAAAATGATAGCGTCTATTATAAAGGATGTGATAACAGGACACTTAGAAAACATCAACGGGATTAGACAAAGTCAACATGGATTTATGAAAGGGAAATCATGTTTGACAAACCTACTGGAGTTTTTTGAGGATGTAATTGGTAGAATAGATAAGGGAGAACCACTGGATGTGGTGTATTTGGATTTTCAGAAGGCCTTTGATAAAGTCCCACATAAGAGGTTAGTGTGCAAAATTAAAACACATGTGATTGGGGGTAATATACTGGCATGGATTGAAAATTGGTTAACAGACAGGAAACAGAGAGTAGGAATAAATGTGTCTTTTTCAGGGTGGCAGGCGGTGACTAGTGGTGTACCGCAAGGATCAGTGCTTGGGCCCCAGCTATTACAATATATATCAATGATTTGGATGAGGGAACCAAATGTAATATTTCCAAGTTTGCTGACGACACAAAACTAGGTGGGATTGTGAGTTGTGAGGAGGATGCAAAGAGGCTTCAAGGCGATTTAGATAAGTTGAGTGAGTGGACAAATACATGGCAGATGCAGTATAATGTGGATAAATGTGAAGTTATCCACTTCGGTAGGAAAAACAGAAAGGCAGAGTATTATTTAAATGGTGATAGATTGGGAAATGTTGATGTACAAAGGGACCTGGGTGTCCTTGTACACCAGTCACTGAAATCAAACATGCAGGTGCAGCAAGCAGTTAGGAATGGTATGTTGGCCTTCATTACAAGAGGATTTGAGTACAGGAGCAAGGATGTCTTACTACAGTTATACAGGGCCGTGGTGAGACCACACCTGGAGTACTGTGTGCAGTTTTGGTCTCCTTACCTAAGAAAGGATATACTCGGCATAGAGGGAGTGCAGTGAAGGTTCACCAGATTGATTCCTGGGATGGCAGGACTGTCTTATGAGGAGAGATTGGGTCGACTAGGCCTGTATTCACTAGAGTTTAGAAGAATGAGAGGGAATCTCATTGAAATGTATAAAATTCTGACAGGGCTAGACAGACTGGATGTAGGGAGGCTGTTTCCCCTGGCTGGGGTCTAGAACAAGGGGTCACAGTCTCAGGATACGGGTAGGACATTTAGGACTGAGATGAGGAGAAATGTCTTCACTCAGTAGGTGGTGAACCTGTGGAATTCTCTACCACAGAAGGCTGTGGAGGCCAAGTCACTGAATATATTTAAGAAGGAGATAGATTTCTAGACACAAAAGGCATCAAGGGGTATGGGGAGAGAGTGGGAATATGGTATTGAGAAAGAGGATCAGCCATGATCATATTGAATGGTGGAGCAGGCTCGAAGGGCCGAATGGCCCACTGCTGCTCCTATTTTTCTATGTTTCTCTATGTTTCTATTTGTATCTTATGTACCATTGATGGGTGTATACTGCGTTTTTTTATGTTGTATGTTTGTATTGTGTGTGTCTTTGTGCATATGTCTTGTGTATTGTATACTGTTGTGTGCTGTGAGTTGCCTATTGTGTATTGTGTCATACATTGCACATTGACATCATAAAAAGATGCATTTATATAACAGCTTTTACATCTTCAGGACATTTTAAAGTGCTTCACAGTCAATGAAATAATTCTGAAGTACTGTTCTAATGTAGGCAAACCTATGTGCTTGTATTGGAATCTTCTGTATTGTGTGTTATATATGTATATTTTGAATTGTGCATTGGGTGCTGTTGTCTGTATTTTGTGCATTGCATGTGTGTTCTATATTGACACTGCTGTCCAGTTTTGAGTAATTAATCTTGTACATTATGTATTGTCTGTTGTATATTGTGTTTGTAGTGTGTTATGTGTTGTACATTTGTGCATTGTATACATGTCCTGTATGCTTATTTTTCAAATTGCACATTGTGTGTTGCACTTGTATTTGGTTTATATTGTTTGTTCTAGTGTGCATGCTGTGTGTCACTTATTGCATGCTGTTAGGGAATACATGGAGATTGGGGAAAGGAAGAGATACACAAGAGTAAATTATTCCGTCTGTTTTTAGTTCTGTTTTATGATTTTTTTCACTATAGCTGAAATGATGTGGCTGACCTTTGATTGTTTTGTAGTGCTCTGTTGGAGGCCTGTGTATTGTTTACGGAGCAGGCACTTGTGAAACTCTGGAGATGCTCATCAGTCTTTTGTTTGCTTGAATGTTAACCTGCATGTGACTGTTTTGATATTGTTGCATGAGAGGGCTGGCTCGAGCATGGAATTTGGGAGGCGAGAACATATTCAAGGACTTTGGAGAGGAAAGGTAGAATAGTGATGGGGCATTAGTTTGCAAGGACAGAGGGGTTGGTGCTTGATTTTTTTGAGGAGTGGGGTGATGATGGTGGTTTTGAAAAGGAGGGGGACAGACAGTACCTGGACAGAAGGAGCCATTTACAATGTCAGCTGGCATGGGTGCCGGGAAGGGTAGTTGGGTAGGCAACAATTTATTGGGAATGGGTTCAAAGGTGCAGGAGGTAAGTTTTATAAATTAGATGATCTCAGTGTATGAGGAGAGATGGCAGTGAAACTACAAAGAGATCTGAGTTCAGGGCTAGAGCAGAGAGAATCTTAGGGGAAGGCTTAGCTTGTTGGGCAAGAGGAAGGGGGAAAGCAACAAAGGCAGCTGAAGAGATGGTCTCGATCTTAGTAACAAAGAAGTGGATGAGGTGAGGATAGAGGGGGCAGCAGAGAGGGGTTTATGAAAATGGTAGTGAAGAAAAGAAGCTTGGAGTTTTCTTTACTCGCCAGGATGATCCTGGAGTAATAGGTGCTTTTGGCAGAGGAGAGTGAGGCTCAATAGCACTTGATATTGTCCAGCCAGATCTGGTGATGGATGACCAGTCCTGCAGTTATGCATCAGATACAATAAAGTCAGCGCCCCTTGGACTTTGTGGAGCAAAGATGGGGCAATAGCATAGGGAACTACCAGGATGGGAGAAAGTATATGCTTGAGCAAATTGACAGCTGCAGAAGTATTGTGGCAAATGGAGGACCAGGGCTAAGCAGTTGGGAACAAAAACAGAAAATGCTGGAAATACTCAGCAGGTCAGGCAGCATCTGTGGAGAGAGAAACAGAGTTAACGTTTCAGGTCGATGACCCCTTGTCAGAACTGGAAAAAGCTGGAGATCGAACAGGTTTTTAAGCAAGTGCAGGGGCAGGGAAAAGGGGCAGAGGGGGAAAGAACAAAAGGGAAGGTCTGTGATAGGATGGAAAGCAGGAGAGATTAAGAGATATTAAGAGATGGTGCAAGGCAAAAGGAGATGGTGATGAGACAAGTTAAGAAACAAAAGATGGCTCTAGATGAAGTGTAAATGGCACTGGCAGAAGGAGAGACAGCTGCCACGTGGGAGAGAGAAAAAATATATATAATAAATAAAATAAATAGGAAAAAAATGGATGGGACAGAGGTTATGGTCTGAAATTGTTGAACTCCATGTTGAGATCAGAAGGCTGTAAAGTGCCTAATCGAAAGATGAGGTGCTGTTCCTCGAGCTTACGTTGAGCTTCAGTGGAACAGTGCAAGAGGCCGAGGACAGAGAGGTCAGAGTGGGAGTGGAGCGGGGAATTAAAGTGACAGGCGACCGGAAGCTCGGGGTCACCCTTACGGACTGAATGGAGGTATTCCGCAAAGCAGTCACCCAATCTGCGTTTGGTCTCCCCAGTGTAGAGGTGACCGCATCGTGAGCCGCAAATACAGTATATTAAATTGCAAGAAGTACAAGTAAATCGCTGTTTCATCTGGAAGGAGTGTTTGGGGCCCTGGACAGTGGGAAGGGTGGAGGAAAAAGGGCAGGTGTTACATCTCCTGCGCTTGCACGGGAAGGTGCTGGGTGAAGGGGAAGGGGTGTTGGGGGTGATAGAGGAGTGGACCAGGGTGTCGCGGAGGGAGCAGTCCCTTCGGAATGCTGAAAGGAGAGGTGAGGGGAAGATGTGTTTGGTGGTGGGATCACGCTGGAGGTGGTGGAAATGGCAGAGGATGATCCGTTGAATGCGGAGGCTGGTGGTGTGAAAGGTGAGGACAAGGGGAACCCTATTGTGGTTCCGGGAGGGAGGGGAAGGGGTGAGGTTAGAAGTGCGGGAAATAGAATGGACACAGTCAAGGGCCGTGTCAACGACAGTTGAGGGGAATCCTCAGTTGAGGAAAACGGAAGACATGTTGGAAGCACTGGTATGGAAGGTGGCATTGTCAGAGCAGATGCGGCGGAGACGGAGAAACTGGGAGAAAGGAACAGAGTCCTTACAGGAAGCAGGGTGGGAGGATGTGTAGTCCAGGTAGCTGTGGGAGTCAGTGGGCTTGTAGTGAATGTTTGTCAATAGCCTATCCCCAGAGATGGAGACAGAGAAGTCGAGGAAGGGAACGGAAGAGTCGGAGATGGACCATGTGAAGGTGAGGGAAGGGTGGAAATTGGAAGTAAAGTGGATGAAATTTTCTAGTTCAGGGCGAGAGCAGGAAACAGCACCGATACAGTCATCAATGTATCGGAAAATGTTTCAAATTTCCAGCATCCGCAGTATTTTGCCTAAGCAATTGGGAGTTTGAAAGTGAAGATGTTGCAACACAGATAGAATAGTTTGAGAAAATCATTTGGGGGTAATTTTGTGAGACTACATTTCCATCTATGGGAATGTACATCACAGAGTCAGCACTATAGTGCTATAGTCCAATCTCCAATATATGCTCCCATCTAGTGAGGCTCCACATCAGGAGCATAGCCTCAAAATATCACCCCTTAGATAGCCATGATCATAAGTAAAAGAATATAAGTGGCCATGCTTCATTTGTGAGCCTAGACAGTGCGTGTTGACAGGCTACTAAACCATGGGGAGCATCACAATTGAGCCCAATATTGTCCTCCACAATCTCTGTAAATGCACAACTCACTGGATGATCAGGATCAGGCTTGCTGATTATTAACTTGCTAACCTTTGGGCACTGAGAAAAAAAGAAAGAACTTGCATTTTTATGTGGTGCATTTCGTAACCTCAGGAGATCTGAAAGTACTTCACAGCCAATTAATTATTTTTGAAGTAATTGTTTGATGGACAAATACAGCAACCAAATTGCACACAAGTGCCACCAACAGCAATTAAGATAAATGACAAATTGAGGGATTAATGTTGGCCAGGACATTGGGAAATCCCCCTGTTCTTTTTTGAATAATGCCATGGGATCTTCTACATCCACCTGAAAAAACAGACAGTTTAATATCCCATCCAAACGATGGCACTCCTTCAGTATTGCACTACAGGAAACTCTCTTTTAACCGGCAAAATTCAGGAGTAGGTTCAGGTAAGTTTTATTATATATTAGTGGCCGTGTAACCGGGGTTCCTGCACCTGTGGCCGTGCAACAGGGACTCCTGGATCTGTGGCCGTGTAACCGGGACTCTTGCACAATTGCCGGGTAACCGGGGCTCCTGCACCTGTGGCCGTGTACGGGGCTCTCGTACCTTGGTAAGTATACCTCTCTGTAATCCGGACTTTTTGATCAACCGGCACCACGCCGGTCCCGTCGGTGCTGGATAAAAAAGAGTTTCCTGTATCAACCTAAATTATGCTGCTCAAGTCCTGGAGTGGGATTCACTGTTGCTCCCAACTGCTGCCCAGCTGACATTAACTAACTCAGCAATGGGAATTGAATCTGGGAGGATATATATTTTTAACCAGACTTTCTGCTATGTTTATCCTAATGTGTCCTTGGAAGACATCCAAAAAAGGTGGGTTAGTATGATAGAGTTAGAGGTTATTTGTGGATCTTTTATGCCTGAATGACCATTTACCCTTGCAGGAAAACATAACAGATTACTCCCTTTAAATAACAGATTCAAATGCCCTTCAGATTCATGCAACAGTTTGACAGCAATCATTCAGAGGCTCAGGTAATGGTCCTTATGAGACAAATTTGTTCCAGTTTACAAACTGATTTCTACACCAGGTACACCACATTCCTAAATGATCAAATCTAGAAATATTTCACTAACTAAGCCAGGCATTATAATCCATCCTAATCCTGTCCTTGCCTGAGAGCCTCACACTTGTATTTTCCAGCTAATACACCCAAGCTCTGTTGAAGTTGCCATCCATTCTAACGATTAGTCAGCATTCCTTCAAACCTCTTATCTAAGTGTGTCATTGGAAGTTATTCACTGTTGGTTGAACCCAGCTCCACTTTCAATCAGAACATGCTGCCAGCGGTACAGCAAAATAGGATGTTCTTAATAATGCAGGAGGGAGGGGCCCTGCTACTTTCAGTCATATGTCTAGGAGAAGGCACTGACGCTAATAGTGATTGGGTGGGGAGGTGACAATGAGGGTCTTGGGCTGGGTGAGGTTATCAATGTTGATATTCTGACATCTTTATGCCGCCATATTTGGATTGGGTAAGATCTCTGTTTACAGCTTGTGATATGCAATGCTGTTTTGTAATGATGGTGGCTGGGATGGAGCACTGTTCTTTATGGTGATGAGGCTGGGCTGGAGCACTGATCTTTATAGTGATGAGGCTGGGCTGGAGCATTGATATTTATAGTGATGAGGCTGGGATGGAGCATTGATATTTACAGTGATGAGGCTGGGAAAGAGCATTGACCTTTATAGTGATGAGGCTGGGCTGGAGCACTGATCTTTACAGTGATGAGGCTGGGAAAGAGCACTGATCTTTACAGTGATGAGGCTGGGATGGAGCATTGATCTTTATAGTGATGAGGCTGGGATGGAGCATTGATATTTATAGTGATGAGGCTGGGAAAGAGCACTGATCTTTACAGTGATGAGGCTGGGCTGGAGCACTGATCTTTACAGTGATGAGGCTGGGAAAGAGCACTGATCTTTACAGTGATGAGGCTGGGATGGAGCATTGATCTTTATAGTGATGAGGCTGGGAAAGAGCATTGATCTTTATAGTGATGAGGCTGGGAAAGAGCACTGATCTTTACAGTGATGAGGCTGGGATGGAGCATTGATCTTTACAGTGATGAGGCTGGGATGGAGCATTGATCTTTATAGTGATGAGGCTGGGCTGGAGCACTGTTCTTTATAGTGATGAGGCTGGGATGGAGCATTGATCTTTATAGTGATGAGGCTGGGAAAGAGCACTGATCTTTATAGTGATGAGGCTGGGATGGAGCATTGATCTTTATAGTGATGAGGCTGGGAAAGAGCACTGATCTTTACAGTGATGAGGCTGGGATGGAGCATTGATCTTTATAGTGATGAGGCTGGGCTGGAGCACTGATATTTATAGTGATGAGGCTGGGCTGGAGCACTGATATTTATAGTGATGAGGCTGGGCTGGAGCACTGATCTTTATAGTGATGAGGCTGGGATGGAGCACTGATCTTTACAGTGATGAGGCTGGGATGGAGCACTGATCTTTATAGTGATGAGGCTGGGATGGAGCACTGATCTTTATAGTGATGAGGCTGGGAAAGAGCACTGATCTTTATAGTGATGAGGCTGGGGAAGAGCATTGATATTTACAGTGATGAGGCTGGGATGGAGCACTGATCTTTACAGTGATGAGGCTGGGATGGAGCATTGATCTTTATAGTGATGAGGCTGGGATGGAGCACTGATCTTTATAGTGATGAGGCTGGGTGATGCGCTATCAATTACTCATAAAAGACGGAGAGTTAGGAGAGTAACTAAAGGCTTTTATTAGCAAAGAACAGAGCATGCCTCTCATGGTTGACTGGGTTCCAAGAAGGCAGGGGGCTGCAGGTCAATCACCTTTATACCTAGGCCTGTGGGTGGAGCCAGCCGAGACATGTTGAGGCATGCATAGGTACAACAGTGTGCAGCAACAACAACAACAGTGAATAACAATAACAGTGGTTTACCACATTCACCCCTTGTTTAAAATTGAGTCCGGCGGGGTGAAGTGTACTAAAGGTTCGTGTAAGTAAGTCTATCAGGTGGCCTTGTATGCCGTCCTGATCGTCGTGGTGGCGGCGGTGATGGTGCAACATCCAACATTGAATCTGGCGTCTCATTGAGTGGTTGGGTGGTCAATGACGGGTCCTGGGGCTGCGGCATGCCGTCTAGCGGGGTTGGGTTGTGGGTAGTGGTGGATGGCAATGGTAGTGTTTCAGGGGCACCCAAAGGTGCGAGATCTCGTGTGGGGGCTGTGTCCTCCCGCCCATCCGGGTACGCTACGTAAGCGTACTGGGGGTAGGCGTGGGTAGTGGTGGGTGGCGAGGGAGGTGTTTCGGGAGCACCCGAAGGTGCGAGGTCTCGTATGGAGACTGTGTCCTCCCACCCGTCCGGGTACACCACGTAAGCATACTGAGGGTTGGCATGGAGGAGGCTCACCCTCTCGACCAGGGGGTCCATCTTATGGGACCTCACGTGCTTCCGCAGTAGGACGGGTCCTGGAGAAGTCAGCCATGTCGGTAACGAGATCCCCGATGTGGACTTCCTGGGGAAGGAGAACATTCTCTCGTGAGGGGTAGCATTGGTGGCTGTACAGAGCAGTGACCGAATGGAATGGAGCGCCGCAGGGAGGACTTCCTGCCAGCGAGAGGTCGGAAGGCCCTTAGATTTCAAGTTTAAAAGGACTGCCTTCCAGACCATCGCATTCTCCCTTTCCACCTGGCCATTCCCCCAGGGGTTGTAGCTGGTGGTCCTGCTTGTAGCGATACCTCTCGAGAGCAGATACTGCCGGAGTTCGTCGCTCATAAAGGATGAGCCCCTGTCGCTATGAATATAGCTAGGGAAACCGAACAAGGCGAAGAGGTCATTCAGACATTTAATGACCGTGGTACTGGTCATGTCTGAGCAAGGGATGGCAAACGGGAAACGGGAGTACTCATCAATTATGTTGAGGAAGTACACATTGCGGTCGGAGGAGGGGAGGGGCCCTTTAAAATCGACGCTCAGCCGTTCAAAGGGGCGCGTGGCTTTGATCAGGCTTGCTCTGTCTGGCCTATAAAAATGCGGTTTGCACTCGGCACAGATTTGGCAGTTCCTGGTCATGGTCCTGACCTCCTCGATGGAGTAGGGCAGGTTACGGGATTTGATGAAGTGAAAAAACCTGGTGACCCCCGGGTGGCAGAGGTCATTGTGGAGGGTCTTCAGTCTATCGACCTGCGCGTTGGCGCATGTACCACGTGATAGGGCATCTGGGGGCTCATTGAGTTTCCCGGGCCGGTACAAGATATCGTAATTGTAGCTGGAGAGTTCGATTCTCCACCTCAAGATCTTGTCGTTCTTGATTTTGCCCCTCTGCTTATTATTAAACATAAAAGCTACTGAATGCTGGTCAGTGAGCAGGGTAAATCGTTTTCCGGCCAGGTAATGCCTCCAATGTCGCACAGCTTCCACAATGGCCTGGGCCTCCTTTTCGACAGAGGAGTGTCGAATCTCGGGGCCCTGGAGGGTCCTTGAGAAAAAGGCCACGGGTCTCCCCGCCTGGTTAAGGGTTGCAGCTAGGGAAAAGTCGAATGCGTCGCTCTCCACTTGGAAAGGGATGGACTCATCCACTGCGTGCATTGTGGCCTTCGCAATATCTCCTTTTATGAGAGTGAAGGCTGCA
Source organism: Somniosus microcephalus (assembly GCF_052327205.1). Classification (NCBI taxonomy): domain Eukaryota; kingdom Metazoa; phylum Chordata; class Chondrichthyes; order Squaliformes; family Somniosidae; genus Somniosus; species Somniosus microcephalus. The sequence goes on from NC_141001.1 coordinate 44,065,397, forward strand.
CAGGCCTCTGCTGTCAGGGGGAAGGAGGTGGACTTGATGAGGGGTCTGGCTTTGTCCGCATAGTTGGGCACCCACTGAGCATAGTACGAGAAAAACCCTAGGCATCTCTTCAGTGCTTTTTGGCAGTGGGGGAGGGGGAGCTCCATAAGGGGGCGCATCCTGTCGGGGTCGGGGCCGATGACTCCGTTCTCCACTACACAGCCAAGAATGGCAAGGCGCTTGGTACGAAACATACATTTGTCCTTGTTGTATGTTAGGTTCAGCCGCTGGGCCGTACGGAGGAATTTCTCTAGATTAACATCATGGTCCTGCTGATCGCGGCCGCAGATGGTGACGTTGTCTAGATAGGGGAAAGTGGCCTGGAGCGCGTTCTGGTCAACCATCCGGTCCATCTCCCGTTGGAAGACTGAAACCCAGTTGGTGACGCCGAAGGGAACTCTGAGGAAGTGGTAGAGACGACCGTCAGCTTCAAAAGCTGTGTACTGGCGGTCCTCAGCCCTGATGGGGAGCTGGTGGTATGCCGACTTCAGATCAATCGTCGAGAACACCCGGTATTGTGCTATCTGATTGACCATGTCAGATATGCGGGGGAGTGGGTGTGCATCTAGCTGGGTGTAGCAATTGATCGTCTGGCTGTAGTCAATAACTAGGCGCTGTTTTTCGCCAGTCTTCACTACCACCACTTGTGCTCGCCATGGGCTGGTGCTACTTTCAATAATCCCTTCCTTCAGGAGTCTTGCTACCTCGGATTTAATGAAGCTCCTATCCCCGGCACTGTAACGCCTGCTTTTGGTAGCGATGGGCTTACAGTCGCGGGTGAGGTTAGCGAACAAGGACGGGGGGGGGACTTTAAGGGTGGAGAGGCTGCAAATGGTGCGCGGCGGGCGATTTAAAAGCTGCTGGCTGCAGACTGTGAGTGGGGGGAGGGGTCCGTCGTACGCTAATGTGACACTTTAAAGGTGGCACTGAAAATCCAACCCCAGTAGAACGGCAGCGCAAAGATGGGGCAGGACCAGGAGTTTAAAATTTTTGTATTCTGTGCCCCTTACTGAAAGGGTCACTACACAGTAGCCACCGACGTCCGCTGACTGGGCTTTGGAAGCCAAAGAGATCCGATGTCGCGTCGGCAGGACCGGGAGAGAGTAACTGTGCACCGTGTCGGGGTGGATAAAGCTTTCCGTGCTCCCGCTGTCAAAAAGGCAGGTAGTGGCGCGGCCGTTTACCGTAATGTCCATCATGGACCTGGACAGTTGATGAGGGAGAGATTGGTCCAGCGTCACGGAGGCCAGCGTATGGTCGAGCGAGTCGATGTGGTCGTCAGATGAGGCGGTGGTTGAGTCCGGGTCCCCCGTGGTTGAAGTTGGAGACGTCCGAGATGGCGGACAAAATGGCGGCGCCCATGGTCCCGATCCCCACGCGGCTGGGGGAGCCCAAGATGGCGGACAAGATGGCTGCCCCCACGGTTCGCACGCGGCGCTGCTGGCGTTAGCGGTTTTACCTTTGCAGGCGCTGACATAGTGTCCTTTCTTCCCGCAGCCGGAGCAGGTAGCGTTTCTCGCCGGGCAGCGTGCTCTGGGGTGTTTTGCCTGGCCACAAAAATAACATTTCTGTGCCTTGGACATCGCAGCAGCAGTTGAAGGTGGCGGTCCCATGACCCAAGGTTGTGGCGTCCACGTTGCGGAGCGGTTAGGGGAGAAGGCGTCCATATTCCTGTGGGCCGCGTCGAGCGAGAGCGCGAGGGACACTGCCTTTCTCAGGTCCATTTCTCCCTTTTCCAACAGTCTCTGCCGGGAGTAGTCGGACCTTAGACCCGCAACGAAAGCATCTTGGATCAGTCCCTCCGTGTGTGCTGCGGCTGGTACTTCTTTGCAATCGCAGTCTCGGCCGAGTATCCGTAGTGCCCGTAGGAAGGCCTCCACCGATTCCCCAGGCTGCTGTCTGCGGGATCTTAAGAGGTGCCGGGCATAGACCGTATTTACCGGGCGTGCGTATTGCCCTTTTAGCAGATCGATAGCCGCCGCGTAGGTTGTCGCGTCCTGGATTATTGTATAAACTTGGTGGCTCACCTTTGAGGCCAGGATTTCCAACTTGTTTTCGTCCAGGGTCACAGTTGAGGCTTGCAGGTAGGCCTCGAAGCAACGCAGCCAATGCGTGAATTTGGTAGCCGAACCCGCTTCTTGGGGGTCTAGGTCCAGGCATGTTGGTCTGAGGGCTCGCAGCAGCTCCTGCTGCTCAGCGTTTGGTGCAGCAGCCTGCTGTTCAGCGTTTGGTGCAGCAGCCTACTGTTCAGCGTTTGTCGACATTTTGTTTTTGCTAATAAAATTGATGCGCTATCAATTACTCATAAAAGACGGAGAGTTAGGAGAGTAACTAAAGGCTTTTATTAGCAAAGAACAGAGCATGCCTCTCGTGGTTGACTGGGTTCCAAGAAGGCAGGGGGCTGCAGGTCAATCACCTTTATACCTGGGCCTGTGGGTGGAGCCAGCCGAGACATGTTGAGGCATGCATAGGTACAACAGTGTGCAGCAACAACAACAACAACAGTGAAGAACAAGAACAGTGGTTTACCACACTGGGAAAGAGCACTGATCTTTATAGTGATGAGGCTGGGATGGAGCACTGATCTTTATAGTGATGAGGCTGGGATGGAGCACTGATCTTTACAGTGATGAGGCTGGGATGGAGCATTGATCTTTACAGTGATGAGGCTGGGATGGAGCACTGATCTTTATAGTGATGAGGCTGGGATGGAGCACTGATCTTTATATTTGTAGTGTATGTAACTGTTCTACCTTTAAGAGAACTATCGTATGTAACCGTTCACCTTTAAGAGAACTATTTTAGGTGTGGCACTACTTTATCTTGGCTGCTGTATACTGTAATACCGACGGTGACCACACCAGTATATAAGTGCTGTGTCAGGATTTATTGGGCAGATTCGCCCTGACCTTCGAATAGTAAAGTCCTGTTTAAGTTACTCTTGTAGTCTGTGTATTACTTCGCTATACAACCCACAGACTTTACAGTGGCGACGAGTTCGATCTTACCCTGCGGCAACAATACTTCTGAAGAAGTAAATGAGCGTCGAGAAGAGGCACCCGCCCTCGTCGTTTTGCTGAGAGAAAACTCGAGTCTGCAGACCAAGAAAGGAGGAAGATTTCAAACACGAAGTCTTCCATCAGCAACAGGCACGGATTGTCCCTTCTGCCACGGTGGTGAGTGAGCCGATGAACACGAGAAGCAAGTCGGCCACGGTGACTGTGAGTAAAGGGAAAATAGAAACAAATAAACGGAGGATAAGGGCGGTGCACTCGACCACGGTCGAGGGGGAAAGGAGCCGGACAGAAGTCGGGCCCAGAGGCGCTGAGACTGGGGCAGCGTGGAGCAGAAGCCGCGGTACAAGCGGGCTGGGGAGCGTCGTGAGACGGCTAGACCGCGACGGCGAAAAAGGCCGGACAACTACCGCAACCACGAGGCGCTGCGACCGGGATCGTAAGGCGCGGGAAGATATAAAAATAAATAAGCCACGGAGAACTCAGCCGCAGCCGGGGAGGAAAGCAGCGGACTGCGAGAAGCTGGGAGGCGCGATTGGGGTGAAAAAGGCCAGACAGGGATTGAGGCCACGAAGCGCTGCGACCGGATCGTAAGGCGCGGGACGATATAAAATAAATAAACCGCGGAGAACGTAGCCGCAGCCGGGGAGGGAAGCACCGGACTGCGAGAGGGCTGGAGGCGCGATTGGGAGCCCGAGCGAGCGGGAGAGACAGAGCCCGAGCGAGGAAGGCTGAGCGAGATCCAGCCCAGTGGCTGAAACTGTTCACCGCCAACGGGTTGTACCCAGCACCGGCTGCCCTGCCGAGAGAAGGGAACGCGCTGAAGCTGACGCGCAGGCTGCAAACCCGAAAGCCAGCGGCCGTCACCCGAGGGAAGCTTACCCCTCCTGCCAGGGGAAGAAACGCGGGAAGCCACCAGTAGGCGGGGAAGAAGACAGAAGCGGGAACCGCCATTTTTAAAGTGGGCGGGGAAAGAAGATAAGCGCGGGAAACCACCATCTGGAAAAAAAAAAGTTAAAGAATATTGTTGTTGTTTCTCAGGAAGAGTGTGAAGATGCCTAAGCATAGTAACAGCAACGGTTTCAATGCCAAGGTGGAAGACTGGCCCACGTATGTAGAACGCATCGAGATATATTGTACGGCTAATAAGATAGCAAATTATGAAAAAGCTCTAACCTTATTAAACTTAATGGGTGCGAGGACATACGGGTTATTGAAGCATCTCCTATCACCAGCTAAACCGGCGGATCAGTCTTTTGATAATATTGTTGCTGTCCTGAAGGATCATTTTAACCCCGCACCGCTGATGTTAGCGGAACGATCTAAATTTTACGGGAGAACGCAACGAAAAGAGGAAAGCAACGCAGAGTACTTGGTCGAGCTGCGTAGACTAGCGAAATACTGCCAGTTTAGAGGAAATCTGACAGAGGCATTGCGAGACAAGTTCGTGTGTGGATTGTCAAAGGAAGGAACGCAAAAACGACTACTCGAAGAGAACGATCTTACACTTGATAAGGCTGTCCTTATTGCAGCATCGCACGAAGCCGCAGCGAGAGGCACGGCGGAAATGCAGCGGAAGACAGCGGTACTCAGCGTGGATCAAATGACTTCGGGTACAACGAAATGTTCTCGTTGTGGGAAGACAACACATGACCAGAACCAATGCTGGGTTAAAAACCAGGACTGTAGGAAATGTGGCAAGCTTGGCCACATAGCTAAGGTATGCCGGTCAGGAAAGAAGAACAACAATAATAAGTCACCGCAGAAGAAGTACAGAAAGGTACATGAGGTGACTGGGAAGAGTCCAGATGAACAGAATTCGGACTCAGACTCCAACAGCAAGGCACTGGGTAGTCTGAGGATTCATAATGTGAGTAAAGAAGCTGACCGACAAACTATCTGGATCACACTACAGATTGCAAAAGTCCAAGTGAAGATGGAAGTGGACACCGGATCGGCGTTGACGGTCATGAATAAGCATGATTACAAAAAGTTATTCAAACATATTCCCCTACGGGATACGGAGATAGTATTGCAGACATACACGGGGCACAAAGTATACCCCATCGGAAAGATAGAAGTCAAGGTGAGATACAAAGACAAAGATCACCAAAGGATGGACTTGTATGTGCTGCCCGAGGGAGGTCCACCACTTCTGGGACGGGAGTGGATCAGGAAAATAAAGATAGACTGGCATTCACTAAACACAATGACGGTAGATTCCGGGAAGGAAGAGGTCAAACCTGAACGGTTGTCCAGAATATTGGACGAAGCTAAAGAGGTATTCCAGCAAGGACTGGGAACACTGAGAGGAATTAAAGCAAAAATCAAGATTGCAGAACATGCAAGCCCAAAATTTTTCAAAGCCAGATCGGTACCTTATGCGATACGACCAGCTGTGGAGGCAGAACTGGAAGAGCTTGAATGTTCAGGGGTACTGTCTAAGGTGGACTGGAGTGAGTGGACCACGCCCATTGTTCCCGTCATGAAGTCTTCATCAAGTAACAAGCCAGGGGGACTGGGGAAGGTCCGCATCTGCGGAGATTTCAAGATCACAGTTAATCCAGTGCTTCACACGGTACAATACCCACTTCCGCGGATTGAGGATATCTTTGCTTCATTGTCTGGCGGGCAACACTTCACCAAGATAGACCTGGCACAGGCATACTTACAAATGGAAGTCGAGGAAGAGTCGCGCCAGTATCTCACAATCAACACGCACAGAGGCTTGTATCGTTATAATAGACTGGTTTTTGGAGTAGCTTCAGCTCCAGCAATTTGGCAGAGGGCAATGGAGCAGGTCTTACAAGGTGTTCCAAACACGCAGTGTTACTTGGACGATATCCTGATTACGGGAGAAGACAAGGAGGAACACCTCACAAATTTGAAACTGGTGCTCACCAGGTTGAAGGAATATGGCCTTCGAGTTAATCGCCAGAAATGTGAGTTCTTCCAGAAACGGATCTCGTACTGCGGTCATGTCATTGACCAAGAGGGGCTGCACAAGTCGCCTGACAAGATAGAAGCTGTCGTGAAGGCCCCCGCTCCGGAAAACGTTTCACAGTTGAGATCGTTTCTGGGGTTGATTAATTATTATCACAAGTTTCTGCCAAATTTATCCACGGTGCTACATCCGCTGAATGCTCTGTTACGGAAAGAAGTGCCATGGAAGTGGAGCGAGGACTGTAAAAAGGCCTTTCGCAGAAGCAAGGCGTTGATTACCTCTGAGGAAGTGTTGGCTCATTTCAACCCAACGTTACCTCTTCGTCTAGCTTGTGATGCTTCCCCTTATGGAATTGGAGCAGTACTTTCACACAAGTTACCAAATGGCTCGGAAAGGCCAGTCGCATTTGCGTCCCGATCGTTGACCTCCGCGGAGCGAAATTACGCTCAGATAGACAGGGAGGCCCTCAGCCTTGTGTGGGGAGTAAAGAAATTCAATCATTACCTGCAGGGCAAGAAGTTCACATTACTGACAGACCACCAGCCGTTGGTGTCCATATTCAACCCTAACAAGGCCGTTTCCACTATGACAGCGCAAAGGTTACAGAGGTGGTCCGTGTTACTTGGGGCACACCAATATGACATTGAATACAAAAGCTCCAAACAGCATGGAAATGCTGATGGGTTATCGCGCCTACCGTTGCCAGTAGTAGAAGAGGCGGCTACAATGGACCCGGTAGAAATGTTCCACTCATCCATAGTAGAATGTCTACCAGTAACCAATTCGATGATCGAGAATGAAACAAGAAATGACCCGACTCTCTCACGGGTCTACGATCTAACAGTGGAGGGATGGCCAGCACATGGCAAACCAACACTGCCAGCATTTTCGCAACGGAAAGAACAGCTGTCAGTGTGCCGAGGAACCTTGATGTGTGGATCGAGAGTGGTGATTCCACCCAAACTTCAGCATAAGGTGCTAAAGGAACTTCACGAGGGGCATCTGGGTGGAGTGAAAATGAAGAACCTAGCAAGAGCGTTTGTGTGGTGGCCAGGTATTGATGGAGACATCGAGGAAATAACCAAGAGTTGTCTAGGATGCCAGAAGGTCCAAAACGCGCCACCACAAGCTCCTCTGCATCCATGGGAGTGGCCCTCATCTCCTTGGCAAAGGGTACACATCGACTTTGCTGGTCCATTTATGGACTCAATGTTTCTAATAGCGGTGGATGCACACTCCAAGTGGCCGGAGGTAATAAAGATGTCCTCCACCACCACGGAAAAAACCATCACAGTATTAAGGACCATGTTTGCCAGGAATGGGCTGCCGGAACAGGTCTGTTCTGATAATGGACCACAATTTGTGTCCGAAGAATTCAGGAAGTTCTTAAAAAGCAATGGGGTCAAGCACTACACGTCAGCCCCATACCATCCCGCCACCAATGGCTTAGCTGAAAGGTTTGTCCAGACCTTCAAGAAGGCCATAAAGGCCATGGGTAATGAAGACATCAACCTACAACATAAGGTAGATAACTTCTTGTTGGCGTACAGGAATGCAACACATGCGGTCACAAATCAAACTCCCGCCATGATGTTTTTCAATAGAAGACTAAGATGCCGGCTGGATTTGATTAAGCCAAACGTCAGAAGGGACGTAGAGAACCGGCAATTCCAGGGCATGAATGAAAGGCCAACTAGATCTTTTCAGACAGGTCAACAAGTTTTGGCCCGGGACTACCGTACCGAGAAATGGCAGCCTGGAACTATTGTAAAAAGGCTAGGGCCGCTGCTGTATACAGTGGACATTGGTGACAGCATAATAAAGCACCATGTTGACCAGATCATAGGGTCATCCACAAAGAGCCAACCTACTCCACAACCTTACACGGCTAATGTAGAAACAGAGATACCCAGAGCACCTACCTCCGATCTGGTAATACTGGAATCAGATGATCCTGACACTGTCCTTCAAGCTGAATCGGCCTTGCCGGAAGAACCTACTACCCCGCCGAAAACTACTACACCACCGAGGCGTTATCCGGACAGAGTCAGGAGACCTCCAGAGAGACTGAATCTGTGAACTGTTTTACATAATTTGTATATATGTTCTAATGATATGGTTAATGGGGAATAAGTATGTTGTAAGCTAAAAAGGGAGGATTGTAGTGTATGTAACTGTTCTACCTTTAAGAGAACTATCGTATGTAACCGTTCACCTTTAAGAGAACTATTTTAGGTGTGGCACTATTTTATCTTGGCTGCTGTATACTGTAATACCGACGGTGACCACACCAGTATATAAGTGCTGTATCAGGATTTATTGGGCAGATTCGCCCTGACCTTCGAATAGTAAAGTCCTGTTTAAGTTACTCTTGTAGTCTGTGTATTACTTCGCTATACAACCCACAGACTTTACAATAGTGATGAGGCTGGGATGGAGCACTGATCTTTATAGTGATGAGGCTGGGAAAGAGCATTGATATTTATAGTGATGAGGCTGGGATGGAGCATTGATATTTATAGTGATGAGGCTGGGAAAGAGAATTGATATTTATAGTGATGAGGCTGGGAAACAGCACTGATCTTTATAGTGATGAGGCTGGGAAAGAGCATTGATCTTTACAGTGATGAGGCTGGGATGGAGCATTGATATTTATAGTGATGAGACTGGGATGGAGCATTGATATTTATAGTGATGAGGCTGGGATGGAGCATTGATCTTTATAGTGATGAGGCTGGGATGGAGCATTGATCTTTATAGTGATGAGGCTGGGATGGAGCATTGATCTTTATAGTGATGAGGCTGGGATGGAGCACTGATCTTTATAGTGATGAGGCTGGGATGGAGCATTGATCTTTATAGTGATGAGGCTGGGATGGAGCATTGATCTTTATAGTGATGAGGCTAGGATGGAGCATTGATCTTTATAGTGATGAGGCTGGGATGGAGCACTGATCTTTATAGTGATGAGGCTGGGATGGAGCATTGATCTTTATAGTGATGAGGCTGGGATGGAGCACTGATCTTTATAGTGATGAAGCTGGGAAAGAGCATTGATATTTATAGTGATGAAGCTGGGAAAGAGCACTGTTATTTATAGTGGGAAGGGACACTGATGATGATATGGGCCAGGGAAGGATCACAGATGATGATGGTGATGAGGCCTTACGCTGAGAGTGATGGGGTTATGAGAGATCTTTAATATTGGTGACAACGGGGCTGGGAGGCCAGCCAATGCTGTTACACATGAAGCTGGGGGATACACTAAAGTTGAGCCATTGAGCTGGAAGAGAGCACTGATACTAGTAGCAATGGGGCTAGAAGGGGGCCATGGTGCTGGTACTGTTGGCTTTTGGGAGAGGTTACTGATGGTAGTTGTGACTGAGCTGGGACAGACCACACTAATATTGGTAGGGATGCAGCATAAAACAATCACTGGTGCTATGCATGATGTGATGAAAGGAATGGTGATGTTGGTCATGATGGCGACGGGAGGTATCACTGACTCTGTTAGTGATGGTGCTGACAGGGGATGATAATGTTGGTAGTAAAGGAGATGGGATGAACCCTGCCAATAAATGCCAGGCTAGGAGTGATCATTAATGTTGGTAATGATAGGGAGTGGAGGGCTCACTGATGCTGGTAGTGATGGGCATGGGAGAGATCATTGATATTGCTAATGATGGGGCTGGGAGGGAACTCTAAGATTTATAGGGTTTGACTTGGGAAATATGTCTGATGCTTATAGTGACAGCACATTGTTTCTGGTAATACTGGGGCTAGAAGAGATCACTAATATTGATGGGGGTGGGATGGGAGGATTTGCTGATGCTAGTTTTGATGGGTCTGGGAGGTTTCATCAATGTTTGTAGTGTTGGTGGTGGAAATGATATTGACAATGAGTGCCAGGGATGGGAAGGATCATTACTGGTAGCAACGGGAATGTGAATAGATCACTGATTCTGATAATGATGAGGCTCGGAGGGATGCTGATGATGGTAGTGATGGGGCTGAGGTATAACACTGATGCTGATGGGGCTAGGAAGAATCATTTAATATTGGTAATGTTGGGATTGGTTAGAATCATTGACGCTGATAATGGTGCGGCTAGGAGGAATTGTTGATGTTGGTTGTGATCGGGCTGAAAGACAGCACTGATGATAAGGTGACAGAGCGCTGGTGTTAATAGTGTTGGGGATGGAAGGCATCACTTATATTGTTAAGGATGGAGTTGGGAGGAATCACTGCTGCTGGTATTGCTGGTACTAGGAGAGAAACTGGCAATGTCCAGATTGTGAGAGGGATGATAGGTGTCCTTATTGGTAGTGGTGGGCTAGGAGGGAATACTGATCCCGGTAATGATGGGAACAGGGGGGGGGTCACTGATGCTGGTTGTGATGGGACTGAGAGTCAGACTTCCATCCTAACTACAGCACTGAAGCAGCCTTGTCCAATGTCACCAAAAACATTGTGTGTGATCACAGTGCATTATTCCACCTTGACTTCTCTGTGATTTGCAACATAGTTGACCACACCATCCTTCTCCACCACCTAGTTTCCACATCACTGCATTCATATTGTATCATTCATACCTGCCCCAAACCAGCCTACATATCTCTGTAATGGCATCTCCTCCAGTGCCCACATTGTCATCTCTGGTGCGCTTCAAGGTCCTTCCTATTCTTCATCTACATGTTACCTTTGGTGATATTGGGGCTGATAATGCATTGTTGGGAACCCATTGCCCAGCTACACATCAGTTATCAGCTCCCTGCATTATGCAGCACTGAAGCCTTTGAAGTGTGCAAGGCAAACTGCACTTAATAAGTTGACCCTGAAGTGCCCGTGCTACTTAACGTCTGGGTTTATTAAGGCTGTGATTTCTGTGTAAATTATGGGGGACGGGGGGGGGGGCGCGGGGGGGCAATCCATAAAGCATTCGGAATGCCAAGAGTGATCCAGATGCTCAGTGCCGATATAAAATAGGTGCTGAAAGCTTCTTAAATCTGTACTGTATCTGTCACCTCTGCCTGTTTTCCTCATGAATGGCCTTTGTTTACTGTGTTGAGAGGAGTTCTGGGTAGCCCAGTGGGCATACTGCTCTATTTGCAGGTCCTGAAGGAGGAAGGAAGATTACAGGAGTCATGCATTTGCACCTCAGAAGATCAATGAGAACCTGCTCTATGCCACCAGCTATCTGTACATGCACAGACATTCGGTCATGATGAAACGTGCATGCAGAGACTACGGGCTAAAAATTCGATTGTATAGCACCCGTTGTTTGGAAGCTATGGGTGCTGTTTTAGGTCTAAAATGGCATCTGAGCCGTGTGCGCACAATTCTGGTATGGGCCGCACCAGACACCATCTTGGTGAGGGCGTTAGCGTCGGCGCTGGGAGCGTGCGCCAGAAGTATGTAGAGTAGGCAGATCATGACGTCAATCAGCGTGCAACACTGATTTGGCACCAGCGCTGCCATTTTTCATCCTCAACACTGGGACTAACGCCTTGCGTTAACCTCACACAGCTGAACATGCAAGGACCCCCTACCAGCAATATTTAGAGGGATTATCAACCACTCTCAGGTCAGCTGCTGATTAATTTCTACTGGCTCTGTGTAAGTTTGTGAAAGTGTTTTGGAGCTTTCCAGAGTTGTTTAAAGTTGGTGAGGTGACAGGGAGTGGTGCTGCAAGTGGAGAAGGTCTAGCTTCTGACTTTAAGGGTTCTGATCAGACTAATTGCTTCCAGTCATGAGTGCTCTAGTTGTCATCCCCCTGCAGCATGACAGGGAGATGGAGCAGAGGCAGCGAAGAAGAGGACAAGCTGCTCGCAGAGGGAGGAGGAGGAGGGGGAAAAGGGCTCTCAGCAGGAGGCCTAACCCACCTAGAGTCTTCCGAGAGCAATTCTCTTACCTCAGCCTGAGCCAGGAGCAATGTGTGAGGCATCTGTGCTTTACGAAGGAGGTGCTCACAGAATTCTGCCTCCTCTTGCAACCTGATCTGCAGCCTCACACGAGGGCAAGGACAGCGCTGCCAGTGGCTGTGAAGATGACCATGGCCCTACATTCCTTCGCATCGGGATCCTTCCAGGCTGCAGCAGGTGACATCTGTAACATCTCCCAGTTTGCCCATTACTCTGCTCCGCAACCCAACCATACGTGGGCAGCATGCGTACAATGAGAGCCATGCTGCCACACGGAATCTGATAAAGCAGACCATTGGTATCCTTAAAGAACACTTCTGCTGCCTGGAACACTTTGGAGGAGCCCTGCAGTACTCACCAGAAAGCATCTCAAGATTCGTCGTGGTCTGCTGCATGCTCCACAACCTCGCCACCATGAGGGCACAACCCTTGCCACCAGACATACGGCGACCAGCTAAGGAGGAGGAGGAAGCCGAGGAGGAGGAGGAAGCGGAAGGCAGGAAGCAACCCAGACAGCCCCTTTCTGCCCGGGCTGTCCGTGATCAACTCATCCAACTGAAGCACGAGTGACCACAACCCCAATTCCCCATTCAACAGTAGTCCCACACCTTACCTTCTGTCTGATACTGACCATCACAGCGTCCTCTTAGCCACAATGCTGAAATAAATGCCACTACAAAAGAAACATTCCAATCCAACTTTATCCATCAATCCATCCAATATTAGAGATTGTTGATAGGTGAGTGATGGGGGTGGTGTATTGAGAAGTGTGTGAGGCTAGTGGTGCAGATGGTGGGATATGGCATTTGAAGATGAATTCACTGACCTTGACCACTCGTGTGTGGACATTAAACTTCTTCCTGCACTACGTCCAGGTCCTCGGGGCTAAACTGCTGGCATTCACCACAGTGGCTTTCTGCTCCCACTGCACTTTGCTCTGTTGCCTGGAGGTCCTCCTGGCCTCTTGTGGAAAGAGAACCTCTCTCCTCCTACTGACCTCCTGCACCAGGGCCTCCAGTGCTGCATCGGAGAACCTTGGTGCACGCTCTCTCCCCTGTTGTGCCATCATTAATTGTTCTTTTCCACTGTCCCAGCCAGTCCAATGATCTGCTGCAGGCAGAATGCACCTCCACTATAAGAGGTACAGACTGCCTTTAATTAGTGGAGATTAGCTTTAATTGGAGCTAGCCTCACACGAACTTGGGTCCCCTGCTGAGCGTTCAGCCACGCAGCAGCATGTTCAGTGCTGGGCTGAATGCCACAATCGTGGAAATGAGCAGGTAACACAAAGTTCGTGTGCTGCCTGCAGTCTTCCGAATGGGCATGAGTTGATCATGCATTGTGATCCTCGTGCCCATTTTCGGGGGCAAACCAACAGGGTTTTCACTGAACTTTGTATGTTCCTGCAGCCAGACCTGCAAACTACAACAGGGATGGCTATATCAGTTTCAATCAGGTAACTGCAGCCTTGAACGTTTACACAATATGATCATTCCAACCAACCGCAGGAGATAGCTGCCAAATCCCCAAATATGCACTGCACTCTTGCATCCTGCGAGACATCGCCTTGAAATAGAGCTTTACATGGCAAGATATTGTAGTGCATTAGACTGCAGTGTTGCAATGTATGTGTATGTGTGTGTGATGGAGTCAGTGAATGAATAAGGAGTAAAAGCATAAAAACCAAGGGTGATACTAGCCATGAATCTTGGAGAAGCATCCGACAATCCCTTCCCCATTAATTCTATTCCCTCCACATCCAGAATCTTCAGAGACCTCTCCTCATAAGGAATCAAGGATTGTGACTTAAATGAACGCCTTCCTGGCTGCATTTGTTGGCACCATTTATGTGTAGCTTCCTGCAAATAAACAGAACAGGGACATATGTTGGAGGCAGAAATCTGAGTGAAGATGTACGTGTGCCCAGAGCAGCAGGCACCTTATGTGAATGTATCAACATGCAGCATGCAGGTCACTTGATGTTTTCTGCCACCTTTCAAGAGCAATAGGTCTAACTTATTGTGATGACAGTAATTCTGAATGCCCTAGTCATGAGCATGCATGTGTATATGGATAGTAGATGAACAGGCACTAGAGAGCTGTGTATTATCCCTCTGTGGTGGTCAGCCATGGTTCAGTGGTGGCACACTCGCCTCTGAATCACAAGGTTGTGGGTTCAAGTCCCACTCCAGAGACATGAGCACATTATCTAGGCTGACACTTTAGTGCAGTATTGAGGGAGTGCGGTGTCATTGCTGTTTGTGAAATCTTTCTGTGTGCAAATCGGCTGCCGTATTTCCCTACACTTCTAAAGTATTTCATTGGCTGTAAAGCCCTTTGGAATGTCCTGAGGTTGTGTAAGGTGCTATATAAATGCAAGCTCTTTCTTTCTTTACAGCACACTTATATTGAAGTACTATTAAGATGCCTTCTAAGACACCACTGTTACACTGTACAAAGTGTGAGCATACTTACTTTGTAAGCTGGAAAGGATGCTATGTTAGTAATAATGGGGCTGGGAGGGATGGTGATGTTAGTCGTGATTGGCTAGGAGGGATGGTGATGTTGGTAGTGATTGGCTGGGAGGGATGGTGATGTTAGTAGTGATTGGCTAGGAGGGATGGTGATGTTGGTAGTGATTGGCTGGGAGGGATGGTAATGTTAGTAGTGATTGGCTGGGAGGGATGGTGATGTTGGTAGTGATTGGCTAGGAGGGATGGTAATGTTAGTAGTGATTGGCTAGGAGGGATGGTGATGTTAGTAGTGATTGGCTGGGAGGGATGGTGATTTGGTAGTGATTGGCTGGGAGGAATGGTGATGTTAGTAGTGATTGGCTGGGAGGGATGGTGATGTTGATAGTGATTGGCTGGGAGGGATGGTGATGTTAGTAGTGATTGGCTGGGAGGGATGGTGATGTTAGTAGTGATTGGCTGGGAGGGATGGTGATGTTGGTAGTGATTGGCTAGGAGGGATGGTGATGTTGGTAGTGATTGGCTGGGAGGGATGGTGATGTTGGTAGTGATTGGCTAGGAGGGATGGTGATGTTGGTAGTGATTGGCTGGGAGGGATGGTGATGTTAGTAGTGATTGGCTAGGAGGGATGGTGATGTTGGTAGTGATTTGCTGGGAGGGATGGTAATGTTAGTAGTGATTGGCTGGGAGGGATGGTGATGTTGGTAGTGATTGGCTAGGAGGGATGGTAATGTTAGTAGTGATTGGCTAGGAGGGATGGTGATGTTAGTAGTGATTGGCTGGGAGGGATGGTGATGTTGGTAGTGATTGGCTGGGAGGAATGGTGATGTTAGTAGTGATTGGCTGGGAGGGATGGTGATGTTGATAGTGATTGGCTGGGAGGGATGGTGATGTTAGTAGTGATTGGCTGGGAGGGATGGTGATGTTAGTAGTGATTGGCTGGGAGGGATGGTGATGTTGGTAGTGATTGGCTAGGAGGGATGGTGATGTTGGTAGTGATTGGCTGGGAGGGATGGTGATGTTGGTAGTGATTGGCTAGGAGGGATGGTGATGTTGGTAGTGATTGGCTGGGAGGGATGGTGATGTTAGTAGTGATTGGCTAGGAGGGATGGTGATGTTGGTAGTGATTTGCTGGGAGGGATGGTAATGTTAGTAGTGATTGGCTGGGAGGGATGGTGATGTTGGTAGTGATTGGCTAGGAGGGATGGTAATGTTAGTAGTGATTGGCTAGGAGGGATGGTGATGTTAGTAGTGATTGGCTGGGAGGGATGGTGATGTTGGTAGTGATTGGCTGGGAGGAATGGTGATGTTAGTAGTGATTGGCTGGGAGGGATGTTGATGTTGATAGTGATTGGCTGGGAGGGATGGTGATGTTAGTAGTGATTGGCTGGGAGGGATGGTGATGTTAGTAGTGATTGGCTGGGAGGGATGGTGATGTTGGTAGTGATTGGCTAGGAGGGATGGTGATGTTGGTAGTGATTGGCTGGGAGGGATGGTGATGTTGGTAGTGATTGGCTGGGAGGGATGGTGATGTTGGTAGTGATTGGCTGGGAGGGATGGTGATGTTGGTAGTGATTGGCTGGGAGGGATGGTGATGTTGGTAGTGATTGGCTGGGAGGGATAGTGATGTTGGTAGTGATTGGCTGGGAGGGATGGTGATGTTGGTAGTGATTGGCTGGGAGGGATGGTGATGTTAGTAGTGATTGGCTGGGAGGGATGGTGATGTTGGTAGTGATTGGCTGGGAGGGATGGTGATGTTAGTAGTGATTGGCTGGGAGGGATGGTGATGTTGGTAGTGATTGGCTGGGAGGGATGGTGATGTTGGTAGTGATTGGCTGGGAGGGATGGTGATGTTAGTAGTGATTGGCTGGGAGGGATGGTGATGTTGGTAGTGATTGGCTGGGAGGGATGGTGATGTTGGTAGTGATTGGCTGGGAGGGATGGTGATGTTGGTAGTGATTGGCTGGGAGGGATGGTGATGTTGGTAGTGATTGGGCTGTGAGGGATGGTGATGTTGGTAGCGATTGGGCTGTGAGGGCCCACTACAGTTCACAGACCTTCTGAATGATAGTCCAACACAAAGCTATATTAGGAACCATTATCAAGTCCTTAATTGCCATTAATAAACATGGGTGATAAAATAATATCAATGTTACTGCTAACGAACTGTTTTTCTACAGTGCAGTAAAGTTGGATTAGCTTTAAAACTGCCAGGTGATAATGCTTGTGTTTGTTTCAGTTTCCCAACCCTTTTAACTCAAACTTCCATGGCTGCTAGCACAGTAAATCAAAACTATGAACCTCAATTAATACCCCAAAAAGGAGACAGGAAGTTAGGGTATGCTGACAACTGGTGAGGTTCTGTTCACACTGGAGTTCCCAGGTTTGGGAATACTCAGTTGCAATATTGCTGCAGGAGACCGAATGCAAAGAAAGAGCAGAGGCTTCATAGAACATTTTGAGCTCACACAAGTGGCAAGTAACATTCACACCACACAAGTGCCAGGCAATGACTATCTCCAGCAAGTGAGAGTCTAACCACCGCACCTTGACATTCAACGGCATTACTATCGCCGAATCCCCCACCATCAACTTCCTGGGGGTCACCATTGACCAGAAACTTAACTGGACCAGCCACATAAATACTGTGGCAACAAGAGCAGGTCAGAAGCTGGGTATTTTGCAGCGAGTGTCTCACCTCCTGACTCCCCAAAGCCTTGCCACCACAAGGCACAACTAAGGAGTGTGATGGAATACTCTCCACTTGTCTGTATGAGTGCAGCTCCAACAACACTCAAGAAGCTCGACACCAACCAGGACAAAGCAACCTGCTTGATTGGCACCCCATCCACCACTTTAAACATTCACTCACTCCACCACCGGTGCACTGTGGCTGCAGTGTGTACCATCTACAAGTTGCACTGCAGCAACTCGCCAAAGCTCCTTCAACAGCACCTTCCAAACCCGCGACCTCTTCCACCTAGAACGACAAAGGCAGCAGATACATGGGAACACCATCAGCTGCAAGTTCCCCTCCAAGTCACACCCATCCTGACTTGGAAATATATTGCCGTACCTTCATCGTCGTTGGGTCAAAACCCTGGAACTCCCTACCTAACAGCACTGTGGGTGTACCTTCACCACATAGAAACATAGAAGATAGGAGCAGGAGTAGGCCATTCAGCCCTTCGAGCCTGCTCCACCATTCAATGAGATCATGGCTGATCATCCAAATTCAGTACCCTGTCCCTGCCTTCTCCCCATATCCCTTGATCCCTTTAGCCTCAAGAAATATATCCAACTCTTTCTTGAATATATTTAATGAATTGGCCTCCACCGCCCTCTGTGGCAGAGAATTCCACAGGTTCACCACTCTCTGGGTGAAGAAATTCCTCCTCATTTCAGTCCTAAATGGCTTACCCCTTATCCTTAGACTATGACCCCTGGTTCTGGACTCCCCGGCCATCAGAAACATCCTTTCTGTATCTAGTCTGTCCAGACCTGACAGAATTTTATAGGTTTCGATGAGATCCCCTCTCAATCTTCTAAACTCCAGTGAGTATAAGCTCAATTGACACAATCTCTCCTCATACGTCATTCCTGCCATCCCAGGTATCAGCCTGGTGAATCTTCGCTGCACTCCTTCCATGGCAAGAACGTCCTTCCTCAGGTAAGGTGACCAAAACTGCACACAATACTCAAGGTGCGGTCTCACCAAGGCCCTGTACAACTGCAGCAAGACATCCTTGTTCTTGTACTCGAACCCTCTTGCTACGAAGGCCAACATACCATTTGCCTTTTTAACCGCCTGCTGCACCTGCATGCTTACCTTCAGCGACTGGTGCACAAGAACACCTAGGTCTCTTTGCACTTCCCCTTCTCCCAATCTATTGCCATTCAAATAATAATCTGCCTTCCTGTTTTTGCCACCAAAGTGGATAACCTCACATTTATCCACATTATAGTGCATTTGCCATGTTTCTGCCCAATCACCCAACCTGTCCAAATCGTACTGGAGTTTCATGACATCCTCCTCACAGCATACCATCTCACCCAGCTTTGTGTCGTCTGCAAATTTGGAGATATTACATTCAATTCCCTCGTCCAGATCATTAATATATATTGTGAACAGCTGGGGTCCTAGGACCGATCCTTGCGGTACCCCACTAGTCACTGCCTGCCACTCGGAAAACGACCCGTTTATTCCAATTCTTTGCTTTCTGTCCGCCAACCAGTTCTCTATCCAAGTCAATACCTTGCCCCCAATCCCATGTGCCTTAACTTTACATGCTAATCTCTTATGCGGGACCTTATCGAAAGCCTTCTGAAAGTCCAAATACACCACATCCACTGGTTCTCCCTTATCTATTTTACCAGTTACATCCTCAAAAAATTCCAGTAGATTAGTCAAGCATGATTTACCTTTTGTAAATCCATGTTGACTTTGTCTGATCCTGTCACTGCTTTCCAAGTGCTCTGCTATTACATCTTTTATAATGGACTCTAGCATTTTCCCCACTACCGATGTCAGGCTTACCGGTCTATAATTCCCCGCTTTTTCTCTGCCACCTTTTTTGAATAGTGGGGTAACATTAGCTACCCTCCAATCCATGGGTACTGTTCCAGAGTCTATTGAGTTCTGGAAGATGACCAGCAATGCATCTACTATTCCTAGGGCCACTTCCTTAAGTACCCTGGGATGTAGATTATCAGGCCCTGGGGATTTATCGGCCTTCAGTCACATCAATTTTCCTAACACCATTTCCCTACAAATACTGATATCTTTCAGTTCCACCCTTTCATCAGACCCTATGTTCCGCGGTATTTCTGGGAGGTTATTTATGTCCTTCTTTGTGAAGACAGAACCAAAATATGTATTTAGTTGGTCTGCCATTTCTTTGCTGCCCATTATAAATTCCCCCGATTCTGACTGCAAGGGACCTACGCTTGACTTCACCAATCTTTTCCTCTTTACATATCTATAAAAGCTTTTACAGTCAGTTTTTATGTTCCCCGCAAGCTTACTCTCATATTCTATTTTCCCTTTCTTAATTAATCCCTTTGTCCTCCTTTTGTGAATCCTAAACTGCTCAGCAGTGGCTCAAGAAGGCGGCTCACCACCACCTTCTCAAGGGCAATTAGGGATGGGCAATAAATGCTGGCCTTGCCAGCCACGTCCACATCTCAGGAACGAATAAAAAAAAAACCTGGAGGCATATGTACAGAACATGAAGCAGTTGCCTAAAGAGTAGCACTGTATGTAAAGGCAAAGGCTATCCATAGAGGTGGCAATTGACTTGGGCTACCATTTGAATGATGAGTCATAAGAACATAAAAATTAGGAGCAGGATTAGGCCATATGGCCCTTCGAGCCTGCTCCGCCATTCAATAAGATCATGGCTGATCTTCGACCTCAACTCCACTTTCCTGCCCAATCCCCATATCCCTTAATTCCCCTAGAGTCTAAAAATCTATCTACTGTATCGCAGCCTTGAATATACTCAATGACTGAGCATCCTCAAAAAACTCTAATAAATTTGTTAAACACAATTTCCCTTTCATAAAATCATGTTGACTCTGCCAAATCATGTTATGATTTTCTAAGTGACTTGATACCACTTCCTTAACAATGGATTCCAGCATTTTCCCAACGACTGATGTCAGGCTAACTGGCCTGTAGTTCCCTGTTTTCTCTTTCCCTCCTTTAGCTGTCAAGGGAACAGCTGGTAATTTCTATGCTAGCTTCCAGACCCTGACATGGGACATCCCAGGGATGAGCCACAGGAGACTAATGCCACAGGAGACTTATATACAAAAATATAGTGGATGATACTGTGGTCTAGAAATTCGTTGATGGCGTGCCCATGTTGTGGGCTTAAAGTGAGTGCCAAAACATCCAATATGGCAGGCAGCATGCGTATGCACACTCTAAGACAGAATTTGTTGTCCACCATATTACTATAGATATCAAAAGCGACGTCCATGTCCTGCGCCTGGAACTTCGTTAAGCCCTTCGCATATGCAAATAAGGAGCCTAACACCCATTTGATGCCTTCTTTGCCAAATTGGCTTGCCCAGAACGCAGCTGGTAATGGGTCAGGCTGGCTGAGTTTAGGAAAAGCAGGTCTACAAGCAGCCTAGCCAGCATCCTCAAAAGGATTTCTGGAAGCCTCCACCAAAAAGATACGTTCCTTAAAAATACTGCTTTTAGGTGACTGGACTTGACCAATGTCTCCAAAAGATTGCATTCCAGTTTTCAAAAGTGATAATCTCAGCAGCACTCATTTTAAGTTTAAAATATGCATGGTGGTAAGATATGCTGCTGTGCTTACTCGGTCCGGAAATGCCACAATTTTAAAATTCTCATCCTTATGTTCAAATCCCTCCATGGCCTTGCCCTTCCCTATCTTTGTAAACTCCTTCAGCCCTATAACCCTCTGAGATCTCTGCATTCCTACAATTCTGGCCTCTTGCGCATCCCCGATTTCCATCACCCCACCATCAGTGGCCGTACCTTCAGCTGCCGAGGTCCCAAGCTCTGGAATTCCCTTCCTAAACCTCTCCACATCTCTACCGCTCTCGCCACCTTTAAGTCACTCCTTAAAACTTTCGCGGGCTTTCTTTCACATGCCATTGTCGGGAGCGGTGAGAGCGGAGACTCAGTGAGTATTTAAACTCACATTCGCAGGCTTTCTTTCAGAGGCCATTGTCGGGAGCGGTGAGAGTGGAGACTCAGTGAGTATTTAAACTCACATTCGCGGGCTTTCTTTCACATGCCATTGTCGGGAGCGGTGAGAGCGGAGACTCAGTGAGTATTTAAACTCACTTTTGCAGGCTTTCTTTCAGAGGCCATTGTCGGGAGCGGTGAGAGCGGAGACTCAGTGAGTATTTAAACTCACTTTTGCGGGCTTTCTTTCACAGGCCATTGTTGGGAGTGGTGAGAACGGAGACTCAGTGAGTATTTAAACTCACTTTCACGGGCTTTCTTTCACATGCCATTGCCGGGAGCGGTGAGAGCGGAGACTCAGTGAGTATTTAAATTCACTTCCGCGGGCTTTCTTTCAGAGCCCATTGTCGGGAGCGGTGAGAGCGGAGACTCAGTGAGTATTTAAACTCACTTTCGCAGGCTTTCTTTCAGAGGTCATTGTCGGGAGCGGTGAGAGCGGAGACTCAGTGAGCAGTTAAACTCACTTTCGCAGGCTTTCTTTCAGAGATCATTGTCAGGAGCGGTGAGAGCGGAGACTCAGTGAGTATTTAAACTCACTTTCGCAGGCTTTCTTTCAGAGGCTTACCAATCTCGCAGACCGGCGGCGGCGTTCCAGAGCCATGTCACGATTCAAAACGTGACGCGGGCAGGAGGGAGCAGCTGATTGGGTGAGTATGGCCAGGTGAGTATTAATACTACTCTATAGTTTGACAGTTAAGGTTCATAGTTTATAAAGTTTAGAAGGTCTTAATTTTGTGGTTATAATTTCTGAGGTCTCTGTTGTGTAGCGGGGAGTGGTAGTCAATAAGGGCCCTTGAGTTTATCATTTAATTGTAGTGTAATTGGTGGTATTGATTTAATTTAAATTAATTAAAGGGTAAGTCATGGCAGGACAGCTCAGCCCCGTGGCACGCTCCTCCTGCACTATGTGGGAAATCAGGGACACTTTCTGTGTCCCTGACGACCATGTGTGTGGGAAGTGTATCCAGCTGCAGCTACTGGCAGACCACATTGCGGCACTGGAGCTGCGAATGGATACATACTGGATATCATGTTAAATCAATTGGTCACACTGCAGGTAAAGGCTGCACAGGCAGGAAGGGAATGGCTGACCACCAGGCAGAGTAGTAGGTGCAGGCAGGTAGTGCAGGAGTCCCCTGTGGCCATCCCCCTCTCAAACAGATATACCGCTTTGGATATTGTTGGGGAGGATGGCTTATCGGGGGAAGGCAGCAGCAACCAACTTCCTGGCACCATGGGTGGTTCTGCTGCATGGGACGGGAGGAACAAGAGTGGTAGAGCTATAGTAATAGGGGATTCTATTGTAAGGGGAATAGATAGGCATTTCTGCGGCCGCAAACGAGACTCCAGGATGGTATGTTGCCTCCCTGGTGCAAGGGTCAAGGATGTCTCGGAGCAGCTGCAGGGCATTCTGGAGGGGGAGGGTGAACAGCCAGTTGTCGTGGTGCATATAGGTACCAACGATATAGGTAAAAAATGGGATGAGGTCCTAAAAGCTGAATATAGGTAGTTAGGAGGTAAATTAAAAAATAAGTCCTCAAAGGTAGTAATCTCAGGATTGCTACCAGTGCCACGTGCTAGTCAGAGTAGCAATAAAAGGATATTTCAGATGAATATGTGGCTAGAAGAATGGTGCAAGGGGGAGGGATTCAAATTCCTGGGACATTGGAACCGGTTCTGGGGGAGGTGGGACCAGTACAAACTGGACGGTTTGCAACTGGGCACGACCGGGACCAATGCCCTAGGGGGAATGTTTGCTAGTGCTGTTGGGGAGGGTTTAAACTAAAATGGCAGGGGGTTTGGAACCTGTGCAGGGAGACAGAGGAAAGGGAAGCAAGTATAGAAGCAAAAGACAGGAAGGAGAAAAGCAAAAGTGGAAGTCAGAGAAATCAAGGGTGTAAATCAAACATGGCCACTGTAAACAATAATTCTAAAAGGTCTAAGAGTGTTAAAAAAAACAAGCCTGAAGGCTTTGTGTCTTAATGCGAGGAGCATTCGTAATAAGGAGGATGAATTAGCTGCACAAATAGGTGCAAACGGATATGATAAAATTGGGATTACGGAGACATGGCTCCAGGGTGACCACGGCTGGGAAGTCAACATCCAGGGGTATTCAATATTCAGGAAGGACAGGCAAAAAGGAAAAGGTGGTGGGGTAGCATTGCTGGCTGGTTAAAGAGGAGATTAACACAATAGTAAGGAAGGATATTATGGGTAGAGCTGAGAAATACCAAGGGGCAGAAAACATTAGTGGGAGTTGTATACAGACCCCCAAACAGTAATGCTGAGGATGGGGATGGCATTAAATGGGAAATTAGAGATGTGTGCAATAAGGGCACATCAGTTATCATGGGTGACTTTAATCTACATATAGATTGGTCTAACCAAATTAGTAACAATACTGTGGAAGAGGAATTCCTAGAATGTATACGGGATGGTTTCCTGGACCAATATGTCGAGGAACCAACTAGAGATCAGGCCATCTTAGACTGGGTATTATGTAATGAGAAAGGATTAATTAGCAATCATGTTGTGCGAGGCCCCTTGGGGAGGAGCAATCATAATATGATAGAATTCTTCATTAAGATGGAGAGTGAAGTAGTTGATTCAGAGACTTGGGTACTGAATTTAAATAAAGGAAACTACGATGGTATGAGGCACGAGTTGGCTAGGATGGATTGGGGAATGTTATGTAAAGGGTTGACGGTTATTAGGCAATGACAAACATTTAAACATCGCATGGATGAACTACAGAATTGGTTCTTCTCTGTTTGGCCTAAAACTAAAACAAAAAAGGTGACTCAACATTGGCTAACAAGGGAAATTAGAGATAGCATAAGATCCAAGGAGAGGACATATAAATTGGCCAGAAAAAGCAGCAAATCTGAGGATTGGGAGCAGTTTAGGATTCAGCAAAGGAGGACAAAGGGATTAATTAAGAGGGGGAAATAGAGTATGAGAATAAGCTTGCAGGGAACATAAAAACTGACTGTAAAAGCTTCTATAGATATGTGAAGAGAAAAAGATTGGTAAAGTCAAGTGTAGGTCCCTTGCAGTCAGAATCAGGGGAATTTATAACGGAGAACAAAGAGATGGCAGACCAATTAAATACATAATTTGGTTCTGTCTTCACAAAGGAGGACATAAATAAACTCCCAGAGATGTTGGGGAACATAGGGTCTAATGAGAGGGAGGAACTGAATGAAATCAGTATTTGTAGGGAAATGGTGTTAGGGAAATTGACGGAATTGAAGGCTGATAAATCCCCAGGGCCTGATAATCTACATCCTAGGGTACTTAAGGAAGTGGCCCTAGAAATAGTAGATGCATTGCTGGTCAGCTTCCAAAATTCTATACACTCTGGAACAGTTCCCATGGATTGGAGGGTAGCTAATGTAACCCCACTATTTAAAAAAGGTGATAGAGAAAAAACAGGGAATTATACACTGGTAAGCCTGACATCAGTAGTGGGGAAAATGCTAGAGTCCATTATAAAAGATGTAATAGCAGAGCACTTAGAAAACAGTCACAGGATCGGACAAAGTCAACATGGATTTACAAAAGGTAAATCTTGCTTGACTAATCTACTGGAATTTTTTGAGGATGTAACTGGTAGAATAGTTAAGGGAGAACCAATGGCTGTGGTGTATTTAGACATTCAGAAGGCTTTCAATAAGGTCCCGCATAAGAGACTAACATAGAAACATAGAAGATAGGAGCAGGAGTAGGCCATTCGGCCGCTCGAGCCTGCTCCGCCATTCAATGAGATCATGGCGGATCATCCAAATTCAGTACCCTGTCCCTGCCTTCTCCCCATATCCATTGATCCCTTTAGCCTTAAGAAATATATCTAACTCCTTCTTGAATATATTTAATGAATTGGCCTCAACTGCCTTCTGTGGTAGATAATTCCACAGGTTCACCATTCTCTGGGTGAAGAAATTCCTCCTCATCTTTGTCCTAAATGGCTTACCCCTTATCCTTAGACTGTGACCCCTGGTTCTGGACTCCGCCGCAATCGGGAACATCCTTCCTGCATCTAGTCTATCTAGTCCTGTTAGAATTTTATAAGTTTCAATGAGATCCCCTCTCATTCTTCTAAACTCCAGCGAGTATAAGCCCAATCGACCCAATCTCTCCTCATGCATCATTCCTGCCATCCCAGGTATCAGTCTGGTGAATCTTCGCTGCACTCCCTCCATGGCAAGAACATCCTTCCTCAAATAGGGTGACCAAAACTGCACACAATACTCAAGGTGTGGTCTCACCAAGGCCCAGTACAACTGCAGCAAGGCTTCCTTGTTCCTGCACTCGAACCCTCTCGCTACGAAGGCCAACATACCATTTGCCTTCTTAACCGCCTGCTGCACCTGCATGCTTACCTTCAGCGACTGGTGCACAAGGACACCTAGATCTCGTTGCACTTCCCCTTCTCCCAATCTATTGCCGTTCAGATAATAATTTGCCTTCCTGTTTTTGTCACCAAAGTGGATAACCTCACATTTATCCACATTATACTGCATCTGCCATGCATCTGCCCAATCACCCAACCTGTCCAAATCATACTGGAGTTTCTCGGCATTCTCCTCACAGCACACACGCCCACCCAGCTTTGTGTCGCCTGCAAACTTGGAGATATTACATCTAGTTCCCTCGTCTAGATCATTAATATATATTGTGAATAGCTGGGGTCCTAGGACCAATCCTTGCGGTATCCCACTAGTCACTGCCTGCCACTCGGAAAAAGACCCGTTTATTCCAACTCTTTGCTTCCTGTCTGCCAACCAGTTCTCTATCCAAGTCAATACCTTGCCCCCAATCCCATGTGCCTTAACTTTACACGCTAATCTCTTATGCGGGACCTTATCGAAAGCCTTCTGAAAGTCCAAATACACCACATCCACTGGTTCTCCCTTATCTATTCTACCAGTTACATCCTCAAAAATTCCAGTAGATTAGTCAAGCATGATTTACCTTTTGTAAATCCATGTTGACTTTGTCCGATCCTGTCACTGTTTTCCAAGTGCTCTGCTATTACATCTTTTATAATGGACTCTAGCATTTTCCCCACTACCGATGTCAGGCATACCGGTCTATAATTCCCCGTTTTCTCTCTGCCACCTTTTTTGAATAGTGGGGTAACATTAGCTACCCTCCAATGCATGGGAACTGTTCCAGAGTCTATAGAATTTTGGAAGATGACCAGCATCTATTATTTCTAGGGCCACATCCTTAAGTATCCTAGGGTGTAGATTATCAGCCCCAGGAGATTTATCGGCCTTCAATCCCGTAAATTTCCCTAACACCATTTCCCTACAAATACTGATTTCATTCAGTTCCTCCCTCTCATTAGACCCTATGTTCCCCGACATCTCTGGGAGGTTGTTTGTGGCCTCCTTTGTGAAGGCAGAACCAAAGTATGTATTTAATTGGTCTGCCATTTCTTTGTTCCCCATTATAAATTCTCCTCATTCTGACTGCAAGGGACCTACGCTTGACTTCACCATCTTTTTCTCTTCACATATCTATAGAAGCTTTTACAGTCAATTTTTCTGTTGCCTGCAAGCTTATTCTCATAATCTATTTTCCCCCTCTTAATTAATCCCTTTGTCCTCCTTTGCTGAATCCTAAACTGCTCCCAATCCTCAGGTTTGCTGCTTTTTCTGGCCAATTTATATGTCCTCTCCTTGGATCATATGCTATCCCTAATTTCCCTTGTTAGCCACGGTTGAGTCACCTTTTTTGTTCTATTTTTATGCCAAACAGGGATGAACAATTCTGTAGTTCATCCATGCAATCTTTAAATGTCTGCCATTGCCTATCCACCATCAACCCTTTGAGTAACATTCCCCAATCAATCCTACTCAACTCGCGCCTCGTACCATCGTAGTTTCCTTTATTTAAATTCAGGACCCTAGTCTCTGAGTCAAATACTTCACTCTCCATCTTAATGAAGAATTCTATCATATTATGATCGCTCTGCCGCAAGGGGCCTCGCACAACAAAATTGATAATTAATCCTTTCTCATTACATAATACCCAGTCTAAGATGGCCTGATCTCTAGTTGGTTCCTTGACATATTGGTCCAGGAAACCATCCCGTATACACTCCAGGAATTCCTCCTCCACATTATTGTTACTAATTTGGTTAGCCCAATCTATATGTAGATTAAAGTCACCCATGATAACTGCAGAGCCCTTATTTCACGCGTCTCTAATTTCCCATTTAATGCCATCCCCAACCTCCACATTACTGTTTGGGGGTCTGTATACAACTCCCACTAATGTTTTCTGACCCTTGGTATTTCTCAGCTCTACCCATACAGATTCCACATCATCAGAGCTAATATCCTTCCTCACAATTGTGTTAATCTCCTCTTTAACCAGCAATGCTACCCCACTGCCTTTTCCTTTTTGCCTGTCTTTCCTGAATATTGAATTCCCCTGGATGTTGAGTTCCCAGCCTTGGTCACCCTGGAGCCATGTTTCCATAATCCCAATCATATCATATCCGTTTACATCTATTTGCACAGCTAATTCATCCACCTTATTACAAATGCTCCTCGCATTAAGACACAAAGCCTTCATGCTTGTTTTTATAACACCCTTAGACCTTCTAGAATTATTATTTACTGTGGCCATGTTTGATTTAAACCCTTGATTTCTCCGACTGCCACTTTTGCTTTTCTCCTTCCTGTCTTTTACTTCTATCCTTGTTTCCCATTCCTCTGTCTCCCTGCACAGGTTCCCAACACTCTGCCATTTTAATTTGAACCCTCCCCCACAGCACTAGCAAACACTCCCCCTAGGACATAGGTCCCGGTCCTGCCCAAGTGCAAACCGTCCAGTTTGTACTGGTCCCACCTCCCCCAGAACCGGTTCCAATGTCCCAGGAATTTGAATCTCTCCCCCTTGCACCATTCCTCTAGCCACATATTCATCTGTGACTAGCGTGCAGAGTTAAACACATGGGATTGGGGGTAAGGTACTGACTTGGCTAGAAAACTGGTTGGCAGACAGGAAGCAAAGAGTTGGAATAAATGGGTCTTTTTCCAACTGGAAGGCAGTGACTAGTGGGGTACCGCAGGGATCGGTGCTAGGACCCCAGTTATTCACAATATATATTAATGATCTAGACGAGGGAACTAGATGTAATATCTCCAAGATGGCAGACGACCCAAAGCTGGGTGGGCGTGTGTGCTGTGAGGAGGATGCAGAGAAACTCCAGTATGATTTGGACAGGTTGGGTGATTGGGCAGATGCATGACAGATGCAGTATAATGTGGATAAATGCGAGGTTATCCACTTTGATGGCAAAAACAGGAAGGCAGATTATTATCTGAACGGCAATAGATTGGGAAAAGGGGAAGTGCAACGAGACCTGGGTGTCCTTGTGCACCAGTCGCTGAAGGTAAGCATGCAGGTGCAGCAGGCAGTTAAGAAACCAATGGTATTCTGGCCTTCATAGCGAGAGGATTCGAGTACAGGAGCAAGGATGTCTTGCTGCAGTTGTACAGGGCCTTGGTGAGACTACACCTTGAGTATTGTGTGCAGTTTTGGTCGCCTTATCTGAGGAAGGATGTTCTTGCCATGGAGGGAGTACAGCGAAGATTCACCAGACTGATACCTGGGATGGCAGGAATGACATATGAAGAGAGATTGGGTCGATTAGGCTTATATTCGCTAGAGTTTAGAAGAATGAGAGGGGATCTCAATTAAACTTATAAAATTCTAACAGGACTAGACAGACTAGGTGCAGGAAGGCTGCTCCCGGTGGCAGGCGAGTCCAGAACTAGGGGTCACAGTCTAAGGATAAGGGGTAAGCCATTTAGGACTGAGATGAGGAGGAATTTCTTCAGCCAGAGAGTGGTCAACCTGTGGAATTCTCTACCACAGAAGACAGTTGAGGCCAATTCATTAAATATATTCAAGAAGGAGTTAGATATCTTTCTTAAGGCTAAGGGGATCAAGGGGTATGGGGAGAAAGCAGGGACAGGGTACTGAATTTGGATGATCAGCCATGATCTCATTGAATGGCGGAGCAGGCTCGAGGAGCCGAATCGCCTACTCCTGCTCCTATCTTCTATGTTTCTATGTTTCTAAAAGTTCCCCCAGACACGAGACAACAAAGTTCTGCCACCTGCAAATGATGATTGGTGAAAACTTCTTTATAATTGTGGAGCTGCAACTGTTAGTAAGCAGTCCACTTGTGAAGCCGCCAGGATTCACTGGCGTGTTCCTGAAAAGGCGTGCAGAACATGGGAAAAGGGTTAAAATCGGAAAGGCCTCTCAAAATGGGATTATAGAGGCAATTAAGTAGTTCTTGAAGGCAGGATGGAAACGGGGTCAGAAAACTCGCATGTGGGAAAATTGCATGGATGCGGGATCGGTCCCGCCCGTCATTTTTTGCGATTTTAACACCTCACACACCTCCAATCTCACCTCCTCAGGCCTGGCAAAATCGAGCCCTTCAAGTCAATGGGAATCGGGGGGGAAACTCTCCACTGGCTGGAGTCATACCTAACACAAATGTAGATGGTTGTAGTGGTTGAAGGTCAATCATCACAGCCCCAGGACATCGCTGCAGGAGTTCCCCAGGGCAGTGTCCTAGGCCCAACCATCTTCAGCTGCTCTATCAATGACCTTCCCTCCAATATAAGGTCAGAAATGGGGATGTTCGCTGATGACTGCACTGTGTTCAGCGCCATTCACAACTCCTCAGATAATTGAAGCTGTCCATGCCCACATGCAACAAGACCTGGACGACGTTCAGGCTTGGGCTGATAAGTGGCAGGTAACATTCGTGCCACAGGAGTGCCAGTCAATGACTCTCTCCAACAAGCGAGTCTAACCACCGCCCCTTGACATTCAATGGCATTACCATCACCGAATCCCCTACCATCAACATTCTGGGGTCACCATTGACCATAAACTTAAGTGGACCAGCCACATAAATACTCTGGCAACATGAGTAGGTCAGAGGCTAGGTATTCTGTGGCGAGTGTCTCACCTCCTGACTCCCCAAAGACTTTCCACCATCTACAAGGCACAAGTAAGGAGTGTGATGGAATACTCTCCACTTGCCTGGATGAGTGCAGCTCCAACAACACTCAAGAAGTTCGACACCATCCAGGACAAAGCAGCCCGTTGGATTGCCACCCCATCCACCACCTTAAACATTCACTCCCTCCACCACCGGCGTACCGTGGCTGCAGTGTGTACCATCTACAAGATGCACTGTAGCAACTCGCCAAGGCTTCTTCGGCAGCACCTCCCAAACTCGCGACCTCTACCACCTAGAAGGACAAGGGCAGCAGGTGCATGGGAACACCACCACCTCCTAGTTCCCCTCCAAGTCACACACCATCCTGACTTGGAAATATATCGCCGATCCTTCATCGTCACTGGGTCAAAATCCTGGAACTCTCTCCCTAACAGCACTGTGGGATTATCTACAGCACTGTGGGAGTACCTTCACCACATGGACTGCAGTGCTTCAAGAAGGCAGCTCACCGTCACCTTCTCAAGGGCAATTAGGAATGGGCAAGAAATGCTGGCCTTGCCAGCAATGCCCACATCCCATAAACAAATTTTTAAAAGGTGGGGGGATGGGCAATCGGTTCTCAGGAGATAAGCCTGAGGT
Source organism: Somniosus microcephalus (assembly GCF_052327205.1). NCBI lineage: Eukaryota > Metazoa > Chordata > Chondrichthyes > Squaliformes > Somniosidae > Somniosus > Somniosus microcephalus. The sequence goes on from NC_141001.1 coordinate 44,096,156, forward strand.
GGGGGCCAATCAGGGGTTGGAAGAAGAGGCTGGGGGGCCGATCGGAGGTCAGGAGAGGAGGCGATCGGGAGGGGGAGGACCAGGGGTCGGGAGGAGCAGGACTGCTTACATTCAGATTACTTACCGTCTTTGTTGCAGGCAAGCCCCAGGGCTGGGGTCCAAGTGCAGCTCCCAGTGGTGCGGGCTGTCTCAGAGCAAACCAATCTTGAAGAGGGGACATTAAACAGGCGTTAGGCCCATTATTTACATATGCAAAGGGCTAATGTGTGCTTCAGGCGTGGGTTGAAGCCATCATGCTGAAGCTCTGTAATGTTCTGGTCAAACCACACCTTGAGTACTGTGTTAATAAGGGAAACATTCACATCTTGTTATGAGTTAAGAGAAAATGTTTAAATACTCTTCAGCCTTGAAAAGAGGTAAATGAGGGGGACCGTATAGAGGTATAGAAAATGCTAAGCAGAATAGAAGGGGTAATCCAGAGCACTATCTCTAGTACAACCATGACTGCGGGGGAAATGGAAAAATGTTACATGGGTGTGGTGATTATTCCTTGATTAGTAAAAGTATTGTGATTCGTTGTTCGTTAACTGCCTTGGGATATGTGTTGTAATCTCATTGGTAGTTGATGATCACATGATGTGTTGTGGCTACCTTAAATTCAGTCCTTTTCTAGCTTAGCTGGGACTGGATGTGGAAAGATATGCTGCTGATTTTAAAGTTAATAAAGCCTAGCTTTGGAAGGCAAATCTATTCTTTATTTCAATTTATTAACTTTATGTTAGAATGGAGCGATATCTTCAACCAGAACGATTCAAGGCTGACCCCAATTCTGCTGGAGTGGATGATAAATGGAAACATTGGTATTGTACATTTAAAAACTTTTTGGGCGTGTTGGATCAAGAGGCTCTAAATAAGCTGAATATGCTGATCAACTACATTGACCCGGATGTATATAAATATATTTTGCACTGTAAAACTTATGAAGAGGCTATTTCTACATTGGAAAAGATTTTTGTTAAACCAAAGAATGAGGTATTTGCACGTCATCTTCTATCTGCCCGTAGGCAGCAGGTGGGAGAATCTTTGGATACTTATTTACAAGCACTTCGGTGCCTTAGTGTTGACTGTAATTATAAGGCTGTGACGGCTGAAGAATATAAGGACGAATCGGTACGGGATGCTTTTATTAATGGATTACTGTCTAGATCAATTCGTCAGCGGTTGTTAGAAAATAAGACTCTGGATCTTAAAAGTGCTTTTGAGCAAGCTTCTACATTGGATGTGGCTCAGAGAAGTTCGGATTCTTATGCTCTTTTTAATCAGCCTGCGACTATGGTTTCGGCAGTTTCGGATGAAAAGGAATTATGTGGACTTAATGGGAGTGGTTTACTAGATTTTGAAACAGTTTCTACTTCGGCGGCCGTTGCCTCTAGGATTCAGAAGTGTTATTTTTGTGGGAATATCCGGCACCCTCGTCTGAAGTGTCCTGCTCGGGGGGCTGTGTGTAGTAAATGCGGCAAGAGAGGTCATTATGCACATGTGTGCAAATCATCAGGTTCAATTACCTTCCCTTCTCCTGGTGTGGGAGGGTCTTCCTCCACTACCTCTTCTGTGACTATTTAGCCTTTAGATAGGGCGTTTATTGCATCAATTTCTGCTGCATTTGCTCATGGCCTAAACAAAGCTATAGTTACGGCTCAAGTTAATGGGTTGGAAGTGAAGGCCCTTATAGATACGGGCAGTACTGAGAGTTTTATAAGTCTTCAGTTTGCGAAGGAGAAGCATTTGAAAATTTCGCCTGTTACGTATCAGGTGTGTATGGCTCAGACGACCCTTACTTCACAAATAGCTGGTTGTTGCTTTGTGAAAATGGTTCTTCTAGGTAATGCGTATACTGATATACGCCTATCTGTTTTGCCTAATCTCTGTGCGGATATTTTGATTGGACATGATGTGCTTCAGTTACACGAGTCTCTTAATCTTTCATTTGGAGGGACTAAGCCACCTTTATCTATTTGTGGATTAACCTCTTTATCTATTCCTCCATTATCACTTTTTTCCAATTTGATGTCGGATTGTAAGCCAATTGCTACCAAGTCAAGAAGATATAGTAGTCAGGATAGAGAATTTATTAATTCTGAAGTTCAACGTCTCTTATTGGAAGGAATCATTGAATCTAGTTGTTCGCCTTGGCGAGCACAGGTAGTTGTCACGACTAATGAGAGACACAAGAAACGAATGGTGATAGACTATTCCCAAACTATTAATAGGTATACTCAATTAGATGCGTACCCTTTGCCTAAGATTGATGAGCTTATCAATAAAGTATCTCAGTATAAAGTTTTTAGCACTATTGATTTAAAGAGTGCTTATCATCAGATTCCTATTGTTAAGAAGGATCAACCATATACGGCCTTTGAGGCTGGTGGAAAGCTGTATCAGTTTTGCCGAATACCATTTGGTGTTACTAATGGTGTTGCTTGTTTTCAACGGGCAATGGATGCTTTTATAAGTGATAACTCCCTCTCTGACACCTTTTCATACTTAGATGACATCACAGTGTGTGGCAAATCAAGGGTGGAGCATGATTCTAATTTAAAAAGATTCCTTCAAGCTGCGGAAAAAGTTGGTTTAACTTTTAACAAAGAGAAATGTATCTTTTCGACTACTGAGGTAAATCTATTGGGGTATATTATTTCGGGAAATAAGATTAAACCAGATCCAGAACGTCTGCGACCATTGATCGATTTACCTTGTCCTACTAATTCTAAGGCTTTGCAACGAGTTGTTGGACTGTTTTCTTATTATTCTAATTGGATTGCAAATTTTTCACAGAAGATCCGGCCTCTTATTCGGGTTATGACATATCCTCTATCATGGGAGGCCAGGACATGTTTTGAGAATTTTAAAAAGGATATTTTAGGAGCAGTTGTGCATTCCATTGATGAGCAGGTTCCCTTTGTGATTGAGACGGATGCTTCGGATTTTGCAATTGGGGCTACTTTGAACCAAAATGGAAGACCTGTGGCCTTTTTCTCACGTACTTTGAATAATAGTGAAAAAAGACATTCCTCAATAGAAAAAGAGGCATACGCAATAGTAGAAGCATTGCGTAAATGGAGACATTATTTATCGGGGCGACATTTCACGTTGGTAACTGATCAAAAATCTGTGTCCTTTATGTTTGATGTTAAACATTTTGGAAAGATTAAAAATGATAAAATAATGAGATGGAGGATTGAGTTGGCATGTTACCATTTTGACATAGTTTATCGTCCGGGGAAGGATAATGTTGCTGCTGATGCACTGTCGAGGGCTTATTGTTCTGTGATTCACGGAGATACGCTTATTAATCTTCACAATGCCTTATGTCATCCTGGGGTTACGAGGATGATACACTTTGTACGCAGTAAGAACTTGCCTTTTTCAGTTGAAGACGTCAAGCGATGACTTCATCATGTTCTATCTGTGCTCGGTGTAAACCGAATTTCTTTAAGCCTCAACGAGCTCATCTTATAAAGGCTACTTCTCCTTTTGAACGTTTGAGTGTTGATTTTAAGGGACCTCTTCCTTCAACTACTCAAAACCGATATATATTTACTGTTGTGGACGAGTTTTCAAGGTTCCCTTTTGCTTTTCCTTGTGCAGATGTATCAGCTGCTAGTTATTAAATGTTTGACTCAACTTTTTGTCATCTTTGGGATGCCTGCGTATATCCATTCGGATCAGGGAAGTTCTTTTATGTCTTCCCAGTTGAAGGAATACCTTCAGAGTCGGGGAATTTCTACTAGTAGAACTACCCCGTATAATCCCCAGGGTAATGGACAGTGTGAACGATACAATGGGGTGATCTGGAAGGCAGTTATGTTGGCGTTGACATCCTGGAACCTTAAGAATACACAGTGGGAAATGGTGCTGCCTGATGCCCTGCATTCCATTAGATCATTGCTTTCAACGGCTACTAATGTGACCCCCCATGAAAGGCTCTTTAACTATCCGCTGAGATCTACTACGGGATATTCGGTACCTTCATGGCTTACTATGCAGGGACCTGTGTTGCTTCGACGTCATGTTAGATTGTCAAAATATGACCCCTTGGTGGAGGAGGTGGAGATGTTGGAGGCAAATTCCCAATATGCTCATATTCGATTCCAAGATGGGAAAGAAAGTATTGTTTCAATTAAAGACTTGGCTCCTTGTGGGGGCCAGCCCTCTTCTGAGAATATTAATAATGGTTATGATTTGGATAATGTGGATGCTGTTACAGATACTACGAATATTTCCAATCTGATTGCAGATAATCATACTTCTATTAGTCAGCCTTTGATAGATGTTTATGACCGTCCTAGTTCATCTTCTGATGGGATTTCTAATCCGGAAACCGTTGAGAATCGGGATATGGATAGCCTTCCTGTTGAAGATACTTCTGTGCCTTCTGGCGTGGGAGGGCAAGGAATTTCACCAAGGTTAAGAAGGTCAACACGAACAAGATATCCGGTCGACCGATTGAAAATGGACTTTTAAGTTGATAGTAATGTTTTAAAAATTGTTGAAATATTATAGTATATTGTTTTAGTTGAGAGATACTTAATACTTATGCGTAATGTTATTATTTGTTGTTGTTCATTTAGTATTGTGTTATGTAAATAGTTTTGTTCTCGTGCATAGTTTAGTTGTAAATAATTAATTGTAAATTGTAAAAGTTATTAGGTTGGAGTATATTTTAAAAGGAAGGGTGAATGTGGTGATTATTCCTTGATTAGTAAAAGTATTGTGATTCGTTGTTCGTTAACTGCCTTGGGATATGTGTTGTAATCTCATTGGTAGTTGATGATCACATGATGTGTTGTGGCTACCTTAAATTCAGTCCTTTTCTAGCTTAGCTGGGACTGGATGTGGAAAGATATGCTGCTGATTTTAAAGTTAATAAAGCCTAGCTTTGGAAGGCAAATCTATTCTTTTATTTCAATGGGGCAGTAGGAAACAGTCTTCTGAGGTTGAAGCTCTGCTACATTGTTGGGCAGTGCGGAGGGAACTTTACTTTGCATTTAACCTGTGCTGTACTTGATCTGGGACAGTGTTTGATGGGACAGTGTAGAGACAAATGACACTGCATCTAATCAGGCAGTGCTTGACTTGACACAGGGGGAATTTTAACCTAAAAACAGGTGGGTTAAGAGCGTGGGGATAGTTAAATTGGTAAAAATCGGAATCCTGATCTGAATCCACCTCCAACCTGCCCACTTCCAGTTTTAACAGAGGCAGGGTGGAGGGGCAGGACAGGGACGGACAGCCAATGCGCTGCCAGGAGGCAGGTCGTCAATTTAAATATTTTAATGAGGTTGGAAGCCTCTTCTTTAACCTGCATTTTGTTTTTAACTGTAGCTGGTCAGATTTTACACACTTCTTAAAACCCAGCAGTTACAGTTACAGCAAGGCGTGGATTGCTGGATCCAGGAAGTAAGTGATTTTACACCTTACCTCCTGGATCCAGGGACCCTGCCTAACCCAGCCCCTGCAATCGGATACACCCCGACGATGCCTCAGATCACCTTCCCAGAGCCCCTCCACCCACCACCCCCTACCAATGATGCTGAGGCTGGCCCCAATCATCTGTCCCACCCACACGATCCTCTGCTGGCCGGCCACGATCTTCCCTTCACCCCGTTAAAGTCGGCTGAGCCTGTGGGAAACCCGGCCTTGTGGGTTTCCCGACCGCCTCGGCGCCCCCAACCCGCCTTCCCCATGAAAATCCAGCCCTGGGTGCTTGAAGTGGACAACACAAACATTCGTTGTGTATGTACCTTTAAGAGAATAACTGGTCTCAGACTGCAGTACCGGCAGTGACCACCCCTGTATAAAAGGCGCTAGAGAGCCTCTGTTGGTTAGTTTCGTTTATGCCTTTCACCAGTAAAGACTTGTTTGTTTCTCTCCTGCTAGTCCATGTCTCAATCATTCACGGACTTAATACTGGCGACGAGTTAGAAACGAACTTACCTGCAACTCAGCAGCAGCTCCGACGACGTTGTTGAAGGTCGGAGCCAGAAGAAAGAAGAAAAAAAAAATAGGCCATTGAAACTCGAGAAACGGGCGTCGACCATCAATCATCGATTTCAAAACTTGCAGGAGAGACTGTCCAGAGCCAGGCTGGGTTCCTCGGTCCATGGTTTCCCAGCTAATCGGGCTGGTGGCAGGTAGTGCTCTGATCCTTCCTGGGCTGCAACGGGGCCAGGCAGCGAGTCGGGAAGCAAGGAGAGAGAGAGAGGGTGGAGCATACAGGGCGCGGCCGGTGTTTCGAAGCTGGGCAGCGTTCGGACCTCAGAAGAGGGAGGGAAGTGTTCCAGAGGGTCCGCTCCACGACGGGAAAATAATAAAAGCAAAAGAATACGCGCAAGAAACCGTGGAAAGCAGCGCTAACAACAGCGGGGAAGAAGGAAAAGCGCGGGAGGCGCCATTTTGTTAAATCGGAGAAGAAGGCAAAGCGTGGGAGGCGCCATTTTCGATTTGCAAGATGCCGAAGACTGGCTGTATCACTGCTTTTGATAATACATTAGAGGACTGGACCACGTATGTGGAAAGAGTCGAGGTATATTTCGAGGCAAATTAAATAGCGGAGGGGAAAAAGGCATCAATATTGCTAAACGTAATGGGCGCTAGAACGTACGGCCTATTGCGGGATCTGATTACTCCAGCCAAACCAAAGGCGAAGAGTTTTAACAAAATTGTTGCTATTCTACAGGAGCACTTAAACCCTGCACCGCTGTTGATAGCAGAAAGATTTAAATTCCACAGGAGAACTCAGCACAAAGATGAGAGCAATGCTGAGTATCTTGCGGAACTACGCAAGCTATCAAAGCACTGCCAGTTCGGAGCAGGACTGGCAGATACCCTACGGGACAAATTTTTCTGTGGACTCCTGAGTGAAGGAACACAGAAGAAGTTACTCGCAGAAAAAGAGCTGACGCTAGATAAGGCTTTCAGCGTGGCAGTGTCGTATGAAGCAGCAGCCAGGGGAGCTGCAGAAATTCAACAAAAACCACAGGAATACGGCACCCACGAAATGACACAGGGATTTGCAAAATGTTATCGCTGCGGCAGAACTAACCATGACCAGAAGGACTGCTGGTCCAAAGACAAAATATGCAGACAATGCGGGAAGATTGGACACATTGCACGAGTTTGTAGGTCTGGGAAGAAGACCAGCGACAACAAAAAGGCTACTAAGGAACCGTACAAGAAAGTACAAAAGATGACGGACAGTAGTTCCGAAGACCAGATGAGCGATAGTGAATCCAAGAACAGGAGATTAAGCTGTCTCAAACTTCACAATGTAATTGCAAAAGAGGATCACCGAACCATTTGGGTCACCCTCACGATAGCAGGGTCCCAAGTTAAAATGGAATTGGATACAGGATCAGCGCTAACCGTCATGAATCGACGAGACTATGAGCGGCTATTTTCACACATACCCTTGAGAGAGACATCCATCGTCTTGACGACGTATACGGGGCAAAAAGTATACCCCAGAGGAAAAATAAGGGTGCCTGTCGAATACAATGGCAAGAAAATACGGAAATTGTATCTCTACATACTGCCAAATGGTGGACCACCGTTATTGGGACGAGAATGGATCAGGAAGATAAACTTAGATTGGCATTCCATTCATGCAATGACGGTGGACGGTAAAAAAGATGAAGATGTCACTCCTGGACGATTGTCAACAATCTTAGCTAACGCCAAAGAGGTATTTCAACAAGAACTGGGCACGCTTAAAGGCGTAACTGCCTCGTTAAAAATAGAAGAGAATGCAGTTCCCAAGTTTTTCAAAGCGAGACCGGTACCATATGCAATTCGTCCAGCCGTCGAGGCAGAGCTGGAGAATCTGGAGAAGGCGGGCGTGTTGTCTAAGGTCGACTGGAGCGAGTGGGCGACACCCATCGTTCCTGTCATGAAGAAAACGTTAAGCAATAAGTCCGGAGAGCCAAGGAAGATTTGCATCTGTGGGGATTTCAAGGTGATGGTGAACCCTGTCCTTCACACAGTACAATATCTTCTTCCAAGGATAGAAGACATCTTCGCCTCACTGTCTGGAGGGAAGCGTTTTACAAAAATTGACCTAGCAGAAGCATATTTGCAGATGGAGGTTGAAGAGTCCTCTAGGAAGTATCGCACGATAAACACTAACAAAGGTCTTTACCAGTATCATCGATTGGTATTCGGAGTAGCATCGGCTCCGGCGATATGGCAAAGAGCGATGGAACAAGTCCTGCAAGGGATTCCGGGGACTCAGTGTTACTTGGACGACATCCTTGTAACAGGTGAAGATGACAGTGAACACCTTAACAACCTAGAACAGGTGCTCACTAGACTACGGGAACATGGGCTGCGAGCCAACCGCCCCAAGTGCGAATTTTTTAAGAAACAGATATCGTATTGTGGCCACGTGATTGATGAAGAGGGGTTACATAAGTCCCCTGTCGGTGGATGCACATTCAAAGTGGCCAGAGGTAATAAAAATGTCCTCAACCACCACGGAAAAAACTATTGCAGTTTTACGAACCATATTCACCAGGAATGGGCTGCCTGAACAGATTTGCTCTGACAATGGACCACAGTTTGTGTCTGAAGAGTTCCGGAGGTTCTTAAAGAACAATGGTGTTAAGCATTACGCATCTGCCCCATATCATCCAGCCACTAATGGATTGGCCGAGAGGTTTGTCCAAACATTCAAGAAGGCTATCAAGGCAATGTGTAATGAAGATATACCCCTACAACACAAGGTGGACAACTTCTTGTTTGCCTACCGGAATGCGACACATGCGGTTACCAACCAAACTCCAGCCATGATGTTCTTCAATCGAAGACTATGATGCCACTTGGATTTGGTTAAGCCAAACGTCCGAAGAGATGTGGAGAACAGGCAGTTTCAGAATATGAATGAAAGGCCGACCAGGAGTTTTAAGATAGGTCAACCAGTTTTGGCCCGGGACTACCGCACTGAGAAATGGCAGCCAGGGACGATTTGTACACGACAAGGACCTCTCATGTATACCGTGGACGTTGGGGAGAGCATTGTAAGACGCCATGCTGACCAGATTCTAGAGTCACTGGAAAACGTCAACTCCACACCACGATCTGATACACCTGGTAATGAAATCGACGTTCCAATTGCAGCTACCGCAGAACCGGTAATATTGGAAGCAGATGAACCAAACAACGACATTGATTCCGACTCAACATTGCCAGAAGAACCTGATACTCCAAAGAGGCGTTACCCAGACAGAATCAGGAAGCCTCCTCAAAGACTGAACTTATAATTGCTTAAACTTAACCAATGTATCTAGCAACAGTAATTGTGATTGTAATTCATTATCATTAGTTGTTAAATGAACGTTATGTACTGTTTATCTAAAAGGGGAGGAATTGTTGTGTATGTACCTTTAAGAGAATAACTGGTCTCAGACTGCAGTACCGGCAGTGACCACCCCTGTATAAAAGGCGCTAGAGAGCCTCTGTTGGTTAGTTTCGTTTATGCCTTTCACCAGTAAAGACTTGTTTGTTTCTCTCCTGCTAGTCCGTGTCTCAATCATTCACGGACTTAACATTCGTGCCTTGATGATGATGCAAAATAGTTTACCGAAAAAGTTATTTAAAAAGAGGCATTGATGTACTCACGTAATGGAAAGGTAGTAAGTAGTGTTATGGAGTCATGAAATAGTGTTCCTGCAGTATCCTGTTTATTATAGGTCATATGTTTCATTAAGCTGAGTGACTGTATTGCACACTGTACTTATCCTCCTTCAGTAACACAGTGCTAATTAAAACACTACTCAGAGAATGCTCAGCTCAAGTAAATAATTATTTTCTACAGTATTTAGAATACAGACTGCAAAACAGCCATTCATAGCTACTTTTCCCCCAATTTTCTACCTTTTCTCCTCTGCGCAAGCTTTTGATTCATGTTGGGGTACATTTCCAGACGACATACAAATCAGATGGTCACAGTTTTGATTCCCACGGTAACTTTTGAAGTATTGCAATTAGTTTCAGTGTCTCGGAGCTGGGGGGGGTGCAGGGAATTCAGGCAAGGTTGTTGCTCCTTCTCACCATCCAGTGGCTCATGTTGGAAAACGCATTCGGTGTGAAGTCAGGTGAGAACAGCATCAGCCACAGCTATGAACCCCCCACCCCCACCTCTCCCAGTGGAATACCCTGCTGACACCCACTATCTGGGCTCACAGACGAAGAATGCCAGCTCGGCAACATACTCAAGAGCTACTGATGACCGTGGATCTGTACCCCAGCAAGAGTCAGAATCTCTAGCAGAGGAGGGAGGGAAAGTGGAAATAAAAGAAACTACAATACCTGTGAAAATAATTTAGTCTCACCATCCCCTCCACTTGTAAGATGCTGGCCCATTGCCTAGTACATGATAAATGCGAGAGGATTGATTAGCAAAATATTTAATGGCAAAAGATGGTGCCGTCAAAATGAGATACAAACAGCTAAATGGAGCCTCAGTAATTGGCTCGTGCAGTGTGTTACAGGGCACTGAAAGAATCTCAGCTACTAATGGCTTCTCTTCCTGTGGCTGAGTGAGTTAAGCCCAATAACAAGTTACATATTTTCCTATTGATACAGAAATGGACAAAGGACCAAGGTGGATGTAACCACTGCAGCTTATTTAGGAACTTGCTGGATGCCCGCTGGTGTGTGTGTAGCCATTCACTGCTGCATAACTATCAAAAGTACCTTAATGCCTGCAATCAGAATATCAAACTTGTTATTCATTAACGCCGTGGAGCACCATGGATAAATTCTTTCATCCAGTGTTACAGTCAAGCACTGTCTGATTAGATAAAGCATAAATAGATGCAGAGTAAGTTCTCTCTGCACTGTCCCGGCAAACACTTTCCCAAGCCAAGCACAGCACAGGTTAGATAGAAAGATAAAAAGAATGAGCATTTATATAGCGCCGTTCACAACCTCAGAACATCCCAAAGCGCTTTACAGCCAATGAAGTTGTTTTGAAATGTAGTCATTGTTGTAATGTAGGAAACACACAGCCAACCTGAGCACAGCAAAGTCCCAAACGCAGCAGAGATAAATGACCAGATAATCTGTTTAGATGCAAAGTAAAGTTTCCTCCACACTGCCCAACAATGTGCCAAAGCTTCAACCTCAGGAGAGTGCTCCCTACAGCCCCAGTGTGACATTTTTCCATTTTACCCAGTCATGGTTTAAAAGATCATGGCCTAGAAATTCACTTGGGCGCGGGCAGCTCGCTCGCGCCCAAAAGTTAGCGCTGGGCGGGGAGGCATTAGCGCACGCCGTATATTCGTCTTCTGCGCCCCAATTCGGAAGCGGGCGCTATACCAGGGTGTGCCCGCCTCCGTTTGGGGCGCTGCAACTGAATATCGGCGCGCTAGTTGCCGCAGCGCCACCCGATGCGGTGCGGCAGGCTGCGGTACTGCAGGCCTCCTCCTTCTCTTAAGGGGGAGGTGCCTGCAACGGCCGGAGCCCCAATCGCGAGTGCCGGCAAAAGAGCCCGGCACAACGGAGAAGTGCCGGGCTCCACGGAAACCAGCCGGCAATGCCGCGGCGGGGGGTGGAGGAGGCCGGGGAAGGAGGTGCGGGCAGGCGGCCGCCGAAAAAGCGGCCGGCCGCACCTTCCGCTTTAAAGCGCCCCACTATGGCAGCAGGACGGCCCCGTTTTCTGGTCGCTGTTTGCGCCCGCTTCGGAGGAGGCGGCCGCAAATAAATATGGGGATCGGCGCGGTTTCGGGGCGTTACGGGCCACCGCGCACACCGATGACGTCATCGGTCCCGGCGCAGCGCTAACGGCTACCGCCGCCAATACCGCTGCACTCAATTTCCGCGCTACCACCCCGCCGGCGCAAAAGACCTCTTTAGGCGCTAAGTGGGCGCAAGGCCCACTGAATTTCTAGGCCCATATCTGGGGTTCATTCACAACCTTCTAAGTCTTGATTAGCTGATTTTGAAGGAATTTTTAAGACAATCAAACACCATTTTTTCAGTGTTGCTCTCACCTCCAATATAGATGTTGGGACCCAGGAGGCCAAGAAAGAGAGGAAATAAAAGGCATTAGATTAGACAGATTAGATTAGAAAGAAAGAAACTATAAGTGAAAATAATAAAATAGGACCAAAAAATACTGGGGGGACAGGGAAGGAAGAGAGTTCAAGTATATGAAATAGAAGTACATGTCACACACAGTAATAAGGTATCCTTACCATTTCAGTTGCTTTATTAATGTAATGCTGGTGCAAGCTTTATAAACTGGCTGACTGAGGGAGACTGGAGTTGAAAGTTTAACTTTAACCTGTGGATTCTTTAGATTAAAATAGTGTCTTCCAGTTCTTCCATCCTGGTTTTTCAGCAAACACTCACCTCTACCCATCTTATCAATTTGTTTCGTTAGCCTGGAAATTACTGAGTGATGGTATCAACCAAACACTTAAATATTCATCTTAAATTCCTCTCTCTGCTATACTAATGGAGGCCATTTACACATTAGGTTAAAATACTGGCAAGAAGAATTTGAAATGAATAAATTGTGTTCACATGGTAAGATCGCTTATAGTCATTTTCGGGGTTATTTTGGCCAAAGGGTAAAAACAGGCGCTAAATGGGTGCAGTGCTATTAAAATTAGCCTGTGTGAAAGTCCAGATTTAGCACACAATTTTGGTCCTAACTGCTGATGACCATAATTTGAACTTGCCTGGAGAGGCTAAACCAGAAACCTGCATGTTTAGCACTCAAGTGCTGATTAGAAGCAATTTTCATGAAGCAATGTATGTGAGCTCCTCGCACCCACCTCCACTTAAGATGTGGCGTGCTCTGGCCAGCACACACACAGCAGCATGTTGCAGGATGGCTCAGGGACCGAGGGAGAGGGCGCATAGGTTCTCGGGTGCAGACTGGAGGCCCTGATGGAGGAGGTCCAAAGGATGAGGGATGCCCTGTACCCGCAGGGTTGAAGGATGCCACCTCGCCCTCCTCGCCCTCCTGGCCCTCTCTCCTTCAGCAGCTGGTGCTGCTCTTCCTGGCCTCATGTCCTCCTCCTATTCCATGTCCAGCCCAAGGGGGACCCCTAGACAATAACCAAGCACTCCCTTTCTCCTGGTGACTCCTAGAAGGTGGAGTCGCATAGCACTTACTCTTTTGAGGTGAAGTCCTCAGAGACTTTTTGGAAAAATGTGCTTGAGTGTTGGTGAATTCTTGACAAAGTGTCTCAGAAAGTCTCCCGATGTGTTTCAGAAGTCATCTTCACAGCTCCAGTAGCAATGACCATGAAATGGTGAGTATCCCTTTAAGTTGTGAGTATCCCTTTATGTTTGGTAACCGGTGGGCACAGATTTAAGATAATTGGCAAAAGAAACGGGGGGAGATGAGGAGAATTCTTTTTATACGCAGCATGTCATTATAATCTGGAATGCACTGCCTGAAAGGGCGGTGGAAGCAGATTCAATTGTAACTTTCAAAAAAGAATTGGATATATACTTGAAAGGGAAAACATTGAAGGGCTATGGGGCAGAGCAGGGGAGTAGGACTAATTGGATAACTCTTTCAAAAAGCAGTCTCAGGCATGATGGGCCAAATGACCTCCTTCTGTGCTATATAATTCATTGTTCTAATAATAAATTGTTTTCTGCCTTTGAAGGTGATGGGAGAATGTAGTGGACATCCCATGTATTCTCCAGTAAGTGATTTACCACAGTTAGGGGTACACAGCAAAGAAAAAAGACATACGGGGCTCAGTCTGCTTATGGAAACTGTAGGTTAAACATGAAGACAAGTAAAGGTGTTGAGGAAATGCCCAAATTGTCACAAGAATGCCCGGTAGACACACACGATCCCATTTGTGGAGTGTTTATATCACATCCTTTAGCTTCTATAGAGCTACATATGCAACCAAATGCTTTATGTGCTTTTGCATCTGCTGCCACAGACTTTGATGACACTTTCAATCTTTGTTCATTTTGCAACTCAGTTGTATGAATTGTTATCCAACTATCCCCCCAACCATGAAGGTTCTGAGCATCACCCACAATGGGCATATGGCTCATCACCTGCCAACGCATGACCAACACACACAGTGTACTTGATTGGAATGAGGCATATTCAAGGAAAAGCTTTGAATTCTATCAGTGTCATTTTGTCACTGGCACACTTTGTGTAAACCTTGGTCACTCAGACACAGGATGAGCATCAGTTGTCATATTCAATTTTATTTTTACTCCTGTTGATTTAGCTGCATTACAATTGCTATAGTCGATTATTTAACATTAAACTGGTGACACATAGTACAGGACTGGAGAAGACCACTACTGTCCATGCAAGTTAATTAATGGTCTGTCATCTGTGGGATCTGAGTTCAAATCCACCGCATAGGATGTAAGTTTCCTCTTTGGACAGTCTCAGTCCAGTTTTTAGTAAGTGTGGGGCCTCGGCACAAAACTTTCACTAATTTGACACTAAATTGACAGGATGGCTGGTACAGAGAAAATGAAAACTGGCACACTGGCACAGCAGAGGGTGTTCCTCTGGCAGGCTGGGACTAGTGGTCCCCCCCCCCCCCCCCAGGGATCTGTACTGGGGCCTCAGCTTTTCACGATATTTATAAATGACTTGGATGAAGGAATAAAGAGCCATATAATCTAAGCTTGCTGACAACACTAAGTTAGATGGCACAGTAAATAGTGTAGATTGGAACAGAAAGTTGCAAAGGGACATTGATAAGTTAAGTGAGTGGGCAAAACTGTGGCTGATGGAGTTCAATGTGAGAAAGTGTGAGGTCATTCACTTCAGAGCTAAGAAAGATGGATCAGAGTATTTTCTAAATGGTAAGCAGCTCAGAACTGTGGAGGAGCAGAGAGATTTCGAGTTCCAAGTACAGAAATCACTTAAAAGCTAGTGGACAGGTACAAAAAGTCATTAAAAAGGCTAATGGAATGTTGGCCTTCATCACAAGAGCCCTGGAATACAAAGGGGTGGACGTTATGTTACAGCTGTACAGAGCTCTGGTTAGACCCTATCTGGACACTGCATTCAGTTCTGGGAACCACACCTCAGGAAGGATATATTGGCCTTGGAGGGGGTGCAGCACAGATTCACCAGAATGATACCGGGGCTAAAAGGGTTAAATTATGAGGACAGGTTGCATCGACTAGGCTTGTATTCCCTTGAGTATCGATGATTAATGGGTGATCTAATTGAGGTGTTTAAGACAATTAAAGGATTTGATAGGGTAGATACAGAGAAACTATTTCCTCTGGTGAGGGAGTCCAGAACAAGGGGGCATTGCCTTAAAATTAGAGCTAGGTCGTTCAGGGGTGATGTCAGGAAGCACTTCTTCACAGCAGAAATCTGTAACTTTCTCCCCCAAAAAGCTATTGAGGCTAGGTCAATTAAAAATTTCAAAATTGTTATTGATAGATTTTTGTTAGGCAAGGGTATTAAGTGTTATGAAACCAATATGGGTAGATGGAGTTAAGCTACAGATCAGCCATGATCTAATTGAATGGCGGATCAAGCTCAAGGGGTTGAATAACCTATTCCTGTTCCTATGTTTAAGTGTTCCTATAAGTGACCATGCAGCATGTTTTTGGAGCAATGTAGAATAAAGGGACCTTTACTATGCATCTAACCATGGTGTATCTGACCTGGGAGTGTTTAATGCTGACACTGGGGCCAGAATTTTCTGAGGGTCCATGTGGGTGCGATTGGAGGCAGGTCAGGTGGAAAATTTGAAATAAGTTGCAGCGGGTCAGGAACCCACCGTCATTTCGCCCCCACGAGCCTTTCCCTCGGGCGCGTTTGCCAGTGCAGCAGCGACCTGCGTGGCACAGGCAGGCGACCTAATTCAAATCATTAACAGGTAGCCGTCAGACCTTTAAGCACCTTTTTCAGCCTATCTTTCGAATCTCCCTGGCTGCCCACAGCATTCGCACAGCTCGGGCACCACGTCTGTCAGCCTGAGGCGGGAGTTGAGTGGCCACTGCTCCAGCTGATTAGATGACAGCATGAAATTTACTATAAAAGCTCCCACTTCCCAGCTGGTCACTTTCCTCAGGCAGAAGCTGTTGCTGACCGCATTCCCAGCACACATTTAGCTTTCTACAGGCTGCAAGTGTTTCCAGCAAAGTCGTCATCCAGTCTCACCTCATTGTTACAACCTATCATACCATTGACAGCTTGCTCCTCTGATCTCTACTTGACCTGCCATCTATTCCATAAGCATGGGTGCCATTTATACTGTGTCACCTTGGTCCTCAGAATCAGACCACAATGAGCCCCAACACCAGCAGCACCAGGCACACCATCAGCACCACCAACCTTCTCCTCAACTACCTGATGCTGCACAGGACAGATGGCATCAGCGCAGGGCTGCACCGCGCCAGAGGTAATACCCCCAACACGGGTATACAGGTAGAGGATGAGCTTCCTCAACACGATGGAGCAGTAGTGCCAAAGGAGGCTCAGGCTATCGCGCCAGGTCATCACAGACGTTTGCACATTGCTCGAGCAAGACCTACAGCCCAGAGGAGCAGGTGGACACCCCTTACCAGTGGCTGTCAAAGTCACCAGCGCCCTCAACTTCTTCACCTCAGGCTCCTTCCAGGGATCTGCAACAGACATTAACGACATCTCACAGTCGGCCGCCCACAGATGCATCACACAGGTCACCGATGCCCTCTTTGAGAAGTCAGCCAATTATATCAACTTTGCCACTGATGAAGCCAGTGTTACTGAGTGGGCGTTCGGCTTTGCTGCTCTGGCTGGCTTCTCACGGGGGCAGGGTGTCATCGACTGCACACATGTGGCCATCAACACCCCATCATAACCCAGGAGACTCTGTCAACCACAAGGGCTTCCACTCCCTCAATGTGCTGCTGGCTTCAACCATAGGAAGATCATCATGCATGTGTATGCCATATTCCCTACCAACTACCATGACTCTTTCATCCTTCGCCAGTCCACCCTACCTCGGCTCTTCGCTCTTCCAAACAGACTTTCCGGCTGGCTGCTTGGAGACAAGGGCTATCCACTGAAGACTTGGCTCATGACACCCTTGAGGAGGCCAAGTACTGAGGCCCAGGAGAGATACAATGAAAGCCACATTTTCACCAGATGTATCATAGAGCAGACAATAGGCATGCTCAAAATGCGCTTCAGATGCCTTGACAGATCTGGAGGAGCGCTTCAGTATGCACCAGACAGGGTCTCCAGAATCATTATCGTCTGCTGCCCATTGCACAACATAACGCAGCAGCGAGGATTAGCGCTGCATGAGGAGCAAGGCACTGAGTACACAACCTCTTCAGAGGAGGAGGAGCATCAGCTGGAAGACAAGGAGGAGCAGGAGCTGGAGGAACCTGCCGGCCAGATCCCACCAGCACTCGAGCACATTGCTGCCCAGGAGGCCAGGGATGGCCTCATCATGGCCAGGTTTACTTAACTTTACGCGGTACACCCATAAAGCTGCTACATGCTGCGCCAGGTTCACACCGCCCCACAGCAGCACCATAAAGGCCTTCAAAGCACACTCATCATGATTGCAGAGAGATTAAAGGAGTCCACCTCAAATTGATGTCGCAGGACACTGAGATGATGTCTTCTTCCGTGGATAGTGTGTCCAGCGCCATGGACTGTCATTTGCTCCAATCAATTGAGTCCATGCATGCTTTGAACACCACTGTGCAGACTCTGGATGCCAACATGTCTACCACCTTATATAAATTGACAGATACCTTAGCCTTGGCCTTACAGGGCCGCACTGATCTGTACCCATGTGCTCTCCAGCACAGTGGTAGCAGTGAAGTGCAGCTGGGCCATGAGAGGGATGATGGCGAAAGGGGACATGGAAGTGGAGACTCCACTCAAATTGCTTCCACTTTTCACCCACAGCCCACCTCTCAGTCAGTAGCCCTCTTGCTGCCTTGTCTTCTGATGGCCGAGTCTACCCCGCAGGGGAGCAGACTTTGGCGGGGCCCTCACGGGCTCCAAAACCCAAAGGACGTCAGCCACGGGTAACTCAGCAGTCAGAGAAGGGATCGGAGCAGCCTGCCTCTACCTCTGCTGAAGCCACACAGGTTGCACCACATAGGAGCAGCAGAAAAAGGACGAGTAAGGAGTTGTAGTTGCACAAGGATATGAACATGGGTTTTTGTTCTTTATTTAGCTCACGTAAATGTTACTCTTTTTCACCACTTTCCCGTCTTGTCCATTCTTGGGTGTTGGGTGGTAAGTGGAATTCTAACTTGTTTGATGATGAATGGGAAGATATGAATTGATGGGGACCAATGGGGGGATGTTCAAGGAGTGGTTGATTGGTTACAGTACTGTTTTGTGTCATTGGCAATGGGTGGGGGGAGGGGGAAGAGTAGTTGTTGCATTTTCTGGTGACAGGGTCCACTCCTGCAACCTAAGTGAACTGTGCATTAATAGGGGCATCCCTGTCATCCCGGGCAGCAATGTGAACAGCTGGGGGTGCATTGCCCTCATCACCCTCCTCCTCCTCCGAATCGTCCGCAGATGATCTGAGATCTTCACCTTGTTCCTTCTGCAGGTTCAAACCTCACTGTTGCGCAATGTTGTGCAGAGCGCAGAAAACCACAACCATTCTGGAGGTCCTGGCTGGTGCATACTGAAGGGCTCCTCCAGATCTGTGAAGGCACCTGAAGCACATCTTCAGCATGCCGATGGCCTGTTCAATCACACATCTGGTGGTTATGTGGCATTCATTGTAGCGCTGTTGGGCTTCAGTGTTGAGGTTTTTGACAGGTACCATGAGCCAATTTTGCAGTGGGTATCCCTTGTTGCCTAGCACCCACCCCTTAAGTCTGCTTCCATGTCTGAAGAGAGGTCTGAGGACCACATAAAGTATTATAGGGCTTTGCTCTCGTCTGCCAGAAATTGCTCACTATTCCAGAATCATTCTGGAATGCAAAGATAAACCCTGGCTTCTATTCCCCACTGCTAACCGTCTTCTTAAACCCTTCTCCCCTGTCTCCTCCACCCTCACCTCCAACAACAAGTGTGAGGAGCTCATGGGCTTCTTTGTCACTAAGATTGAGACCATCCGTTCAGCTGCCTTCCTTCCCCTCGCCCACTGGGCCAAACTTCCTCTAAGGTTTCCCCCTGCCCTAGCCCTGAACTCACATCTTTCTCCAGTTTCTCTCTGATCTCCCCTTATGACCTCTCCATGCTCATCTTGTCCATGAGACCCACTTCCTATTCCCTCAACCCTATTCCCACCAAACTGCTGACCACCCAACTTCCATTTCTGGCTCCCATGTTAGCTGACATTGTTAATGGTTCTCTCTCCCCAGGTACTGTCCTCCTCTCCCTCAAATCTGCCGTCATCACCCCTCTCATCAAAAAGCCAACCCTTGACCCCTCCGTCCTTGAAAACTACTGCCCCATCTCCAACCTCCCTTTCCTCTCCAAAGTCCTTGAATGTGTTGTTGCCTCCCAAATCCGTGCCCATCTTTCCCGCAACTCCATGTTTGAATCCCTCCAATCAAGTTTCCACCTCATCACAGTACCAAATGGCTCTCATCAAAGTCACAAATGACATCCTTTGTGACTATGACAAAGGTAAACTATCCCTCCTCGTCCTTCTTGACCTGTCTGCAGCCATTGACACGGTTGACCACTCTATCCTTCTCCAATGCCTCTCCACCGTGGCCTAGCTAGGTGGGACTACACTGGCCTGGTTCCATTCTTATCTATCTAATCATAGCCAGAAATCACCTGCACCAGCTTCTCTTCCCATTCCCGCATCATTACCCCTGGTGTCCGCCAAGGATCTATCCTTGGCCCCCTCCTATTTCTCATTTACATGCTGCACCTTGGCGACATCATCCGAATACACAGCGTCAGTTTCCACATGTACGCTGATGACATCCAGCTCTACCTCACCGCCACTTCTCTCGACCCCTACACGGTCTCTAAATTGTCAGATTGCTTGTCCAACATCCAGTTCCGAATGAGCAGAAATTTTCTCCAATTAAATATTGGGAAGACCGAAGCCATTGTTTTCGGTCCCTGCCACAAACTCCGTTCCCTAGCCACTGATGCCATCCCTCCCCCTAACATCTGTCTGAGGTTGAACCACACTGTTCGCAACCTTGGTGTTATATTTTACCCTGAAATAAGCTTCCAACCACATAGCCGCAGCATAACTAAGACCGCCTATTTCCACCTCCGTAACATCGCCCGTCCCCACCTTTGCCTCAGCTCATCTGCTGCTGAAACCCAACTATGCCTTTGTTACCTCTATTCCAATGCACTCCTGGCTGGCCTCCCACATTCTACCCTACGTGAACTTGAAGTCATCCAAAACTCGGCTGCCCATGTCCTAACTCGCACCAAATCCCGTTCGCCCATCACCCCTGTGCTCACTGACTTATATTGGCTCCCAGTTAAGCAACACCTCGATTTCAAAATTCTCATCCTTGTTTTCAAATCCCTCCATGGCCTCGCCCCTCCCTATCTCTGTAATCTCCTCCAGCCCAACAACCCCCCGAGATATCAGTGCTTCTCTAATTCTGCCCTCTTGAGCATCCCTGATTATAATCACTCAACCATTGGTGGCCGTGCCTTCTGTTGCCTAGGCCCTAAGCTCTGGAATTCCCTGCCTAAGCCTCTCCACCTTGCTACCTCTTTTTCCTCCTTTAAGACGCTCCTTAAAAACTACCTCTTTGACCAAGCTTTTGGTCTCCTGCCCTAACTTCTCCTTATGTGGCCCGGTGTCAAATTTTTTTCTTATAATACTCCTGTGATGCACCTTGGGATGTTTTACTATGTTAAAGGCACTATATAACTACAAGTTGTTGTTGTTAGCAGGTAAAAAAGCAGCTGTGAGTACTGAGTATTTATTGGCATGTATCCCTGTGATTAATTCAGCCCCCTCAATTGCCGTTGTGTACTCGCCATACTTTCACTGGCGAGTTTCAGGAAGCCTGGGAAACCCGTGGACCCAACGTTAAAGTCAAAAGTGTGTTGAAATATTGCTCTAATTGAGTGATTAATGTATGGTAATTGGCAACCCCGCCTCTCCCGAGGGGTTTGCACGCACGCAACCTAACGCACTCGAGTGAAATGCAGAGGTCGGTGTGTTGGAGCTGGCTTTCCGATGCACTGTCAATGCTGTCGGTTTTAACCCTCCCACCAGAACCCAAACCCACAAGCTCCTGCAGATTAAAATCCAGCCCAGACACTGAGCAGGTCCAGTCCGCCAGTCCTTTTTCTTCTTCTGACCTATCTATGCTTTCTTTCCCTTCCCAAATGACCTGACATATCTTTTAATTTCTAGAATCTGTTTCTCAGAGGACGTTAAGAGATCAAGTTAAAAGAGGCCATTTAATTTTGGAATTATATTCATTTTGGAACCAGCTTTACACATGACAGATGAAGATTATGCTACCATTCTCTGTTGAAATTAATCTTACTAAAGCTTGGATCATATTTAACCCTGGTCTTTCTGAATTATTCCTACTTGTACTTCTTGCAATTTAGTATTCTGTATTCAATGCTCACGGTGTGGTCTCCTCTACATTGGGGTGACCAAACACAGATTGGGTGACCGCCTTGCTGAACACCTCCGTTCAGTCCATAAGCGTGACCCTGACCTTCCGGTTGTTTGCCATTTTAATTCTCTGTCCCACTCTGACCTCTCTGTCCTCAGACTCCTACACTGTTCCAATGAAGCTCAACCTAAGCTCGAGGAAGCCCACCTCATCTTTCAATTAGGCACTTTACAGCCTTCCGGACTCAACACTGAGTTCAGCAATTTCAGAACATCTTTTGTTTCTTTTCTTGTCCCATTACCATCCCCTTTTGCTCACACCATCATCCCTTTTGTCATTTAATCACTCCTGCCTTCCCTTTTGTTCTTTCCTCCCCTCCCCCTCTTTTCCACCCTCTATACTTGCTTCAAACCTGTTCCATCTCTAACTTAGAATCATAGAATGCAATAGTGTAGAAGGAGACCATTCGGCCCATCGTGCCTGTGGAAGGATAGCTTTGGTAGAGCTATCCAATTAATCCCACTCTCCTGCTCTTTTCCCATAGCCTTCTGTAAAAGTATTTATTGAATTTATTGAATGTTACTATTGAATCTGCTTCCACCATCCTTTCAAGCAGTGCGTTCCAGATCACAACAACTCGTTGTTACCGACCCTCCTGCCAGTGGAAGCAGTTTCTCCTTATTTACTCTATCAAAACTGTTCATGATTTTGAACACCTCTATCAAATCTCCTCTGAACCTTACCTGCCTAAGGAGAACAGCTTCTCCAGTCTCTCCACATAACTGAAGCCCCTCACCCCTGGTACCATTCTAGTAACTTGCTCCTGCACCCTTTCCTTCCTAAAGTGTGGCACCCAGAATAGAACACAATACTCCAGCTGAGGCCTAACCAGTGTTTTATAAAGGTTTAGTGTAACTTCCTTGCTTTTGTTTTCTATTCTATTAATAAAGCCAAGGATCCCGTGTGCTTTTTTAACAGCCTCTCAACTTGTCCTGCCACCTTCAAAGACTTGTGTACATACACCCCCAGGTCTCTCTGTTCCTGCACCCCCTTTAAAATTGTACCATTTAGTTTATATTGCCTGTCCTCATTCTTCCTACCAAAATATATTACTTCACACTTCTCTGCATTAAACTTCATCTGCCATATGTCTGGCCATTTTACCAGTCTGTCTTAGTCCTCCTGAAGTCTGTTACTATCCTACTCATTGTTTACTACATTTCCAAGTTTTGAATCAACTGCAAACTTTGAAATTATGCCCTGTATACCTAAGTCCAGATCATTAATATATCTCAAAAATAGCAGTGGTCCTAAAACCGACCCCTGGGGGACACCACTGTATACTTCCCTCCAGTCTGTAAAACAACCATTCACCACTGCTCTCTGCTTTCTGTCCCTTAGCCAATTTTGTGTGCATGCTGCCACAGTCCCTTTAATCCCATGGGCTTCAATTTTGTTAACAAGTCTATCATGTGGTACTTTCTCAAATGCCTTTTGAAAGTCCATATACACAACATCAACCACACTACCCTCATCAACCCTCTCCGTTACTTCATCAAAGAACTCAATCAAGTTAGCCAAACATGATTTGCCTTTAACAAATCCGCGCTGACTTTCATTTATTAGCCCATACTTTTCCAAATGTCAATTCATTCTGTCCCAGATTATTGTCTTTAAAAGTTTCCCCACCCCCAACGTTTGGCTGACTGGTCTGTAGTTGCCGGGTTTATCCCTCTCACCTTTTTTAAACAGGATTGTAACATTTGCAATCCTCCAATTCTTTGGCACCACCTCCATATCCAAGGAGGATTTGAAGATTGTGGCTAGAGCCTCCACAATTTCCACCTTTACTTCCCTCAGTAACCTAGGATGCATCCCGTCTAGACAGGGTGAATTTTTTACATTGTGGACTGCCATACTTTCAAGTACATCCTTTTTATCTATTTATATCCTATCCAATATCACTACTGTCTCCTCCTTTACTGCTACATTGGCAGCATCCTCTTCTCTAGTGAAGACAAACGCAAAGTGCTCATTTAGAACCTCAGCCATGGCCTCTGCCTCCACAAGAAGATCTCCTTTTTGGTCCCTAATCAGCCCCACCCTTTGTTTGACTACCCTTTTACGATTTATGTGTTTATAAAAGACTTGGGGGTTCCCTTTCATGTTCACCGCTATTCTACTCTCATGCTCTCTCTTTGCCCCTCTTATTCCCTTTTTTAGATCTCCTCTGTACTTTCTGTATTCAGTTTAGTTCTCTACGGCATTGTGAAACTTACAATTGTCATAAGCCTCCCTTTTCTGTCTCATTTTAACCTCTATATCTTTAGTCATCCATGGAGCTCTAGCTTTGGATGCCCTTCCTTTCCCTTTATGGGATCATCAATTTTTGATTCCAATCCACCTGGGCCAGATCCCTTTTCAACTCACTGAAGCCCTCCTCCAGTTAAGTATTTTTACGCTGGATTGTTCCTTGTCCTTTCTGTAACTATTCTAAACCTGATGATATTATGATCACTGTTCCCCAAATGCTCTCCCACTGAAACATGATCCACTTGCCCCACTTCATTCCCCAGAACTAGATCCAGCACTGCTTTCTTCCTCATTGAGCTGGAAACACACAGATCAAGGAAGTTCGTTTGTATACATTTTAGGAATACCCCCCTTTACACTGTTACTATCTGAGTCTACATTAAGAAAATTGAAGTACCCCATTATTACCACTCTGTAGTTCTTGCAAATTTGCCCCTCTATCAGTTTCCCACTATTTGGTATATACCCAGTGGTGTAATAGCTCCTCTATTATTCCATAATTCTAACCAAATGCCATTGGCCCCTCAACTACATCATACCTCTCCAGTGCTATAATAGTTTATTTGATCAATATTGTCACCCCCCTCCTTTTTTTCCTTCCCTATCTTTCCTGAATACCTTGTAGCCAGGAATATTAAGTTCCCAACCCTCCCCTTCTTTGAACCAGGTCTCTGTATTGCCAGTTCTGATGAAGGGTCATCGACCTGAAACATTAACGCTGTCTCTCTCTCCAGAGATGCTGCCTGCCCTGCTGAGTATTTCCAGCATTTTCTGGTTTTATACCTAAACGCATCAAGCTTCCATGTGAAAGGAAATTCTGTTAAAATGGCTTCAGTGGGGCTCCCATTGGTGTAGCACTCAGTCATGATTTCCAGTCTGTGCTGAGTGGGCAGCTCTCAGCTGACACCGCAGTTGTAGCACTACAATTAATCTCAGTCCCCCCTGGGCTACAGAGGAGGAAATTCAGCCCGGGTTCCCACTTCTGAATACTATCCAGTTACCTTTGCTACAAAAAGGCATGATTTTGGACCCTGGTTGTAACTGTGATGCCCTCCATGGAAAAGTAGCTTGCCAACACTCACTGTCTAGGCTCGTACGTTAAGAATGGGCACTTGGGCAAGGTAGCAGAGAGGGTTGCCATGTTCGTGGGACCATACCTCACCATGAGTCAATACCTTCAGGAGAGGAGGTATGAAAAGGGTATAAAGTTGGGAGGAAAAATAAGAAAGGACCTTTTGTATAATGTTTATTTGAGTGGTGATGCTTCGAATTACAACTAGCTATTCTGTATCATGTTTGGTAGAAGACGAGCTCATCAACCTTAGGATGTGAGGTTATCAGTCATGTCAGTCTTCTAAAATAGCAAAGTACCAGCCACAAATAAACACATTCTGGGTCCCCAAGGATGTTGAATTACCTGAACAAAAAGCTTTATTGCTGAGAGATGCTGGAACGAGCAAGTGGGTCAAATAGAAAACTATTAGTCAAGATTGATGCCACGAGAGATCAATAAATAGTCTTAGCATCTTCTATGAAGTTGTAACCTAATCTGAATTTCTCTAGGGAACATAACAACCTTTCTTACTTTACTCTGATATAGGCTTTCTCTGTCTACAATGAAGGGGCTGCAAACTAACGCACCCCTTCAGCTACAGTATTTTTATTCATTCTCGAGATGTGGGCATCGCTGGCAAGGCTGGCATTTATTGCCCATCCCTCGTAGCCCTCAGAAGGATCTGGTGGGCCAACTTCTTCAAACCTTGAAGTTTTTAGTGGTTTGATACAACTGAGTGGCTTGCTAAACCACTTCACTTAAGAGTCAACCAGTTGGGTTTTTACAACAATCCGACAGCTTCATGGTCACTTTTACTGGTACAAGCTTTTTATTTCCAGATTTTTTTAAACTGAATTAAAATTCTCAAATTGCCATGGTGGGATTTGAACTCCTGTTCTGTGGATTACTAGCCCAGTAACACAACCACGACATTACTGTACCCAATTTAATATCAATTCTTTTGCAATTATTGATGAATGTCCATTTTTAATAAACTCCACTCAGTCTAGGGTGTATATTACTTCTCTCACCAATGTTACTCCTTCAGTTATACCCTTCCTATCCTTCTATGAGAAAATTCTAATGTTTTATTGTAGAAGGTGCAAAAAGGATTCACAAGGATTATACCAAAACTGAGAGGATATAGTTATCAGGAAAGTGTAAACAGGCTGGGGCTATGGGGTTCTTCTAGAAAGGAGAAGGTTGAAGGGTGTTCTGCTAGAGGTTTTTAAGATAATGAAAGGGTTTGATAGGGTGCACATGGAGAAAATGTTTCCACTTGTACGTGAGTCCAAAACTAGAGCTCATAAATATAAGATAGTCACAAATAAATCCAATAGGGAACTCGGGAGAAACTTCTTTACTGAAAGAGTGGTAAGAATGTGGAACTCACTATCACGAGGAGTAGTTGAGGCGACGAGCATAGATGCACTTAAGGGAAAGTTGATAAGTACATAAGGGAGAAAGGAATAGAAGGATATGTTGATGGGGTTAGATGAAAAGGGGTGGGAGGAGGCTCGTGTAGAGCATAAACACCGGCATAGACCAGTTGGGCCGAATGGCCTGTTTCTGTGCAGTAGACTTTGTAACTCTATGTAGGGAGCGTTGAAAAATTATGACTAATGCATCTTCAATTTTCCCGCCTTTCTCTTTTAATAACCTGGGGTGGAAACCATCAGGTTCTTGAGATTTCTTTATCTTAACTCCCATTATTTTCTGCATTATTTTTTTTTACTCATATTAAATCCAATAACTTCCTCCCCTTGACTTTTTTTTAGGCTCCCTTGTTCTGTTGGTATTTTGTCCTCTTCCTCTACTGTGAAAATGGATACAAACATTAATTTAACAGGTCTTCCATTTCCTTATTATCTATTATAGCATCACTTGCATTTGTCTTTAATGGGCCCATATTTCCCGTTTACCATTCCCTTCCTCTTAATATATTTATAAAAGCTTTTAGCATTGATATCCCTTGTAAGTTTTTTTTCACACTCTCATTTTGAACCTCTTATTACTTTTTTGTATGCCTACGTTGTTTTTTTTAACTCTCCCAGTCTGCCTGGATTTCCACTTTTCCCTGCAATTGTGTAAGCCTTTTCTTTTAGCTTGTTACTGTCTCTTACCTCATTTGTTGACCATGGTTGTTTAACTACACAAGTGGAGCTTTTGCTTTTTGGGATCCATGTACCAAACACTTCTTTGAATAATTCCCACTGTTCATCTGTAGATTTACCCATGAACAGCTTAGCCCAGTTTACTGTCGTTAATTTATTTCTCATCCCTTCAAAGTTTGCCTTACTGAAAGTTAAAGCCTTAGTTTGTGACTCTCGCTTCTCCCTTTGAAACCTAATATCAAAGTCAATCATATTATGGTCACTATTTGCAAGATGTTCCCTTACAGTCAGATAGTTAACTAATTCTGTTACGTTACTCATCACTAAGTCTTGTATTGTGGCGGAGCTACTAAAGGACTCAGACCGTTTGTATATAATTCCCTTTAACAACATGTTAGCTACAGCCTGAGTCTGTATCTTTATGTATACTGTTTACTTGTATAGAGCATGATTACTTTAACAGCGCGGGTAAACACGATGACGTCACGCCGTACATCACATGATCCCCCACTGGCGGGAAGAACGTGATGACGTCATGACGTCAACCACGGGACCAGCCAGCAGTCCTCGTGGAGCCTCCGAACTGAATAGACCTACACTCGATGTTCTCCTGCAGTTACTTGTTTAAACCTGTTAGTTTCCATTAAACTTCATTTTGTTTAAGCGCCTGAGTGGACCTCAGTCTTTGGATAGGAACTAAACATTCCTACATTGGTGACCCCGACTTTTGCGAACGGTTTTCGCAGAAGATAATCAACATGGAAACGAACTCCATTACCTTGAAGCTGCCGCAGTTCTGGGAGCAACAACCAGCCGCGTGCTTCATCCAGGCTGCAGCCCAGTTCGCCATCAGGGACATCGTTGCAGATCAGACCCGTTATTATTATGTGGTCTCCGCCCTCGACAGTGCCACAGCCTCGCGGATCGTCAGCCTACTCGGTAGTCCGCCTACTGATCGCAAGTATGACACCTTAAAGGCGCGGTTGCTGCAGATTTTCGGGCTCACGAAGTCGGAGCGCGCTCGCCGGCTGCTCGCTATGCCCGGCCTCGGGGACTCCAAGCCGTCCGAGCTCATGAGCCAGATGCTCACGCTCCTCGGGTCCGAGCAGGAATGCTTCCTCTTCAGGGAGCTATTCCTCAGCCTACTCCCGGAGCAAGTTCAGGCTGCCCTAGCCAGGTCCGAAGTCACAGACTGCGTGGAGCTTGCTGCCGAAGCGGACAAGATCTTCGCGGTGACACAACAGCACTGTGCGGCCACGAGGCGCCCCTCCCCCACAGACGCTGCTCCAGCTCCTCAATCAGCGGGGTTGTGCTTTTACTATGCCCGTTTTGTCGCGAAAGCAAGATGCTGCCGCCCTCCCTGCAGCTTTTTGCACAAAAAAAAACATCTACAGACACCCTGGCGAAAGAGGACCGGGTCTAACGAGTGCCCCGCGGCCGCGATGGCCATTGGAGACTCAGGGAAGCTTCTCTTCATCACCGACTCCCTTTCTGGTCGACGTTTCCTTTGCGACACCGGGGCGCAGTGTAGCATCCTACCTGCGTCAAATCTCGATATACTAGCTGGGGGCCATGGCCCCGCCTTCGCGGCGGTTAATGGCGCGGCCGTTCGGACCTACGGAAGGCGGTGGGTCCAGGTGTGTTTCGGCGGCCAGTGTTTCCACTGGGAATTCATCACGGCCAAAGTCACACAGGCCATCCTTGGGGCGGATTTTTTGTGCACCAACGGCCTCCTGGTCGATGTCAGGCACTGCCGGTTGATCAATGCGGCCATGTTCCACTCCATCCCATGCCCCCACGGTAACGCCGTGCCGCGCACTGTCTTCTGTGCGGTCCCACCTCCAGACGACTTCACTCGGCTCCTCGGAGAGTTCCCGGATCTGACCAGGCCCACTTTCTCCTCCTCGGCTACTAAACATGGTGTGGAACATCACATCACCACCACTGGCCCCCCGGTTTACGCACGGGCCCGACGACTCGAACCCGGCCAGCTCGCGGCTGCGAAAGCGGAGTTCAACACGATGGAGCGGCTGGGGATTATTCGCTGGTCGAATAGTCCCTGGTCTTCGCCTCTCCACATTGTTCCGAAACCCGGCGGCGGATGGCGGCCATGCGGCGACTACCGACACCTGAATGACGCCACTACTCCTGATCGGTACCCGATCCCGCATATCCAAGATTTCTCGGCCCATTTGGCGGGAAATACCTTTTATTCGAAAGTCGACCTCATCCGCGGTTACCACCAGGTCCCCATGCACCTGCAAGATGTCCCGAAAACCGCAGTCATCACTCCATTCGGCCTGTTCGAATTTCTGCGGATGCCGTTTGGCTGAAAGAACGCTGCACAGGCTTTCCAGCGCTTAATGGACTCCGTGCTTCGGGACCTAAAATTCCTCTTCGTCTACCTCGACGACATCCTCATCACCAGCCCTAGCAAAGAGGAGCACTTCTGCCATTTGCGTACCCTCTTCACATGCCTCAGTCAAAACGGTTTGATTATCAACCCGGCCAAGTGCCAGTTCGGCCTGCAGCGGATTGATTTCTTGGGCCACCGCATTACATCAGACGGCGCAATTCCCTTACAGACGAAGGTCGAGGCGGTTAAATCTTTCCTGCGCCCGCAGACCGTCAAGGCCCTACAGGAGTTCCTCGGGATGGTAAATTTTTATCATCGGTTCGTCCCTAAGGCGGCTCTGCTTATGCAGCCCTTGTACGAGGCCCTCAAGGCCAAGTCCGGTAAGGATCCGATCAGCTGGACGGCCGAGATGGACCGGGCGTTCGTCGACACCAAAAGCGCCTTGGCCAACACCACCATGCTGGCGCACCCGCTTCCAGGTGCCACCATTGCCCTTACCACCGACGCGTCGGACTACGCAATCGGCGCAGTGCAGGAACAGTGGGTGAATGGGACGTGGCAACCGCTTGCGTTTTTCAGCCGTCAACTACGGCGAAACGAAAGAAAGTACAGCACTTTCGACCGGGAGTTGCTGGCCCTTTTCCTAGCCATCCGCCATTTCCGGTTCTTACTAGAGGGACGTCCGTTCACGGCTTATGTGGACCACAAACCACTAACATACGCTATGGCCAAGACCGCCGAACAGTGGTCAGCTCGGCAACAACGTCACCTGACGTTCATTTCAGAATTCACCACGGACATTCAGCATGTGTCCGGCAAAGACAACCTGGTGGCGGATTGTCTCTCCCACGCGACTGTGCACGCAGTCCAACTTGGAATCGACTATGCCCTCATGGCTGCAGATCAAGCCTCGGATCCGGAGGTCCAAGCATACAGGACCAGCCCCTCTAGCTTCCAAGCGGCCGACGTCAAATTCCATGCCGCAGGCACCACACTACTTTGCGACGTCTCCATGGGAGTTCCCCGCCCTATAGTTCTAGTCGCCTGGCGCCGAAAAGTGTTCGACGCCATACACAGTTTGTCACACCCTGGCATGAGGGCCTCGCAAAGGCTGATGTCGTCAAAATTCGTCTGAAGGGGTATGCACCTGGATGTCCGCGACTGGGCCAACACCTGCGTGGTCTGCCAAAAGGCCAAGGTGCAGCGTCATGTAAAAGCTCCATTGGCCACCTTCGCTGTTCCGGAGCATCGATTCGACCACGTGAATGTGGACCTCGTGGGGCCGCTTCCACCTTCTCAAGGTTTTACACACATCCTCACAATGGTAGACCGCACCACTAGATGGCCAGAGGCAGTTCCTTTGGTTTCCACCACTTCGGCAGATGTGGCCAGAGCTTTCATCTCCTCTTGGGTTGCTCATTTCGGCGTACCAGAGGACATCTCTTCCGATCGTGGGCCGCAGTTTTCCTCTGAGCTCTGGAACGCTGTGGCTCAGGGGCTCGGCACCAAACTACATCGCACCACCGCCTATCATCCACAGGTGAACGGGCTGTGCGAGCGATTCCACAGGTCGCTCAAAGCCGCTCTGCGGGCCAGTCTTCAAGGCGCGGGATGGGTGGACAGACTTCCCTGGGTTGTTTTGGGTCTTCGTACGGCGCCCAAAGAAGATTTACAATCCTCCTCGGCGGAACTCGTATATGGCCAACCACTACGAGTACATGGGGATTTCCTCCCGTCTCCAACAGAGCCATGGTCCGCATCCCAGCAACTCGTCAGCCACCAGGAAGCGGCAAGATGTTTCGCTCCAGTGCCTACGTCGCATCACGGCTTACAGAGCTCCCACGTCCCAACTGAGCTGAAAAGCGCCAAGTACATGTTTATCCGCCACGACGCTCACCGGGACCCGCTCAAGCCTCCTTACACTGGTCCCTTCCGCGTCAGAGCCGGGAGACAAATCCTTTTCGGTCGATATCGGAGGTAAACCGGACCACATATCGGTTGACCGGCTGAAGCCGGCGCATTTAGACCTGGACAGCCCAGTCGAAATCGCTCAACCGCCAAAACGGGGCCGACCGCCCACAGTCGCTGTGCCAGCTCCACCACAACCGCCCGACAGCCCGACCACCGGCCATCAGCTTCCACTTCAGGGTTACAGAAGTCGCTCGGACAGGCTTGTCAGGCCTCCTCGCCGTCTCACTTTTGCTGTTAAAGACAATTCTGGGGCACATGTGGCGGAGCCACTAAAGGACTCAGACCGTTTGTATATAATTCCCTTTAACAACATGTTAGCTACAGCCTGAGTCTGTATCTTTATGTATACTGTTTACTTGTATATAGCATGATTACTTTAACAGCGCGGGTAAACGCGATGACGTCACGCCGTACATCACGTGATCCCCCACTGACGTCATGACGTCAACCACGGGACCAGCCAGCAGTCCTCGTGGAGCCTCCGAACTGAATAGACCTACACTCGATGTTCTCCTGCAGTTACTTGTTTAAACCTGTTAGTTTCCATTAAACTTCACTTTGTTTAAGCGCCTGAGTGGACCTCAGTCTTTGGATAGGAACTAGACATTCCTACAGTATGACTTTATCCCTCGTCGGTTCTAAAACATATTGGCCTAGAAATTCATGATAGCCACTTTTGGGGCGGTAAAGTCGGGCGGCCGCTAAAGTTTGCGCCCGGCGCAAATTCGAGGCCACTTCGCCGATATTCATTAGCTTCGCCCTAAGAGTTTGCTCGAGCGCTAAAACTGGCGATGCACGGCTCTCTTTAGGCGCTAAGCCGGCGGTGCTGAGCGATACCGCCGAGGCCGGGCGCAGCGCAGGTGCGGCCATTTCTTGATTGACAGCAGACACCCTGGCGCCAGCCAGCTCTTAAGGGGGAAGGGTCGAGTTGGTCTGCTGCCACGCCCTGGACACTGCAGCCCTCCAGCTAGGCCTGAACACTGCTGCTGGACCCAAATAGCGCCTGAAAGGATGGAGAAGGCCCGTGAACAAGCGCAGCGCTTCTCAGAGCATGATCTGAGGGTGCTGGTTGGTGCTGTGGAGAAGAGACGCCATATTTTGTTTCCGGACAATGGGAAGAAGCCGGCGGCCCGCGTCTACCGGAAAGCCTGGAGGCATGTCGCCACCAGGGTGACATCCAACAGTGAGGTCCCCAGGAGCTCTGTACAATGTTGCAAAAAGCTAAATGACCTCGATAGGATTGTCAGGGTGAGTACCCTTTCCAGTGTCCTCCTCATCCTTGCATGTGCACCTCACATTATGGGCAAAGGGACCTGAAAGCCCTAATGGCCAGCCCTCATGCAGCAGCTATGGGACAGTCATGAACATCAATTGCACATTGCGCACTTAACACACTGGCCAGGCTATTCGACCATGGGAGGCAGTGCACACAAGATCAGGGCTACACACTGTACTTAGAGGCCGTCCTTTCTCTTGCAGGCCAAGCTGGCCAATAATAAGAGGAGCCGGACTGAGACCGGGGGAGGCGGACCCCAGATCCAGCAGCTCACCGAACTGCAACAGCGCGTGAAGCGCATCATGGGTGCCCGGGTGATTGGCCCCGTTGCATCTGGAGATGCCGACCCTGTTCTGGGCACCAATGGTAAGGACATCACCTTTTGGACCTCTCTCGTCCCACTTGCGCATCAGATCTACATCCTTTGTCACTGTCCGACCAATGCGCTGAATGCCACCACTCATGCATCCCTCGCTGACGCCCTCTCCTCACTCTAAAGCTACTCTTGTGCCTTCCTGCTTTCAGATGGTGAGGAGGAGGTCCCTGAAGTTGCCAGTGACAGCCCCTCAGAAGAGGAGGAGGAGGAGGAGCAAGAGGAAGGCGGCCCATCAGAGGAACCCTCAGCCGCGGCAAGCCATGCCAATGTAGGGGACACGTCTTCCCTGGAGGGGAGCCTGGGGGAAGTGTCGGAGGGGAGTGTAGCTCCTGGGACCAGCGGCCTGCAGAAACACGGGAGGGGGGTGGAAGCTCAGCGGCCTTATCCCCAGAGGGGGGAAGGGTCGGAGGGGAGTCCAATTGCTGGGCCCAGCGGCATCCAGCAACGCAGGAAGGGTCGGCCAGCTCGGCGGCCTTCTCCCCAGAGGGAGAGTCCGGCCTCCAGTCCGGAGACGGTCAACGCCGAGGAGCTGCGCCTCCTCGAGTACATGTCCGCGGACTCGGAGCGCCGGCACACGGAGCTCATGGGGGTAGTGGCACGGATGCCTGAGGCCATCGAGTCCCTGCCTCGGAGTGTGACCGAATTCGGGGCCTCACAGGCCACCAGTTTGGCGGAATTCGGGGCAGATCAGGCAGCGAGTCGGGCGGAATTCGGGGCAGCTCAGGCAGCGACTGGCCAGGTGATCAGTGGTGCCGTGCAGTCACTGGCTGCTCTGATGCGGTCACAGAACAGGGCAACACGGGCACTCACTGCTGCCACACTCGCTGTGTCAGCCAGGCATCGCCAGGGCACCCGCCGCGCTGCAGCAGCACAGCGGTCTGTCCCTCGGCAGATTGCTGCGCATGCTGCAGTGCTGGCCCGGGCGAGTGCCAGTGTCTCAGGCGACCAGCGAGTGCCTGCCATCCGCCAGCTTGCCCCCATTCCTCCAGCCGCCACTGCCACTCCCCCAGTGGAGCTGCCACGAGCTGCTGCAGCGACTGATGCTGCCCAGCCACAACTGCAGCATTCACCAGCCGGCCCCTCGAGGGCCAGACCTCGTCTAGGCCGACCCCCAAGGGCATCTGCCGTCACGACATGTGCCCCTCAGGAGCCTTCCCCCAGCCTTGCAGCAGCCACTGGCCTCACTTTGAGGAGGAGCAGCAGGGCATGCAGGGGCCGCCAAAGTTTGCAGAAGGCATCGCCCTCGCGGGCCACAAAGTAGAGGGTGTGTCCAAATGTTTTGTTTTTTGGAATGGGTGTTTTGTGAAGGCCAAGGATGAAGGCCATTTTTGTTTACATCTTTTGTTAATCCTCCCCAGGTTGTGGGAGTGAGTCATGTGTGTGAGTGTTTTTTGGGGGTTTCGTGTGTTTTTGGTTTTCATGTGGGAAGGGCCCTGAGTTTGTACAATAAACCATTTTATTTATTCACATTGTCCATGTTTGATCTTTGAAGTGTTTGTTGCCTTAACCGGCTGAGGGCTTGCGGAGCGGCTGCAATCATGTTCTTTCATTGGCACAAGCCATTCCCTGACAGGGGGCCTAGAAGTGACGTTCAATAAGCCGCCGACGGGCGGCCCTTGGACCTTCTGCCTCCCTCCTGGGCTGGTACTCCTCCTCCTCCTCCTCCTCATGCTCCTCCTGCTCCTCCTCCTGAGGTGGTGGTCCAACGTGAGGTGGCAGTGCCTGAGTCCTGCGGATAGCCAGGTTGTGCAGCATGCAGCAAACGACGACGAATTGGGAGACTCGCTCCTGCGAACACTGGGGGGCTCCCCCGGAGTGATCCAGACAGCGGAACCGTTGCTTCAAGACGCCGATTGTTTGTTCGATGAGGTTCCTGGTCGCTTGATGGCTCTCATTGTATGCCTCTTCAGCAGGGGTCCTGGGCGCGCGGAGCGGGGTCATGAGCCAGGTACACAAAGGATAGCCTTTGTCCCCGATAAGCCATCCTCTTGGGTGAGGCTGTGCCTGGAACATGTCAGCCACAGTTGTCTGTCGCAGGATAAAGGCATCGTGGCTGCTGCCTGGAAAGCGGGCATTGACAGCTAGGATGCGCTGCCTGTGGCCACACACCAGCTGTACGTTGAGGGAATGGTAGCCCTTCCGGTTGCGGTAATCCTCGGCATGCTCCAGAGGTGCCCGCAAAGCCACATGCGTGCAGTCAATGGCGCCCTGCACCATGGGGAAGCCCGCTATTCTTGCAAATCCCACTGCACGCTGCTGCTGCTTGTCCAGGGTCATGGGGAAGGAGATGAATTGACGCCTCCTTCTGAAAAGGACATTGGTCACCTGGCGGATGCAGCAATGCACGGCGAACTGGGAGATGTTAGCGATGTCC
Organism: Somniosus microcephalus; assembly: GCF_052327205.1. Lineage (NCBI taxonomy): Eukaryota > Metazoa > Chordata > Chondrichthyes > Squaliformes > Somniosidae > Somniosus > Somniosus microcephalus. Next base: position 44,131,548 of record NC_141001.1, read on the forward strand.
CCAGCAGCGGATTGGAAGGAGCCGGTGGCATAGAAGTTGAGAGCCACCGTCACCTTCACTGCCACCGACAGAGACGTCCTGCGCCTCAGCTGTGGACGCAGATCTCTGTGAAGCAGCTGGCAGATCTCTGCAACCACCTCCCTTCTGAATCGCAGCCTCCTAACACACTGCGCGGCAGACATGTTGAGATAGGAGAACAGCTGGCAGTATACCCTGGGTGGGTAAGGCCTCCCTTGGCGACGCCTGTTGCCCCCTCTGCGTCTAGCCAGGGCTGCCACTCTCTCACGACATCTGTAAGCCCTTCCGACATAATGCTGGAACTCAGCGTTGGCACCCAATGCAGCCCCCATAATATGCTGGCAAACACTGAGATCTCAATGAAGGCAAAGAGAATTGCAAAGCTCTGGCCTGAAGCCAAAAATACCTGTCCTAGTGTTGGGCCAAAGCAGTAAGCTCTCTTCCTTGGTCTCTCTCCAAAAATCCGTTGCACAAGAGTGAATGCTGCAAAATGGCTGCCCTTTATAGTGCAGGGTAAGTGCCCTTTAATTTGCGCTCCCCGCGGCCCGCCTCGGCTGTGTACCGTTCCACTCAACAGTCGTTAGGGCCGCCCGGCGCACAATGGGGCGGCGCGAGTGAAGTTCCGGTTCCGGGCGCACAAAGGGCGTTGCACGACGAAATGACGTCATGATCTGCGCGCGCAGATGAGCGCGCGCAAAGACTTTGCGCCGGCGCTAAATGTCTACTGAAGTTGGGGCGAGGCGCAGATCGCGCTGCGCCCGGGCGCTAAGCGCCTAGCGCTCGAGATCTGCTCCTCCTAAGGCGCTAACGGCTGGCGCAGCCAACTGAATTTCTAGGCCATTGTTCTAAAAAACGGTACCGAATACATTCTAGAAATTCATTGCCTCTACTACTTAAGCTATTCTGCTTCTCCTAGTCTATGTGAAAATTAAAAGCTTGTAGCGGTTCGTGTAGATCGCCACTAAATAAGTTGTTTATTTACAGGAACAGACTAATTACAGGAGGTAAGATGGCAGGTAAGATGGCTGACTGTAGGAGCACCGTGGTGTAGGTCTTGTCCCAGCGGGGACTCCACGAGGACTGAGTTCGCAGTCCTGTGGGGAGCGTGATGACGTCATCACGCTCTGCTGTGTGTTCCCGTGCTTTGGGCATCACGTGATCGCGTCATCGCGTTTGCCCGCGCTTGGGGCATCATGTGACCGCGTCGTTGCGTCAGCGCATCTCCCGGTACGGAGGCTGGCCGTTGAGGCCGAGGTCGCGAGGCCGGGCTGTGCCGGTGCTTGCCGCAGAGGCGGAAGATCGCGTCGCTCCCGTCAGCTGGCCGATGCGGCCGAAGTCGCGGTAGGCCGGGCTGTGCCGGCGGCCGTCTTGGAAGACGGAGTCGGGCCGGCAGCCGGCGCGCGTGCGTCACGTGATGCGTGACGTCAGCGCGTTAGGTCGCCTCTTAAAGGGGCAATGGCCGAACAGGTAAGTTAAAGGGGCAACGGCCCCAACAGGTAAGTTATACATACATAAGTAAGTTAAAGGGAATTACGTGTCTCAATGTAAGGGACAGCCAGTGGTACCGCCACACGCTCCCATTATAATGACATTGATTCTGCTACATGCATCCCTGATCTTCACATTTATACATCCCCCCACTATATTCCTACTGTCAGGAAGTCTGCAGACAATTTGCACCAGAGTCTTGCATCCTTTTTTTGTTCCTTAGTTCATCCCATACTGCTTCTACTGTTCATGCTTAGAAAAATCCTTTCTTTCCATTGCTGTAATTGTATCTTTTATCAATATTGCTACTCATTCTGCATTCTCAATTTCCCTGTCCTTTCTAAAGATCCTATAGCCTGGAATATTTAGCTCTTATGTATTAATTCTATTTTTTAAGTTAAGTGGCCCCTTAAACTACTATATAGTTAAATATTAAAGCGTGAATAATTAATTGAACACTTAGCTTTAACTCCACGGGCTCCTTCCTTTGCGTTAGTTGTGATGTCACTTTTTAAAATTCTTTGCTCTGTTTAGTATGCACTAAATCCTGAAGTTGCGGTCAGTTTCAAAGGGGAATAACAGCGAATGCCATTGTTATCCACCGCAAATTCTGGCCCAGTGTTTCTAAGTGCTCTCTCCGGACCTTTCTCGTGATGCTCTGCTTTACATGCCATTCTTTATGGCTTTGAGAAGTGGACACTTAAAATGATCAGGAGCATCTGAACACCTTTTGAAATGTGGCACAATGTACAGGTTGTGCAATGATGGAATACACAAACTATTTGATCTCAGATTGTTGCCACCCAAACTCCTACTACATAGAGAACTGCAGAGGCATGAACATGTCAGAAACACTTCATCAAACAGATTATAAACCGTCACATTGACAACCAAACATATAAGTGTATGTAGTTGTGGAAGGCAATTGAAAAGATAGAGGGGCAACATGGACTGGAGTACATTGCAAGAAGATTGACACCAGATGGTCTCATTGGCTGCAACCCAAGGACAGAAGCTCGGAAAGACATTGATTGGTTAATTTACATCTGCTGTGAAATCATAGTAATGGCAGCGTTGCCTGCAAGATTTCGTCAGAAACTAAAGCATGATATTAAGCAATAACCCTCTTCAGAGCTGGAGCTCAAATTGATGCATGTAGAGGAGTCAATTTACTACTAGATTCCAAATTACTAAGGATGCTGTGGCTCATGAAGGATGAGATTGTTGTCCCTTGAAATAGTATAAATATCATGTTGCTTCCTCACATTAAATTACTAGACTATTCTAGGAATAGCAATATTCTAGGAATCTGCCAAGCCTGATCCTACCAAACTAATCAACTGATTCTGTTTGTTTTACCGTTGCATAGATGTTTACTCCCTTTCCCCTGGTGGGGGAAATCAGGAACAAGAGGGATTAATCTTAAAATTGGAGCTGGGTCATTCAGGAGCGATATCAGGGCGCACTTTTTCATACAAAGAGTAGTGGAAATCTGGAACTCTCCAAAAGGTTGTGGATGCTGGATCAATCGAAATGTTTAAGAGTGGGATTGATAGATTTTTGCTAGGTAAGGGTATCAAAGGATATGGAACAAAGGTGGGTAAATGGACGTGAGGTACAGATCAGCCATGATCTAATTGAATGGCAGAACAAATTCAAGGGGCTGAATGGCCTACTCCTGTTCGCTTGGAGAGCCATTGGCAGCACCAGTATGTCTGTAGTGTACCATTGCATAGAACAGGTGAGTGATAGGTGACAGGCTGGAGCAAACAATTACAACAACAACTTGTATTTAGATAACACCTTTCAACATAGTAAAACGTCCCAAGATGCTTCACAGGAGCGTTATCAAACTAAATTTGACACCAAACCATATAAGGAGATATTAGGACAGGTGACCAAAGTGGTAGGTTTTAAGGAGCATCTTAAAGGAAGAGAGAGAGGTACACCAGATCACTTTCCCCAGATACCAGGGAGCAAGAGGCACAAGCCCTAAGTTTCCATCACATGGCAGATTTCTCAAAAGTACAAGGTGCCATTGAGGGCTGTCAAAAGAGTCATTGAGTCATAACGGCACAGAAGGAGGACATTTGGCCCATCGAGTCTGTGCCGGCTCTCTGTAGAGCAATCCAGTCAGTCCCACTCCCCCGCTCTATTCCCGTAGCCCTGCAAGCTTATTTCCCTCAAGTGCCTATCCAGTCTCCCCTTGAAAACATTGAGGCCTAGAAATTGGGTATAGCCCCGCTTGAGGCGTTAGAACTGGCGATGCTCAAAGTTTATAGCTAGACGAAACTTATCGCCGCCTGGCACGATATTGGGTTGCATCGCCCCCAAAGGGGATTGAGGCGCTAAATCAGCCGTTGCACGGTGCTCTTAAGGCGCAAAAGGTCAGGCGCTACGCAATTTCGACGCGGACAGGCGCAGCGCAGGTGAACTCAATTACGGGAAAGCACGAGACCTCCAGGCGCTGGCCGGCTCTTAAAGGGGTGGGTCAGTCAGCCTGAGCTTCAGCACCCAACGCCCTGTAGGCCTCAGATTCGGCGCTCGCCCTTGTCTGGCGGTACAAACTTGTTCATCATGGAGAAGGTTAGGCAGAGAGCAGAGCGCTTCAGCACTGAGGCTCTGGACCACTTGGTGGCTGCAGTTGAACACCGTCGACAGGTCCTGTATCCGGATAATGGCAAGAGGCAAAATCAGAAGGCTTATCGACGATCTTGGAGGGAGGTTGCTGTGAGGGTGAACTCCAGCAGCATGGCGACCAGGACCCCTGTTCAGTGCAGGAAGAAATTCAACGACCTCACACGGATCGTTAGGGTAAGTGAAGGTTTACCAAACTTGTGCTTCCCTCCATCTGCAGCTGACCTCGGGCACCCTGCTGCAATGATGCGCCAATGGCCATCTGTCAGTATGCACCCATGGCCCTTTCTGGGCACACACATGGACAGATGTCTCAAGGCCTCATGTAAGGGCTCTTGCACCATGGGGGGCATGCGATGATGTCTCAAGGCCTCATGTAAGGGCTCTTGCACCATGGGGGGCATGCGATGAGGTCTCAAGGCCTCATGTAAGGGCTCTTGCACCATGGGGGGCATGCGATGAAGTCTCAAGGCATCGTGTAACAGAACCTCCCCTTCTTTCCCCTGCAGTCCAAGCTGGCGATGATTCGAAAGGAGCAGCGTCGAACCGGTGGCGGACCTGCACAAGTGGTCACTCTCACGGATCTGGAGGAGAGAGTGCACCAGATACTTGGAGGACGTCTGTCTGGTCCTGTGACCACTGCATCTGCCGACCCCATTACCAACAGCGAGGGTAAGACTCTCAGCTTTTTCACCTGTTGCCTTCCACTTGGTCCCCCCGCCAGCATGCATCCTCAGTGTGTAGCCATGTCAGAGCCTTGCCGCAATCTGGCATGCCTTTCAGCAAAGCTGTCCTTTTGCTAAAGCCACTCTTCCACCTCCCACTTTCAGATGAAGCAGCACCAACTCGGGCTCAACGCGCTGAAGCTGCCAGTGCCAGTGCCACCGGAGGCGAGGACCAGGAGGAATCCGGACCAGCCGCTGCAGAATCCGGGGAGCTGAGACATCTGCAGACTGGGGATAGTAGTCCCCTGGAGGGGAGGGGGGGTGGCTCTGAGGATGAACCAGTTGCCGGACCAAGCGGCATGCAGCAACGCACAGGGGATAGGCAAGTTCGGCCACTGTCTCCCCGCAGGGCAAGGCAGGTCGTCATGACTGCTGCACAGAGTGCAGATGAGGTCCGTCGCCTGGCAGAGATGAGCAAACAGGCCCGGGTCAGACACACGGAGCTGATGGCTGCAGTGGAGAAGATGCCTGAGTCAATAGATTCATTGGCTAAGAGTATGTTGGACTTCGGGGCAACAATGGAGAGGACTCTGCAGGGTTTTGGGGCAACAATGGAGAGGACTCTCCAGGTGTTCAGGGAAACTATGGACAGGTCTATCCAGGGCTTCGGGGCCACAATGGACAGGACTATCCAGGGCTTCGGCCCAACAATGGAGAGGACTGTCCACGGCTTTGAGTCGGCAATGGAAAGGACTGTTCAGGGCTTCGGACAATCCCTGGAAAGGTCTGTGCAGGGCTTGTCCGAGGCAGTGGAGCGGTTGGCACCTGCCTTGTCCGAAGCCATGGGAAGAACTGTCCAGGCCTTCTCCGAAGCACTGGCACCTGGCACACAGGTCCTCACTGTTGCCACGCAGTCACTTGCTGGGCTCCTCCACAGCCAGATTGACGCAACACGATCTCTCACTGCAGCCACCCTCTCTGCATCAGATAGGATCACCCCGGGCCCTTCCACTCCCGTACAAGGCCAGGAATCAGTGGAGCATGCGATTGTGGCGGATGAGCCGAGCCGCTCCCCTCAGATAGCCAGTGTGTCGTCCGACCATGGTGCAGGTGTCCTCTCTCGGCAGGAGAGCATTGCACATGCCAGCGCTGGGACGCCTGCATTGCAGCTGCCACCACCTGCAGGCCACACTGCTTCCAGCCATGGTCACAGCAAGCATCCTGCGTCCGCACCCTCCAAGCCCAGAGGTCGGCCAGGCCGTCCCTCAGGGGCTTCTGCGCTTCCAGACAGTCAGGAGGCGTCCCCCAGCCTTGAGCCCGCCACTGGGGTCCAATTACGTAGGAGCAGCAGGGAGGGAAGGGGCCGGGCGCAGAAGAGAAGTCGTTCTCCCTGAAGGGGCCAGTTGTAGAGGGAGGTGCTGAGACGTTTGTTTGTCCAAATTCAAGGACACCCTTGCCTGCTGTTATATTTGCTGAGGTTTGTTGAGTTTTGCGGCTTGGCCGAACAGTTAACAGTTATTTTGAAAGTTATGGTTTGTGCTCACATTACGTTGTTTAGCTGTAATGAAAGGCTTTTGTGTCAATAAACAGAAGTTTCAATGTTGCATGGTGCATGTGACTACTTTCAGTGCTGCTGGCATTCAGAGGCCCTCAAACATCCAAAGTGCGCATGAGTTAAGACTCTCATCATTCCGCCACAGGGGTGTCGACACGAGTCCAGTGGAGCCTCTGACATATGGACCTTCCACTTTCAGCAGCCCTTCCATCTTCCTCCTCCTCCTCCTCCTCCGCCTGCTCTTCCTCCTCCTCCTCCTCATGCTCCTCCTCCTCCGCCTGCTTGTGCAGGGTCCGAGGGAAGGTAATGAATTGACGCGTTCGCCTATAAAGGGCATCTGTCACTTGCCAGATGCAACAGCGGACTGCAGCCTGAGCGACAGTCGCATTGTCCCCAATGGCTGACTGAAAGGATCCGTTGCCATAAAAATGGAGGCCATCAGTCAGTTTAGCCATAACGGACAGAGAGGTTCTGCAGCGTTCACGCGGCTGCAGATCCTGACCAAGCAGGTGGCACAGATCAGTAACAATGTCCCTCCAGATTCGGAGCGTTCGCAAACACTGCTCCTCCGACATGTCAAGGCTTGTCACCTGCTGCCTAAAGACCCTCGCAGCATCCCGTCGGATTGGCCGACCTCCATTGCCCCTCCTCATTCTGGCCAATCCCGGCCCTCTCTCCCGCCGTCTCTCTGCCCCTTCACAGTGTTGGGCGATGAGGCCGTCGCCCTCCAAACAAGCTCCCATTCCGATACCAGTTGGTCAAAAGGCTTTTAGGTGTAGTGCTGCAAGTGCTTCGGACAGGGTTGAAGGTCCCAAGTACTGTAAAGCTAAATTCCCAGAACTCCGCTCCACATTAGCTCGCCAACTCTCTCTAGCAGCGATCGCAATGAGCAGGCCAAGTGGCAGAAGATTCTGCACTAGAGCTGTCCCCTTTAAATAGCGCCGCCCTACTCCGAGAAGGGCCTGTTAGCCCTCCCTCGAACTGTCACTAATAGCGCTGGGCGCTAAGGCTCCGTGCGCCACCCAATATGCACTCAGGCGCTCCTAAAAGGCGTTGCACACTGAAATGATGTCATGAGCTGCTTGCGCTCGCGGGCGCGCGCAAACACTTAGCGCAGGCGCTAAATGTATAGTCAATATCTGAGTTGCCGCTATCTTCATAGCGCTCGCCCCAACATAGGGCTTCGCCCCAATTCTAGGTCTCTTTAGGCGCTCAGCGCCGGCGCTACCAACCCAATTTCTTGGCCTGAGTGTGTCCGCTTCTACCACTTCCGTCGGCAGCGAGTTCCAGGTCCTTACCACTCGCTGCGTAAAAAAGTTTTTCCTCACACCCCCCCTGTATCTCTTGCCCAAAATCTTAAATCTGTGTCCCCTAGTCCTTGTACCATCAACTAGTGGGAACAGCCTTTCCCCGTCTAGCCTATCCAAACCCATCATAATCTTGTACACCTCTATCAAATCACCCCTAAACCTCCTTTGCTCTAATGAAAACAAATCCAGCTTCTCCAACCTGTCCTTATAACTAAGATACCCCACCCCCTGGTAAATCTCCTCTGCACCCTCTCAAGGGCCTTCACATCCTTCCTAAAGTGTGGTGACCAGAACTGGACGCAATACTCCAGTTGTGGCCTAACCAGCGCTTTATAAAGGTTCAGCATAACTTCTCTACTTTTGTACTCAATACCTCTATTTATGAAGCCCAAGACCCCATATGCTTTGCTAACCACTCTCTCAAAATGTCCTGCCACCTTCAGGGACCTATGCACATTAACTCCCAGGTCCCTCTGTCCCTGCACACTCTTTAAAACTGTGCCATTAAGTGTATATTGCCTCTCCCTGTTCCTTCTGCCAAAATGCATCACCTCACACTTTTCTGTATTAAATTCCATCTGTCACTTGTCTGCCCATTCTGCTAGTCTTTCTATGCCCTGTTGCAGTCCATTGGTAGCATCATCACTGTTTGCCACACCCCCAAGTTTGGTGTCATCGGCAAATTTAGAAATTCTACTCTACATTATCTCTTTTAATCTCTTTTATCTCTTTATAAAGGGTCTGATTGCACTGCAGCAGGAAAACTGTGTAAGGTGGTGCACGTGCTTCTAAATGAGCAGCTGGCACACGCCACTTTTCCCACTCTTTCCCATCTTTTCTGGTGGGTACCCACGATGCGCCCATAGCAGCACAGGCACCCATCGGCAGCAGTACAATGATATGACCTCTCCCTGATCTCGGATACATCAGCGGTGTCAAGAGAAGCAGTCTTACTGCCTGGTCTGTCGCACTTCCCTCTGGTGGATAGGGAATGTACATTTTTGGACCCCTTATTTTTAGCGCATACTGAGGGCAAGGCAAGTGACAGATGAAAAAAAATTTAAGTATTTTGATTGATTTGTTCCCCTCACTTTCTGTTTGCTAAGAAATTTACGTATGTCTGAAATATAATTAATAAAGTTGAGTCCTAATTAACAAATTTGCATACCAGTCAGTCAGCTGGACCAATTTGCATTGAGCTGAATACATTAACGGGAAGGATTTGAACCTCAGCCAATTTACACTGCAAGAATTTGAATAATTTAAATATGTGAAATTTGCACATAAGAAGTGTGAAGTCAAAGTGTTGCAAGGACGTGTGACCCAAAAAGTGTTACGAAATCATGCACTAGATGTACTATCTTTATAATATTACTGGCCAGCTCACCTTAGTGTCGCTCACTGTGAGTCAGAAGATAGCAATAGCTGTGTTATGCCTCATGATGCATTGTGTTTATCAGGCTCACTGACTTATGATGACTAAATAAACTAGATTCTATTTCTATTACATAGCATTCTGGGATTTCTGTCTTGCAACTCCAGAACAATAAATAAACACCAGGCTGCTTTAATGTTTATTTTTACTTTCAAACAGGATAATTCTGTGAAAAAGTGGGTGAGGTGAGGCTCGCAAACAGCATACTCTGTGCATATGTGAATACAGAGTCTTCTTGTCAATCATAAATACGTTCGGAATTTATCACAGGAAATACTATTTATTAATAGGTGTCAGCCGCTGCTCGGCGGGAGATCTCTCGCCTGAGTCAGAAGGTTCAAGTACCATTCTAGAGACTTGAGCACAAAATCTAGCTTGACACTCCAGTGCAGTATTGTGTTAAATCTGGAATTGCAATTAAGCGAGTTGCAAATAAATGGGTGCAACTGTAAATAATAGATTATTTTGAAATTCAAAGATAAACAAAAGCAATCAATAATCCGTCACATTTGAAATGCTCTTTGCCTACTTCTATTTCTTTGTCTCACAGAATCCCAATATTAGCAGCACCTGAATAAAGCATTTCAAATTGTTCCTCTAGTTTTGATGTGCCTCAATTATTCCGAGACTCGAAGTTAGCAGAACAAAAGTAAGGCTTTTATTAACTCAGAACATAACACGTAAAATAGAGAGATGTCTTCCTTCAGGAGGCTGATGCCCGACTGAACTTAGATTACAAAGGAGCCAGGTATGGGCGGAGCCCTGCACACAACCAGTTCCAGCACATTCCAATACATAATACATGAGGACTGGGGGAAGGGAAAAGACACAGAAAGCAGGCAGTTACAAGACACAGAAAACAGGCAGTGATGAATGGAATATATTTCATCACAAGTTTCACATCCATTCATTTGGAAAAGCAACTAAATGTACCGTCGAGGCTGATGAGAAACATTCTTCCAGTGGGACTGATGTATGTTGGGAAATTGCGCACATTGCTTACAATCAAACTGCGGCGCCTGCCTTTAACTGAATAGTTTAATCGGTCTGGATAAAAATATCAAGTTACAGCCAGTGAAAATTTACTCAAAGACACAAAAGACAACATTTTAGTTATGTTTAATCATGTATTCTGAAATATGTCATTATTTATGTTTTTATTATATCACAAACTTTATTTTAAGTCGGTAGTTGGTTGGCTAAAGGGAAAGTAGCAGACAGAAATATTGTGCAAAAAGTGATTTAAACGATTTGATTAGTTGGCTTGGTTCACCTTTTACAGAAATGTTCATATGATTGAATGACACTAAATTTAAATCGCAGTAAGTAATCTTGCATATTAACCAATCAGGTAGAAGTGATTTGCACTAATCTGAAATAAATTAGCATTGAGCTGTACTAGCTACATATCAGCCATCCACTGCAAGAAACTGGGCTGTAAGAAATTTGTATATTTACATTTAAGAAAGTTTTTTCGAGTGTAGAGTTTTTTGAGGATGTAACGAGCAGGGTAGATAAAGGGGAACCAGTGGATGTAGTATATTTGGATGTTCAAAAAGCATTCGATAAGGTGCCACATAAAAGGTTATTACACAAGATTAGGGCTCACAGGGTTGGGGGTAATATAGTAGCATGGATAGAGGATTGGTTAACAGACAGAAAACAGAGAGTAGGGATAAACGGATCTTTTTCAGGTTGGCAGGCTGTAACTAGTGGGGTGCCGCAAGGATCAGTGTTGGGCCTCAGTTATTTACAATCTACATTAATGACCTAGATGAAGGGACCAAGTGTAATATATCCAAGTTTGCTGATGATACAAAGCTAGGTGGGACAGTAAGCTGTGAGGAGAACACAAAGGGCTGGATTTTGCCAGTGTGGGCAGACTGGGGCGTGTCAGGTGGTTTTCCTGTCAGGACCCCGACTCCGATATGATGTGGGAAAAAAGTGCGATTTTGCCCTAATTGGGCACTTGATTTCCAGTGTGTGGGAACCCCGGCCCAATTAGTCTTTGCATCCTGAAAGTCATCAGTGCTGCTGGATTTAAAGCCTGCAAGCAGCCTTGCTTCTTCTGGAGACTGGAAATGCTTTGGACATTGTATGAAGGACTTCATTTACCGACCATGTCCACCAGCAAGCAAAAGTGTGCACCTCATTTGATGAGCCCTCCCTCCAAGCTCTGGCGGAGGGAGCAAGATCTAATAAGGAGGTGCTCTTCCGTTCTTCAGGGAGAAAAAAGCCACCCCAGCAGGCTAAAGCTGTGTGGCTGCAAGTGGCCCAGGAGGTCAACTCCATCTTTATGTGCTGCAGAACCTGGCTGCAGTGCAGGAAGAGGTTTCATGACCTTCTCCGCACAGGAAAAGTGAGTATGACTTTCCCATCCCCCTCAATGTGATCCCCATCGCCTCTCCTCACCAGCACTCTGCTTTGCCAACCTCTTCCTCCACATCCCACTTGATACTTACATCCCTGCACCCTTAATCTCTCTCTCTATGGTCACATTCACTTAACTATTCGACCATGCAGACCTCACACTCTCTATTACAGTGATGCAATGACAACTTACAACACACAGGGAGGGCCCTTTGTCTCCTTCTAAGCATCTATGCTGTGGATTCTCTACACTCACTCCTTCATTCTCACTCAAACTCCACTTGTGTCCCTCATTGCAGGAAAAGAGAAGCCCACAATAAGAGGGAAAGAGTGAGGACAGGAGGAGGGCCACTGTAAAGCCCTCGGTCAGACCCCCACCAGAGTCTCCACCCAACTGAGATGGGCGTCTCAGCCCCTGCACAGCCGCAGGAGCAGCAGACTATCGCCGAGCCCTTACAGCTTCGCAACCCCAGAGGACGCCCGCCAAAGGTGTCGAGACAGGAGCAGCAAGAAAGTGAGCAAGGGGCCTCCACATCTGCTGAAGCCACAGGGGAAGCACCACGTAGGCGCATGCGTAAGAGGAAGATAATGCACAAGTAGTCACAAGGGTAGTCACTTGGGTGTTATGTTGTGTTTATTTTTGAAATGCCACCAGTTGCTTGTTGTGATAAAAAATTCTGATGCTAAACTGTTGAAGTTGTGGCCTGTGTCATTTCGCAAATGGAACTTCCGCATTGAGGGCTTAGGGCAACTTGCAATTGTCATTATGGTGGTCAGGGTGATAGGAATCCGCAGTTTCTTGTCCATTGTCGATGCTCTGGTAAGAAGGTGCAAGGCACAAGTGCTTAATTGTACAGGCTAAGCAAATGTGACCAACATGAGTGCATCCCTTGCATCCCGGGCAGCAATATGGTCGCGCTCTAGCGCCTTCTGGCCTCTGCATCTTCAGGTGGGTGACGAGCAGCTTGGCGTCCTGTTGATGTTCCTGCTGTTGGTGCAGCTGTTGCTCATGGTTCTGCTGCTGCCGCGGCTGGTCTTCATCCGAATCTGATGTCCAGGAGAAAGGAATTAAATGGTCGCCATGCTTTTGATATATGCCTCAGTTGAGGAAGCGCTTAGCCAAGGTGGGGAGAGGGGTTTCCCAGGAGGTCACACTGGAGATGGGTGTCAGGCTCCAAACTTCCACAACACTGAGTATGCCTGCTAAAAGTTCCCCCAGACCTGAAACAACAAAGTTCTGCCACCTGCAAATGATCATCGGTGAAAACTCCTTTGTAATGGTGGAGCTGCAGCTGTTTGTAAGCAATCCACTTGTGAGGCCGCCAGGATTACCTGGCGTGTTCCAGAGGAGGCGTGTAGGATGGGGGAAATGTGTTAAAATCAGAAAGGCCTCTCAAAATGGGATTACAGAGGCAATTAAGTGGTTGTTAAGGGCCTTAAGGGCCTATCCCGCCTTTTGGAGGCGGGATGGAAAGCGGGTCAGAAAACACGCATTTGGGAAAATTGCTCGGAGGCGGGATGGGGGCGGTATTGGGCCCGCTCGCCAGTTTTGGCGATTTTAACAACTCAGACACCTCCAATCCCACCTCCTCGGGCCTGGGAAAATCGAACACAAAGAGTCTGCAAAGGGATATAGATAGACTAAGTGAGTGGGCAGTAAGTGGCAGATGGAGTATAATGTAGGGAAATGTGAGGTTATTCACTTTGGTAGGAAGAATAGAAAAACAGAATATTTTTTAAATGGTGGGAAACTTTCAAATGTTGGTGTTCAGAGATTTGGGTGTCTTCGTGCAAGAAACACAGAAAGCTAGCATGCAGTGACAGCAAGCAATAAGGAAGGCAAATGGCATGTTGGCCTTTATTGCAAGGGGGTTGGAGTATAAGAGTAAGGAAGTCTTGCTACAATTGTACAGGGCCTTGGTGAGACCACACCTGGAGTACTGTGCACAGTTTTGGTCTCCTTATCTAAGGAAGGATATACTGGCCTTGGAGGCGGTGCAACAAAGGTTCACTAGATTGATTCCTGGGATGAGAGGGCTGTCCTATGATGAGAGATTGTGTAGAATGGGCCTATAGTCTCTGGAGTTTAGAAGAATGAGAGGTGATATTGAAACACGCAAGGTTCTGAAGGGGATTGACAGAGTAGATGCTGAGAGGTTGTTTCCCCTGGCTGGAGTGTCTAGAACGAGGGGGCATTGTCTCAGGATAAGGGGTAGGCCATTTAAGACTGAGATGAGGAGGAATTTCTTCACTCAGAGGGTTGTGAATCTTTGGAATTCTCTGCCCCAGAGGGCTGTGAATGCTGAGTCTGAGTATAATCAAGGCTGAGATAGATAGATTTTTGGACTCTAAGGGAATCAAGGGATATGGAGATTGAGCGGGAAAGTGGAGTTGAGGCCGATGATCAGCCATGATCTTATTGAATGGCGGATCAGGCTCGAGGGGCCGTATGGCCGACTCCTGCTCTTATTTCTTATGTTCTTGGGTTCTTAAAGTGTGAAGCTGAGGTGTGACAGAAAAGTGTGATGCCAAGGTATAACACTGAGATGTGACAGAGAAGGGTGACATAAGAGGTGTGATAACATCATGTGTGAGATTTACCATTTTTATGATAGCTAGATAGATAGAGATAATATAGTAATAATTTATTATAAGAAGTATTATGGTGTGTGTGTGTTCCGTAGAACTATGTATTCTCTGCTATGCAGTCCACTGCTCATTGCCCAATGTCCTCCTCTAATGGATACCATACAGCACTCAAAATTCTGCAGGGTTCAGCTCTGTACGTACCATGAACGTGTGGGAGTCACTCTGGGTGTTGGTCTGTAAACACTGTTCAAGTATGTCTCTGGACTGTACCTCGCTCCCCAGTTTATTGAGGACTCAAGTTTCTCAGCTTTGCTCGCTAGCTGCATAGATGGTGCCAGGGGCTTTCTGTGGTGTTTCTGTCTACAACTCAGCAACTCTGGATCTCTGCACAGTGAAAGTCTCGGGTCCATTCCCCAGTCTGTGCTGCGCTAACTGATCTCAGCCGGGGCAGCAGTCAGAATGCTGCAATTGCCGCAACATCCCAGGAAGAGAAAAATATTTCCAAGTTTGATTAACATGTTCCGGTGAAATTCCTCATTTGAAACAGTCATTGATTAAACTGTTTAAAATGAACAGTCAACAAGCAGAGAGGAGAGGAATTTCACAGAACACATTAACCAAAGTTCAGTTCTGATGAAAGGTCATCGACCTGAAACCCCAGAAATTCGGGTCGGGGCTTCCCGCGGGTGTAAGCCCCCGACCTGCACTTACCTACTGCGCCGGCCGTTGTGCTGTGGGCCCCCGTGGAATTCCGATCTGGGGCCTGGTCCAGCTGCCGGCGCACAGTGCTTGCGTATCCCAGGGGCGCAGTTAGTTCGATGCGTCCCCTGGGATCACGTGGGCCATGGAGAGCCAATCGGAGCAGGGAATGCTCCATTCATAAGATTGACAGGAAGAGCTATCAAAAGTTATAAATACTACGGCCCCAAAATAGCACTAAATCTTCAAATAATTTTTTTTTTAATCACATTTTTAAAATAAACTATAAATTACATGAAATAACTATTTGAAACAATAATTTAAATTTTTGAAAAAAATAATTTAATTTTCTAACGGGGCTAAAAATAAACTTACCTTGCTTTAAAGTATTTAAAAATAATAAACCTGTGGAAAAAATGTTTTAATTTTAATTAATTCACCTTGTAAAAAGCAGGCCTTACACCTGCTTTTTACATGCCTAACTTCTGCAGACTTACCCTCCCGGGAAAACCTGCAAAAAAAAACTAAGTTCAGAGGAACAGAAGTGCCGGTTTCCCGCGCATGCACAGTACATGCAGGAAACTGGCACTTCCATTGGGCCTACGGGTGAGTACCCCGTGCGTACTCACCCGTGGAGACCCGAATTTCTGGGCCATTAACTCTGTTTCCCTCTCCACAGATGCTGCCTGACCTGCTGAGTATTTCCAGCTTTGTCTGTTTTTTTAATTTCACATAAACTAATTTGCTGCAAATATTGCACAGAGGAGCTTCACCCCACTGACTGGTATCCTGTGCTGGAAATGATGATTATTGGGTGAAAAGAGGTTTGCCTGTGACTTGGCCCACCTCCCGCACTGACAGAGAGAAGCTGGGCACTCACTGGGCTCACACGTGAAAAATCGTCACTTGGACGAGGTATGAGAAAGCTGTCTGTACCCATGGAAACGTACCTAGCATTGAGACAGCAGCTTCAGAACAGGAGGCGAGAAAAAAAACATTTCACCGTCTGCCTATGGCCAGCACTCCTCTGTATTAATGTGGCAGGCAGTACCACCATTGGCTCCCCGACTCATTTTAGAAATGAAATGCGTATACAGCTCACGGCCGACACACAGGAAGAAGGCTGGATTAACACGTATCTCACATTCTTGCTTTAGTCAAAATTATTTAAAGAGTGGATTGATTTCACACCAACAGCTGGCCCTGCGCTCCCAGATGTCAATCTTTAGTGCACAGCAGTCTGTAACAGAGTTCCGACAACCCCAGTCTGCGGCCCCCCCGGGAGCTGGTTATCCACACTACAGCCCCTTCGCAATTGGCTTATTTTGTATTTTAAGTTGAATATTTACTGTGCTAAACCTATGTTAAAAATGCAGGCTATCGGTAATTCTGTTAAAAATAGCCTTGCTGTCTGTAATGTTCTCTCTGATCATCCATAAGCAGGTGGTAAAATTATTGACAAACTGAAAAGAATCACTCGCCACTTACAGGCTCACAGCTCCATCTACTGTTGATCTCCTGAAGTACAATCAACTTGGGCGACTGATTCCCGCCATCAAATCCACACATAGGGCTGGATTTTGCCATTGGAGTCGGGCTGGGGCGTGTCAGGTAGTTTTCGTGTCAGGGCCCCGACTCCGATGTGAAGTGGGAAAAAAGTGCGCTTTTCCCCTAATTGGGCACTCGATTTCCAGCGTGTGGGAACCAATTAGTCTTTCCATTCTGAAAGCCGCCTCCGATGACATCATCAGTGCTGCTGGATTTAAGGCCTGCAAGCAGCCTTGCTTCTTCTGGAGACTGGAAACGCTTTGGACATTGTATGAAAGACTTCATTTACCGACCATGTCCAGCAGCAAGCAAAAGTGTGCACCTCATTTGATGAGCCCTCCCTCCAAGCTCTGGTGCAGGGAGCAAGATCTAATAAGGAGGTGCTCTTCCCTTTCTCAGGGAGAAAAAAGCCACCGCAACAGACTAAAGTTGTGTGGCTGCAAGTGCCCAGGGAGGTCAATGCCATCTTTATGTGCCGCAGAACCTGGCTGCAGTGCAGGAAGAGGTTTCATGACCTTCCCCGCACAGGAAAAGTATGACTTTCTCATCACCCTCAATCTCATCTCCATCAGCTCTCCTCACCAGCACTTTGCTTTGCCAACCTCTTCCTCCACATCCCACTTGACGCTGACATCCCTGTACCCTTACCCATTCCCTCTCTCTCTATGGTCACATTCACTTAACTATTCGACCATGCAGCCCTCACACTCTCTATCACTGTGATGCAATGGCAACTTACAACACACAGGGAGGTGTGGTAAACCACTTTTATCGTTCACTATCGTTACACTATGGTTATCACTGTTATATCGTTACACTATGGTTATCACTGTTTACACTGTTGTATCACTACACGAGGTCGCCTCTTGTCACGCTGTTATACCTGGGCTGACCACTGCTGACTCCGCCCATGGCTCCACCTACCTGCCCAGGTATAAAGGTGGTCGACTGGCTGGTATTCCTCCTTGTTGGATCCGATCACCCACGAGGGTGGGCTCTGTTATTTAGCCAATAAAAACCTATAGTTACTTTCTTAACTCGTCGCTTTTCATTGGATGAATTGATAGGTATATCAGGAGGGCCCTTTGTCTCCTTCTAGGCATCTATGCTATGGATTCTCTACACTCACTCCTTCATTCTCACTCAAACTCCACTTGTGTCCCTCATTGCAGGAAAAGAGAGCCCACAATAAGAGGGAAAGAGTGAGGACAGGAGGAGGGCCACCCTCAGTAGCCCAGCTCACCACCTCGGAGGAGGAGGCCCTGGAAATTGCTGGGATCGAGGAGGATTCCCAAGTGGGGGACAGACAGGTGGGCGCATCACAGCAAGCTGGTGACAGAATAGTTTGGCATCTCTCTCATTGACATTGCATGAGTGACTGATAATGGTTCTGATGCTCTAACCGATTGACTTATGATCATCTGCACAATTCAATGTGCATGCAACCTTTACCTCACATCTCTAACTCTTTCCTTTACTCCCCCACAGGACCATCGAGAGCCCCCACCCCCACTGTCCAGGACGAAGAGCCTGAGCTTCCAGACTCCTCAGAGGAAGCTGCAACCTCTGAGGGCGCTCCGTCAGCAGAATTAAGTGCACCCTGCACCAGCGCAGACACTCACACCTCGGTGGGACCTTCGGGACATAGAGTAGAGTTATCACCTGGTGTATCACAGCTCACAAGTGAGCATCAGCAGATGGTGGAGACAGGGACAGCAGTGGAGAGTCCTCATCGCAGTGGAGAGGATGCTCCCAGCTCGGCTCTGCTGCATGTCGACCCTGTGCCTCCGGGTCCACCCAGAAGGAGAGCGGTGCTGGAACTCCAGGAACAGGTGCAGGAGTCTCTGGCAGGTTTTGTCTCCAGGGTCGCTGCGAGTGTGGAGCGAAAGGAGGTGTCCATCGCTAACATGAGCAGAGCCTTTGTGGAGGCGTTGGTGCATGAACGCATCACCATGGAAAGGATGGCAACCTCCTTGGAAAGGATGGCTACCTCCATGGTAAGGCTGGCTACCATAGAGGAGAGGATGGCTACGGTAGAGGAGAGGATGGCTACGTCCATGGATGAGCTTAGTCGCCAGGGTATGGAAAACATGGTAATTGTTCAAAATAGACTGACATCTCTTGAGGAGCAATGGTCAGCTATTGAGCAAACCAGACCTTCATGCAAATCCTCTGGAGTAGGACTTCCAGTGCAGAAACGGGTCCTCATGGCCCCCCTGCAGTGCAGCAATGTGCTGTCAAGCCACTTGATAGCTCTGAAGTGGGGCTGACCCATGAGAGGGATGTTGGTGGCAGACAGCGAGGAAGTGGGGGCTCCTCTCCAAGTGCTCACATGACCATGCCAGTGCAAAGCCCTCGGTCAGAGCCCCACCAGAGTCCCCACCCAACTGAGATGGGCGTCTCAACCCCTGCACAGCCGCAGGAGCAGCAGACTGTTGCTGAGCCCTCACAGGTTTGCAACCCCAGAGGACGCCCGCCAAAAATGTCGAGACAGGAGCAGCAAGAAAGTGAGCAAGGGGCCTCCACATCTGCTGAAGCCACAGGGGAAGCACCATGTAGGAGCACGCGTAAGAGGAAGGTAATGCACAAGTGGTCACAAGGGTAGTCACTTGGGTGTAATGTTGTGTTTAATTTTGAAAAGCCATCAGTTGCTTATTGTCATAAAAAATTCTGATGGCAAACTGTTGCAGTTGTGGCATGTGTCATTTCGCTAATGGGACTTCCACATTGAGGGCTTAGGGCGACTTGCAATTGTTAGTATGGTGGTCAGAATGATAGGAATCCGCAGGTTCTTGGCCATTGTCGAAGGTCTGATAAGAAGGTGCGAGGCAAAAGTGTTTGATTGTGCAGGCTAAGCAAGTCTGGCCAAGATGAGTGCGTCCCTTGCATCCCGGGCAGCAAGGTGGTCGCGCGCTGGCGCCTTCTGGCCTGTGCAGCTTCAGGTGGGTGAGCAGCAGCTTGGCGTTCCTGTTGTTGCTGCTGCTGTTGGTGGTGCTGTTGTTCATGGTTCTGCTGCTGCCACGGCTGGTCTTTGTCCGAATCTGATGTCCAGGAGGAAAGGAAATAAATGGTTCCCATGCTTCTGGTATATGCCTCAGTTGAGGAAGCGCTCAGTCAAGGTGGGGAGAGGGGTTTCTCAGGAGGTCACACTGGAGTTGGGTGTCAGGCTCCAAACTTCCACAACAATGGGTATGCCTGCTAAAAGTTCCCCAGACCTGAGACAACAAAGTTCTGCCACCTGCAGATAATGATTGCTGAAAACTCCTTTTTAATGGTGGAGCTGCAGCTGTTAATAAGCAGTCCACTTGAGAGGCCACCAGGATTCACTGGCGTGTTCCAGAGGAGACGTGCAGGACTGGGGAAAAGTGGTAAAATCAGAAAGGCCTCTCAAAATGGGATTAAAGAGGCAAATTAAGTGGTTGTTAAGGGCCTTAAGGGCCTATCCCACCTCTTGGAGGCGGGATGGAAACGGGGTCAGAAAACACGCATTTGGGAAAATTGCTCGGAGGCGGGATGGAGACGGGATCGGGCCCACCCGCCATTTTTTGCGATTTTACCACCTCACACACCTCCAATCCCGCCTCCTCGGGCCTGGCAAAATCGAACCCATTGTGTCAGCCAGACAGGGATGATCAAATCCCAATATGTCTCTGTTTATATTTTATAAGTTACAGGGCCAGTTATCCCAGCTCGGAAAAGCAATCTCTGCAACAGACCAGCTTATCTTGGTGTAATGGGCCGACTCTCTGGACATTACATTTTTTTAATGTAAAATGTGATGTCTGCTCTTTAAATACCTGCTGGCATGCAACTCCCGTGTAACATGGGAATACTTTGCTGAGGGATAAGATGGATTTGATCAGCATCCTTTAAAATGCATCATTTACTGAGGATAGCAGCAGACTGGAGGAACAGCAGGTAAGTACTGATACTTACACCAGAGGGCGGTAACCATCAGCTTGTGTGCATTGATATTTTTATAAGAATGGCTTCAACTGAAGGAGAAACAGAGGGACCCAAAGACAGGAGTAGTCCACTGGAAGGAAGCAGAAAAGAAGTGCACAAATCTTCATTAAGTCTAACCTTTAAACCCTCGTAGCTGAAATACATTCAAGCAGGGAAAGACTGTTTGGTACCCATGGGCAGAAACCTCCAAAGAGTGTCTTGCCAGATACACGGAGAGAAGAGGAAGTGCCACTGGTACTCTCTCACCCAGAATTACAGACCAATGTAGGAATAAGTTCAATGACCTCACAAGGGCAGATAAGGTAAAAGAACTGCCACTGTCCCTTTTTTCTCTTGGGCACCCTGGGACTTGACACACTGATCACTGTTATTACAAGGAGCACAAGTCTTGATTTACATTGCACTATGGTTCAGGGGATCTCATAATCTTCAATTTGTAATATTTATTGACATCGTCCCTTACAAGACTGACTTGCATGTATGCAGCTTAAAACCCCCTCCCCCACTTTAACAGACTGGTACCAACAGATTTGTAGCATAAGCATTGATGTTCATCCTCATCTTCCTCATCATCTTCATAATTGATTGGAAATAGGCTTGACTAGTCCAATGCTGTCCTAGCCGGCCTCTCATCTTCCATCCTACATAAACCTGAGCTCACCCTGCTGCCTGTATCCTAATTCGCACCAAGTTCCGTTCACCCATCACTCCTCTGCTCGCTAACCTACATTGGATCACGGTCTAGCAACGCCTCAACTTTAAACTTCTCATCCTTGTTTTTAAAACCCTCCATGGCCTCGCCCCTTCCTATCTCTGTAACCTCCTCCAGCGTTACAATTGTTGGATCCGTGAATCTTAGAGTATGATGTTTTCCAATAACTACACGGAGGCTGTAACTTAACAATCAACAGGTGTTTACTGGAGTAGGGTCATCTCAAGACTGGCAGTACAGAGGCATGCTCAAGGCTTATATACAGGTGTGGTCACTGCCGGTACTACAGTATACAGGAGCTGTAAAAGTAGTTCTCCCTTAAAGGTACATACACTACAATTCCTCCCCTTTTAGATTAGCAGTACCCATAATATTCAAATAACAATTAACACTTTAACATGCACATTAAACAGATAAAGTCCATTTATAGATTCAGTCTTTGGGGCAGCTTCCTGATCCTTTCTGGATAGCGCCTTTCCTGAGGTTCTTGTTCTTGGTGCGGAGGCGATTCTGCCCCCTTTCGTCAGTTATTTCATCAGTTTCCACTGCTACTGTTTCTGAGGTAGATGCTACCGGTATGTTGGGTTCATCCCCAGGTACACGAGACATGGGGTTGACTCGTTCCTGTGACGCTAAGATCTGGTCGACGTGGCGTCTCACAATGTTCTCCCCGACATCCACTGTGTACATTAATGGCCCCTGCCGTGTGCATATCGTTCCGGGTTGCCATTTCTCTGTTCGGTAGTCACGGGCCAAGACTGGTTGTCCTACATTGAAGCTCCTTGTCGGCTTCTCATTGATGTGCTGGAATTGTTTGTCCTCAACATTTCTTCGCACATTTGGTCTGAGCAAATCCAGACGAGATCTCAACCTTCGGTTAAAGAACATCATGGCCGGGGTCTGGTTGGTAACTGCATGTGTCGCATTTCTGTAGGCTAACAGGAAATTGTCCACCTTATGCTGTACTGGAATTTCATCATCGCACATGGCCTTTATCGCCTTTTTAAAGGTTTGTACGAACCTCTCAGCCAATCCATTTGTGGCTGGATGATACGGGGCGGTTGTGTAATGCCGTACCCCATTCCTTCTCATAAATTTCCGAAACTCTTCGGACACAAACTGTGGTCCATTATCAGAGCAAATCTGCTCTGGCAAGCCGTTCCTGGCAAATATGGTCCATAGGACTGCAATCGTTTTCTCTGTAGTGGTTGAGGACATTTTTATCACCTCAGGCCATTTCGAGTGAGCATCCACTGCTATTAAGAACATTGAGTCCATGAATGGACTAGCAAAATCAATATGCACCCGTTGCCATGGAAATGAGGGCCACTCCCATGGGTGTAGAGGGGCATGTGGTGGTGCATTTTGGACCTTCTGGCATCCTGAGCAGCTCTTGGTTAGGTACTCGATTTGTTGATCGATCCCTGGCCACCACACATAAGCCCAAGCAAGGCTTTTCATTTTCACCCCTCCCAGATGGCCTTCGTGAAGCTCATTTAGCACTCTCTCCCTTAACTTGGGTGGAATTACCACTCGGGATCCACACATCACTGTCCCCTGGCATACTGACAGCTGTTCTCTTCTGGATGAGAATGCTGGCAACAGTGAGTCGCCATGTGTTGGCCATCCCCTCACCGTCAAATCATATACCCGAGACAGTGTCGGATCATTGCGGGTCTCCTTCTCTATATCTGCGTTAGTTACTGGCAATCGTTCAATTATTGACGAATAAAACATCTCGATAGGGTCCACTGCTGGTGCTTCCTCCACAGTAGGCAGTGGTAGGCGTGATAGCCCATCAGCGTTTCCATGCTGTTTCGTGCCTTTATATTCTATTTCATATTGGTTCGCCCCAAGAAAAAGGGACCATCTTTGTAACCGTTGTGCAGTCATCACCGGAACGCCCTTCTTTGGATTAAAGATGGAGACAAGTGGTTGGTGGTCAGTCAGCAAGGTGAACTTCTGCCCATGCAGATAGTGGTTGAATTTTTTTACTCCCCATACTAGGCTGAGGGCCTCCCTGTCAATCTGGGCGTAGTTGCACTCGGCTGAGGTTAGTGACCGAGACGCAAAGGCTACTGGCCTCTCCAGCCCGTCTGGGAATTTGTGCGACAGCACCACTCCAATACCATAGGGTGATGCATCACATGCCAAACGAATTGGTAGTGCTGTGTTGAAATGGGCCAACACCTCTTTTGATGTAATCAATTCTTTGCACTTCTGGAAAGCTCGTTTGCGTTCGTCATTCCACTTCCATGGTACCCCCGTTTGCAGTAGGGTGTTCAGTGGGTGTAATGCTGTAGACAAATTTGGTAAGAACTTATGGTAGTAGTTCAGCAGCCCGAGGAACGACCTCAGTTGTGACACATTTTCCGGTGCTGGAGCCTTGACTACTGCCTCAATCTTTTCAGGGGACTTATGTAACCCCTCTTCATCAATAACGTGGCCACAATACGAGATCTGCTTCTGGAAAAACTCGCACTTGTGGCGATTAGCTCGTTGCCCATATTCCTTTAACCTGGTGAGCACCTTCTCCAGGTTGGCGAGGTGATCACTGTCATTTTCGCCCGTGACCAGGATGTCGTCCAAATAACACTGGGTCCCTGGAATCCCTTGCAGGACTTGATCCATCGCCCTTTGCCAAATAGCCGGAGCCGATGCTACCCCGAACACCAGCCGGTTGTATTGGTAGAGGCCTTTATGAGTGTTGATCGTGAGGTATTGTTTCGAGGCTTCTTCTACCTCCATTTGCAAGTACGCCTGGGCTAGATCAATTTTGGTGAAGCGTTTACCTCCAGATAGCGAGGCGAAAATATCCTCAATCCGTGGAAGCGGATATTGTACCGTGTGAAGGACTGGGTTCACTGTCACCTTAAAATCCCCACAGATTCGGACCTTCTTTGGTTCCCCAGGCGTATTACTCAACGATCTCTTCATTACAGGAACGATGGGTGTAGCCCACTCGCTCCAGTCTACTTTGGACAGTACTCCTGAATGTTCCAATCCTTCCAGCTCTGCTTCGACGGCTGGTCGGATCGCATAAGGCACTGGTCTGGCCTTAAGAAACTTTGGGCTTGCATTTTCCTCTATTTTAATCATTGCTGTTATGCCTTTTCGTGTTCCGAGTCCCTCCTGGAACACTTCTTTTGCGTCAGTTAGCATTTTTGACAGTCGTCCAGGTGTGACGTCGTCATCCTTTTTGGCCTCAACCTTCAGTGTCTGTATGGAATGCCAATCTAATTGTATCTTCCGGATCCATTCAGGCCCTAGTAGTGGTGGTCCATTTTAGGTATTTCCTGGCCTTTGTATATCACTTTCACCCTTATTTTTCCTTTGGGGTAGACTTTTTGCCCCGTGTACGTCTTCAAGACAATCTCTGTAGCTTTCAAGGGTATATGTGAAAATAGCCGCTTGTAGTCCCTTTGGTTTATGACTGTTAGGGCTGATCCTGTGTCCAATTCCATTTTCACTTGGACTCCGTCTATCTTGAGTGTGACCCAGATAGTCTGGTGATCCTCCATTTTGGTTACCTTATGTAGTTTCAGACAACCCAGCTCCTTGCTTCCGGAGTCTGTATCACTTTTCTGTTCGTCTGAACTACTGTCCATCACCTTATGTACCTTTTTGTACTTCTCCTGTGGAGATTTCTTGCTGCTGGTTTTCTTCCCTGACCTGCAGACTCTTGCTATGTGTCCTGCTTTTCCACACTGTCTGCACACTTGGTCCTTGAACCAACAATCCTTCTGGTCGTGTGTTGTTCTGCCGCAGCGATAACACTTCCCTGCTCCATATGACATTTCATTGGTGCCATATTCTTGCGGTCTCCGTTGTATCTCTGCAGCGCCCCTTGCGGCTGCTTCGTGTGATACTGCCATGCTGAAAGCCTTGTCCAGCGTAAGATCCTTTTCTGATAGAAGCCGTTTCTGGGTTCCTTCACTTTGAAGCCCACACACAAACTTGTCCCTTAACGTATCTGCTAGTCCCACTCCAAACTGGCAGTGTTTCGATAGCTTGCGCAGTTCCGTTAAGTACTCAGCATTACTTTTGTCTTTATGCTGGTTCCATTTGTGGAACTTAAATCTTTCTGCTGTCAGCAGCGGTGTGGGGTTTAAGTGGTCCTGTAGGATTTCTACTATGCTTCCGAAATTCTTAGCCACGGGCTTCTCTGGGGTTATTAGGTTTCGCAGTAAGCCATAAGTTTTTGCACCCATGGAATTTAACAAAACCAGTGCTTTCCTAGCATCTGGCACTTCATTCGCCCTGCAGTACACCTCAATGCGTTCCACATATGTCGCCCAATCTTCGACTTCATTGTCGAACGCAGAGATACTGCCACTCTTCGGCATCCCTGGGTGTGATTTAACTGTCAAAAATGGCGTCTCCCGCGCTCTCCCTTCTTCTCCGCTGGCACAAAATGGTGTCTCCCGCGCTTTCCTTTCTTCCCACGCTCACCCTTCTTCTCCGCTGCGGCTTCTAAAAATGGCGTCTCCCGCGCTCTCCCTTCTTCTCCGTGGCTCAATGGCGTCTCCCGCGCTCTCCCTTCTTCTCCCCGCGGATGCTGTTCAGCCCTTGAGCTCTGGCTGTTCTCTGCGCGTTCTCCTGTGCGCCTTTCCCATTTCTGCCGCTCGGTCCTGAACCCGGCTGCTGCTTTACCCTCTCTCTCTCTGTTTTTGTTTTTCCTCGACGCCGCTCGGTTTTCAACCCCCGGCTGCGCCCTGTGCGCTTCACCCTCTCTCTTACCCCCGTCGACGCTGCTCGGCTTTTTCTCTGCCGTCGGTTGGCTCCAGCCGCTGCTGTCCGGGAAGGGTCTGTGCTGTACCTGTTGCCAGTCTGTTGCTGGATCGTCGTGGCTGGGGAACCAAGCCCGGCTCTCAACAGCCTCCCCTGCGATGTTCACTCTCTGCCGGATGACTGGGCGGTTGCTCGTGGTCGACGCCCGTGCTTCTGGCCTCGACTTTCTTCCACCGCCCTCCCGGAGCGAATCCTTGAAGGGAAATGCAGAGTTGCAGGTAGATTCGAATCGACCTCGTCGCCACTGTTGGATCCGTGATTCTTAGAGTATGATGTTTTCCAATAACTACACGGAGGCTGTAACTTAACAATCAACAGGTGTTTACTGGAGTAGGGTAGTCTCAAGACTGGCAGTACAGAGGCATGCTCAAGGCTTATATACAGGTGTGGTCACTGTCGGTACTACAGTATACAGGAGCTGTAAAAGTAGTTCTCTCTTAAAGGTACATACACTACAACAACCCTTCAAGATCTCTACACTCCTCCAATTCTGGCCTCGTGCGCATCCCCAATTTTAATCGCTCCACCATTGGCATCCGTGCCTTCAGCTACCTTGGTCCTAAGCTCTGGAATTCCCTCCCTAAACCTCTCTGCCTCTCCACCTCTCTCTCCTCCTTTAAGATTGAGACTCGATCCCGGGTCTATGCTGAGCTCGCTGACCTCAACCAGGGTAGAAATGGCCTCAGCACTCCTGGGCTAGGGATGGTAATATTCACACGGATTTGCTGCTCCTGCTCACTATTTAGTGACCCTCGCTATATGTTACATATATGTGGAGGTCAAATGAGACCAGGATCACTTTAGATGTGATGCCCAACCCCTCTTCAGTTAGCCGGAGACACTCATTGTCTATGTTCACGTATGGAAAATGGCCACTTGGGAAAGTATTGGAGGTGCCTGCCAGAACTAAAGCCTATGTAGAAATTCCCAGTATTTAATCAGTCCAAAGGCCTCTTTAATCAAAACTATCAATCATCCATTAAAGACACAATGGAGCAAGCTATTGCATAGCATCTCACATTGTCTGGTGTTAGATGTATATTTAATTAGCACCTAGAACAAAGCTCCTGTGTCTTGATTTCTTTCCAGATCAAACAACCTGGCCTGGTCCTGTTTTTATTTTGTATTTGGTCAGGAAAGAAAGCCCCATTTTAACTATTTCAGAACTAAATTAAATAAAATTCAGAGCTCTCCCTACTTTATCACAGGTTATCTGTGAGATGCCTGAAGGCCATCATTGTGAGCATTCATAATACAGGAAACTTTGTGCTATCCGGCACCGACGGGACCGAGCTGTTGCCGTTCCCTCAAAACTGCCGGACACTCCAGCGCCAATGTTGAAAGATACGGAAGCTTCTGAGCTCCGTATCTGTCAACAAACCCTGTTGCTTAGCAACAGCTTCTAAACAGTCTCTGCAGCATCTCTGTAGCTTAGCAACAGCTTCAGCAGACCTTGCAGAGCTTGACTGTTGAGGAAAAAAGCAACGAGAAAAAAAAACCTAACGAAAACGGCACCTGATTTTTGCCGGTGGCTCGAACATTCCGGACAGTTAGCCTCCGGATAACACACAGTTTCCTGTAGTCAGATTCCAGACTGGAACAACAACAACAACTTGTATTTATATAGCACCTTTAACGTAGTAAAACGTCCCAAGGTGCTTCACAGGAGTATAAGACAAAAAATTTGACACCGAGCCACATAAGGAGAAGTTAGGGCAGGTGACCAAAAGCTTGGTCAAAGAGGTAGGTTTCAAGGAGCGTCTTAAAGGAGGAAAGAGAGGTAGAGAGGTGGAGAGGTTTAGGGAGGGAATTCCAGAGCTTAGGGCCGAGGCAACAGAAGGCATGGCCACCAAAGGTTGAGCGATTATAATCAGGGATGCTCAAGAAGCCAGAATTAGAGAAGCGTAGATATCTCAGGGGGGTTGTTGGGCTGGAGGAGATTACAGAGAGTGGGAGGGCCAGAATTAGAGGAGCGCAGATATCTGTGGGGCTGGAGGAGATTACAGAGATGGGGGGCGAGGCCATGGAGGGATTTGAAAACAAGGATGAGAATTTTGAAATTGAGACGTTGCTTAACCAGGAGCTAATGTAACTCAACGAGTACAGGGGTGATGGGTGAATGTGACTTAGTGCGAGTTAGGACACAGGCAGCCGAGTTTTGGATCCCCTCAACTTTACATAGGGTAGAATGTGGGAGGCCAGCCAGGAGTGCATTGGAATAGTCAAGTCTAGAGGTTACAAAGGCATGGGTGAGGGTTTCAGTAGTGGATGAGCAGAGACAGGCGATGTTATGGAGGTGGAAGTAGGCAGTCCTTGTTATGCTGCGGATATGTGGTCGGAAGCTCATTTCAAATATGACACCAAGGTTGCGAACAGTGTGGTTCAACCTCAGACAGATGTTAGGGAGAGGGATGGAGGCAGTGGCCAGGGAACGGAGTTTGTGGCAGGGACCGAAAACAATGGCTTCGGTCTTCCTAATATTAAATTGGAAGAAATTTCAGCTCATCCAGAACTGGATGTCAGACAAGCAGTCTGACAATTTAGAGACCGTGGAGGGGTCGAGAGAATTGGTAGTGAGGTACAGCTGGGTGTCGTCAGCATACATGTGGAAACTGATACTGTGGGAGATCTCTGAATTTTACTTAATTTAGTTCTGAAATAGTTAAAATGGGGCTTTCTTTCCTTACCAAATAAAAAATAAAAACCCAGGAGAGTTCAAAAGCAGCGGGAGCAGAGCGAGAGCGCCAAAACCCGGGAGAGTTCAAAAGCAGCGGGAGCAGAGCGAGAGCGTCAAAACCCGGGAGAGTTCAAAAGCAACGGGAACAGAGCGAGAGCGTCAAAACCTGGGAGAGTTCAAAAGCAGCGGGAGCAGAGCGAGAACACCAAAACCCGGGAGAGTTCAAAAACAACGGGAACAGAGCGAGAGCGTCAAAACCCGGGAGAGTTCAAAAGCAGCGGGAGCAGAGCGAGAACACCAAAACCCGGGAGAGTTCAAAAGCAACGGGAACAGAGCGAGAGCGCCAAAACACGAGAGAGTTCAAAAGCAGCGGGAGCGGAGCGAGAGCGCCAAAACCCGGGAGAGTTCAAAAGCAGCGGGAGCGGAGCGAGAGCGCCAAAACCCGGGAGAGTTCAAAAGCAGTGGGAGCGGAGCGAGAGCGCCAAAACCCGGGAGAGTTCAAAAGCAGTGGGAGCGGAGCGAGAGCGCCAAAACCCGGGAGAGTTCGGGAGCAGCGGGAGCAGAGCGAGAGCGCCAAAACCCGGGAGAGTTCAAAAGCAGTGGGAGCGGAGCGAGAGCGCCAAAACCCGGGAGAGTTCAAAAGCAGTGGGAGCGGAGCGAGAGCGCCAAAACCCGGGAGAGTTCAAAAGCAGCGGGAGCAGAGCGAGAGCGCCAAAACCCGGGAGAGTTCGGGAGCAGCGGGAGCGGAGCGAGAGCGCCAAAACCCGGGAGAGTTCAAAAGCAGTGGGAGCGGAGCGAGAGCGCCAAAACCCGGGAGAGTTCGGGAGCAGAGCGAGAGCGCCAAAACCCGGGAGAGTTCAAAAGCAGCGGGAGCAGAGCGAGAACACCAAAACCCGGGAGAGTTCAAAAGCAACGGGAACAGAGCGAGAGCGTCAAAACCCGGGAGAGTTCAAAAGCAGCGGGAGCGGAGCGAGAGCGTCAAAACCCGGGAGAGTTCAAAAGCAGCGGGAGCAGAGCGAGAGCGTCAAAACCCGGGAGAGTTCAAAAGCAACGGGAACAGAGCGAGAGCGTCAAAACCCGGGAGAGTTCAAAAGCAGCGGGAGCAGAGCGAGAACACCAAAACCCGGGAGAGTTCAAAAGCAGCGGGAACAGAGCGGGAGCATCAAAACCCGGGAGAGTTCAAAAGCAACGGGAACAGAGCGAGAGCGTCAAAACCCGGGAGAGTTCAAAAGCAGCGGGAGCAGAGCGAGAGCGCCAAAACCCGGGAGAGTTCAAAAGCAGCGGGAACAGAGCGGGAGCACCAAAACCCGGGAGAGTTCAAAAGCAGCGGGAGCGGAGCGAGAGCGCCAAAACCCGGGAGAGTTCAAAAGCAGCGGGAGCGGAGCGAGAGCGCCAAAACCCGGGAGAGTTCGGGAGCAGCGGGAGCAGAGCGAGAGCGCCAAAACCCGGGAGAGTTCAAAAGCAGTGGGAGCGGAGCGAGAGCGCCAAAACCCAGGAGAGTTCGGGAGCAGCGGGAGCGGAGCGAGAGCGCCAAAACCCGGGAGAGTTCAAAAGCAGCGGGAACAGAGCGAGAGCGCCAAAACCCGGGAGAGTTCAAAAGCAGTGGGAGCGGAGCGAGAGCGCCAAAACCCGGGAGAGTTCAAAAGCAGCGGGAACAGAGCGAGAGCGCCAAAACCCGGGAGAGTTCAAAAGCAGCGGGAACACAGCGAGAGCGCCAAAACCCGGGAGAGTTGTAAAGCAGCGGGAACAGAGCGAGAGCGCCAAAACCCGGGAGAGTTCAAAAGCAGCGGGAGCAGAGCGGGAGTGCCAAAACCCGGGAGAGTTCAAAAGCAGCGGGAGCGGAGCGAGAGCGCCAAAACCCGGGAGAGTTCAAAAGCAGCGGGAGCGGAGCGAGAGCGCCAAAACCCGGGAGAGTTCAAAAGCAGCGGGAGCGGAGCGAGAGCGCCAAAACCCGGGAGAGTTCAAAAGCAGCGGGAGCGGAGCGAGAGCGCCAAAACCCGGGAGAGTTCAAAAGCAGCGGGAACAGAGCGAGAGCGCCAAAACCCGGGAGAGTTCAAAAGCAGCGGGAGCGGAGCGAGAGCGCCAAAACCCGGGAGAGTTCAAAAGCAGCGGGAGCGGAGCGAGAGCGCCAAAACCCGGGAGAGTTCAAAAGCAGTGGGAGCAGAGCGAGAGCGCCAAATCCCGGGAGAGTTCAAAAGCAGCGGGAGCAGAGCGAGAGCGCCAAAACCCAGAAGAGTTCAGAAGCAGTGGGAGCAGAGCGAGAGCGCCAAAACCCGGGAGAGTTCAAAAGCAGCGGGAGCAGAGCGAGAGCGCCAAATCCCGGGAGAGTTCAAAAGCAGTGGGAGCAGAGCGAGAGCGCCAAATCCCGGGAGAGTTCAAAAGCAGCGGGAACAGAGCGAGAGCGCCAAAACCCGGGAGAGTTCGGGAGCAGCGGGAACAGAGCGAGAGCTCCAAAACCTGGGAGAGTTCGGGAGCAGCGGGAACAGAGCGAGAGCGCCAAAACACGAGAGAGTTCAAAAGCAGCGGGAGCGGAGCGAGAGCGCCAAAACCCGGGAGAGTTCAAAAGCAGCGGGAGCGGAGCGAGAGCGCCAAAACCCGGGAGAGTTCAAAAGCAGCGGGAGCGGAGCGAGAGCGCCAAAACCCGGGAGAGTTCAAAAGCAGCGGGAACAGAGCGAGAGCGCCAAAACCCGGGAGAGTTCAAAAGCAGCGGGAGCGGAGCGAGAGCGCCAAAACCCGGGAGAGTTCAAAAGCAGTGGGAGCAGAGCGAGAGCGCCAAAACCCAGAAGAGTTCAGAAGCAGTGGGAGCAGAGCGAGAGCGCCAAAACCCGGGAGAGTTCAAAAGCAGCGGGAGCAGAGCGAGAGCGCCAAATCCCGGGAGAGTTCAAAAGCAGTGGGAGCAGAGCGAGAGCGCCAAATCCCGGGAGAGTTCAAAAGCAGCGGGAACAGAGCGAGAGCGCCAAAACCCGGGAGAGTTCGGGAGCAGCGGGAACAGAGCGAGAGCTCCAAAACCTGGGAGAGTTCGGGAGCAGCGGGAACAGAGCGAGAGCGCCAAAACACGAGAGAGTTCAAAAGCAGCGGGAGCGGAGCGAGAGCGCCAAAACCCGGGAGAGTTCAAAAGCAGTGGCAGCAGAGTGGGAGCGCCAAAACCCAGGAGAGTTCAAAAGCAGTGGGAGCGGAGCGAGAGCGCCAAAACCCGGGAGAGTTCAAAAGCAGCGGGAGCAGAGCGAGAGCGCCAAAACCCAGGAGAGTTCGGGAGCAAAGCGAGAGCGCCAAAACCCGGGAGAGTTCAAAAGCAGCGGGAGCAGTGCGGGAGCGTCAAAACCCGGGAGAGTTCAAAAGCAGTGGGAGCGGAGCGAGAGCGCCAAAACCCAGGAGAGTTCAAAAGCAGCAGGAGCAGAGCGAGAGCGTCAAAACCCGGGAGAGTTCAAAAGCAGCGGGAGCGGAGCGAGAGCGCCAAAACCCGGGAGAGTTCGGGAGCAGCGGGAACAGAGCGAGAGCGCCAAAACCCGGGAGAGTTCGGGAGCAGCGGGAACAGAGCGAGAGCTCCAGAACCCGGGAGAGTTCGGGAGCAGCGGGAGCAGAGCGAGAGCGCCAAAACCCAGGAGAGTTCAGGAGCAGCGGGAGCAGAGCGAGAGCTCCAAAACCCGGGAGAGTTCGGGAGCAGCGGGAACAGAGCGAGAGTGCCAAAACCCGGGAGAGTTCGGGAGCAGCAGGAGCAGAGCGAGAGTGCCAAAACCCGGGAGAGTTTGGGAGCAGCGGGAACAGAGCGAGAGCTCCAGAACCCGGGAGAGTTCGGGAGCAGCGGGAACAGAGCGAGAGCTCCAGAACCCGGGAGAGTTCGGGAGCAGCGGGAACAGAGCGAGAGCTCCAGAACCCGGGAGAGTTCGGGAGCAGCGGGAACAGAGCGAGAGCTCCAGAACCCGGGAGAGTTCAAAAGCAGCGGGAACAGAGCGAGAGCGCCAAAACCCGGGAGAGTTCGGGAGCAGCGGGAACAGAGCGAGAGCGCCAAAACCCGGGAGAGTTCGGGAGCAGCGGGAACAGAGCGAGAGCTCCAGAACCCGGGAGAGTTCGGGAGCAGCGGGAGCAGAGCGAGAGCTCCAGAACCCGGGAGAGTTCGGGAGCAGCGGGAGCAGAGCGAGAGCGCCAAAACCCAGGAGAGTTCGGGAGCAGCGGGAACAGAGCGAGAGCTCCAGAACCCGGGAGAGTTCGGGAGCAGCGGGAACAGAGCGAGAGCTCCAGAACCCGGGAGAGTTCGGGAGCAGCGGGAACAGAGCGAGAGCTCCAGAACCCGGGAGAGTTCAAAAGCAGCGGGAACAGAGCGAGAGCGCCAAAACCCGGGAGAGTTCGGGAGCAGCGGGAACAGAGCGAGAGCGCCAAAACCCGGGAGAGTTCGGGAGCAGCGGGAACAGAGCGAGAGCTCCAGAACCCGGGAGAGTTCGGGAGCAGCGGGAGCAGAGCGAGAGCTCCAGAACCCGGGAGAGTTCGGGAGCAGCGGGAGCAGAGCGAGAGCGCCAAAACCCAGGAGAGTTCGGGAGCAGCGGGAACAGAGCGAGAGCTCCAGAACCCGGGAGAGTTCGGGAGCAGCGGGAACAGAGCGAGAGCTCCAGAACCCGGGAGAGTTCGGGAGCAGCGGGAAACGCTGAGATACAAAGGATTGGTGAGTGTAAAGAAGTAAAAAGTAATCGAAGTGTGATGTCACTAGAAAGCAGGTAAGTGATTGGTTGGTGAGTATTTCTCTATTTCTCGCATTTTTTTCCAAACTTGAGCGTCTAAATTTAAGTGCCTTGGTGTAGATTAAAATATATAAGTGTTCCAAATTTTAAAATGAATTAATTGATTGAGATGGGAGACCAGGCAATGTGTTGTTGTTGTTACATGTGGGAGCTCGTGGACACCATTGAGGTCCAGGGCGACCACATCTGCAGCAAATGTTAGCTGCTCGAGGAACTTCGGCTCAGCGTTGATGAGCTGGAGTCCGAGCTTCAGACACTGCGACACATTAGGGAGGGGGAGTGTTACCTGGACACAATGTTCCAGGAGGCAGTCACACCCACTAGAATAATTACTTCCAATTTGGCCCATGGTCAGGGACAGGAGGATGTGACTACAAGCGAGGCAAGTATTCGGATCCAGGAGGTAGTGGTGGAGGAGCCTCAGCCCTTGGCCTTGTCCAACAGGTACGAGATTCTTGCTCCCTGTGTGGACAAGGCCAGGGACTGCAGGGAGGATGAGCAAACTGACCATAGCACCGTGGTACAGGAAGCCATTCAAGTGGGGGGAGCAAAAAGAAATGTAGTGATAGGGGACAGTATAGTTAGGGAGATAGACACTATTCTCTGCAGCCGAGAGCGTGAGTCCCGAAGGCTGTGTTGCCTGCCCGGTGCCAGGGTTGAGGACATCTCCTCTGGGCTGGAGAGAAGCTTGGAGTGGGAGGGGGAAGATCCAGTTGTCATGGTCCATGTAGGTACCAACGACATAGGTAGGACAAAGAAAGAGGTTCTGCTGAAAGAGTATGAGCAGCTAGGGGCTAAATTAAAAAGCAGAACCACAAAGGTAATAATCTCTGGATTATTACCTGAGCCACGAGCGAATTTGCATAGGGTAAATAAGATCAGAGAAATGAACGAGTGGCTCAAAGACTGGTGTGGGAGAAATGGGTTTCGATTTGTGGGGCACTGGCATCAGTACTGGGATAAGAGGGAGTTGTTCCGTTTGGACGGGCTTCACTTGAACCATGCTGGGGCTAGAGTCCTGGATAATCGAATAACTAGGGCTGTCGAGAGGGCTTTAAACTAAATAGTGGGGGGAGGAACCAGGTGAGTGGGAAAATAAAAAGTTAATGAGAAATGAGAAAGCAATAGAGCAGGTTAGAGATGGGGCAAATAATAACCAGAGTGTGACAGGAAGGGACAGAGGGGGAGAAATTCAGTATCGCCACGTTTGGGGCGTTATACTCGAGCGGGCGCGAAATTTAACGCCCGGCACAAATTATCGCCACCTACTGCTAAATTGGCCTGCTTCGCCCCAGGAGGTGTTTGGAACGCTAAAACAGGCTCTGCACGACTGTCTTAAGGCGCTAAGCCGGAGAAGTGAGGTGCTACCACCGAGGGCGGGCGCAGCGCAGGTGCGACCAGTTAGCGATTGCACGCAGACACGCTGGCGCCGGTCAGCTCTTAAAGGGGAGGTTCGATCTTGGATTGCAGCCACACCCTGTGCATCGGAGCCCTGATTCTCGGCCTGGACAGACCTGCTGCCACATTCTAACGCCTAGGACCATGGAGAGGGCCAGGGAGCGAGCGCAGCGGTTCAGTGAGGGGGCCCTGCAGGTTCTGGTTGGCGCAGTGGAGCGCAGGTGATCTATCCTGTTTCCGGACAGTGGCAGGAGGCCGCTGCCCAACGACTATCGCAAAGCTTGGAGGGAGGTGGCTCACAGAGTGACCTCCAGCAGCAAGGTGCCTAGGACCCCTGTGCAATGCAGGAAGAAGTTCAACGACCTCACTCGGGTCGTCAGGGTGAGTACCCTTTTCAGTATCCTCTTCATCCCTGCATGTCCACCTCACTTTATGGCCAAAGGGTCCTGAAAGCCCCACTGCCCAGCCCTCATCCAACACCTATGGGCCTTTCATGAAACTCACACGCACATTCAGCACTTTACACACTGTAAGGGCTATTCGACCATGGGAGGCAGTGCAGCCAAGATCAAGGCTTCACTCTGTAAGAGCTATTCGACCATGGGAGGCAGTGCAGCCAAGATCAGGGCTTCACTCTGTAAGGGCTATTCGACCATGGGAGGCAGTGCAGCCAAGATCAGGGCTTCACACTGTACTCCGAGCCCGTCCTTTCTCTTGCAGGGCAAGCTGGCCCATAACAGGAGGCAGCAGCAATGGACTGGGGGAGGCCAGCCTCACCTTCAAGACCTCAGCGATCTGGAGCAGCGAGTCCAGCAGATTATGGCAGGCCGGATGATTGGCCCCGTCGCCACTGGAGATGCCGACCCCATTCTGGACAGCAATGGCAAGGTCATCACCTTTTTGACCTCTCTCTTTCCACTTGTGCCTCACACCAGCATCCTTTGCCACTATCGAACCAATACAGTGCATTGCAGCACTCATGCCTCCCTCGCTGCCGCCCTGTCCTCACGCTAAAGCAACTCTTGTACCTCCCTGCTTTCAGATGCTGATTCGCCAGGTGAGGAGGCGGGCCCTCAAGCTGCCACTGTGAGTGATTCTGAAGGCGAGGAGGAAGAGGAAGCCGGACCATCAGTGCCAGCCTCAGCCGAGGCAGCCCATGGCCATAATGAGGACACGTCTTCCCTGGAGGGGAGCAGGGGGGAAGGGTCTGAGGAGGGTGAAGCTCCGGGGCCCAGCGGGCTGCAGCAACGTGGGGCGGGGGTAGGGAAGCTCGGCGGCCTTCTCCCCTGCTACAGTGAGCACAGAAGAGGTGCGGCTCCTCGCTGAAATGGGCGCCCAGGCAGAGCACAGGCACACTGAGCTCATGGCTGCAGTGGCAAGGATGCCCGAATCCATTGAGTCACTGGCAAGGAGTGTCCAGGACTTTGGCGCAGCACTGGCAAGGAGTCTGCAGGACTTCGGTGCAGCACAGGCGGCTTCCACACAAGTGCTTAGTGGTGCAATGCAGTCAGTGGCTGGTCTGATGCAGACGCAGATTGAGGCCACATGAGCACTGACTGCTTCCACGCTCGCTGGATCGGGCACGAATCGCCGGGGCCCTCGCCGCGCCACAGCAGGCTAGCAGTCTGTGCTTCAGCAGATTGCTCCGCATGCTGCAGTGCTGCCCTGTGGGAGTGCCAGTGTGTCATCCGACCAGGGAGTGGCTGTCCTCTGTCAGGATGGCAGCATTCCTGCTGCTAACACTGTCACTTCTCCACTGCAGCTGCCACCACCTGTAGGACAGACTGCTGCCGCCCATGCAGAGTTGGAGCAGTCAGCAGCCGGGCCCTCCAGGCCCAGAGCTGGTCCAGGCCATACCTCAAGGGCATCTGCCGACTCAGTTTCTGACACTCAGCAGCCTTCCCCCAGCCTTGCTGCAGCCACTGGGGTCCCATTGCGGAGGAGCTGCAGGGTGGGAAGGGGGGAATTTCGCAAGGGAAGCAGATCACCCTCGAAGGGCAAAAAGTAGGAGGTGTGGCAAAATGCTGTAAATTTTTTTACTGAAGGCCAAGGATCATGGTCATTTTTTGGTTACTGTTTTGTTCATTGTCTCCAGGTTGTGAGAGCCAGTTATGTGTCTGACTGCTTTTTTTGGGGGTTCTCTCTATTACTTTGTCATGCGGGAAGGGCACACAGTTTGTTAAATAAAGAAGCGTCTTTATTCAGATTGTGCATGTTTGCTTTTTGAACTATTTGTTGCCTTGACCAGCTCAGGGGTTGCGGAACGGTTCCATTCATGTTCTTTCAATGGCACAAGCCATTCCCTCAGAGGGGGCCTAGAACCAACTTGCAATAAGCTGCTGACGGACGGCCCTTGCACTTTGTGCCTCCCTCCCGTCTTGGTGCTGCTCCTCCTCCTCCTCCTCTGCTGGTGCTCCAATATCTGGTGGCAGTGGCTGAGTCCTGAGGATTGCCAGGTTATGCAGCATGCAGCACACTACAACGAAATGGGTGACTCGCTCAGGTGAGTACTGAAGGGCTCCCCCGGAATGGTCCAGACAGTGGAACCGTTGCTTTAGCACGCCGATTGTGTGCTCAATGATGTTCCTGGTCGCTTGATGGCTCTCATTGTATCATTCTTCAGCAGGGGTGCTGGGCGCACGGAGCGGGGTCATCAGCCAGGTGCACAGAGGATAGCCCTTGTCCCCGAGAAACCAGCCTCCTGGGTGAGCCGGGGCTTCGAAAAGGTCTGCCACAGAAGTCTGGCGCAGGATGAAGGCATCGTGGCTGCTGCCTGGAAAGCGGGCATTGATAGCGAGTATCAGCTGTCTGTGGTCACACACCAACTGGACGTTCAACGAATGGAACCCCTTCCGGTTACGGTAATCCTTGGCATTCTCTTGCGGCACCCGCAAAGCCACATGCGTGCAGCCAATGGCACCCTGGACCATGGGGAAGCCCGCTATTCTTGCAAATCCCATTGCTCTTGCTGCTTGTCCAGGGTCATGGGGAAGGAAATGTACTGACGTCTCCTTTTAAAGAGGGCATTCATGACTTGACGGATGCAGCAATGCACCGCGAACTGGGAGATATTGGCAATGTCCCCAGTAGCGGATTGGAAGGAGCCGGTGGCATAGAAGTTGAGAGCCACTGTCACCTTCACTGCCACCAACAGAGACGTCCTGCTCCTCAGTTGAGGCTGCAGATCTGGCTGAAGCAGGTGGCAGAGCTCAGTGACCACCTCCCTGATGAATCACAGCCTCTGAAAACACTGCTCCTCAGACATGTTGAGGTATGAGAACTGTTGGCGGAATACCCTGGGATGGTAAGGTCTCCTGTGCCGACGCCTGTTGGCCCTCCTCCGTCTGGCCATGATTGGCACTCTCTCTCGGCGTCTCTGAGCCCTCTCAATGTAATGGAGAAACCCAACGTTTCCACCCATTGCAGCCCCCATAGTGTGTGGCCACTCAAGGTAATGCCAGTGGAAAAAGCAAACCAACTACAAAGTTCTGGGCCGAAACCAGAAGTACCTCTGCGAGCGCTGACTCAATGCAGAAATCTCTCTCCCTTTGTCTCTCTGCAAATCTCCCTCTCTCTCACAGAAGGAGTGGTCCAAAAATGGCTACCACAAAGAAGCCAGGAAGAGCCCCCTTTAAATAGTGCCCCCCAGCCCCACAGCGACTGGGAACCGTTCCAGTCAACCAGTCGCTGGGAGCGCCAGGCGGAAAGGAGGGGGGCGCCACTGAAGTTCCGGTTCGGGGTGCCCCAAGGGCGTTGTACCATGAAATGATGTCAGGATCTGCACGCACAGCTGAGCGGGCGTTGCGGTTTTGCGCCGCCGCTAAATGTCTGCTCAATTTCGCGAGAGACGCTAACGGATGGCGCTAACAACTGAATTTCTCCCCCAGAATGTTTAAAAATAAGAGTGTAACAGAAAAAAGGCCAAAACAAGGAAAAATGGTAGAAAGACAAAGTTAAAAGCTGAAAGCACGTAGCATTCGTAACAAGATAAATGAGTTGACAGCACAAATAGATACAAATGGGTATGATCTGATTGCCATTACAGAGACGTGGTTGCAAGGCGACCAGGGCTGGGAACTGAATATTCCAGGGTATATGATCATTTGGAAGGATAGACAGAAAGGAAAGGGAGGTGGGGTGGCTTTGTTGGTAAAAGATGGGATCAGTGCAGTGGTGAGAAGTGAGAAGATCAAGATGTAGAATCGGTTTGGGTGGAGATAAAAAATAATAAAGGGAAAAAGTCTCTGGTGGGCGTAGTCTACAGGCCCCCGAACAGCAGCAATGCTGTTGGACAGAATATAAATCAACAAATAATGGAGGCCTGTAAAAAAGGTACAGTAATAATCCTGGGTGATTTTAATCTCCATATTGATTGGACAAATCAAATTGGCCATGGTAGCCTGGAGGAGGAGTTCATAGAGTGCATCCGGGATGTTTTCCTAGAACAGTATGTAATGGAACCAACCAGGGAGCAGGCTATCTTGGATCTGGTACTATGTAATGAGACAGAATTAATAAATGGTCTCATAATGAAGGATCCTCTAGGAAAAAGTGATCATAGCATGGTTGAATTTCAAATTCAGTTGGAGGGTGAGAAAGTTGTATCTCAAACCAGTGTCCTGATCTTAAACAAAGGCAATTACAGGCATGAGGGCAAACTGGCTAAAGTGGACTAGAAAAACAAATTAAAGGGTAAGGAAGTTGAAATGCAGTGGTGGACATATAAGGAGATATTTCATAACTCTCAACAAAAATATATTCCAGTGAGAGAGAAAGATTTTAAGAGAAGGGAGCACCATCCATGGCTAACTAAGGAAGTAAGGGATGGTATCAAATTGAAAACGAAAGCATACAATGCTGCCAAGATTGGTGGGAGACCAGAGGATTGGGAAATTTTTAAAAACCTGCAAAGGATGACTAAAAAAATAATAAAGAGAGAAGATGAATTATGAGAGTAAGCTGGCAAGAAACATTAAAATAGATAGTAAGAGCTTCTACAGGTATATAAAAACAAAGAGGGTAGCTAAAGTAAACGTTGGTCCCTTAGAGGATGAGACTGGGGAATTAATAATGGGGAAATGGCAGAGGCTCTGAACAAATATTTTGCATCTGTCTTCACTGTAGAAGACACTAACAACATCCCAATAATAGATAATCAAGGTGCCACAGGGAGTGGAGAACTAAAGACAATCACTATGACTAAGGAAATAGTACTCAGTAAAATAATGGGACTAAAAGACGACAAGTCCCCTGGACCAGATGGCCTGCATTCCAGGATCTTAAAAGAAGTGGCTGCAGAGATAGTGGATGCATTGGTTGCAATATACCAAAATTCCTTGGACTCTGGAGAGATCCCAGCGGATTGGAAAACCCTTATTTATGTAACACCCCTGACATGAATCTTGTCATTCATGTGGAAATGACTTATGAAATAATACTGGGCGGCCTGCTGGTGGCGCTGTCCAGGGAGAGTATAAATACTCGGGCATGGGCCCAGCTTGCTCAGGACATTCTTTAACAGGAACTAGTGAAGGACACAACTAGATCTCCATGTTGAAAAACAGTTGATTAAAGCCTTGTTTAATACTCAGACCAAGTGCCTAGTAGTTTTCTTATGTCAACCCCTATTTAAGAAAGGAGGGAAACAGAAAGCAGGAAACTATAGACCAGTTAGCCTAACATCTGTCATTGGGAAAATGCTGGAGTCCTTCATTAAGGAAGCAGTAGCAGGGCATTTAGAAAAACATACTGCAATCAAACAGAGTCAGCATGGTTTTAGGAAAGGGAAATCATGTTTAACAAATTTGCTGGAGTTCTTTGAGGATGCAACAAGCAGGGTGGACAAGGGTGAGCCAGTGGATGTGATGTATTTGGATTTCCAGAAGGCATTCGATAAGGTGCCACATAAAAAGGTTACTGCATAAGATAAGAGCTCACAGAGTTGGGGGTAATATATTAGCATGGATAGAGAATTGGCTAACTAACAGAAAGCAGAGAGTCGGGATAAATGGGTCATTTTTTGGTTGGCAAACGGTAACTAGTGGGGTGCCACAAGGATCGGTGCTGGGGCCCCAGCTATTTACAATCTACATTACACTTGATCCCATCATCCAAGGCATTAATGTGGCCAAGTTTGCGGATGATACAAAGATGGGTGGGAAAGCAAGTTGTGCAGAGGACTCAAAGAACCTGCAAAGGAATATAGACAGGCTAGGTGAGTGGGCAAACATTTGGCAGATGGAGTATAATGTGGGAAAGTGCGAGGTTATCCACTTTGGCAGGAAAAATAAAAAAGCAAACTATTATTTAAATGGAGAGAGATTACAAAATGCTACAGTTCAGAGGGACCTGGGGGTCCTTGTGCATGAAAAACAAAAAGTTAGCATGCAGGTACAGCAAGTAATCAAAAAGGCAAATGGAATGTTGGCCTTTATTTCAAGGGGACTGGAGTATAAAAGCAGGGAAGTCCTGCTACAACTGTACAAGGTATTGGTGAGACCACACCTTGAGTACTGCGTACAGTTTTGGTCTCCTTATTTAAGGAAGGATATACTTGCATTGGAGGCAGTTCAGAGACGATTCACTAGGTTAATTCCTGAGATGAGGGGGTTGACTTATGAGGAAAGGTTGAGCAGGTTGGGCCGATACTCATTGGAATTTAGAAGAATGAGAGGTGATCTTATCGAAACATATAAGATACTGAGGGGGCTCGACAGTAGATGCAGAGAGGATGTTTCACCTCATGGGGAAATCTAGAACTCGGGGGCACAGTCTCAGAATAAAGGGTCGCCCTTTTAGAACCGAGATGAGGAGGAATTTCTTCTCTCAGAGGGTCGTAAATCTGTGGAATTCTCTGCCCCAGAGAGCCGTGGAGGCTGGGTCAATAAATACATTTAAACTGGAGATAGACAAATTTTTGCAAGATAAGGGAGTGAAGGGTTATGGGGAGCAGGTTGGGAAGTGGCTTTGAGCCCAAGATCAGCCTTGATCTTATTGAATGGCGGAGCAGGCTCGAAGGGCCAAGTGGCCAATTCCTGCTCCTATTTCTTATGTTCTTATGTTTTCGGATGATGTCACCAAGGGGCAACATGTAGATGAGAAATAG
Organism: Somniosus microcephalus; assembly: GCF_052327205.1. NCBI lineage: Eukaryota > Metazoa > Chordata > Chondrichthyes > Squaliformes > Somniosidae > Somniosus > Somniosus microcephalus. Next base: position 44,173,244 of record NC_141001.1, read on the forward strand.
GAGGGGGCCAAGGATAGATCCTTGGGGGACAGTTAGAGTACTAGACGGATGAGCTTCAGTGAGGTCAACAGCCTTTTCACTTGTTCTTTATCACTCCTGTACATGCGTCATATTTCAATTGGACCATCTGAGGGCACATAATCATTGAGTGTCAAAGTCAGCCACAGGGTAAATGGAGCTGAATGGACATAACAAACACTGTCAATCAAACAGCAGGAGAGCAAACACAAACCACAACTAAACAACAGCTCCGTGATGCTGTCAATCACCTTAATATGAAGCTTCACTTTCACATTCCCTGCTATCCAATCACCGCACCTCATACTACAGCAGCTAAAGATTGTGCTTTAGCCTCCTCAATACTAAGAGATATTCAGAAATACATGACGCTGCCCTACATTGCAAGCCCGATGCTGAGTGTTGTACGGCAGGATTGATACCATGTCTGTAAATGCCTATCATCGAGCGTTACATGTTAGGCTTCCGCATAAGTTATTTCCCCGCCAGTTTTCCTCCTCCCTATCCCGATGGCACAGACGCATGGCCCGTGGGTGCTGGCAGTTCCACTGTAACTATTCAAGTGGCCATTTTTCAGTGAATTTGGCAAACTAGTCAACAATGGGGGTCATTGTAGCTCAGCTAGATCCTGTTCTCAGAATGAATCCACACATATAAATGTTTCAACAAGGGTCACCAGATGGTGATCAGGAGAAGGAACATTGACTGATTTCTCCCCCCACCGCCCCCCCCAACCTAACCTTACAGTGTCACCCCAACTACTGCCCTGGCTGAAATCAGAGATCAAAACTGTGACTTCCTGACTCTGTTACTCGCTGCTTTATCCAGCATAAACAGGCTCCAAATGAAGAATTCTTGTCGGAATCAAAATGGAATGCCCCAGATAGGTTCTCTCACGTTTGCTCCTAGTGCTAAGTGTCAGTCAGTGAAACAGCTGCCAGAGTTCTGCTCAGCTGAAATTTACTGTACTTCCTCGCGAGCACCTGATTTAAGGCAGCCAAAAAACATGTTCTGATTCATCAAATGTTCCCACTGTGACTGAAATGAAACCAGAGCCAAAACATTCCAACATATCAGGTTAAAGCAGAAAGGGAACTCCCAACTTTATACCTGAAATGCCAGTTGTCTCATGTTTTCTTGATGGATGCTGTCTGACTTGCTGAGTGTCTGTTTTCTGGGTTTTGTCTCCACTGGCTCAATGGGTGATTAAGACCAACGGATGCATAATTGGTTATCAATAGTTGAAAAGCAACTGGGCTAAGTAAAGTTTCCGAGCCAGGAGAGAATTTCTGCTGACATTTAACAGTTGGTGACTTCGGACAGGAGTAGGTGTTGGCTGCACACCCACACCCTCTGTACACACTAAAACAAAATAAACCCCTTTCACAAAATGGTTAAAATAAAACTGGTTTAAATTTGGTATATTTAGCTTAGCTAACATTTCATACGAAAAGATATATTTAAAAAAAAAATTAAAATCCTGTAACGACGCAAGATGGAGTTCACGTCCATCACAGGGAGCTCCATATTAGGGAAGGACAGTAGTTCCTTCCAGTGGTTGAGTCAGACTCTGAGATTTTTATTTTAGATTTTATTATTTATTGAATCCAGTCATCCATAAACGAACTCCTTTGATCTGATCTGCAGAATGAATTATTTATCTAGTAAGGGCTGAGGGCCTGATGTTCCAATGGCGCCTTTGTGCTGCCTGAAGCGAGATGGGGCAGGGCATCCGCTTGCCAACAGATCCTGGGGCTGACTCTGCTGTAAACTGTGAGTCAGATAATTAGCATTGGAAGCTGTGTGGAGGCTCTGTAAATCCAGCCTGCAATGCCTCAGATATGCTTGGGTGGGGGGTATTAGGCCCCAAAATTCTCTCAATGGTTGACAGATGGGGGGAGGGAGCAGAAAATAGCTGGAGGTGAGGCAGAGACCTAGTGCTGCTTAAAGTGGCAGTGGTAGCACTGGAGGAAGCAGGCAACCTGGACAAGATTGGGAGGAAGGAACAAAAGAAGCAGTCAACATCAGGGAATCGGGCCTGCATGTCCGCCTAATAGAAATGCAGAGCAGGAAGGATGGGCTGTATAGAGTCGGGGTTGGAGACCTGCCTAGATGGTGGTACACACTCTGAGGAGGTAGATGGCTGTGGCTGTGGCAGTGCGTGCTACCTCCTTGAACCCAAGGACTCATTTTTTAAAAATTAGTTCCTGGGATGAGGGCGTCACTGGCAAGGCCAGCATTTATTGCCCATCCCTAATTGCCCTTGGGAAGGGGGTGGTGAGCTGCCTTCTTGAACCGCTGCAGTCCGTGTGGTGAAGGTACTCCCACAGTGCTGTTAGGGAGGGAGTTCCAGGATTTTGACCCAGTGACGATGAAGGAACTGCGATATACTTCCAAATCAGGATGGTGTGTGACTTGGAGGGGAACTTGGAGGTGGTGGTGTTCCCATGCGCCTGCTGCCCTTGTCCTTCTAGGTGGTAGAGGTCGCAGGTTTGGGAGGTGCTGCCGAAGAAGCCTTGGCGAGTTGCTGCAGTGCATCTTGTACATGGTACACACTGCAGCCATGGTAAGCCGGTGATGGAGGGAGTGAATGCTTAAGGTGGTGGATGGGGTGCCAATCAAGCGGGCTGCTTTGTCCTGGATGGTGTCGAGCTTCTTGAGTGTTGTTGGAGCTGTGCAGTAGAAAGTTTAAAGATCTCACCAGGGCAGGTGAAGTGAGCTACCTGCTTCTCATGACCGTCCCTTGCAGCTTCCTAAATGTGGCACTCCATCAGGTCTTCCCTCCCATGGATCAGATCCAGGACCCAGCACAAATGATCTGGCTGGAATCTGCCAACATGATGCTCTTGATGGCAGCTTCGATCAGCCCCCCTCAGATGCCTGTTCATGTAGGATACAGGATCATACCTGCAGTGGTGATGCAGCCTACTGAAGAGTCCTCCAGGGACTCAAAAGCCCTGAGACAAGGGTCATCTTAGTCCCAAAAGGCTCATGAAGGCACAGCCAAGCACCATTGGTACACCTGACCTTCAGGTATCACCTTGGCGCAGCGCCAGGATTGGTTTAAGAGAGGCACCAGGTGTAGGCACCTGTTGTAAATATATAAGTGCACAGTAAACTTTGTGATATGAAGTTCAGTTTTCCAAGGTATGTCTGTTCTTTTGTTTTTATGGTTGAGAGGATATTTGGAGGTTATTTTACAACAAAATACACTGGGGGAGAAATTGGGTGGAGCCGCAAATGGGGCGCCAAGCTTGCCTGGGCGCCGGTTTTAGCGCAGCATTTGGAGCAGTAGCGACCGCCGGAAATTCAGCTTGAGCGCCCCAAGAGGGACACGGGGCGAGGCTCGAGGCGCTCCACGTCCCTCTTAGGGTGCTGAAACTGAATATCGCAGCGCAACGTGCCGCAGCACCACACGCTGCGGCACGGCGCGCTGCGGTACTGCAGGCCTTCCTCCCATTCTTAAGGGGGAGGGGCCTGCAACAGCGCGATCAGCGATCGCGAGTGCCGGCAAAAGAGCCCGGCACCGAGGAGAAGTGCCGGGCTCTCGGAAAACAGCCAGCAATGCCGCGGGGGGCGATCAGGAGGCCGGGGACAGAGGTGCTGGCAGGCGGCCGCCGAAAAAAATGGCCGCCCCGCACCTCCACCTTAATTTGCGCCACTGCCGCCACAGGTAGGCCCCGTGAACCGGGCGCCATGTGCGAACGGCGCTACAGAGGCGGTCGCTGCCAAATATCGAGATCGGGGCGGTAGCGGGGCGCTGCGCACACCAATGACATCATCGGAGGCGGCGCAGCGCAACAGGTTAACGCCGCCATTAGCGCCCCAGCTAAATATCGCGGGAGGCGCGGCCAGTGGCGCTAAAGCCACTGAGTGCCCTCTTTAGGTGCTAACTGGTGGCGCAGCCCACCGAATATCTAGGCCACTATTCCTTCTGTGCCTCCTTAATGAATTGTTGCCTTCTTCAGGTGACACATTCTTGAGGGAGCGGCATTGTTTGTCGCATCTGGTGGAAGGCTAACTTCTATTTGATCTTCTTTTCCTGTGGTGTAGCATTATCGTGCTTGCCTCTCTCATTCGTCTGCCTCTTGTCCTTGGTGTGCCTCCATCATAAGGACAAATTTGGGAATGCCCATAGCAAGGCCTCCATAACAGAAGGGTGGGAAAAATCTGATTTTCTTGCCTGAAACTTCTGGCGGCCAGTTTGCAGAATCCCTTCTGAGCAGCACAGCTGAGAAAGAATTTTCTAACCGCTTCAGTCAAAGCTGATATTTCAGGCAAAGTTTTGGACATTCAAAGGCTGTGAACACACCCAAATCCTGGTCTGACAAGTCACCCAAGCATCTTACCCCTGCTTTTTACAGAGCTAACATAAGTCAGGTGCAATTCTCGTGTAAATGGCAGAGTTCATGGGACAGCAGCTTTGGCCCTCATTATTTGGCCCTCATCATGCACCACTTTGGAAATGGGCACATCTTCTGCCAGCAGCCAATTCTACCAGAATACTGGAATTTAGTGAGTGCTTTAGAACTTGCAACCCAAATTCTGGCTCCCTATGCCAAAACTACACCACTTTTGCCCCACACCAAAAATAATCCCAAAATTTGAGGCCCTGAATATTGATTTTTTTTTCAGTTACACCATCTGGGTAGTCGAAGTGTTTTTTAAATCCAGATACCTATAGTGGGAGCAGTTATTTATTACACAGATCATTTAATTATTGAGAAACCCATGCAGGGAATCACCAGGATTAAAGAAATTAAAGAGCCAAGATAATTCAGGAAGTTGTAGGAATTGACGAATTCCTAACTAATAACTGAGGTCGACTCAGGAGATCAATCAAACAGGTCTTTAATGTAAGACTAAACGAGTTGAAACAGTTTGATGAGATCGATACAGGAGAGCCACGAAAACAGGTCTTAACAAGATGGAGATTCCACGAGGACTGCCTGGGTAGTCACATGGTTTGCGATGTGACATCATCGCGTTTGCCCACGTTTTCCCGTGTTCTTAAAGGGGCCATGCCCCGTGCATACAAACACTATATACAAAGCAAAGTAATGTCTAACACAATGGTACCGGCTTAGGCTGGTGTTAGAACATCGTTAAAGGGAATTATGTACAGTTGCCCAGAGTCATTCAGTGGCTCCGCCACAAAGTAGTGATTAGTTGAGGTTTTTAAAAGCCTGTAGAAGGAAAGGAATACTGAGGGAGGTATGGAGTTCCACACTTGAGGTGCCAAGAATGAGTTTGAATGGATACATTGTAATGAGTGTTGATTTCAAAACTGAGGGTGTAGAAAGGAAGAAATATGTAGGATGGATTATTCAAAATTTAGCAGGAACAAGAGAGAAAGTTCAGAGGAACAATGGATATGCTTGTATTGATAAAATAGAGATAGACAAAAAAGTGACAGACAGCGAGAGTGAGAGGTTAAAGGTTAGACGTGAGAGAAGGATTTTTTTTTTTGCATCTTGTCCAGGTAAGGGAGCAGTGTTCAAGTCTAATCAAACTTGGGCTTTATATAGAAGTTAAGAGATGCTGGGGGGGTGGAGGGGAAAGAAGCGTTTGGCACAAAAGAAAAAAAACTATGTGTGTTTGTGCAGCTTTTAACAATGAAGGAGATGTGGGAGCTCCACTCGAGGTCAGAGGTGATAGTAAGCCATGAATATTAATAGATGAGTAAGTACTGAGCATGGAGTTAGCAAAGGCAAGAGGATGTAACCGTTACAAGTCAAGCTCCTTCCAGAAAATTTCCCCTCAAGCCCAACATGAAAGTCTGCTTTCATCAATAAGCCCTTGCTTCTTATGAACCAAAATGGACCCTTATGTGTAAAGTAACTGGGATTGCGTGCCATCAGATGTACAATGATCTTTTAATTGATACATCATACACTCTTGATACCTTTGTCTGATGGAAAATGCCACACTAACAAACCATAAAACTGGACTGAAAACTACAAATCTAGTTTATTAAAATTAACAGAAAAAAGGCTAAAAGTATCAGATTTAGCTGAAGAAGTCATTAGTTCGATAGATCAGGGAGATCCAGTAGAGGCCATCTACCTGGATTTACAAAAACATTTCGATAAAATGCCACTTGAAGGACTCTGCACTAAAATTAAGTTCCATGGTGTCAAAGGTGACACTGTGAGATAGATTGCAAAATGGCTAAAGGACCATAGGCAGAGGGTGGCTTTAAATGGAGCTGCTCTGGTCACTAGTGGGATTCTCCAGGGTTCAGAGCTGGGTCCCTTCCTGTTTATTATATTAGAATATCTGGAGCAGGACATAGATAGTACACTTAATGAATTTGTGGACGATACTGAAGTTGTGTGCGAAAACATGGGCCTAGAAATTCGGTGGCGGCTCGTTTGGAGCGCCAGTTTCGCCTGGGCACCAGAAGTACCGCCCCGGAAGGAGCCGCGAGCGCCAGCCCGATATTCAGTTTCAGTGCCCCAAACAGAAGCGCAGCGCTACTCGAGGTGCCCCGCGTCCCTCTTGGGGCGCTGCAACTGAAAATCGCAGCGCAACGTGCTGCAGCGCCACACACTGTGGCACGGCGCACTGCGGTATTGCAGGCCTTCCTCCCCTTCTTAAAGGGGAGGGGCCTGCTGCAGCGCGAACGGCGATCGCGAATGCCGGCAAAAGAGCCAGGCACCAAGGAGAAGTGCCGGGCTCTTGGGACACAGCCGGCACTACCCGGGGGGGGGGGGGGGGTGCTCAGGAGGCCGGGAACGGCAGCGCGGAGAGGTGCTGGCATGCGGCCAACAACAAAAATGGCCGCCCCGCACCTCTCCTTTAATTTGCGCCTCTACCACCGCAGGTAGGCCCCCCTGAACCGGTCGCAAATTGTGACCGACGTTACAGCGGGGGGCGCTACCAAATATCGCGATCAGGGCGATAGCGGGGCGCTGCGCACACCGATGACGTCATCGGTGGCGGCGCAGCACTACAGGCCAACGCCGCCATTAGCACCCCGCTAAATTTAGCGGGAGGCGTGGCCAGTGGCGCTAAACCCACTAAGTGCCCTCTTTGGGCACTAACTGGTGGCGCAGCCCACCGAATTTCTAGGCCATGGTCTTTAATACACATCGAAGGGCATGGAAGATATTAAGATATAGTGATAATTAATGAAAAAATTAAGCTGCATTTAATGAATAGAATCCCTGTGGCACCATATACACATCACCTGTCCTGAAAAATGGAAATAAAACTCCATTAAACCACCAATTGAGAGTTTGGCTCAGTAAACATTGCACACTGCGGTCTGATTGGGTAAAGCTGTCCTTTATTAGTGAAGTACAAGCGCATTGGACAAGTAGTTTGGCACAAGGAGGACAAGCACATTTAAAATACTAGAATCCAGCAAGAATCATACAATTGGAGACAGTGCCTACATGAGGTCCAACCTAATTCATCATTTATAGGCTATTCATGGACATTATACATGCACTGAAGGGTATGGTTTCTCCCTGCACAATCCCAGTTTTACTTCAATACATACAATTTGTCCCAAATTCATTGCATAATGCTAGATTACAACAGTGGTACTCATTAGCACCCTGCTTCCCTTTTGCCTGGACCTTCATTCAAAGGCCTTCCCAGTTGTGGAACGTTAACCAAGTTGGGATTCAGTGCTGTTCCCTCTCCCTTTTTTGCGGTCCAGCGAAAGGCGGCAATGGAATGCTATTAGAAGCATGTTATCCCAGTTTCCATCCAGCAAGCAAAAGGGCCGGAGTACAACCGAACTCTTAGTCCGACGTTGTTTCCCTTCCTGTAGGGATGTCCCTAGCCTCCACTTGGCAACTTCCCACAGTGGTATGCCTGAAATCAGGAAATCAGTGTGTGCAAGTCACAGGCCCAGATTCATCACCCTGTCATCATGCTGCCCATCATTGTGGGCCGCAGCATTCCAATGCCCTCAAGCAAGATACTGGTTGGGATTGTGGCCCTTAACAAAATGTTGCTGGGTAACACTGGACTAAAATACTTTCACACAAAACTGATCTACCAGCTAGACAACACATAACTTACTCTTCAGTCATTCAATATTCACTTGAGGTTCAGACATATCCTACGATTACAGGGGGCTGCAATGAACAACAGACTCTTTGTTATCAGTTACTGAGCATCAACAGTAACAAAGTGTAGTACTAAGCTCATATTTGATTTTGGGGAAGTTTAAATGAGGTTGGCGTTTTTCACAGATTGAGACTTTATTTTTCTCCTTTCCTGGAGGTGCTGACCCTCCTGAACTACAGCACAGTCAATGCTCCAGTACCTCATCCAGAAGGTCATTCTTCATGTGTGAGTTTAGATAGTGAATGTCGACAGGACACTTGACTCTGAGGGGGAGCATCACAGCCAACCCTGTTGTTGTTTGAGGACAGATTCAACAACAACATCAGATATGCACTTTCTGGCAGGGGTCACTGGACAGCAATCAGGAGCTGGAGTCCATCCCACCTTTCCCCCTGCATATAAGATCAGCTAACACTCAGACCCATCTTCTATTTGCATATGGAAACTTAAGGTGAAGAGATTGTACCCTTGAGGAGTCTCTGCAGCCCCTCAACGTGATGTGCAGGGGCTGAAAGGTCCAGTTACTTATAGCAGTGATTCTCTAAGCAAAAATGCAACTAGTGACTGTGAATACATGCACATACACAGCAATCGATAGACAAATGCTACTGCAGGTAGTCAGGGGACACTCACATAGCAGCTTACAAATCTCCAGAGTGACAACTATTGCAAAACTATTGCAGGATTTCAGTCAGTGTTCTAGCACTAGTGAGGAATTCACAACAGTAACCTGCAAAACTCACTGAGCATGGTTAGTGTGCACCGTCACACCAGCGAGTACAGCCAGAGTGTACTGTCACACTATTGCACATGGCCATTGTGCACTGTGCACAACCACTAGTGGCCTATCATATCAGGTAACATGCAGACTCTCCATGGTGTGATATTAATGTCTAAAGCCAGTTGCTGGATTATATTCTGCACCTTCAACCATCAGCAGATACTCCTCCAATCCTAAATTATTGCAAGATCAATGTCATAAGAACATAAGGAGACTTGCCCGTCGAAGCCATCCTTCCAATTCTAAGTTTCCCAGCCCAGTGCCCACTGCAGTTTTCATATACCATCGCTACAGTCTACAGCCTAGAATTTCCACTCCACCAGCTCCCTGCTTGACCACTACCACGAGCGGCATTTTCTACCAGAAGTGACATTGGATGTATGGATATGTCTGCCCAATTATGGTTGGAGATATAATTGCACACAAATGACAGTGGTATGTCATACAACATTTTTCTCATTTGGTCTCAGAGACACTTGATGGCAGGAACGTCTGTGCGTTCCTGACATCCGGCATTCCTGTGGGCGGTGGGCAGGGGATTAAAAAATAAAAGTGCTGGAATGTCTGCTGCAACAATCTCCAGCCCCATCCCAGCTACACTATCTGGCAGAGGTCGAGAAGACTAATTTAAAAATGTGAATGACCCTGACCCCTGAAAAACGTCCGGGGGAGGGGGAGGGGGTTGGTGGCGGGGGGGGTGGGGGCGTGTCCTTGTGGCGGTCAGAATTCCCACCCTATTGATGCCGTGTTGGGATTCCGCAAAAGTGGAAAATCCAGGTTTATGTCTCCTCTAGCAGATTTTTCCAAATACATTTTTGCATGGAGAAGTCTCTTCTGGTATCTCCTTCACTAATTTATACTTCTGCCCTCTGGTTCTCCTAGCCTATTATTTTAAAGTAATAATCAGGATTTACCTCATCCAAGCCATTTAATATTTTATTTATTATTTATTTCAACGAAGACTGCCCAACCCAGCAACAAGCCCAAATTTTATGCTAGCAACCGAACGACAGACGTTAATTCAGAATTTAGTTCCTCGGAGCTGCAGGCATGACGGATTCTTTTTGTAACAGGCAGTGCACATTGGTCTAAACTGCTCCTTTCTGTTCATGGAACTTTGAACAAGTAAGCAATGTTCCTCAGTAATCTGTCACTGTCACTAAGGTGGCCATTTTATCTGCACTCTTAATCACAAGCAATGGAAAAATAAAGAATGCGCTGCCCATCCAATTTTTTTATTGTGATAGGCTCTGTACAATGCTCTTTCTGGTCCAAAAGGGTGAATAATGGAAACTGTCAGCCTGGTATTTGTTAATTCTAACTGCCTGCCCTGAACCTTGCTAGAAAATGGAAAAGAACCTGACAGACCTGGCTCCAATACCAAAAAAAGCTCTGAAATAACTGGGCCTAGATGGTTGATTCAGTATTGATGCTGTGACGAACCTAGAGGTTTCTTAAAGATAGCAAATTGAACAGGGAGCAGTGTTACTGGGTTTGTGCTTTAAGACTGAGGCTGTTGAACATGGACAGCATGCTTGCTGTCCCAATGTGGATAGTTTCTAAGCCAGGGCATGCTTTCACAGTTTGTACTTTTGCAGATTAATGTTTTGTATGTTAATTGGCCAGGATGTTATCTAATCATGCCAAAGGAGTAACAATCAGGTTTGGAAGTGCGATGGGATGGGGAGGGGGGCGGGGGGAAGAGCTCAGATGCCGAACTGCTTGTCCATCCTGCTGAGAGCATCTGAAATAATATCGAGCTCCTGACGAAGTTCCTTCACGACATTTGTGATGCTCTTGGTGTCTTTCAGAATCTCCACACTCTGTGTGTACGGGTTGTATCTCACACTGAACGGGCGTTTGATGGTCTTTGCAAATTCCCTTAAAGAACAAAATTGATAAATTCAGGTTAAAGCGGTTTCTGTGCCAACATCTCAACAGACCTCTTCCTAAGCTAGACAGACCAGAAGATTCCAGGTTAAGCTAGCTGATCTCAGCTGGAGGAGCAATTTGGCTTCAGTACGCCTGGGCTGGAAAAATAAGCAGCCCAGGTTTCCCACTCCTGATCACTGTCCATTAACTCGTCCTCGTAAGTGCACCTGTTTGGATATCAGATGAGAACAAGGTCAGCTAAGCTGTTATGCACTACCTGGTCAAAACAGCCTGCAGTCATTGACCATATAGGCTCACAAATGAAGGGTGGCCACTTGAGCGAGGTACCAGAGGGCTTACAAGAGTCAACGCCTTCTGGAGAAATGGACAGAAAATTGGGAGAAGCATGTTCCTGGCCTACAGCTGACATCCACATGCGAAATTTCCAGCAGCGGGTCATTGGATAGTGATCAGGAGCAGGAACCATGGTTGATTTTCCCTTCCATAATCAGAGACAGTTTTGCCAATTGTAGTGTCTTTCCCGACCCTGAGCTGAGATCAGATAACTCAAGATCAAACTTGGGGCCTTCCTGGTATGCAGGGCTCAGCCAGGTGACCTTTCAGAGGAGCAGCCTCACCATTTATTCAACTAGCCTGCACAGGTTTGTTGCTCTAGTACAGTGAGTTCAGATCAACAAGGTGATAAGAGAGTGAGCTGACTAGATATTTAAAGACTTTCTTGGCACAAAGAGGGTTGCTTACCTCATCCTTTTATAAACATTTTTTGTCAATTTTGTAGTCAAGGTAAGGGATGTCCGTGCTGGAGAATAGAGAACTTCTCATTTCTGGCATCCATTGTCAACATATAGCACAGTTCGATGCAGGTGAAAGCTGTATGATATTTTTCCATTTTCCACAAAACCATTCTACTTTCTAATTAAGGTGCCAATTTAGTGCCAATTAGTGTTGAATTAGAGGGATTTTAGCACGGTGTGCCAGGCTGATAGAAACTGGATTGCCACTGCCCCAACTCATTTCACGTAGAATCCTTACAGCTAGCAGACAACAATTTTTATCACAACAGCCTAAGCTGGACTTGAACCCAGGTCCCAGGGTTGAAAGTTCAGTGTCTAACTCACTATTCAGTCCTCAACCCATCCCATCCTACTACCCAGTCCTCCTGCTTACCTCATCTTCTCCTTTGCTTCTTCAAAGCTTTCTGAAACAAAATAGACATCTTGGAATGTGGTGATGAGACACTCCTGCTTGCAGGTGACTTTTGGGTCAAAAGGCTTCACCTTGGCATTTCCTGAGAGTGAGTACTGCAGCATTACAGAAAGAACAGGTTAGTGTTCCTCAAAGATAAGACTTGCAACTACAGCACTTCTGCTTGGCAGAAACGTAGATGAATGGAAAAGACCCAAAGTGCAGGAGACCACCAAGGTTGCAAGGAGAAGGAGAGAATGTGAGGTAAATCCAGAAGCAGTACTTTGTTGATGCCTGTGGAAAACCGAGGGAGGTGAGGAGTTTCAGAATTTTGAGGATTGAGGACCTGGGAAATAATAATTTGCAGTAGGAGATGGTGCAATGAGCATCAATGTCAACGTAGTGAGGAAGGAGGGAGAACCTGGGAGATGTTGTATTTGGAGGATAAAGAGAAGAGCATTGCCCATTGGGGTTGTGATCAATAGAAAAAGACAAGAATAATTGCAATGATGAGAGTGAGTTTGGAGGTTAGATATGAGAGAACATTCAGATGACAGAATCCTCATAAATTGACACAACATTTTACAAAGGAAAGCAGTGATGAGGGAATGGATAATCACTTAGAACTTTATGTCACATTGAAATGTTAATTACGCAGATCCACTGGACTCTCAGGTCCTGGTCTACCTAAGAGTGATACTGACCTTCAGTTCACTGACAGAAGACAGCAGGCCAGCTCCGAAGACTCTGAGTTGGCCGTCTTGCTTACACAGACCAAATTCCACGGTAAAAAAGTAGCACTGTAAAATGAATCACAGTGAACAGCCATAATCTAAATGCAATCAACCTTTTACACCATATAGTTGTAGCTCCAAATTGATTCACAATTTTACTGTAACTTACTGTAGCGAGTTTCTGAACTGCTTCATCAGATGCTCCCAGAGAAGCCAAGCCAATCTCCTGAGAAAATTGAGCAAAGCTCGGCTCAGCCAGAAGAGGAACATGTCCCATCAGCTCATGGCATGTGTCACTGAAAGGAAGTACAAAAGAATTAATCTTACTGAGAGAAAAAAATTGCTATCAATTACTGGGGCAATGATATTTGGTATTGTTTATGCAGGGGATGAGCAAAACATCAAACTGTCTTCTTCTTCTTAGGCAGAAGAACTGTAAAAGGAACTTAGACGCAATTAAAGACTTAATTTGAACAGCAACGTTGAAATGAGTGGAATAAATTTGAATATCACTGTACTTTGGAATTAAAATATTTCAAGGCAAAGTTGATAAAAATGTAGATTCATGTAGGAAGCTGTTGGGTTTGTCCTGTGGGGTTGGTTTCTTTGTTAAGGCTGCAGGTTTGTGTTACGGGGTCAGTCTGTGAGGCTGTAGGTTTGTGTTACAGGGTCGGTCTGTGAGGCTGTAGGTTTGTGTTACAGGGTCGGTCTGTAATGCTGTAGGTTTGTGTTACGGGGTCGGTCTGTAATGCTGCAGGTTTGTGTTACGGGGTCAGTCTGTGAGGCTGTAGGTTTGTGTTACAGGGTCAGTCTGTGAGGCTGTAGGTTTGCGTTACAGGGTCAGTCTGTAATGCTGCAGGTTTGTGTTACGGGGTCAGTCTGTAATGCTGCAGGTTTGTGTTACAGGGTCAGTCTGTGAGGCTGTAGGTTTGTGTTACAGGGTCGGTCTGTAATGGTGCAGGTTTGTGTTACGGGGTCGGTCTGTAATGCTGTAGGTTTGTGTTGCGGGGTCAGTCTGTGAGGCTGTAGGTTTGTGTTACAGGGTCAGTCTGTGAGGCTGTAGGTTTGTGTTACAGGGTCAGTCTGTGAGGCTGCAGGTTTGTGTTACGGGGTCACTCTGAGGCTGTAGGTTTGTGTTACGGGGTCAGTCTGTGCGGCTGTAGGTTTGTGTTACAGGGTCGGTCTGTGAGGCTGTAGGTTTGTGTTACAGGGTTGGTCTGTAATGCTGCAGGTTTGTGATACGGGGTCGGTCTGTAATGCTGCAGGTTTGTGTTACAGGGTTGGTCTGTAATGCTGCAGGTTTGTGTTACAGGGTCGGTCTGTAATGCTGTAGGTTTGTGTTACGGGGTCAGTCTGAGGCTGTAGGTTTGTGTTACGGGGTCGGTCTGTAATGCTGCAGGTTTGTGTTACAGGGTCGGTCTGTGAGGCTGTAGGTTTGTGTTACAGGGTCAGTCCGTGAGGCTGTAGGTTTGTGTTACGGGGTCAGTCTGTGAGGCTGCAGGTTTGTGTTACAGGGTCGGTCTGTGAGGCTGTAGGTTTGTGTTACAGGGTCGGTCTGTGAGGCTGTAGGTTTGTGTTACAGGGTCGGTCTGTGAGGCTGTAGGTTTGTGTTACAGGGTCGGTCTGTGAGGCTGTAGGTTTGTGTTACAGGGTCGGTCTGTAATGCTGCAGGTTTGTGTTACGGGATTGGTCTGTGAGGCTGTGGGTTTGTGTTACAGGGTCAGTCTGTGAGGCTGTAGGTTTGTGTTACAGGGTCGGTCTGTAATGCTGCAGGTTTGTGTTACGGGGTCGGTCTGTGAGGCTGTGGGTTTGTGTTACAGGGTCGGTCTGTAATGCTACAGGTTTGTGTTACAGGGTCGGTCTGTGAGGCTGTAGGTTTGTGTTACAGGGTCGGTCTGTAATGCTGCAGGTTTGTGTTACAGGGTCGGTCTGTAATGCTGCAGGTTTGTGTTACGGGGTCAGTCTGTGAGGCTGCAGGTTTGTGTTACAGGGTCGGTCTGTAATGCTGCAGGTTTGTGTTACGGGGTCGGTCTGTGAGGCTGTAGGTTTGTGTTACAGGGTCGGTCTGTAATGCTGCAGGTTTGTGTTACGGGGTCAGTCTGTGAGGCTGTAGGTTTGTGTTACAGGGTCGGTCTGTAATGCTGCAGGTTTGTGTTAAGGGGTCGGTCTGTGAGGCTGTAGGTTTGTGTTACAGGGTCGGTCTGTAATGCTGTAGGTTTGTGTTACAGGGTCGGTCTGTAATGCTGCAGGTTTGTGTTACGGGGTCAGTCTGTAATGCTGCAGGTTTGTGTTACGGGGTCAGTCTGTGAGGCTGTAGGTTTGTGACACAGGTTCGGTCTGCAATGCTGCAGGTTTGTGTTACGGGGTCGGTCTGTGAGGCTGTAGGTTTGTGTTACAGGGTCGGTCTGTAATGCTGCAGGTTTGTGTGACAGGGTCGGTCTGTAATGCTGCAGGTTTGTGTTACGGGGTCGGTCTGTAATGCTGCAGGTTTGTGTTACAGGGTCGGTCTGTAATGCTGTAGGTTTGTGTTACAGGGTCGGTCTGTAATGCTGCAGGTTTGTGTTATGGGGTCAGTCTGTAATGCTGCAGGTTTGTGTTATGGGGTCAGTCTGTGAGGCTGTAGGTTTGTGTTACAGGGTCGGTCTGTAATGCTGTAGGTTTGTGTTACAGGGTCGGTCTGTAATGCTGCAGGTTTGTGTTACGGGGTCGGTCTGTGAGGCTGTAGGTTTGTGTTACAGGGTCGGTCTGTAATGCTGCAGGTTTGTGTTACGGGGTCAGTGTGAGGCTGTAGGTTTGTGTTACAGGGTCAGTCTGTAATGCTGCAGGTTTGTGTTACGGGGTCAGTCTGTAATGCTGCAGGTTTGTGTTACGGGGTCAGTCTGTAATGCTGCAGGTTTGTGTTACGGGGACAGTCTGTGAGGCTGTAGGTTTGTGTTACAGGGTCAGTCTGTGAGGCTGTAGCTTTGTGTTACAGGGTCGGTCTGTAATGCTGTAGGTTTGTGTTACAGGGTCGGTCTGTAATGCTGCAGGTTTGTGTTACGGGGTCAGTCTGTGAGGCTGTAGGTTTGTGTTACGGGGTCGGTCTGTGAGGCTGTAGGTTTGTGTTACAGGGTCGGTCTGTAATGCTGCAGGTTTGTGTTACGGGGTCGGTCTGTAATGCTGTAGGTTTGTGTTACAGGGTCAGTCTGTGAGGCTGTAGGTTTGTATTACAGGGTCGGTCTGTGAGGCTGTAGGTTTGTGTTACAGGGTCAGTCTGTGAGGCTGCAGGTTTGTGTTACGGGGTCACTCTGTGAGGCTGTAGGTTTGTGTTACGGGGTCAGTCTGTGCGGCTGTAGGTTTGTGTTACAGGGTCGGTCTGTGAGGCTGTACGTTTGTGTTACAGGGTCAGTCTGTGAGGCTGCAGGTTTGCGTTGCGGGGTCAGTCTGTGAGGCTATAGGTTTGTGTTACAGGGTCGGTCTGTGAGGCTGTAGGTTTGTGTTACAGGGTTGGTCTGTAATGCTGCAGGTTTGTGATACGGCGTCGGTCTGTAATGCTGCAGGTTTGTGTTATGGGGTCGGTCTGTAATGCTGCAGGTTTGTGTTACAGGGTCGGTCTGTAATGCTGTAGGTTTGTGTTGCGGGGTCAGTCTGTGAGGCTGTAGGTTTGTGTTACAGGGTCGGTCTGTAATGCTGTAGGTTTGTGTTACACGGTCGGTCTGTGAGGCTGTAGGTTTGTGTTACAGGGTCAGTCTGTGAGGCTGTAGGTTTGTGTTACGGGGTCAGTCTGTGAGGCTGCAGGTTTGTGTTAGAGGGTCGGTCTGTGAGGCTGTAGGTTTGTGTTACAGGGTCAGTCTGTGAGGCTGCAGGTTTGTGTTACGGGGTCAGTCTGTAATGCTGCAGGTTTGTGTTACAGGGTCGGTCTGTAATGCTGCAGGTTGGTGTTACAGGGTCGGTCTGTAATGCTGCAGGTTTGTGTTACAGGGTCGGTCTGTAATGCTGCAGGTTTGTGTTACGGGGTCAGTCTGTAATGCTGCAGGTTTGTGTTACGGGGTCAGTCTGTGAGGCTGTAGGTTTGTGTTACAGGGTCGGTCTGTAATGCTGCAGGTTTGTGTTACGGGGTCGGTCTGTAATGCTGTAGGTTTGTGTTGCGGGGTCAGTCTGTGAAGCTGTAGGTTTGTGTTACAGGGTCAGTCTGTGAGGCTGTAGGTTTGTGTTACAGGGTCAGTCTGTGAGGCTGCAGGTTTGTGTTACGGGGTCAGTCTGTGAGGCTGTAGGTTTGTGTTACGGGGTCAGTCTGTGCGGCTGTAGGTTTGCGTTGCGAGGTCAGTCTGTGAGGCTATAGGTTTGTGTTATGGGGTCGGTCTGTGAGGCTGTAGGTTTGTGTTACAGGGTTGGTCTGTAATGCTGCAGGCTTGTGATACGGGGTCGGTCTGTAATGCTGCAGGTTTGTGTTACAGGGTCGGTCTGTAATGCTGCAGGTTTGTGTTACAGGGTCGGTCTGTAATGCTGTAGGTTTGTGTTACGGGGTCAGTCTGTGAGGCTGTAGGTTTGTGTTACAGGGTCGGTCTGTAATGCTGTAGGTTTGTGTTACGGGGTCAGTCTGTGAGGCTGTAGGTTTGTGTTACGGGGTCGGTCTGTAATGCTGCAGGTTTGTGTTACAGGGTCGGTCTGTGAGGCTGTAGGTTTGTGTTACAGGGTCAGTCTGTGAGGCTGTAGGTTTGTGTTACGGGGTCAGTCTGTGAGGCTGCAGGTTTGTGTCACAGGGTCGGTCTGTGAGGCTGTAGGTTTGTGTTACAGGGTCGGTCTGTGAGGCTGTAGGTTTGTGTTACAGGGTCAGTCTGTGAGGCTGTAGGTTTGTGTTACAGGGTCGGTCTGTGAGGCTGTAGGTTTGTGTTGCACGGTCAGTCTGTGAGGCTGTAGGTTTGTGTTACAGGGTCGGTCTGTAATGCTACAGGTTTGTGTTACAGGGTCGGTCTGTAATGCTGCAGGTTTGTGTTACGGGGTCGGTCTGTGAGGCTGTAGGTTTGTGTTACAGGGTCGGTCTGTGAGGTTGTAGGTTTGTGTTACAGGGTCGGTCTGTGAGGCTGCAGGTTTGTGTTACAGGGTCGGTCTGTAATGCTGCAGGTTTGTGTTACGGGGTCGTTCTGTGAGGCTGTAGGTTTGTGTTACAGGGTCGGTCTGTAATGCTGCAGGTTCGTGTTACAGGGTCGGTCTGTAATGCTGCAGGTTTGTGTTACGGGGTCGGTCTGTGAGGCTGTAGATTTGTGTTACAGGGTCGGTCTGTAATGCTGCAGGTTTGTGTTACGGGGTCAGTCTGTGAGGCTGTAGGTTTGTGTTACAGGGTCGGTCTGTAATGCTGTAGGTTTGTGTTACAGGGTCGGTCTGTAATGCTGCAGGTTTGTGTTACGGGGTCAGTCTGTAATGCTGCAGGTTTGTGTTACGGGGTCAGTCTGTGAGGCTGTAGGTTTGTGTTACAGGGTCGGTCTGTAATGCTGCAGGTTTGTGTTACGGGGTCGGTCTGTGAGGCTGTAGGTTTGTGTTACAGGGTCGATCTGTAATGCTGCAGGTTTGTGTGACAGGGTCGGTCTGTAATGCTGCAGGTTTGTGTTACGGGGTCGGTCTGTAATGCTGCAGGTTTGTGTTACAGGGTCGGTCTGTGAGGCTGTAGGTTTATGTTACAGGGTCGGTCTGTAATGCTGCAGGTTTGTGTTACAGGGTCGGTCTGTGAGGCTGTAGGTTTGTGTTACAGGGTCGGTCTGTAATGCTGCAGGTTTGTGTTACGGGGTCAGTCTGTGAGGCTGTAGGTTTGTGTTACAGGGTCGGTCTGTAATGCTGTAGGTTTGTGTTACAGGGTCGGTCTGTAATGCTGCAGGTTTGTGTTACGGGGTCAGTCTGTAATGCTGCAGGTTTGTGTTACGGGGTCAGTCTGTGAGGCTGTAGGTTTGTGTTACAGGGTCGGTCTGTAATGCTGTAGGTTTGTGTTACAGGGTCGGTCTGTAATGCTGCAGGTTTGTGTTACGGCGTCGGTCTGTGAGGCTGTACGTTTGTGTTACAGGGTCGGTCTGTAATGCTGCAGGTTTGTGTTACGGGGTCAGTGTGAGGCTGTAGGTTTGTGTTACAGGGTCGGTCTGTAAAGCTGTAGGTTTGTGTTACAGGGTCGGTCTGTAATGCTGCAGGTTTGTGTTACGGGGTCAGTCTGTAATGCTGCAGGTTTGTGTTACGGGGTCAGTCTGTGAGGCTGTAGGTTTGTGTTACAGGGTCGGTCTGTAATGCTGCAGGTTTGTGTTACGGGGTCAGTCTGTGAGGCTGTAGGTTTGTGTTACAGGGTCGCTCTGTAATGCTGTAGGTTTGTGTTACAGGGTCGGTCTGTAAAGCTGCAGGTTTGTGTTACGGGGTCAGTCTGTAATGCTGCAGGTTTGTGTTACGGGGACAGTCTGTGAGGCTGTAGGTTTCTGTTACAGGGTCAGTCTGTGAGGCTGTAGGTTTGTGTTACAGGGTCGGTCTGTAATGCTGTAGGTTTGTGTTACAGGGTCGGTCTGTAATGCTGCAGGGTTGTGTTACGGGGTCGGTCTGTGAGGCTGTAGGTTTGTGTTACAGGGTCGGTCTGTAATGCTGCAGGTTTGTGTTACGGGGTCGGTCTGTAATGCTGTAGGTTTGTGTTACAGGGTCAGTCTGTGAGGCTGTAGGTTTGTATTACAGGGTCGGTCTGTGAGGCTGTAGGTTTGTGTTACGGGGTCAGTCTGTGCGGCTGTAGGTTTGTGTTACAGGGTCGGTCTGTGAGGCTGTAGGTTTGTGTTACAGGGTCGGTCTGTGAGGCTATAGATTTGTGTTACAGGGTCGGTCTGTGAGGCTGTAGGTTTGTGTTACAGGGTCAGTCTGTGAGGCTGCAGGTTTGTGTTACGGGGACACTCTGTGAGGCTGTAGGTTTGTGTTACGGGGTCAGTCTGTGCGGCTGTAGGTTTGTGTTACAGGGTCAGTCTGTGAGGCTGTAGGTTTGTGTTACAGGGTCGGTCTGTAATGCTGCAGGTTTGTGTTACGGGGTCGGTCTGTGAGGCTGTAGGTTTGTGTTACAGGGTCGGTCTGTAATGCTGCAGGTTTGTGTTACGGGGTCAGTCTGTGAGGCTGTAGGTTTGTGTTACAGGGTCGGTCTGTAATGCTGCAGGTTTGTGTTACGGGGTCGGTCTGTGAGGCTGTAGGTTTGTGTTACAGGGTCGGTCTGTAATGCTGCAGGTTTGTGTTACAGGGTCAGTCTATAATGCTGCAGGTTTGTGTTACGGGGTCAGTCTGTGAGGCTGTAGGTTTGTGTTACAGGGTCGGTCTGTAATGCTGCAGGTTTGTGTTACGGGGTCAGTGTGAGGCTGTAGGTTTGTGTTACAGGGTCGGTCTGTAATGCTGTAGGTTTGTGTTACAGGGTCGGTCTGTAATGCTGCAGGTTTGTGTTACGGGGTCAGTCTGTAATGCTGCAGGTTTGTGTTACGGGGTCAGTCTGTGAGGCTGTAGGTTTGTGTTACAGGGTCGGTCTGTAATGCTGCAGGTTTGTGTTACGGGGTCGGTCTGTGAGGCTGTAGGTTTGTGTTACAGGGTCGGTCTGTAATGCTGCAGGTTTGTGTTACAGGGTCGGTCTGTAATGCTGCAGGTTTGTGTTACGGGGTCGGTCTGTAATGCTGCAGGTTTGTGTTACAGGGTCGGTCTGTGAGGCTGCAGGTTTGTGTTGCAGGGTCGGTTTGTAATGCTGCAGGTTTGTGTTACGGGGTCAGTCTGTGAGGCTGTAGGTTTGTGTTACAGGGTCGGTCTGTAATGCTGCAGGTTTGTGTTACGGGGTCGGTCTGTGAGGCTGTAGGTTTGTGTTACAGGGTCGGTCTGTAATGCTGTAGGTTTGTGTTACAGGGTCGGTCTGTAATGCTGCAGGTTTGTGTTACGGAGTCAGTCTGTAATGCTGCAGGTTTGTGTTACGGGGTCAGTCTGTGAGGCTGTAGGTTTGTGTTACAGGGTCGGTCTGTAATGCTGTAGGTTTGTGTTACGTGGTCAGTCTGTGAGGCTGTAGGTTTGTGTTACAGGGTCGGTCTGTAATGCTGTAGGTTTGTGTTACAGGGTCGGTCTGTAATGCTGCAGGTTTGTGTTACGGGGTCGGTCTGTGAGGCTGTAGATTTGTGTTACAGGGTCGGTCTGTGAGGCTGCAGGTTTGTGTTACAGGGTCAGTCTGTGAGGCTGTAGGTTTGTGTTACAGGGTCGGTCTGTAATGCTACAGGTTTGTGTTACAGGGTCGGTCTGTAATGCTGCAGGTTTGTGTTACAGGGTCGGTCTGTAATGCTGCAGGTTTGTGTTACAGGGTCGGTCTGTGAGGCTGTAGGTTTGTGTTACAGGGTCGGTCTGTGAGGCTGTAGGTTTGTGTTACGGGGTCAGTCTGTGAGGCTGTAGGTTTGTGTTACAGGGTCGGTCTGTAATGCTGTAGGTTTGTGTTACGGGGTCAGTCTGTGAGGCTGTAGGTTTGTGTTACGGGGTCGGTCTGTAATGCTGCAGGTTTGTGTTACAGGGTCGGTCTGTGAGGCTGTAGGTTTGTGTTACAGGGTCAGTCTGTGAGGCTGTAGGTTTGTGTTACGGGGTCAGTCTGTGAGGCTGCAGGTTTGTGTTACAGGGTCGGTCTGTGAGGCTGTAGGTTTGTGTTACAGGGTCGGTCTGTGAGGCTGTAGGTTTGTGTTACAGGGTCGGTCTGTAATGCTACAGGTTTGTGTTACAGGGTCGGTCTGTAATGCTGCAGGTTTGTGACACAGGGTCGGTCTGTAATGCTGCAGGTTTGTGTTACGGGGTCGGTCTGTGAGGCTGTAGGTTTGTGTTACAGGGTCGGTCTGTAATGCAGCAGGTTTGTGTTACGGGGTCAGTCTGTGAGGCTGTAGGTTTGTGTTACAGGGTCGGTCTGTAATGCTGCAGGTTTGTGTTACGGGGTCGGTCTGTGAGGCTGTAGGTTTGTGTTACAGGGTCGGTCTGTAATGCTGCAGGTTTGTGTTACGGGGTCAGTCTGTGAGGCTGTAGGTTTGTGTTACAGGGTCGGTCTGTAATGCTGCAGGTTTGTGTTACGGGGTCGGTCTGTGAGGCTGTAGGTTTGTGTTACAGGGTCGGTCTGTAATGCTGCAGGTTTGTGTTACAGGGTCAGTCTGTAATGCTGCAGGTTTGTGTTACGGGGTCAGTCTGTGAGGCTGTAGGTTTGTGTTACAGGGTCGGTCTGTAATGCTGCAGGTTTGTGTTACGGGGTCAGTGTGAGGCTGTAGGTTTGTGTTACAGGGTCGGTCTGTAATGCTGTAGGTTTGTGTTACAGGGTCGGTCTGTAATGCTGCAGGTTTGTGTTACGGGGTCAGTCTGTAATGCTGCAGGTTTGTGTTACGGGGTCAGTCTGTGAGGCTGTAGGTTTGTGTTTCAGGGTCGGTCTATAATGCTGCAGGTTTGTGTTACGGGGTCGGTCTGTGAGGCTGTAGGTTTGTGTTACAGGGTCGGTCTGTAATGCTGCAGGTTTGTGTTACAGGGTCGGTCTGTAATGCTGCAGGTTTGTGTTACGGGGTCGGTCTGTAATGCTGCAGGTTTGTGTTACAGGGTCGGTCTGTGAGGCTGTAGGTTTGTGTTACAGGGTCGGTTTGTAATGCTGCAGGTTTGTGTTACGGGGTCAGTCTGTGAGGCTGTAGGTTTGTGTTACAGGGTCGGTCTGTAATGCTGCAGGTTTGTGTTACGGGGTCGGTCTGTGAGGCTGTAGGTTTGTGTTACAGGGTCGGTCTGTAATGCTGTAGGTTTGTGTTACAGGGTCGGTCTGTAATGCTGCAGGTTTGTGTTACGGAGTCAGTCTGTAATGCTGCAGGTTTGTGTTACGGGGTCAGTCTGTGAGGCTGTAGGTTTGTGTTACAGGGTCGGTCTGTAATGCTGCAGGTTTGTGTTACGGGGTCAGTCTGTGAGGCTGTAGGTTTGTGTTACAGGGTCGGTCTGTAATGCTGTAGGTTTGCGTTACAGGGTCGGTCTGTAATGCTGCAGTTTTGTGTTATGGGGTCAGTCTGTAATGCTGCAGGTTTGTGTTACAGGGTCAGTCTGTGAGGCTGTAGGTTTGTGCTACAGGGTCAGTCTGTGAGGCTGTAGGTTTGTGTTACAGGGTCGGTCTGTAATGTTGTAGGTTTGTGTTACGGGGTCAGTCTGTGAGGCTGTAGGTTTGTGTTACAGGGTCGGTCTGTAATGCTGTAGGTTTGTGTTACGGGGTCAGTCTGTAATGCTGCAGGTTTGTGTTACGGGGTCAGTCTGTGAGGCTGTAGGTTTGTGTTACAGGGTTAGTCTGTGAGGCTGTAGGTTTGTGTTACAGGGTCGGTCTGTAATGTTGTAGGTTTGTGTTACGGGGTCAGTCTGTGAGGCTGTAGGTTTGTGTTACAGGGTCGGTCTGTAATGCTGTAGGTTTGTGTTACGGGGTCAGTCTGTGAGGCTGTAGGTTTGTGTTACGGGGTCAGTCTGTGAGGCTGTAGGTTTGTGTTACAGGGTCGGTCTGTAATGCTGCAGGTTTGTGTTACAGGGTCGGTCTGTGAGGCTGTAGGTTTGTGTTACAGGGTCAGTCTGTGAGGCTGTAGGTTTGCGTTGCGGGGTCAGTCTGTGAGGCTATAGGTTTGTGTTACAGGGTCGGTCTGTGAGGCTGTAGGTTTGTGTTACAGGGTTGGTCTGTAATGCTGCAGGTTTGTGATACGGTGTCGGTCTAATGCTGCAGGTTTGTGTTATGGGGTCGGTCTGTAATGCTGCAAGCTTGTGTTACAGGGTCGGTCTGTGAGGCTGTAGGTTTGTGTTACAGGGTCGGTCTGTGAGGCTGTAGGTTTGTGTTACAGGGTCGGTCTGTGAGGCTGTAAGTTTGTGTTACAGGGTCAGTCTGTGAGGCTGCAAGTTTGTGTTACAGGGTCAGTCTGTGAGGCTGTAGGTTTGTGTTGCAGGGTCGGTCTGTAATGCTACAGGTTTGTGTTACAGGGTCGGTCTGTAATGCTGCAGGTTTGTGGTACGGGGTCGGTCTGTGAGGCTGTAGGTTTGTGTTACAGGGTCGGTCTGTGAGGCTGTAGGTTTGTGTTACAGGGTCAGTCTGTGAGGCTGTAGGTTTGTGTTACAGGGTCGGTCTGTGAGGCTGTAGGTTTGTGTTACAGGGTCAGTCTGTGAGGCTGTAGGTTTGTGTTACAGGGTCGGTCTGTAATGCTACAGGTTTGTGTTACAGACTCGGTCTGTAATGCTGCAGGTTTGTGTTACGGGGTCGGTCTGTGAGGCTGTAGGTTTGTGTTACAGGGTCGGTCTGTAATGCTGCAGGTTTGTGTTACAGGGTCGGTCTGTAATGCTGCAGGTTTGTGTTACGGGGTCGGTCTGTGAGGCTGTAGGTTTGTGTTACAGGGTCGGTCTGTAATGCTGCAGGTTTGTGTTACGGGGTCAGTCTGTGAGGCTGTAGGTTTGTGTTACAGGGTCGGTCTGTAATGCTGCAGGTTTGTGTTACGGGGTCGGTCTGTGAGGCTGTAGGTTTGTGTTACAGGGTCGGTCTGTAATGCTGCAGGTTTGTGTTACGGGGTCAGTCTGTGAGGCTGTAGGTTTGTGTTACAGGGTCGGTCTGTAATGCTGCAGGTTTGTGTTACGGGGTCGGTCTGTGAGGCTGTAGGTTTGTGTTACAGGGTCGGTCTGTAATGCTGCAGGTTTGTGTTACAGGGTCAGTCTGTAATGCTGCAGGTTTGTGTTACGGGGTCAGTCTGTGAGGCTGTAGGTGTGTGTTACAGGGTCGGTCTGTAATGCTGCAGGTTTGTGTTACGGGGTCAGTGTGAGGCTGTAGGTTTGTGTTACAGGGTCGGTCTGTAATGCTGTAGGTTTGTGTTACAGGGTCGGTCTGTAATGCTGCAGGTTTGTGTGACGGGGTCAGTCTGTGAGGCTGCAGGTTTGTGTTACAGGGTCGGTCTGTAATGCTGCAGGTTTGTGTTACGGGGTCGGTCTGTGAGGCTGTAGGTTTGTGTTACAGGGTCGGTCTGTAATGCTGCAGGTTTGTGTTACAGGGTCGGTCTGTAATGCTGCAGGTTTGTGTTACGGGGTCGGTCTGTAATGCTGCAGGTTTGTGTTACAGGGTCGGTCTGTGAGGCTGTAGGTTTGTGTTACAGGGTCGGTTTGTAATGCTGCAGGTTTGTGTTACGGGGTCAGTCTGTGAGGCTGTAGGTTTGTGTTACAGGGTCGGTCTGTAATGCTGCAGGTTTGTGTTACGGGGTCGGTCTGTGAGGCTGTAGGTTTGTGTTACAGGGTCGGTCTGTAATGCTGTAGGTTTGTGTTACAGGGTCGGTCTGTAATGCTGCAGGTTTGTGTTACGGGGTCAGTCTGTAATGCTGCAGGTTTGTGTTACGGGGTCAGTCTGTGAGGCTGTAGGTTTGTGTTACAGGGTCGGTCTGTAATGCTGCAGGTTTGTGTTACGGGGTCAGTCTGTGAGGCTGTAGGTTTGTGTTACAGGGTCGGTCTGTAATGCTGTAGGTTTGTGTTACGGGGTCAGTCTGTGAGGCTGTAGGTTTGTGTTACAGGGTCGGTCTATAATGCTGCAGGTTTGTGTTACGGGGTCGGTCTGTGAGGCTGTAGGTTTGTGTTACAGGGTCGGTCTGTAATGCTGCAGGTTTGTGTTACAGGGTCGGTCTGTAATGCTGCAGGTTTGTGTTACGGGGTCGGTCTGTAATGCTGCAGGTTTGTGTTACAGGGTCGGTCTGTGAGGCTGTAGGTTTGTGTTACAGGGTCGGTTTGTAATGCTGCAGGTTTGTGTTACGGGGTCAGTCTGTGAGGCTGTAGGTTTGTGTTACAGGGTCGGTCTGTAATGCTGCAGGTTTGTGTTACGGGGTCGGTCTGTAATGCTGTAGGTTTGTGTTACAGGGTCGGTCTGTAATGCTGCAGGTTTGTGTTACAGGGTCAGTCTGTGAGGCTGTAGGTTTGTGCTACAGGGTCAGTCTGTGAGGCTGTAGGTTTGTGTTACAGGGTCGGTCTGTAATGTTGTAGGTTTGTGTTACGGGGTCAGTCTGTGAGGCTGTAGGTTTGTGTTACAGGGTCGGTCTGTAATGCTGTAGGTTTGTGTTACGGGGTCAGTCTGTGAGGCTGTAGGTTTGTGTTACGGGGTCAGTCTGTGAGGCTGTAGGTTTGTGTTACAGGGTCGGTCTGTAATGCTGCAGGTTTGTGTTACAGGGTCGGTCTGTGAGGCTGTAGGTTTGTGTTACAGGGTCAGTCTGTGAGGCTGTAGGTTTGCGTTGCGGGGTCAGTCTGTGAGGCTATAGGTTTGTGTTACAGGGTCGGTCTGTGAGGCTGTAGGTTTGTGTTACAGGGTTGGTCTGCAATGCTGCAGGTTTGTGATACGGTGTCGGTCTGTAATGCTGCAGGTTTGTGTTATGGGGTCGGTCTGTAATGCTGCAGGTTTGTGTTACAGGGTCGGTCTGTGAGGCTGTAGGTTTGTGTTACAGGGTCGGTCTGTGAGGCTGTAGGTTTGTGTTACAGGGTCGGTCTGTGAGGCTGTAAGTTTGTGTTACAGGGTCAGTCTGTGAGGCTGCAGGTTTGTGTTACAGGGTCAGTCTGTGAGGCTGTAGGTTTGTGTTGCAGGGTCGGTCTGTAATGCTACAGGTTTGTGTTACAGGGTCGGTCTGTAATGCTGCAGGTTTGTGTTACAGGGTCGGTCTGTAATGCTGCAGGTTTGTGGTACGGGGTCGGTCTGTGAGGCTGTAGGTTTGTGTTACAGGGTCGGTCTGTAATGCTGTAGGTTTGTGTTACAGGGTCGGTCTGTAATGCTGCAGGTTTGTGTTACAGGGTCAGTCTGTGAGGCTGTAGGTTTGTGCTACAGGGTCAGTCTGTGAGGCTGTA
This sequence comes from Somniosus microcephalus, assembly GCF_052327205.1. NCBI lineage: Eukaryota > Metazoa > Chordata > Chondrichthyes > Squaliformes > Somniosidae > Somniosus > Somniosus microcephalus. The sequence continues at coordinate 44,199,770 of NC_141001.1, forward strand.
GGTTTGTGTTACAGGGTCGGTCTGTAATGTTGTAGGTTTGTGTTACGGGGTCAGTCTGTGAGGCTGTAGGTTTGTGTTACAGGGTCGGTCTGTAATGCTGTAGGTTTGTGTTACGGGGTCAGTCTGTAATGCTGCAGGTTTGTGTTACGGGGTCAGTCTGTGAGGCTGTAGGTTTGTGTTACAGGGTCAGTCTGTGAGGCTGTAGGTTTGTGTTACAGGGTCGGTCTGTAATGTTGTAGGTTTGTGTTACGGGGTCAGTCTGTGAGGCTGTAGGTTTGTGTTACAGGGTCGGTCTGTAATGCTGTAGGTTTGTGTTACAGGGTCGGTCTGTGAGGCTGTAGGTTTGTGTTACAGGGTCAGTCTGTGAGGCTGTAGGTTTGCGTTGCGGGGTCAGTCTGTGAGGCTATAGGTTTGTGTTACAGGGTCGGTCTGTGAGGCTGTAGGTTTGTGTTACAGGGTTGGTCTGCAATGCTGCAGGTTTGTGATACGGTGTCGGTCTGTAATGCTGCAGGTTTGTGTTATGGGGTCGGTCTGTAATGCTGCAGGTTTGTGTTACAGGGTCGGTCTGTGAGGCTGTAGGTTTGTGTTACAGGGTCGGTCTGTGAGGCTGTAGGTTTGTGTTACAGGGTCGGTCTATGAGGCTGTAAGTTTGTGTTACAGGGTCAGTCTGTGAGGCTGCAGGTTTGTGTTACAGGGTCAGTCTGTGAGGCTGTAGGTTTGTGTTGCAGGGTCGGTCTGTAATGCTACAGGTTTGTGTTACAGGGTCGGTCTGTAATGCTGCAGGTTTGTGTTACAGGGTCGGTCTATAATGCTGCAGGTTTGTGGTACGGGGTCGGTCTGTGAGGCTGTAGGTTTGTGTTACAGGGTCGGTCTGTGAGGCTGTAGGTTTGTGTTACAGGGTCAGTCTGTGAGGCTGTAGGTTTGTGTTACAGGGTCGGTCTGTGAGGCTGTAGGTTTGTGTTACAGGGTCAGTCTGTGAGGCTGTAGGTTTGTGTTACAGGGTCGGTCTGTAATGCTACAGGTTTGTGTTACAGGGTCGGTCTGTAATGCTGCAGGTTTGTGTTACGGGGTCGGTCTGTGAGGCTGTAGGTTTGTGTTACAGGGTCGGTCTGTAATGCTGCAGGTTTGTGTTACAGGGTCGGTCTGTAATGCTGCAGGTTTGTGTTACGGGGTCGGTCTGTGAGGCTGTAGGTTTGTGTTACAGGGTCGGTCTGTAATGCTGCAGGTTTGTGTTACGGGGTCAGTCTGTGAGGCTGTAGGTTTGTGTTACAGGGTCGGTCTGTAATGCTGCAGGTTTGTGTTACGGGGTCAGTCTGTGAGGCTGTAGGTTTGTGTTACAGGGTCGGTCTGTAATGCTGCAGGTTTGTGTTACGGGGTCGGTCTGTGAGGCTGTAGGTTTGTGTTACAGGGTCGGTCTGTAATGCTGCAGGTTTGTGTTACAGGGTCAGTCTGTAATGCTGCAGGTTTGTGTTACGGGGTCAGTCTGTGAGGCAGTAGGTGTGTGTTACAGGGTCGGTCTGTAATGCTGCAGGTTTGTGTTACGGTGTCAGTGTGAGGCTGTAGGTTTGTGTTACAGGGTCGGTCTGTAATGCTGTAGGTTTGTGTTACAGGGTCGGTCTGTAATGCTGCAGGTTTGTGTTACGGGGTCAGTCTGTAATGCTGCAGGTTTGTGTGACGGGGTCAGTCTGTGAGGCTGCAGGTTTGTGTTACAGGGTCGGTCTGTAATGCTGCAGGTTTGTGTTACGGGGTCGGTCTGTGAGGCTGTAGGTTTGTGTTACAGGGTCGGTCTGTAATGCTGCAGGTTTGTGTTACAGGGTCAGTCTGTGAGGCTGCAGGTTTGTGTTACGGGGTCAGTCTGTAATGCTGCAGGTTTGTGTTACAGGGTCGGTCTGTAATGCTGCAGGTTGGTGTTACAGGGTCGGTCTGTAATGCTGCAGGTTTGTGTTACAGGGTCGGTCTGTAATGCTGCAGGTTTGTGTTACGGGGTCAGTCTGTAATGCTGCAGGTTTGTGTTACGGGGTCAGTCTGTGAGGCTGTAGGTTTGTGTTACAGGGTCGGTCTGTAATGCTGCAGGTTTGTGTTACGGGGTCGGTCTGTAATGCTGTAGGTTTGTGTTGCGGGGTCAGTCTGTGAAGCTGTAGGTTTGTGTTACAGGGTCAGTCTGTGAGGCTGTAGGTTTGTGTTACAGGGTCAGTCTGTGAGGCTGCAGGTTTGTGTTACGGGGTCAGTCTGTGAGGCTGTAGGTTTGTGTTACGGGGTCAGTCTGTGCGGCTGTAGGTTTGCGTTGCGAGGTCAGTCTGTGAGGCTATAGGTTTGTGTTATGGGGTCGGTCTGTGAGGCTGTAGGTTTGTGTTACAGGGTTGGTCTGTAATGCTGCAGGCTTGTGATACGGGGTCGGTCTGTAATGCTGCAGGTTTGTGTTACAGGGTCGGTCTGTAATGCTGCAGGTTTGTGTTACAGGGTCGGTCTGTAATGCTGTAGGTTTGTGTTACGGGGTCAGTCTGTGAGGCTGTAGGTTTGTGTTACAGGGTCGGTCTGTAATGCTGTAGGTTTGTGTTACGGGGTCAGTCTGTGAGGCTGTAGGTTTGTGTTACGGGGTCGGTCTGTAATGCTGCAGGTTTGTGTTACAGGGTCGGTCTGTGAGGCTGTAGGTTTGTGTTACAGGGTCAGTCTGTGAGGCTGTAGGTTTGTGTTACGGGGTCAGTCTGTGAGGCTGCAGGTTTGTGTCACAGGGTCGGTCTGTGAGGCTGTAGGTTTGTGTTACAGGGTCGGTCTGTGAGGCTGTAGGTTTGTGTTACAGGGTCAGTCTGTGAGGCTGTAGGTTTGTGTTACAGGGTCGGTCTGTGAGGCTGTAGGTTTGTGTTGCACGGTCAGTCTGTGAGGCTGTAGGTTTGTGTTACAGGGTCGGTCTGTAATGCTACAGGTTTGTGTTACAGGGTCGGTCTGTAATGCTGCAGGTTTGTGTTACGGGGTCGGTCTGTGAGGCTGTAGGTTTGTGTTACAGGGTCGGTCTGTGAGGTTGTAGGTTTGTGTTACAGGGTCGGTCTGTGAGGCTGCAGGTTTGTGTTACAGGGTCGGTCTGTAATGCTGCAGGTTTGTGTTACGGGGTCGTTCTGTGAGGCTGTAGGTTTGTGTTACAGGGTCGGTCTGTAATGCTGCAGGTTCGTGTTACAGGGTCGGTCTGTAATGCTGCAGGTTTGTGTTACGGGGTCGGTCTGTGAGGCTGTAGATTTGTGTTACAGGGTCGGTCTGTAATGCTGCAGGTTTGTGTTACGGGGTCAGTCTGTGAGGCTGTAGGTTTGTGTTACAGGGTCGGTCTGTAATGCTGTAGGTTTGTGTTACAGGGTCGGTCTGTAATGCTGCAGGTTTGTGTTACGGGGTCAGTCTGTAATGCTGCAGGTTTGTGTTACGGGGTCAGTCTGTGAGGCTGTAGGTTTGTGTTACAGGGTCGGTCTGTAATGCTGCAGGTTTGTGTTACGGGGTCGGTCTGTGAGGCTGTAGGTTTGTGTTACAGGGTCGATCTGTAATGCTGCAGGTTTGTGTGACAGGGTCGGTCTGTAATGCTGCAGGTTTGTGTTACGGGGTCGGTCTGTAATGCTGCAGGTTTGTGTTACAGGGTCGGTCTGTGAGGCTGTAGGTTTATGTTACAGGGTCGGTCTGTAATGCTGCAGGTTTGTGTTACAGGGTCGGTCTGTGAGGCTGTAGGTTTGTGTTACAGGGTCGGTCTGTAATGCTGCAGGTTTGTGTTACGGGGTCAGTCTGTGAGGCTGTAGGTTTGTGTTACAGGGTCGGTCTGTAATGCTGTAGGTTTGTGTTACAGGGTCGGTCTGTAATGCTGCAGGTTTGTGTTACGGGGTCAGTCTGTAATGCTGCAGGTTTGTGTTACGGGGTCAGTCTGTGAGGCTGTAGGTTTGTGTTACAGGGTCGGTCTGTAATGCTGTAGGTTTGTGTTACAGGGTCGGTCTGTAATGCTGCAGGTTTGTGTTACGGCGTCGGTCTGTGAGGCTGTACGTTTGTGTTACAGGGTCGGTCTGTAATGCTGCAGGTTTGTGTTACGGGGTCAGTGTGAGGCTGTAGGTTTGTGTTACAGGGTCGGTCTGTAAAGCTGTAGGTTTGTGTTACAGGGTCGGTCTGTAATGCTGCAGGTTTGTGTTACGGGGTCAGTCTGTAATGCTGCAGGTTTGTGTTACGGGGTCAGTCTGTGAGGCTGTAGGTTTGTGTTACAGGGTCGGTCTGTAATGCTGCAGGTTTGTGTTACGGGGTCAGTCTGTGAGGCTGTAGGTTTGTGTTACAGGGTCGCTCTGTAATGCTGTAGGTTTGTGTTACAGGGTCGGTCTGTAAAGCTGCAGGTTTGTGTTACGGGGTCAGTCTGTAATGCTGCAGGTTTGTGTTACGGGGACAGTCTGTGAGGCTGTAGGTTTCTGTTACAGGGTCAGTCTGTGAGGCTGTAGGTTTGTGTTACAGGGTCGGTCTGTATTGCTGTAGGTTTGTGTTACAGGGTCGGTCTGTAATGCTGCAGGGTTGTGTTACGGGGTCGGTCTGTGAGGCTGTAGGTTTGTGTTACAGGGTCGGTCTGTAATGCTGCAGGTTTGTGTTACGGGGTCGGTCTGTAATGCTGTAGGTTTGTGTTACAGGGTCAGTCTGTGAGGCTGTAGGTTTGTATTACAGGGTCGGTCTGTGAGGCTGTAGGTTTGTGTTACAGGGTCAGTCTGTGAGGCTACAGGTTTGTGTTACGGGGTCACTCTGAGGCTGTAGGTTTGTGTTACGGGGTCAGTCTGTGCGGCTGTAGGTTTGTGTTACAGGGTCGGTCTGTGAGGCTGTAGGTTTGTGTTACAGGGTCGGTCTGTGAGGCTATAGATTTGTGTTACAGGGTCGGTCTGTGAGGCTGTAGGTTTGTGTTACAGGGTCAGTCTGTGAGGCTGCAGGTTTGTGTTACGGGGACACTCTGTGAGGCTGTAGGTTTGTGTTACGGGGTCAGTCTGTGCGGCTGTAGGTTTGTGTTACAGGGTCAGTCTGTGAGGCTGTAGGTTTGTGTTACAGGGTCGGTCTGTAATGCTGCAGGTTTGTGTTACGGGGTCGGTCTGTGAGGCTGTAGGTTTGTGTTACAGGGTCGGTCTGTAATGCTGCAGGTTTGTGTTACGGGGTCAGTCTGTGAGGCTGTAGGTTTGTGTTACAGGGTCGGTCTGTAATGCTGCAGGTTTGTGTTACGGGGTCGGTCTGTGAGGCTGTAGGTTTGTGTTACAGGGTCGGTCTGTAATGCTGCAGGTTTGTGTTACAGGGTCAGTCTATAATGCTGCAGGTTTGTGTTACGGGGTCAGTCTGTGAGGCTGTAGGTTTGTGTTACAGGGTCGGTCTGTAATGCTGCAGGTTTGTGTTACGGGGTCAGTGTGAGGCTGTAGGTTTGTGTTACAGGGTCGGTCTGTAATGCTGTAGGTTTGTGTTACAGGGTCGGTCTGTAATGCTGCAGGTTTGTGTTACGGGGTCAGTCTGTAATGCTGCAGGTTTGTGTTACGGGGTCAGTCTGTGAGGCTGTAGGTTTGTGTTACAGGGTCGGTCTGTAATGCTGCAGGTTTGTGTTACGGGGTCGGTCTGTGAGGCTGTAGGTTTGTGTTACAGGGTCGGTCTGTAATGCTGCAGGTTTGTGTTACAGGGTCGGTCTGTAATGCTGCAGGTTTGTGTTACGGGGTCGGTCTGTAATGCTGCAGGTTTGTGTTACAGGGTCGGTCTGTGAGGCTGCAGGTTTGTGTTGCAGGGTCGGTTTGTAATGCTGCAGGTTTGTGTTACGGGGTCAGTCTGTGAGGCTGTAGGTTTGTGTTACAGGGTCGGTCTGTAATGCTGCAGGTTTGTGTTACGGGGTCGGTCTGTGAGGCTGTAGGTTTGTGTTACAGGGTCGGTCTGTAATGCTGTAGGTTTGTGTTACAGGGTCGGTCTGTAATGCTGCAGGTTTGTGTTACGGAGTCAGTCTGTAATGCTGCAGGTTTGTGTTACGGGGTCAGTCTGTGAGGCTGTAGGTTTGTGTTACAGGGTCGGTCTGTAATGCTGTAGGTTTGTGTTACGTGGTCAGTCTGTGAGGCTGTAGGTTTGTGTTACAGGGTCGGTCTGTAATGCTGTAGGTTTGTGTTACAGGGTCGGTCTGTAATGCTGCAGGTTTGTGTTACGGGGTCGGTCTGTGAGGCTGTAGATTTGTGTTACAGGGTCGGTCTGTGAGGCTGCAGGTTTGTGTTACAGGGTCAGTCTGTGAGGCTGTAGGTTTGTGTTACAGGGTCGGTCTGTAATGCTACAGGTTTGTGTTACAGGGTCGGTCTGTAATGCTGCAGGTTTGTGTTACAGGGTCGGTCTGTAATGCTGCAGGTTTGTGTTACAGGGTCGGTCTGTGAGGCTGTAGGTTTGTGTTACAGGGTCGGTCTGTGAGGCTGTAGGTTTGTGTTACGGGGTCAGTCTGTGAGGCTGTAGGTTTGTGTTACAGGGTCGGTCTGTAATGCTGTAGGTTTGTGTTACGGGGTCAGTCTGTGAGGCTGTAGGTTTGTGTTACGGGGTCGGTCTGTAATGCTGCAGGTTTGTGTTACAGGGTCGGTCTGTGAGGCTGTAGGTTTGTGTTACAGGGTCAGTCTGTGAGGCTGTAGGTTTGTGTTACGGGGTCAGTCTGTGAGGCTGCAGGTTTGTGTTACAGGGTCGGTCTGTGAGGCTGTAGGTTTGTGTTACAGGGTCGGTCTGTGAGGCTGTAGGTTTGTGTTACAGGGTCGGTCTGTAATGCTACAGGTTTGTGTTACAGGGTCGGTCTGTAATGCTGCAGGTTTGTGACACAGGGTCGGTCTGTAATGCTGCAGGTTTGTGTTACGGGGTCGGTCTGTGAGGCTGTAGGTTTGTGTTACAGGGTCGGTCTGTAATGCAGCAGGTTTGTGTTACGGGGTCAGTCTGTGAGGCTGTAGGTTTGTGTTACAGGGTCGGTCTGTAATGCTGCAGGTTTGTGTTACGGGGTCGGTCTGTGAGGCTGTAGGTTTGTGTTACAGGGTCGGTCTGTAATGCTGCAGGTTTGTGTTACGGGGTCAGTCTGTGAGGCTGTAGGTTTGTGTTACAGGGTCGGTCTGTAATGCTGCAGGTTTGTGTTACGGGGTCGGTCTGTGAGGCTGTAGGTTTGTGTTACAGGGTCGGTCTGTAATGCTGCAGGTTTGTGTTACAGGGTCAGTCTGTAATGCTGCAGGTTTGTGTTACGGGGTCAGTCTGTGAGGCTGTAGGTTTGTGTTACAGGGTCGGTCTGTAATGCTGCAGGTTTGTGTTACGGGGTCAGTGTGAGGCTGTAGGTTTGTGTTACAGGGTCGGTCTGTAATGCTGTAGGTTTGTGTTACAGGGTCGGTCTGTAATGCTGCAGGTTTGTGTTACGGGGTCAGTCTGTAATGCTGCAGGTTTGTGTTACGGGGTCAGTCTGTGAGGCTGTAGGTTTGTGTTTCAGGGTCGGTCTATAATGCTGCAGGTTTGTGTTACGGGGTCGGTCTGTGAGGCTGTAGGTTTGTGTTACAGGGTCGGTCTGTAATGCTGCAGGTTTGTGTTACAGGGTCGGTCTGTAATGCTGCAGGTTTGTGTTACGGGGTCGGTCTGTAATGCTGCAGGTTTGTGTTACAGGGTCGGTCTGTGAGGCTGTAGGTTTGTGTTACAGGGTCGGTTTGTAATGCTGCAGGTTTGTGTTACGGGGTCAGTCTGTGAGGCTGTAGGTTTGTGTTACAGGGTCGGTCTGTAATGCTGCAGGTTTGTGTTACGGGGTCGGTCTGTGAGGCTGTAGGTTTGTGTTACAGGGTCGGTCTGTAATGCTGTAGGTTTGTGTTACAGGGTCGGTCTGTAATGCTGCAGGTTTGTGTTACGGAGTCAGTCTGTAATGCTGCAGGTTTGTGTTACGGGGTCAGTCTGTGAGGCTGTAGGTTTGTGTTACAGGGTCGGTCTGTAATGCTGCAGGTTTGTGTTACGGGGTCAGTCTGTGAGGCTGTAGGTTTGTGTTACAGGGTCGGTCTGTAATGCTGTAGGTTTGCGTTACAGGGTCGGTCTGTAATGCTGCAGTTTTGTGTTATGGGGTCAGTCTGTAATGCTGCAGGTTTGTGTTACAGGGTCAGTCTGTGAGGCTGTAGGTTTGTGCTACAGGGTCAGTCTGTGAGGCTGTAGGTTTGTGTTACAGGGTCGGTCTGTAATGTTGTAGGTTTGTGTTACGGGGTCAGTCTGTGAGGCTGTAGGTTTGTGTTACAGGGTCGGTCTGTAATGCTGTAGGTTTGTGTTACGGGGTCAGTCTGTAATGCTGCAGGTTTGTGTTACGGGGTCAGTCTGTGAGGCTGTAGGTTTGTGTTACAGGGTTAGTCTGTGAGGCTGTAGGTTTGTGTTACAGGGTCGGTCTGTAATGTTGTAGGTTTGTGTTACGGGGTCAGTCTGTGAGGCTGTAGGTTTGTGTTACAGGGTCGGTCTGTAATGCTGCAGGTTTGTGACACAGGGTCGGTCTGTAATGCTGCAGGTTTGTGTTACGGGGTCGGTCTGTGAGGCTGTAGGTTTGTGTTACAGGGTCGGTCTGTAATGCAGCAGGTTTGTGTTACGGGGTCAGTCTGTGAGGCTGTAGGTTTGTGTTACAGGGTCGGTCTGTAATGCTGCAGGTTTGTGTTACGGGGTCGGTCTGTGAGGCTGTAGGTTTGTGTTACAGGGTCGGTCTGTAATGCTGCAGGTTTGTGTTACGGGGTCAGTCTGTGAGGCTGTAGGTTTGTGTTACAGGGTCGGTCTGTAATGCTGCAGGTTTGTGTTACGGGGTCGGTCTGTGAGGCTGTAGGTTTGTGTTACAGGGTCGGTCTGTAATGCTGCAGGTTTGTGTTACAGGGTCAGTCTGTAATGCTGCAGGTTTGTGTTACGGGGTCAGTCTGTGAGGCTGTAGGTTTGTGTTACAGGGTCGGTCTGTAATGCTGCAGGTTTGTGTTACGGGGTCAGTGTGAGGCTGTAGGTTTGTGTTACAGGGTCGGTCTGTAATGCTGTAGGTTTGTGTTACAGGGTCGGTCTGTAATGCTGCAGGTTTGTGTTACGGGGTCAGTCTGTAATGCTGCAGGTTTGTGTTACGGGGTCAGTCTGTGAGGCTGTAGGTTTGTGTTTCAGGGTCGGTCTATAATGCTGCAGGTTTGTGTTACGGGGTCGGTCTGTGAGGCTGTAGGTTTGTGTTACAGGGTCGGTCTGTAATGCTGCAGGTTTGTGTTACAGGGTCGGTCTGTAATGCTGCAGGTTTGTGTTACGGGGTCGGTCTGTAATGCTGCAGGTTTGTGTTACAGGGTCGGTCTGTGAGGCTGTAGGTTTGTGTTACAGGGTCGGTTTGTAATGCTGCAGGTTTGTGTTACGGGGTCAGTCTGTGAGGCTGTAGGTTTGTGTTACAGGGTCGGTCTGTAATGCTGCAGGTTTGTGTTACGGGGTCGGTCTGTGAGGCTGTAGGTTTGTGTTACAGGGTCGGTCTGTAATGCTGTAGGTTTGTGTTACAGGGTCGGTCTGTAATGCTGCAGGTTTGTGTTACGGAGTCAGTCTGTAATGCTGCAGGTTTGTGTTACGGGGTCAGTCTGTGAGGCTGTAGGTTTGTGTTACAGGGTCGGTCTGTAATGCTGCAGGTTTGTGTTACGGGGTCAGTCTGTGAGGCTGTAGGTTTGTGTTACAGGGTCGGTCTGTAATGCTGTAGGTTTGCGTTACAGGGTCGGTCTGTAATGCTGCAGTTTTGTGTTATGGGGTCAGTCTGTAATGCTGCAGGTTTGTGTTACAGGGTCAGTCTGTGAGGCTGTAGGTTTGTGCTACAGGGTCAGTCTGTGAGGCTGTAGGTTTGTGTTACAGGGTCGGTCTGTAATGTTGTAGGTTTGTGTTACGGTGTCAGTCTGTGAGGCTGTAGGTTTGTGTTACAGGGTCGGTCTGTAATGCTGTAGGTTTGTGTTACGGGGTCAGTCTGTAATGCTGCAGGTTTGTGTTACGGGGTCAGTCTGTGAGGCTGTAGGTTTGTGTTACAGGGTTAGTCTGTGAGGCTGTAGGTTTGTGTTACAGGGTCGGTCTGTAATGTTGTAGGTTTGTGTTACGGGGTCAGTCTGTGAGGCTGTAGGTTTGTGTTACAGGGTCGGTCTGTAATGCTGTAGGTTTGTGTTACGGGGTCAGTCTGTGAGGCTGTAGGTTTGTGTTACGGGGTCAGTCTGTGAGGCTGTAGGTTTGTGTTACAGGGTCGGTCTGTAATGCTGCAGGTTTGTGTTACAGGGTCGGTCTGTGAGGCTGTAGGTTTGTGTTACAGGGTCAGTCTGTGAGGCTGTAGGTTTGCGTTGCGGGGTCAGTCTGTGAGGCTATAGGTTTGTGTTACAGGGTCGGTCTGTGAGGCTGTAGGTTTGTGTTACAGGGTTGGTCTGTAATGCTGCAGGTTTGTGATACGGTGTCGGTCTAATGCTGCAGGTTTGTGTTATGGGGTCGGTCTGTAATGCTGCAAGCTTGTGTTACAGGGTCGGTCTGTGAGGCTGTAGGTTTGTGTTACAGGGTCGGTCTGTGAGGCTGTAGGTTTGTGTTACAGGGTCGGTCTGTGAGGCTGTAAGTTTGTGTTACAGGGTCAGTCTGTGAGGCTGCAAGTTTGTGTTACAGGGTCAGTCTGTGAGGCTGTAGGTTTGTGTTGCAGGGTCGGTCTGTAATGCTACAGGTTTGTGTTACAGGGTCGGTCTGTAATGCTGCAGGTTTGTGGTACGGGGTCGGTCTGTGAGGCTGTAGGTTTGTGTTACAGGGTCGGTCTGTGAGGCTGTAGGTTTGTGTTACAGGGTCAGTCTGTGAGGCTGTAGGTTTGTGTTACAGGGTCGGTCTGTGAGGCTGTAGGTTTGTGTTACAGGGTCAGTCTGTGAGGCTGTAGGTTTGTGTTACAGGGTCGGTCTGTAATGCTACAGGTTTGTGTTACAGACTCGGTCTGTAATGCTGCAGGTTTGTGTTACGGGGTCGGTCTGTGAGGCTGTAGGTTTGTGTTACAGGGTCGGTCTGTAATGCTGCAGGTTTGTGTTACAGGGTCGGTCTGTAATGCTGCAGGTTTGTGTTACGGGGTCGGTCTGTGAGGCTGTAGGTTTGTGTTACAGGGTCGGTCTGTAATGCTGCAGGTTTGTGTTACGGGGTCAGTCTGTGAGGCTGTAGGTTTGTGTTACAGGGTCGGTCTGTAATGCTGCAGGTTTGTGTTACGGGGTCGGTCTGTGAGGCTGTAGGTTTGTGTTACAGGGTCGGTCTGTAATGCTGCAGGTTTGTGTTACGGGGTCAGTCTGTGAGGCTGTAGGTTTGTGTTACAGGGTCGGTCTGTAATGCTGCAGGTTTGTGTTACGGGGTCGGTCTGTGAGGCTGTAGGTTTGTGTTACAGGGTCGGTCTGTAATGCTGCAGGTTTGTGTTACAGGGTCAGTCTGTAATGCTGCAGGTTTGTGTTACGGGGTCAGTCTGTGAGGCTGTAGGTGTGTGTTACAGGGTCGGTCTGTAATGCTGCAGGTTTGTGTTACAGGGTCGGTCTGTAATGCTGTAGGTTTGTGTTACAGGGTCGGTCTGTAATGCTGCAGGTTTGTGTGACGGGGTCAGTCTGTGAGGCTGCAGGTTTGTGTTACAGGGTCGGTCTGTAATGCTGCAGGTTTGTGTTACGGGGTCGGTCTGTGAGGCTGTAGGTTTGTGTTACAGGGTCGGTCTGTAATGCTGCAGGTTTGTGTTACAGGGTCGGTCTGTAATGCTGCAGGTTTGTGTTACGGGGTCGGTCTGTAATGCTGCAGGTTTGTGTTACAGGGTCGGTCTGTGAGGCTGTAGGTTTGTGTTACAGGGTCGGTTTGTAATGCTGCAGGTTTGTGTTACGGGGTCAGTCTGTGAGGCTGTAGGTTTGTGTTACAGGGTCGGTCTGTAATGCTGCAGGTTTGTGTTACGGGGTCGGTCTGTGAGGCTGTAGGTTTGTGTTACAGGGTCGGTCTGTAATGCTGTAGGTTTGTGTTACAGGGTCGGTCTGTAATGCTGCAGGTTTGTGTTACGGGGTCAGTCTGTAATGCTGCAGGTTTGTGTTACGGGGTCAGTCTGTGAGGCTGTAGGTTTGTGTTACAGGGTCGGTCTGTAATGCTGCAGGTTTGTGTTACGGGGTCGGTCTGTAATGCTGTAGGTTTGTGTTACAGGGTCGGTCTGTAATGCTGCAGGTTTGTGTTACAGGGTCAGTCTGTGAGGCTGTAGGTTTGTGCTACAGGGTCAGTCTGTGAGGCTGTAGGTTTGTGTTACAGGGTCGGTCTGTAATGTTGTAGGTTTGTGTTACGGGGTCAGTCTGTGAGGCTGTAGGTTTGTGTTACAGGGTCGGTCTGTAATGCTGTAGGTTTGTGTTACGGGGTCAGTCTGTGAGGCTGTAGGTTTGTGTTACGGGGTCAGTCTGTGAGGCTGTAGGTTTGTGTTACAGGGTCGGTCTGTAATGCTGCAGGTTTGTGTTACAGGGTCGGTCTGTGAGGCTGTAGGTTTGTGTTACAGGGTCAGTCTGTGAGGCTGTAGGTTTGCGTTGCGGGGTCAGTCTGTGAGGCTATAGGTTTGTGTTACAGGGTCGGTCTGTGAGGCTGTAGGTTTGTGTTACAGGGTTGGTCTGCAATGCTGCAGGTTTGTGATACGGTGTCGGTCTGTAATGCTGCAGGTTTGTGTTATGGGGTCGGTCTGTAATGCTGCAGGTTTGTGTTACAGGGTCGGTCTGTGAGGCTGTAGGTTTGTGTTACAGGGTCGGTCTGTGAGGCTGTAGGTTTGTGTTACAGGGTCGGTCTGTGAGGCTGTAAGTTTGTGTTACAGGGTCAGTCTGTGAGGCTGCAGGTTTGTGTTACAGGGTCAGTCTGTGAGGCTGTAGGTTTGTGTTGCAGGGTCGGTCTGTAATGCTACAGGTTTGTGTTACAGGGTCGGTCTGTAATGCTGCAGGTTTGTGTTACAGGGTCGGTCTGTAATGCTGCAGGTTTGTGGTACGGGGTCGGTCTGTGAGGCTGTAGGTTTGTGTTACAGGGTCGGTCTGTAATGCTGTAGGTTTGTGTTACAGGGTCGGTCTGTAATGCTGCAGGTTTGTGTTACAGGGTCAGTCTGTGAGGCTGTAGGTTTGTGCTACAGGGTCAGTCTGTGAGGCTGTAGGTTTGTGTTACAGGGTCGGTCTGTAATGTTGTAGGTTTGTGTTACGGGGTCAGTCTGTGAGGCTGTAGGTTTGTGTTACAGGGTCGGTCTGTAATGCTGTAGGTTTGTGTTACGGGGTCAGTCTGTAATGCTGCAGGTTTGTGTTACGGGGTCAGTCTGTGAGGCTGTAGGTTTGTGTTACAGGGTCAGTCTGTGAGGCTGTAGGTTTGTGTTACAGGGTCGGTCTGTAATGTTGTAGGTTTGTGTTACGGGGTCAGTCTGTGAGGCTGTAGGTTTGTGTTACAGGGTCGGTCTGTAATGCTGTAGGTTTGTGTTACGGGGTCAGTCTGTGAGGCTGTAGGTTTGTGTTACGGGGTCAGTCTGTGAGGCTGTAGGTTTGTGTTACAGGGTCGGTCTGTAATGCTGCAGGTTTGTGTTACAGGGTCGGTCTGTGAGGCTGTAGGTTTGTGTTACAGGGTCAGTCTGTGAGGCTGTAGGTTTGCGTTGCGGGGTCAGTCTGTGAAGCTATAGGTTTGTGTTACAGGGTCGGTCTGTGAGGCTGTAGGTTTGTGTTACAGGGTTGGTCTGCAATGCTGCAGGTTTGTGATACGGTGTCGGTCTGTAATGCTGCAGGTTTGTGTTATGGGGTCGGTCTGTAATGCTGCAGGTTTGTGTTACAGGGTCGGTCTGTGAGGCTGTAGGTTTGTGTTACAGGGTCGGTCTGTGAGGCTGTAGGTTTGTGTTACAGGGTCGGTCTATGAGGCTGTAAGTTTGTGTTACAGGGTCAGTCTGTGAGGCTGCAGGTTTGTGTTACAGGGTCAGTCTGTGAGGCTGTAGGTTTGTGTTGCAGGGTCGGTCTGTAATGCTACAGGTTTGTGTTACAGGGTCGGTCTGTAATGCTGCAGGTTTGTGTTACAGGGTCGGTCTATAATGCTGCAGGTTTGTGGTACGGGGTCGGTCTGTGAGGCTGTAGGTTTGTGTTACAGGGTCGGTCTGTGAGGCTGTAGGTTTGTGTTACAGGGTCAGTCTGTGAGGCTGTAGGTTTGTGTTACAGGGTCGGTCTGTGAGGCTGTAGGTTTGTGTTACAGGGTCAGTCTGTGAGGCTGTAGGTTTGTGTTACAGGGTCGGTCTGTAATGCTACAGGTTTGTGTTACAGGGTCGGTCTGTAATGCTGCAGGTTTGTGTTACGGGGTCGGTCTGTGAGGCTGTAGGTTTGTGTTACAGGGTCGGTCTGTAATGCTGCAGGTTTGTGTTACAGGGTCGGTCTGTAATGCTGCAGGTTTGTGTTACGGGGTCGGTCTGTGAGGCTGTAGGTTTGTGTTACAGGGTCGGTCTGTAATGCTGCAGGTTTGTGTTACGGGGTCAGTCTGTGAGGCTGTAGGTTTGTGTTACAGGGTCGGTCTGTAATGCTGCAGGTTTGTGTTACGGGGTCAGTCTGTGAGGCTGTAGGTTTGTGTTACAGGGTCGGTCTGTAATGCTGCAGGTTTGTGTTACGGGGTCGGTCTGTGAGGCTGTAGGTTTGTGTTACAGGGTCGGTCTGTAATGCTGCAGGTTTGTGTTACAGGGTCAGTCTGTAATGCTGCAGGTTTGTGTTACGGGGTCAGTCTGTGAGGCTGTAGGTGTGTGTTACAGGGTCGGTCTGTAATGCTGCAGGTTTGTGTTACGGTGTCAGTGTGAGGCTGTAGGTTTGTGTTACAGGGTCGGTCTGTAATGCTGTAGGTTTGTGTTACAGGGTCGGTCTGTAATGCTGCAGGTTTGTGTTACGGGGTCAGTCTGTAATGCTGCAGGTTTGTGTGACGGGGTCAGTCTGTGAGGCTGCAGGTTTGTGTTACAGGGTCGGTCTGTAATGCTGCAGGTTTGTGTTACGGGGTCGGTCTGTGAGGCTGTAGGTTTGTGTTACAGGGTCGGTCTGTAATGCTGCAGGTTTGTGTTACAGGGTCGGTCTGTAATGCTGCAGGTTTGTGTTACGGGGTCGGTCTGTAATGCTGCAGGTTTGTGTTACAGGGTCGGTCTGTGAGGCTGTAGGTTTGTGTTACAGGGTCGGTTTGTAATGCTGCAGGTTTGTGTTACGGGGTCAGTCTGTGAGGCTGTAGGTTTGTGTTACAGGGTCGGTCTGTAATGCTGCAGGTTTGTGTTACGGGGTCGGTCTGTGAGGCTGTAGGTTTGTGTTACAGGGTCGGTCTGTAATGCTGTAGGTTTGTGTTACAGGGTCGGTCTGTAATGCTGCAGGTTTGTGTTACGGGGTCAGTCTGTAATGCTGCAGGTTTGTGTTACGGGGTCAGTCTGTGAGGCTGTAGGTTTGTGTTACAGGGTCGGTCTGTAATGCTGCAGGTTTGTGTTACGGGGTCAGTCTGTGAGGCTGTAGGTTTGTGTTACAGGGTCGGTCTGTAATGCTGTAGGTTTGTGTTACAGGGTCGGTCTGCAATGCTGCAGGTTTGTGTTACGGGGTCAGTCTGTAATGCTGCAGGTTTGTGTTACAGGGTCAGTCTGTGAGGCTGTAGGTTTGTGCTACAGGGTCAGTCTGTGAGGCTGTAGGTTTGTGTTACAGGGTCGGTCTGTAATGTTGTAGGTTTGTGTTACGGGGTCAGTCTGTGAGGCTGTAGGTTTGTGTTACAGGGTCGGTCTGTAATGCTGTAGGTTTGTGTTACGGGGTCAGTCTGTAATGCTGCAGGTTTGTGTTACGGGGTCAGTCTGTGAGGCTGTAGGTTTGTGTTACAGGGTCAGTCTGTGAGGCTGTAGGTTTGTGTTACAGGGTCGGTCTGTAATGCTGTTGGTTTGTGTTACGGGGTCAGTCTGTGAGGCTGTAGGTTTGTGTTACGGGGTCAGTCTGTGAGGCTGTAGGTTTGTGTTACAGGGTCGGTCTGTAATGCTGCAGGTTTGTGTTACAGGGTCGGTCTGTGAGGCTGTAGGTTTGTGTTACAGGGTCAGTCTGTGAGGCTGTAGGTTTGCGTTGCGGGGTCAGTCTGTGAGGCTATAGGTTTGTGTTACAGGGTCGGTCTGTGAGGCTGTAGGTTTGTGTTACAGGGTTGGTCTGTAATGCTGCAGGTTTGTGATACGGTGTCGGTCTGTAATGCTGCAGGTTTGTGTTATGGGGTCTGTCTGTAATGCTGCAGGTTTGTGTTACAGGGTCGGTCTGTGAGGCTGTAGGTTTGTGTTACAGGGTCGGTCTGTGAGGCTGTCGGTTTGTGTTACAGGGTCGGTCTGTGAGGCTGTAAGTTTGTGTTACAGGGTCAGTCTGTGAGGCTGCAGGTTTGTGTTACAGGGTCAGTCTGTGAGGCTGTAGGTTTGTGTTGCAGGGTCGGTCTGTAATGCTACAGGTTTGTGTTACAGGGTCGGTCTGTAATGCTGCAGGTTTGTGTTACAGGGTCCGTCTGTAATGCTGCAGGTTTGTGTTATGGGGTCAGTCTGTGAGGCTGCAGGTTTGTGTTACAGGGTCGGTCTGTAATGCTGCAGGGTTGTGTTACGGGGTCGGTCTGTGAGGCTGTAGGTTTGTGTTACAGGGTCGGTCTGTAATGCTGCAGGTTTGTGTTACAGGGTCGGTCTGTAATGCTGCAGGTTAGTGTTACGGGGTCGGTCTGTGAGGCTGTAGGTTTGTGTTACAGGGTCGGTCTGTAATGCTGCAGGTTTGTGTTACGGGGTCAGTCTGTGAGGCTGCAGGTTTGTGTTACAGGGTCGATCTGTAATGCTGTAGGTTTGTGTTACAGTGTCGGTCTGTAATGCTGCAGGTTTGTGTTACGGGGTCAGTCTGTGAGGCTGTAGGTTTGTGTTACAGGGTCGGTCTGTAATGCTGCAGGTTTGTGTTACAGGGTCGGTCTGTAATGCTGCAGGTTTTCTGTTACGGGGTCGGTCTGTGAGGCTGTAGGTTTGTGTTACAGGGTCGGTCTGTAATGCTGCAGGTTTGTGTTACGGGGTCAGTCTGTGAGGCTGTAGGTTTGTGTTACAGGGTCGTTCTGTAATGCTGCAGGTTTGTGTTACGGGGTCAGTCTGTGAGGCTGTCGGTTTGTGTTACAGGGTCGGTCTGTAATGCTGTAGGTTTGTGTTACAGGGTCGGTCTGTGAGGCTGTAGGTTTGTGTTACGGGGTCGGTGTGTAATGCTGCAGGTTTGTGTTACGGGGTCAGTCTGTGAGGCTGTAGGTTTGTGTTACAGGGTCGGTCTGTAATGCTGTAGGTTTGTGTTACAGGGTCGGTCTGTAATGCTGCAGGTTTGTGTTACGGGGTCAGTCTGTAATGCTGCAGGTTTGTGTTACGGGGTCAGTCTGTGAGGCTGCAGGTTTGTGTTACAGGGTCGATCTGTAATGCTGTAGGTTTGTGTTACAGGGTCGGTCTGTAATGCTGCAGGTTTGTGTTACGGGGTCAGTCTGTGAGGCTGTAGGTTTGTGTTACAGGGTCGGTCTGTAATGCTGCAGGTTTGTGTTACAGGGTCGGTCTGTAATGCTGCAGGTTTTCTGTTACGGGGTCGGTCTGTGAGGCTGTAGGTTTGTGTTACAGGGTCGGTCTGTAATGCTGCAGGTTTGTGTTACGGGGTCAGTCTGTGAGGCTGTAGGTTTGTGTTACAGGGTCGTTCTGTAATGCTGCAGGTTTGTGTTACGGGGTCAGTCTGTGAGGCTGTCGGTTTGTGTTACAGGGTCGGCCTGTAATGCTGTAGGTTTGTGTTACAGGGTCGGTCTGTGAGGCTGTAGGTTTGTGTTACGGGGTCGGTGTGTAATGCTGCAGGTTTCTGTTACGGGGTCAGTCTGTGAGGCTGTAGGTTTGTGTTACAGGGTCGGTCTGTAATGTTGTAGGTTTGTGTTACGGGGTCGGTCTGTGAGGCTGTAGGTTTGTGTTACAGGGTCGGTCTGTAATGCTGTAGGTTTGTGTTACAGGGTCGGTCTGTAATGCTGCTGGTTTGTGTTACGGGGTCAGGCTGTGAGGCTGTAGGTTTGTGTTACGGGGTCAGTCTGTGAGGCTGTAGGTTTGTGTTACAGGGTCGATCTGTAATGCTGCAGGTTTGTGTTACAGGGTCGGTCTGTGAGGCTGTAGCTTTGTGTTACAGGGTCGGTCTGTGAGGCTGTAGGTTTGTGTTACAGGGTCGATCTGTAATGCTGCAGGTTTGTGTTACGGGGTCGGTCTGTGAGGCTGCAGGTTTGTGTTACAGGGTCGGTCTGTGAGGCTGTAGGTTTGTGTTACAGGGTCGGTCTGTGAGGCTGTAGGTTTGTGTTACAGGGTCGGTCTGTGAGGCTGTAGGTTTGTGTTACGGGGTCGGTCTGTGAGGCTGTAGGTTTGTGTTACAGGGTCGGTCTGTGAGGCTGTAGGTTTGTGTTACCGGGTCGGTCTGTGAGGCTGTAGGTTTGTGATACGGGGTCAGTCTGTGAGGCTGTAGGTTTGTGATACGGGGTCAGTCTGTGAGGCTGTAGGTTTGTGTTACAGGGTCGGTCTGTAATGCTGTAGGTTTGTGTTACGTGGTCAGTCTGTAGGTTTGTGTTACAGGGTCGGTCTGTAATGCTGTAGGTTTGTGTTACAGGGTCGGTCTGTAATGCTGCAGGTTTGTGTTACGGGGTCGGTCTGTGAGGCTGTAGGTTTGTGTTACAGGGTCGGTCTGTGAGGCTGCAGGTTTGTGTTACAGGGTCAGTCTGTGAGGCTGTAGGTTTGTGTTACAGGGTCGGTCTGTAATGCTACAGGTTTGTGTTACAGGGTCGGTCTGTAATGCTGCAGGTTTGTGTTACAGGGTCGGTCTGTAATGCTGCAGGTTTGTGTTACAGGGTCGGTCTGTGAGGCTGTAGGTTTGTGTTACAGGGTCGGTCTGTGAGGCTGTAGGTTTGTGTTACGGGGTCAGTCTGTGAGGCTGTAGGTTTGTGCTACAGGGTCGGTCTGTAATGCTGCAGGTTTGTGTTACAGGGTCGGTCTGTAATGCTGCAGGTTTGTGTTACGGGGTCAGTCTGTGAGGCTGCAGGTTTGTGTTACAGGGTCGGTCTGTAATGCTGCAGGTTTGTGTTACGGGGTCGGTCTTTGAGGCTGTAGGTTTGTGTTACAGGGTCGGTCCGTCATGCTGCAGGTTTGTGTTACAGGGTCGGTCTGTAATGCTGCAGGTTTGTGTTACGGGGTCAGTCTGTGAGGCTGTAGGTTTGTGTTACAGGGTCGGTCTGTAATGCTGCAGGTTTGTGTTACGGGGTCAGTCTGTGAGGCTGTAGGTTTGTGTTACAGGGTCGGTCTGTAATGCTGTAGGTTGGTGTTACAGGGTCGGTCTGTAATGCTGCAGGTTTGTGTTACAGGGTCGGTCTGTGAGGCTGTAGGTTTGTGTTACAGGGTCGGTTTGTAATGCTGCAGGTTTGTGTTACGGGGTCAGTCTGTGAGGCTGTAGGTTTCTGTTACAGGGTCGGTCTGTAATGCTGCAGGTTTGTGTTACGGGGTCGGTCTGTGAGGCTGTAGGTTTGTGTTACAGGGTCGGTCTGTAATGCTGTAGGTTTGTGTTACAGGGTCGGTCTGTAATGCTGCAGGTTTGTGTTACGGGGTCAGTCTGTAATGCTGCAGGTTTGTGTTACGGGGTCAGTCTGTGAGGCTGTAGGTTTGTGTTACAGGGTCGGTCTGTAATGCTGCAGGTTTGTGTTACGGGGTCAGTCTGTGAGGCTGTAGGTTTGTGTTACAGGGTCGGTCTGTAATGCTGTAGGTTTGTGTTAAAGGGTCGGTCTGTAATGCTGCAGGTTTGTGTTACGGGGTCAGTCTGTAATGCTGCAGGTTTGTGTTACAGGATCAGTCTGTGAGGCTGTAGGTTTGTGCTACAGGGTCAGTCTGTGAGGCTGTAGGTTTGTGTTACAGGGTCGGTCTGTAATGTTGTAGGTTTGTGTTACGGGGTCAGTCTGTGAGGCTGCAGGTTTGTGTTACAGGGTCGGTCTGTAATGCTGTAGGTTTGTGTTATGGGGTCAGTCTGTAATGCTGCAGGTTTGTGTTACGGGGTCAGTCTGTGAGGCTGTAGGTTTGTGTTACAGGGTCGGTCTGTAATGTTGTAGGTTTGTGTTACGGGGTCAGTCTGTGAGGCTGTCGGTTTGTGTTATAGGGTCGGTCTGTAATGCTGCAGGTTTGTGTTACGGGGTCAGTCTGTGAGGCTGTAGGTTTGTGTTACGGGGTCAGTCTGTGAGGCTGTAGGTTTGTGTTACAGGGTCGGTCTGTAATGCTGCAGGTTTGTGTTACAGGGTCGGTCTGTGAGGCTGTAGGTTTGTGTTACAGGGTCAGTCTGTGAGGCTGTAGGTTTGCGTTGCGGGGTCAGTCTGTGAGGCTATAGGTTTGTGTTACAGGGTCGGTCTGTGAGGCTGTAGCTTTGTGTTACAGGGTTGGTCTGTAATGCTGCAGGTTTGTGATACGGTGTCGGTCTGTAATGCTGCAGGTTTGTGTTATGGGGTCGGTCTGTAATGCTGCAGGTTTGTGTTACAGGGTCGGTCTGTGAGGCTGTAGGTTTGTGTTACAGGGTCGGTCTGTGAGGCTGTAGGTTTGTGTTACAGGGTCGGTCTGTGAGGCTGTAAGTTTGTGTTACAGGGTCAGTCTGTGAGGCTGCAGGTTTGTGTTACAGGGTCAGTCTGTGAGGCTGTAGGTTTGTGTTACAGGGTCGGTCTGTAATGCTACAGGTTTGTGTTACAGGGTCGGTCTGTAATGCTGCAGGTTTGTGTTACGGGGTCGGTCTGTGAGGCTGTAGGTTTGTGTTACAGGGTCGGTCTGTAATGCTGCAGGTATGTGTTACAGGGTCGGTCTGTAATGCTGCAGGTTTGTGTTACGGGGTCGGTCTGTGAGGCTGTAGGTTTGTGTTACAGGGTCGGTCTGTAATGCTGCAGGTTTGTGTTACGGGGTCAGTCTGTGAGGCTGTAGGTTTGTGTTACAGGGTCGGTCTGTAATGCTGCAGGTTTGTGTTACGGGGTCGGTCTGTGAGGCTGTGGGTTTGTGTTACAGGGTCGGTCTGTAATGCTGCAGGTTTGTGTTACGGGGTCAGTCTGTGAGGCTGTAGGTTTGTGTTACAGGGCCGGTCTGTAATGCTGCAGGTTTGTGTTACGGGGTCGGTCTGTGAGGCTGTAGGTTTGTGTTACAGGGTCGGTCTGTAATGCTGCAGGTTTGTGTTACAGGGTCAGTCTGTAATGCTGCAGGTTTGTGTTACGGGGTCAGTCTGTGAGGCTGTAGGTTTGTGTTACAGGGTCCGTCTGTAATGCTGCAGGTTTGTGTTACGGGGTCAGTGTGAGGCTGTAGGTTTGTTTTACAGGGTCGGTCTGTAATGCTGTAGGTTTGTGTTACAGGGTCGGTCTGTAATGCTGCAGGTTTGTGTTACGGGGTCAGTCTGTAATGCTGCAGGTTTGTGTTACGGGGTCAGTCTGTGAGGCTGTAGGTTTGTGTTACAGGGTCGGTCTGTAATGCTGCAGGTTTGTGTTACGGGGTCGGTCTGTGAGGCTGTAGGTTTGTGTTACAGGGTCGGTCTGTAATGCTGCAGGTTTGTGTTACAGGGTCGGTCTGTAATGCTGCAGGTTTGTGTTACGGGGTCGGTCTGTAATGCTGCAGGTTTGTGTTACAGGGTCGGTCTGTGAGGCTGTAGGTTTGTGTTACAGGGTCAGTTTGTAATGCTGCAGGTTTGTGTTACGGGGTCAGTCTGTGAGGCTGTAGGTTTGTGTTACAGGGTCGGTCTGTAATGCTGCAGGTTTGTGTTACGGGGTCGGTCTGTGAGGCTGTAGGTTTGTGTTACAGGGTCGGTCTGTAATGCTGTAGGTTTGTGTTACAGGGTCGGTCTGTAATGCTGCAGGTTTGTGTTACGGGGTCAGTCTGTAATGCTGCAGGTTTGTGTTACGGGGACAGTCTGTGAGGCTGTAGGTTTGTGTTACAGGGTCGGTCTGTAATGATGCAGGTTTGTGTTACGGGGTCAGTCTGTGAGGCTGTAGGTTTGTGTTACAGGGTCGGTCTGTAATGCTGTAGGTTTGTGTTACAGGGTCGGTCTGTAATGCTGCAGGTTTGTGTTACGGGGTCAGTCTGTAATGCTGCAGGTTTGTGTTACAGGGTCAGTCTGTGAGGCTGTAGGTTTGTGTTACAGGGTCAGTCTGTGAGGCTGTAGGTTTGTGTTACAGGGTCGGTCTGTAATGTTGTAGGTTTGTGTTACGGGGTCAGTCTGTGAGGCTGTAGGTTTGTGTTACAGGGTCGGTCTGTAATGCTGTAGGTTTGTGTTACGGGGTCAGTCTGTAATGCTGCAGGTTTGTGTTACGGGGTCAGTCTGTGAGGCTGTAGGTTTGTGTTACAGGGTCAGTCTGTGAGGCTGTAGGTTTGTGTTACAGGGTCGGTCTGTAATGTTGTAGGTTTGTGTTACGGGGTCAGTCTGTGAGGCTGTAGGTTTGTGTTACAGGGTCGGTCTGTAATGCTGTAGGTTTGTGTTACAGGGTCGGTCTGTAATGTTGTAGGTTTGTGTTACGGGGTCAGTCTGTGAGGCTGTAGCTTTGTGTTACGGGGTCGGTCTGTAATGCTGCAGGTTTGTGTTACAGGGTCGGTCTGAGGCTGTAGGTTTGTGTTACAGGGTCAGTCTGTGAGGCTGTAGGTTTGCGTTGCGGGGTCAGTCTGTGAGGCTATAGGTTTGTGTTACAGGGTCGGTCTGTGAGGCTGTAGGTTTGTGTTACAGGGTTGGTCTGTAATGCTGCAGGTTTGTGATACGGTGTCGGTCTGTAATGCTGCAGGTTTGTGTTATGGGGTCGGTCTGTAATGCTGCAGGTTTGTGTTACAGGGTCGGTCTGTGAGGCTGTAGGTTTGTGTTACAGGGTCGGTCTGTGAGGCTGTAGGTTTGTGTTACAGGGTCGGTCTGTGAGGCTGTAAGTTTGTGTTACAGGGTCAGTCTGTGAGGCTGCAGGTTTGTGTTGCAGGGTCGGTCTGTAATGCTGCAGGTTTGTGGTACGGGGTCGGTCTGTGAGGCTGTAGGTTTGTGTTACAGGGTCGGTCTGTGAGGTTGTACGTTTGTGTTACGGGGTCAGTCTGTGAGGCTGTAGGTTTGTGTTACAGGGTCGGTCTGTAATGCTGCAGGTTTGTGTTACAGGGTCGGTCTGTAATGCTGCAGGTTTGTGTTATGGGGTCAGTCTGTGAGGCTGCAGGTTTGTGTTACAGGGTCGGTCTGTAATGCTGCAGGGTTGTGTTACGGGGTCGGTCTGTGAGGCTGTAGGTTTGTGTTACAGGGTCGGTCTGTAATGCTGCAGGTTTGTGTTACAGGGTCGGTCTGTAATGCTGCAGGTTTGTGTTACGGGGTCGGTCTGTGAGGCTGTAGGTTTGTGTTACAGGGTCGGTCTGTAATGCTGCAGGTTTCTGTTACGGGGTCAGTCTGTGAGGCTGCAGGTTTGTGTTACAGGGTCGATCTGTAATGCTGTAGGTTTGTGTTACAGGGTCGGTCTGTAATGCTGCAGGTTTGTGTTACGGGGTCAGTCTGTGAGGCTGTAGGTTTGTGTTACAGGGTCGGTCTGTAATGCTGCAGGTTTGTGTTACAGGGTCGGTCTGTAATGCTGCAGGTTTTCTGTTACGGGGTCGGTCTGTGAGGCTGTAGGTTTGTGTTACAGGGTCGGTCTGTAATGCTGCAGGTTTGTGTTACGGGGTCAGTCTGTGAGGCTGTAGGTTTGTGTTACAGGGTCGTTCTGTAATGCTGCAGGTTTGTGTTACGGGGTCAGTCTGTGAGGCTGTCGGTTTGTGTTACAGGTTCGGTCTGTAATGCTGTAGGTTTGTGTTACAGGGTCGGTCTGTGAGGCTGTAGGTTTGTGTTACGGGGTCGGTGTGTAATGCTGCAGGTTTGTGTTACGGGGTCAGTCTGTGAGGCTGTAGGTTTGTGTTACAGGGTCGGTCTGTAATGCTGTAGGTTTGTGTTACAGGGTCGGTCTGTAATGCTGCAGGTTTGTGTTACGGGGTCAGTCTGTAATGCTGCAGGTTTGTGTTACGGGGTCAGTCTGTAATGCTGCAGGTTTGTGTTACGGGGTCAGTCTGTGAGGCTGTAGGTTTGTGTTACAGGGTCAGTCTGTGAGGCTGTAGGTTTGTGTTACAGGGTCGGTCTGTAATGTTGTAGGTTTGTGTTACGGGGTCGGTCTGTGAGGCTGTAGGTTTGTGTTACAGGGTCGGTCTGTAATGCTGTAGGTTTGTGTTACAGGGTCGGTCTGTAATGCTGCAGGTTTGTGTTACGGGGTCAGGCTGTGAGGCTGTAGGTTTGTGTTACGGGGTCAGTCTGTGAGGCTGTAGGTTTGTGTTACAGGGTCGATCTGTAATGCTGCAGGTTTGTGTTACAGGGTCGGTCTGTGAGGCTGTAGCTTTGTGTTACAGGGTCGGTCTGTGAGGCTGTAGGTTTGTGTTACAGGGTCGGTCTGTGAGGCTGTAGGTTTGTGTTACAGGGTCGGTCTGTGAGGCTGCAGGTTTGTGTTACAGGGTCAGTCTGTGAGGCTGTAGGTTTGTGTTACAGGGTCGGTCTGTAATGCTGCAGGTTTGTGTTACGGGGTCGGTCTGTGAGGCTGTAGGTTTGTGTTACAGGGTCGGTCTGTAATGCTGCAGGTTTGTGTTACAGGGTCGGTCTGTAATGCTGCAGGTTTGTGTTACGGGGTCGGTCTGTAATGCTGCAGGTTTGTGTTACAGGGTCGGTCTGTGAGGCTGTAGGTTTGTGTTACAGGGTCAGTTTGTAATGCTGCAGGTTTGTGTTACGGGGTCAGTCTGTGAGGCTGTAGGTTTGTGTTACAGGGTCGGTCTGTAATGCTGCAGGTTTGTGTTACGGGGTCGGTCTGTGAGGCTGTAGGTTTGTGTTACAGGGTCGGTCTGTAATGCTGTAGGTTTGTGTTACAGGGTCGGTCTGTAATGCTGCAGGTTTGTGTTACGGGGTCAGTCTGTAATGCTGCAGGTTTGTGTTACGGGGACAGTCTGTGAGGCTGTAGGTTTGTGTTACAGGGTCGGTCTGTAATGATGCAGGTTTGTGTTACGGGGTCAGTCTGTGAGGCTGTAGGTTTGTGTTACAGGGTCGGTCTGTAATGCTGTAGGTTTGTGTTACAGGGTCGGTCTGTAATGCTGCAGGTTTGTGTTACGGGGTCAGTCTGTAATGCTGCAGGTTTGTGTTACAGGGTCAGTCTGTGAGGCTGTAGGTTTGTGTTACAGGGTCAGTCTGTGAGGCTGTAGGTTTGTGTTACAGGGTCGGTCTGTAATGTTGTAGGTTTGTGTTACGGGGTCAGTCTGTGAGGCTGTAGGTTTGTGTTACAGGGTCGGTCTGTAATGCTGTAGGTTTGTGTTACGGGGTCAGTCTGTAATGCTGCAGGTTTGTGTTACGGGGTCAGTCTGTGAGGCTGTAGGTTTGTGTTACAGGGTCAGTCTGTGAGGCTGTAGGTTTGTGTTACAGGGTCGGTCTGTAATGTTGTAGGTTTGTGTTACGGGGTCAGTCTGTGAGGCTGTAGGTTTGTGTTACAGGGTCGGTCTGTAATGCTGTAGGTTTGTGTTACAGGGTCGGTCTGTAATGTTGTAGGTTTGTGTTACGGGGTCAGTCTGTGAGGCTGTAGCTTTGTGTTACGGGGTCGGTCTGTAATGCTGCAGGTTTGTGTTACAGGGTCGGTCTGAGGCTGTAGGTTTGTGTTACAGGGTCAGTCTGTGAGGCTGTAGGTTTGCGTTGCGGGGTCAGTCTGTGAGGCTATAGGTTTGTGTTACAGGGTCGGTCTGTGAGGCTGTAGGTTTGTGTTACAGGGTTGGTCTGTAATGCTGCAGGTTTGTGATACGGTGTCGGTCTGTAATGCTGCAGGTTTGTGTTATGGGGTCGGTCTGTAATGCTGCAGGTTTGTGTTACAGGGTCGGTCTGTGAGGCTGTAGGTTTGTGTTACAGGGTCGGTCTGTGAGGCTGTAGGTTTGTGTTACAGGGTCGGTCTGTGAGGCTGTAAGTTTGTGTTACAGGGTCAGTCTGTGAGGCTGCAGGTTTGTGTTGCAGGGTCGGTCTGTAATGCTGCAGGTTTGTGGTACGGGGTCGGTCTGTGAGGCTGTAGGTTTGTGTTACAGGGTCGGTCTGTGAGGTTGTACGTTTGTGTTACGGGGTCAGTCTGTGAGGCTGTAGGTTTGTGTTACAGGGTCGGTCTGTAATGCTGCAGGTTTGTGTTACAGGGTCGGTCTGTAATGCTGCAGGTTTGTGTTATGGGGTCAGTCTGTGAGGCTGCAGGTTTGTGTTACAGGGTCGGTCTGTAATGCTGCAGGGTTGTGTTACGGGGTCGGTCTGTGAGGCTGTAGGTTTGTGTTACAGGGTCGGTCTGTAATGCTGCAGGTTTGTGTTACAGGGTCGGTCTGTAATGCTGCAGGTTTGTGTTACGGGGTCGGTCTGTGAGGCTGTAGGTTTGTGTTACAGGGTCGGTCTGTAATGCTGCAGGTTTCTGTTACGGGGTCAGTCTGTGAGGCTGCAGGTTTGTGTTACAGGGTCGATCTGTAATGCTGTAGGTTTGTGTTACAGGGTCGGTCTGTAATGCTGCAGGTTTGTGTTACGGGGTCAGTCTGTGAGGCTGTAGGTTTGTGTTACAGGGTCGGTCTGTAATGCTGCAGGTTTGTGTTACAGGGTCGGTCTGTAATGCTGCAGGTTTTCTGTTACGGGGTCGGTCTGTGAGGCTGTAGGTTTGTGTTACAGGGTCGGTCTGTAATGCTGCAGGTTTGTGTTACGGGGTCAGTCTGTGAGGCTGTAGGTTTGTGTTACAGGGTCGTTCTGTAATGCTGCAGGTTTGTGTTACGGGGTCAGTCTGTGAGGCTGTCGGTTTGTGTTACAGGTTCGGTCTGTAATGCTGTAGGTTTGTGTTACAGGGTCGGTCTGTGAGGCTGTAGGTTTGTGTTACGGGGTCGGTGTGTAATGCTGCAGGTTTGTGTTACGGGGTCAGTCTGTGAGGCTGTAGGTTTGTGTTACAGGGTCGGTCTGTAATGCTGTAGGTTTGTGTTACAGGGTCGGTCTGTAATGCTGCAGGTTTGTGTTACGGGGTCAGTCTGTAATGCTGCAGGTTTGTGTTACGGGGTCAGTCTGTAATGCTGCAGGTTTGTGTTACGGGGTCAGTCTGTGAGGCTGTAGGTTTGTGTTACAGGGTCAGTCTGTGAGGCTGTAGGTTTGTGTTACAGGGTCGGTCTGTAATGTTGTAGGTTTGTGTTACGGGGTCGGTCTGTGAGGCTGTAGGTTTGTGTTACAGGGTCGGTCTGTAATGCTGTAGGTTTGTGTTACAGGGTCGGTCTGTAATGCTGCAGGTTTGTGTTACGGGGTCAGGCTGTGAGGCTGTAGGTTTGTGTTACGGGGTCAGTCTGTGAGGCTGTAGGTTTGTGTTACAGGGTCGATCTGTAATGCTGCAGGTTTGTGTTACAGGGTCGGTCTGTGAGGCTGTAGCTTTGTGTTACAGGGTCGGTCTGTGAGGCTGTAGGTTTGTGTTACAGGGTCGGTCTGTGAGGCTGTAGGTTTGTGTTACAGGGTCGGTCTGTGAGGCTGCAGGTTTGTGTTACAGGGTCAGTCTGTGAGGCTGTAGGTTTGTGTTACAGGGTCGGTCTGTAATGCTGCAGGTTTGTGTTACGGGGTCGGTCTGTGAGGCTGTAGGTTTGTGTTACAGGGTCGGTCTGTAATGCTGCAGGTTTGTGTTACAGGGTCGGTCTGTAATGCTGCAGGTTTGTGTTACGGGGTCGGTCTGTAATGCTGCAGGTTTGTGTTACAGGGTCGGTCTGTGAGGCTGTAGGTTTGTGTTACAGGGTCAGTTTGTAATGCTGCAGGTTTGTGTTACGGGGTCAGTCTGTGAGGCTGTAGGTTTGTGTTACAGGGTCGGTCTGTAATGCTGCAGGTTTGTGTTACGGGGTCGGTCTGTGAGGCTGTAGGTTTGTGTTACAGGGTCGGTCTGTAATGCTGTAGGTTTGTGTTACAGGGTCGGTCTGTAATGCTGCAGGTTTGTGTTACGGGGTCAGTCTGTAATGCTGCAGGTTTGTGTTACAGGGTCAGTCTGTGAGGCTGTAGGTTTGTGTTACAGGGTCAGTCTGTGAGGCTGTAGGTTTGTGTTACAGGGTCGGTCTGTAATGTTGTAGGTTTGTGTTACGGGGTCAGTCTGTGAGGCTGTAGGTTTGTGTTACAGGGTCGGTCTGTAATGCTGTAGGTTTGTGTTACGGGGTCAGTCTGTAATGCTGCAGGTTTGTGTTACGGGGTCAGTCTGTGAGGCTGTAGGTTTGTGTTACAGGGTCAGTCTGTGAGGCTGTAGGTTTGTGTTACAGGGTCGGTCTGTAATGTTGTAGGTTTGTGTTACGGGGTCAGTCTGTGAGGCTGTAGGTTTGTGTTACAGGGTCGGTCTGTAATGCTGTAGGTTTGTGTTACAGGGTCGGTCTGTAATGTTGTAGGTTTGTGTTACGGGGTCAGTCTGTGAGGCTGTAGCTTTGTGTTACGGGGTCGGTCTGTAATGCTGCAGGTTTGTGTTACAGGGTCGGTCTGAGGCTGTAGGTTTGTGTTACAGGGTCAGTCTGTGAGGCTGTAGGTTTGCGTTGCGGGGTCAGTCTGTGAGGCTATAGGTTTGTGTTACAGGGTCGGTCTGTGAGGCTGTAGGTTTGTGTTACAGGGTTGGTCTGTAATGCTGCAGGTTTGTGATACGGTGTCGGTCTGTAATGCTGCAGGTTTGTGTTATGGGGTCGGTCTGTAATGCTGCAGGTTTGTGTTACAGGGTCGGTCTGTGAGGCTGTAGGTTTGTGTTACAGGGTCGGTCTGTGAGGCTGTAGGTTTGTGTTACAGGGTCGGTCTGTGAGGCTGTAAGTTTGTGTTACAGGGTCAGTCTGTGAGGCTGCAGGTTTGTGTTGCAGGGTCGGTCTGTAATGCTGCAGGTTTGTGGTACGGGGTCGGTCTGTGAGGCTGTAGGTTTGTGTTACAGGGTCGGTCTGTGAGGTTGTACGTTTGTGTTACGGGGTCAGTCTGTGAGGCTGTAGGTTTGTGTTACAGGGTCGGTCTGTAATGCTGCAGGTTTGTGTTACAGGGTCGGTCTGTAATGCTGCAGGTTTGTGTTATGGGGTCAGTCTGTGAGGCTGCAGGTTTGTGTTACAGGGTCGGTCTGTAATGCTGCAGGGTTGTGTTACGGGGTCGGTCTGTGAGGCTGTAGGTTTGTGTTACAGGGTCGGTCTGTAATGCTGCAGGTTTGTGTTACAGGGTCGGTCTGTAATGCTGCAGGTTTGTGTTACGGGGTCGGTCTGTGAGGCTGTAGGTTTGTGTTACAGGGTCGGTCTGTAATGCTGCAGGTTTCTGTTACGGGGTCAGTCTGTGAGGCTGCAGGTTTGTGTTACAGGGTCGATCTGTAATGCTGTAGGTTTGTGTTACAGGGTCGGTCTGTAATGCTGCAGGTTTGTGTTACGGGGTCAGTCTGTGAGGCTGTAGGTTTGTGTTACAGGGTCGGTCTGTAATGCTGCAGGTTTGTGTTACAGGGTCGGTCTGTAATGCTGCAGGTTTTCTGTTACGGGGTCGGTCTGTGAGGCTGTAGGTTTGTGTTACAGGGTCGGTCTGTAATGCTGCAGGTTTGTGTTACGGGGTCAGTCTGTGAGGCTGTAGGTTTGTGTTACAGGGTCGTTCTGTAATGCTGCAGGTTTGTGTTACGGGGTCAGTCTGTGAGGCTGTCGGTTTGTGTTACAGGTTCGGTCTGTAATGCTGTAGGTTTGTGTTACAGGGTCGGTCTGTGAGGCTGTAGGTTTGTGTTACGGGGTCGGTGTGTAATGCTGCAGGTTTGTGTTACGGGGTCAGTCTGTGAGGCTGTAGGTTTGTGTTACAGGGTCGGTCTGTAATGCTGTAGGTTTGTGTTACAGGGTCGGTCTGTAATGCTGCAGGTTTGTGTTACGGGGTCAGTCTGTAATGCTGCAGGTTTGTGTTACGGGGTCAGTCTGTAATGCTGCAGGTTTGTGTTACGGGGTCAGTCTGTGAGGCTGTAGGTTTGTGTTACAGGGTCAGTCTGTGAGGCTGTAGGTTTGTGTTACAGGGTCGGTCTGTAATGTTGTAGGTTTGTGTTACGGGGTCGGTCTGTGAGGCTGTAGGTTTGTGTTACAGGGTCGGTCTGTAATGCTGTAGGTTTGTGTTACAGGGTCGGTCTGTAATGCTGCAGGTTTGTGTTACGGGGTCAGGCTGTGAGGCTGTAGGTTTGTGTTACGGGGTCAGTCTGTGAGGCTGTAGGTTTGTGTTACAGGGTCGATCTGTAATGCTGCAGGTTTGTGTTACAGGGTCGGTCTGTGAGGCTGTAGCTTTGTGTTACAGGGTCGGTCTGTGAGGCTGTAGGTTTGTGTTACAGGGTCGATCTGTAATGCTGCAGGTTTGTGTTACGGGGTCGGTCTGTGAGGCTGCAGGTTTGTGTTACAGGGTCGGTCTGTGAGGCTGTAGGTTTGTGTTACAGGGTCGGTCTGTGAGGCTGTAGGTTTGTGTTACAGGGTCGGTCTGTGAGGCTGTAAGTTTGTGTTACGGGGTCGGTCTGTGAGGCTGTAGGTTTGTGTTACAGGGTCGGTCTGTGAGGCTGTAGGTTTGTGTTACAGGGTCGGTCTGTGAGGCTGTAGGTTTGTGTTACGGGGTCAGTCTGTGAGGCTGTAGGTTTGTGTTACGGGGTCAGTCTGTGAGGCTGTAGATTTGTGTTACAGGGTCGGTCTGTAATGCTGTAGGTTTGTGTTACGTGGTCAGTCTGTGAGGCTGTAGGTTTGTGTTACAGGGTCGGTCTGTAATGCTGTAGGTTTGTGTTACAGGGTCGGTCTGTAATGCTGCAGGTTTGTGTTACGGGGTCGGTCTGTGAGGCTGTAGGTTTGTGTTACAGGGTCGGTCTGTGAGGCTGCAGGTTTGTGTTACAGGGTCAGTCTGTGAGGCTGTAGGTTTGTGTTACAGGGTCGGTCTGTAATGCTACAGGTTTGTGTTACAGGGTCAGTCTGTAATGCTGCAGGTTTGTGTTACAGGGTCGGTCTGTAATGCTGCAGGTTTGTGTTACAGGGTCGGTCTGTGAGGCTGTAGGTTTGTGTTACAGGGTCGGTCTGTGAGGCTGTAGGTTTGTGTTACGGGGTCAGTCTGTGAGGCTGTAGGTTTGTGTTACAGGGTCGGTCTGTAATGCTGCAGGTTTGTGTTACAGGGTCGGTCTGTAATGCTGCAGGTTTGTGTTACGGGGTCAGTCTGTGAGGCTGCAGGTTTGTGTTACAGGGTCGGTCTGTAATGCTGCAGGTTTGTGTTACGGGGTCGGTCTGTGAGGCTGTAGGTTTGTGTTACAGGGTCGGTCTGTCATGCTGCAGGTTTGTGTTACAGGGTCGGTCTGTAATGCTGCAGGTTTGTGTTACGGGGTCAGTCTGTGAGGCTGTAGGTTTGTGTTACAGGGTCGGTCTGTAATGCTGCAGGTTTGTGTTACGGGGTCAGTCTGTGAGGCTGTAGGTTTGTGTTACAGGGTCGGTCTGTAATGCTGTAGGTTTGTGTTACAGGGTCGGTCTGTAATGCTGCAGGTTTGTGTTACGGGGTCAGTCTGTAATGCTGCAGGTTTGTGTTACGGGGTCAGTCTGTGAGGCTGTAGGTTTGTGTTACAGGGTCAGTCTGTGAGGCTGTAGGTTTGTGTTACAGGGTCGGTCTGTAATGCTGTAGGTTTGTGTTACAGGGTCAGTCTGTGAGGCTGTAGGTTTGTGTTACAGGGTCGGTCTGTAATGCTGCAGGTTTGTGTTACGGGTCAGTCTGTGAGGCTGTTGGTTTGTGTTACAGGGTCGGTCTGTAATGCTGTAGGTTTGTGTTACGGGGTCAGTCTGTGAGGCTGTAGGTTTGTGTTACAGGGTCGGTCTGTAATGCTTTAGGTTTGTGTTACAGGGTCGGTCTGTAATGCTGCAGGTTTGTGTTACGGGGTCAGTCTGTGAGGCTGTAGGTTTGTGTTACGTGGTCAGTCTGTGAGGCTGTAGGTTTGTGTTACAGGGTCGGTTTGTGTTACAGGGTCGGTCTGTGAGGCTGTAGGTTTGTGTTACGGGGTCGGTCTGTGAGGCTGTAGGTTTGTGTTACGGGGTCGGTCTGTGAGGCTGTAGGTTTGTGTTACGGGGTCGGTCTGTGAGCCTGTAGGTTTGTGTTACAGGGTCGGTCTGTGAGGCTGTAGGTTTGTGTTACAGGGTTGGTCTGTAATGCTGTAGGTTTGTGTTACGGGGTCGGTCTGTAATGCTGCAGGTTTGTGTTACAGGGTCAGTCTGTGAGGCTGTAGGTTTGTGTTACAGGGTCAGTCTGTGAGGCTGTAGGTTTGTGTTACAGGGTCAGTCTGTGAGGCTGTAGGTTTGTGTTACAGGGTCGGTCTGTAATGCTGTAGGTTTGTGTTACGGGGTCGGTCTGTGAGGCTGTAGGTTTGTGTTACAGGGTCGGTCTGTGAGGCTGTAGGTTTGTGTTACAGGGTCGGTCTGTGAGGCTGTAGGTTTGTGTTACGGGGTCAGTCTGTGAGGCTGTAGGTTTGTGTTACGGGGTCAGTCTGTGAGGCTGTAGGTTTGTGTTACAGGGTCGGTCTGTAATGCTGTAGGTTTGTGTTACGTGGTCAGTCTGTGAGGCTGTAGGTTTGTGTTACAGGGTCGGTCTGTAATGCTGTAGGTTTGTGTTACAGGGTCGGTCTGTAATGCTGCAGGTTTGTGTTACGGGGTCGGTCTGTGAGGCTGTAGGTTTGTGTTACAGGGTCGGTCTGTGAGGCTGCAGGTTTGTGTTACAGGGTCAGTCTGTGAGGCTGTAGGTTTGTGTTACAGGGTCGGTCTGTAATGCTACAGGTTTGTGTTACAGGGTCGGTCTGTAATGCTGCAGGTTTGTGTTACAGGGTCGGTCTGTAATGCTGCAGGTTTGTGTTACAGGGTCGGTCTGTGAGGCTGTAGGTTTGTGTTACAGGGTCGGTCTGTGAGGCTGTAGGTTTGTGTTACGGGGTCAGTCTGTGAGGCTGTAGGTTTGTGTTACAGGGTCGGTCTGTAATGCTGCAGGTTTGTGTTACAGGGTCGGTCTGTAATGCTGCAGGTTTGTGTTACGGGGTCAGTCTGTGAGGCTGCAGGTTTGTGTTACAGGGTCGGTCTGTAATGCTGCAGGTTTGTGTTACGGGGTCGGTCTGTGAGGCTGTAGGTTTGTGTTACAGGGTCGGTCTGTCATGCTGCAGGTTTGTGTTACAGGGTCGGTCTGTGATGCTGCAGGTTTGTGTTACGGGGTCAGTCTGTGAGGCTGTAGGTTTGTGTTACAGGGTCGGTCTGTAATGCTGCAGGTTTGTGTTACGGGGTCAGTCTGTGAGGCTGTAGGTTTGTGTTACAGGGTCGGTCTGTAATGCTGTAGGTTTGTGTTACAGGGTCGGTCTGTAATGCTGCAGGTTTGTGTTACGGGGTCAGTCTGTAATGCTGCAGGTTTGTGTTACGGGGTCAGTCTGTAAGGCTGTAGGTTTGTGTTACAGGGTCAGTCTGTGAGGCTGTAGGTTTGTGTTACAGGGTCGGTCTGTAATGCTGTAGGTTTGTGTTACAGGGTCAGTCTGTGAGGCTGTAGGTTTGTGTTACAGGGTCGGTCTGTAATGCTGCAGGTTTGTGTTACGGGTCAGTCTGTGAGGCTGTAGGTTTGTGTTACAGGGTCGGTCTGTAATGCTGTAGGTTTGTGTTACGGGGTCAGTCTGTGAGGCTGTAGGTTTGTGTTACAGGGTCGGTCTGTAATGCTTTAGGTTTGTGTTACAGGGTCGGTCTGTAATGCTGCAGGTTTGTGTTACGGGGTCAGTCTGTGAGGCTGTAGGTTTGTGTTACGTGGTCAGTCTGTGAGGCTGTAGGTTTGTGTTACAGGGTCGGTCTGTGAGGCTGTAGGTTTGTGTTACGGGGTCGGTCTGTGAGGCTGTAGGTTTGTGTTACGGGGTCGGTCTGTGAGGCTGTAGGTTTGTGTTACGGGGTCGGTCTGTGAGCCTGTAGGTTTGTGTTACAGGGTCGGTCTGTGAGGCTGTAGGTTTGTGTTACAGGGTTGGTCTGTAATGCTGTAGGTTTGTGTTACGGGGTCGGTCTGTAATGCTGCAGGTTTGTGTTACAGGGTCAGTCTGTGAGGCTGTAGGTTTGTGTTACAGGGTCAGTCTGTGAGGCTGTAGGTTTGTGTTACAGGGTCGGTCTGTAATGCTGCAGGTTTGTGTTACGGGTCAGTCTGTGAGGCTGTAGGTTTGTGTTAAAGGGTCGGTCTGTAATGCTGTAGGTTTGTGTTACGGGGTCAGTCTCTGAGGCTGTACGTTTGTGTTACAGGGTCGGTCTGTAATGCTTTAGGTTTGTGTTACAGGATCGGTCTGTAATGCTGCAGGTTTGTGTTACGGGGTCAGTCTGTGAGGCTGTAGGTTTGTGTTACGTGGTCAGTCTGTGAGGCTGTAGGTTTGTGTTACAGGGTCGGTCTGTGAGGCTGTAGGTTTGTGTTACAGGGTCGGTCTGTGAGGCTGTAGGTTTGTGTTACAGGGTCGGTCTGTGAGGCTGTAGGTTTGTGTTATGGGGTCGGTCTGTGAGGCTGTAGGTTTGTGTTACAGGGTCGGTCTGTGAGGCTGTAGGTTTGTGTTACGGGTTCGGTCTGTGAGCCTGTAGGTTTGTGTTACAGGGTCGGTCTGTGAGGCTGTAGGTTTGTGTTACAGGGTTGGTCTGTAATGCTGTAGGTTTGTGTTACAGGGTCAGTCTGTGAGGCTGCAGGTTTGTGTTACAGGGTCGGTCTGTGAGGCTGTAGGTTTGTGTTACGGGGTCAGTCTGTGAGGCTGTAGGTTTGTGTTACGGGGTCAGTCTGTGAGGCTGTAGGTTTGTGTTACGGGGTCGGTCTGTGAGGCTGTAGGTTTGTGTTACAGGGTCGGTCTGTGAGGCTGTAGGTTTGTGTTACAGGGTCGGTCTGTGAGGCTGTAGGTTTGTGTTACGGGGTCGGTCTGTGAGCCTGTAGGTTTGTGTTACAGGGTCGGTCTGTGAGGCTGTAGGTTTGTGTTACAGGGTTGGTCTGTGAGGCTGTAGGTTTGTGTTACGGGGTCAGTCTGTGAGGCTGTAGGTTTGTGTTACGGGGTCGGTCTGTAATGCTGCAGGTT
Source organism: Somniosus microcephalus (assembly GCF_052327205.1). NCBI lineage: Eukaryota > Metazoa > Chordata > Chondrichthyes > Squaliformes > Somniosidae > Somniosus > Somniosus microcephalus. Next base: position 44,234,816 of record NC_141001.1, read on the forward strand.
TGTGTTACAGTGTCGGTCTGTGAGGCTGCAGGTTTGTGTTACGGGGTCGGTCAGTAATGCTGCAGGTTTGTGTTACAGGGTCGGTCTGTGAGGCTGTAGGTTTGTGTTACAGGGTCGGTCTGTGCGGCTGTAGGTTTGTGTTACAGGGTCGGTCTGTAATGCTGCAGGTTTGTGTTATGGGTTTCCTCAGGTTCATCTCTATAGTCATCTACTCATTTCACAGATAAAATATCTAATGATAAATGTGAATATGAAGTTTCTTTTCACATTATTTTCTGATTATCACATCCTTTTACATATTTTATTTGTAAAGTATTTCCAGGCAGTACATTTTGTGATAAGATATTAAAGAAACAAAATTCAATCCTCCACCCTACCCCCTAGCCTACGCCCCCTCTGTCCTACCTCTTTATCTTGGCTTAGTTCCTACCCTGTATCATACCCTATGCCAAACCCAAAATCAGACCCTGCATCCTATTCTATAGCAGCCGTTCATCCTACCCTATATCCTACTTTACACTGCATCCTATCATACATCTACCCTAAATCCTGTCCTGCATCCTGCCCTACACTCTACCAGGTACCTCTTCCTCTATTCTACCCAACATCCAACCTTATAACATGGTCTAAAACCTATTGTACTTCCTACCCTTCACCCTACTCTCCATGTTATCTCAACTCCTACTCTTGTCCTAAACCCTACTCTGCATTTTGAAGCCAACTGCATTTTACAAATATGATGTCATTAAGAATACATGGTACTGAGAAAAATGGTTCAAGTATGTCATTAGAACTAGTCCACAAACCTGACAGCAAGACAGCTGGCATTTAAAGTTAATATTTGACATAAATTTTTAATTCTGTTTACCCAATACTGTATATGTTATCAACAGAATACATGATGAGAATCGGAACACAATTTTTATATTTCCAGTGCCAATAATAATTAATTATCAGGTTGCCCACTTGAATTTTATAAGCCGTTCGTCCTGGGCCTCCATTGCACTTCCTCTATTAGTACTGCTAACGAAAAGCACAAACAGTTGTCACTCAGACTCAGACATAATATATGCATCTAAATATTAGGACTCATTCTTAAATCTTGGTAGAGATATTAAGACTCCCTTTATTTTCAGCAGCCCAAACATTTCTAGTGTACTGAAAGAAGCTGTGATCTCTCTGACTTTTACTATATTCAATGAATATGTAGCTCCTTGTAAGCCATATCATGCTTTCTTATCTTGCTAGCCTCCTCTGTCTTCCCCACTGTAATGTGTCACACCCAGCTACAGCCAGTGAAAGACTCACGGTTCAGGGGTGTAGAGGGGGTCTGAGCTGTGCCTCACGTATTGAGTACAATGAAACACTCGAAATGCCAGACCAGCCAGGAAATCACGGGGAGACAGGTAACCGGCCACTGGTCGGATAGTGAACCCAGTCCGTTCTGAAAGATGAGAGCAAAGTGTTACCATGGTACTAGCAATAGAAAAAGATATAACTTGAACAATTAAATGAGTGGCATGAATACAAATTAGCACAGGGTTACTCCATATTGATAGGTCATAAGAAAATAAAGATTGTAGGCACCCAACAAGGCCATTTGGGGCAACAAGTCTGTCCTTTTTGTATAGAATAACCCCATCTAACTCCCTTCTTATCATGTCCCTCCAGAAATGCATTTACTTGTCTCTTGAACCTTTCATAACATACACGACAATGGCCTTTCCAGCCCATTTCATTCCGCAATACATTGATTTAAAAAATACACCCAACTTCCTTTTTCACTCTTAAGTTTCTTGTGTCCCCAACATTTGAACCTTAGCAATGTGAACAATTTGCCTGGAACAAATTTTTCAACTTCATTCATAATTTTAAGAACATAAGAACATCTGGAATGAGAAAAGATAATTTGGCCCATCAAGCTCAATCCATTCAGAGTCAATAGGAACAGGAGTAGGCCATTCAGCTCATCAAGCCTGTTCTGCCATTTTGTTTGTCATGGCAACTCCTTTATCCCTTTTAATCCCAATTCCCTGTCCTTTCTCCATATCTCATAATACCCTTACTTTCCATGAGCAAGTAACTTTCTCGCCCATTAAACAACTCAATTGATTCTACACAATATTCTCACAACCCCTTGTGAGAAGAAATTTTTCCTGCATTTGCTGTTACCCAGTTCAGGTCTTGGACACAAGATTCCCACTATGTTTTTCCCATAAACTAGTGGATACATGGAATTCCCAGAGAAGGTAATTAATTTGGGATTAATTGATACCTTGTTCGAGAATATAATCCAAATGTATGTATGCATCATGTACTCATAGCTAAATCCCTTCATCCCAGCTATTGCCCTGCTGAATTATTGCTAGACTCTCTCCAAGGATAATGTATTCTTCCTAAATTGGGGTACCCAAAACAGAACACAGTACTCCAGAATGGAATCTGTCTAGTGCTCTTTATAACTACAGTATTTTGTTGCTTTGAAATTCTACATGGTGGATTTTCTAATCCTGGCACTCAGGCGCTGGGAGCAGTGCACAGTGGATGATGTGCCCACCCACCATTCGCATATAAAAACTTCTAGAGTCAGCCTAATTACATATGTTGTACGAGCTCCTGGCATGGAGTGCACTCACAGTGGGAGTGCAGAAGTAGTAGGTCATGCTTTACAAACCTACTGGAAATCTTTAAGGAGTTTACTGAACCATTGGTCAGAAATGTTCCACTAACAGGGACAGTGTGATGTACTTCATTGATTTCTTTGTTACAAGGTGTGTTACAGAATGCAGATAAAGTAAGGTGAGCTGTACTATTAATGTTACTTTGTTTGTCCACTTATGGTTTGTAAATTAAACAAGCTCATTGATTTATAGTTGGCCTTGTCTCACTAAAGTGTTCATCAGTCTGCCTTTTGGAAGAATGGAGAAGTGCACATGGCATTACTGCATCTAGTTCATATAATAAGAGGCCCCCAGGCCACACCATGGAAGGGCTAGATATTGAGCTGCAAAGGTAAGATTCTGATTGTAAGTGATGCCCACTTCAAATTGTAACTGTGACTTTTAGCACCAAACCAGGGAGTGAGAGACTCATAAAACCAAAATCAGAGAGAGTGTGATTCACAACACCAAACCAGGACTTAAGACAACAAACCTCATAGCATCAAATTACAGATACTGTGACACAAGGCACCAAACCACAGAGTGTCATTCACAGCACACAAGGGCAGAAAATGTGAAAGACAGAATTCATAGGGCTATATCATGTCCACATACGATTAAGATCCACTGCTAATATTACAAATTATACAATGACACTGCAATTTTCTCATCAAAAAGTAAAAGAGGAGAAATATTTGCCCACGATATCCTGGTTTCTATGACTCACCCTTTAGGAATCTGGAGACATCCTCCAACTGAGGGATGTTGTCCTCCCTGTAGCCACAATACTTTGTCAGCAGAGGCAGATTCTTCAAATATTCTCTGCAGGCGTGGGTCGGATACAGCTTGGTCAACTCTTGGAAAACTGTGCCCCAGGTCTTCACTTCTTCCCCTGTGAATTCTATCCGTGGGATGGGTGCACCACTGCAGAGGCAGGTCACAGTTAATCCCGGATGGTCTTATCCCCCAGGGCTGTCAGGAGCTGGGATGGATCTCAATCCAACCCAGCCCCCAGTAAGCTACTGCTAGCTCTACCAAGCAATAACAATCCCTTCATGATTTTTAGCGGAAATGGCTGTGCTCAAAGTGAGGGATATTTCATCTTGGGGAAAGGAAATGCTTTTCAATTTATGCTTGCTGTGTCAGCATTAACGGTTCCCAGGTCAGGTATAGCAACATTAGATACAAAGTAAAGCTCCCTCTGGTCTTTTCCTAACTTTAAATGCAGCATTTTGTGGCCTCGCTAATTCTGATTGCCAATTTAATGCCAGTTAGTGTCAAATTAGGGACAGTTTTGTGATGTGGGTTCATGCCAACTCAGAATTGGATTGATAATGCCCCAAACTCATTTTGTGAAGGACTTTTACAGCCAATAGATAGAGAGGAGACTTTTAAATTATTAATCTGACTGGATGTGAACCGATGGACTTACCCTTCTGTAGTAACTTCATCACACATAATAATAGGGCATGTCCTTACAACTCAGGTAGTTTTGATTGCAAGGTTAGCCTCAAACATTTAGCCAAGATAGCTATCCAAATAGGACTGGTAAAGTTTAATCAGATTATGAGAATAAGGGACAGATTTTCCTCCATGATCCTACCCCAAATTGGGCAGGATAGCAACAGAAAACACAAGGATGGGGGTGGGGGGTGGAATTGGGTGGCAAGGTGCCCAGGAGTCATGCCCGCGTGCCTGCTTCAGGGATCAGAATACTAAATAATCTGCTGGCCACAGAGGGTTAATTTGGTTCTGAACACCCATCACCAGGCATGTCAACTAGGAGCCACCTCAACCCTAAAAAGACCCTGTGTGTTCCATCATACTATAGAGTATGGAAAATTTCTGAGTATTTTGTTAATGCAGTACTTTTCAAATCTATTCTCTTTTCAAATGTGCTCCCAGGAACAGCCAGTGTCAAATTTGCTGAGACATCTGTCCTTTTTCCAGTCCTGTACAACTACAACTGATGTTATCCCACCCAATCTCCAAATACAAAATCCAATTGGAGTTCTTTGAGGGTGTAACTAGTGGAGTAGACAAAGGGGAACCGGTAGGTGTGGTGTATTTGGATTTTCAGAAGGCATTCGATAAGGTCCCACACAAGAGGTTGGGGAACAAAATTAGGGCACATGGAATTGGGGGTAATATACTAGCATGGATTGAGAATTGGTTAACAGGCAGAAAACAAAGAGTAGGAATAAACGGGTCTTTTTCAGGATGGCAGGCTGTGACTAGTGGGGTACCACAAGGATCGGTGCTTGGGCCCCAGCTATTCACAATCTATATCAATGATTTGGATGAGGGGACTAAATGTAACATTTCCAAATTTGCTGATGACACAAAGCTAGGTGGCAGTGTCAGTTGCGAAGAGGATGTGAAGAGGCTTCAAGGGGATCTTGACAGGCTCAGTGAGTGGGCGAGAACATGGCAGATGGATTATAATGTGGATAAATGTGAAGTTATCCACTTTTGGTAGAAAAAACAGAAAGGCAGAGTATTTCTTAAATGGTGAAAGATTGGGGAATGCAGATGCTCAAAGGGACCTGGGTGTCCTTGTACTAGAGTCACTGAAAGTGAATGTGCAGGTGCAGCAAGCCATTAGGAAGGCAAATGGTATGCTGGCCTTCATTACAAGAGGATTTGAGTACAGGAGTAAAGAAGTCTTACTCCAATTATATAGGGCCTTGGTGAGACCACACCTGGAGTACTGTGTACATTTTTGGTCTCCTTACCTAAGGAAGGATATACTTGCCATAGAGGGAGTGCAACAAAGGTTCACGAGATTGATTCCTGGGATGGCGGGACTGTCGTATGAGAAGAGATTGAGTTAACTAGGCCTGTATTCTCTTGAATTCAGAAGAATGAGAGGGGATCTCATTGAAGCATACAAAATTATTACAGAGCTTGATAGGATGGATGCTGGGAGAATGTTTCCCTTGGCTGGGGAGTCTAGAACCAGGGGCCACAGCCTCAGGATAAAGGGTAGGCCATTCAAGACTGAGATGAGAAGAAATTTCTTCACAGAGGGTGGTGAATCTTTGGAATTCTCTACCCCAGAGGGCTGTGGAGGCTCAGTCATTGGGTATATTCAAAACAGAAGTCGATAGATTTCTGACTAGTAAGGGCATCAAGGGATATGGCGATAGGGCTGGTGAATGGAATTGAGGCAGAAGATCAGCCATGATCTCATTGAATGGCGGAGCAGGCTCGAAGGGCCGAATGGCCTACTCCTGCTCCTATTTCTGATGTTCTTATGTTCAATGGGTGGATTGGGTTAAGTGCATTGACCTTTAATCTCTGCTACTGTTTTGAATCCGGCCTAGACTGATTGGATGAAAGCTCCCTGTGCCTGTTGTCTGTAAGGGTTCTCCATAAACTAGTTTGTATAGTCTCAATCCAATCCATAAGTGGGTATGAGCCAAAATTAGAATTGGAGCTAAATATGGAATTTCATTCAGGAGGCCATAGGATGGCTGATTTGGAAAATGGAAAACTGTCACACTATTGCAGTTGGGGGTGCTCATTTGCAACCTATTGTTGGGATAGAGAGAAGGGACTTTACTCTGTATTGAAATAATGCCGTACCTAACCTGATGGGACAGTGCAGATGGAACTTTACTCTGACTAAATGGTGCTATTCTGGATTTGTGAGTGCTTGATGCTGACACTGGGTGCCTGAAATGGAAAGTGATCCAATCCCCACCCTCAACATCCCTCATTTTGATGAGAAAAAATACATTGTGAGAAAAAAAATTAAAAAGCGCTCCAACTCCCTCCGCCTGTCCTGCAGTAGCTTCTGCAGACGGAGGATGGCAGAGGAACAGTAGCATCACTAGTCACTAAACTGTAAGTGAACATTTTGATACAGTAAAAATAAAATAAAATAATTCCCCTCTAAGGGAATGAGAGACGGAGACAGTGCATTTTGCAGGACTGTTGTCGGCACACATGTCAGCCGTGGCTCAGTGGGAAGCACTCCCACTTCTGAGTCAGAAGGTTGTGGGTTCAAGTCGCACTCCAGAGACTTGAGCACAAAAATCTAGGCTGACACTCCAGTGCTGCACTGTCAGAGGTGCCGTCTTTTGGATGAGACATTAAACCGAGGCCCCATCTACTGTCTCAGGTGGACGTAAAAGATCCCATGGCACTATTTCGAAGAAGAGCAGGGGAGTTATCCCCGGTGTCCGGGCCAATATTTATCCCTCAGTCAACATCACCAAAAAACAGATTTTCTGGTCATTATCACATTGCTGTTTGTGGGAGCTTGCTGTGTGCAAATTGACTGCCACATTTCCTACATTACAACATTGACTACAATTCAAAAGTACTTCATTGGCTGTAAAGCACTTTGGGATGTCATGTAACAGGTGTTATATAAATACAAGTCTTTCTTTCTTCCTTCTTTTACTTACTGCTTGTAGTCCATGGCCAAATCAGCAAAATATATTCTCCTTTTACGGTAGACGTTGTCTTTGAATCCCTGTTGAAAGCAGAATAAACACTTAAGGAAACAGTCAGCCATTCTCTAAGTCATTGTAGCACTTAGTAAGGGTAGTAATCGTGAAAAGAAACTTTAAATAATAATAATTGTACTTAAAGTGTACCAAAATGCACCTCAAAAAGCCTAGTAGGTGAAGGAATTGTCAGGTATAGCACTGAGCCACTCAGACCCAGAAGGTCTCACGTTCAATCCCTGGTCTGTTCTAGCTGATCTGAATCCCTGGTCTGAATTAGCTGATGTTGTTCTGGGCAGTAGTAGGGATGCTACCATTAGCCAAAATGCCCCAGTAATAAAATCAGCCTGGGTTCTCATTCTCGATCTCTATCTAATGACCCCCCCTCCCCCACACACCCCACCTGCCACATGGAGCAGTAGGGGTGCTCTTTTGAGGTTGGGGCTGAAACACTTTATCAGGTCTAGTAGAGGCAGCTTTACTCTTCATTTAAAATGCTGTGATTATGAGGTGCCTGCTGCTGACACTAGGGGGCTGGATTTTAAGGAGGAGGGCAGGTTGGGTGGCGGGGGTGGGGGGCGGTGAGCAAGGGGCCTCCAAGGCAGTCAGGAAACCCGGGAGGCTGGGTTTCACACAGGCCCTGCCGACTTTAACGGCAGGGTCTGATTTGCGTGTGAGGCCTCGGTTTCCCACCCGCAGCCAGCCAGATGGAGAGGCCTGCGGCACTAGGCCGCACAGTGGAGGGAGGGAGGGATCAGGCCAGGCCGTTAAAAGGATGGGGAGGGTTGGCCAGGAATTGAGCCATGCCAGGAAAAGGAGTGGAGTTGGGGGGGCTTGGCCAGGGATTGGGAATCGGGCCGTGCCGTGCCGTTTAAAGGATCAGGGGGTGGGGGGCGGGGGGATGTCAGGCAGGGATCAGGGTGGGGGTGGGGGTGCGGGGGGGAGAGAGGATCGGGACCGGATGATTGGAGTGGGTGAAGAGAGGATCGTGGCCGGCCAACGGAGGATCGTGGCCAGCCTCAGCACCATCGTTGGGGGATGATCGGAAGCCTTGTGAGGAGGTCTCCAATCGCAGGGGGTGGGTTAGACAGGGACCCTGCATCCAGGAGGTAGGTATAAAGGCACTTACCTCTAGCAGTCCCCGCCTTGCTGTAACTGCTGGGTTTTACGAATTGTGTGAAACCCATCCACATGCAGTTAAAAACAAAATGGAGGCTAAAAAAGAGGCTTCCAGCCTCATTATAATATTTAAATTCACATCCCGCTTCCTGGGAGCGGGTTGGTCGCCCGTCCCCGTCCTGCGGCCCCGTCCCGTCTCCGTTAGAGGCAGGTTCAGGTCGGAAATCCCATTTTTAACAATTTAACTACCCCCCTGCCCCCAACCCACCCGATTTTTTTTTTAGGTTAAAACTCCCCCCGGGTGTCCAAAATAGAGCGTTCCATTCCCAACACTGACATTCCTGAGCATAGAAATTCACCCAAATGTTCAAAGTTATTCGGGAGTAGCTCCAGTATGCATTACTGCAGACTGGGAAAGGGTGGGATCGTGCCTACAGTGCATCATTGTACTTAGCCCTAAATATCAGCTGTGTTTCTATGAGAACACACTGGGCAGAGAACAAGCATTGACCCATTGGGAGAGGGTTTATAAACAAGTCCGGCTGCCATGGACGCTTCTTAGTTCTCAACTAATGAGTGGTATAAGCACCATCATGACCATATTTGATGAAAAATCTGCAAACAGAGCTGAAGAAAATAAACAGGAGAAGGGAGAGAGACAGGGGCACACACCCTCAGCAAAATAAGAAACCAATTCCATACCGGGTGATCTGCATCCAGGTCCGAGCCGTACATCAGCACCTTGTTTGCACATTTATCCAGATCAGAAACCTTCTTTGGAAACCAGGGAGTGGTTTCCATATCTGTGCAGAGAGACAAATAACTAAATTACACAGCAGGACCACTCTCCATATCATCACAGGCAAATGGATAAGGAAGAGAGACAGCATCGCCTCACCATTCACACAAATTTCAGAGAAGCAATATTTACACTGAAAAGGTTTAGGAGACATGTAATGATTCTATAGCTTCTTCAGGAAGCAACCACATTCATTTGGAAAAAGTAACAGGTAATATTGTTCTATCGGCAGAGAGGCAGACACATATAGATTTTTTTAAAACAGCCCACATCTCCGCCTCGGCATTGAGACCTAGAATTGAAAATAGATTGGCACATCGGTATACTAGTGTAGTGTATGTACCCGTCTACCTTTAAGAGAACTATTGTATGTAACCGTTCACCTTTAAGAGAACTATTTTAGGTGTGGCACTACTTTGTTTGGCTTCTGTATACGGTAATACCGACGGTGACCACACCAGTATATAAGTGTTGTGCCAGGAGTTATTGGGCAGATTCGCCCTGACCTTCGAATAGTAAAGTCCTGTTTTAAGTTACTCTTGGAGTCTGTGTATTAATTAACTAAACAACCCACAGACTTTACAGTGGCGACGAGTCCGATCGTACCCTGCGGCAACAATAATTCCGAAGCAGTTAACGAGCGTCGAGAAGAGGCAACCGCCCTCGTCATTCTGCTGGGAGAAAACTCGAGTCTGCAGAGCTGGAAAGGAGGAAGAATTCAGAGACAAAGACTTCCATCAGCAACAGGCACTGACTGTCCCTTCCGCCACGGTGAGGAGTGAGCCGATCAGCACGAGAAGCAAGGCGGCCACGGTGACTGTGAGTAAGGGAAAAGTAAAAAGAATAACCGGAGGATAAGGGCGGTGCACTCGACCACGGTCGAGGGGGAAAGGAGCCGGACAGAAGTCGGGCCCAGAGGCGCTGAGACTGGGGCAGCGTGGAGCAAGGAAGCCGCGGTACAGACAGGCTGGGGACGCAACGGCGTCGTGAGACAGCTAGACCGCGACCGGCGAAAAAGGCCGGGCAGTGACCGAAGCCACGAAGCGCTGCGACCGGGAGCGTAGGCGCGGGAAGATATAAAAACTCAGCCGCAGCCGGGGAGGGAAGCACCAGACTGCGAGACGACTGGGAGAGGCGTTTGGGAGCCGAGCGAGCGGGAGAGGCAGAGCCGACCAAGGGAGACTGCGCGAGAGCCAGTCCAGCGGCTGAAACTGTTCTCCGTCAACGGGGTGTACCCAGCGCCGGTAGAGCCGAGCGAGCGGGAGAGGCAGAGCCGACCAAGGGAGACTGCGCGAGAGCCAGTCCAGCGGCTGAAACTGTTCTCCGTCAACGGGGTGTACCCAGCGCCGGTAGAGCCGAGAGAGCGGGAGAGAGACCGAGCCCGAACAAGGGGAACTGAGCGAGAGCCAGCCCAGCGGCTGAACCTGTTCGCCGTCAACGGGGTGTACCCAGCGCCGGTTGCCTTGCCGAGAAAAGGGAAAGCACTGAAGCCGACGCGCAGGCTGTGAATCTGAAAGCCAGCGGCCGTCGCCTGTGGGGGAAAGTGTACCCCTCCCGCTAGGGAAGAAACGCGGGAAGCCGCCATTAGGTGGGGAAGAAGACAGAAGTGGGAAACCGCCATTGAAGTGGGCGGGGAGAGAAGATAAGCGCGGGAAACCGCCATTTTCGCGGGAAAACCGCCATCTTAGAAAAAAAAAAAATAAGTTAAAGAAATAATTCGGGGTGTTATCAGAAAGAGAGGAAGATGCCTAAGCGTGGTAACATCAATGATCTTAATGCCGAGGTGGAAGACTGGGCCACGTACGTGGAACGCATCGAGATCTATTGTGAGTCCAATAAAATAGAAGAAGATGACAAAGCTATAACCTTGCTAAACTCGATGGGCGCGAAGACATACGGGCTCTTGAAGCATCTACTATCACCAGCTAAACCGGCGGATCAGACTTTCGATGATATTGTGGCTGTTCTGAAGGATCACTTGAACCCCACACCGTTGATGTTGGCGGAATGATTCAAATTCTATGCAAGAACGCAACGGAAAGACGAAAGCAACACAGAATACTTGGTCGAACTGCGTAGACTAGCGAAATACTGCCAGTTTGGAGGGAATCTGACAGAGGCATTGCGAGACAAGTTCGTGTGCGGGTTGGCAAAGGAAGGAACGCAAAAGCGACTACTCGAAGAGAACGACCTTACACTTGACAGGGCTGTCCCTATTGCAGCATCGCACGAAGCTGCAGCGAAGGGAACTGCGGAAATGCAGCTAAAGACAGCAGCACTAAGTGTGGATCAAATTACCTCGACAACAACAAAATGCTATCGTTGTGGGAAGACAACACACGACCAGAACCAATGCTGGTTTAAGAACCAGGAATGTAGGAAATGTGGCAAACTGGGTCACATAGCTAAGGTATGCCGGTCAGGGAAGAAGACCAACAACCAAAGGACCAACAACCAAAGGAAGCCATCACAGGAAAAGTACAACAAGGTACACAAGGTGGCTGAGAAGAGTTCAGACGAACAGAATTCAGACTCAGACCCAAACGGCCAGGAGCTGGGTAGTCTGAGAATTCACAATGTGAGTAAGGAAGCTGACCTACAAACTATCTGGGTCATGCTAAAAATAGCTGGAATCCAAGTGAAAATGGAGTTGGACACTGGATCAGCTCTATCAGTCATAAATCGAAGGGATTACCACCGGCTATTCTCACATATACCCTTAAGAGATACCAAGTTCGTATTGCAGACATACACGGGGCATAAAGTATACCCCATGGGAAAGATAAGAGTCAAAGTGAGAGATAGGGGTAAAGAACACCCAAGAATGAACTTATACGTACTACAGGAGGGAGGACCACCACTTCTAGGACGGGAGTGGATCAAGAAAATAGACATGGAATGGCACTATCTAAAAGCCATAACGAGTGAGGACTCGGTGCAGACAATCAGCTCAGATTCTGAAACGGATGACGATAAGACCAACCCAAATATGAAAGACAAGGCTGAAATGGACTTGCCGACGAAGGTTGGAAAAACGAAGGCATGCATTAAAGGCTTATGCTCCAGAGAAGAACAAAGTTTCAGAACAGAACTCCACCGAACAACGACAACCTAGTTTGACAGAAAATTCTGAGCCTGTTCAAGTTACGGACATATCCATGATGGAAGAACACCGAGCTCGGACTCAAACTTATTTCAAATTACGACAACAATTAGAACAATTGAGTTACCGTCTCGTACAAGAGATGAAAACAATGAAAAAGTTCTATGACACCGAATGGGAGAATCTGGAAAGACAACAGAAGCAGCTAGCTCAAGCAGAGAGCGACCATAGAGCCATCGTGACCAATTACCGATCACATCTCCCTTATGCTGTTCAGGAGTTCGAATATTTGCAGGAAGAAGCAAGTGAAGAGGAATCTTCAGGAAGCCAGGATTTTATTCCAGTTCTTCTCTACGACTCCTTACAAGCAGAGTGTGAGAAGTTGAAAGAACAGTATGAACAGGCCCAGGCTACAATTCTGGAAGGGGTTAACTCGGCAACCTCCGAAAAGCTAGTTTCAGTGGAAGCATATGAGCAACTGAAGGTTGAACATGAGCAAGAAGTCCAAAGGCTGCAGGAAATTCTTGATGAGCTCAAGGCCAAGACAGACTCATCGGTAGAAGTTCCATCCATAGATGAGAAATTAGAGGTGAAAGACATGGCAGAACATGAAAGACAAGATGTACAAGAACTCATAAAAATATTAAAGGAAACCCAAGACAAATATGGGGCAGCAATGACCGAGATTCAACAACTTGAAGAACAGATTCAACTGGGAATCCGTTCAGTGGAAGAAAAGGGAACTGTAAGAAACACAGAGACTGTAAGAATGGCCTCTGAACATGAGCTAGAGAGCATCAAGGCGCAACTTCTCCGAGCGCTGGAAGCCAAAGTACAAGAGGAAAAGAAGGTGAAAGCATTGGAGGAAAAGGTGGATGAAATGGAGAAGACTCTGACACACAGTGTTCCCGTGGAAGAGTTAACGGTCAGCCAACTCCTTCATATGCTGAAGGACAAGACTCTACAATGGGAACAATCTGAACACGAGCTTCAATCTTCAAAGGGAAGGAGTTCGGAGCTCTCAAAAGTTATGGAAATAGCTGAGGTTGCAACACAGATTTTACAGGGATGCCAAAAGTACGCTGAATCACGTCAATGTGAACAGCAGAATGTTGAAACAGCTGCTCCAGTAGAAGGATTGAATAGCCTGATCAATCAATCCCCGAGGGAAGGGGAAGTGTTGAAATCACAAACGAAGTCATTAGTGAAGGATTTGCAGGAAACCCAGGAAGAGCGGGATGAATATGAACGCATGAAGAAGTCTCTTCAGGAAAGATGTCTAGGGAGGGAACAACAGTCGGCTAACGTCCAGTTGGGTACGGAAGAAGTAGCAGGCCCTCTCGCTAGACTAGCTCAGGACGACACCGAATATTACCATGACCTGTTGATTGACACGGAATATTACGATGACTTGGTCTGCCCAGCTTGTGATGAAAACTCCCAAAGTGCAGAAATCAGGATGAAGCACTTAAAGTCTAAGGAACATAGGGAGATGGTGGCGCTACAGCTGGCAGCGGATAAGGGAGCCCCGAGAGTCTCCAAGAAGCAGAAAAGAAAAAGACGAAGCAGAAGACGATAACCATCTAAATCATTATCACTTCTATCAGATCATGCACGTGGGCCCCATGAAGGGGGCCAAATCAGTTGGAAAGTAGGAAAAATTACCAAGGCAGTCCAGCTGTTTGTAAAAGTCAGCACTGCTGGTTCAGCAGGACGGAAGTTCAAGCTGTTAAGCCAAGGGAAAGACTATTGGATGAGTCACGCTAGAAATGTGAACCGGCTACACCACAGAGATGTTGTTCGGACCGAGTCAAGACCAGAGACTGAATCTGTGAACTGTTCCCGCAGAGACTGAATCTGTGAACTGTTTCCCGCAGAGACTATATCTGTGAACTGTTTTACATGAAGTTGATTATATGTTATGTTTAATGGGGAATAAGTATGTTGTAAGCTAAAAAGGGAGGATTGTAGTGTATGTACCCGTCTACCTTTAAGAGAACTATTGTATGTAACCGTTCACCTTTAAGAGAACTATTTTAGGTGTGGCACTACTTTGTTTGGCTTCTGTATACGGTAATACCGACGGTGACCACACCAGTATATAAGTGTTGTGCCAGGAGTTATTGGGCAGATTCGCCCTGACCTTCGAATAGTAAAGTCCTGTTTTAAGTTACTCTTGGAGTCTGTGTATTAATTAACTAAACAACCCACAGACTTTACAACTAGCACAAGGATTTAAAGCAGGTCAAATTCAACAATTGCACAGGGTCAAATCCAAACCAAGCCCAATAATATTCTATATCTGTATAAAGACAACCACAGAGATTTATATATCATATTCCATAGCCCCCATTTTGAGACAGACAACATGAACACGACTAATATCGCACGTCTGTATCAGAACACAAATTGGTAAAAATAAGAATTCTGCTCTGGACAGAGACAGGCCCAGAGATTACAGACATAAAATAATCCACATTTACACAGAGAACAGCACTGAGGCTACAGATGGGTAATATTCCATATTATATTGAAAAATAGACTTATTATAGAGGGGTAATATTCCATATTATATTGAAAAATAGACTTATTATAGAGGGGTAATATTCCATATTTATATAAAGACAGGGACATATAATAGATGGATAATATTCCACATTTAAAAAGAGAAAGGCACAGATATTACAGTGGGGTAATATTCAATATTTATAAAAGAAAGGCACTGAGATTACAGATGGATAATATTCCATATTTATATTGAGAAACAGACTTATTATAGAGGGACAACTCATATTTATATAGAGACAGACACAAATTACAGATAGGTAATATTCCATATTTATATAGATAAAGACAGACATTACAGATGAGTAATATTCTGTATTTATATAAAGAAACAGATGTATTATAGAGGGGTAATCCATATTTATAAAGAGAAAGGCACATATTACAGATGAGTAATATTCCATATTCATAGAGACAGATACAGATACTAGAGATGAGTAATATTCTATATTTATGTAGAGACAAGCACTGAGATTATAGATAAGTAATATTCCATCTATAGCTATAAATAAACGAGTCGATCTGTCTGTCTATCTGTCTGTCTGTCCTCGGGTGTGCGTCTGTCCGGCTATGCGCTCGAAAGTTATAGAGCGTACCTACGCGCGCGTTACCTCCGAAGAAAGCTTACGCTTCCGGGACAGTCGTAAGCATATTTACTTTTCGGTCGGACAAAAATTGTTCGCGCCTTATGCAAAAAACCTTCAAAATTAAACTCATTATCTGCTACTTAGCATTGATTGACTGACGTCAAGGTTCGACCAATCCTGTGCCGTCACCATTGACCAATCCTACAGTACAGTCCCCTGATGGTTGGCCAATCGGTGTGTGTGTGTGGGTGGGACTAATCGTTTTCATCTCAGGGATGTGGCATCCATTGCCTCAAGCTAAAAACCCCATTGCTGCTTCAACTCCTTCCAGCTCAAAATCTGCTCATCCGGCTTTGAAAAGGTTAGTATCTCTTATGTTATTTTTAAAAGATTTACCAAAAACGTTTTATAAGTACTTTCACTTTCATCTTTGAAGGTATTAAAAGGTAGAAATGTTGCCCGGCAGCAGATTGAGAGAGGGACACAGACAGGGCCCAAAAGCCTGGGACTCGATTTAAAATGTTGCCCGGCAGCAGATTCACAGAGGGACACAGAGAGGCCCCAAAGCCTGGGACTCCATTTAAACCGCCCGGCCCAAATATTAAGTATCAAAAACTTAAATTTATATAGTACCTTTTTAATATAGTAAAATGTCCAAAAGTGCTTTAACGTTCAATATCAGACCTGAACAATAGGCAAAGACAAAGTCAAAGAGGCTTTTGGAGGTGGAATGGGATGTAGTGAAGTGGAGGGGTTTACGCAGATAATTCCAGTGTATGCTGGAGATGGTTAAAGGCTCTCCCACTGAGGTTAGGGAGGAGCAACGCCGGGCTACCCCCAGCTAGTATTTATATAAAGAAAGACATATAATAGAAGGGTAATATTCTACATTTATAAAGAGAAAGGCACTGAGATTACAAACAGGTAATATAACATTCTTATGTAAAGACAGGCACGGATATTACAGATAGCTAATATTTATATAGACAGGCGCTGAGAGTAAAGTTGGGGAACATTCATATCTATTCCTACATTTACTTGAAATGTATTATAATTTTTTCAAATAAATATATTAATACATTTTGCTGCAATATTTAAAATACCTGAGCCTCCTCCAGCCTCCCTTACCAACCCCAGCATAACCCTTATCCCGGTTTGAATCCTGCAACACTCCATTGATTCCCCATCCCTCAGTGCATTGATGTCAAAATCCTGGTCTTCATCTTTAAATCCCTTCATGATCGCACTCCGCCAGACTCTGCAGCCTTCACCGGCCCTACATCCTGGTTTGCTTCCTCCACTCTTCCAACTCTCCTGAAGCTCCTTACTTACTCCTCCCTAACCTCAGTGGGAGAGCCTTTAACCATCTCCAGCATACACTGGAATTATCTGCGTAAACCCCTCCACTTCACTACATCCCATTCCACCTCCAAAAGCCTCTTTGACTTTGTCTTTGCCTATTGTTCAGGTCTGATATTGAACGTTAAAGCACTTTTGGACATTTTACTATATTAAAAAGGTACTATATAAATTTAAGTTTTTGATACTTAATATTTATAATTCTTATAATTTCACTTGGTAACTACTTTAGTATTCAGAATTGAAATGCATACATTTCCTTTCATTTATAATCGGGGAATGCTAGTAACCAAGGGCCCTTGACTATATCATTTAATTGTAGTGTAATTAGTGGTATTGATTTGATTTAAATTAATTTAAATTAATTAAAGGGTAAGTCATGGCAGGACAGCTTGGCCCCGTGGCATGCTCCTCCTGCACTATGTGGGAAATCAGGGACACTTCCTGTGTCCCTGACGACCATGTGTGCGGGAAGTGTATCCAGCTGCAGCTACTGACAGACCGCATTGCGGCGCTGGAGCTGCGAATGGATACATACTGGAGCATTTGCGATGCTGAGGACATCGTGGCTAGCACGTTTAGGGAGTTGGTCACACCGCAGGTAAAGGCTGCACAGGCAGGAAGGGAATGGGTGATCACCAGGCAGAGTAGTAGGCGCAGGCAGGTAGTGCAGGGGTCCGCTGTGGCCATCCACCTCTCAAACAGATATACCACTTTGGATATTGTTGAGGGAGATGGCTTATTGGGGGAAGGCAGCAGCAGCCAACTTCCTGGCACCATTGGTGGTTCTGCTGCACAGGATGGGAGGAAAAAGACTGGGAGAGCTATAGTGATAGGGGATTCTATTGTAAGGGGAATAGATAGGCGTTTCTGCGGCCACAAACGAGACCCCAGGATGGTATGTTGCCTTCCTGGTGCAAGGGTCAAGGATGTCTTGGGGCGGCTGCAGGGCATTCTGGAGGGGAAGGGTGGACAACCAGTTGTCATGGTGCATATAGGTACCAACGATATAGGTAAAAAATGGGATGAGGTCCTAAAAGCTGAATATAGGGAGTTAGGAGGTAAATTTAAAAATAGGACCTCAAAGGTAGTAATCTCAGGATTGCTACCAGTGCCACGTGCTAGTCAGAGTAGAAATAGAATGATATTTCAGATGAATACATGGCTAGATGAATGGTGCAAGGGGGAGGGATTCAAATTCCTGGGACATTGGAACCGGTTCTGGGGGAGGTGGGACCAGTACAAACTGGATGGTTTGCACCTGGGCGGGACCGGGACCGATTGACGGGGAGTGTTTGAAGGCAGAGAAATCAAGGGTGTAAATCAAACAGGGCCACAGTAAATAATAATTCTAAAAGGACTAAGAGTGTTAAAAAAACAAGCCTGAAGGCTTTGGCCTAGAAATTGGGGTGAGGCGCCAAACTGGCGCCAAGTTCACCTGGGCGCAGATTTTTGTGCAGCATTCGGAGCAGTAGCGATCGTCAGATATTCAGCCTCAGTGCCCATAGAGGGAGACGGGGCGCGGCTCGAGGCGCTCCGCGTCCCTCTTAGGGCGCTGAAAGTGAATTTCGCAGCGCAACGTGCCGCCGCGCCACATGCTGCGGCATGGCATGCTGCGGTACTGCAGGCCTTTCTCCCATTGTTAAGGGGGAGGGGCCTGCAGCAGCGCGAACCCCGATCGCGAGTGCCGGCAAAAGAGCCCGGCACCGTGGAGAAGTGCCGGGCTCTCGGGAAACAGCCGGCAACGCCGCGGGGGGGGCGGGATCTGGAGGCCGGGGACGGAGGTGCTGGCAGGCGGCCGCCGAAAAAACCGGCCGCCCCGCACCTCCACCTTAACTTGCGCCTCTGCCGGCGCAGTAAGGCCCCGTTAACCAGGCGCGGGTAGCGAACGGCGCAACAGCGGCGTTCGCTACCAAATATCGCGATCGGGGCGCGAATGGGGCGCTGCGCACACCGATGACATCATCGGTGGCGGCGCAGCGCAACAGGCTAACGCCACCATTAGCGCCCCTGCTGATTATCGCGGGAGGCACAGCCAGTGGCGCTACAGCCACTGGCTGCCTCTTTAGGCGCTAACAGGTGGCGCTACTCACCCAATTTCTCCCCCTTTGTGTCTTAATGCGAGGAGCATTCGTAATAAGGTGGATGAATTAGCTGCGCAAATAGATATAAACGGATATGATGTAATTGGAATTACGGAGACATGGCTCCAGGGTGACCAAGGCTGGGAATTCAACATCAAGGGGTATTCAATATTCAGGAAGGACAGGCAAAAAGGAAAAGGAGGTGGGGTAGCATTGCTGGTTAAAGAGGAGATTAACACAATAGTAAGGAAGGATATTAGCTCTGATGATGTGGAATCTGTATGGGTAGAGCTGAGAAATACCATGGGGCAGAAAACGTTAGTGGGAGTTGTATACAGACCCCCAAACAGTAATGCTGAGGTTGGGGATGGCATTAAACGGGAAATTAGAGACGCATGCAATAAGGGCACAGCAGTTATCATGGGTGGCTTTAATCTACATACAGATTGGGCTAACCAAATTAGTAACAATACTGTGGAGGAGGAATTCCTAGAGTGTATACAGGATGGTTTCCTGGACCAATATGTCAAGGAACCAACTAGTGATCAGGCCATCTTAGACTGGTATTATGTAATGAGAAAGGATTAATTAGCAATGTTGTTGTGCGAGGCCCCTTGGGGAGGAGCAATCATAATATCATCAAATTCTTCATTAAGATGGAGAGTGAAGTAGTTGACTCAGAGACTAGGGTCCTGAACTTAAATAAAGGAAACTACAATGGTATGAGGCGCAAGTTGGATAGGATGGATTGGGGAACGTTACTTAAAGGGTTGATGGTGAATAGGCAATGGCAAACATGTAAAGATCGCATGGATGAACTACAGAATTTGTTCATCCCTGTTTGGCATAAAAATAAAACAAAAAAGGTGACTCAACCGTGGCTAACAAGGGAAATTAGGGATAGCATAAGATCCAAGGAGAGGACATATAAATTGGCCAGAAAAAGCAGCAAAACTGAGGATTGGGAGCAGTTTAGGATTCAGCAAAGGAGGACAAAGGGATTAATTAAGAGGGGGAAAATAGAATATGAGAGTAAGCTTGAAGGGAACATAAAAACTGACTGTAAACGCTTCTATAGATATGTGAAGAGAAAAAGATTGGTGAAGTCAAGCGTAGGTCCCTTGCAGTCAGAATCAGGGGAATTTATAATGGCTAACAAAGAAATGGCAGACCAATTAAATACATACTTTGGTTCTGCCTTCACAAAGGAGGACACAAATAACCTTCCAGAGATGTCAGGGAACATAGGGTCTAATGAGAGGGAGGAATTGAATAAAATCAGTATTTGTAGGGAAATGGTGTTAGGGAAATTGACGGGATTGAAGGCCGATAAATCCCCAGGGCCTGATAATCTACATCCTAGGGTACTTAAGGAAGTGGCCCTAGAAATAGTAGATGCATTGCTGGTCATCGTCCAAAATTCTATAGGCTCTGGAATAGTTCCCATGGATTGGAGGATAGCTAATGTAACCCCACTATTTAAAAAAGGTGGTAGAGAGAAAATGGGGAATTATAGACCAGTAAGCCTGACATCGGTAGTGGGGAAAATGCTAGAGTCCATTATAAAAGATGTAATAGCAGAGCACTTGGAAAACAGTGACAGGATCGGACAAAGTCAACATGGATTTACAAAAGGTAAATCATGCTTGACTAAACTACTGGAATTTTTTGAGGATGTAACTGGCAGAATAGATAAAGGAGAACCAGTGGATGTGGTGTATTTGAACTTTCAGAAGCCTTTTGATGAGGTCCCGCATAAGAGATTGGTGTGCAAAGTTAAAGCACATGGGATTGGGGGTAAGGTACTCACTTGGATAGAGAACTGGTTGGCAGACAGGATGCTAAGTGTTGGAATAAACGGGTCTTTTTCCGAGTGGCAGGCAGTGACTAGTGGGGTACCGCAGGGATCGGTGCTAGGACCCCAGCTATTCACAATATATATTAATGATCTAGACAAGGGAGCTAGATGTAATATCTCCAAGTTTGCAGATGACACAAAGCTGAGTGGGCCTATGTGCTGTGAGGAGGATGCAGAGAAACTCAAGTACGATTTGGACAGGTTGGGTGATTGGGCAGATGCATGGCAGATGCAGTATAATGTGGATAAATGCGAGGTTATCCACTTTGGTGGCAAAAACAGGAACACAGATTATTATCTGAACGACAATAGATTGGGAAACGGGGAAGTGCAACGAGACCTGGGTGTCCTTGTGCACCAGTCGCTGAAGGTAAGCATGCAGGTGCAGCAGGCGGTTAAGAAGGCAAATGGTATGTTGGCCTTCATAGCGAGAGGATTCAAGTACAGAAGCAAGGATGTCTTGCTGCAGTTGTACAGGGCCTTGGTGAGACCACACCTTGAGTATTGTGTGCAGTTTTGGTCGCCTTATCTGAGGAAGGATGTTCTTGCCATGGAGGGAGTGCAGGGAAGATTCACCAGGCTGATACCTGGGATGGCAGGAATGACGTATGAAGAGAGATTGAGTCGATTAGGCTTATATTCGCTGGAGTTTAGAAGAATGAGAGGGGATTTCATTGAAACTTATAAAATTCTAACAGGACAAGACAGACTAGATGCAGGAAGGATGTTCCTGATGGCGGGGGAGTCCAGAACCAGGGGTCACAGTCTAAGGATAAGGGGTAAGCCATTTAGGACTGAGATGAGGAGGAATTTCTTCACCCAGAGAGTGGTGAACCTGTGGAACTCTCTACCACAGAAGGCAGTTGAGGCCAACTTATTAAATATATTCAAGAAGGAGTTAGATATATTTCTTAAGGCTAAAGGGATCAAGGGATATGGGGATAAAGCAGGGACAGGGTACTGAATTTGGATGATCAGCCATGATCGCATTAAATGGCGGAACAGGCTCGAGGGGCCAAATGGCCTACTCCTGCTCCTATCTTCTATGTTTCTATGTTTATTTATAAATGTGTGATATTTATATCTAAAATTTACAAACTACCTATAATATTTGTCCTTTCTATTAAAACCATGACCTGCAATTATCAAGATTTATATTTTATGTAACATTTAGAAAATATTAAAATTTCCTATAATAGTTAGAATTTTAAATTAGACATTTCTTGTAATATTTATAATTTATATTAGAACATTTCCTATAATTTATACTTTCTATTTACATGTTTACCTGTAATATATAATTTTTATTTAGGCATTTTACTATAATATGTATCATCTCTTACACAGTTTTCAATAAAATTTAGATTACTGTATTTTCTAATATTTACAATTTATATCTACAAATTGTACCATTCATCATTGCTATTTACCTGAAATATTTCATTTCAATATCTTACATTATATTTATAAACCATTCCTGCATTCATTGATATGATTTATTATTTCTACTATAGTCCATTATATTTATAATTTTCTAAGTATATTTACCTGTAAAATTAGTTGTTTCTATTTATACATTTCCCTGTAAAATGTATTTAAATTAATACATTACCCACTAATATTTACAATTTCTATTCATACATTTTCCAGTAATATATATATTTTCTATTAATACTGTAATTTGTAACTTATTTTTAATATCATTACATGTTTACCTGTTATATTTATCATTTCTGTCTGGTCATCTATTTCATTTTGTGGGATCTTACTGTGTGAAAATTAGCTGCCGAGTTTCCCTATATTACAGCACTATTCACAGTTCAAAGTAATTCATTGGTTGTGAAATGCTTCGGTATCTATCTATTTATCTATTGCTTTCTTTTTTTCTCTCTCTTTTACAGTTCCAAATTATATGTGTTTTTTGAATATTATATCCCCCTGTAATGGTTACAATTGAGAAATTACCTGTAATATTTATAGTTTCTATTTATACAATTTGCTGTAATTAAAATTTCAAATTGTAGATTTAGCTGTAAGACTTAGAATTTGATATTAATACTGTAATTTGTAACTTCTATATTTTTAATCATTTTAATTTACATGTTTACCTGTAATATTTATAATTTAAAATATGAACATGTAATATATATAGTTTTTATTTATGCACCACCTGTAATATTTATCATTTGTATTCATACATATCTGCGTTATCTATTTATAATTGCCATTATTAATTTTCCTAGAATATTTATTGTTTCTATTTATATATGTCATGCAATATTTATCATTTTGATTTACACATTTCCCTTTAGTGTTTATACTTCTATTTTCTAATTATCAAGTCTATCATATACTTGTGAAATAGTAATTTCTTTAGATGCAGTTCCCTGTAATATATTTATTATTTTATGTACAAAATTCCCTGCATTATTTATCATTTCTATTTACACATTTCTCTCCAATATGTATAATTTGTATCTGTTTACCTTGCTGTAATATTTATCATTCCGTTTACACATTTCCCAGAATATATATCATTTATATTCATACATTTACCTACACTATGCATAATTTCTATTTAGATATTTCCCAGTAATATTTACAATTTCTATTTGTACATGTCCCCATATGATTTATCATTTCTATTCAGACATTTTATTGTAAGTGTGCAAATGGAAACAATTTATAAATTAAATTAATAACATGAGAAGCCTGAGCCACACCAAAGATGGTCACGCTTTTTAACACTGCCTCACTATTGTCTCACCAATTACCATCACTGACTACATTCAACCATTTCTTAGACTGCATTATTAATTGTTGTATAATAGTATATCTTAGGCTGCAGAATGGTGTCCTGTCTTATACTGTCACTTCTTGTACTCACATCATTTTTACCAATAATTTTGTGACATTTATTTGCACAGAGAGAGAGCACTTTGCAACAGAAAATGATTGCCAGAGTATACATACCATCAACAATAATGGAATAAATTTGTACATCTGTGTGACAAACAAAATAATTGTTTTAACTATTTTAACTTATAGATGTGCTCAAACTATAAGGCTGTGTTCATAAAATTCTATTCTACAGATGTGGCATTGTCTTATAGTCAGAATCAAAACTCACAATGGAGTAATTACTGAAATATTTCTTAGTGCAAACAACTCACACTGACACATTCAGTGGCACTCAGGCAATGGCACAGATACACTGACTATTAGATGCATTGAAATACAGAGGCGCACTCATAGGATCACATTGACATACTAATTATAACACTCATTTACTCAATATTACACAGCGATCCAGCTACAGTGACACAGGCATACTGATTAGGATGCACAATAACACACTTACTGACAGATACTGACACTCAAATTGCCATATACTGACACACCATCAGTGACACACAGGCACACTGGCATACATGTGGATACACTCAGTGATAATGATGCACATATTAACATAACAGGCCCATTGACACACTCACAGACCTTGTTCCCGCGCAACACACACACAGTGATGCATCAACATGTTTCTTACCGTCTCCCTGTGCATAGGAGTTGTCAGGTGGGTTCAGAGTGATCACATTAACGTGGCTTTTCAGAATTTGAATGATTTCATTGAGTTGCTCTCTGTTACTGTCACAGTCCAAGAAGATCTCAAACTCAGAGTTCCTCCGCTTGGACTTTCGAGACTCGATGTGAACCAGGTTCACATGTTCCTCCTGGAGAATGAAAAAAGAGATAATATGTGAAACTGTGAGGTTTAAACAGAAAATGCTGGATATACACAGCAACACTTCCATCATTTGGCATGTTTTCTTTTTACCTCAAGTATAATGTGCTTTGTCAAATTTGACTGTGAAATACTTCATGAAAGGACCTCAGGGTATATATTTCTCTTCAGCTAAAGTTTAATAAAAGGGAACAGTTGTGATTAAACAAGTGGACACAGTGGCAGCGCTTGCCTTGGAAAGGGTCGGTTTGGGGATTGGATCTGCTCAGGGCCCCTGATTAAGCAATTGCCCTGGTTGCAGGGCCCTAACGGGGAAGATCCATACACACCAGTCGAGCAGAAACAGAGTACGTTAGGCCAAGAGCTCAGCCTGTCTGAACCAACCAATGCTGCCAGTGGCAGACGGTCACTGGGACGGGATCTGCTCAGGGCCCTGACTGGGCAACTAGACAGATTGCAGGGCCCCAACGCCAAACCTGGGTGAACAAAATCAGAGTGGAGTTTCTTCCATTTTTACTGTTTTGCAATGTCTTACTCTGATCTTAAATGTCTTTAGGATAGTTAGCTCCAAAAAGCAGTATTTGTTAACTGAAATAAAAACAGAAATTACTAGAAATACTCAGCAGGTCAGGCAGCATCTGTGGAAAGAGAAACAGAGTTAATGTTTCAGGTTAATGACCTTTCATCAGAACTCTGTTTCTCTCTCCACAGATGCTGCCTGACCTACTGAGTATTGCCAGCAATTTCTGTTTTTATTTCAGATTTCCAGCTTCTGCAGTATTCTGCTTTTACTATTCGTTAACTCTTCATTAAGCACTCTTCAGTCTTGTTAAAGGGCAAACAAGATGAACTCATACACTTTTGTTCAGGGTGGAATAAGTAGGACGATTGATTTAATTGCTATCACTGAGACTGTTGTATGAAGAAAGAGCAAGATGTAAAAATGTAAACAGCACCAACAGAACCAATGTCAGATTTAGGGAGAGTGTTGGGCAATGTGAATGCACCCGCTAATTAGCCCGATTTAAGTTGGCAGCCCCTACCTGACTCCCACAGGCAGAATTTACAGCTGGCAAGTCGGCGACTTTATTTACTTAGTGTGCATTTTTTTTATTTAATTCATACCTTTTTTTTTTAAAGTTAACATTTAAAACTTAATCACTGACACACACCCTTCTTTTCCACAGTTACAACCTGCTGCTTGCAAGTGTCAGGTTGGGCCATTGTTACCAACAGAATTCAGGCCAGTACAATAGCAAAATATTGTGGTAGTAAGTAAGTGGGATGCAGTTGCAATGTTGCAGGTGCTTGCTGGCTGAGCCCTGCCATAGATTTTGATCACACCATCTAGTAGGACTTTGTACAACTGTAAAACTAGATTAGCACTATTAGTGGGATACTCAAAGCTTTGCACACTCCACTACTGTATGTATATTCCCACTTAAGTTGGTTATGTACCAGTTTGGGTGACTGAGATAGGTAAAAGCACCATTATTATGGTTGGGTCCGGATGTGGGCAGTTCCCTTTCATTAATGCTAGAAAATTGCATAAAATGGAAATTTTGGGGGGAAATTAGCATGGACCTAACAATTTGACTTGGCATCATTATTTTCTACAATACATTTATTCCCAAAATGGGCAAAATATGCCCCATAGAAATTCAGGATTGCAGGAATAGGCAAAGGAGGCAACCAAGAGACATGGGGCTGCTGATAGGCTGTAGATTCCTAGAAAATGGGTATCCATATGGGTATATCTGTTACTCCTAGTGCCAGAAATGGGATCCCCGGACTCGAGGCTGCATCTATGATCATAAAGATCTGACATCTGAGCAAAATTTGGAAATGGAAGTTACTGTTGGCATAAGTTTAGTGGTTGCAGGGATTGCAGTCTCTCAGTGTATAGAACTACCCAAGGAGCATGTTTGTGTAAGGTGTGTACCCCAGGTGTGAATGTGAGTGAGTGAGTGAGTATAAGTGAGTGAGTGAGTATAAGTGAGTGAGTGAGTGAGGTGAGTGAGTGAGGTGAGTGAGTATAAGTGAGTGAGTGAGTGAGTATAAGTGAGTGAGTGAGGTGAGTGAGTGAGTATAAGTGAGTGAGTGAGTATAAGTGAGTGAGTGAGGTGAGTGAGTGAGTATAAGTGAGTGAGGTGAGTGAGTGAGTATAAGTGAGTGAGTGAGTATAAGTGAGTGAGTGAGGTGAGTGAGTGAGTATAAGTGAGTGAGTGAGTATAAGTGAGTGAGGTGAGTGAATGAGTGGGTATGAGTGAGTGAGTGAGTATAAGTGAGTGAGGTGAGTGAGTGAGTATAAGTGAGTGAGTGAGTATAAGTGAGTGAGTGAGTATAAGTGAGTGAGTGAGTATAAGTGAGTGTGTGAGTATAAGTGAGTGAGTGAGTATAAGTGAGTGAGTGAGTGAGGTGAGTGAGTGAGTATAAGTGAGTGAGTGAGTATAAGTGAGTGAGTGAGGTGAGTGAGTGAGTATAAGTGAGTGAGTGAGTGAGTATAAGTGAGTGAGTGAGTATAAGTGAGTGAGTGAGTATAAGTGAGGTGAGTGAGTGAGTATAAGTGAGTGAGTGAGTGAGTATAAGTGAGTGAGTGAGGTGAGTGAGTGAGTATAAGTGAGTGAGGTGAGTGAGTGAGTGAGTATAAGTGAGTGAGTGAGTATAAGTGAGTGTGTGAGTATAAGTGAGTGAGTGAGTATAAGTGAGTGAGTGAGTATAAGTGAGTGAGTGAGTATAAGTGAGTGAGTGAGGTGAGTGAGTGAGTATAAGTGAGTGAGTGAGTATAAGTGAGTGAGTGAGTATAAGTGAGTGAGTGAATATAAGTGAGGTGAGTGAGTGAGTGAGTATAAGTGAGTGAGTGAGTGAGTATAAGTGAGTGAGTGAGTGAGTATAAGTGAGTGAGGTGAGTGAGTGAGTGAGTATAAGTGAGTGAGTGAGGTGAGTGAGTGAGAGTGAGTTAGAAAGACGGGGAGAGAGTGTGTGATGTTGCCTCCGAGTTAGCTCCAAATGTACAAAATGATGTTACCTGGAAGAGTTTCAGTGCCTTCGCCAGCCCACCAACCTCATTCTTCAGTGAGAAGACCACAGCTACCCGCCCCCGCTCTACAGACACATTCTCCTTATTCTCTTCAATTTTGCAGAAATTCGACTTGTTGATCTGCCAGATATAAAAAGACAACAATAAAGATGGGAGAGTGGCAGCAGCCCAGCTTGGGCTGTTCTAGGCACTGTATGACCCAGGACACAGCAGGCACACATGAAAGCTAGGGATTGATTGGGACTCCATGTCCAAGGTAGCTCATATGGCCTTTATAGCTGCTGCTAAAATATAGATTAATTAATAAGTGTTTTAATTAGTTTCCTCCTTTGCCAGTGTACTCCTGAAGATGTGGGCCCAGTAATTCCGTTCCAAACGCATGAGTACGGTCGGGGTACTCACGCGTCTGGCCGGAGGAAATGCCGGTTTTCAGCATGCACAGCGCATGCGGGGAAAACCGGCATTTCCTGTCCTCTGAATGAAGGGGTTCAGAGGCACAGCGCGTGCGACTGCACAGGCAGCGCGTGCGCAGTGAACTTCGTCGATTTCATTCATGGATTCAGTGAGGTTAAGTCCTTACAACTTACACATGAAAAAAGCATGAGTAAAGTTGCTCCAGAGGCTGCAGAGGAAGATATATTTTATCGTGGAGCTTCTGAAAGGCAATATTTTTGTTTGGGAAAGGGAGGAAAGTTATTTTAAGAAATGATGAGGTAAGTTTTAAAGTTTAATTTTTTTTTATTTTTTTTTAACGGGTTTTCAGTACTGTAGGTAGAAGGAGCAATTGTGGCTGTGTGAATTGAATTTGCTGTGTTTATTAAATGTGAAAATGACTGTTCTAAAATGA
Source organism: Somniosus microcephalus (assembly GCF_052327205.1). NCBI lineage: Eukaryota > Metazoa > Chordata > Chondrichthyes > Squaliformes > Somniosidae > Somniosus > Somniosus microcephalus. The sequence continues at coordinate 44,263,036 of NC_141001.1, forward strand.
ATAATGTAACATTTCCAACGTTTTTAAGAAAGAAACTTTTCATCAGTAAGTAATTATGTATGTATGTCCGTATATATTCCTTTACGTATATGTATGTATGTATATATTCCTTTACTTATGTGTATGAATGTATGTATTTAATTATGACTTTGAGAGAAAGTAACTTATTGGAAAATCATCTCGGGCTGTGAAATTGATCAGGCGGGTATGATGTATTACCAAGACGATAACGCGTTTCTCCTGCCATAGGCCGGGGTGATTTTCTAGCCAGTCACTTCATTAAAATTACTTTAACAACTCTTTCCATTTCTTCCTTGCAAGGACGTCTGTGTAAGCAGGAGGCCTGTGAGCGAGAAAAATGCCCGGGAACTGCTAATAGCCAACACCTTCACGAGCTAGTGTCGCCTTGTACCTCCCCCTCCCCCCGCAAGGCAAAGAAAGGAGCAGACACAATTTAAAGTGAAGCAGTGAACTTTTATTGCATCATAAAACAGTTTTCAGGGTCAGTTTTGATGTAGATAGTTTATAACTTTAAAATGTTAACTAGCTATTTCCTGCTTTTCAAACATTTGTAAACATGAATAGTTCAGAAAAAAATGTGTTAACATTTTTAAGTGACTTTTTCTGTTTTCTTAGTGCAATAAAGACATTCAGGGTGGAAACTAGCTATGTTCTAATTTTCAAATAGTTGTTGTAAAAATACTTTGGCTCCAATAAAAGTTGCTAATTTTTTTCAAACTGACTACAGGCTGCACTGTTTAAAGGAAAAGGTTACATATCCTTTCAGTCACAAATAAACATTTCAATGAAAACAGCAAACACAACATTTTACATGTCAATAAAATGAAAAATTTAACAATTGCACGATTTGCCCCTTCGCATCTGTGACTGAGGGTCCAAGGAGGTGCATTGCGCAAGAGGTCATCGTCGTACGTATCCTCACACTGTTCCCTTTCGGGAACTGTATGAAGTGGTGGAAGGATTTCTGGCCACGTTAACGCTCCTTCCGTGACCATAACCATCTTCATACCAGCCATTAGGGTGGTTAGTCCTATGGCGCGAGGGTTTTATGGGCTCCCACAACCCATCTGAGGGGGGGGGCCACCCACACCCGCGGACACAAGTATCCCGCTGGATGTCCACCCAGAATTTATAGTTGGAGCTCCGACTCCACTTGCCGGGACTGTCTGGAGCGGGGTTCGAAACCCTACCCCGTCTGGCCCAGCGACGGGGATGCTTACCGCTACGCAAAAGGCCCACTCCGCACAAAAGGTGACACCCATACGTTTCCTGCGCCTTTTCCCTCCCCGTGACTGGAGCCCTATGCTGCCACTTGAAAGACCAAGCTATCATCTGTCCTTTTTTGCAGCGCCTTGGACTTCTCATTACCAATGATGAGCAGGCGCTGCGCCTCCACCTCGTTGAGGAGATTGCTGAGGTCAGCATCAGTTCAATTGTGAGTTCTTTTAATGCCGTGAATTGTGCTCATTCCAGCCATTTCATGTTGTTAATCGGAGTGGGCCTTTTGCGTAGCGGTAGCATCCCCGCCGCTGGGCCAGACGGGGTAGGGTTTCGAACCCCGCTCCAGACAGTCCCGGCAAGTGGAGTCGGAGCTCCAACTATAAATTCTGGGTGGACATCCAGCGGGATACTTGCGTCCACGGGTGTGGGTGGCCCCCCCCCCTCGTATAGGTTGTGGGAGCCCGTAAAACCCTCCCGCCATAGGACTAACCACCCTAATGGCTGGTACAAAGATGGTTACGGTCACGGAAGGAGCATTAATCATGGCCATAAATCCTTCCACCACTTCATTCAGTTCCCCAAAGGGAACAGTGTGAAGACACGTACGACGACAATGTTGCTAATTAAATAAATGGAATGAAAAAAATGCTTTCAGGGCTTTTAAAAGTCTTTAAATTGCTTTAATTCTGTTTAAAACTACTTCAGATTCTTCAAAATAATGTAAACGTTTTTAAAAGTTTATAAAAGTTATCAAAAGCTTCATAAAAATACCAAAAACCTATTTAAAATGCTGCTCTGCATGTAAAAATGCTTTGCAGCTTGTGAGAAATATTGGGGCGTGTCCTATTAAACTGAGACCTCAAGGGGCGTGTCTCAGTTGCACTGCGCGCTCCAGGCTTCGCGTTGGCTGCACTCCTGGGCGGCGTGACGTCAGACGCTGCCCGGGAGTCATCATTTTAAAACAGGAATTCCAGGCGTCCCTGAAGCTCAACGGCCGGCGCGTCGGGTAAGTGCACATCGGGGGCTTGCATGCGCGTCAAGCCCCCGATCCTAATTTCTGCCCCGTGATCTATTTCCCACCTACTGCTGCAGGCTTAAATAACAAATTAGTAGCAAAGGACAGGGGAAACAGGCAGGCAGAATGCAGAGCAGGCAGACTGGCAGAGACAGAAGACAGTCAAGAGAAGCACACACTATAGAAGCAGTCTTGGAAAGTTATGCTGTGAAAACTGTCTGCTGCTAAAATGAAGTTGCCTATCCAGAGTCGGGTGTCATCAGCATACATGTGGAATCTGACATTGTGTTTTTGGATGATGTCGCCGAGGAGACTCCTGAGGGACTCCAGAGGTAGCAATGCGGAGTGGGTAGAGAAGCTACTGCAAGAGCTTCGCTGGCTATAACTGGATAGGTAAAAGTAGAACCAAGTAAGGACAATCCCACTCAGCTGGACAACGGAGGAGAGGCGTTAGAGGAGGATGGTGTGGTTGACCATGTCAAAGGCTGCAGACAGGTTGAGAAGGATGAGGAGTGAGAGTGCACCATAGTCACAGTGGATGTCATTTGTGGCTTTGATTAGGGCTGTTTCAGTGCTTAGTGGGTTGTGTGTGTATGCCCGCTTATTGATGGACTGTGTGTGTGTGTGTGTGTGTGTGTGTGTGTGTGTAGATGGATTGTGTATGTATAGTGGGCTGCATGTGTGTATTGGTAGGCTGTGTGTGTATGAGGGGGCACCTACTGCTAGGCTATGTACGTGTCTGCGGGCTGTATATAGAGATAATTTCATGAATGTGCACTTCTGGTGGGGAGTCTCACCCACTGGAAGCCAATGAAATCTCAGCCAGACCCCCCATTATTTTCTGTCAATTTTAAACAGATGGACAGAAAATCATTGGGAGTAGTTCACCATTTCCCAATGTGTGTTCCCAGCAGCCAAGGTATTGGTTAAATTGTCCACTAGTGGACCCTTTGGCTGGGGTTTTCCCACTTCTATGATGGGCAGTCCGCAGTTATTCGCCCATTAAAGTGAAGTGAATGCGCTGAAAATCGTGGGTATGGGGTCTATTAATGGCTGCCTGTGTATTAGTCGCTGCATGTGTATTAATGGTTATGTGTGCGTGTTACTAACCCTGTGTCTGAGCTATTCAGCCAGTGTGTGGATGTTAATCACCACATGTGTGTATTAAGCGCTCTGTGTCTGTATGTGCATTAACCTTCAGGTGTCTGCATTAGGAACTGCGTGTGTGTGTATTACTGGCTGTGTATATTGCTCGGTGCGCTGAATGTGAAGGACTGCATATATATTGGGCCATAATTTGCTGTGGCGGGGCAACGAACGGTGTCCACCTTTATCTGGACTTGCTCTTGCCTGTTTAATCGCGATGATATTTTACACCACAAGTTGCTGAAAGTGCGAGCTGATAATGTCACAGCAAGGGAAATCGGGCATCTGCGACCTGAGTGAACAGGACACGCAACTGTGTATCACCATGATTGAAGGATTGTGAAATTAACAGCACAGGGACTGAGAAGGAAATATAAATGAAGAGTGAGTAAATTCAATGTCAAATCAGGTCGAGAGAGGGAAAGAAAGATCTGATTAAGAGAGAGAGAAAAAAGAGACAGAAAGGAATTTTTTTTTAATTTTACATTTTAAAAATCTCCAACAACAACTTCCATTTATATAACGTAAAAAACAATTAAAACCTGAAGAAATAAGACTCCACACTTGTAATAGTTAATTTTGAGCGCCAGAGAGGTTGACTGGCAGAAATTAACATTTATCAGGTCTTTAAAAGACTGAAATGGACAAGACTTGACTTTCTGTTCATATCGACCAGGCAAATGCAGCACTCCGTTCAATGCCTTTCAATGGTGAGGCGGACAGCGAAGCTAAAGGTGGAGCAGCGCATTTAGGACAGCAATTTGGGGATTGTCTCGTTTAACCTGCATCTGCCCTGCCTGAAGTTGCTGTAGCATTTGCGGATTAATAACGGTGAGCGCCATTAGCCGTGCAGTTATTTTGACAGCAAATGATGGCCCTATATATTTGCACAATTATATTCACCAAGATTAGGATTTTTCGCTTTTGCTTCTAATCGATTAGACTCCCTCAATGCGCGTTATCTGTGGGTTTGGTTTGAATGACAACAAGCCTCCAAATTTTCAAACATTGCTAAGTGCCAGGTTCCTCCTACAATCCTACTTAATTTGACAAGTGTTCAACACGGGTCAGCTATGAATAGCTGGCTTTAGTTAATGCGCAATACACAGGGCTCTAAACGTTGGATTAAACAATCCCGTCTCCAAATGGCATTGACGAGAGGCTCCAGCAGCAGGAGAAAGAAGGCTAATAATGAGTTTGGGATATCAGTAGAACAACGCTGAATCGTTAATATCACATTTATGTCTGCACCAGTTCACCGCTCGCCCATTCCCAGCTCTCCAGTGTCTATTTAACTAAGCGAACCACCGGCATAAATAATCCCTATTCACTCTGAACTATCGTATAGGGCGCAGACACAAACAACACAGCCTGCACGACAGTAACCAAACCGTGTGGGAAAATCCTGTGACCTTCAAAGTAAGCGGGCAGGCTGAGGCTGGGATTGAGTTACACAAATCTCTTGGCTACACACAAATCTAACACTTGAAATCCAACAGAACCACAGTGGCAATGGGCCAGGGAATCTGATTGGTACATAGCCGCACGAATTTCCTGGCGCATTCTAACTCTATAACTATAATTCCTCTTTTCGTTAAGTTTAAGTGTGTTGTGAGGATTTCCTCTGTTGGGTACTTCCCGTTCTGAGAGGGTTCACGGCAGATACTAGACTGAACCACTGTTGCACCTAAACCGTGAAATGACAGGGTGGGCTCCGACCCTCGCCCCGTTCCTCTTAAACTCCGCTCTGCTATTTAAACGCAGGCATTTCCCTTTGGTAAGCGTCTGTTGGCGATTATCTCGGCGCAACATTACAAAGCCATTGCGACCCGACCAATTCTCAGCAGTTTCGCCAAACTGCGGAAATTCCTAGTCTCAGATATCAATCAAATGAGTCCGGGGTGAACATCAGGGCAATTCTCAGGGTTTTTTTTGCGGGGGAGACGCATCCCTCTCTTTCCCCACATACCGTACTAACCACACATTGTAGAGAATCCCGGCTCCACACCAGCTCTAGGATATGCCCGCGAGGCCCCCTACCCTCAATATCCACCCTAAAAGTGTCATCAGTGTATGACATTCAGTCAATAGTAATTGATACTGAACACCTTATTCCACCTCACTATTTAACACTATCTTCGGCACTTTCCTCATCTCCAGCTACTGGCATTATGTATAAACAGGTTCGGAAATCTCCCCCGCTGTTGTATATCTTTCTGCTCCGAGAGTAACTTTGTAATTAACTACTCAACAGATAACCCGTTCTATTTGTTCCCTTATTTCTCTCTCCCTCCTGTGCTGCCTCCATTCCTTCCTTTATTACTGTTTCTGTTCTCTGATCTGTCCTTTTGCTGCTCTGTCCTGTTCTGTCTGCTCCCTCTTCTTTCAGACGCCTCTCACCCTCCCGCTCCAGGCTCTCCCTTCGCCCGCATCCATTTCTTCTCCACCCTGGCTACTGTGAGTCCACTTTTACTCCAGCAGGGCAACTTTGACCTATTTACAGTAACGCTCGGGTAGAGACCCCGCCAAGCACGCCCAGTCATTTTTCTATCTTGGTGAACGACCCATAAAATAGTTTCAAATCCTCCCCCCGTTCAAATAATGGGAGGGCGTTACAGGAAACAAAGCTGGCGCATTCGCAACTCGACTAACCTCGTTATTCAGATGCTTCTCGTCCAAGCCGGAGTTCGTGGATTCAAAGGACCGCCCTCTCCTGGGTTCCTCGTATCTGTTGGAGTACATGGTGCCAAGATCCGAGCAGCTTTCTGTCTCTGCGTTCCTGCCCAGTCCCTGCGCTCCGCTCTACCTGGTACTGTGCCCACTCTACCTGGTACTGTGCCCACTCTACCTGGTACTGTGCCCACTCTACCTGGTACTGTGCCCACTCTACCTGGTACTGTGCCCTACTTGCTGTCCTGTCCCCTGCGCTCTGTCCTGCCCTGCCTGGTATTGTGCCCTGTGCTCTGACTTCTCTGGTGTTGTACCCACTCTGCCACCCTTGTGTCCTGCTGTGTCCAGTTCTGCTCTGCCGTCCTCTGCTCTCCTCTCCTCTGCTGCGCTCTGCTATTTATACCTGGCTGGGGAGCCGGCACTACGCCGTCCCACCTCTCCAACCCCTCTTAATCTCCAAGGGAAGTAAATCAAAAGCAAACAGGGAAATAAAAGGAGTCACGTCATTACCACAGCCCCCCGGGACCCGGGTGTTTGTGGACAGAGAACACTGACGGCATTGGGACGGCTGCAGAGGCGGGGACACCGAGTGGGGAGTTATTGGGAGAAGGAGGTCATGCGCAATAACCAGCGTCTGCCTCTCAGCCCTTCCTATTGAATTTACACCCTGAGGAAAAAATAACAAACTATTTTTACTGGATGACGTGGGAGCTCAAAGAAAAAAAGGCCGGAAAGCAAACAACGGATCGGTGTCACTTGTTGCAATGAAAGGGGTGCAGAATTAGAGACGGCTGGAGCTGGAGAGAGTGCCGAGGTTGTGGAGGTCACACAGTGATGGGGACACACACAGCGACTCACTAGAACTGAGAACCGTGATTTCAACATGATATTCTAAAATGACCGACCATTAGTTAATTACCTGTTACTTATTGGAGCTTAATGGCATGTTACTAATTACAAATATCAATTCACTGATAGGCTTTCGTTAAAGACTATTGCCCTGTATTCAGCGCAAGCAGGTAACCCGTGGCTGTGCAAATTCATCAGTGAAACGAAATGGAATTTATCTGTGAAATCAGTTGGCTTGCCGCCTCTCACAAAGGCACATTATCTGACTGCCATCTCTATCTTTGTCTCCTCGTTGTCTCTCCATCTAGCCTTTCACTCCTTCTCTCTCTCTCTCTCTTCTCCATGTCTGTATATATCTCTCCATGTCCCTGTCTCAATATTTTCCTCTCTCCATCTGTCTCTATTTCTAGTTTTTTTCTATCTATATCTCCTGTCGACATCTTTATCTGTTTCCTGTTTCTATTTCTGCTTTTGTCTGCCTGTGTTTCTGTCTTTCCTACCCATCTTTAACTGTTTATTTATTCTGTCTCGTTCTCTCTTCATCTTTCTATCTCTTTTTTCTATCTGCCGCTCTGTCTTAATCTCTTTACACCTTACTCCCCATGTCTCTGTCTTTTCTCTCTCTGTCTCTGCATCTTTCTATCTGTCAATCTCTCGCTCTCTCTCTCTGTCTATCTCAATCTATATCTGTCTATTTCTCTTTATTTCGTTTCTCTCTCTCTCTGTCTTGATCTCTTTCTCTACCCTGTCTGTTTATTTATCTCTGTCGGTCTCCACACCTGTCTTTCTTCTTTCTACCTTTTGTCTTTCCTACTATTATCTGTTTCTCTGTATATCCGTTTCTATTTCTCACGTTTCTCTGTCGCTACCTGTCTGTGTTACTTTGTTTATCTCTCTGCGTCTGTGACTCTGTCTCTATATTTGTCTCTATCTTTATACAATTGTTTCTATTTCTATCTGCGCCTCTGTGCCTCTACCTGTTAATCTAGTTCTATCTGTCTCCGTCTATCTGATTCTTTGTCGCTGTCCCTCTGAGCTCGGTAAAGTGTTAACCATGTGTTTTTCTTTACTAAAATATCAAAAAGCCAGCTACAGAGATTCGATCAGGGGTTTCCTCAGTCCCACATCCAGGTGTTCCAATCGCTCAATTCACTAACACCATATTACAGCTATGTGAATAAAGTTGCGAGGGTAATTTTGTTTTTCCTGGTTCACATTGTATCCTTAATCTTTCGCATTTCGGAATAACTTGTATCTATTAAACCCAATTGACCGGGATTTGGGAAAACCGGCGCGTTTCCGAAAGGTTTCCATGGTTACCTTCCCATAACAATGAGAAAATTAGAAAATAATGAACTCCTCAATCTTGTTTTTTCCTCACCGATTTTCTCCCAAACCAGTAATTAATAACGAAATGGTAAAGAGTCCAGCAAAACTACTGAAACTGAAAGAACCAAACACTCAAACTATATCCCCGCAGCCTGAAATGCAAATATCTATCATTCCCGCTGAAATAGAAAGACCCCTACTATTATAACCAAAATGGAAAGATCCCAGCTAACTATTATCAGCGGTCCCGTCCATCCGCCAGTACCTTGCTCAGCGGCCGGTGCCACCGCTGGCTATGGGTACCCAGTGCCACTCCTGGAAACAAGTCGAGAAGGCATTTTTAGAGTGTATTCGCTGAGTGGCACAGTGTCGTCTTATTCAAAAGAGGACGTGCTCAATTGCAAAGCTCCCATTCTATTATTACCACTGAAATGGAATCACCTCACTAATGATCCTATTACTACTGAAAGAGAGAGATTTCCTCCCAACATTACCACCTGTTGAAAGGAAAACATACAACTCCGTCATTACTATTGAAATGGAAAGATCCGGACCCACTATCCAAGTGGAAAGTTCTCATTTCATTAAGCCTACTACAAGGAACAGTGCCGCCCCACTATTACAAATGAAATGAAAATATACCATTCCATCGCTACTACTGAAATATCTTATTACTCAAAGGGAAAGATCCCATCCATTACTGTTACCGGGATGGAAAGATTTGGGGACGATCTCCTCTCCATTGCACCTCATGTGCGTCTATTTTCAGAGGGCAACTTAGAAGAAAAAGGTACCGAGATCCGTTGGACCTGGAGTCCAACCTGGAGTCCATCCCGTCGGTACTTCAGGTACACAATCGGCCACGGCTTGGACGGGACGGACTCACTGCGCCTGAAACAGTCATTTCTATTCAAAGTAGATTAAAACGAACAGGGGGCGTTGTCATTTAAGGCCTGAACATCCATTTCCTCCATTTCGACTTGTCATAAAGTGTAACGCTGACAACGCCCATATAAACCGAGCCTTCTGTTTGGCAAAGTTGCATTTCAAATGTTTGGTACTTAAAGCAACAGGCACCAACCTGGATAGTGACTCGCAAATTGTCTTTTGGCTAGTTAACTGATAAAGACGTAAAAGTTTACTATTGCTGTAGAGCTGGAGAGTTCTGTGCTCACACCATCAACTTAGTACAACGGGTCTTCTATTGGAACCCCAGTGCACACCAGCTCCATGAAGGAAGAAGAATATTTGGATGCCCAGGAAGTGAGACATCACTAGGGAGGAGGACTCCTATCCGGCATTAACCTGCCAGTTCAATATATCAGTCACAAAGGAATTATGTGGATCTCACAGGGAAACAACCTTCAGAAGCTGCACTTCACCAGAGAGACAGTGAGAGAGCTGTGCATCATGCTACAGGTCACAGCTGTCTTGTAACTTTATGCCGTGGATTATTTTCAGGGGACCACTGGGGCATCAGTCAGCAGTCAGTCTGTCACATTGCATAAAACAAATGATTGAGTCCTTGTTTGCCAGACGAAGCAGATACATCACTTTCTCCATGGACAATAGAAAGCAATGGGATAGAGCAACAGCTTTTCATAGAATGATAGGATTCTCTAAAATATAGGGTGTCACACATAGAAACATAGAATGGTTGCAGCACAGAAGGAGGTCATTCGGCCCGTCGAGCCCATGCTGGCTCTCTGTAAGGGCCCTTCAGCTAGTCCCACTCCCCCGCCCTCTCCCCATAGCCCAGCAATTTTTTTTCCTTCAGGTACTTATCCAATTCCCTTTTGAAAGTCACGCTCACGATTGAATCTGCCTCCACCACCCTTTCAGGCAGTGCATTTCAGATCCTAACCACTCACTGCGTAAAAAAAGTTTTTCCTCATGTCCCCATTGGTTCTTCTGCCAATCACCTTAAATCTGTGTCCTCTGGTTCTCGACCCTTCTGCCAATGGGAATAGTTTCTCTCTATCTACTCTGTCCAGACCCCTCATGATCTTGAACACCTCTATCAAATCTTCTCTCAACCTTTTCTGCTCTAAGGAGAACAACCCCAGCTTCTCCAGTCTATCCATGTAACTGAAGTCCCTCATCCCTGGAACCATTCTTGTAATTCTTTTCTGCACCCTCTCTAAGGCTGTCACATCCTTCCTAAAGCGCAGTGCCCAGAATTGGACACATTACTCCGTTGAGGTCAGACCAATGTTTTATAAAAGCTCATCATAACATCCTTGCTTTTGTACTCTATGCCTCCAGTTATGAAGCCCAGGATTCCGTATGCTTTTTTAACCACTATCTCAACCTGCCCTGCCACCTTCAGCGATTTGTGCACATACACACCCAGGTCTCTCTGTTCATCCACCCCCTTTAGAATTGTACCCTTTAGTTTATAGTGCCTTTCCTTGTTCTTCCCACCAAAATGTATCACTTCGCACTTTTCTGCATTAAATTTCATCTGCCACGTGCCTGCCCATTCCACCAGCCTGTCTAGGTCCTCTTGAAGTCTATCACTATCCTCCTCTCTGTTCACTATACTTCCAAATTTTGTGCCCTCTGAAAATTTTGAAATAGTGCCCTGTACACCTAAGTCCAAGTCATTAATATATATATCAAGAAAAGCAGTGGTTCTAGTACCTACCCCTGGGGAACACCACTGTGTACCTGGCACCAGTCCGATAAAGAACTGTTCACCACTATTCCCTGTTTCCTGTCACTTAGCCAATTTTGTATCCATGCTGCCACTGTCCCTTTTATTCCATGGGCTTCAACTTTGCTGACAAGCCTATTATATTATGTGGCATTTTATCAAATGCCTTTTGGAAGTCCATGTACACTGCATCAACTGCATTGCCCTCATCAACCTTCTCTGTTACCTCATCAAAAAACTCAATCAAATTAGTTAAACACGATTTGCCTTTAACAAATCTGTGCTGGCTTACCTTAATTAATCCACACTTGTCCAAGTAACTGTTAATTTTGTCCTGGATTATAGTTTTTAAAAACTTCCCCATTACCGAGGTTAAATTGACTGGCATGTAATTGCTGGGTTTATTCTTACACCCTTTTTTCAACAGGCTGCCAATCTATTGCCATACTCTCTCTTTGCCCCTCTTATTTCCTTTTTCATTTCCCCTCTGAACTTTCTATATTCAGCCTGGCTCTCACTTGTATTCTCAACCTGATATCTGTCATATGCCCTCTTTTTCTGCTTCATCTTACTCTCTATCACATTCGTCATCCAGGGAGCTCTGACTTTGGTGGCCCTACCTTTCCCCCTTGTGGGAATGTACCTTGACTGTACCCGAACCATCTCTTTAAAGACAGCCCATTGTTCGATTACAGTTTTGCTTGCCAATCTTTGATTCCAATTTACCCGGGCCAGATCCACTCTCAACCCACTGAAATTGCCCTTCCTCCAATTAAGTATTTTTACTCTAGATTACTCCCTGTCCTTTTCCATTGCTAATCTAAATCTTATGATACTATGATCACTGTTCCCTAAATATTCCCCTACTGACACTTGCTCCACTTGACCCACCTCATTCCCCAGAATCAGATCCAGCAATGCCTCCTTCCTCGTTGGGCCAGAAACGTACTGACCAATGAAGTTCTCCTGAACACACTTCAGAAATTCTTCCCCCTCTATGTCCTTTACACTATTACTATCCCAGTCTATATTAGGATAGTTGAAGTCCCCCATTATCACTACTCTTTAGTTCTTCCACCTCTCTGTAATTTCCTGGCATATTTGCTCCTCTATATCCTTCCCACTAGTTGGTGGCCTATAGAATACACCTAGTAGTGTAATGGCACCTCTATTGTTTCTCAACTCTAACTAAATAGATTCTGTCCTTGACCCCTCCAGGACATCCTCTCCAGCACTGTAATATTCTCCTTAATCAATATTGCCACCTCACCTCCTTTCTTTCCTTCCCTATCTTTCCTGAACACCTTATATCCAGGAATAGTTAGTACCCAATCCTGCCCTTTTTTGAGCCAGGTCTCCGCTATTGCCACAACATCATATTTTCATGTGGCTATTTGCGCCTGCAGCTCACCAACCTTATTTACTACACTTCGTGAGTTCACACACATGCACTGTGAACATAAGAACATAAGAAAATAAGAAATAGGAGCAGGAGTAGGCCAATCAGCCCCTCGAGCCTGCTCCACCATTCAATAAGATCATGGCCAATCTGATCCTAACCTCAAATCTTCTATCACTCTCCATCCCACCCGAACCCATGTGATCTCCCGGGAGAGGTGAAAAACCAGATAAAAAACCCAATGGCCAATTTGGGAGAAAAAATCTGGGAAATTCCTCTCCGACCCATCTAGGCGATTGAAACTCGTCCAGGAGATCACTCTGTCCCTATATTTTCTACAGTACTTACCTTCTGTAAAGGCGATCTCCACCCCAGCCAGGAACAGGAATAAAACCATCTCCTGAAATCTAACACAGAATTAGAACACAAGAAGTAGGAGCAGAACCAGGCTACACGGCCCCTGGGCCCGCTCCACTATCCACAGGGCCATGACCATTCCGAACCTAGACTCATGTCCAATTTCCTGCCCACTCCCCGTAACCCTTAATTCCCTTTACTTCTAGGTAACTATCTATTTCTGTTTTAAATTTATTTAATGATGTAACTTCCACAGCTTTCTGGGGCAGCAAATTCCACAAACCTACCACCCTCTGAGTGAAGAAGTTTCTCCTCATCTCAGTTTTGAAAGAGCAGCCCCTTATTCTAAGATTATGCCCCCTAGTTCTAGTTTCACCCATCATTGGGAACATTCTCACCGCATCCACCCGATCAAGCCCCTTCACAATCTTATATGTTTCAATAAGATCGCCTCTCATTCTTCTGAACTCAAATGAGTAGAGTCACAATCTACTCAACCTCTCCTCATATGACCACCCCCTCATCCCCGGGATTAACCTAGTGAACCTTCTTTGTACTGACTCGAGACCAAGTATGTCTTTTCTTAAGTATGGACACCAAAACTGTATGCAGTATTCCAGGTGCGGTCTCACCAATACCTTGTACAACTGAAGCAATACCTCCCTATTTTTATATTCTATCCCCCTAGCAATAAAAGCCAACATTCCATTGGCCTTCTTGATCACTTGCTGCACCTGCATACTAACTTTTTGAGTTTCGTGCACCAGGACCCCCAGATCCCTTTGTACTACAGTACTTTCCAGTTTTTTGCTATTAAGATAATAACTTGCTCTATGATTTTTCCGGCCAAAGTGCATAACCTCACACTTTCCAGTATTGTATTCCATCTGCCAAATCTCTGCCCACTTACTTAGCCTGTCTATGTCAATTTGCAGGTTTTTTATGTCCTCCTCACTCACTACTTTCCCTCCCATCTTTGTATCATCTGCAAACTTTGATATGTTACACTCGGTCCCCTCCTCCAAATCGTTAATATAGATTGTAAAGAGTTGGGGACCCAGCAGTGACCCCTGCGGAACACCACTAGTTACTGATTGCCAGTCTGAGAATGAACCATTTATCCCAACTCTCTGCTTTCTGTTAGAGAGCCAATCCTCCACCCACGCCAGAATATTACCCCCAATCCCATGATTTTTTATCTTGAGCAATAATCTTTTGTGTGGCACCTTGTCAAATGCCTTTTGGAAGTCTAAATACACTATGTCCACTGGTTCTCCTTTATCCACCCTGTATGTTACTTCCTCAAAGAACTCAAGCAAATTTGTCAAACATGACTTCCCCTTCATGAAACCCTGCTGAGTTTGTCCTATTAAATTATGTTTATCCAAATGTCCCATTACTGTCTCCTTAATAATGGACTCTAACATTTTACCAACCACAGATGTTAGGCTAACAGGTCTATAGTTTCCAGCCTTCTGCCTACTATCCTTTTTAAATAAGGGTGTTACATTAGCAGTTTTCCAATCTGCCGGGACCTTTGCTGAGTCCAGGGAGTTTTGGAAAATTATTACCAATGCATCCACAATCCCTACCGCCACTTCCCTCAAGACCCTAGGATGTAAGCCATCAGGTCCAGGGGATTTATCCGGCTTGAGCCCCATTATTTTACCAAATACCACTTCCTTAGTGATTTTAATCGTATTTAGCTCCTCTCCCCCTAGAGCCCCCTGTTTGTCCAGTGTTGGGATATTCTTAGTGTCCTCTACCGTAAAGACTGATACAAAATATTTGTTCAGCGTTTTTGCCATCTCCATGTTTCCTGCCATTAATTTCCTGGTCTCATCCTCTAAGGGACCAACATTTACTTTAGCCACCCTTTTTCTTTTTATATAACTATAGAAACTTTTGCTATCTGTTTTTATATTTTTTGCTAATTTACTTTCATAATCTATCTTCCCTTTCTTAATCAATCTTTTAGTTATTTTTTGCTGTCTTTTAAAGACTTCCCAATCTTCTATCCTCCCACTAGATTTGGCTACCTTATATGCCCTTGTTTTTAGTCGGATACTATCCTTAATTACTTTACTTAGCCACGGATGGCTGTCTTTTCTTTTACACCCTTTTTTCCTCAGTGGAATATATATTTTTTGGAAGTTGTAAAATAACTCCTTAAATGTACACCACTGATCATGTACCGTCTTACCCTTTAATCTATTTTCCCAGTCCACTCTAATCAATTCCGCTTTCATGCCTTCATAGTCTCCTTTATTCAAGCTCAGCATGCTTGTTTGAGATCCAACCTTCTCACCCTCTACTTGAATATGGAATTCAACCATGTTATGGTCACTCATTCCAAGGGGATCCTTTACTAGGACATTTTTAATTAATCCTGTCTCATTACACAGGACCAAATCTAAGGTTGCTTGCCCCCTGGTCAGTTCAGTTACATACTGCTCAAGAAACCCATCCCTAATACACTCAATGAACTCATCCTCAAGGCTGCTCTGCCCAATTTGATTTGTCCAGTTAATATGATAGTTAAAATCCCCCATAATTATAGCTGTTCCCTTATTACAAGCCTCAACTATTTCCTGATTAATACTCCGTCTAACAGAGTTGCAACTGTTCGGAGGCCTATAGACTATGCCCACTAGTGTTTTTTTCCCCTTATTATTCCTTATCTCCACCCAAACTGTTTCACTATCCTGCTCCTTTGACCCAATATCATTTCTCTGTATTATAGTGATTCCTTCCTTTATTAACATAGCCACCCCACCTCCCCTCCCTTCCTGCCTGTCCTTCCTGATTGTTAAATAACTTGGTATGTTTAATTCCCAGTCATGGTCACCCTGCAGCCATGTTTCTGTAATGGCCACAAGATCATACCCATATGTAGTTATTTGTGCCATTAACTCATTCATTTTGTTACGAATGCTATGTGCATTCAGATAAAGAACTTTCAAATATGTTTTGTGACACTTAGTTCCTGTTTTTTCCCCTTTTACTACTTTACCTTTTACTCCATACCTCTGTCCCTTCCTGACACATTCTGTTTTTTAATTACCCCACTGCTACCTAAGTCTATGACCTTCTCCATTGTCATTTCTGTTATTTGCTCTCTAGAAACCTCCCCCCCCCACTAATTTGTTTGAAGCCCTCTCTACAGCCCTAGTTATATGATTCGCCAGGACTCTAGTCCCAGCACTATGAACCTATCCTAGACCTTCTTGTATTCTCTCTTTGTCTGACCCCACCTAATACTCTACTATTTTTTACTCTAAAGCTATCTGTCTCACCCAATCCTTTGTGCACCTTGTTTCTCCTTTCTAATGTTACATTCTGGTGCCCATCCCCCTGCCAAATTAGTTTAAACCCTCCCCAACAGCACTAGCAAACCCCCTCATTAGGACATTGGTCCCGGCTCTGTTGAGGTGCAACCCACCCAGCCTGTACAGGTCCCACCTCTCCCAGAACCAGTCCCAATGTCCCAGGAATCTAACGCCCTCCCTCCTGCACCATCTCTCCAGCCACACATTCGTCTGCTCTATCCTTCTATTTCTATATACTCACTAGCTTGTGGCACCGTGAGTAATCCGGAGATTTCTACCTTTCAGGTCCTGCTTTTTAATCTCTTTCCTAGCTCCCTAAAATCTGCTTGCAGGGCCTCGTCCCTCTTTCTACCTATGTCGTTGATACCGATATGGACCACAACCTCTGGCTGTTCACCCTCCCCCCTCAGAATGTTCTGCAGCCGCTCAGTGACATCCTTGGCCCTGGCACCAGGGAGGCAACATATCATCCTGGAATCACGTCTGTGACCGCAGAAACACCTGTCTGTCCCCCAAACTATGGAATCCCCTACCACTATTGCTTTCCCCAATCTCCCTCCTCCACCCCCCCCCACCCCCCACCCCCCCCCGCATACAGCTGAGCCACCCGTGGTGCCGTGGACTTGGCTCTGGCTATACTCCCCAGAGGAACCATCATGCACCGGTTAGAGAGTGAGATGCGCTCAGGGAACTCCTGCACTACCTGCCTGGTCCTCCTTGTCTGTCTGACGGTTACCCATTTCCTCTCTGCCTGCACACTCTTACGCTGCGGGGTGACCAAAACATACTGTCCATGTAGCTCTCAGCTTCATGGATGCACCGCAGTAATGCCAGCTGCGGCTCAAGCTCCAAAACCTGGAACTTGAGCTCCTCCAGCTGTTGACACTTCCTGCACATGTGGTTGTCCAGGACACGGGAAGCGTCCTGGAGTTCCCACATGGCACAAGATGTGTGTTCCACGGGACTGAGGTGCCCTGCCATGCCTCTATTTAATAGACTATTAACTAACTTAACAGAATAAATTCAAGACTTTAAAGAAAACAGTCATCAGCTACTCACCAATTAGCTCCTTCCCTTGCACTGACATCACTTACCTCATTCCCTGACGCTCGCGCTCCCTCCGGGCTCTGGGCTCTCAGGCCTACCTTTATCTCTGGCCACTCCTTTCACTCTCTTAGAGGTCCGCTCTTGGGCCTATTAACTTAGAGTCCTTGAGGTCTGTGGCTGCACTCCTCCTTTCCAGTTAGACGTCTCAACCACCTTCCTCCTCTCCACCAAACTCCTGCTCTTACCAAGTTCCTCCACTCTGCTTGTGATCCACTCCAATTGTGTTCACCCAGTTCTGTCTGCAAGCTCTGGCACCCTGTATAATAGTGTTACATGCTCCTACAGCTGAGAGTGCCCAGAAGGCTGCCCCATCATTCGTATCAATTTCTGCTGAAGACACAAAGATCCCTTCCCATTACCAGTCCTCTCTGCATCTTCCCTGTACCCTGCAATAAATCAAAATCTCCAACATTTCCATGACTACTGTACTTATCTGCTAACCAGACCACATCGCTTCACTGCACATTTGTTACCCTAGCCTCACAAATATCACAAGGTGATTATGGACGAGGAAGGCAATTTGGCTCATCTTAATTCATCTAGACAGAAAGACCCTACAGTCCCCCATTGCAGCAACCAATTGTTTCTCGATTGGCTCCAGAGTTGCCTTTTCCATGAGGCAGTGCTGCAGATAGCTCTACTGTTGCCACTTGTTCCAATGCTGACTGCGTGCTTTCAATGTCATGTGTGAGCACCCCACACATGCAGGTTGTGCGAATAGAACGCTAAGCTTTAAGGGGATGGTAAAACCATATAGGGAAATTATGCAAATGATCTGACCCTGCAGTATCCATTTTTTACCTGAAAGCCAAGGTGTTTTCCTTGGATTTAGTGTCGCAGATCACTCTTATAAGTGGAAACTTTCTCCCTCCAACCTGGAGTGTGCCATTAGTTGCCTAATGCCTGGGTACTGAGCCCTGGGGCAACTGGGAACTCTAGTCACTTAATGCCATGTGATTTTCTAAACTTCAGAAGCAGGAAGGTAAAGCATTATATTAGACCATGGCTTAAGCAATAAACTACTAGTGAAATTCACTAGTAATTTAGCACAATGCCCCTTTAGCAGAGACTGTCCCACATGTAGTTCTATAATCAGAAATATTGCAAGGATCTGCTGCAGGAGTGGAGCATCAATAGATCTGTGCCCCACACTGGTGTGCAGCTGTTTAGCCCTGAAATTTCAGGACTATATAGCCAAATTAGAAGAGTAGAAGGTTGTAGTGACTGAGACACAAGGGAGGCATTCAAACTCTCGAGGTAGTGCAGAGAAAAACCTCAAGGCTGACCCCTAGCATCCGAGAACTGAGCTGTAAAACAGCCTTGAAAGATGATTTTATAAAACATAGGATAATAAACAACATAGTGAAGGTAAACCCAGAACACTTACTCAAGTTAAACCTTGAGAGAAGCACAAAGGAGCCCAGGTTCAGAAGGTAAGTTTAGGGAAGATGTAGGAAGGTTCTTCAAAAAGTGACCAAATTGTGGAATGGACTTCCCAGTAGTTTCATGGAATCGCTGAAAAACAGTTGTATACTGTAAGGTCACTTTGTTTTGGATGGATGAGCTAGGAAAATTGTTACAGGAAAGGTGTGTTTGCACTAGAGAGGGTACAGCGGAGATTTACGAGGATGTTGCCTGAGCTGGGGAATTTGAGCTATGAGGAAAGATTGGATAGCCTGGGGTTGTTTTCTTTGGAACAGAGGAGGCTGAGGAGAGACTTGATTGAGGTGTATAAAATTATAAGGGGCCTAGATAGAGTGGATAGGAAGAACCTATTTACCTTAGCAGAGAGGTCAATAACCAGGGGGCATAGATTTAAAGTAATTGGTAGAAGGAATAGAGGAGAGTTGAGGTGAACTTTTTTCACCCAGAGGGTGGTGGGGTCTGGAACTCACTGCCTGAAAGAGTGGTCAAGGTAGAAACCCTCATCGCATTTAAAAATTACTTGGATATGCACTTGAAGTGCCGTAACCTACAGGGCTATGGACCAACAGCTGGAAAGTGGGATTCGGCTGGATAGCTCTTTTTCAGCCGGCACAGACACGATGGGCCGAATGGCCTCCTTCTGTGCTGTAAATTTCTATGATTCTATGACTCTATGAAAGACTAAAGGGGCTTCCTCTTCAATATCTGCGTAATGATCGTATAAGAGTTGCATACTGCGCTGGTCTATATTGTTTAACAATCACAGACCAGCTGCGTAGGAATAAAAAATTATTTTCCTGTTTGAATAAGAATGAGCTATTGAATCAATAGTAACATTTACAGCTCAGTAGTTCAGTGTTTTATTAACATCCATCCATGTGGAATGCTTTCAGGCGGTTGTGTTGACCTTTCACCTGAGGAAAATGAGATGGCAATGAAGACTCAGCTAAGTACTGAAGGTGTGAGGTGTAGCCAAACTGGTTTAGGATTCTGGGGCAGCTTTAGCTTGCAGAGGGTTTGTGGTCCAGGTCTGAGGCATGTCTGCAACTCTGTGCAATACTCTCCCCTCCTTTTTCTCTCTTTGTATTTAAACTTTGGACAACAGCATGCATGCTCAAAGCCTACCTCTACCTCCCATAACCTTTCTCATGTGCTGACTAGTGAACTGAGCTTTGGTGCTGTTATGAACATACATCTGGAAAGAAAAACAAGAAAAGACCCATCAATGCATCATGCATCACCTGCTGAAGTTGCTAGCAATGTCAACTCCTGGGGATAGGCAATGAGAAAAAATACTTTGGAAAATCCCTCCCCAACCACCTAACCATGCTCCAGGAGACCATGGTTGCCAATGATGCATCATTAACAAACATCCCCTCCCTTCCCTGCCCCCGCCACCCCACTTTTATGTCCCTAGCTACATAGGGCTGAACGGAACCAGAAAATACTGTTTCCACCCATAGGCCAGTGTCGCAGGTCACAAACGTCTTACTCCACTACATCTTTCACACCATTCAATATCCATCACCTTTTTGAAATTTATACCATTCTATTGCCACCTGGGTAGACAGATCTGTATTATCACAAAAGCAAAATGCGACAATGCATATCATCATCTGTTTACTCATCTATGTTTGAGTCCAGGCCCCCTTGGTCCTGGAGCTTGGGTTAAGATTGATTATTGTGGTATTGAGCTTATTTATTCCTTTTATGATCTTATAAGTATCTAAAAACTTCACTTTACACCACCTTTTTTCCAATTTAAACATTAATTACAATTAATCTTTTCTTATTGCTCAGTGGCTCAGGTGCCCAATCTCATTTTTGTACTCCCTCAAGGCCAGGATGTACACAACTCCTATATTCAGCAGTTCCCTTAAAATATCCATCAAGATGTGACCGATTGCATTTGCCGCTTTCATTTGATCGGCTCCACACTTAAATTATGATACAAAAGACATTGTTTTTGATATCAAGGTTCTTCCTAGCTTGTTAGTTTCATCTGTTACACCAATCAATCTATTGGTTTACAGTTTTGCTTCGACCTTAGTACATTCTAATAGTGCCAGCTTCCACGAACGATATTTATAGCCTGGAACAATTCTCCCCCTCCATGTGGTCACTTTAAAGTTTCCTGTCAAGACTTGTCAACAGCTGACATGCAAACTTCTCCCTCCCTCCACTTGTTCCCCACTTCTTATGAGCTCCTAGCACCAGGCCCAATATGGACTGGGAGCTCACCGCCTTTATTTTTTTTAATTATTCGTTCATGGGATGTTGGCATCGCTGGCAAGGCCAGCATTTATTGCCCATCTCTAGTTGCCCTTGAGAAGGTGGTGGTGAGCCGCCTTCTTGAACCACTGCAGTCCTTGTGTTGAAGGTACTCCCACAGTGCTGTTAGGGAGAGAGTTCTAGGACTTTGACCCAGCGACAATGAAGGAATGGCAATAGATTTCCAAGTCAGGATGGTGTGTGACTTGGAGGGAACTTGGAGGTGATGGTGTTCCCATGTGCCTGCTGCCCTTGTCCTTCTAGGTGGTAGCGGTTGCAGGTTTGGGAGGTGCTGCCGAAGAAGCCTTGGCGAGTTGCTGCAGTGCATCTTGTAGATGGTACACACTGCAGCCACGGTACGCCAGTGGTGGGTGGAGTGAATGTTTAAGGTGGTGGATGGGGTGCCAATCAAGCAGGCTGCTTTGTCCTGGATGGTATCGAGCTTCTTGAGTGTTGTTGGAGCTGCACTCATCCAGGCAAGTGGAGAGTATTCCACCACACTCCTGACTTGTGCCTTGTTGATGGTGGCAAGGCTTTGGGGAAGTCAGCAAGTGAGACACTCACTGCAAAATACCCAGCCTCTGTCCTACTTTTGTAGCCACAGTATTTATGTGGCTGGTTCAGTTAAGTTTCTGGTCAATGGTGACCCCCAGGATGTTGATGGTGGGGGATTCTGCGATGGTAATTCCATTGAATGTCAAGGGGCGGTGGTTAGAATTTCTTGTTGGAGATGGTCATTGCTTGGCACTTGTGTGGCACGAATGTTACTTGCCACTTATCAGCCCAAGCCTGAATGTCGTCCAGGTCTTGCTGCATTCGGGCACGGACTGCTTCATTATCTGAGGAGTTGTGAATGGAAATGAACACTGTGCAATCATCACCAAAAATCCCCACTTCTGATCTTATGATGACGGGAAGGTCACCGAAAAAGCAACTGAAGATGATTGGCATCTGACAACCACAACCATCTTCCTTTGTGCTTGGTATAACTCAAGCCAGTGGAGAGTTTTCCCCAATTCCCATTGACTTCAATTTTACTAGGTCTCCTTGATGCCACACTCGGCCAAATGCTGCTTTGTTGTCAAGGGCAGTCACTCTCACCTCACCTCGGGAATTCAGCTCTTTTGTTCATGTTTGGACCAAGCCTGTAATGAGGTCTGGAGCCGAGTGGTCCTGGCGGAACCTAAACTGAGCAGGTTATTGGTGAGTAAATGCCACTTGATAGCACTGTCGACGACACCTTCCATCACTTTGCTGATGATTGAGAGTAGACTGATGGGGCGGTAATTGGCTGGATTGGATTTGTCCTGCTTTTTGTGGACAGGGCACACCTAGGCAGTTTTCCACATTGTTGGGTAGATGCCAGTGTTGTAGCTGTACTGGAACAGCTTGGCTAGAGGCGCAGCTAGTTCTGGAGCACAAGTCTTCAGCACGACAGCCGGGTTGTTGTTGGGGCCCATAGCCTTTGCTATATCCAGTGCACTTAGCCATTTCTTCATATCACGTGGATTGAATCGAATTTGCTGAAGACTGGCTTCTGTGATGGTGGGGACCACTTAAGTCTTGTTTTTTCCACTCATGTGCTAGACTCCGCCATTATTGAGGATGAGGATGCTTGTGGAGTCTTCTACACCCTTTAGTTGTTTAATTGTCCACCACCATTCACGACTGAATGTGGCAAGACTACAGAGCTTTGATCTGATGGTTATGAGATCGCTTAGCTCTGTTTACAGCATGCTGCTTTGCATGCATGTAGCCCTGTGTTGCAGCTTTCCCAGGTTGGCACCTCATTTTTAGGTACACCTGGTGCTGCTCCTGGCATGCTCTTCTACACGACTCATTGAGCCAGGGTTGGTCCCCTGGCTTTATGGTAATGGTAGAGTGAGGGATATGCCGGGCCACGAGGTTACAGATTGTGGTGGAATACAATTCTGCTGCTGCTGATGGCCCACAGCGCCTCATGGATGTCCAGTTTTGAGCTGCTAGATCTGTTCTGAATCTATTCCATTTAGCACAGTGGTAATGCCACACAACACAATGGAGGATGTCCTCAGTGTGAAGACGGGACTTTGTCTCCTCAAGGGCTGTGTGGTGGTCACTGCTATCACTACTGTCATGAACAGATGCATCTGCGACAGGTAGATTGGTGAGGATGAGGTCAAGTATGTTTTTTCCTCGTGTTGGTTCTCTCAGCACCTGCCGCAGGCCCAGTCTGGTAGCTATGTCCTTCAGGACTCAGCCAGCAGTGGTGCTACCGAGCCAATCTTGGTGATGAACATTGGAGTTCCTCACCCAGAGTATATTCTGTGCCCTTGTTACCCTCAGTGGTATTCAACATAGAGGAGTACTGATTCATCAGCTGAGGGAGGGCGGTACTCAGCAGGAGGTTTCCTTGCTCATGTTTGGCCTGAAGCCACAAAACTTCATGGGGTCCAGAGTCAATGTTGAGAACTCCCAGAGCCACTGTATCCCTACTGTATCACCACCCTGGTGGGTCTGTCCTGCCCATGGGACAGGGATGGTGATGGAGGAGTCTGGGACATTGGCTGAAAGGTATGATTGTGTGACTATGCCAGGCTGTTGTTTGACTAGTCTGTGCAACAGCTCTCCCAATTTTGGCACAAGACCCCAGATGTAGTGAGGAGGGTTTTGCAGGGTTGATTAGGCTGGGTGTGCTGTTGTCATGTCCAAAGCTGGTGCCGAGGTCAAGGCCGGGTGGTCTATCTGATTTATTCTTATTACAGTATTGTTTTTCGTAGCAGTTTGCTAGGCCAGTTCAGAGTCAACCATGCTGCTGTAGGTCTGGAGTCACATATAGGCCAGACCAGGTAAGGACAGCAGATTTCCTTGCCTAAGGGGAAATTAGGATGGATTTTTACAACAATCCAGTAGCTTCATAGTCACCATTACAGATACTAGCTTTTTTATTCCAGTTTTATTTAATTAACTGATTTTAAATTCCCCAGCTGCCATAGTGAGATTTGAACTCATGTCTCTCAAGATCATTAGTCCAGGCTTTATGGATTACTAGTCCAGTAACATATCCACTATGCTACCATTCCCTATTAAGATAAGGCTGACCCTGGAAGCTCAGGTTGTGTCAGCGGCCTTGCAATCAAGTGAGTACTAATTCTGCCATGTTTGTCTCCCACCAGGTCCATGCATAGATCTAGAAATTGGTGCTATGGTGTTCAGAGGGGAATGCCTGTTAATTTGTAGTTAGGGAGCCTTTCCAGCATTAGGTCTTCTTATCAGATATGTTACATCCTCAGCAACGTAGCTGGGTCTATCCCAACTCAGCAGTTATTTCTTTGCCTGATGCCAAGGAATCAGTGTCCTCACACTGATAGAAGCTGCAGCAAGCTTGCACCACATTGGCCTCAATCATTTGATGCAGCAAGGTGATTAGATCCTCCTTGCCTATTGCCACTCCATCCAAGCAGAAGTTCTGTGAACTCCCACTGCCTGGAAGGTGCACTGCCCTCAGCATTACTTTTCTCTAGGTAGCAATTAATTTGAGGGTTAAATTTAGAGTCAGAGTCATAGAGTTATACAGCACAGAAAGAGGCCCTTCGGCCCATCGTGTCTGTGCCCTCAAATTTGCTGTGCTCAGTCGCAAGTTGATGTCTGTATAAATCCTGCTGGCTGTCAGGTTCTCGTGTATGGAGAGTGGTCACCTGTATTGGACAGCAACTGGCACTCGTGGAACTGTACCCCAGCAAGAGTCCCAACCTATAGGAGAGGAGATGGGGAAGGGGAGAAGATTAGTGAAATAAGAGAGGGGATAAAAGGCAAGTGTGTTTGTTTCTATACCTTAACTCAGTGTACATTTAGTAACATCCAAATATATGGCAGGTCAGACTACACTGAAACAACAAACAGAGTACAGCTTACCTCACTCAGCAGGTTGGGTGGTGTTCGACAATAACATTATAACCAGATTATGTGCCCTCAGGTACTTTAGCTTAATGCATTAAATAAATTGCTGTAAAACAATAAGAAGGTAAACCCTCTCACAGACAGGATTAAGTGAGGCTAATTCCAAACCTGCCCATTCTTAATTCATTCTAATGATTACTGATGCAAGTTCATGTCAGAGTTGTTTTAGGGGAGTGCCAACCTTGAGCAGACCACGGCAGCCCTATGACTGAGGTCTCAAGATTTATTACAGAGCTGAGGTACCAATGCTGCGCGCTATATTTCAGAAGTCACTGTTAGGTGTGAACTGCTCAAGCTAGTGTTCTGTGTGATGAAAAATAAGCATATAGCAGGATAATCATTGTTCTCTCTTTCCAGGTCACAGAATCTTAGAATCATAGAAACTTACAGCACAGAAGGAGGCCATTCAGCCCATCGTGCCTGTGCTGGCTCTTTGAAAGAGCAGTTGTACTCAGTCCCACATCCCCGCTTTTTGTCCGTAACCCTGTAAGTTCCTCATCCTCAAGAACCAACTCCCTTTTAAAATTATTTATGGAATCAGCTTTCACCACCTTTTCAGGTAGAGCGTTCCAGATCCCAAAAACTCTGAGTGAAAAAAATTCTCCTCAAATCCCTTCTCGATCTTTTTCCAATGATTTTGAATCTGTGACCTCTAGTTATTTGACAAATCTATTAGGTTTTTGAAGATGTAACTAGCAGGATGGATAAGGGGGAACCAGTGGATGTAGTGTATTTGGATTTTCAAAAAGCATTCGCTAAGGTGCCACACAAGAGGTTATTACACAAAATTAGGACTCATGGTATTGGGGGTAATCTATTAGCATGGATTGAGGATTGGCTAATGGGCAGAAAACAGAGAGTAGGAATAAACGATACTTTTTCAGGTTGGCAGGCTGTAACTAGCGGGGTACCACAAGGATCAGTGCTTAGGCCTCAGCTATTTACAATCTATATTAAAGACTTAGATGAAGGGACTGAGTGTAACGTATCCAAGTTTGCTGTTAATACAGTTAGAACATAAGAAATAGGAGGAGTAGGCCATTCGGCCCTTCGAGCCTGCTCCGCCATTCAATGAGATCATGGCTGATCTTCTGCCTCAATTCCATTCACCGGCCTTATCGCCATATCCCTTGAGGCCCTTACTAGTCAGAAATCTATCAACTTCTGTTTTGAATTTACCCAATGACTGAGCCTCCACAGCCCTCTGGGGTAGAGGATTCCAAAGATTTACCACCCTCCGTGTGAAGAAACTTCTTCTCATCTCAATCCTGAATGGCCTACCATTTATCTTGAGGCTGTGACCCCTGGTTAGAGACGCCCCAGCTAAAGGAAACATTCTCCCATCATCCATCCTATCAAGCCCTGTAAGAGAATACAGGCCTAGTTTACTCAATCTTTTCTCATACGACAGCCCCGCCATCGCAGGAATCAATCTCGTGAACCTTCGTTGCACTCCCTCTATGGCAAGTATATCCTTCCTTAGGACCAAAATTATACACAGTACTCCAGGCATGGTCTCACCAAGGCCCTATATAATTGGAGTAAGACTTCTTTACTCCTTGTAAGATTTGCAACATTTCTGCATTTCCCCGAAGGCTGTTATTAATAAACGGGACCCTGTGTGGACATTTTAAATCAAAAAGGGTACCCAAGATGGCGTCCGTGCCTCGTGGCAGAAAGCCTCTGGGATTTTTAAATGGACTCTGCAACGCAGACAACTTGTGGATTGAAACCCAAGCTGCAGTTTTCTGTGAAGACAGGACTCTGAATTATGTATTAGACCGAATTGGAGACAAATCTAAATTCAGTTTAGGCCTATAGTTAAGGCCATCAAGCAGTTTACATATATAATCAGAAACAGATTAAGAGAGCCATTGAGGCTGGACAGGCCCATCAAGGAACATTCATGACAAGTCAATTATCGGGCCGGTAGATGCGATTACCGGCCATCTAAAAACAGTTAGTATGGATTGCTACCATTATTTAAAATAGCCCGCCAAGATTAAGACAAAGAACTAACCTGATTTGGCGTGCAGATAAGGGTTTTCGAAAAGAGTATAATTGAAGGCCCCCGGGTAGCAATCGCTCTCTGCTCTTCTCTTCTCTCTCTGCTCTTCGGCCCCTCATCCTCGTGGCTGTCGCTCTTTCCCCATCCCGCGCTTACCCCCTGGCCTTTGCCCGTGCCTTTCCCCACTCCATCTGGAAATCGCCCCGGCACTGCATCGGGCGGACACGGACAATTCAGGCCAGGCGAGGCAGGACGCGACGAGGGGAGGAGGGAAGACCACCTGAGGAAGACCAACTGAGGAAGACCGACTGAAGAAGACCAACTGAGGAGACGAACTGAGGGGAGGCTTTGAATCATCGGTCCTTCAGCCTCAGCCAACCTGCGACTATCTTCATACAAACTCAAACTGTCGGCCGATGACAAAGAATCATCCCAAAAGGTAAAGTACCCAAACAGAGACTTTAACTTTGGGGTACTCGAACCTGGACAACGCCCTTGCAGCGCCCAGAGACCACGTGTCGATGGCAGGCTCCAGAGAGCACCAAGAGCAAACCCCAAACCCCACCGCTGTTTTGAGTCCAACAAACCCTTTTGATTGGTGAGCATAAGTTCTGACCCCTTGTAGCTTAATCTAGTTAGGTATAGGGGGTGGGATAATGATAAGGGGATTGTTAAGATAGTTATTTTCCCTCGATGTGGCGTGTGCTCCCCATTCCCTGTATAAGTATAGTTATTCTTTTGTATTTTTGCCTGTAGAAGTGTACACTAGTAATTTTCCATAAGATTGTATCAATTTTTTTCCTCTTCAATAAAATCTTGGTTTTTGTTTACATCCAACCACCTGTCTACTCGAGTCTTCTCTGTACCGCCGCCTTGTACTTAAGTCCGGTGTCTAGAACCCAGGGGCGTGGGAGCGATTCGAACTGCTCATAAACAGTCAGAGGCATAACTGACTGGGCGCACGTGCCACCCCACAGGCCACCCCCTACAGAAATGGCGACCACGGCAGGACACCAGCAACAAGGTTGCAATGCAGTAGACAGTGGTTCGGATGAGCGAACCGTGATGGAGGAAAGGATTTCTGATTATGTGTTTAGCAAGGTGAATATCACTAAGAAGTGGATCACCACTCTGTTAAGGGCTGGGCATCCGATAGATGCAGCAGCTAAGTGGACAGAGGGAGAGGAACACAAGAAGTCCTTAGAGAAGGCAGTTTGGCTGATGTGCTTTAAAAGGCAGGTCCAGCTCTTGGACGGGCTCGTTGCAGCACAGGCAGTCGAGTTACGGGAGTCAACCCTGGAGATCCAGGATAAGGCTCTCACAGGGGAGAAGTTATTAGTAGCTTTGCAGGCTTTGAACCAAGAAAGAGTGCATTTAGTGGGAGAACACAGGGCCCAGTTGGAATACCTACGGTGCCAAGTCATCGAGGCCAAGGGAAATGAGTTAAGGTTGCGGGAGAAGAACACCCGCTTGGCTAGGCAGATCAGGGAACAGGAAGAAAAAGTACAGGAGGTAAAGGCAGCGTATAAGCTAGCGAGTGAACAGGGGTTTGAGGAGACAGACCAGGGCCCCTGTAGAGAGAGGATAGAAAATCTGATCCGGGCCCTCCGGAAGGCAAAAGGCATGGTATGCCTCATAAGCCCAAAGGCAGGCCAAGCAGATTTTATGGGGAACAAGGGGAGGACAGTTCCAACGTCACCGGTAGTGCCGAGGGACGACCCGGTTGAGAGAGAGGAGACCTCACGGCCACCACCCGTAGCGCCAAGTTTCAGCGAGGTTTGGCAGCAAGGGGGGGTGGAACCGGGGGTGGAACCCGAAGTGGAGCCAGAGGTGGAGGCGGAGGTAGAGCAACCCCCGCCCGAGAGGCTGGAGCCGGGACCGATGTGCTCAGCGTGGCATCGGAGGTTCGGCCCACCCGCTAATGGCGACATTGAGGGACCCCTCCAAAACCAGTTCATATTGCCCTTTAACACCCAACAGCTCAGGGTTATGGTCAACCATATCCCGAAGCTTTCCGCCAAAGGAGACCCCTCGATCCACTTCAGGGAAATAGAGCAGACCGCCAGCGTCAACAACTGCGATGACGCTGAGAAGGCCAAAATGCTGCTATTCTCCCTGGAGAGTAATCTCCTCCAATCCCTCTCTGATGAGTGTAAAAGGGGGCAGAGCGGGTACGAGGAGCTTAGAGATGCGGTTCTAGAGGCCATGGGGATGGATGAGGGAAGTCCCTTCTCCCGCGTGGAGAGGATGATCCAGCTTTCTGGGGAAACCCCGCAGGCTTTTGCGGACAGGCTGTGGCCGGTGTACCGGAAGGCTTGCCCAGGGACGTCGGGCCGGGTGTTCCTGAACGGGGATTCCCTGACGCATTGGCTCCGTTGCCTAGTGGTGAACAGCTTGCCACAGGTCCGGGCCAAGGCAGAAGCCTGGTTCGACCCGAAAGATCCCCAGACCACAGAACTCACGGTAATTAGGCAGCTCACTCTGGCTTACAAAAACGGTAGTGGAGCCGATGCTCACCCACCCAAGGGGAAGGTGCATGAGATAAAACCCGGACCAGGTAGGAAAGATTGGCACCAGGAAGGGAGTAACACCCCCAACACAAAGACCAATTGTTACGGGTGTGGGAAGGATGGTCACTGGCGGAAGGAGTGCAAAAACCCTTGGAAGGATAACAAGGGAAAGCATCCCACAGCCCCAGCCCAAAAGGCAGGGGCAGGGACCCCTTCCGCAGAGGTTAAGTCACTTTTGGATGCCATGAGGTCCTTACTGACTGGCATGGGGAGAGTAGCAGCTGCCACCGGTGCTCTCACCCCATCAGCCCCATCCAACCCACAGCCGTGACTAGAGCCAGCGCAGCCGGTTCATCTGTGTTCGCTCTGATATGATGAGTGGAAAAGACCCCTTTTGGAGATGGAGGTGGAGAAGGTGACGAGGACTTATCTGTTAGATGTGGGGGCATCATGCACCGTGGTCTACTCAGCTATCCCCATCACCTCACCTCTCTCCAGCAGGGTCCCATACAGTCTATCGGGGTTCACGGGTAGAGAACAGGCCGGCTCGTTTTCCATCCCGCTCGCCATTCGGATAGGACCGCTACGCTCCAAGTGGATGTGTGTCCTGATGAAATGGGACGTGGAGGGTGGAAGAGGGGTCCTGGGGGCCAACTTTATTGTAGGCCACGGGATCCTAGTGGATTTGAGGAATCACTGCCTTTGGGAGGCAGGTAGAGTAAAGAACGGTGAGATCGTAGTAATCCCGGGAAAGGAAGGGAAGGGGACCCTCTGCACCATGAAGCCCGAAGAGGATTATAACTTCGGGCTCATGGTCAGCAACACCCCACCAGAGTTCCAGGCATTTGTGCAGGCCCACCTGGCCACATTTGCCACCCACAAACACGACTGCGGGAGGGTCACAGGGTTTTAGGTCAGCGTAGACGGGGATCCCATGGCCCGACCACAGAAACAGTATAACTTCCCCAGGGAAGCAGAGCCGGACATGGAAGCAGCCATGTCCTCGTTAGTGCAGCAGGGAGTTCTGAGACCGATAGCTACCCATGTGAATTCTCCGTTATGGCCGGTCAGAAAGCCGGACAATTCCTGGAGGGCCACGGTGGACTATCAGGTGCTCAATAGCAACATCCCAGCCTGCGCACCCACAGTAGCAGCAGTTGCCGACCTTATTGGGAGTATTCCAGCATCCGCGACCACTTTCACGGTGCTGGATATTTCAAATGGGCTTTGGTCCATCCCTGTAAGGAGGGAGGATCAGTACAAGTTTGCCTTTACGTTTAAAGGGCAACAGTACACGTGGAACTGTTTGCCACAGGGCTTCCACAACAGCCCCAGCATTTTCCATCAGTGCATGGCCGACAGTTTGAAGGATTTTAGCCAGCCCAGACAGTTGGTCCTATATGTGGATGACCTGCTCCTGTTCACTGATTCGAAAGAGGAGTTTTTCCTGGAGGTAGCAGCCAGCGGGGACAGCCTCAGTGCTGTGCTGCTCCAAGAGCGGCGCGGCCGGCTGCGGCCGGTGGCCTACTCCTCCAGGATACTCACAGATGTGGAAAGGAGCTATTCCAATTGTGAGCGGCATCTTTTGGCCACACATTGGGCTGTGAAAAGATCATTGATCTTCACAGGCACCTCTCCCATCACCCTCCTCACCCATCACACACCCACCCAGATGCTTCTGGACGGGAGTATCAAGGATGGAACAGTGAGCAGTGCCCGCATTGCCCGCTGAACCTTGCTCCTCTCACAGATGGATCTTAGAGTGAAGGGTCTCTGCGAGCCAAAGCTCGCAGCCAACCTGGTATATCCTGGAACAGCCCACCGGTGTTCCATTGAAGGGGTTTGGGAAGTAAACATAGGTTTACGGGCTGGGATATATCCCATAGGCCGTGAGATCTATGTAGACGGTTCCAGCACAGTATCTGCTGGTGAGCGTCTCACGGGGTGTGGAGTGTACGACCCAGCGGCAAACATTGCCCTGGCGATTAAGCTCCCCAGCACCATGAGCACCCAGCAGGCTGAACTGTCCGCGGTGGTGTATGTTGTT
The DNA here is from genome assembly GCF_052327205.1 of Somniosus microcephalus. Lineage (NCBI taxonomy): Eukaryota > Metazoa > Chordata > Chondrichthyes > Squaliformes > Somniosidae > Somniosus > Somniosus microcephalus. The sequence goes on from NC_141001.1 coordinate 44,294,335, forward strand.
ACACACCCCGAAATCTTCCCCACCCCCTACACGATTTGCTCGGACAGCATGTTCACGTGCAATTCGTGTACGGAGTACCTGGCCATCTGGTCCCGCCACGGATACACCTCCACTGACGGGAGACCCCTCACAGTAAAGCCCCCTGCTGGAAAAGATCCTAGCAGCAGTGGGGGAGGAAGGGGAGGTTTTCATTCACAAGGTGAAGGCCCATTCCTCCACAGAACCCCGCAGCCAGGGCAACCAGCAGGCTGACTTGCTCGCCAAGGAGGGTGCCCGCACAGGCACTTTCTGGGGCCCATTTGGGTCCAGACCCATGGCGGCGGTCAGAGGTAGGGATGGGACCCAAGGGAGTGGAGGGGTAGCTTTAGCCCCGGACCTTAAGACGGTCCAAGCCCAAGACCCCGTCCTAAAAGCAGTCCTCAGCGCAGTTGCTGAGGGAAAGGGGATCGAAGGTCCGTACGGCACAGCGACCCTCTCCGTTAAAGAGGGCATGCTGTTCCGGGGGGAACAGTGGGTTGTGCCGCAGCAGCACCAGAGTGAATTCCTTCAACTGGCCCACGAGGATCCAGGAGCGGGACACCCCGGGCCTGAGACCACCTGGCAGTGGGTGGAACAGGCGGGATGGTGGCCGGGACTCAGGGACGATGTCCGCGAGTTCTGTGCAGGCTGTCTTGTGTGTGCTGCGAACAACCCTGACCCCCACAAAAGGAAGGTCCCTATGGGACACGTCAGGAGAGTAGAGGGACCATGGCAGTCGATAAAAGTCGACTACATCGGGCCCCTGCCCACCGCCCAGGGAGGCTATAAGTACTGCCTAGTCCTGGTGGACGTGTTTACCAAGTGGGTAGAGGCTTTTCACTGCAGAACTGCCACAGCTCTGGGTACTGCCAGGATCCTAGTCCGGGAAGTGCTCTCGAGGTGGGGACCACCACAGTTTGTGGAGTCCGACCAAGGGAGTCACTTCACCGGGCAGGTGATGCAGAACACCCTTATGCTGTTGGGCATTGAAGGGAAATGGCATGTAGCCCACAACCCCCAGTCATCGGGGATTGTAGAACGCATGAATTGGACCCTGAAAGAAAGGTTAAGAAAGGAAACGGTGGACTCGCCCCGTAAATGGGCCGAAGTCCTACGTTGGTTTTGATGGGGATCCAGGCCAGCCAGTCTAAAAGCACGGGTTCCTCCCCGCACAAGCTAATGACTGGCAGGATTATGCGAACCCCCACCCATGTACTAGCCCCGGTACACATGGAGGGTCAGCTCAGAGAGGTAAACCGGGACAGGTTTGCCCGAAACCTTTTTGAGCACCTGAAGCAGGTCAATGAGCAGGCGGCTGGGAACATGGGAAGGCAGCATCGGAGTAACCGATTGCTGCTCGAACCAAGAAAGCACCATGAGTGGGAGATAGGAGATCAGGTTATGGTGAGGAATTATGCCCGAGTAGGTAGTTTGGAACCATTGTACATGGGGCCCTACAGTATTGTAGATAATGCCAGCCCCATGGTATACGCCGTGAAAATGCCCCGGCATACAAAATAGTTTCATATCAACCAGTGTAAGCTGTTTACGCCCGAAAGGGGAAAACAGGCAGATGGAAAAAGGTCTCAGGATAAAGATCCCCAGCCTGCAGCAGGAGCGAGTTCACAGACTGCACAGGCAGGCGCTGTGGCTTGCTTAAAGAGAGGGGCCATCCCGCCCATCGATTGGGGCACTCCCCCACTCTTCTGGGATCCAGACGAGGGGGAGGGACCTGAGAGCGAAAACCCCGCCCCTAACCCAGGTGTAGAGAGGGAGGGACCTGAGGTCGAAAACCCCGCCCCGGACCCAGCCATGGGACCTGGGGGCGGAGACTCTCAGCTCGCAGCAGCAGGCTGCGAAAAGTTACCTGCCCCCAGCCTAGGTTCGGGAGGGGTCAAGCCTGGGGGAGCAGCGGTTCGGGTAAAAGGCCCAGCAGCCTAGAAAGCCCCACCCATCAAAGCCCCTAGAAGGTCTCCACGGATGCCCCAGCCAAGAAAACCATGGTCACCAGCCCTCCAGTTACCAAGGGCCGCCCCTTGAGTCAGGGAGAGGTCCAAGGACACAGGCCCTCAGCCAACAGCCACGGGCTGCAAGGGACCCACAGTCAAGGACGGTGCGGTCACACCGGGGGTAGCGGTGAGCCGCAGTCCGACCAGGGATTAGCCTGGCTGCCCGGAGACAGGCGGCGCATGTATATAGTTTAGTTTAAGTTAAGTTTAAGTGAAGTGTAATTATTTAGCTTAAGTTTGGGTGTTTAAAATTCAAGTTAAATAAGGTGTTGGGTAGTTTTAAGTTAAGTAATCTGTTAAGAGTGTATCTTTGGGTCGAGGTCGCGGGACCCGACCATGCTTCACCAAGCCAGAGAATTTCTTGGGGACCTGGCTGCATGTTCTTTTACATCTTTTTGCAGAAAGATTTTCGGGATGGAATGGATCGTGATCCTATTCGCCCTGATCGGAATGAGTGTGGAGAGGAGGGGCGACGTCCAGGACTCCCACATCTACGGGTGCTCGGGAGACAAGGCGCCCCTGGCGATCGATGGGGACGGTGAACGGAATGCGGAGGAGACCGCCGTTTACTTCCACGCGGGAAGGTGGCCAGGATGGCTGGGGTCCAATTCGTCTCAGTACTCCAGCCAAACCGGATTTGTAGTGTATGTACCTTTAAGAGAGAACTACCTTTACAGCTCCTGTATACTGTAGTACCGGCAGTGACCACACCTGTATATAAGCCTTGAGCATGCCTCTGTACCCCCAGTCTTGAGACTACCCTACTCCAGTAAATACCTGTTGATTGTTAAGTTACAGCATCCGTGTGGTTATTGAAAAACATCATACTCTCAGAATCACGGATCTAACAATGGCGACGAGTGTCGATTCGAATCTACCTGCAACTCTGCATTTCCCTTCGAGGATTCGCTCCGGGAGGGCGGTGGAAAAAAGTCGAGGCCAGAAACACGGGCGTCGACCACGAGCAACTGCCCAGTCGTCCAGCAGAGAGTGAACATCGCAGGGGAGGCTGTGGAGAGCCGGGCTTGGTTCCCCAGCCACGACGACCAGCAACAGACTGACGACAGGTACCAGGTACAGCGCAGACCCTTCCCGGACAGCAGCGGCTGGAGCCGATCGACGGCAGAGAAAAAGCCGAGCAGCGTCGACGGGGTAAGATAGAGGGTGAAGCGCACAGGGCGCAGCCGGGGGTTGAAAACCGAGCGGCGTCGAGGAAAAACAAAACGGAGAGAGAGAGGGTAAAGCAGCAGCCGGGTTCAGGGCCGAGCGGCGGAAACGGGAAAGGCGCACAGAAAAAAAAAATGCACAGAGCGCAGCCAGGGCTCAAGGGCTGAACAGTGTCCGCGGGGAGAAGGGAGAGTGCGGGAGACGCCATTGAGCCACGGAGAAGAAGGAAGAGCGCAGGAGATGCCATTTTTAGAAGCCGCAGCGGAGAAGAAAGGAAAGCGCGGGAGACGCCATTTTGTGCCAGCGGAGAAGAAGGGAAAGCGCGGGAGACGCCATTTTTGACAGTTAAATCACACCCAGGGATGCCGAAGTGTGGCAGTATCTCTACGTTCGACAATGAAGTCAAAAATTGGGCGACATCTGTGGAACGTATTGAGGTGTACTGCAGGGCAAATGAAGTGCCAGATGCTAGGAAAGCACTGGTTTTGTTAAATTCCATGGGTGCAAAAACTTATGGGTTACTGCAAAACCTAATAACCCCAGAGAAGCCTGTGAATAAGAATTTCAAAAGCATAGTGGAAATTCTACAGGACCACTTAAACCCCACACCGCTGCTGATAGCAGAACGATTTAAGTTCCATAAAAGGAACCAACACAAAGACAAAAGCAATGCTGAGTACTTAACGGAACTGCGCAAGCTATCGAAACACTGCCAGTTTGGAGTGGGACTAGCAGATACGTTAAGGGACAAGTTTGTGTGTGGGCTTCAAAGTGAAGGAACCCAGAAACGGCTTCTATCAGAAAAGGATCTTACGCTGGACAAGGCTTTCAGTATGGCAGTATCACATGAAGCAGCCGCAAGGGGCGCTGCAGAGATACAACGGAGACCGCAAGAATATGGCACCAATGAAATGTCCTATGGAACAGGGAAGTGTTATCGCTGCGGCAGAACAACACACGACCAGAAGGATTGTTGGTTCAAGGACCAAGTGTGCAGACAGTGTGGAAAAGCAGGACACATAGCAAGAGTCTGCAGGTCTGGGAAGAAAACCAACAGCAAGAAATCTCCACAGGAGAAGTACAAAAAGGTAGACAAGGTGATGGACAGTAGTTCAGACGAACAGAAAAGTGACACAGACTCCGGAAGCAAGGAGCTGAGTTGTCTGAAACTACATAAGGTAACCAAAATGGAGGATCATCAGACTATCTGGGTTACACTCAAGATAGACGGAATCCAAGTGAAAATGGAATTGGACACAGGATCAGCCCTAACAGTCATAAATCAAAGGGACTACAAGCGGCTATTTTCACATATAACATTGAAAGCTACAGAGATTGTCTTGAAGACGTACACGGGGCAAAAGTCTACCCCAAAGGAAAAATAAGGGTGAAAGTGATATACAAAGGCCAGGAAATACCTAAAATGGACTTATATGTATTGCCAGATGGAGGACCACCACTGCTAGGACGTGAATGGATCCGGAAGATACAATTAGATTGGCATTCCATGCAGGCACTGAAGGTTGAGGCCAAAAAGGATGATGACGTCACACCTGGTCGACTGTCAAAAATGCTAACTGACGCAAAAGAAGTGTTCCAGGAGGGACTCGGAACACTAAAAGGCATAACAGCAATGATTAAAATAGAGGAAAATGCAAGCCCAAAGTTTCTTAAGGCCAGACCAGTGCCTTATGACCAGCCGTCGAAGCAGAGCTGGAAGGGTTGGACCGTTCAGGAGTACTGTCCAAAGTAGACTGGAGCGAGTGGGCTACACCCATCATTCCTGTAATGAAGAGGTCGTTGAGTAATACGCCTGGGGAACCAAAGAAGGTCCGCATCTGTGGGGATTTTAAGCTGACAGTGAACCCAGTCCTTCACACGGTACAATATCCGCTTCCACGAATTGAGGATATTTTCGCCTCGCTATCTGGAGGTAAACGCTTCACCAAAATTGATCTAGCCCAGGCGTACTTGCAAATGGAGGTAGAAGAAGCCTCGAAACAATACCTCACGATCAACACTCATAAAGGTCTCTATCAATCCAACCGGCTGGTGTTCGGGGTAGCATCGGCTCCGGCTATTTGGCAAAGGGCGATGGATCAAGTCCTGCAAGGGATTCCAGGGACCCAGTGTTATTTGGACGACATCCTGGTCACGGGGGAAAATGACAGTGATCACCTCGCCAACTTGGAGAAGGTGCTCACCAGATTAAAGGAATATGGGCTACGAGCTAATCGCCACAAGTGCGAGTTTTTCCAGAAGCAGATCTCGTATTGTGGCCACGTCATCGATGAAGAGGGGTTACATAAGTCCCCTGAAAAGATTGAGGCAGTAGTCAAGGCTCCAGCACCAGAAAATGTGTCACAACTGAGGTCGTTCCTCGGGCTGGTAAACTACTACCATAAGTTCTTACCAAATTTGTCCATGGTATTACACCCACTGAACACCCTACTGCAAATAGGGGTACCATGGAAGTGGAATGACGAACGTAGACGAGCTTTCCAGAAGTGTAAAGAATTGATCACATCAAAAGAGGTGTTGGCCCATTTCAACACAGCACTACCAATTCGTTTGGCATCTGATGCACCACCCTATGGTATTGGAGCGGTGCTGTCGCACAAATTCCCAGACGGGTTGGAGAGGCCAGTAGCCTTTGCATCTCGGTCACTAACCTCAGCCGAGCGCAACTACGCCCAGATTGACAGGGAGGCCCTCAGCCTAGTATGGGGAGTAAAAAAATTCAACCACTATCTGCATGGGCAGAAGTTCACCTTGCTGACTGACCACCAACCACTTGTCTCCATCTTTAATCCTAAGAAGGGCGTTCCAGTGATGACTGCACAACGGTTACAAAGATGGTCCCTGTTTATGGGGCGAATCAATATGAAATAGAATGTAAAGGCACGAAACAGCATGGAAACGCTGATGGGCTATCACGCCTGCCACTGCCTACTGTGGAGGAAGCACCAGCAGTGGACCCTATCGAGATATTTTATTCGTCAATAATTGAACGATTGCCAGCAACGAACGCGGATATAGAGAAGGAGACCCGCAATGATCCGACACTGTCTCGGGTATATAATTTGACGGTGAGGGGATGGCCAACACATGGCGACTCACTGTTGCCAGCATTCTCATCCAGAAGAGAACAGCTGTCAGTATGCCAGGGGACAGTGATGTGTGGATCCCGAGTGGTGATTCCACCCAAGTTAAGGGAGAGAGTGCTAAATGAGCTTCATGAAGGTCATCTGGGAGGGGTGAAAATGAAAAGCCTTGCTAGGGCTTATGTGTGGTGGCCGGGGATCGATCAACAAATCGAGGACCTAACCAAGAGCTGCTCAGGATGCCAGAAGGTCCAAAATGCACCACCACATGCCCCTCTACACCCATGGGAGTGGCCCTCCTCTCCAGGGCAACGGGTGCACATTGATTTTGCTGGTCCATTCATGGACTCAATGTTCTTAATAGCAGTGGATGCTCACTCGAAATGGCCCGAGGTGATAAAAATGTCCTCAACCACTACAGAGAAAACGATTGCAGTCCTACGGACCATATTTGCCAGGAACGGCTTGCCAGAGCAGATTTGCTCTGATAATGGACCACAGTTTGTGTCCAAAGAGTTTCGGAAATTTATGAGAAGGAATGGGGTCAGGCATTACACATCCGCCCCGTATCATCCAGCCACAAATGGATTGGCCGAGAGGTTCGTACAAACCTTTAAAAAGGCGTTAAAGGCCATGTGCAACGATGAAATTCCACTACAGCATAAGGTGGACAATTTCCTATTAGCCTACAGAAATGCGACACATGCAGTCACCAACCAGACCCCGGCCATGATGTTCTTTAACCGAAGGTTGAGATCTCGTCTGGATTTGCTCAGACCAAATGTGCGAAGAAATGTTGAGGATAAACAATTCCAGCACATCAATGAGAAGCCGACAAGGAGCTTCAACGTAGGACAACCAGTCTTGGCCCGTGACTACCGAACAGAGAAATGGCAACCGGAACGATATGCACAAGGCAGGGGCCATTAATGTACACAGTGGATGTCGGGGAGAACATTGTGAGACGCCACGTCGATCAGATCTTAGCGTCACAGGAACGAGTCAACCCCATGTCTCGAGTACCTGGGGATGAACCCGACATACCGGTAGCATCTACCTCAGAACCAGTAGCAGTGGAAACCGATGAACTAACCGACGAAAAAGGGCCAGAATCGCCTCCGCACCAAGAACAAGAACCTCAGGAAAGGCGCTATCCTGAAAGGATCAGGAAGCTGCCCCAAAGACTGAATCTATAAATGGACTATTGTTGTTTAATGTACATGTTAAAGTGTTAATTGTTATTTGAATATTATGGGCACTGCTAATCTAAAAGGGGAGGAATTGTAGTGTATGTACCTTTAAGAGAGAACTACTTTTACAGCTCCTGTATACTGTAGTACCGGCAGTGACCACACCTGTATATAAGCCTTGAGCATGCCTCTGTACCCCCAGTCTTGAGACTACCCTACTCCAGTAAATACCTGTTGATTGTTAAGTTACAGCATCCGTGTAGTTATTGAAAAACATCATACTCTCAGAATCACGGATCTAACAGGATTCACGTATGGGGAAGCCTCCCTCCGGTGCCCCAAGGTATGAGTCATTACCACGAGGGTCAGCGTCACCGTTGGAAAGCGAATATGTTTGACGTGTAAAGGACGCATTCCACTGGATAGGTGGTGGTGGCTCAGGGAGTTGAGCAAGGACATGAGGAACCCCGAAGTCGACTGGGAACGGTTGGAAAACAACACCCATCGGACGATTACAGGGACTCCTGGAGGACTAACCGTGTGTTGGGACAAGTGGTGGGAACTGGATCAAGGGATTTACATCTGTATGTGGGGGTCAGAGGAGGTCTGTCCCGCAGGCATATCCATTGTTTTCCACCGGCAGTGGCACGACACTGGGGAGGGGATGAAGTGGGATACCAGCCTGAAGGTGTGTGCGGTCCCTTACACCCCGATCCCAGTCAACGCCACTGAGCTTGTGCCCCGCCCACGGCGCAGGTGGCGAGGTTACCCAGGGAACGTTGCCCCACCACCACCAAGGGACCAGGGAATGGGTTGGTACTAGTCCCCACCGATCAGATGCTGTACCAGGGGGTACACTCCGCGGTAGCCTCCGTGATTTTAAATCTCACCGAGGTACATTTACCGGACTGGTGCCCCAAAGAAACAGAGCAGCTATACCAGGCCCTATTAAAGGACATGTTCAAGAAGTTTTACAAGTTCGATTTTGCCCACGTGGACAAGACTGAACTCTACACCACACACCGAGAGTTTTTGGGTAATGCAGGGAGGCAAAGAAGGGGTGCATGGAATGATGTTTTTACTGCGTTTAATACTGGGTCCTCTGTCATCAACAGCTTGGATGACATAGCGCTGCAGACCCAGATAAATGGTTTAAAAACACAGTTGAAGAAGATATTACTGGATGAGAACAAGGTAGTGGGCTCGGAGTTGCATGAGGACCAGGCCATGATGGTCCATTTAAAGGAGATCATAGCCGAGTTGGAAAAGCACGCAAAGATGGTAAATGCTCTCATAAGGGAGGACAGAAATGCTTCTGACCAGGCTGCGCAGAATGAGGTGTGCATGTTATATGGGGCGTGGTTACTGGGCGAGGGCTGCAGTAATCTGGAGGATTTAAAACAGCGTTTGGTCCCCTCCTGGATTAGCAACAAGCACCTCGCAGCCCTCCACCCTTTTGAGAATGCATTGAGCCCGTGACAACTCCGGCTAGCCTCCGAAGCCTATCCAGTCCCCGTGGATTGTGGGCAGTCCAAACACACAATCATGGGAGTAGTAGTTAGGATGCCGGTCATGGGTAGGACAGCCCGATCCACACCGGTATACAGGGTTGAGAACATTGGAGTCATTCAAGGGGGTGCACACATTTGTTTCACAGCGGTCCCGCCTTACGTCATTAAGTGGGAGCACGCTATGACAGGTACTGACCTCTCAGGGTGCCGGAGCCGGGGAGCATACATAATCCTGTGTCCCCAGCACTTGAATGCCTTTTCGAAACCGCAGTGTGGGTTCAGAGCTGCTGACGCGAAGCCTATAAATTGTACAATGGAGGCAATGGCACAAGGCCATGTTCCCCCGCAGGTAGTACATATAGGAGGTGGGACATATTGTGTCACCACCAGCGCGTCCCTCTACCAGAATGGACAGCATAGCTGGTGTCCGGTTAGTGACAGCAGCTTCTGTTTTAAACCCGAGGCAGAAGTTCAACTGGCCCAGGAGCGAATTGTCCCCATTCCTGAACCCTCCACTGTTCACCTCACTGTGAAGGAGAATTTTACGGATTTGCAGAAGTACGTAGCACACTTTGGCTATGAAATTCCCCCTCTCTCTGAACACCTTACCAAAATACTCAAAGCCGTTATAGTTTCACAGAAACATTTTTACACACTCGAACAGAAAACATTAGAGATAGGGACTAAGATATTGGATATAGAGGTCCCTTCGTGGATCAGACCGGCTTCCCACATTCTTGTGGTTTGTCAGTTAGGGATAGTGTTGTATTTAGTTTGTATCCAGTGTAAGGGAAAGGGTCGGTGGTCAGAATTCCAAAACCAGAGAATTTGGAAGGAACACTATGTAAAGGTGGAGGGAGATACGCCGGTTTAAGTCTTTTCCCTGTATTATAAGTAAAGGATTGTTGTTTCTTTGTGTTTGTTATTTTTAATAAAGGTTTTTCTTTTGTTGTTTTTTCTGTGACGCGGTTTAATAAAGATGTGTGTACCGAGTGGTGCAGGGGTGTTGGACCCCCTCCATGCTTGGATGTGTGTGTAAAGTCTGTAATTTTACTCTCTGTATGCTGATGTACACTACATTTTCGCGGAATGGGAAGTGCATGTGTCGTGGGTATATTAGATAGGTAGGACAGGCAGGAAGGAAGGGGAGGTGGGGTGGCTATGTTAATAAAGGAAGGAATCACTGTAATACAGAGAAATGATATTGGGTCAAAGGATCAGGATAGTGAAACAGCTTGGGTGGAGATACGGAATAATAAGGGGGAGAAAAACACTAGTGGGCGTAGTCTATAGGCCTCCGAAAAGTTGCAACTCTGTTGGACGGAGTATTAATCAGGAAATAGTTGAGGCTTGTAATAAGGGAACAGCTATAATTATGGGGATTTTAACTATCATATTAACTGGACAAATCAAATTGGGCAGGGCAGCCTTGAGGATGAGTTCATTGAGTGTATTAGGGATGGGTTTCTTGAGCGGTATGTAACTGAACCGACCAGGGGACAAGCAACCTTAGATTTGGTCCTGTGTAATGAGACAGGATTAATTAAAAATGTCCTAGTAAAGGATCCCCTTGGAATGTGTGACCATAACATGGTTGAATTCCATATTCAATTAGAGGGTGAGAAGGTTGGATCTCAAACAAGCGTGCTGAGCTTGAATAAAGGAGACTATGAAGGTATGAAAGCAGAATTGATTAGAGTGGACTGGGAAAATAGATTAAAGGGTAATACGGTACATGATCAGTGGTGTACATTTAAGGAGTTATTTTACAACTTCCAAAAAATATATATTCCACTGAGGAAAAAAGGGTTTAAAAGTAAAGATAGCCATCCGTGGCTAAGTAAAGTAATTAACGACAGTATCCGACGAAAAACAAGGGCATATAAGGTAGCCAAATCTAGTGGGAGGGTAGAAGATTGGGATGTCTTCAAAAGACAGCAAAAAATAACTAAAAGATTGATTAAGAAAGGGAAGATAGATTATGAAAGTAAATTAGCAAAAAATATAAAAACAGATAGCAAAAGTTTCTATAGTTATATAAAAAGAAAAAGGGTGGCTAAAGTAAATGTTGGTCCCTTAGAGGATGAGACCAGGAAATTAATGGTGGGAAACATGGAGATGGCAAAAATGCTGAACAATTATTTTGTATCAGTCTTTACAGTAGAGAACACTAAGAATATCCCAACACTGGACAAACAGGGGGCTCTAGGGGGGGAGGAGCTAAATACGATTAAAATCACTAAGGAAGTGGTACTTGGTAAAATAATGGGGACTCAAGGCGGATAAATCCCCTGGACCTGATGGCTTACATCCTAGGGTCTTGAGGGAAGTGGCGGTAGGGATTGTGGATGCATTGGTAATAATTTTCCAAAACTCCCTGGACTCAGCAAAGGTCCCGGCAGATTGGAAAACTGCGAATGTAACACCCTTATTTAAAAAGGGTAGTAGGCAGAAGGCTGGAAACTATAGACATTTAGATAAACATAATTTAATAGTGTAACGGCTTCAGCGGCACTTCCCTCTGCTCGCCGCCTGAGGGCAGTTTTTGAGGCTTCGGTGCGCTGCGGATGTGCCTTCTGGGTCCCTCTCCTCACCTGTTTCTCGAGTAATTGATCTCATCAGAGTAATTAGGCTAGTTAATAAAGTTGTTCAGTTTTGTCCCTCTTTTAAAAGACCAAGTAAATTAAACAAATAAACTGTAACTAAACCTCTAAAACTTTAAATAACCCTTAGCAAAATCAAATTAAAATTTCGTTGTCCAATCCAATTATGCACTCCAGTCCCCGCGGCGCCCACCGGTCACAGAAGTGCTCGAGCGCGCCGACGGACACCGCGTGCTCCATCTCCAGGGCCACCCGGGCGCAAACATGGCAGCGGAAGAGAGGGAGGCAATCTGGCTGGACGACCCCCTGACCGCCCGCTGCCTGGACCAATTGATGGCCTTTTTTAGCCAGGCCCAGGAGCAGACCCACGAGGAGGTCCTCCAACCTGCCCGCTCCCCTCCGCACTGGGTGACCGTAGATCAAGAGCGTGGGACTGAAGTGCAACCAAAAATCGAGGAGCAGCCCCTTCAAATAATGGAAGAGGGGCTGCAACCTCTCACATTCAACATATACGTGAAAAACGGACTCCTCCAGACTGCAGAACGAACAGGCGGTCTGGGAGTCCGTGAACCTACTTAACAATATATTGCACGGGACTGCTCCGTGCAACACCCTCCAGGCCAAGTCCCCAATAGAACAAGGGAGGACTCCCGCATAGAGAGCCCTCCATTGGGGACCCCCGCCTCCGCCGGAAGGCAAAACGGCACGCCACGGCGTGTCCGGACGGCAGGCGAAGATGGCAAAGTGGAAAGTGTGCAGGAGCAGCCCGTACAGGAAACCCCTCCGTGCGGAATGAAAAGGCACGGAGGGTATTTCCTCGAGACGGCTCAAGTTGTGAGGCGCCGGTTCCCGAGGGGGGTTTTGGGGCTGGGCGCCGATAAGGAATTCCGTCCAAACGGGGGAAAGCTCGGGCGGGATCGCCCCACGCGCCTGAGCCGCCTTGATACACATCGTGGCGCCGGGGCATAGCGTCGCTTTCACCGACTCGATGGCATTGACCGCGAGCCGGACGTTGGCCCAAGACATGCGCCGCGCCAACTCCTCCGGCGTCATCCAGCCCGCTCCTCCGCCATCGAGCAGGTCCCCGACTCTAGTCACCTTGCCAGGCACAGCCCTGCATTCCGCCAGCCACCCGAACCCGTGGACGTGGAGGTGCGGATTCCTGAACAGCGGCTCCCGAAGGACAGCCGCCATTCCTGACGGGGGAGAGCTCCGCCTGGAGGCGACGTAGTTCCAAACCCATAGCAGTTCCTGGTAGAAGACAGGCAGCTCCCGCAGGCTGGCACGCGTGCCGCCCACTTTCACAAACAGGAGCTGTATGTCGTAATTGAGGCCGTGCAGCTGGCGGAAAAAATACATTGCCAGCGCACACCATCTCGGAGGATTCTCGATGTACAGGTATCTCTGCAGCATCTGAAGACGGAAAGTCGCAGCCTGGGTGCGAAGGCACACCAGCGCCCGACCGCCCTCCCTAAGCGGGAGACTCAGAACCGTGGCAGAGACCCAGTGCATCCTTTTGCCCCAGAAGAAGTCGATGAGCTTCTTCTGTATCTTGGCGACAAAAGCAGGGGGAGGGATCAGAGTGACCAACCGGTACCACAACATGGCGGCCACCAGTTGGTTTATGACCAACGCTCGACCCCTGTAGGACAACAATTGGAGCAGTCCTGTCCAGCGTCCTAAGCGAGTGGCGACTTTGGCCTCCAACTCGTGCCAGTTCGCCGGCCAGGCATCCTCGGCAGGGCAGAGGTAGACTCCCAAGTAGAGGAGGTGTGTGGTGCTCCAGGCGAAGGGCCTGAACTCCTCCGGCAGGGAGTCCACCCGCCACTGACCCACCAGGAGTCCGGAACATTTCTCCCAGTTGATCTTGGCAGAGGATGCGTCCGAGTAAATCTGCTGGCATTCCCGCATCCTCCGCAAGTCAGCGGGATCCGTGACCGTGAGGAGCATGTCATCGGCGTAAGCCGAGAGGACCACCTCCACGCCCGGCCCTTGCAGAGCCAGTACCGTCAACCTCTTCCGCAAGAGGCGCAGGAAAGGCTCTACGCAAATAGCGTATAACTGACCGGACATGGGGCATCCCTGACGCACCCCCCTCCCAAAGCGAAGGGGCGCCGTCAAGGACCCATTAACTTTAATCAGACACTCTGCGGCAGCGTACAGAAGTCGGATCCGGGCGACAAAATGCGTCCCGAACCCGAATACGTGCAGAGTCCCGAAGAGATACTCGTGATCCACCCTGTCGAATGCCTTCTCCTGATCCAGGGAAAGGAGGGCGACCGACAGACCAGCCCTCTGGGAATGGTGGACCAGGTCCCGGACCAGATGGATGTTATCGTGGATAGACCGGCCCGGGACCGTGTAGGACTGGTCGGGGTGGATCATGTGGGCCAGCACGGCGCCAAGGCGAGCAGACATGGCCCTGGCAAAAAATTTATAGTCCGTGCTGAGGAGGGAGACCGGGCGCCAGTTCTTGAGGCGGAGATCGCCCTTCTTAGGCTGCAGGACAATAACCGCCCTGCGCCAAGAGAGGGGCATCTCCCCGGTCGCCAAACTTTCCCCCAGGACCCGCGCGTAGTCGCCCCCCAAGACGTCCGAGAACGCCCTGTGGAACTCCACGGTCAGCCCGTCCAGCCCCGGGGACTTTCCCCTGGAGAGCTGGCGGAGGGCGCCGGTCAGCTCCTCCAGACTCAGGAGCGTCCAATTGTTCGGCGCCCTCCAGGCCAACCTTCGGCAGGTCCTCCCACAAAACTCTGCGCGTATCCTCGCTGGACGGATCCGGAGAGAACAGAGCCCCGTAATAGGCGCGGGCCTCCGCGCTGATTCCCTCCGGATCCGAGACCAGAGATCCGTCGTCGGCCAGCAGCCCCAAGAGCTGCTTATGGACCCCTTGTCTTTTTTCCAGCGAGTAGAAGAAGGGGGAGCCGTGGTCCAGGTCCCGCAGGAACTGGATCCGCGACCTCACGTACGCGCCTCGGGACCCGACGAGCTGCAGGTCCTTCAGCGCGCCCTTCTTCTCTTCATACACCTTCCGCAGGGCCGGGTCCTTGACGACTTGACCGAGACGGGACTCCAGGTCGAGCACCTCCTTCTCCAACCGCCCAACCCGGGCCTCCCGCCTCTTAGTCGGCCCCTTCGCGTACTCCTGACAGAAGAGACGGACGTGAGCCTTGCCCACGTCCCACCATAGCCTCAAGGAGGGGAAGCCCCCCCGCTTCCTTCTCCAGTCGGCCCAGAACCGACGAAACGAATCCTGGAACCGCGCGTCCTCCAGCAGCAGGTTGTTAAAATGCCAGTACGCGGACCCCATCCGCGCACGCAGCGGAACGAGCTCCGCCCACACCAGGTGGTGGTCCGTGCACGGCACCAGCCGCATGGAAGCCGCCGGAACGCAGGAGACGTACGCCCGGGAAATATAAAGGCGGTCGATTCTGGACCATCCTCCTCCAGACCTCACGCAAGTGAAGGCGCTGGAGTCGGGGTGGAGATGTCGCCAGATGTCCACCAAGTCAAAGGACCCGACCAGGTCCCTCAACTTCTCCATCGCCACCAGGCATCGCTGGGGGGCCGAACGGTCCCTCGCCTCGAGGGTGCAGTTAAAATCCCCCCCGAGGATGACGCACTCGCCCGCGTCGATGGAGCCCAGAAGAGCGGACACTTCTTCAAAGAAGCGCACTTGCTGCGCACCGGCCTGAGGGGCGTACACGTTCACTAGATGGAGCGGCACGCCCCCCAGGCGAACAGTGACCTGGAGCAAGCGGCCCGGCACGAGCTCCTTGACCCCCAAGATCTCCGGCTGAAAATGCGGGGCCAGCAAGATAGCCACCCTGCTGGAAACGCTGGAGAGGTGACTCATGCTGACCCCTCCTTGCCACTCCAGGAGCCACGTGGCCTCGTCTCCCGGAACGGTGTGCGTTTCTTGCAGGAAGCACACCGCATACTTCCCGTCCCGAAGGACCGAAAGGTTATTAAATCTGCGGCGAGCCTCCCTGCTGCCGTTGATGTTGAGGCTGGCTATGGTTATCTTCATCTCAGAAGCATAGTGCAACCTCTACCTACAACTAACGGGGGGAGGGAGTGCAGCCGCTAGTCGACCGCCACTCCCTCAGCAGCCCAGTGAGGAACGACCTGAGCTGACGCAGCTCGAGCGGGCTCACGTCCGCGTCCGCGCCCATGGTCTTGACGGCGGCGCGGACCGACCCGATGAGCAGCGCCAGCTCCGACCACCTGGCGAGGGCCAGCCGGGTCTTGTTTGGACGACCCTGGCACACGGCCACAAAATCCCGGAGTTCCCTGACGGGAATGAGGGGAGACTCGGCGAGGGGCACGAGGTCATCCATCGCCTCGTCGGCGATGGACTCCAACTCATCCTCCGCGCCCATCACCGAGTCCCCGTCCTCCTCCGGGGGGTCGTCACCGGCAACCGACCCGTCCGTCGCGTAGTGCGCAGCGAACGGCTCGGCCGCAACAGCCGGCCCCGCCTCTGCCCGGATCCCACCCCCAGGATCGGTGGCAGAGGAATCCTCCCTGGGCTCCTCTGGGGGTGCCGGGCCAGAAGACGGCGGCGGTTCGGAGCCCCCCTCCGCCTCAGACGCCGGAACGACCGGAGAAATCAGAGAAAAAACAAAACCGAATTCCTCCAAGACGTCCAGCGCCAGAGACACAGTCAGAGGGCCTTCCTCTTCCCCGCCACCGGCCTCCGACCCAGCAGATGGGGTGTCCTTAGCTAAAACCTCGACCAGGTCGAGCAGCCCCTGGGAAATGTCCGGGTCGCTTTGGGCGAGCTCACTTTCCTCGAACTCGCCCGACCCAGACCCCAGGCCGCCCGACCCGTCGAGGGGTAACGGCACTGAAAGAACATCTATTTCTGCCACGGGTTGTTCCGCGACCCCCCCCACGGGCAGGGTCTCGTCCCCATCCCCGGGAGGCACGTGCTGGACAGACACATCTGCCTCAGCCTCCCGAGGGACAGGCGACCCCTGCCGATCGCCGGTGGTGGTGACAGCGGTGGGGGGGGGCGCAGTACCCGCGGCGGGCGATGACTCCCCCTGTTCGGAGGGACCTTCCTCCTCCCAGTCCTCCTCCTCTTCCAGGGGGTCGCGCCTTCTTGTTAGTGCAGAGGGAGCGAGGGAGACCTCCATGCCTGCAGGGGCCTCCTCCTCTGCTCCCTCCGGCGGAGCAGGTTCGTCGGGTCCCTCGGGCCCGAGCCCGGCCGCAGGTATTAACGTTTCCGCCTCGGCGGTCGCGACCACAGGCTCGGGCACGAGGTCCCTCCCACCCTCGTCTGCCCCGACCAACTCTGCGATGAGCGCAGGTGTCAGGGGCTCCAGATCCAAGGGCTCGCCCTCCGCGGGGGGACCCACCCTGAGGTGTTTCATCTTGCGCCGTGACTTCCTTCCGCCCGGACGGGCTCCCTCCCCCCCGCCGGAGGCCCCGGTGGCATCGGCCTCCGACGTCGACCGCACATCAGTGGCACCCGACGCGCGGACAGATCCGGGGGGGGCGGCGGCAGCGCCAGCCTCGGCCACGCCAGACGATCTGGCGGCCTTGGAGGCGGGGTAGTTCTTTCGGATGTGCCCCACCTCCTTGCAGGCGTGGCACCGCACACCGTCCGACGTCCAGAAGACGGGGTAAGCGGTCCCCTCATGGAGGACGACAAAAGCCCCGTCGGTGTCCTCCTCCCGCGCCAGCTGAATAAAGGCCTGGCGCCGGAAGGAGAAGACGTGTTGAAGGCTGGCTTCCCGGAAGCCGAGCAGGATGGGCGTAATCCCCGACCTCACCTCCCCAAGTTGGTGCAAGTGGGGGAGGAGGAGCTCACCAGGAATATAGGGCGGGACGTTGGAAATCACGATCCTCCGCACGGTGGCCTCAAGAGGATCCACCGGCAGGAAGGTCCCGCCCACGGTGAGCCCCTTGGCGACGGCCAGGGACACCGCCCGCTCCGACCCCAGGAAGAACACAGCTTTCCCGTACATTTTTGAGGCGGCGAGGATGGCTGAAGGGCCGACAACTCCAGCCATGGCCTTTACGCACGCCTCAATTGTCATGGTGGGGTGGGTGTAGCTCTTCACCCCAAGCTTTTTTGTAATTAATTTGAAAGGTGGCAGGGCAGCAGAAGATGCGGGAGCAGCAGTGGCTGTGGCTGCCACTCCCACATAAGTCCTGGCTGGCCCCGTCACCGGCGAAGATGCAGACGCCATTATGGGGTGGCTTTTTAAAGAAGAGCTGCACCCACCCCAAGTCACAGGCCTTACGGTGTTAATGGCCTCAGGTAATTAAGGTCTTCCCTTGAGCAGAGGGAGCTGTTAAATTAAAGGCACACCTCTCCCCTTGTTGGAAGTAATTGGGAGAGGGGCCTTCTCCCCTCTGCTCAAGTGGCAATTAATAAAAGGTGGAAAAAGAGGTGCCCTTTGAGAGAGACAAAGAGAGAGACAAAGAGAGAGAGAGAGAGGGGGGTGGGAAGGAGGGAGGCCGCAAAGGCAGGGTCGCCACTCAGGATGGTAGGTGGGTGGGTGTCGGCAGGGGTGCACTCCCCGATGGAAAAAATAAAGTCTCTGTTGGTGGTCTTCAGGCAGGGGGAGAAGATGTCTTCACCTGGGAAAGCTGGAGAATGCCCAGGCTCAGCCCCACACCAGGTCTTCGCGATGTATAAAGGCTTCACCTAGGCAGCTCCAGCTATCCCAGGCCAGGCAATGGAAGGGGCGCTTATTAGTGGTGCGTGTGGCCTAGTATACTACAAGAGCCACACACACGCACACACAGACACCCCTTGGTCTTCCGGCCAGTCTTCTTTCCTCCGCCCACCTACAATACAAAGTCTTTTGGGGAATGCACCAAATGACACCCACCTGCAGATGTTCAGAAGAAGTTGTTCCTACCCTCCTTCCAAGTAGTGGGTGTTGAGTACCACTCCTCTCCCCTCTCTCCCCCTCCTGGAATGGAGGCCAATTTGGGGAGGCAGTGGTGGAAAGGCCTCTCCTCTTGTAGATGCTGACCTCCTTTTTCCCTCTCCTCTTCCCTCTCCAGGCACCTCAGTTGTAGATGTTGCTGCTGGTTGATGGTAGTGGTGGCCTGGGGTCTTTCCTTCTCCTCCACTCCCTGGCCAAGACGACCACCACTTTCCACTCTGCTGCAGCTCCAACCAGCACCACAGAGAATGAATAAAGTTGTGTTTTTGTCCTTGTCTTGTCCTCTATGCCTCTGGCCTCACCTGTGTCTTGTTAATGTATTTGTCTCCTGTCTCATTTGATGAATTATGTCACGTGACCATTCTGGCCTGTATTTAAGCTTCCTGTTTCCTGTCCTCTTGGCTCAGTCCTGGGTTCAGCTGCCTGCAGGTAGCAGCTCTCTCGAGTCTTTCTGTGTTCGAGGTTCAAGGAATCTCCTTTCGAGTGTTACTATGTCTCTGTGTTTTCGAGTATCAAGTGAAGCATCTTTCGAGTTCTACCCTGTCTCTATGTTCTTGAGTCTCAAGGAATCATCTCTCGAGTGTTACCATGTCTCTGTGTTTTCGAGTATCAAGTTAAGCATCTTTCGAGTTCTACCCGGTCTCGGGTCCTTGGATAGGTTTCCTGCACTTGGGTCCACTACCGAAAACTCTAGCAAAACGGCCCCGTGAATGCACGGCCCCGTGACAAATAGGACAAAGTCAGCATGGTTTTATGAAGGGGAAGTCATGTTTGACAAATTTGCTTGAGTTCTTTGAGGAAGTAACATACAGGGTGGATAAAGGGGAACCAGTGGACGTAGTGTATTTAGACTTCCAAAAGGCATTTGACAAGGTGCCACACAAAAGATTATTGCTCAAGATAAAAAATCACGGGATTGGGGGTAATATTCTGGCATGGGTGGAGGATTGGCTAGCTAACAGAAAGCAGAGTGTTGGGATAAATGGTTCGTTCTCAGACTGGCAATCAGTAACTAGTGGTGTTCCGCAGGGGTCAGTGCTGGGTCCCCAACTCTTTACAATCTATATTAATGATTTGGAGGAGGGGACCGAGTGTAACATATAAAAGTTTGCAGCTGATACAAAGATGGGAAGGAAAGTAGTGAGTGAGGAGGACATAAAAAACCTGCAAAGGGACATAGACAGGCTAAGTAAGTGGGCAGAGATTTGGCAGATGGAATACAATACTGGAAAGTGTGAGGTTATGCACTTTGGCAGGAAAAATCATAGAGCAAGTTATTATCTTAATGCTAAGAAACTGGAAAGTACTGTAGTACAAAGGGATCTGGGGGTCCTGGTGCACGAAGCTCAAAAAGTTAGTATGCAGGTGCAGCAAGTGATCAAGAAGGCCAATGGAATGTTGGCTTTCATTGCTAGGGGGATAGAATATAAAAATAGGGAGGTATTGTTGCAGTTGTACAAGGTATTGGTGAGACCGCACCTGGAATACTGCATACAGTTTTGGTGTCCATACTTAAGAAAAGACATACTTGCTCTCGAGTCAGTACAAAGAAGGTTCACTCGGTTAATCCCGGGAATGAGGGGGTGGACATATGAGGAGAGGTTGAGTAGATTGGGACTCTGCTCATTGGATTTCAGAAGAATGAGAGGCGATCTTATTGAAACATATAAGATTGTGAAGGGGCTTGATCGGGTGGATGTGGTGCGGATGTTCCCAATGATGGGTGAAACTAGAACTAGGGGGCATAATCTTAGAATAAGGGGCTGCTCGTTCAAAGCTGAGATGAGGAGAAACTTCTTCACTCAGAGGGTAGTAGGTCTGTGGAATTTGCTGCCCCAGAAAGCTGTGGAAGCTACATCATTAAATAAATTTAAAACAGAAATAAGACAGTTTCTTAGAAGTAAAGGGAATTAGGGGTTACGGGGAGCGGGCAGGAAATTGGACATGAATCTAGGTTCGGATCGGTCATGGCCCTATGGGTAACGGAGCGGGCCCAGGGGCCGTGTAGCCTGGTTCTGCTCCTACTTCTTGTGTTCTAATTATATGTTAGATTTCAGGAGATGGTTCTATTCCTGTTCCTGGCTGGGGTGGAGATCACCTTTTACAGAAGGTAAGTACTGTAGAAAATATAGGGACAGTGATCTCCTGGACGAGTTTCGATCGCCTAGATGGGTCGGAGAGGAATTTCCCAGATTTTTTTCTCCCAAATTGGCCATTGGGTTTTCTATCTGGTTTTTCGCCTCTCCCATGAGATCACATGGGTTCGGGAGGGATGTAGAGTGATAGTAGATTTGAGGTTAGGATCAGATCAGCCATGATCTTATTGAATGGTGGAGCAGGCTCGAGGGGCCGATTGGCCTACTCATGCTCCTATTTCTTATGTTCTTATGTTCTTATGTAATTACTGGGGACGGTTGACTATGGAGGGTCAAAAAAATTTTGCTCACCTTAAAAGTATGATGCTTCAAACAAGTTTTAGTATCACAGGGGGGAGTGTAAGATTTGCAACATTTCTGCATTTCCCCGAAGGCTGTTATTAATAAACGGGACCCTGTGTGGACATTTTAAATCAAAAAGGGTACCCAAGATGGCATCCGTGCCTCGTGGCAGAAAGCCTGTGGGGTTTTAAAATGGACTCTGCAACGCAGACAGCTTGTGGATCGAAACCCAAGCTGCAGTTTTCTGTGAAGAGAGACTTTGGCCTAGAAATTGGGTATAGCCCCACTTGAGGCGTTAGAACTGGTGCTGCGCAAAGTTTATAGCCAGACGAAACTTATCGCCGCCTGGCGCAATATTGGGTTGCATCGCCCCCAAAGGTGATTGAGGCGCGAATTCAGACATTGCACGGGCCTCCTAAGGCGCAAAACTTCCAGCGCTACCCAATATCGGTGCGGACGGGCGCAGCGCAGGTGATCTCAATTATCGATAACCACGAGACTTCCAGGCGCCAGCCGGCTCTTAAAGGGGTGGGTCAGTCAGCCTCAACTTCCACACTCATCGCCCTGTAGGCCTCAGAATCGGCGCATGCCCTTCTCTGGCGCAAAAAACTTGGTCAAGATGGAAAAGGTGAGACAGAGAGCAGAGCGCTTCAGCACTGAGGCTCTGGAGCAGTTGGTGGCCGCAGTGGAGCGCCGTCGAGATGTTCTCTATCCTGACAATGGCAGGAGGCCGAATCAAAAGGACTACCGCCGAGCTTGGAGGGATGTTTGTCAGAGGGTCAACTCCAGCAGCATGGTGACCAGGAGCCCTGTTCAGTGCAGGAAGAAATTCAACGACCTCACTTGGGTCGTGAGGGTGAGTGGTGTTTATGCAAACTTCTGATTCCCTCCATCTGCACCTGACTTCATGGCTACAGGGTGCGCGATGCCCCAATGGCCATGTGTCAGCAAGCACCCATGGCCCTTTGTGGGCACACACATGCACATTTGACTCAAGGCGTCATGTAAGGGCTCTTGCACCATGGGGGGCATGAGATGATCACTCAGGGCGTCATGTAAGGGCTCTTGCACCATGGGGGGCATGAGATGATCACTCAGGGCGTCATGTAAGGGCTCTTGCACCATGGGGGGCATGAGATGATCACTCAGGGCATCATGTAAGGGCTCTTGCACCATGGGGGGCATGAGATGATCACTCAGGGCGTCATGTAAGGGCTCTTGCACCATGGGGGGCATGAGATGATCACTCAGGGCGTCATGCAAGGGCTCTTGCACCATGGGGGGCATGAGATGATCACTCAGGGCGTCATGTAAGGGCTCTTGCACCATGGGGGGCATGAGATGATCACTCAGGGCGTCATGTAAGGGCTCTTGCACCATGGGGGGCATGAGATGATCACTCAGGGCGTCATGTAAGGGCTCTTGCACCATGGGGGGCATGAGATGATCACTCAGGGCATCATGTAACAGAACTTCCCCTTCTTTCCCCTGCAGTCCAAGCTGGCGACGATTCGCAAGGACCAGCTTCGAACCGGTGGAGGACCTCCACAAGTGGTCACTCTGACGGATCTCGAGGAGAGAGTGCACCAGATTCTTGGAGGACGTCTGAGTGGCCCTGTTACCACTGCAGCTGCCGACCCCATTGTCGACAGCGATGGTAAGGATCTCACCTTTTTCAGCTGTCTCCTGCCACTTGGTCCCCCCGCCAGCATGCTTTCTCACTGTGGAGCCATGTCATAGCCTTGCCGCAATCTGGCATGCCTTGCTGCCAACCTGTCCTTTTGCTAAAGCCACTCTTCCACCTCCCTGCTTTCAGATGCTGCATCACCAGCTCGGGATCCGGGCCCTGAAGCTGCCAGTGCCAGTGCCTCTGGAGGCGAGGATCAGGAGGAAGCCGCACCATCCGTTCCAGCCGCAGGGGAGCCAACACATCTGCAGACTGGGGATAGTAGCTCCCTGGAGGGGAGGGGGGGGGCTCTGATGAGGAGCCAGTTGCCGGAACAAGCGGCCTGCATCAACGCGAGGGGGGTAGGCAAGTTCGGGCACCGGCTCCCCGGTGGGCGAGGCAGGGAGCGATGACTGCTGCACAGAGTGCAGAGGAGGTGCGTAGCCTGGCTGAAATGAGCACCCAGGCCCGGCTCAGGCACACTGAGCTTATGGCTGCAGTGGGGAGGATGCCTCAGTCGATAGAAACACTGGCAAAGAGTGTGCTGGACTTTGACGCTGCAATGGAGAGGACTGTCCAGGGCTTCGGGGCAGCAATGGAGAGGACTGTCCAGGGCTTCGAGGCCACTATGGAAAGGACTGTTCAGAGCTTCGGACAATCCCTGGAAAGGTCTGTCCAGGGCTTGTCCGAGGCAGTGGAACGGACTGCTCCGGCCTTGTCTGAAGCAATGGAGAGAACTGTCCAGGGTTTCTCCGAAGCACTGGCACCTGCCACACAGGTCCTCACTGCTGCCACGCAGTCACTTGCTGACCTCGTCCAGACCCAGATTGAGGCAACGTGAACTCTCACTGCTGCCACCCTATCTGCATCAGCTAGGATCACCCCAGGCCCTTCCAGTACCACACGAGGCCAGGAATCAGTGGAGCAGTCGCTTGTGGCGGTAGAGCCGAGCCGGTCCCCTCCGAGAGCCAGTGTGTCGTCCGACCATGGTGCAGGTGTCCTCTCTCGGCAGGTGACCATTGCTCATGCCACCGCTGGAACGTCTGCAGTGCAGCTGCCACCACCTGCAGTGCACACTGCTTCCAGCCATGGCCAGATCAAGCAGCCAGCCTCCGCACCCTCCAAGCCCAGAGGTCGTCCAGGCCGTCCCTCAGGGGCTTCTGCGCTTGCAGACAGTCACCAGGCGTCCCCCATCCTTGACGCCGCCACTGGGGTTCAACTACGGAGGAGCAGCAGGGAGGGAAGGGGCCGACCGCGAAAGAGAAGTCGGTCTCCATCAAGGGGCCAGCAGTAGAGGGAGGTGCTGAGACGTTTCTTTCCCCAAATTCAAGGACGCCCTCACCTGTTCTGATTGTTGGTGATGGTTTGTTTAGTTTTGCGGCTTTGCCAGAGAGTTAACTGTTATTTTGTTAGTTATGGTTTCTGTTGACATGACGTTGCTATGCTGGAAGGAAGCACTTTGTTGAAAATAAAGAACATTTTTTATTTACAATGGTACTCGTAACTATTTACACTCATGGTGGCCTTCATAGGCTTTGAACGATCAGAAGTGCGCAGGACGAATGAGACCCATCATTCCGTCAGAGGGTCCTCAAACCGAGTCCTTATGAGCCGCTGACGGACGGCCCTTCCAGTTTCAGGAGCCCTCCCATCTTCCTCCTCCTCCTCCTCCTCCTCGTCTGCATGCTCCTCCTCCTCGTCTGCCTGCTCTTCCTCCTCCTCCTCCTCCTCCTCCTCGGCCTGCTCTGCTGGACCTTGAGGGGCAGCTGGCATTGGCTGGGTTCGTCGAATGGCCAAGTTGTGGAGCATGCAGCAGACGACGACGATGCGACCCACTTGCTCCGGCGAGTACTGCAGGGCTCCCCCCAAATGGTCCAGACAGCAGAAACGCTGTTTGAGCACACCAACAGTGTGCTCCACAATGTTCCTGGTCACCTGATGGCTGCTATTGTAAAGCTCTTCTGCCGGGGTGGCGGGCAAACGGAGTGGGGTCATGAGCCATGGGCAGAGAGGATAGCCCTTGTCGCCAAGAAGCCAGCCTCGTGGGTGAGCCGGCCCCTCAAAAAGGTCAGAAACTGAGGTCTGCCGCAGGATGAACACATCGTGGCTGCTCCCAGGGAATTGCGCGTTGACTGCCATGATCATCTGGCGGTGGTCACAGACCAGCTGGACATTCAGGGAGTGGAACCCCTTGCGGTTGCGGAACTCCTCAGGATTCAGTAATGGCGCCCGCAAAGCCACGTGTGTGCAATCAATGGCCCCCTGCACCATGGGGAAGTCCGCAATAGCAGCGAAGCCCTGCGCGTGCGCCGCCTGCTTCTCCGGGGTCAGAGGGAAGGTGATTAATTGACGCCTTCTTCTATAGAGGGCAGCTGTCACTTGCCGGATGCAACAATGCACTGCAAATTGAGATATATTCGCTGTGTCCCCAGTGGCTGACTGAAAGGATCCGGTGGCGTAAAAGTTGAGGGCAACAGTCACTTTGACGGCCACCGACAGAGAGGTCCTGCACCGTAGATGCGGCTGCAGATCCTCAGCAAGCAGGTGGCACAGCTCAGTCACAACCTCCTTACGAAATCGGAGCCTTCGCAGACACTGCTCCTCCGACATGATATGGTATGACACCTGCTGCCTGAAAACCCTCGCAGCGTATCTTCGGAGTGGCCGACCTCCATTGCCCCTCCTCCTTCTGGCCAATCCCGGTCCTCTCTCCCGCCGTCTCTGTGCCCCTTCAAAGTGTCCGGCCATGAGGACGTTCCCCTCCAAAGCAGCTCCCATTGCTATGCCAGACGGGCAACACGCTGTAATGTCTAGCGCTCCAACTGCTCCGGACAGGGCTGAAGGTCCCAAGTATTTGAAGGCTAAATCCGATAAATCCTGTGCAACAGTAGCTCACCAACTCTCTCCAGCAATGATCAGAATGAACAGGCCAAGTGGCTGCAGCTTTTATACTAGAGCTGTCCCCTTTAAATAGCGCCCCCCGACTCCGAGAAGGGCCTGGGAACGTTCCTTCGAACGGTCACTAATAGCGCCAGGCGGAAAGGTTCCGGGCGCCACCGAATATCCGGTCAGGGGCGCCAAAAGGGCATTGCACACTGAAATGATGTCATGATCAGCCTGCGCACGCGGGCGCGTGCTAACAGTTAGCGCAGGCGCTAAATGGATAGTCAATATGTGAGTTGTTGCTATCTTCATTGCGCCCGCCCGAACATTGGGTAGCGCCCCAAATCTCGGACTCATTAGGCGCTAATCGCTTGCGCAACCAACCGAATTTCTAGGTCTTTGTGTTTTGAAACCAGACAGGACTCTGAATTATGTATTAGATCAAATTGGAGACAAATCTAAATTCAGTTTAGGCCTATAGTTAAGGCCATCAAGCAGTCTACATATATAATCGGAAACAGATTAAGAGAGCCATCGAGGCTGGACAGGCCCATCAAGGAACATTCATGACAATACAAGTCAATTATCGGCCATCTAAAAACAGTTAGTATGGATTGCGACCATTATTTAAAATAGCCCGCCAAGATTAAGACAAAGAACTAACCTGATTTGGCGTGCAGGTAAGGGTTTTCGAAAAGAGTATGTGTAACGAGACAGGATTAATTAAAAATGTCCTAGTAAAGGATCCCCTTGGAATGAGTGACCATAACATGGTTAAATCCCATATTCAATTAGAGGGTGAGAAGGTTGGATCTCAAACAAGCGTGCTAAGCTTGAATAAAGGAGACTATGAAGGTATGAGAGCGGAATTGAGTAGAGTGGATTGGGAAAATAGATTAAAGGGTAAGATGATACATGATCAGTGGTGTACATTTAAGGAGTTATTTTACAACTTCCAAAAAATATATATTCCACTGAGAAGAAAAGGGTGTAAAAGAAAAGACAGCCATCCGTGGCTAAGTACAGAAATTAAGGATAGTATTCGAATGAAAACAAGGGCATATAAGGTAGCCAAATCTAGTGGGAGGATAGAGGATTGGGGAAACTTTAAAAGACAGCAAAAAATAACAAAAAGATTGATTAAGGAAGGGAAGATAGATTATGAAAGTAAATTAGCAAAAAATATAAAAACAGATAGTAAGAGTTTTTATAGTTATATAAAAAGAAAAAGGGTGGCTAAAGTAAATGTTGGTCCCTTAGAGGATGAGACCGGGAAATTAATGGTGGGAAATATGGAGATGGCAAAAACACTGAATGAATATTTTATATCAGTCTTTACAGTAGAAGACACTAAGAATATCCCAACACTGGACAAACAGGGGGCTAAAGGGGGGGAGGAGCTAAACACGATCAAAATCACTAAGGAAGTGGTACTCAGTAAAATAATGGGACTCAAGGCGGATAAATCATCTGGACCTGATGGCTTACATCCTAGGGTCTTGAGGGAAGTGGCGGTAGGGATTGTGGATGCATTGGTAATAATTTTCCAAAACTCCCTGGACTCAGCAAAGGTCCTGGCAGACTGGAAAACTGCTAATGTAACACCCTTATTTAAAAAGAGCAGTAGACAGAAGGCTGGAAACTATAGACCGGTTAGCCTAGCATCTGTGGTAGGTAAAATTTTGGAGTCCATTATTAAGGAGACAGTAACGGGACATTTGGATAATCATAATTTAATAGGACAAAGTCAGCATGGTTTTATGAAGGGGAAGTCATGTTTGACAAATTTGCTGGAGTTCTTTGAGGAAGTAACATATAGGGTGGATAAAGGGGAACCAGTGGACGTAGTGTATTTAGACTTCCAAAAGGCATTTGACAAGGTGCCACACAAAAGATTATTGCTTAAGATAAAAAATCATGGGATTGGGGGTAATATTCTGGCATGGATAGAGGATTGGCTATCTAACAGAAGGCAGAGAGTTGGGATAAATGGTTCATTCTCAGACTGGCAATCAGTAACTAGTGGTGTTCCACAGGGGTCAGTTCTGGGTCCCCAACTCTTTACAATCTATATTAACGATTTGGAGGAGGGGACCGAGTGTAACATATCAAAGTTTGCAGATGATACTAAGATGGGAGGGAAAGTAGTGAGTGAGGAGGACATAAAAAACCTGCAAGGGGACATAGACAGGCTAAGTAAGTGGGCAGAGATTTGGCAGATGGAATACAATACTGGAAAGTGTAAGGTTATGCACTTTGGCAGGAAAGATCGTAGAGCAAGTTATTATCTTAATGGCAAGAAACTGGAAAGTACTGAAGTACAAAGGGATCTGGGGGTCCTGGTGCACGAAGCTCAAAAAGGTTAGTATGCAGGTGCAGCAAGTGATTAAGAAGGCCAATGGAATGTTGGCTTTCATTGCTAGGGGGATAGAATATAAAAATAGGGAGGTATTGCTTCAGTTGTACAAGGTATTGGTGAGACCGCACCTGGAATACTGCGTACAGTTTTGGTGTCCATACTTAAGAAAGGACATACTTGCTCTCGAGTCAGTACAAAGAAGGTTCACTCGGTTAATCCGGGGATGAGGGGATGGACATATGAGGAGAGGTTGAGTAGATTGGGACTCTACTCATTGGAGTTCAGAAGAATGAGAGGCGATCTTATTGAAACATATAAGATTGTGAAGGGGTTGGATCGGGTGGATGCGGGGAGGATGTTCTCGATGATGGGTGAAACTAGAACTAGGGGGCATAGTCTTAGAATAAGGGGCTGCTCTTTCAAAACTGAGATGAGGAGGAACTACTTCACTCAGAGGGTGGTAGGTCCATGGAATATGCTGCCCCAAAAAGCTGTAGAAGCTACATCATTACATAAATTTCAAACAGAAATAGACAGTTTCCTAGAAGTAAAGGGAATTAAGGGTTACGGGGAGCGGGCAGGAATTTGGACATGAGTCTAGGTTCGGATCGGTCATGGCCCTGTGGGTAGCGGAGCGGGCCCAGGGGCCGTGTAGCCTGATCCTGCTCCTATTTCGTGTGTCTAATTCTGTTAGATTCAGGAGATGGTTCTGTGATAGTGGATTGGCGGTTAGGATCAGATCAGCCATGATCTTATTGAATGGCGGAGCAGGCTCGAGGGGCCGATTGGCCTACTCCTGCTCCTATTTCTTATGTTCTTATGTTCTTATGTAGTATAATTGAAGGCCCCCGGGTAGCAATCGCTCTCTGCTCTTCTCTTCTCTCTCTGCTCCTCAGCCCCTCGCCCTCGTGGCTGTCGCTCTTTCCCCATCCCGCGCTTACCCCCTGGCCTTTGCCCGTGCCTTTCCCCACTCCATCTGGAAATCGCCCCGGCACTGCATCGGGCAGACACGGACAATTCAGGCCAGGCGAGGCGGGATGCGACGAGGGGAGGAGGGAAGACCACCTGAGGAAGACCGACTGAAGACCAACTGAGGAGACGAACTGAGGGGAGGCTTTGAATCATCGGTCCTTCAGCCTCAGCCAACCTGCGACTATCTTCATACAAACTCAAACTGTCGGCCGACGACGAAGAATCATCCCTGCAAGGTAAAGTACCCAAACAGAGACTTTAACTTTGGGGTACTCGAACCTGGACAACGTCCTTGCAGCGCCCGGAGACCATGTGATGATGGCAGGCTCCAGAGAGCACCAAGAGCAAACCCCAAACCCCACCGCTGTTTTGAGTCCAACAAACCCTTTTGATTGGTGAGCATAAGTTCTGACCCCTCATAGCTTAATCTAGTTAGGTATAGGGGGTGGGATAAGGATAAGGGGATTGTTAAGGTAGTTGTTTTCCCTCGATGTGCCGTGGGCTCCCCATTCCCTGTATAAGTATAGTTATTCTTTTGTATTTTTGCCTGTAGAAGTGTACACTAGTAATTTTCCATAAGATTGTATCAATTTTTTTCCTCTTCAATAAAATCTTGGTTTTTGTTTACATCCAACCACCTGTCTACTCGAGTCTTCTCTGTACCACCGCCTTGTACCTAAGTCCGGTGTCTAGAACCCAGGGGCGTGGGAGCGATTCGAACCGCTCATAAACAGTCAGAGGCATAACAGACTGGGCGCACGTAACCCCACAGGCCACCCCCTACACTCCTGTACTCAAATCCTCTTGTAATGAAGGCCAGCATACCATTTGCCTTTCTAATGGCTTGCTGCACCTGCACATTCACTTTCAGTGACTCATGTACAAGGACACCCAGATCCCTTTGAGCATCTGCATTCCCCAATCTTTCACCATTTAGGAAATACTCTGCCTTTCTGTTTTTTCTACCAAAGTGGATAACTTCACATTTATCCACATTATATTCCATCTGCCATGTTCTCACCCACTCACTGAGCCTGTCGAGATCCTCTTGAAGCCTCTTCACATCCTCTTCACAACTGACACTGCCACCTAGTTTTGTATCATCAGCAAATTTGGAAATTTTACATTTAGTCCCCTCATCCAAATCATTGATGTAGATTGTGATTGCTGGGGCCCAAGCACCGATCCTTGCGGTACCCCACTAGTCACAGTCTGCCATCCTGAAAAAGACCTGTTTATCCCTACTCTTTATTTTCTGTCTGTTAACCAATTCTCAAGCCATGCTAGTATATTACTCCCAATCCCATGTGCCCTAATTTTGTTCACCAACCTCTTGTTTGGGACCTTATCGAAGACCTTCTGAAAATCCAGATACACCACATCTACCGGTTCCCCTTTGTCTACTCCATTAGTTACATCCTCAAAGAACTCCAATAGGTTTGTCAAACAGGATTTCCCTTTCATAAATCCATGTTCACTCTGCCCAATCTTACTATTAGTTTCTAAGCGCCCAGTTATTGCATCCTTTATAATAGATTCCAGCATTTTCCCAACTACTGATGTGAGGCTAACAGGTCTGTAGTTCCCCGTTTTCTCTCTCCCTCCTTTCTTAAATAGCGGGGTTACATTTGCTATCCTCCGATCTGCAGGAACCATTCCAGAATCTATAGAATTTTGGAAGATGACAACCAATGCGTCCACTATTCAAATGGCCACCTCTTTCAAAACCCTAGGATGCAAGTCATCCGGTCCTTAGGATTTGTTGACTTTTAGTCCCATTAATTTTGCTAGTACTGTTTTTTTACTAATAATAATTTCTTTACGTTCCTCATTCTCGTCACCCCCTTGGTTTTCTCGTATTTCTGGGAGGTTTTTTGTGTCTTCCTCCGTGAAGACAGAAACAAAGTATTAATTTAATTTCTTTGCCATTTACTCATTCCCCATTATAAATTCTCCCGTCTCTGACTGTAAAGGACCTACATTTACCTTCGCCAGTCTTTTCCTTTTCACATACCTATAGAAGCTTTTACAATCCGTTTTTATATTTTTCGCTAGTTTGTGCTCATATTCCATTTTCCCTTTCTTTATCAATTTCTTGGTCCCCCTTTGCTGATTTCTAAAAAGATCCCAATCCTCAGGCTGACCGCTTTTTCTGGCAACTTTATAAGTTTCCTCCTTTGACTTAATACTAGCTTTAATTTCTTTTGTTAGCCATGGTTGGATCACTTTCCTTTTGGGTTTTTATGCCCTAGAGGAATATATGTTTGTTGCAAATTATGCATTTTTTCCTTGAATGTTAGCCATTGTATGTCCACCTTCATATCTTTTAGTGTAGTCTCCCAATTTACCATGGCCAACTTGTCCCTCATACCATTGTAGTTTCCTCTGTTTAGCTTGACGACCTTAGTTTCAGATTGGACTACTTCACTCTCAAACTTAATGTAAAATTCAATCATATTATGGTCACTTGTCCCTAAAGGCCCCTTTAGGTGGGAAAGTAAGCTGTGAGGAGGACACAGAGGCTGCAGAGAGATATAGAGAGGTTGACTGAGTGGGCAAGAACATGGCAAATGGAATACAATGTGGGGAAGTGTTAAATTATCCACTTTGGTAGGAAAAACAAAACAGCAGAATATTTTTTGAATGGTGAGAGACTGGGAAATGTTTACACTCCGAGGTACCTGGGTATCCTTGCACATGAATCACAGAAAGTAGGTACAGCAAGCAATTAGGAAAACAAATGGTATGTTAGCTTTTGTTACAAAGGGATTAGAGTATAAGAGTAAAGAAGTCTTAGTACAATTATACAGGGCATTGGTGAGGCCACACTTGGAGTACTGTGTAGAGCTCTGATCTCCTTACCTAAGGAAAGATATACTTGCCTTAGAGGGAGTGCAGTGAAGGTTCACTAGACTGGCTCCTGGGATGAAGGGATTGCCCTATAAGGAGAGACTGAGTAGACTAGGCCTATATTCCTTAGAGTTTAGAAGAATGAAAGGTGATCTAATTGAAACGTATAAAATTCTTACAGGCTTGACAGGGTTAATGCTGGGAAAATGTTTCCCCTGGCTGGAGAATCTAGAACACAGGGTCACAGTCTCAGAATAAGGGGTAGGCTATTTAGGACTGAGATGAGGAGAAATTTCTTCACTCAAAGGGTTGTGAAGCTTTGGAATTCTCTACCCCAGGGAGCTGTGGGTGCTCAATCGTTGAGTATATTCAAGACAGAGGTCGATAAACTTTTGGGAACGAAGGGAATTAAGGGATATGGGGATAGTGCGGGAAGGTGGAGTTGAGGCAGAAGATCAGGCATGATCTTGTTGAATGGCGGAGCAGGCTCGAAGGGCCAAATGGCCGACTCCAGCTCCTATTTCTTATGTTCTTATTTCTTTCTTTCATACAAAGGTGTTAATGCGCTAGTATGCATTTTCTCTGTCAGATTCTTTGACAAAGGCATTAATCTATTTAAAATAATGCATTTGTATGCTAATATCACAATGCAATTTTCCTCCATTTCTCTTCCTTTCTGTTTGCGTCCTTCTCTTCCTCTCTCTCTTCTTTTTGTCTGCCCTCGCCTCTTTCTCTACTCGTCTATTTCTCTAATGGCTGAGCCTGTGGCATCTTCTGGCTGTTGTTCAAAGGAGCAGCCAGAAAGCCTTCAGGCCCAAGTACTTGCAAAGAAAAGGTACATATCTTTAACACCACGCTCCATCCTCTTGTTACCTGCCCCTCAGACCCACTGACCTGACAGAGGCTGAGCATAGAGCCTAAGGGTCACTTCAGAGTCTCCCTCAAAATGGGTGCCCTCATGGCACTGGGGGAGGAGAATGAAGTGGGAGGGCTGGTTACACTTTCCCATATTATTTGCATGGCTTAATCTTGTAGTATAACCGCTGCACTGCGCCACCTTGGAAACCCTCAGGAAACCCTATACAATGTAAAGTAGAGACATGATGGGTTCCCTCTTTTTCTTCTCCTTTGCACTTGAGAACTCAGAGGAAACCATGACAAAGCTGACCTATCTCTTCTATTCTAATTTTTTTGTTTCTGTTTAATCTTAATAAACACAAATTGGTATGAAGTCTGAGTTATTGGCCTGTTTGATGTTTTCCATTAGCTGGAGAAATCAGGAGTGTGAAGTGATACCCTGTAGTATTACTAGTGCATACCTCAACAGTCAAAAGGTTCATTGTTTGCTTGGAACCCTGATACCCTATATACTTTGCACATTTACATTCAGGAGTTCATCTGTACTGTCCAATATCTAGGAATATTATTGTATAACCCAGTGTGTAACAATGAAACCCCCTGGTTGTAGGAACTGGGTATTGTTATCCTTGCATATGCCCTCAATTGTGCTTTTCCAATCTTTCAAAAGGTGGTACTGACACACACTCTAGTCAGATGAGGTCAAATTAAAAGCAAGAAGGTTTATTTTACAGAATACGTGTGACTGAACAAAGTAACATATTCATTCTTATTTAACTTCTTCTATAACGCTTTCTGTAACATACAAAACAACAACGCACAATACACTACCATAGGTAGTGGGACAAATACTGTTTTTCTTTCTGGTCAGCCCTAGTTCAAATCTAACCAGCTCTACTGCTAATCCCCAGCCTAGGTCTAGCCTCCTGCTCACAACAGCTCTTACAACTGCCCTCAAACATGTGTCTCTTTGTCCTTTTTGTGGCCTCCCAAAACAGGAAGTTTGGCAAATTGGCAACTTAGCCATTCCCTGTCTAGGGGTTGGCCAGTAGAGTTGCCGATGTAGACTGCTACAACCTCCTTGGATGGCCCCTTGAAACTAACTTCTGCAAATGTCAGAAAGATGAGACATTCCAATCACTAAAGCGTGAATGGTTGCTGGGGTTTTCTTTTAAGAAACCTCCATTTTCTGAGACTATCTGGGCAGACACTGCATCTGAATTCTGATCTGTATTCCCGCCATATGGCTGCCCTGTGAATCTAACCCTTTAAAAGCACGTTTTAACATAAATTACACCGAGCTCTCCCCTTCCATTGTAAAATGGTCAAAAATTCTGAAATGCAACATTTCAGAAAATTTATTAAACTGAGGGGAAAAAAGAGGCAGATAAACAAGGGCCAGAGAGAAGAGTGAGAGAAGGAGGCGAGAGATGGGGAGAGTGAGAGAGGGAGGAGAGAGATGGGGAGAGTGAGAGAAGGAGGAGAGAGATGGGGAGAGTGAGAGAAGGAGGAGAGAGATGGGGAGAGTGAGAGAAGGAGGAGAGAGATGGGGAGAGTGAGAGAAGGAGATGGGGAGAGTGAGAGAAGGAGGTGAGAGATGGGGAGAGTGAGAGAAGGAGATGGGGAGAGTGAGAGAAGGAGGAGAGAGATGGGGAGAGTGAGAGAAGGAGGAGAGAGATGGGGAGAGTGAGAGAAGGAGGAGAGAGATGGGGAGAGTGAGAGAAGGAGGAGAGAGATGGGGAGAGTGAGAGAAGGAGGAGAGAGATGAGGAGAGTGAGAGAAGGAGGAGAGAGATGGGGAGAGTGAGAGAAGGAGAGAGATGGGGAGGGTGAGAGAAGGAGGAGAGAGATGGGGAGAGTGAGAGAAGGAGGAGAGAGATGGGGAGAGTGAGAGAAGGAGGAGAGAGATGGGGAGAGTGAGAGAGGGAGGAGAGAGATGGGGAGAGTGAGAGAAGGAGGAGAGAGATGGGGAGAGTGAGAGAAGGAGGAGAGAGATGGGGAGAGTGAGAGAGGGAGGAGAGAGATGGGGAGAGTGAGAGAAGGAGGAGAACGATGGGGAGAGTGAGAGAAGGAGGAGAGAGATGGGGAGAGTGAGAGAAGGAGGAGAGAGATGGGGCGAGTGAGAGAAGGAGGAGAGAGATGGGGAGAGTGAGAGAGGGAGGAGAGAGATGGGGAGAGTGAGAGAAGGAGGAGGGAGATGGGGAGAGTGAGAGAAGGAGGAGAGAGATGGGGAGAGTGAGAGAGGGAGGAGAGAGATGGGGAGAGTGAGAGAAGGAGGAGAGAGATGGGGAGAGTGAGAGAAGGAGGAGAGAGATGGGGAGAGTGAGAGAAGGAGGAGAGAGATGGGGAGAGTGAGAGAAGGAGGAGAGAGATGGGGAGAGTGAGAGAGGGAGGAGAGAGATGGGGAGAGTGAGAGAAGGAGGAGAACGATGGGGAGAGTGAGAGAAGGAGGAGAGAGATGGGAAGAGTGAGAGAAGGAGGAGAGAGATGGGGCGAGTGAGAGAAGGAGGAGAGAGATGGGGAGAGTGAGAGAGGGAGGAGAGAGATGGGGAGAGTGAGAGAAGGAGGAGAGAGATGGGGAGAGTGAGAGAAGGAGGAGAGAGATGGGGAGAGTGAGAGAGGGAGGAGAGAGATGGGGAGAGTGAGAGAAGGAGGAGAGAGATGGGGAGAGTGAGAGAGGGAGGAGAGAGATGGGGAGAGTGAGAGAAGGAGGAGAGAGATGGGGAGAGTGAGAGAAGGAGGAGAGAGATGGGGAGAGTGAGAGAAGGAGGAGAGAGATGGGGAGAGTGAGAGAAGGAGGAGAGAGATGGGGAGAGTGAGAGAAGGAGGAGAGAGATGGGGAGAGTGAGAGAAGGAGGAGAGAGATGGGGAGAGTGAGAGAAGAAGGAGAGAGATGGGGAGAGTGAGAGAAGGAGGAGAGAGATGGGGAGAGTGAGAGAAGGAGGAGAGAGATGGGGAGAGTGAGAGAAGGAGGAGAGAGATGGGGAGAGTGAGAGAGGGAGGAGAGAGATGGGGAGAGTGAGAGAAGGAGGAGAGAGATGGGGAGAGTGAGAGAAGGAGGAG
Source organism: Somniosus microcephalus (assembly GCF_052327205.1). Lineage (NCBI taxonomy): Eukaryota > Metazoa > Chordata > Chondrichthyes > Squaliformes > Somniosidae > Somniosus > Somniosus microcephalus. The sequence goes on from NC_141001.1 coordinate 44,329,933, forward strand.
AGAGATGGGGAGAGTGAGAGAAGGAGGAGAACGATGGGGAGAGTGAGAGAAGGAGGAGAGAGATGGGGAGAGTGAGAGAAGGAGGAGAGAGATGGGGAGAGTGAGAGAAGGAGGAGAGAGATGGGGAGAGTGAGAGAAGGAGGAGAGAGATGGGGAGAGTGAGAGAAGGAGGAGAGAGATGGGGAGAGTGAGAGAAGGAGGGGAGAGATGGGGAGAGTGAGAGAGGGAGGAGAGAGATGGGGAGAGTGAGAGAAGGAGGAGAACGATGGGGAGAGTGAGAGAAGGAGGAGAGAGATGGGGAGAGTGAGAGAAGGAGGAGAGAGATGGGGCGAGTGAGAGAAGGAGGAGAGAGATGGGGAGAGTGAGAGAGGGAGGAGAGAGATGGGGAGAGTGAGAGAAGGAGGAGAGAGATGGGGAGAGTGAGAGAAGGAGGCGAGAGATGGGGAGAGTGAGAGAGGGAGGAGAGAGATGGGGAGAGTGAGAGAAGGAGGAGAGAGATGGGGAGAGTGAGAGAAGGAGGAGAGAGATGGGGAGAGTGAGAGAGGGAGGAGAGAGATGGGGAGAGTGAGAGAAGGAGGAGAACGATGGGGAGAGTGAGAGAAGGAGGAGAGAGATGTGGAGAGTGAGAGAAGGAGGAGAGAGATGGGGCGAGTGAGAGAAGGAGGAGAGAGATGGGGAGAGTGAGAGAGGGAGGAGAGAGATGGGGAGAGTGAGAGAAGGAGGAGAGAGATGGGGAGAGTGAGAGAAGGAGGAGAGAGATGGGGAGAGTGAGAGAGGGAGGAGAGAGATGGGGAGAGTGAGAGAAGGAGGAGAGAGATGGGGAGAGTGAGAGAAGGAGGAGAGAGATGGGGAGAGTGAGAGAAGGAGGAGAGAGATGGGGAGAGTGAGAGAAGGAGGAGAGAGATGGGGAGAGTGAGAGAAGGAGGAGAGAGATGGGGAGAGTGAGAGAGTATTTCTTTAATGTTCAATTAAAAACACTGGTTGAATTTTGGAGTAAACGAATTATCTCGCCTATGTTTTGTAGGGTGTTTTTGCATGCCCCGTGTTTCTATGACTCTCCCTTGAATCGACCCGTGCCACAAAAACTCCCCGGTTTGTGTTGTTTCCCTTGGACGGCAGGAGCTTATGCCAATAGTCCCTGCCCAGCCCGTCGATTAGCGGGTAATCCCACACAGGGAGACCAAGGCCAGATAGGTTTTCTCCTATGCCCGATGCGCAGCGTCTCCAGCGGGATTACTGTGTAACCCAGCCGTGACCGGATACCACCCGGTTGGTCTTCTGAATTATACCATGAACCACAAGCCCCACAACCCCCAAGTTCGGAACCAAGGAGTTACTATGGATAGATTATAAATGATTCAGACAAAATGAAACGGTTCAGGTTGGTCAAAGATCGATTCCTTTTATTACACTCACAAAAACGACAATCCCTACTCCTCTCGCTTACGGCAGAATGAGTAGGTGACCGTGGACACTAGCTTATAACTTTAGACTAAAATACCCACCCTGTTGGTTACGCCGAACCAACCCCTTCCCAGAACCTAAGCCTAGAAATTGGAAAAACCCTTCTAACTAAACCCCTCTCCCAGTTTGGTCAGAACCCACACTTGGAAGCCTCCTCACACACACACCTGTGTTAGCCTGCTTCTTGGACACTTGCAGTTCCTCAGCAGCAAAACACGTGGGCGGTCCTGGGGATTTACTAGAGGTGTAGGCTGGATATAATTACCTTGTCGTTGATTCACGCCGTCCCGGCTCCGTTCGACTCCAGAGACAAAACCGTGCCTAACAGAGGCATGTGATAGGGCCTAGAGAGTTACATTCAGGTGGTACGATGAGGCACTCACTTCAAGCGTTCCTGGAGAGTTGATGGACGCATGGTTACGCGGAGAACCTTGTTACAGATGGTAGAGAAAAGCAAGCAAGCAAGGCCTGCATCCCCAAAGTTCAGCATGTTTGTGCCCCGTGCAATAGACAAAACTTGCTGGGCGATTCCTGGTTACCATGGTCGCAGAGATGATAGTTGGCCTTGTAAAGTCTGTGGGTTGTGCAGTAAATAAATACACAGACTTTTGAAGTACAAACAAACAGGTCTTTACTATTCAGAGGTCAGGGCGAATCTGCCCTAGTTATCCTGTAACATCACTTATATACTGGTGTGGTCACTGTCGGTATTACCGTATACAGAAGCCAATCAAATAGTGCCACACCTAAAGTAGTTCTCTTAAAGGTGAACGGTTACACTCAATCGTTCCCTTAAAGGTAGACGGGTACATACACTACAATCCTCCCTTTTTAGCTTATTACTTACAGGGTCCCCGTTAAACATACATATCTTCAACTTCACATAACAATTTACAGATATACTCTCGGTGGAGAACAAACAATTTACAGAGATAATTCCGGTGGAGTCAACGTCATATAAAACAGTTTACAGATATACTTTCGGTGGGAACAGTTCACAGGTTCAGTCTCTGCGGAAACAGTTCATAGATTCAGTCTCTGATCTTGACTCATTCCGAACAGCATCTCTTTGGTGTAGCCGGTTCACATGGCTAGCGTGACTCCTCCATAGCCTTTTTCTTAACGTAACAGCTTGACCTTCCGTCCTGTTGAACCAGCAGTGCGGACTTTTACAACCAACTGGCTGTCTTGATAATTTTCGGGTTTTCAACTAATTTAGCTCCTTTCATGGTGTCCCGCCTGAGATGATAGTATTTTAGACAGTTATTATCTCCTGCTTCTTCTTTTTCTTTTCTGCCTTTTTGAAACTCTCGGAGCTCCTTTCTCTGCGGCCATCTGTAGCGCCACCAACTCTCTATGTTCCTTAGACCTTAAGTGCTTCATGCGGATTTCTGTACTTTGGGAGTTTTCATCACAAACTGGGCAGACCAGATCCTCGTAATATTCAGTGTCACTCAATAGGTCATGATAGTATTCGGGGTCGTCCTGAGTTAGGCCAGTGAGGGGCCCTTCTACTTCCTTCTTATCCAACTGGACGTTAGCCGACGGTGGTTCCTTCTCTGACCATCTTTCTTGAAAAGACTTCTTCAAGCATTCATATTCATCCCGCTCTTCCTGGGATGTCTGCCATTCCTTCACGCCTGGCCTCATTTGTGAGTTCAATACCTTCCCTTCCATCGGGGATTCCGTTATCAGGCTATTTAATCCTTCTACTGAAGTAGCTGTTTCCGCATTCTTCTGTTCCCCTTGACGTAATTCAGCATACTTTTGACATCCATGTGCAAGCTGTGTTGCCCCCTCAGCTCTCTCCGTGACTTTTGGAAGCTCCGAATTCTTTCCCTTTGAAACCTGAAACTCGTGTTCCCATTTTGGAGTCTTGTCCCTCAGCGTGTATAAGAGTTGGCTGGCCGTTAACTCTTCTACGGGGACACTGTGGATTAGCGCCTTCTCCATTTCATCCACCTTTCCCTCCAATGTTTTCACCTTCCTTTCCTCCGGTCCTTTGGTTTTAAGCGCGCGAAGAAATTGCGCCTTGGTGTTCTCTAACTCCTGATCAGGGGCCATTCCTACAGTCTCTGTGTTCCTTCCATTGGCCTTTCCTTCCACTGCCCGGATTCCTAGTTGAATATGTTCTTCAAGTTGTTGGACCTCTGCCATTGCCGCCTCATATTTGTCTTGGGTTTCCTTCAATAATTTAACGAGTTCTTGGACATCTTGAATTTCACTTTCTGCTATGTCTTCCACCTCTAATTTTCCATCTACGGATGGAATCTCTACCGATGAATCTGTCTTGGCCTGGAGCTCGTCAAACATTTCCTGCAGCCTTTGTAATTCTCGCTCATGTTCAAACTTTAGTTGTTCATATGCTTTCACTAAAACTAGCTTTTCGGAGGTTGCCGAGTTAACCCCTTCCAGGATTGTAGTCTGGGCCCGTTCATACTGTTCCTTCAACTTGTTACACTCTGCTTGCAACGAGTCGTAGAGATGAACTGGGATAAAATCCTGGCTTCCTGAAGATTCCTCTTCCTTTAGGTCGTTCTGTAAATAGTCTAGTTCCTGAACAGTTTCAGGGAGATGTGATCGGTACTTGGCCACGATGGCTCTATGGTCACTCTTTTCTCGAGCTAGCTGTCTCTGTTGTCTTTCCAGGTTCTCCCATTCAGTGTCCCAGAACTTTTCCATATTTTTCATCTCTTGTACGAGACGGTCACTCCACTGTTCTAATTGTTGTCGTACTTTGACATAAGTTTGAGTCCGAGCTCGGTGTTCTTCCATCGTGGATGAATCCTTAGCTTGAACAGGCTCAGAATTCTCTGTCAACCTGGAGTTCTGCTCTGTAACTTTATTCTTCTTGGTGACATAAGTCTTTCTGCATGTCTTTGTTTCCTTCCCCATCGTCGGCAAGTCCCCTTTAGCCTTGTCATGCATATTTGAATTGGTCTTATCGTCATCCATCTCAGAATCTGAGCTGATAGCTTGCACCGAATCCTCCTTCATTATGGCTTTTAAGTAGTGCCATTCCATGTCTATTTTCTTAATCCACTCCCGTCCTAGAAGTGGTGGTCCTCCCTCAGGTAATACGTACAAATTCATTCTTGGGTGTTCTTTCCCTCTATCTCTCACCTTGACTCTTATTTTCCCCATGGGGTATACATTATGCCCCGTGTATGTCTGTAATACGAACTTGGTATTTCTCAAAGGTATGTGAGAGAACAGCCGGTGGTAGTCCCTTCGGTTGATGACTGATAGAGCTGATCCAGTGTCCAGCTCCATTCGTACTTGGACTCCAGCTATTTTTAGTACGACCCAAATCGTTTGTAGATCAGTTTCTTTCCCCACATTGTGGATCTTCAGACTACCCAGCTCCTGGTTGTTTGGGTCTGAGTCTGAATTCTGTTCGTCTGAACTCTTTTCAGCCACCTTGTGTACCTTGTTGTACTTTTCTTGTGGTGGCTTCCGTTGATTGTTGATCTTTTTCCCGGACCTGCATACCTTCGCGATGTGACCCAGTTTGCCACATTTCCGACACTCTTGGTTCTTAAACCAGCAGTGATTCTGGTCGTGCGTGGTCTTCCCACAACGGTAGCATTTTGTTGTGCTCGAAGTAATTTGGTCCACCCCGAGTGCCGCCGCCTTTAGCTGCATTTCGGCCGTTCCTTTCGCTGCGGCTTCGTGTGATGCAGCTATGAGGACAGCCCTGTCCAGTGTGAGGTCGTTTTCTTCCAGTAGTCGCTTCTGCGTTCCTTCTTTGGACAATCCGCATACGAACTTGTCCCGCAGTGCCTCTGTCAGATTCCCTCCGAACTGGCAGTATTTCGCTAGCCTACGCAGTTCGACCAAGTATTCCGCATTGCTTTCGTCTTTCCTCTGCGTTCTTGCGTAGAATTTGAATCGCTCAGCCAGCATCAACGGTGTGGGGTTCAAGTGGTCCTTCAGCACAGCCACAATTTCTTCGAAGGTCTGATCCGCTGGTTTAGCTGGTGCTATTAGATGCTTCAAGAGCCCATATGTTTTTGCCCCCATCGAGTTTAGCAATGTTATCGCCTTGTCGTCTTCCTCTATTTTGTTGGCTTCGCAATAGATCTCTATGCGTTCCACGTACGTGGCCCAGTCTTCTATTTCAGAATTAAAATCGTTAATATTCCCTCGCTTAGGCATCTTTCTTTCTTTGAAGCAGCACAGTATTTCTTTAAGTATTATTTATTATCTTTTTTTTTCTAAAATGGCGGTTTTCCTGCGAAAATGGCGGTTTCCCGCTCTTCCCTTCTCTCTCTCTCTCGCTCTCTCTGCCCACTTCAATGGCAGTTAAGATGGCGGTTCTTTTCCCGCGAAAATGGCGGTTTCCCGCTCTTCCTTTCTCTCCCCGCCCACTTCAATGGCGGTTTCCCGCCTCTGTCGTCTTCTCCGCCTAATGGCGGCTTTCTGCGTTTCTCCCTGGTGTAAGGGGTACGCTTTCCCCACAGCGGACAGGTTCAGCCGCTGGGCTGGCTCTCGCACAGCTCCCCTTACTCGGCTCTGTCTTTTCCTCCCGCCCGCACGGCTCTACCGGCGCTGGGTACACCCCGTTAACGGAGGACAGTTCAGCCGCTGGACTGGCTCTCGCGCAGTCTCTCTCTCCCCGTGCTCGGCTCTGTCTCTCCCTCTCCCGCACGTTCGGCTCTACCGGCGCTGGGTACACCCCGTTAACGGAGGACAGTTCAGCCGCTGGACTGGCTCTCGCGCAGTCTCTCTCTCCCCGTGCTCGGCTCTGTCTCGCCCTCTCCCGCACGTTCGGTTCTACCGGCTCTGGGTACTCCGTAGGTGGAGAACAGTTCAGCCGCTGGACTGGCTCTCGCGCAGTCTCTCTCCCCGTTCTCGGCTCCTGTTCGCTCTCCCACTCCCGCACGTTCGGTTTTGCCGGCTCTGAGTACCCCGTTGGTGGAGAACAGCTCAGCCGCTGGACTGGCTCCTCGCAGTCTCTCACTCCGCACCCGGCTCTCACCCGCACGGTTCCCGTTCGCCTCCCCAGCCCTCTCGCAGACCGGTGTTTCCCTCCCCGGCTGCGGCTGGGTTTCTCCTCCCGCGCCTACTCGCAGGTTCAGCGCTTCGTGGCTGCGGTCGCTGCCCGGATTTTTCCCGCCGATCGCAGTCCGGCTGTCACCCAACGCCGTTGGACCCGACTTTTGGCCGGTACAGCTCCCCCTCGACCGAGGTCGAGTGCTCTGCCCTTCTCCTCCGGATACTTCTACCCCTTCCCCTACTCACAGTCTCTTCGGCCGCCTTGTTTCTTGCTGGTCGGCTCACTCCACACCGTGGTAGCAGGGTAATCAGTGCCTGTTGCTGATGAAGCTTTTGTTGCTAGTCTTCCAGCTTCTGTAAAGTACCACACTTTCTGTTGTTGTAGCCTCGTGTTTTCTTTTGGTAGCACGACGAGGGCGGTTGCCTCTCTTCGACGCTCTTTGTTACTTTGCTATTCTTGCCGCAGGGTACGATCGGACTCGTCGCCACTGTAAAGTCTGTGGGTTGTGCAGTAAATAAATACACAGACTTTTGAAGTACAAACAAACAGGTCTTTACTATTCAGAGGTCAGGGCGAATCTGCCCTAGTTATCCTGTAACATCACTTATATACTGGTGTGGTCACTGTCGGTATTACCGTATACAGAAGCCAATCAAATAGTGCCACACCTAAAGTAGTTCTCTTAAAGGTGAACGGTTACACTCAATCGTTCCCTTAAAGGTAGACGGGTACATACACTACAGGCCTTCCTGGTGATGTCTTTGTCCTGGATTGGTTACCTTGAAGAAAACAATGGTAGGCCATTTCTGTAGATGAGCAGTTCTCTAAGTGCTAACTGTTTGTTAAGTTCTTGACTGCTCCTTCATTGAAAGAGTCTAGAGATGTTACTTTTGGCCTGCAAACCTCATTGTCCATCCAGACATCCTGGCTCCATGGACAAAGGGTGGTTTTCCCCAAATCACACAAGTTCGAATATTTCATGACATCAGCATTGAGACAGATCCCATGGCAACCCAAAAGACAGACAGTTCCTGCTATCTTCACAGAAACCAACAGGCAGTCCCTTTTAAAGTCCAGAAGTCCAAACTCCATTTTTAAAACGCAGCCCACGTGCGTCTCCATTTTAAAAGGGTACATATCCATTTTAAAAGTCCAAAAATCCTTGAGGCACATGCATCCACTGATGTTGGCACTGGCCAAACCCTACAGTTTATATCTGTGAGATAGAGAGTCTAATTTCTAACACCTGAGGCAGAGGAAGAGAGAGAAATGACACAAATTGGGAGAAAAGCAGAGAAGCAAATACTTTATTTTAATTTGATTTTTTTAAGTTGAATTTTGAAAGCAAACAAAGTCTCTGAGAGAAACAAATTGAAAGGGACAAAATAGGGGAACCACTTGAGGGTGAAAGGTCTCTAGCCTCTATCACCCAACCTTGGGGGGAGCAAGTGGAAGTGGGGCAACTAGATGGAGAATTAAGGGTAAAGTGAGTTACAGTAGAGCAAGGGGAAAGGTAGGATACAGGGGTGAGTGGGTAGTTCAAAGGGGAAATGTAATGGGACTGAGGGGTGGTAGGAAGGGGAATGGGTAGTGGGAAGCTGAAGGGGTAGGTGACATTTGCCCCACAGATCCTACTCCAAATGTAGGCATCAGCCGTTGAGGACTCCGTTCCTCATCACACCATCCGCCAGCTCCCACCAAAATGGAAAAAAGGAAAAGACAGGTTGTGAAGCAAAAGAGGACAGAGTGAAATAAAAAGAAAAGTTAAGAGAGAAGCAGAATGCAAGAGGAGAAACAGAGAGAAACAGTAACATAAAGACATGAGTGACAGGTAAGGGAGTGGCTATATGCTCTGCGTTACTGAAAACAAAGTCACAAGATATATAATATAAAGTAATATATTAAAATCATATGTGCGGATGCACTCCTCTCATTTTTTCCCATTATAAATTCCTATATCCACATTTATAATGGCAACTGCTGATGTAAACTTGTCGCACTGTAATTACACCTCCTCCTAGTGGAGGAATTTATAATGGAACTAAAAAGGAAAGGGCAGAACTTATATGACTTTAAAAAGGGGACATAATTATATTTGCATGTATTGAGCCAATTATCCTTGCCCTCTAACCTTGCTTCACCTGAAGACTACTTGGTTTTGATCCCTGTGTGTATTGCCAGGGGAAATCCACTAGTACTATAGTAAATATTTTGTGTACACAGACACTTCCTATCTAACTCCCTGTTGTCATGATTTTTTGTTACACTTTTTAGTGAACATTTAGCATTGGAACTTCCCATATAAACATTTAGGGGGAAATATCGGGTCGCGCCCCCTTTGGGGCAGTAACTTCGCACCCCCGCGCCGAATATTGAATGGTAGTGCCCCAAGCAGGAGGCCGGGTGCTACTGGAAGCACTCCCCCTCCCTCTTGGGGCGCTCCCATTCAGTATCACAGCGCTAAATGCAGCAGCGCCATGCGTGGCAGCACGTAGCGCCACGGTACTACCGGCCTCCCTCCCCTGATTAAAGGGGCGGGGCCTTGCGCAGCGTGCACCGGGGCCCAGCTGGGCCACCAGGGAGTGGGGTGCCGGCAAAAGAGCCCGGCACTGAAGAGGAGTGCCGGGCTGACTGATCGTGGCTGGCACCCCGCCGGAGGAGGCAAAAGGGGGCAGGTGCTGGCAGGCAGCCCAAAGAAAAATGGCTGCCCAGCACCTGCCCTTTAATTTGCGCCGCCCCGGCCGCAAACACGGCACCCTGACCCTGTCGGACATAGTGTCCAGCAGTAGGTCAGGGGGCGCGAGCGAGAGGTTTTCGCGGGAGGCATTAGCGGTGCTTTGCGCCTCCTTGGGGTGCTAACGGGAGGCACAAAGCAACCCAATTTTCCCCCTTACAATTCAAATCCTGTACGGATCAGTTGCCTGCAAAATGTAGTTGCAGGATCTGACCTGCTCGTAGGTGGCTCGCGCTGAGACCGATTCCAGAATCTGAGGGCTCCAATAATCAGCCATATCCCAGACAAACCAGCCTTGAAATCTTCTCATACTCAGTTATTGCACACAGGTCACTCCTTCTCAGTATTGCAGTGTTGGTCACTCTGTCCTCCAAGTTGACAACCAACATCTTCCTCCACAAAAGAATCCAGTTTCTGCTTGTACCTTCATCAGTATCCTGCTCCCTGCATCATATCAAGTGCTGGTTGGAAGCATATAGGACACTATTCCCACAAAGGACTGCTCCAGCCCTTTCATAGAAACATAGAAACATAGAAGATAGGAGCAGGAGTAGGCCATTCAGCCCCTCGAGCCTGCTCCGCCATTCAATGAGATCATGGCTGATCGTCCAAATTCAGTACCCTGTCCCTGCCTTCTCCCCATATCCCTTGATCCCTTTAGCCTTAAGAAATATATCCAACTCCTTCTTAAATATATTTAATGAATTGGCCTCCATTGCCTTCTGTGGTAGAGAATTCCACAGGTTCACCACTCTCTGGGTGAAGAAATTCCTCCTCATCTCTGTCCTAAATGGCTTACCCCTTATCCTTAGGCTGTGACCCCTGGTTCTGGACTCCCCGGCCATCGGGAACATCCTTCCTGCATCCAGTCTGTCCAGTCCTGACAGAATTTTGTAAGTTTCAATGAGATCCCTCTCATTCTTCTAAACTCCAGTGAGTATAAGCCCAATCGACCCAATCTCTCCTCATACGTCATTCCTGCCATCCCTGGTATCAGTCTGGTGAATCTTCGCTGCACTCCCTCCATGGCAAGAACATCCTTCCTCAGATAAGGTGACCAAAACTGCACACAATACTCAAGGTGTGGTCTCACCAAGGCCCTGTACAACTGCAGCAAGACATCCTTGTTCCTGTACTCAAACCCTCTCACTACGAAGGCCAACATACCATTTGCCTTCTTAACCGCCTGCTGCACCTGCATGCTTACCTTCAGCGACTGGTGCACAAGGACACCCAGGTCTCGTTGCACTACCCCTTCTCCCAATCTATTGGCGTTCAGATAATAATCTGCCTTCCTGTTTTTGCCACCAAAGTGGATAACTTCGCATTTATCCACATTATACTGCATCTGCCATGCATCTGCCCAATCACCCAACCTGTCCAAATCATATGTTGGCTAAAGGAAAACCAGTGATGTCCCAGGCAACCAACTGACTAATAGCTAAAAGGGAGACATTAAGCAACTAACAACTCAACCACTTGGGGAGGCTCCAGAGAGAAAGGGTGAGTGTCACCAAACTATATCACAAGAGCAGTCAAGCCCACTCCACAATTCTGGACTAGAGTGAGGGTTGCAAATGGTAAAAGAGGCAGCCTGTCCTCAAACATAAACAGTACAGCAGGATCTAATGTACAAGTCCAATAAATAAAAAAGTCCCACAGAAAGTGTAGACAAACCCTCACTGTATATGTGGTCTAATTGAATATTGTACTTTGTTGGATATGATGCCTTATGCTGTATAGTTGCCGCACTGTATTTCATGCTTCATTGTATATGTGGTTCTCACTGTTTAAGTAGTCTCACAGTATATGGTGCCTCAATGTATATGCATCTTCAGTGTTTAGAATGTCTCACTAATTTTGGTGCTTCACCGTTTGTGGTCTCAGGATATATAGTGCCTTTTTGTATATGATGTTTCACTGTATTTGGGACCTGACCATATATGGTGCCTCACTGAATTTCTGCAAGGTGCTTCTATATAGTTTAAGGACCAGTCTAGTGTAGTAAGGAAAGATCGCTGGTGAACGGGCCATCTCCATTATCCTCTCTTGCAATGCTTCAGCTCCCTTCCTTCCAGCACTAGCTGGCTTGCCAGCCATGGTCAATGGCCTTTTCATTCTTCAGTGACTGATTTGGCTGTGTCTTATTCAAAGAGCAACACCTGCCCCGAGTTTACTCGTTCTTGTTTGCTGTTGTAATATGAACACATTCAGAGGGCAATAAACAATGACTTTGTAGCTTTTAATAGGCACCTGTTTGTCTCAGTTTCATTACAAAGTCAACACAGTGCAGTTCAGGTAGATTAATACCTTTTCCAAAATATTGTCAGAAGATTTCACAATTCTGGGGGTATTGGAGAGGGAGGAGGAGTTCAAGAAGTGAGAAAAATAATTCTTATAATGTTACTGCCAGTTTGATGGGTTCAGCTAACATTTCCCTTTCTCATGATATAGATTGGTGACACTCGCCCTTTCTATCTGGAGCCTCCCCAAGTTAGTGAGTTGTTAGCTGCTTAATGTTTGGAAAGGGATTATAGCAAAAAGCTTATTTTATCCAAATAGTCTTTGTTAATTTTTGCAAGTGCAGATGCATTCACAATGTTTGATACTGTCCTAGATATAATCCTAGATCATATTAAACTTGAACACTGTACCCAAGTCAAGCTCTATTTTTATTACTATATTCATTAATACATTTGTTACACATATCAGACCAATCAATATTACAAACATCCTTTGTACTGTTTCAGGATGACTTCCAATCACTAAAGCTTAAACAAACATATTGTGAATGCTACCATAAATTAAAATGTCAAAGAAATGAGTTTGGGCTGACTGAATCCAGTTTTATAGGCCTACAGAACAAATCTGCCCCTAACCTGGCTTCAAACTGGCATTCTCACTCACAGAGACCACACAACGGCTAGTGTGGGAAATGGAATACCAGGTTTAGGGCTGAGCATAATAAGATTCACTCTGCATCTAACCTGTGCTGTACCTGACCTGGAAATGCTGATGGAGCATAGTAGAGAGAGCTTTAATCTGCATCTAACATTGCTACACCTGACCTGGGATAGTTTGAAAGCAGAGGTGAGGGAACAGTTTAGAAAGTTAACAGCAGCAGTCATATTGTGGTGGGTAGAGGGCCTGAGAAAAGCAGTTGGGTGACTGAGAATGAACCAGTGCCCTATCTAGCTTTATCTTACATCTGCGTGTACTTCTTGCCCTTACCAATGGGCCACCTGTTGTCACATTTCTGCCACACTTATTGTGTCAACCTTTTACCATTCTCGATTCCTATGTCCACATTTATAATGGGTTTTGCCTATGTAAACTTATCGGCCTAGAAATTCGGTGGGCTGCGCCACCAGTTAGCGCCTAAAGAGGGCACTCAGTGGCTTTAGCGCCACTGGCCACGCCTCCCGCGATATTTAGCTGGGGTGCTAATGGCGGTGTTAGCCTGTTGCGCTGCGCCGCAACCGATGATGTCATCGGTGTGCGCAGCGCCCCGCTACCGCCCCGATCGCGATATTTGGTAGTGCCCGCCTCTGTAGCACCGTTCGCAAATCGCGCCCGGTTCACGGGGCCTACCTGTGGCGGGAGTGGCGCAAATTAAGTTGGAGGTGCGGGGCGGCCGTTTTTTTCGGCGGCCGCCTGCCAGCACCTCCGTCCCCGGCCTCCTGATCTCCCCCCGCGGCAGTGCCGGCTGTTTTCCGAGAGCCCAGCACTTCTCCTCGGTGCCGGGCTCTTTTGCCGGCACTCGCGATCTCTGATCGTGCTGGTGCAGGCCCCTCCCCTTTAAGAATGGGAGGAAGGCCTGCAGTACCGCAGCGCGCCGTGCCGCAGCGTGTGGCGCTGCGGCACGTTGCGCTGCGATATTCAGTTTCAGCGCCCTAAGAGGGACGCGGAGTGCCACAAGCAGCACCCCGTGTCCCTCTTGGGGCGCACAAGCTGAATTTCTGGCGGTCGCAACTGCTCCGATCGCAGCGGTAATTCCGGCTCCCAGGTGAGCTGGGCGCCCTGTTTGCGCCTCCACCAAATTTCTCCCCCATCATGCTGTATCCGATCACTGGTGCCTCTGCAGCATGTCTTATGTCCCGTCACTCAGGTCTACTAGCAGTGTTGGTGCTGTAGTGCTTGTATCCTATGTCCGCCACTGAATACCAGCTTCCCTGCTAACCTGGTTTACATTATCTATCCTCCCACTGACTCAAAAAGTGAGCTGTTTGAAATCACTTCTCTGATTCCAGCCCAACTCTCCTGTACCAGTACTTCTAATGTCTGAAAATATGTTCAGTTAGTTATGATAATTTCTTATAAACTATTAAATCTCTAACTTCTTCCAGTTCTGATGAAGGGTCATCGACCTGAAACGTTAACTGTTTCTCTCTCCACAGATGCTGCCTGACCTGCTGAGTATTGCCAGCATTGTCTGTTTTTATTTTATGAAATTTACTTACTTTTGTTTTTACAGAATGTTGCCTGCCATTCATTTATATCCTCAATTTTCTTTATGAACTTTGCTCCTTTCCTGGACATGGGAAGTATACCACAGAACATTACTTTGCATCCCTTATCTTCAAGCTTTAAGGGACTTTTAAGGCTTCTATAATGAATGCAGCCCATGTTAGTTAACCCTACATGGACTACCACCACTGGGTCTCTTCCTGTCACCTTCGGTATCCCTTCCATAAAACAACTATACCTCACACAAAGTTCTACCTATCCGTACCAGACAATTTCTGGAGGAGCTGCAGCCAGAAGGCCTCCTTCCTACATAGATTTTGGTCATGCCCCATCAGTCTCATCATTTTGAAGGTCCCAGCCCAATGCCTGTTGGCCTGGAGAGCGAGAACCCCTCACAGAATGCAAGCTAGTATGACTAGCTACACGGTGAAAGCTCCCACTGTGCAGAAGGAAACAATGGCTAAAGTACCCATGGGGCATATCCTAATCCGAATGGATAATTTTTGGCCTCAGCCTGGAATTGGCAGCCATCTAGGGCTCATGCTTGAAGGCTTCCTCACAACTTCTCCTCCACCCACTGTCCTCACAAACACCCAAATCACTTCATAGGAGAAGAAGGAAGATCAAGACATTTTTTTTGGGGGGCGTGAGGTGGTTGTGGGTGGGGAGAGGGGCGAATAAACCAGCATCATTGATCCACCCATGAACACATCAGGATAGTTCCCCCAACAAGCAGCACCACTAGTAGGTAGGACACCCTCATTCTACAAGCCAGGGACCAAGAACAAACACCATTTCTTTGGGCTAGAAATTCGGTGCAATTGTGTCTCTCGTTAGCGCGCCCAGGGGGCGCTAATGGAACGCAAATGACTTTTTGCCCAGGCGCGGCGCCGCTAGCGACTCCCGCTAAATTCAGCGGGAGTTTAGCGGCGGACGTGACCGGTAGCACCCCGCACCGCTGCGCAGCCTCACCGTGCGCAGTGTCCCATTGTCACCCCGCCTGCAAAATTGGCCCGTGTCCCCTAAATCTGCACTGGGCGATGACAGCGACCGATTCGGGGGGGCGGGAGCGGAGCGGCAGCAAGCGCACAGTGCGCTAAGCAAAGGGGAGGTGGCAGGCGGGGGGAAAAAAATCGGCCAACTTACTTGTCGCGGCCCGTTGCATCTTTGAACAAGGGGTCTGTGCCACGATCTGGCAGCCTGGCACTCCTCTTGAGTGCCAAGCTGCTGGCACGGCATCCCGCTCCTCGGTGGTCCAGGTAGGGCCCCGCAGAGTTGTGGGCTTGGGCCCTCCCCTTTAATGAGGGGAGGAGCCCTTCCATGCGGCAGCGCTACGTGGCCCAGTGCATAGTGCTGCAGAACGCATCACCCCGATATTCGGGGTTAGCGCTCTAAGAAGGAAGTGGAGCGCTTGAATTAGCGCTCCATCTCCCTTTTGGGGCGCTAAAACTGAAGTTAGCGGTCACCAGCGCTGCGACCCAAAATGGTCGCTAACGAATTTTTCCCCTGCTTAAATCCACACAGTCCCAGTACAAGCGTAATCATCTCAAGGAAACTGAATAAATCAGTGTACTCCTCCCACAAGCACTATATAATCAAAATGTACGATGACTTCATACACACTAGTACAAGGTGTTACAGGCTCTACCCACAGACAGATTACATAGGATATACAGCACAGAAAAGGGCCATTCAGCCCAACCAGTCCATAAGTCAATAAACAAGGCTGAAAAATTTCAGACTTACATATATTCGTAATCCATAAACATTCATGAACACAAGTTAACTGGCTCCCCTATTTGTCAGCGAGTGAATGCATCATGTGGTATGGGCCTGACAGAACAGAAAGAACCCACTTTAGGAAGGATGTGAAGGCCTTAGAGAGGCTGCAGAAAAGATTTACGAGAATGGTTCCAGGGATGAGGGTCTTCAGTTACGTGGATAGATTGGAGAAGCTGGGGTTGTTCTCCTTACAGCAGAGAAGGTTGAGAGGAGATTTAATAGAGTTGTTCATAATCACGAGCCGTCTAGACAGAGTAGATAGGGAGAAACTGTTCCCATTGACGGAAGGGTCGAGAACCAGAGGACACAGATTTAAGGTGATTGGCAAAAGAACCAAAGGCGACATGAGGAAAAACTTTTTTACGCAGCGAGTGATTAGGATCTGGAATGCACTGCCTGAAAGGGTGGTGGAGGCAGACTCAATCGTGGCTTTCAAAAGGGAATTGGATAAGTACCTGAAGGAAAAAAATTTGCAGGGCTACGGGGAAGGGGCAGGGGAGTGGGAATAGCTGAAGTGCTCTTCCAGAGAGCGGGCACAGGCTCGACGGGCCGAATGGCCTCCTTCTGTGCTGTAACCATTCTATGATTCTATGATCAAACCATGGAGTATGCTGGATTAGTCGTTCTCAGCAAATGGGCTCAGTGTCCCCAGCCTAAGGATGAGAAAGAATCAGCCAGGTTCCCATTTCTGATCACTATCCTGTGTGTGGGGGAGGGGAGGGGCAGTGTGTGCACGTGCGTGTGTGGTGAGGACAAAGTAAAGCTAATTTGTGAGGCCCCCCACAGTTAAATATTTTTCCAACACATTGTCTGGACTCCAAAAACAGCAGCCAAAAGGCTTCTAGCTCTGATGCTCATCCCGCTGGCTCTGGGGGGAAATGAAATAACCTTCAGTGCAACATTTGGAACTTTACTGCCAGCTCCCGCTCAGATCCTTTGATCCAAGGAGGCTGGGCATCAGCACTGAGGCCAATTTGCAGTTGTTTGGATCTCCAGCAGGTGATGCAGGTTGTGTAACTCCTGCCTCATTTCCATACTATTTGCATGTTTCTACCTGTTCCAGCTGATGGTCTACTGCACCTCTCCCACTCTGAGAACCCCCCACGTATAGCACCAAGAGGTGGAGACCTGGCATCACAGATCTTTGCCCCTTTTCCCTCTGATTTGGACCCAGGAAACAAATATACAAAGAGCTCAAAACAGACAAAAAAACGGCCGCTTCATCTCCAGCAGATAATAAGATGTATAAATACAGAACCGCTCACTAATGGCTTTGTCATACTGATCAGTAAAGGAGCAGACTGACTGAGCAGCACTTTGCATCAGATGAACAATTCCGTGCAGGCTTTGTGCTTTTAATAAGATGTGTAACTACAGCTCGTGCTTAGTCATCCATGGCCCGACCCTCTCCCGAGTGCAGCTGAGAGTACTTCAAATGATTCCAGATAAACAGGTTCCATTTTCTCCCCACACACCAATTCAGGATCCAGCTCTTTGATATTCAAGGGGCTGCAGTGTAATGTCCACGGCTGCCCTGACAGGCTGCCTCCACGTCCAGCTACTTTCTAAATAAAAACACCTTTGCCTTCCTATGAAAGAGTTTCAAAGCAGATTACCCTCCAAGAACATACTCTACAGCTATCTTAATAATGCCTTTGTTCGGACAGGCTACAAGTCCTTAGCAATGATATGGACTATGGGGACAAGTGGAGTGTGTGCCACACTTCCAGAACGGCTAATTAAACTGAAAGATACTGGAGAGCAGAGGCTGAATAAAGCTGAAGTTAACAGTAAAGAATGGGAAGCATGCTCTTGAACCACACTCTTTATCCTTGTCGCATCTAGCCCTAATCATTTTTTATTAATTCTCCACATCTCCAATTTTCTCCCCTCCTGCTGAAGGTACTGACTCATGCTGGAGTAAGGTATCCCTCCAGTACCTCAAGTGAATAGTCATTCTTCATGTGTAAGCCTAGACCATGATTGTCTGCAGCGATTCAACTGTTAGGACATTACAGCTGAGTTTAATCCTGTCTCAATGCCCAAACATACCTACCCAACCTTACACCCACCATACTTCTCAACCTGCAATGTGTTCATAGGGTAGGATTCAGGCTGGAGCTAGGGATGGGAATGTAGCTTTCTGTAGACCCAGCAAATCAGCTGTCCCATGTGTGCAAATGTATTCCTCATATATGTATGTTCATAACAGAGTGTGGAGGAAGGATTGTGTTACTAGGCATTGCAGAGAAGTGCAAATATATGTATTTTAGTTCCCCCCCTCCTTTCCTGAAAACCCTGGCACCTTGCTGGAGTATGGATCCACAACCAATGACCTGTGGTACTTTGTCCAAGTGACCATTCTTAATGTGTGAGCCAAGAGAAAGAGACTCAGTAAGTTGTTCAATCATGGAGGGCATTACAAAGAATGTCAATGTCCACATAAGTATGCTTTCCAGTAGGGGTAACTGGCTAGAGATCAGTGGCATGAATTCCTCTAGTTATAACATCGCAAACAAATGCAGGGACATTTCTTCAGTTTGGTATCTCTAGCAAATTCATAATGATGCATTCATAATGTTGTTCGAAATACTAACCAAAGGAAATCTTCTCAAATATGCTTATGTCACTACACATAAAGATTAGAGGAAATCAACCCCATCAAACAACCCAGGCTGATTTTTCACCTCCCTCACTCAGAGGAACTTAACTCCGTTGTACTGCCCCAGCTGAGATCTGGAGTTTTTGGGGGTGAATTGAATATTGAAGAGACGATTATCTTCAAAAATCACAATATTCTTGTGCCTGCCAGCCTGAGAAAACCTATGTTGAGAAAAATGCATCAGAGTCATCTACAATGAACAGGGGCAGTGCAGTTTTGTGAACTATAAACGGAGGGATATTTGTTCAATTTCATTGAAAAGTGCTCCTATTTGTCATTTTGGAATTAATTATTTGTCTTTATATTTTAAAACTTCTTTCTTCCAGTAGCAGCCAATAATCTACCACTGGAGATAAAAAGATTTATTTACTCTTTTAGATTGCCTCATAGTCCATTGGATGGTAAAGAGTATTGGATGTCATGAGGACATGAAAGGTGCTACTTCACAAATACATTTTCTTTCTTTCTAATAATGAACAGAGGATTTGAACCCAACCTTATTAACCATAAGGCAACTGTAGGCAGAAAATTTAGACTTGTACACATTCCTTCCAAATGTTGTCCCTCAACCCTCACGGTACAGTCCTAGGGGGTCCAACAGCATCATACTCGGAAAATGTTAAGTTTTCACAGTAAAAATTGTGTATTCTGGTTAATTTAAACACTTGGGGGAGGATTTTAACCCCCAAAAATGGGTGGGTTCACTGCGGGTGGGAGATTAAAAAGCTAAAAATCTGAACCCAAACCGCCTACTTCCGTTTTTAACGGAGGCAGGACGAGGGGCTGGCGACCAATCCACTCACAAAAGGCGGATTGGTCATTTAAATATTTTAATGAGGCTGTGGGCCTTCATTTTAACTGGGTTTCTATTTTTAACCGCAGTCAGTCAGGTTTCCCAGGCCTCGGGAAACCCGGCAGATGAAAGAAGGCTAGAAGGCTGAATCCATGAGGTAAGTGGGAGTGTTTCTTCCAGGCCCAACAAACTACCCAGTAAACCCTTCCCTGCAATCTATCTGTACCCCCCTCCCCGCGATCAGACCCCCCACCATCTGCTCCCCCCAACCACCATCTCCACCCCTCGCCCCCCCCCCACCGTGATTGGACCCCCTGCCCCACTAGACCTACCTGCTCACAGCACAGCTTGGCTGTGGCCTTGTGCTATAGGCTTTCCCACCTGACAAGCAGCCAGCTTGTCAATCAGGCTGGCCGTGGGTTGGAAACATACAGAAAAAAAATAAAAACCCGCACATTCAGGTTTCCCGCCCTCAAAACTGCACCACCCACTCCCTCCCCGCCTCTGAGCTAATATCGAGCCCTTACACTCGCAATCCATAGGAATTTTAAGTGGGAAAAATTGAATGCCATTTGGGTTTTCAACAGACTAACCTGACCATCACTTCCTGAAAAGTTACCTCAACAGGCATTCTCCCCCATCACAGAGACACTCTCCCCCTCCGATCTCCCCACCCACAGTTCACTGAGATACTCTACTCCCTCCAGACAAAGTTCCACTCCAAGTTGTGCCCCACCCAATTCACAAAACACATTCTTCCTCTCCAATTTTCCCAGTTCATGTTGGCACTCTTCTTCCCCTCTCAGTTCAAGCTGGGGTTCTTCTCCTCCTCCAATCATCCACCACCAGTTTATACTATAATTCCTATCCACTCCCTTCATTTCAAGATGGCATTCGTTATACATTCCACCCCCACCATTCAAATTGGCATTCTATTTACACCAACCCCCCCCCCAACCCATTCAAGCTGGTATTCATTTCCCCCACCAATACTCCCAATTCATGCTGATAGCCTCCTCCCCCCTATACAACAGATGTGGTTATGTGTTCAAGTCCCACTCCAGAGACTTGAGCACATAATCTTTGCTGACACTCTAGTGCAGTACTGAGGGAGTGCTGCACTGTCGGAGGTGCCATCTTTCGATAGAGACGTTTAACCGAGATCCTGTCTACCCTCTCAGGTGGACGTAAAAGATCCCACAGCACTATTCAAAGAAGAGCAGGGGAGTTCTGTCAGTATCCTGGCCAATATTTATCCCTCAACCAACACCTAAAACAGATTATCTGGTTATTAACTCATTGTTAGTGGGACCTTGCTGTGAGCAAATTTTCTGCCACGTTACCTACCTTACAACAGTGACTACAGCTCAAAAAGTACTTGCAAAAAAGATTGGGTGACCGCTTTGCGGAACACCTCCGTTCAGTCCGTAAGGGTGACCCCGAGCTTCCGGTCGCCTGCCATTTCAATTCACCGCTCCATTCCCACTCAGACCTCACCGTCCGCGGCCTCTTGCATTGTTCCACGGAAGCTCACCGCAAACTCGAGGAATAGCACCTCATCTTCCGAGTAGGCACTTTACAGCCTTCCGGACTCAATATCGAGTTCAACAACTTCAGATCATAACCTCGGCCCCTATTATATTTTTATATTTTTTATCCACACTTTTGGTTTGTGACTTTCCCTGTTTTTTCCTCTCTCCCACAAGGCAGCTGTCTCTCACTCTGCCAGCGCATTTCACACTTCATCTAGAGCCATTGTCTGTTTCTTTACCTGTCCTATTACTATCTCGTCTCACCTTGAATATCTCTTAATGTCTCTTCTTTCATCCCCTCCCCCATTTCCCATCCCCCAAACTGCCTTTTGTTTCATTTCCTGCCTTTTCTCTCAGTTCTGTAGAAGGGTTTCGGCCCGAAACGTTGACTCTATTTCTCTCTCCACAGATGTTGCCTGGCCTGCTGAGTTTTTTCCAGCGTTTTCTGTTGTTATTTCAAACAATAACAACAGAATTTCAAACAAAATAATTGGCTGTAAAGTGCCTTGGGATGTCGTGAAAGGTGCTATATAAATGCAATTCTTCCCTCTCCTTCTCCTCTTCCTCCTCCTCCTCTCCCTCACCCCAGTTCATGCAGAACTTTCCTTCCCCCTCAATAGTAATTGCTGAAACTTTCCTACACCCAGCAGTGCCCTGGGCTTCTTTTTTCCCTCCAAAGCGTCACTCCTGGCTTGTTCTTCACCCAGCACCACTCACAGGCTCTGCCTCTTGTTGCTGTTGTAAGAGACTGAATATCTTCGGCAGCACCTCCCAATCCCGCGACCTCTTCCACCTAGAAGGCAGCAGGCGCATGGGAACACCGCCACCTCCAAGTCACACACCATCCTGACTTGGAAATATATCGCCGTTCCTTCATCGTCGCTGGGTCAAAATCATGGAACTCCCTCCCTAACGGCACTGTGGGAGTACCTTCACCACACAGACTGCAGCGGTTAAAGAAGGCTGCTCACCACCACCTTCTCAAGGGCAATTAGGGATGGGCAATAAATGCTGGCCTTGACAGTAATGCCCACATCCCATGAATGGATAAAAAACCCAATGTGGGCGGAACTTCTGATCCCGCAAGAGTTCCTGCCCACAGTGTGTAGTAATGTTCAATCCCTTATAACAACAACAGGAGGTAGGAGCCAGAGTGGTGGGTGGGGGGAGGGGAGGAGCCTGGTCCTTGTGGATTTTCATTGGCAAACAGAAACTGTCCACAACAAATGGAGACAGTTGGCATGTATACCGGTCCTTTCCCAGGACCTCAATACACTGGAGCTCCATACCTCCCTCAGCCTTCCCCCTACAAAGCCACAGGCTGTTGAAACCCAAGCTCGGCGTCACCTAACCGCTGTAACCTGCTTGACTGCATCTTCTCTTTGAAACTTTGTAATCTTGTTCCTTTCCTGCACAATGATCCTTCAACTTTGTTTCTCAATAATTGTTTTTAAAACCGCGTTTGCCGTCTCAGCTATCAGTGCAGCTCCCACCAGAAGATGCACTGCACCTGTGTTCAGTGCAACTGTAATTAACTTTCATTCAGGGTACAACAAAAGCACTTTGCTTGTTACCAGTGTCTCTGAAGCCTTTCAGGCCTGAGTTGAGACACAGACACTCTTCAACACAGAACCGTTTTAATTAACGGTGTCTCTTTCATCCCTCAACAAACTGTGGAAGAGCAGCCGTGCTAATTAGATCAGGGCAGTGTGCACTGGGAGCTGCAGGAGAGTGCATTTACAGGCAGGGGTAGAGGGGAGGCAGCTCTAACCTCTACTCACTCAGTCGATTAATTATAAGCCATAGAAGAGAACCATTCAAGAATAAAGGTCCTGGACATGCCTGATTTACACCAACAAGGTGCCAGAGAATGTCTCACTGGATAAGTACACAAGCCTGCTGTGTCCTTTTCAAGTCTCAAAGTATTATACAGGTATGCATATAATGGCCTAGAAATTCAGTCTGGACACTTTTGGGGCGCTAAAGTCGGGCGCTCGCTAAAGTTAGCGCCCGCCGGAAAGTGCAGGCCACCTCGCCAAAATTCAGCAGAGTTGGCCAAGAGTTTGGCCAAGCACTGAAACTGGCGTTGCAATGCTCTGTTCAGGCGCTAATCCGGCGATGCGGCCTGATAACGCCGAGGCCGGGCGCAGCGCAGGTGCGGTCATGTTTTGATTGACAGCAGACACCCTGACGCCGGCCTGCTCTTAAAGGGGGAAGGGTCGACTTTGACTGCTGCCACGCCCTGCATACTGGAGCCCTGCAGCTAGGCCTCAACACTGCTGGTGGGCCAAAATAGCGCCAGGAGACATGGAGAGGGCCCGTGAACGAGCGCAGCGCTTCTCCGAGCATGCTCTGAGGGTGCTCATTAATGGTGTGGAGGACAAAAGACAGATCTTGTGCCCGGACAGTGGCAACAAGGCTCCCAGGAGCGAGTACAGGAAAGCCTGGAGGAGAATCGCCCGCAGGGTGTCATCCACCTGCGATGTCCCCAGGAGTGCGGACCAATGCCGCAAGAAGTTCAACGACCTCACTCGGTTGGTGAAGGTGAGTACCCTTTCCAGTGTCCTCCTCATCCTTGCATGTGAACCTCACATTATGGGCAAAGGGACCTCAAAGGCCTAATGGGCAGCCCTCCTCCCGCAGCAATGGCACTGGCATGATCATCAATAGCACTTTCTGCACTTACCACACTGGCCAAGCTATTCCACCATGGGAGGCAGTGCACACAGCAACAGGGCACCACACTGGCCAAGCTATTCCACCATGGGAGGCAGTGCACACAGCAACAGGGCACCACACTGTACTTAGAGTCCGTCCTTTCTCTTGCAGGCCAAGCTGGCAAGGAATTTGAGGAGCCAGACTGTCACCGGTGGAGGCCGTCCCCAGTACCAGGCGCTCACTGATCTGGAGGAGAGCGTGGCTGGACTCATGCGTTCCCGGGTGTGGTAAACCACTTTTATCGTTACACTATAGTTATCACTGTTGTATTGTTATCACCGTTATCACTGTTGTATCACGATACGAGGTCGCCTCTTGTCGCGCTGTTATACCTGGGCTGACCACCTCCGACTCCGCCCATGGCTCCACCTACCTGCCCAGGTATAAAGGTAGTCGACTGGCTGGTATTCCTCCTTGTTGGACCCGATCACCCACGAGGGTGGGCTCTGTTATTTAGTCAATAAAAACCTTTAGTTACGTTCCTAACTCGTCGCTTTTTATTGGACGAATTGATAGGTATATCAATTTTATTGACTAAATTTTAAAGATGTCTACTACTGGCCAGCCAGAAGCCCTCCCAGAAGCACAGCCACACCAGCCGGCTTGGCTGCAAGCCCTCAAACCACCGTACCTGGATCTAAACCCACAGGCAGCAAACGCAGCCCTCAACTTCAAACACTGGCTGGACTGCTTCGAATCCTACCTGGAAGAATCCGGCGCCCCGCAGAGATCCAAACTAAGACTTCTGAACGCCCAAGCGAGCCCGAGAGTATACGCACTCATCCAGGACACGACTACGTACGAGGCCGCTATCAACCTACTGAAACAGCAGTACCGCAGCCCGGTAAATTACATGTACACCAGGCACCTCCTAAGATCCCGCCCGCAACAGCCAGGAGAGTCTGTAGCTGAATTTTTACGGGCGCTAAGAGCACTCGGCAGGAACTGTGACTTTAAAGCGGTGACGGCTGTTGAAAATACGGAAGATAATATCCGCGATGCCTTTGTGAAAGGCCTACGGTCCGACTACTCACGGCAAAGACTGCTTGAAGCTAAAGACCTCGACCTGGACAAAGCTGAAGCCCTCGCTCTCTCCCTGGAGGTGGCCCATCAGGACCAGGAGGCGTTTTCCAGGTACTGCTCGCGACCCTGGGACTCGGGCCCGACCCCTACCGCAATACCCTTCGCAGCGCCGCCCCCGGGACCTACCCCGACCCCTACCCCAATACCCTTCGCAGCGCCGCCCCCGGGACCTACCTCAGCGTCGGCGTCCCGGACCCGACCGGGCCCGCCACCCCCGGTACCGGCTCCGACATCGGGCACCCGCGATCGGGCCGCCGGCTGCTTCTTTTGCGGCCAGGAGAAGCACCCGAGGTCGCGCTGCCCAGCCAGGAACTCTACCTGCACAACCTGCAGGAAGAAAGGCCACTTCTCTAAGGCCTGCAGGAGCGGATCTTCAGAGGCCAGCAGTGCCTCATGCGAACTGTGGGGGCGGCCATCTTCTTTCACGGCAACTGAGGCCAGTATCCCCACACGTGAGTCATGGGGGCGGCCATCTTTGATCAAGGCAACCGACCCCAATAGTGCCTCATGTGAGTTATGGGGGCAGCCATCTTCTCCGCCATTTTGTCCTACCTCGTGGGAGACGCCATTTTACCCACCACGCCCGACTGCCACCGGGCCCCCGGACCCGACGACCGCCTCGCCCGCAGACGACAACGACTCGCTTACCTACACGCTAGCCTCCGTCACTCTGGATCAAGCCCGCCCACACCACCTGTCCAAGTCGATGATGGACATCAAAGTAAACGGCCACGCCACGACCTGCCTGTTCGACAGCGGAAGCACGGAGAGCTTCATCCACCCAGACACGGTGAGCCACTACTCCCTCCCTGTCCTGCCAACGCGCAACCGAATCTCGATGGCATCGAGGTCCCACGCCACGGACATTAGCGGCTACTGTGCTGTGACCTTGTCGGTTAAGGGTACAGAGTATAAAAACTTTAAACTCCTCGTCCTCCCCCAGCTCTGCGCTGCCGTCCTACTAGGGCTGGACTTCCAATCCCACCTCCAAAGTGTAACCCTAGCATACGGTGGACCCCTCCCCCCACTCACAGTCGACAACCAGCGAAGGTTAAACCGCCCACCGCGTAACACCTGCAGCCTATCCACCCTCAAGGTGCCGCCACCTTCCCTGTTCGCTAACCTCACCCCCGACTGCAAACCCGTCGCTACCAAGAGCAGGCGGTACAGCGCTGGGGACAGAGCTTTCATTAGCTCTGAGGTGCAGCGTCTCCTGAAGGAGGGCATCATCGAGGGGAGCAACAGCCCCTGGCGTGCCCAGGTCGTGGTCGTTAAGACCGGCGATAAAAATCGCCTGGTCATCGACTACAGCCAGACCATAAACAGATACACCCAGCTGGACGCATACCCCCTTCCCCGCATATCTGACATGGTCAATCAGATTGCACAATACCGCGTATTCTCGACCATCGACCTTAAGTCGGCCTACCACCAACTCCCTATCCACCCCGAGGACCGCCAGTACACCGCCTTCGAGGCGAATGGGCGCCTATACCACTTCCTTAGGGTCCCCTTCGGTGTCACCAACGGGGTCTCGGTCTTCCAAAGGGAGATGGACCGGATGGTTGACCAGAACGGACTGCAGGCCACATTCCCCTATCTAGATAACGTCACCATCTGCGGCCGCGACCGGCAGGACCATGACGTGAATCTGGAGAAATTCCTCCGTACGGCCCAACGGCTGAACCTCACCTACAATAAGGAGAAATGTGTGTTTAACACCTCGCGCCTTGCCATCCTTGGCTGTGTAGTAGAGAACGGACTCATCGGCCCCGACCCCGAAAGAATGCGCCCCCTCATGGAGCTACCCCTCCCCCACTGCCCTAAGGCACTTAAGAGAACCCTGGGGCTCTTCGCCTACTATGCCCAATGGGTGCCCAATTATGCGGACAAAGCCAGACCCCTCATGAAGTCCACATCCTTCCCCCTTACGGAGGAAGCGTGCGCAGCCTTCTCCCTCATTAAGGGAGACATTGCCAAGGCCACTATGCACGCAGTGGATGAGTCCATCCCCTTCCAAGTCGAGAGCGATGCATCCGACTTCGCCCTAGCCGCCACCCTTAACCAGGAGGGGAGACCGGTGGCCTTCTTCTCAAGGACCCTACAGGGCCCTGAGATCCGACACTCGTCGGTCGAGAAGGAGGCCCAGGCGATTGTGGAGGCGGTACGACGCTGGAGGCACTACCTGGCAGGCAAACGATTTACCCTCCTTACCGACCAACGTTCGGTCGCTTTTATGTTTAATAACAAGCTGAGGGGCAAAATCAAGAATGACAAGATCTTGAGGTGGAGAATCGAGCTCTCCACCTACGATTATGATATCTTGTACCGGCCAGGTAAGCTGAACGAACCCCCCGATGCTCTGTCATGAATTACATGCGCCAGCGCGCAAAGTGATAGACTTCAGACCCTCCACAACGACCTCTGCCACCCCGGGGTCACCAGACTTTACCACTTCATTAAGGCCCGCAACCTGCCCTACTCCATCGAGGAGGTCAGGACCATAACCAGGAACTGCCAGACCTGTGCCGAGTGCAAACCGCACTTCTTTAGGCCGGACAGAGCAAGCCTGATCAAGGCCACCCGCCCCTTCGAGCGCCTGAGCATCGACTTTAAGGGGCCCCTCCCGTCCTCTGACCGTAACGTGTACTTCCTCAACATTGTTGATGAGTACTCCCGTTTCCCCTTTGCCTTCCCCTGCCCAGACATGACCAGTACCACGGTCATTAAATGCCTGAACGACCTCTTCGCCTTGTTCGGGTTCCCAAACTATATACATAGTGACCGGGGCTCCTCTTTCATGAGCGAGGAACTCCGTCAGTTCCTACTAGCGAGAGGTATTGCAGCAAGTAGGACCACCAGCTACAACCCCCGAGGGAACGGCCAGGTGGAAAGAGAGAACGCGACGGTATGGAAGGCCGTCCTCTTAGCCTTAAAGTCTAAGGGCCTCCCAACCTCCCGCTGGCAGGAAGTCCTCCCGACAGCGCTGCACTCCATCCGGTCACTACTTTGCACTGCCGTTAACGCCACCCCCCATGAACGAATGTTTGTTTTCCCCAGGAAGTCGACTACGGGAACCACTCTACCAACCTGGCTGACCTCTCCGGGGCCCGTCTTGCTGCGAAAGCACGTGAGGGCCCATAAAACAGACCCCCTGGTCGAGAGGGTGAACCTCCTGCACGCCAACCCCCAGTACGCCTACGTGGCTTACCCAGACGGGCGGGAGGACACTGTCTCCTTACGAGACCTCGCACCCTCGGGCACTCCGGAGACACCACCTTTACCCCCCCCCACCACCCCCCCAATTCCAGCCCAGGTAGACGGCATGCCGGAACCCCACGAGCCTTCGCCGACCACGCAGACACCAGCACTAACACCGGATAATGCAGCACCGCCGCTGCGACGATCGGAGAGGCTTACGAGGCCTCCGGACAGACTGACATACCAGAACTGGTAGTACACTTCACCCCGCCGGACTCAAATCTAAACAAGGGGTGAATGTGGTAAACCACTTTTATCGTTACACTATAGTTATCACTGTTGTATTGTTATCACCTTTATCACTGTTGTATCACGATACGAGGTCGCCTCTTGTCGCGCTGTTATACCTGGGCTGACCACCTCCGACTCCGCCCATGGCTCCACCTACCTGCCCAGGTATAAAGGTAGTCGACTGGCTGGTATTCCTCCTTGTTGGACCCGATCACCCACGAGGGTGGGCTCTGTTATTTAGTCAATAAAAACCTTTAGTTACGTTCCTAACTCGTCGCTTTTTATTGGACGAATTGATAGGTATATCACCGGGTGACTGGCCCTGTTGCGATCGGAGATGCGGACCCTGTACTGGAACCCACTGGTTAGGACATGACCGGTTGGACCTCTCTCGTTGCCCTAGCGCTTCAGATCTAGATCCTTTCCCACTGACCGACAAATGCGCATAATGCCACCACTCAGGCCTCCCTCGCTGACGCCGTGTCCTCACTCTAAAGCTACTCTTATGCCTTCCTGCTTTCAGCTGCTGAGGAGGAGGTGGTCCCTGAAGCTCCGAGTGCCAGGCCCTTGGAGGAGGAGGACGACGAGGACCAGGAGGAAGGCGGCACATCGGGGGAACCCTCAGCCGCGCCAGGGGATGGCAATGGAGGGGGGACGTCTGGCCTGCAGGAGAGCCAGGGGGAAGTGTTGCAGGGGAGGGCAGATCCTGTGGCCAGTGGGGTTGAGGCACGCGGGAAGGGTCCGGCAGCACGCCGGCCTGCTCCCCAGAGGGGGGAGGTGTTGCAGGGGAGGGCAGATCCTGGGCGCAGTGGGGTTGAGGCACGCGGGAAGGGTCCGGCAGCACGCCGGCCTGCTCCCCAGAGGGGGGAGGTGTTGCAGGGGAGGGCAGATCCTGGGCCCAGTGGGGTTGAGGCAGGCGGGAGGGTTCGGCCAGCTCGGCCGCCTTCTCCCCAGAGGGAGAGTCCTCCCTCCAGTCTGGAGAGGGTCCTCGCCCAGGAGGTGCGCCTCCTCGAAGAGATCTCGGCGGCCTCTGAGCGGCGCCACCAGGGGTTCATGGGGGTTGTGGACCAGATGCCTCAGGCCATTCAGTCCCTGGCTCAGAGTGTGGTCGCATTCGGGGAATCACAGGCCAGGGGGGTGGAACAACTCGCGGCAGCCCATGACAGGGGTGTCCAGCATCTCGCGGCAGTGCAGGACGCGACTCGCGAGATGAGTGGTGCCGTCCAGACACTGGCACAGCTGATGCGGCCACATACCAGGGCAGTTCGGGCACTCACTTCTGCCACACTCGCTGTGGCGCAGAGGCTTCGCCACGACACCCGCAGCCCTGCTGCAGCACAGCGGTCTGGCCTCCACCAGATAGCTGCGCCTGCTGCACTGCCAGGCCGGCCGAGTGCCAGTGTCTCTGGCGAACATCGCGCGCCTGCCATCAGCCAGCTTGCCCCCCTTGGTGCAGCCGACACTGCCACTCCCCCAGCCAAGGTGCGATGAGCTGCTGCTGGCACTGATGCTGGCCAGCGACAGCTGCAGCAGTCAGCAGCCGGCCCCTCCCGGGACGTGCGTCGTCTAGGCCGACCCCCAAGGGCATCTGCCGACACGCCTCGGGGCCCTCATGAGCCTTCCCCCAGCCTTGTCCCAGCCACAGGGCCCAGGTTGAGGCGGAGCAGCAGGTCGGGCAGGGGCCGGGGAAGGCTGTCTAAGGACTCGCCCTCTCGGCACACCCACTAGAGTGTGGTGAGAGCGGTTTTTTATATATGGGGGGGCTTGTGTTTTGGGGGGGATTATTTTGGGAAGGCCGAAGATCAAGGCCTTGTTTGTTTTTATGGGGGTGTTTGTGTTGTGGAGGGGGGCCCTTATTTTTGTAAGGCCGATGTTGAAGGCCATTTGGATGGCCAAGTTTTGTAAGTCCTCCCCAGGTTTTGGGAGCAACAGATGATTTTGACTGTTTTTTGGGGCTCTTGTCTGTTTTTCTGTTTCATGTGGGAAGGGCCCTGAGTTTGTGAAATAAAGCGTTTTATTTATTCAGCATGTCCAGGTGTCATGTTTCAAGTGGTTGTTGCGTTAACCGGCTGAGGGCTTGCGGAGCGGCTGCCTTCAGGTGCGTACATTTCCACAGCCCATTCCCTGACAGGGGGCCTAGAAGTGTCGAGCAATAAGCACCCGGCGGACGGCCCTTGGACCTTGTGGCTCCCTCCTGGGCTGGTACTCCTCCTCCTCCTCCTCCTCATGGTCCTCCTGCTTGTCCTCCTGAGGTGGTGGTGCAATGTCAGGTGGCAGTGCCTGAGTCCTGCGGATAGCCAGGTTGTGCAGCATGCAGCACACGACGACGAACTGGGAGACTCTATCCGGCGAGTACTGTAGAGAGCCGCCAGAACGATCCAGGCAGCGGAACCGTTGCTTGAGGACGCCTATCGTTTGCTCTATGATGTTCCTTGTGGCTTGATGGCTTTCGTTGTATGCCTCCTCCGCTGGGGTCCTGGGCGCGCGGAGCGGGGTCATGAGCCATGTACACAAAGGGTAGCCCTTGTCCCCAATAAGCCATCCCCTTGGTGGAGGCTGTGCCTCGAACATGTCAGCCACAGTAGTCTGGCGCAGGATGAATGCATCGTGGCTGCTTCCTGGGAAGCGGGCATTGACAGCTAGGATGCGCTGCCTGTGGTCACACACCAGCTGTACATTGAGGGAATGGTAGCCCTTCCGGTTGCGGTAATCCTTGGCATTGTGGATAGGTGCCCGCATAGCCACATGCGTGCAGTCAATGGCGCCCTGCACCATGGGGAAGCCCGCGAACCTGCCAAATCCGACTGCACACTGCTCCTGCCTCTGTCGGGTCATGGGGAAGGAGATGAATTGGTGTCTCCTCGCGAAAAGTGCATCGGTGACCTGCCGGATGCAGCGATGCGCGACAAACTGGGAGATGTTCGCTATGTCCCCAGCAGCGGCTTGGAAGGAGCCGCTTGCATAAAAGCTCAGAGCCACCGTGACCTTCACTTCCACCGAGAGAGACGTCCTGCACATCAGCTGTGGACGCAGATCTCTGTGAAGCAGCTGGCAGATCTCTGCAACCACCTCCCTTCTGAAGCGCAGCCTCTTAACACAATGCGCCGCAGTCATGGTGAGATAGGACACCTGCTGCCGGTATTGCCTGAGTGTGTAAGGCCTACGTTGCCGACGCCTGATGGCCCCTCTGCGTCTAGGCATGGCTGGCCCTCTCTCACAGCGTCTGCGAGCCCTTCGCACATAATGCTGCAACTCAGGGTTGCACCCCCATACAGCCCCCATAATGAAGTTGAAAACAGTGAAATCACAATGAGTCAAATGTCAAAGCACTGGCCAGAAGCCAAAAATACCTCTCCTATGTTGTCCCAAATCAGTTAGCTCTGTCCCTTGGTCTCTGTCCAGAAATCCAAAGCAGTAAAGTCATTGCAGCAAAATGGCTGGGCTTTATAGGTCAGTGTAAGTGCCCTTTAATTAGCGCTCCCCGAGGCCCACAGGGCCTCTGTTGCGTTCCACTTCACAGTTCTTAGCAGCGCCACGCCCACATTGGGCGGGCGCCACTGAATTTCCGGTTTGGGGCGCACAAACAGCGTTGCGCGACGATATGACGTCATAAGCTGCGCGCGCACCTGAGCAGGCGCAAAGCCGGCGCTAAATGTCAACTGAATTTGGGCGTCGGCGCGGATCGCGCTGCGCCCGGGCGCAAAGTGCCTAGCGCTGGAAGTAGACCCCTCTTATGGCGTTAATGGCTGGCGCTATCCACTGAATTTCTAGGCCAATAGGTCTCCAGGGCACCTGTAGTGGTGATGCAGTGGTTATGTTACTGGATTAGTAGACCTACCCTTTAGTCCTTTCCTCCCACCTCATCACACCCCCTTTCCCTGCCTCTGTGCTTGTTTAAAACCTGTTACGTCTGTAACATTTTCCAGTTCTGACAAAGGGTCATCGACCTGAAACGTTAACTCTGTTTCTCTCCCCACAGATGCTGCCTGACCTGCTGAGTATTTCCAGCATTTTCTGTTTATATATTAGTAATCTAGATAATGTTAATTCAAATCCCAACATGTTCAAATCCCAGCAGTTTGAGAATTTGAATTCAGTTTAAAAAATCTGGAAACAAAGAGCTGGTATCAGCAGAAGTGAGCATGAAGCTGTCGGATTGTCATAAAAACCCAACTGGTTCACTCATGGGGAAGGTAACCTACTGTCCTTACCCGGTCTGGCCTATATGTCACTCCAGTCCCATACCAACACGGTTGACTCTTGACTGCCTTCTGAAGTGGCCTAACAAGCCACTCAGTTGTACCAAACCTTGGGCAGCTAGGGGTGGCAGATAATTGCCGGCCTTGCAAGCGATGCCAACATCCTGGGAATGATTCTTTTAAAAACTGTACTCTCCTGTACAGGTCTCTGGGACATTGTTCTGGACACTACCCGATACACATTTCTGCAGCACTGTCCTACATTGATTTCAGGTCCAGTATACATATCAGGCTTCTTCCCCCACACCACTCTGGCTCCTACCTCCTGCTGCTGTTGTAAGGGATTGTCTCAGATATGGGGTAGGACATTTAGGACTGAGATGAGGAGAAATTTCTTCACTCAGAAGGTGGTGAACATATGGAATTCTCTACCACAGAAGGCTGTGGAGGCCAAGTCACTGAATATATTTAAGAAGGAGATAGATAGATTTCTAGACACAAAAGGCATCAAGGGGTATGGGAAGAGAGCGGGAATATGCATGGCCTAGAAATTCGGGTCGGGGGCTTCCCGCGGGTGCAAGCCCCCGATCTGCACTTACCTAGCGCGCCGGCCATTGAGCTCTGGGCCCCCGTGGAATTCCGATCCGGGGCCTGGTCGCCCGGGGCCTGCGGGGCGCAGTGCTTGCGTATCCCAGGGGCGCAGTTAGTTCGATGCGTCCCCCTGGGATCACATGGGCCATGGGGAGCCAATCGGAGCAGGGAATGCTCCATTCATGAGATTGACAGGAAGAGCTGTCAAGACCTATAAATACTACGGCCCTAAAACAGCACTAAATCTTCAAATAAATTTTTTTTTGAATCACATTTTTTAAATAAACTATAAATTACATGAAATAACTATTTGAAACAATAATTTAAATTTTTGAAAAAAATTATTTTATTTTCTAATGGGGCTAAAAATAAACTTACCTTGCTTTAAAGTATTTAAAAATAATAAACCTGTGGAAAAAATGTTTTAATTTGAATTAATTCACCACTTACCTTGTAAAAAGCAGGCCTTATGCCTGCTTTTTACATTCCTAAATTCTGGAGACTTACTCTCCCGGGAAAACCTGTTAAAAAAAACAAAGTTCGATGTGCACGCGCAGCCTCTCCTGCGCACGTGTTCGACCTCGGAACCTCTTCGTTCAGAGGAACGGAAGTGCCGGTTTCCCGCGCATGCGCAGTGCATGCAGAAAACCGGCACTTCCATTGGGCCTACGGGTGAGTGCCCCGTGCGTACTCACCCGTGGAGACCCGAATTTCTGGGCCATGGTATTGAGATAGAGAATCAGCCATGATCATATTGAATGGCGGAGCGGGCTCCTATTTTTCTATGTTTCTATGTTTCAGTCTGTTGACAATTGGATTATTACAGCTAAAAATTCAATCTCAGGCCTAATAACTCTGCACCCTTTTAAAGCATTGTTTGAATGATGATGAGTGTGTTCATTTCTTTTATTGTGACAGGCCTTCAAAAGATCTTCAAATAGGTTGATCAAAGAATCAAACCATCCTTGGGTGGCGGATTTGATTTACAGCCGTGTTTGGGGCATGCCAAAGTGACAGGGTCACTAAATCTTTGCAATCCCTTTTGAAGAACAATGCTGTGACTGGAAACTTCTAGTGGAGCTGTGAGCACTAAAATGACCAGACTAAGGCCGGCAGGTAGCCTGTGTTATTCCAGTGGTGTTTCACTATATAAGAAACGAACATCCGATTCCAAAGGTCAATGTATGTTGAGAGATAACACAGAAGAAGTCTCTGTATGGATTTTGATATATCAAGCAGAATAGCCAAGTTTGTAAACTACAATAAATAGACTCTTTTGTACTGAACACAGCTCAGTTAGTTGGTCTATGTTGAATAAACTACCCATTGGTCTATAGCCTTAATCGGATGGATCCACCCATCAAAGATGAGGAGAGCCGCATGAGACACAGCGCTCAGGGAAGTCAGAGGATGCAGGTGTGCAAGTGAGCCTGATATAGCTGAGAGTGATACCTGCAGGCAATCCCAAGAAATCACCAAACATGTAGAACAGCAACCTCACTATCTGCAACTTCCCGTTAAACAATCACTGCTGCCTTAAAGAGCAGATCTTGGCATCTGCACCAGCTATATGGCGGCAGGCAATCAGAAGGCCGCATGGGAAAGCGGAAGCCATCGAGTGGACAGATGATGCCATCCTGTCCTAAGTCTGTGATTTATATACATCTACCACGGAGAGGGCAGACACTCAACCTGACAAAATTTGTGATGTGGCGCTTTAGGGGTGCAAATATGGCAGATCTAGCACCTGCCCAAATTCCTGGTCCACAAAAACACAAATCCTCTCTTCTGCCCTCCCCAACCCATGAATTTTGGGGCCACAGTCTTAAATGTAGGTATATGACAGGCAAAAATCACATTTCCAAGTGATTGTTGATGTTGTATCCTGAATATCAGGAGGTAATCCATGCCTACGTGATGTAATAATGTAAGAAGGTTAAATGCTTATCAGAAAAATACTGAAATAAGAGTAAGCAGAAGATGAACCCAAATTACAGTCATTTACAGAACATAATTACATATAAATTGTGACTGAGGGGAAATTTGAATGTTTTTGATACTGTCACTCCATTTGGTTATTTGCTTTTTATAGACTAGCTCTGTAATAACTCACTCGCATAAATCTAAATATCAATTTGACATTCCCGCAATTAATCAATTTAATTAATCTGCACAATTCCTAATTTGTCTCACTTCTCAAACATACTGGAAAATAATTAAGTCAAACAAATGCACTATTATACCCGAAATCTGCCACTGTTTCCAAACTGTTTCAAAGGTCCCTCGATTACAGATCAGTGTTTCTGTCTCAATCTTTCCCTCCCCAGACTAACTTGTCATTCTCCTACATCACAACAGTGACTACACTTCAAAAAGTACTTCATTGGCTGTAAAGCGCTTTGGGACAACCGGTGGTCATGAAAGGCGCTATATAAATGCAAGTCTTTCTTTCGTTTTCTATTACAGTAAGTGAGTAGATGCTCCCATCATATAGCCTATCCTTAGTCTAGCTTCTCTAGTCACCCAACCCATTGTTTGGACAAAATTAATTAACATTTGGAAAAGTATGGGCTAATAAATGAAAGTCAGTACAGATTTATTAAAGGCAGATCATATTTGACTAACTTGATTGAGTTCTTTGATGAAGTAATGGAGAGAGTTGATGAGGGTAGTGTGTTTGATGTTGTGTATATGGACTTTCAAAAGGCATTTGACAAAATACCACATAATAGAAACTTGTTAACAAAATTAAAGCCCATGGGATTAAAGGGACAGTGGCTGCATGGATATGAAATTGCCTAAGGGACAGAAAACAGAGAGTAGTGGTGAACGATTTTTTTCAGACTGGAGGAAAGCATAGTGGTGTTCCCCAGGGGTTGGTATGAGGACCATTGATCTTCTTGATATATATTAATGACCTAGACTTGGGTATACATCACTTAAACTGGTTATTCACTGTTGAAGTTGGCTGAGTTAACCCCATCACTGAAGCTGATGCAGTACATTGTGTTATGGGATTGCCAATAATAACCCTATTAAATAGAGCTAGGATATTTTTAAAAGAGCCTGTGCAAGACTTTAAGCAGAACCTGATTGTAATAAAGGAGAGACAACAATATGGTGCTCAGATTCAAAAAATATTCCAAGTCTGACTTAACCAGGATTAAAACAATCTCTTTTCATTTATAATCAAGTGCTTTTGAGATACATTTGAGGACTGGATTAACCTGATTGATAGTAACTTCACACTGACTGGATCCTGGGCCTAGATTTTACACGGTCACTGTCAAATCGATACAGCGAACATCAACAGTGGGCTACTCCTAATAAACTAACCCAAATGGCCTCTTCCTCCACTCCCCAAATAAAATACTTCACTTCCTCATGATGCTCTATGACCCAAATTAGAACTGACAAAATACAAAAACTGAAACAAATGGCTCTGAACGTCAACAGCTTAGGTTACCAGGTTTCCTTCATCACCTGTAAACTGAATGCATCATCTTGTTCACTGAAGCAATGTCAGAATCTGGTGAAAGTCTGCTGTCCTGACACTGGCTTATGGAAATTGTGCTGTAGTTTCTCATATCTTGTAGTTGTGGTGTACAAGATAAGATATGGTCAATGTACACATATCTTTGGACCAAATGCATTTTCTGAAAGATATCTTAGACATACTAACTCTATCAACTTGTAACTGAGGGACATCTACTTCGTGTTCACTTTTAATGAACAGTGGAGTGCTATTAAATTCACATTTGAATATGTTTCACTGGGTGTTTCTTTTTTGCTGCAACAGTTAACATTCAGTTGAATCATTGGCAGCAGCTTCATTGCTTTGCATTAGATTAATTGGAAAAGGAGTTTGACAGTAGTGCTGCGGTGGCTTTACATCAGCCATATTACAAGCCACAATACTTGGTGCCACTCTAGTTAAACAAACCTGTCATGAAAGATCTAAAAGAGCTAGCAGGTTAGATAAACTTACTTGTCAACATTTTTCCCTGGGCGTGATGAACTTGGCCCATAATGCTTTGCAGCTCCTCTCTTCTGCACACATGCAAAAACATCACAATTTCAGAGAAGAGAGAAGACACAATGTAGGGAACGGTAGCAGAGTGGTTATGTTACTGGGCTAGTAATCCAGAGGCCTAGACTAATGATCCGGAGACATGAGTTGAAATCCCACCAGGGCAGCTGGGGAATTTAATTTCAGTTAATTAAATAAATCTGGAATAAAAAGCTAGTATCAGTAATGGTGACCATGAAACTACCGGATTGTCGTAAAAACCCACCTGGTTCACTAATGTCCTTTAGGAAAGGAAATCTGCTGTCCTTACCTGGTCTGGCCTATATGTGACTCCAGACCCACAGCAATGTGGTTGACTCTTAACTGCCCTCTGAAATGGCCTAGTAAGCCACTCAGTTATAGCAAACCACTACGAAAAATTATAATAAGAATAAAATCGGACGGACCACCCTGCAAAGGCACAACTAGCCCAGTCAACCCTGCAAAGTCCTGCTCACTAACAGCTGGGGACTTGTGCCAAGATTGGAAGGGATTTCCCACAGACTAGTCAAGCAACAGCCTGACATAGTCATACTCACAGAATCATACCTTTCATCCAATGTCCCAGACCCCTCCATCACCATCACTGGATCTGTCCTGTCCCACTGACATGACAGACCCACAAGAGGTGGGGGCACAGTGGTATACAGTCGGGAAGGAATGACCTGGGAGTCCTCAACATTAACTCCAGGCCCCATGAAGTCTCATGGCATCAGGTCAAACATGGGCAAGGAAACCCCCTGTTGATTACCACCTACCGCCCTCCCTCAGCAAATGGATCAGCACTCCTCCATGTTGACCACCACTTGGAAGAAGCACTGAGGGTAGCAAGGGCATGGTAGAGTGAGGGATATGCTGGGCCATGAGGTTACAGATTGTGGTGGAATACAGTTCTGCTGCTTCCAATGGCCCACAGCGCCTCATGGATGTCCAGTTTTGAGCTGCTAGATCTGTTCTGAATCTATCCTATTTAGCACAGTGGTCATGCCACACAATACGATGGAGGGTGTCCTCAGTGTGAAGATGTACCTCGTCTCCAGAAGGACTGTGTGGTGGTCAGAATGTACTCTGGGTGGGGGACTTCAATGTCCATCACCAAGAGTGGGTTGGTAGCACCACAGCTGGCCAAGTCCTGCAGGACATAGCTGGCAGACTGGGCTTGCGGCAGGTGGTGAGAGAACCAACACGAGGGAAAAACCTATTTCACTTCGCCCTCATCAATCTACCTGTCACAGATACATAGGTCCATGACAGTATTGGTAGCAGTGGCCACCGCACTGTCCTTGTGGAGACGAAGTACATCTTCACACTGTGGACACTCCCCATTGTGTTGTGTGGCACTGCCACCATGCTAAATGGGATAGATTCAGAACAGATCTAGCAGCTCAAAACTGGGCATCTATGAGGCGTTGTGGGCCATCAGCCGGTGCAGAATTGTATTCCACCACAACCTGTAACCTCATGGCCCGGCATATCCCTCACTCTACCATTACCATCAAGCCAGCGGACCAACCCTGGTTCAATGAGTCGTGTAGAAAAGCATGCCAGGAGCAGCACCAGGCATACCTAAAAATGAGATGCCAACCTGATGAAGCTACAACACAGGACTATATGCATGCTAAACAGCGGAAGCAGCATGCTATAGGCAGAGCTAAGTGATCGGAAAACCAACGGTGCAGATCAAAACTCTGCAGTCCTGCCACATTCAGTCATGAGGAGGAGGGTCCCTGAACATTCCCATCCTCAATGACGGCAGAGCCCAGCACGTGAGTACAAAAGACAAGGCAGAAGCGCTTGCAACCATGTTCAACCAGAAGTGCCGAGTGGATGATCTATCTCGGCCTCCACCTGAGGTCCCCACCATCACAGAAGCCAGTCTTCAGCCAATTCACTCCATGTGATATCAAGAGATGGCTGAGCGCACTGGATACAGCAAAGGCTATGGGCCGTGGCAACATCCTGGCTGTCGTGCCGAAGACTTGTGCTCCAGAACTAGCCGCGCCTCTAGCCAAGCTGTTCCAGTACAGCTACAACACTGCCATCGACCCGACAATGTGGAAAACTGCCCAGGTCTGTCCTGTCCACAAAAAGCAGGACAAATCCAATCCGGCCAATTACCGCCCCATCAGTCTACTCTCAATCATCAGTAAAGTGATGGAAAGTGTCATCGACAGTGCAATCATGCGGCACTTACTCACCAATAATCTGCTCACCGATGTTCAGTTTGGGTTCCACCAGGACCACTCGGCTCCAGACCTCATTACAGGCTTGGTCCAAACATGGACAAAGGAGCTGAATTCCAGAGGTGAGGTGAGAGTGACTGCCCTTGACATCAAGGCAGCATTTGGCTGAGTGTGGCATCAAGGAGACCTAGTAAAACTGAAGTCAATGGGAATCAGGGGAAAATGCTCCAGTGGCTGGTGTCATGCCTAGCACAAAGGAAGATGGTTGTGGTTGTTGACGGCCAATCATCTCAGCCCCAGGACATCGCTGCAGGAGTTCCTCAGGGCAGTGTCCTCGGCCCAACTATCTTCAGCTGCTTCATCAATGACCTTCCCTCCATTATAAGGTCAGAAGTGGGGATGTTCGCTGATGACTGCACTGTGTTCAGCGCCATTCGCAACTCCTCAGATAATGAAGCAGTCCGTGCCCGCATGCAGCAAGGCCTGGACAACGTTCAGGCTTGGGCAGATAAGTGGTAAGTAACATTCACGCCACACAAGTGCCAGGCAATGAGCATCTCCAACAAGAGAGTCTACCAACCACTCCTTGACATTCAATGGCATTACCATTGCCGAATCCCCCACCATTAACATCCTGGGGGTCACCAATAACCAGAAACTTAACTGGACCAGCCACATAAATACTGTGGCTACAAGAGCAGGCCAGAGGCTAGGTATTCTGTGACTAGTGTCTCACCTCCTGACTCCCCAAAGCCTTTCCACCATCTACAAGGCCACAAGTCAGGAATGTGATGGAATACTGTCCACTTGCCTGGATGAGTGCAGCTCCAACAATCAAGAAGCTCAACACCATCCAGGACAAAGCAGCCCGCTTGATTGGCACCTCATCCACCACCTTTAACATTCATTCCCTCCACCACCAGTGTACCGTGGCTGCAGTGTGTACCATCTACAAGATGCACTGCAGCAACTCGCCAAGGCTTCTTTGGCAGCACCTCCTAAACCCGTGACCTCTATCACCTAGAAGGACAAGGGCAGCAGGCTAATCGGAACACCACCACCTCCAAGTTCCCCTCCAAGTTACACACAATCCTGACTTGGAAATATATTGCCATTTCTTCTTTGTCGCCGGGTCAAAATCCTGGAACTCCCTACCTAACTGCACTGCGGGAGTACCTTCACCACACGTACTGCAGCGGTTCAAGAAAGTGGCACACCACCACCTTCTCAAGGGCAATTAGGGCTAGGCAATAAATGCTGGCCTTGCCAGTGAAGCCCACATCCCGTGAATGAATTTAAAAAAAATTTGGGGCACTGTGCAAATAGCACAAACTGGAAGCAGAAACACTGGCAGGTCGCTCAAAAAGCAAATAGTTGGCAACTATGTATCCCTACCAGCACCCAGCTGAAATCAACTGACATTAGACATTTAGGGCTGAATTTTCCGTGGTGGTAGCGGGTATGATCAGTGGCGGGTCAGTGGGAAAGTTGTTTTTTTTGACAGTGGGTCAACTTGCTCCCACGTGCCTTTCCTCAGCATGGCACCAACCCGGCCTGCAGCAGCGGAGGACCCAATTGAAATCAATGTAAGGCACTTTACAGGCACTTAACAGTCTTTTTCCCCCTACTTTTTAAATTTCCCTGCATAGCCACATGATTCACACAGCTCGAGAACCATGTCTGTCAACCTGAGGCGTGAGTTCCGTGGCCATTGCTCCAGCTGATTACTTGACAGCATAAAAACAAACCAGAATAAAAACATGTTGATTACATCAGCTGGCAGATTGATGGAGATTCTGTTGTACTTGAAAAGCTACTTGTAAATGTTAATTTTTCACTGGCCATTCTCGCTGTTGCCTTCCAACTGAACAGTAATTGCAGTGAATTGACCTGCACTGTAAAACAGGACCTATACCATTTAAATAAATTTTTGTGTTGTTTCTGGTCAGGTTTTTCTTACAGTCAATTGTGATTGTCTAGTTACACATTAAATTGAGTCATCAACTGTAACAATTTTATTCTCATCACTCATTCCACTGGTTCACTATGCTTTCAGTCCCTGAATATGACTAATTTAATTTTTCAGTCTGAGACTTTAGGGTGAATTTCTGCAGAGGTTCTCTCACTTGTCCATTGTTAACTTCAACGGAAGAGCTGCAGAAATCCCAGAAATACATTGTAAGCACCACTTACACTGTTTGTCAGGGATTCCACAGCTCTTCCGCTGAACTTGCATAAGATTGTAAATCCACCCCTTTACAATTACATTTAAAATCTACTTAATTTTATGTATTACCTATACACACACATCTTTTATTTGTAACAGTTACAGATGCAAAAGATTTGTGACTAAACAGCAACAACAACTTGTATTTATATAGCGTCTTTAACGTAGTAAAATGTCCCAAGGTACTTCACAGGAGTATTATAAGACAAAAAATTTGACACCGAGCCACATAAGCAGAAATTAGGGCAGGTGACCAAAGTCTTGGTCAAAGAGGTAAGTTTTAAGGAGCGTCTTAAAGGAGGAAAGGGAGGTCATAGAGTCATAATGGCAAAGAAGGTGGTCATTCGGCCCATCGAGTCCATGCCAGCTCTCTGTGGAGCGATCTAGTCAGTCCCATTCCCCCGCTCTATCCCTGTAGCCCTGCAAGTTTATTTTCCTCAAGTGCCTTTCCAGTCTCCCCTTGAAAATATAAGAACATAAAAAGTTAGAGCAGGCGTAGGCCATACGGCCCCTTGAGCCTGCTCTGCCAGTCAATAAGATCATGGCTGATTATTGACTGCAACTCCACTTTCCCACCCGATCTCCATATCCCTTGATTCCCCTAGAGTCCAAAAATCTATCTATCTCAGCCTTGATTATACTCAAAGACTCAGCATTCACATTCTGGGGCAGAGAATTCCAAAGATTCACAACCTTCTGAGTGAAGAAATTCTTCCTCATCTCAGTCTTAAATGCCCTACCCCTTATCCTGAGACTATGTCCCCTAGTTCTAGACATTGAATGTGTCCGCTTCCACCACTTCTGTCGGCAGTGAGTTCCAGGTCCTCACCACTCGCTGCATAAAAAAGTTTTTCCTTATGTCTCCCCTGTATCCCCTGCCAAAAACCTTAAACCTGTGTCCCCTAGTCCTTGTACCATCAACTAGTGGGAACAGCCTTTCCCCGTCTAGCCTATCCAAACCCATCATAATCTTGTACACCTCTATCAAATCATCCCACAACCTCCTTTGCTCTAATGAAAACAAATCCAGCTTCTCCAACCTGTTCTTGCAGCTAAGATCCCCCATCCCCAGAACCATTCTGGTAAATCTCTTCTGCACCCTCTCAAGGGGCTTCAAATCCTTCCTAAGGAGTGGTGACCAGAACTGGACACAATACTCCAGTTGTGGCCTAACCAGCGCTTTATAAAGGTTCAGCATAACTTCTCTACTTTTGTATTCAATACATCTATTTATGAAGCCCAAGATCCCGTGTGCTTTGTTAACCACTCTCTCAATATGTCCTGCCATCTTCAGGGACCTATGCACATTAACTCCCAGGTCCCACTGTCCCTGCACACTCTTTAAAGCTGTGCCATTAAGTGTATATTGCCTCTCCCTGTTCCTTCTGCCAAAATGCATCACCTCACACTTCTCTGTATTAAATTTCATCTGCCACTTGTCTGCCCATTCTGCGAGCCTTTCTATGTCCTGTTGCAGTCGATTGGTATCATCATCACTGTTTGCCACACCCCCAAGTTTGGCATCATCAGCAAATTTAGAAATTCTACTCTGTATTCCAATATCCAGGTCATTTATATACATCAAAAAAAGCAGTGGACCCAGCACTTACCCTTGGGGAACACCACTGTCTACCATCCTCCAGTCTGAAAAACAGCCATTTACCACAACTCGCTGTTTTCTATCCGTAAGCCAATTCCTTATCCAAGCTGCCACTGACCCACCTATTCCATGAGCCTCAATTTTGTTAACCAGCCTTCTATGTGGTACTTTGTCAAACGCCTTCGTAAAATCCATGTAGACAACATCCATTGCATTCCTTTCATCAATCCTCCCTGTTACTTCATCAAAAAATTCAATTAGATTAGTCAAACACGATCTGCCTTTTACAAATCCATGTTGGCTCTCCTTAATGAGCTTAAGCCTCTCCAAGTGCCTGTTAATTTTTTCCTTGATTATTGTTTCTAAAACTTTACCCACCACTGATGTTAAACTGACCGGCCTGTAGTTACTAGGATTGTCCTTACACCCTTTCTTGAACAATGGTGTCACATTTGCCACTTTCCAATCCTCAGGCACCTCCCCCACATCTAGGGAAGATTGGAAAATTGTGGCAAGCCCTTCCACTATCTCCTCCCCCAATTCCCTTAACAACCTGGGATGCAAGCCATCTGGACCAGGCGACTTATCCACTCTAAGCATACCCAGCCTTTCTAGTACATCCTGTCTATCAATTTTCACCCCTTCCATTGCTTCTACCTTTTCCACTTCTACCGATATTTTGTCAGCATCCACCTCCTGAGTAAACACCGATACAAAGTACTAATTGAGTATTCTAGCCTTGCCCTGCGCCTCTAAGCGTATATCACCTTCTTTGTCCCGAATAGGCCCCACCCTGCCTCTTACTACCCGCTTACTGTTTACATGCCGGTAGAAGATTTTTGGATTCCCTTTTATGTTAACCGCCATTCTACTCTCATATTCTCTTTTTGCCAATCTTATTTTCATCTTCACTTCCCCCCTCAACTTATTGGCCCCGATTTTCTGGCCGCCGTCAGGCGGCTTTTCATGCGGCCGGGGGCCGAAAATCGGCGAAAAAGCGGGTCGGGACCCCCCCCCCAGCCTGATTCCCCGCCCCGTCCGACTTTCGGACTGCCGTTTTCACGCGCCCCGCTTCAGTCCCGGCCGCCGCTGGCGGGACTGGTCATCGGAGCACTAACAAGAAATTATCTGCTTGTTGAAGTGGATTTTCCCGTGCTGTTGCGACTTTGGGGCTTTCCCCACCTGAAACCCGCCTGCAGGGAACCCCGCTGCTGAGAGCTGGCGTGAAAACAGCTGGCTTGCTTGCTTGCAGCAGCAGGTCGATGAGGGCTGAAGAGATTTAAATAGGCAGCATTTGCAGGCTGCAGGACCTTGTTGATCAAGGCTTGGGGGAACTTTTTGAAGCCTTAGGAGCAGCTGCAGAAAGTTGGAGCCTCACACACTTCTCCAGTGTGAGCTCCTGGGAAGCCCCTCTCACCACCCTAACTCAGCGCCCCCTCAACGGAGGCATCTGC
Source organism: Somniosus microcephalus (assembly GCF_052327205.1). Taxonomy (NCBI): domain Eukaryota; kingdom Metazoa; phylum Chordata; class Chondrichthyes; order Squaliformes; family Somniosidae; genus Somniosus; species Somniosus microcephalus. The sequence continues at coordinate 44,373,982 of NC_141001.1, forward strand.
CAGAAGCATGGGAGGCCTTTGAGACGTTCCCTTCCTGCCATTAGAGGATCTCCAGCAGCAGAGGTGGCAGCAGCATGATGAGCACCAGGAGCACCAGGCTGCTGCTCACTCACCTGAAGTTGCACAGGCCAGAAGGGGCCAACGCTTGGAAGTGGCTTGAGAGCACCTTGCTGCGCTTTAGGGGGCCATGGGGACCCGTATCTGCACATGCAGTCCTACTCAGAAGGACTTCCATGAGGATCTGGTTTCTCTGTTCAACAGATGGCCAATGCTCCTCAAGAGATGTCATTCTCTTATGAGCACTCACCATGTTTTCCGTACCCTGGCGAGTTATCTCCTGCATGGAGGTTGCCAACCTTTCCATGGTGATACGTTCATGCGCCAATGACTCTACAAAGGCTCTGCTCATGGTCGCTATGGACTCCTCCATTCGCTCCACACTCGCAGCGACCCTGGAGACAAAACCTGCCAGAGACTCCTGCATCTGTGCATGGAGATCCATCACCTCTTCTCTTGCTGATGGACCCAGAGGCAGAGGGTCGACATGCAGCGCAGCTGAGCTGAGCTGGCAGAGTCCTGCGCCCTCCGACGAGGACTCTCCACTGCTGTCCCTGTCTCCAGAATCTGCTGAGGCTCACTTGTGAGCTGTGAAACACCAGGTGACAACACTACTCTATGTCCCGAAGGTCCCCCGAGGTGTGAGTGTCTGCGCTGGTGCTGGGTGCGCTTACCTCTGTTGACGCTGTGCCCTCAGAGGTTGGAGCTTCCTCTGAGGAGTCTGGCTGCACAACTAAATACATACTTTGGTTCTGTCTTCACAAAGGAGGACACAAATAACCTCCCAGAGATGTTGGGGAACATAGGGTCTGATGAAAGGGAGGAACTGAAAGAAATCAGTATTTGTAGGGAAATGGTGTTAGGAAAATTGATGGGACTGAAGGCCGATAAATCCCCAGGGCCTGATGGTCTACATCCCAGGGTACTTAAGGAAGTGGCCCTAGAGATAGTAGATGCATTGCTGGTCATCTTCCAGAACTCGATAGACTCTGGAACGGTACCCATGGATTGGAGGGTAGCTAATGTTACCCCACTATTCAAAAAAGGTGGTAGAGAAAAAGCGGGGAATTATAGACCGGTAAGCCTGACATCGGTAGTGGGAAAAATGCTGAAGTCCATTATAAAAGATGTAATAGCAGAGCACTTGGAAAGCAGTGACAGGATCGGACAAAGTCAACATGGATTTACAAAAGGTAAATCATGCTTGACTAATCTACTGGAATTTTTTGAGGATGTAACTGGTAAAATAGATAAGGGAGAACCAGTGGATGTGGTGTATTTGGACTTTCAGAAGGCTTTCGATAAGGTCCCACATAAGAGATTAGCGTGCAAAATTAAGGCACATGGGATTGGGGGCAAGGTATTGACTTGGATAGAGAACTGGTTGGCGGACAGAAAGCAAAGAGTTGGAATAAACGGGTCGTTTTCCGAGTGGCAGGCAGTGACTAGTGGGGTACCACAAGGATCGGTCCTAGGACCCCAGCTGTTCACAATATATATTAATGATCTGGACGAGGGAATTGGATGTAATATCTCCAAATTTGCAGATGACACAAAGCTGGGTGGGTGGGTAAGCTGTGAGGAGGATGTCGTGAAACTCCAGTACGATTTGGACAGGTTGGGTGATTGGGCAGAAACATGGCAAATGCACTATAATGTGGATAAATGTGAGGTTATCCACTTTGGTGGCAAAAACAGGAAGGCAGATTATTATTTGAATGGCAATAGATTGGGAGAAGGGGAAGTGCAAAGAGACCTGGGTGTTATTGTGCACCAGTCGCTGAAGGTAAGCATGCAGGTGCAGCAGGCGGTTAAGAAGGCAAATGGTATGTTGGCCTTTGTAGCAAGAGGGTTCGAGTACAGGAACAAGGATGTCTTGCTACAGTTGTACAGGGCCTTGGTGAGACCGCACCTTGAGTATTGTGTGCAGTTTTGGTCACCTTACCTGAGGAAGGACGTTCTTGCCATGGAGGGAGTGCAGCGAAGATTCACCAGGCTGATACCTGGGATGGCAGGAATGACGTATGAGGAGAGATTGTGTCGATTGGGCTTATACTCACTGGAGTTTAGAAGATTGAGAGGGGATCTCATCGAAACCTATAAAATTCTGTCAGGTCTGGACAGACTAGATGCAGGAAGGATGTTTCGGATGGCCGGGGAGTCCAGAACCAGGGGTCATAGTCTAAGGATAAGGGGTAAGCCATTTAGGACTGAAATGAGGAGGAACTTCTTCACCCAGAGAGTGGTGAACCTGTGGAATTCTCTGCCACAGAGGGCGGTGGAGGCCAGTTCATTAAATATATTCAAGAAAGAGTTGGATATATTTCTTGAGGCTAAAGGGATCAAGGGATATGGGGAGAAGGCAGGGACAGGGTACTGAATTTGGATGATCAGCCATGATCTCATTGAATGGCGGAGCAGGCTCGAAGGGCCGAATGGCCTACTCCTGCTCCTATCTTCTATGTTTCTATGTTTCTATGTTTCCTCCACAGTGAGGACGGGGGCTCTGGATGGTTCTGTGGGGGAGTAAAGGAAGGAGATAGAGATGTAATGCCAAGGTTCTTCTGGTGACTCCCAGCGAGTTGGCATCTGCTGACACCTGCATCCATGCAGCATTGGTCTCAGTGGGAGGCCTCTTCCTCCCTGACCTAGGGAAGAGGATCTCCCTGTGAGCCCTAACCCCATCCAATAATGCCTGCAGTGAAGCCTCGTCGAATTTGAAGGCAGCTCGGGGTCTGGCACTGCGCACAGCTGCTGCAGGCTCCTCTGCCATCCTGTGTGGTTCGTTTGGAAGCCTTCAGAGGATGCAGTGCTTGCTATGGACCTTGAAAGCACCACGAATGATGACATCATACTGTGGGGATTTCTGACTCGAAGTGGACAATTAGCAAGGCTTCCCACATGCTGGGAATTAATTGGCCACTTGAGGGAAAATTGTGTGGAGCTGGCTGACACTTTTTTATGTGTGTCAGAAACCCCACATTCGGGGAAATCCGACCATTCCCCACACAAGCCGAAAATCGGGGCCATTGTATTTGGTCTGGTTCTCCCTTGAAGAATTCACCTGACATGTATCATACACCCTCTTTTTTTGTTTCATCATCTTCTCTATCTCCCTCGTCATCCAAGGAGCCCTTGCTTTGGTTCCCTTACCATTCCCTCTTATTGGAATTTATCTAGCCTGTACTTGGAACATCTCCTCCTTAAAGATCACCCATTGTTCCGTTACAGTTTTTCCTGTCAGTCTTTGGTTCCATTTTACCCTGGCTAGATCCTTTCGCATCCCATTGAACTTAGCCCTATTCCAGTTTAGAAGTTCCACTCCATATTGTACCTTGCTCCTCTCTATTGCTAATCTAAATCTTATGATCCGATGATCACTCGTACCTAAGTGTTCTCCCACAGACACTTGGTCAACCTGGCCCACCTCATTCCCCAGCTCCAGATCCAGCAATGCCTCCTTCCTAGTTGGGCCAAGAACATATTGGTCAAGGAAATTTTCCTGAACACATTTCATAAATTCCTCCCTCTCCTTTCCCTTTACCCTAACATTATCCCAATCGATATTTGGGTAATTAAAGTCCCCCAATATCACCACTCTATAGCTCTTGCATATCTCTGTGATTTCCTTGCAGATTTGCTCCTCTACCTCCCTCTCACTATTTGGAGGCCTATAGAATATCCCCAATAGCGTGACCACAACCTTTTTACTCCTCAACTCTAACCAAATGGATTCTGTCCTTGTCCCCTCAAGAACATCCTCCCTTTCCAAAACTACAATGTCTTCCTTAATCAGCACTGCCACCCCACCTCCCTTTTTCCCTTCCCTATCTTTTCTGAACACCTTGTATCCTTGAATATTAAGTGCCCAGTCCTCACTGTTTTTAAGCCACGTACCTGTTATTACCACATCATATTGCCATACGGCTAATTGTGCTTGTAGTTCACCAACCTTATTCACCACACTTTGTGTATTTACGTACATGCATTCTAAACCCATTTTTGAATTTTTCATAGTCTTTCTTAGTCTGCTCCTCTCTAATATGGTACTACTACTGCCTCTAAAACTACTTTCTTCTCTAGTACTATCCAACACACTTGCTTTTTTATGCACCTTATTCCTCTTTTCTGCTCCTATATCTTGGTGCCCATCCCCCTGCCAAGTTAGTTTAAACCCTCCCCAACAGCACTAGCAAACCTCCCCACGAGAATATTGGTCCCGGCTCCGTTGAGATGTTACCCGTCCGGTTTGTACAGGTCCCACCTTCTCCAGAAGCAGCCCCAATGCCTCAGGAATCCAAAGCCCTCCCTCCTGTTCTATCCTCCTATTCCTGTACTCACGAGCACATGGCACCGGGAGTAATCCGGAGATTACTACCTTTGAGGTCCTGCTTTTTAATCTCTTTCCAAGCTCCCTATAGCCTGCCTGGAGGACCTCATCCCTCTTTCTGCCTATGTTGTTGGCACCGATATGGACAACGACCTCTGGTTATTCACCCCCCCCCCTCAGAGTGTCCTGCAGCTGCTCAGTGATATCCTTGACCCTGGCACCAGGGAGGCAACATATCATCCTGGAGTCATGCCTGCATCCACAGAAACACCTATCTGTTCCCCTAACCAATAAATCCCCTATCACTATTGCTCTTCCACTCTTCTTCCCCCTCCCCCTGTGCAGCTGAGCCACCCGTGGTGCTGTGGCCTTGGCTCTGGCTGCTCCCCCCAGAGGAACCATCACCCCCACCAGTTTCCAGAACTGTGAACCGGTTAGTGAGCGAGATGCACTCTGGGGATTGGAGGGGTTGAGAGAAATGGTAGTGAGGTAGAGCTGGGTGTCATCAGTGTACATGTGAAAACTGATGATGCTGCCAAGGGGCAACACGTAGATGAGAAATCAGAGGGGGCCAAGGATAGATCCTTGGGGGACACCATTAGTAATGATGCGGGAGCGGGAAGAGAAGCCATTGCAGGTGATTCTCTGGCTACAATTAGATAGATAAGAATAGAACTAGGCAAGTGCAGTCCCACCCAGCTGGATGATGGTGGAGAGGCGTTGGAGAAGGATGGAGTGGTCAACCGTGTCAAAGGCTGCAGACAAGTCAAGAAGGGCAAGGAGGGATAGCTTACCCTTGTCACAGTCACAAAGGAGAAGGAGGTGGAGGAGGAGGTGGTGGTGGTGGCGGCAGCGGTGGACTAAAGCACCAATAACTTCCTGCAGTGGGGAAAGAGTTAAACTGACATCGCTGGCAGTTTCACTGAATGGTGTAATAAAGACAATAATCTAATAGGCCTTTGCAGTAGTAAACGTTTTCTAAGTTGCTGAACTGGCAGTTGCGATAACCTAAGAATGACATGTTGATTTTGCAGTAGTGTTAGAATGATTGACGACTGCAAACTGTATAATTTGGAGACAATTGCAAATAGCCGGATGTGGAGCCATAAGAGGCCTAGAGGATGTAAGTTCTGTTCTGGCAGGAAAGTAAAACAATGAGTTGGAAGTAAAGAGTCCTAGAGAGGCAGGAAAGCAGGACAATGAGTCAGAAGTACAATGTTGGCGAGACTCCATCTGGCATAAGCAAAGGTCATAGGTGCAACAACAGCTTGTTGGATAATGGACATATACTTTTCCGATAATAAAGGCGGTACTTTAATGTAACGTGGCATAGGCAACCAATCAGTGAAGATGCATGCGGGCCAAGGTCCAATCATGTGGCAGGAATGAATTTTGCATGAGCTGGACATGTGTATTGTAATGTATAAAAATGTAGTGCTTGCTGTAACAATTTGGAGAAGTCTGGCTAAGACAGAGCAGGCTGTCTCCCCACCGGTGTAATAAAGACGATGTAGGAACGGAGGTTCCTATCCGAATAATGAAGTTCGACTCAGTGAAACAAAATAACAAAGTTTATTAAACAAACAACTTAACTGATAACACTACAGGAGAAGATGTACACAGGTCTGTGCAGCCCCTCAGCACCTCAAAGACTGCTGCAAAGTACTGGAAGCTGACGTCATGACGTTCTCCACGCCAACTGGTGGTCACGTGATCGGCGTCATGACGTCATCACGCGGAAATGCAAGAAAGTACATACAGTTTAAAGGTGCAGTCCACAGCTGCACTACAACGACTTAATTATCAATCTAAAACCTTGTGTCGAGTGTTGGTTTAAAATACTCCACAACAATTGGCGTCATGAACAGGATTTTCACATGGACGGGAGGCATGGGCGAGTGAAGCTGAGCCAAAAACGTGAGTACTTTTAAATACCACGTACAGATAGGGCAAGGCAACACCATCTCGTGTCCACCGCCCTCTTTGGAATCAAAGAACTAAAAGGTTTGAATCGATAAGTCAAGCGGTCTTGGGGTTCAGGTGAAACGCGCGGAAGTATGGGCATGGTATGAGTTGCAAGTAGTGCGTTAACTTTGGAGTAAAAGTCTAATGCATACCTGCATACCTCTGACAACTCGAGTTGCAAGTAGTGCAGAAAGTTTAAGCATACCTCTGACAACTCCAGTTGCAAGTAGTGCTAAGCATACCTCTGAAAGCAAATTACCCGAACAAAATTGTTGCAAGTATGGTCTCACTCTGCGAGAGTAAGCAAGAGAGGTACCTCTGACAACTGCGGTTGCAAGTACTGTCTCACTCTGCGAGAGTAAGCAAGAGAGGTACCTCTGACAACTGCGGTTGCAAGTACTGTCTCACTCTGCGAGAGTAAGCAAGAGAGGTACCTCTGACAACTGCGGTTGCAAGTACTGTCTCACTCTGCGAGAGTAAGCAAGAGAGGTACCTCTGACAACTGCGGTTGCAAGTACCGTCTCACCCTACGAGAGTAAGCAAGAGAGGTACCTCTGACAACTGCGGTTGCAAGTACTGTCTCACCCTGCGAGAGTAAGCAAGAGAGGTACCTCTGACAACTGCGGTTGCAAGTACTGTCTCACCCTGCGAGAGTAAGCAAGAGAGGTACCTCTGACAACTGCGGTTGCAAGTACCGTCTCACCCTGCGAGAGTAAGCAAGAGAGGTACCTCTGACAACTGCGGTTGCAAGTACCATCTCAACCTGCGAGAGTAAGCAAGAGAGGTACCTCTGACAACTCCAGTTGCAAGTACTGTCTCACTCTGCGAGAGTAAGCAAGAGAGGTACCTCTGACAACTGCGGTTGCAAGTACTGTCTCACCCTGTGAGAGTAAGCAAGAGAGGTACCTCTGACAACTGCGGTTGCAAGTACTGTCTCACCCTGCGAGAGTAAGCAAGAGAGGTACCTCTGACAACTGCGGTTGCAAGTACCGTCTCACTCTGCGAGAGTAAGCAAGAGAGGTACCTCTCTGACAACTGCGGTTGCAAGTATCGTCTCACCCTGCGAGAATAAAGTAAGGGAGGTACCTCTGACAACTCCAGTTGCAAGTACTGTCTCACTCTGCGAGAGTAAGCAAGAGAGGTACCTCTGACAACTCCAGTTGCAAGTACCGTCTCACCCTGCGAGAGTAAAGTAAGGGACGTACCTCTGACAACTGCGGTTGCAAGTACCGTCTCACCCTACGAGAGTAAAGTAAGGGACGCACCTCTGACAACTGCGGTTGCAAGTACCGTCTCACCCTGCGAGAGTAAGCAAGAGAGGTACCTCTGACAACTGCGGTTGCAAGTACCGTCTCACTCTGCGAGAGTAAGCAAGAGAGGTACCTCTGATAACTGCGGTTGCAAGTACCGTCTCACTCTGCGAGAGTAAGCAAGAGAGGTACCTCTGACAACTGTGGTTGCAAGTACCGTCTCACCCTACAAGAGTAAGCAAGAGAGGTACCTCTGACAACTGCGGTTGCAAGTACTGTCTCACTCTGCGGGAGTAAAGTAAGGGACGTACCTCTGATAACTGCGGTTGCAAGTACCGTCTCACTCTGCGAGAGTAAAGTAAGGGAGGTACCTCTGATAACTGCGGTTGCAAGTACTGTCTCACCCTGCGAGAGTAAAGTAAGGGACATACCGCTGACAACTGCGGTTGCAAGTACCGACTCACCCTGCGAGAGTAAAGTAAGGGACGTACCTCTGACAACTGCGGTTGCAAGTACCGTCTCACCCTGCGAGAGTAAAGTAAGGGACGTACCGCTGACAACTGCGGTTGCAAGTACTGTCTCACCCTGCGAGAGTAAAGTAAGGGACGTACCTCTGACAACTGCAGTTACAATACCGTCTCACTCTGCGAGAGTAAAGTAAGAGACGTACCTCTGACAACTGCGGTTACAAGTACCGTCTCACCCTACGAGAGTAAAGTAAGGGACGTACCGCTGACAACTGCGGTTGCAAGTACCGTCTCACTCTGCGAGAATAAAGTAAGGGACGTACCTCTGACAACTGCGGTTACAAGTACCGTCTCACTCTGCGAGAGTAAAGTAAGGGACGTACCTCTGACAACTGCGGTTACAAGTACCGTCTCACTCTGCGAGAGTAAAGTAAGGGAGGTACCTCTGATAACTGCGGTTGCAAGTACTGTCTCACCCTGCGAGAGTAAAGTAAGGGACATACCGCTGACAACTGCGGTTGCAAGTACCGACTCACCCTGCGAGAGTAAAGTAAGGGACGTACCTCTGACAACTGCGGTTGCAAGTACCGTCTCACCCTGCGAGAGTAAAGTAAGGGACGTACCGCTGACAACTGCGGTTGCAAGTACTGTCTCACCCTGCGAGAGTAAAGTAAGGGACGTACCTCTGACAACTGCAGTTACAATACCGTCTCACTCTGCGAGAGTAAAGTAAGAGACGTACCTCTGACAACTGCGGTTACAAGTACCGTCTCACCCTACGAGAGTAAAGTAAGGGACGTACCGCTGACAACTGCGGTTGCAAGTACCGTCTCACTCTGCGAGAATAAAGTAAGGGACGTACCTCTGACAACTGCGGTTACAAGTACCGTCTCACTCTGCGAGAGTAAAGTAAGGGACGTACCTCTGACAACTGCGGTTACAAGTACCGTCTCACTCTGCGAGAGTAAAGTAAGCGACGTACCGCTGACAACAATTAACCATGGGAAGTGAAAAACTCGAGTGGGGTCTCTGACACGCTATTTAGCGGACAAAAATAAACGATTAATTGACAAAATGGTTAAAAACGATTGGCAACCGAACGACCCACCGACCAAACAAAGAGAATGGAGGGCTAAAGAAACAAAATTAAAGGAAAAAAAGGCCATAATTTTAGTGGCTCAAGCATATTATGAGTTGAGTAAACGTACTCGAATTTGGACCAAAAACGGGTGCCAAAACTGTTCCCGAGTACCAGTAATTTAAGAAAGGGAATAAGGAAAGAATTAAAGTTTTATCGACATAGATGCTATCAGTTTCTGTTCAAAACAAGTAAAATAACTGAGTGAAAGGAATCTTAAAAGGAATGCTGGAATCTCAGTTTGTGTGAAAGTGTGTGTTAAAAGTGTGGAAGTTTTCTGACTTTGAAAGAAAGTGTCTGTTGTGTTTGCTTTAGCTCCACCCACTCTTTTGTACAGAGAGCTAAAAGCTGTTTAACCCTTTGAAGACTTGTCTTGAATGATGGACAAACATGTGTTGTTTTAAATTTGTTAATTGTTTTACAAAAGATAAGCTTCAGCCTTGAAGTCACAGTTGCCAATGTGCCTGGAAGAAAATGAAGGTATGGTTTCTTTCTTTCTCAAGTGATATTGGTTAGTTAAAAAAAATGGATCTGGATTGGATTGGAGTTATTGAGGTTAATTAACCTATTAAAACCAGACTTTTATTGTGGCCAAGGTGAAATTCTGGTTGGTGTAAATTTGTGTGGACCTGCTAAACACAGGCAAAATGAAGGCTGTATCAGACAGAAGGAGGGCGGCTTGGGAAGCAGTATTGATACCCAAGGACAGATCAGTCCAGGTTATAAGGGAACATAGGCCTAGAAATTCGGTGGCGCCCCGTGACTGGGCGCCGGAATTACCGCTGCGAATGGAGCCATTGCGCCCACTGGAAATTCAGTTTGAGCGCCCCAAAAGGGACGCGGGGCGCTGCTCGAGGTGCCCCGTGTCCCTCTTGGGGCGCTCAAACTGAATATCGCAGCGCAACGTGCCGCAGCACCACACGCTGCGGCACGGCGCGCTGCAGTACTGCAGCCCTTCCTCCCCTTCTTAAGGGGGAGGGGCCTGCACCAGCACGATGACCAATCGCGAATGCCGGCAAAAGAGCCCGGCACCGAGGAGAAGTGCCGGGCTCTCGGGACACAGCTGGCACTGCCGGGGGGGGGATCAGGAGGCCGGGGACGGAGGTACTGGCAGGCGGACACCGAAAAAAATGGCCGCCCCGCACCTCCACCTTAATTTGTGCCACTACCGCCACAGGTAGGCCCCGTGAACTGGGCGCGATTTGCGACTGGCGTCACAGAGGCGGGCGCGACCAAATATAGCGATCGGGGCGGTAGCGGGGCGCTGCACACACCGATGATGTCATCGGTGGCGGCGCAGCACTACAGGCTAACGCTGCCATTAGCGCCCCGCTAAATATCACGGGAGGCGTGGCCAGTGGCGCTAAAGCCACTGAGTGCCCTCTTTAGGTGCTAACTGGTGACGCAGCCCACCAAATTTCTAGGCCTTAGAGTCAACCCCACAGAGGAAATGCTATCAGAGGGTGAGGCACACGAGTGTCAGTTGGTAATCGAAAAAGAGGTCAGAGGAACCGTATTAGAATCGCCCCTTGAAAATCCCCAAAACACCTTTTATGTAGACGGATCTCGCCGATATATAAATGGGGAGCCGCACACTGGTTGGGCAGTAGTATCTGAGAATGGAGAAACAAGGGAGGGCTTGAAGGAGGAACCTCAGCGCAGGTAGCAGAGCTAGTGGCTCCCACGGAAGCATTGAAATTGGCAAAAGGAAAACGAGTAAATATATATACAGACAGTAGATATGCGTTTAGGGTAGTACATGATTATATGATAGCATGGATTAGGAGAGGATATGTAACCTCCAGAGGAGGACAAATACAGCATGAGGAAGTAGTGAGAGACCTAGTAGAAGCGGTAAAAGGAGCAGAAGAGGTAGCAGTGATTAAAATAAAGGCACACCGTAAGATAGTGAGCGAGCAACAAAAAGGAAATATGCTAGCTGATCAGGCAGCAAGAGCAGCGGCGGACACAGAGATGCCTACACCAATAGCAGTAGGTAGAGTAGGAGCAGAGGAAGTGAACATTAAGAGAATCCAAGAGGAGACCGAAAGGAGCAGTGGACAAAAAGAGGTGCAGCCAAATGTAGATATGGAATATGGAAAAGGGATCATAGGGTGGTAGCCCCTCGCTGTATTCAGGAGAATTTGTTGAAAATATACCATGAGCCAGACCATGGGGGGTAGAATGACATGATAGGTAGGCTAAGTATAGATTGGTGGTGGAGCGTGTAAGGGGTGGTGTGTGTGTCAGCTTCGCCTCTGACTCCTGAGCGGTTCGAATCGCTCCCACTCCCTTGGTTCTAGACCTGGACTTATTTGGGGGTTGTAATGAAATTGCAGCAGACAACTGAATTTGATACAAGAACTTTGGTTTTTATTTGAGAAGGAAAATTACAATACAATAATCTTATCACTCTGAAAGGGGGAACACTTCAGAATATACAAGGGAGAATAACAATAGACCGAATACTTCACCCCTCCCAATCCCACTACACTGACTAAGTTGGACTCCAGAGGACCAGGGAAAATGCTCACCAAACGCAGGAATAGTTTGTAGAGTGGAAAAACTTGCAGATCTTCGGTTTCTTCCGAGTTGGTTTCTTGTTGGTCGCGGTGGCCCAGTATTACCTAGTTGCTGGTAATATTTTTGGTTGTTTGTTTCTTGGGGCCCTTGGTTGCCGCGAGGCGTTTGATGGGATACTTTTGTGACTTGACTTGGACCTTGAAGTCCGTTTCTTCTTCTTCTCTACATGAGTCGTGCTGTATCGAACGGGCCGAAACCGAACTGCTCTCTTCTTCTTTCACTGTGTGGCTGTGTCTGTGTCTGTCTTTCCGAATGGCCTGTTTCAACTGAAAAGCAGGCCTCAATTATACCGTTTGAGGCCTTGCTTATCTGCCCGCCAAATCTTCTCTGGCCATTGTTAAATTTTGGGCGGGCTCGTTAACATTGATTGGTCCCATTTATTTAACTGGTTTCGGGATTGCTTCGAAATTGGTTTAAGTGTGTGAAGTGGTTTTGGATGTCTCTCTGAGTGGTTAAACTGTTGTTCGATTGTCTTCTCCTGTTGGGGTCAGGGTCCCTTTTGTTGATCAGTGGCATGTACTGCATTATGCATACTCTTGATGACTGTAATTTTGGCGGGAACTGCTCTTTCATTATTGTCTATTGTCATTATGTATGAATGACTGAGACAGTCCAGAACATTCCCAGACAGTTTGGCCTATGCTAATACTGATGGTGTGGAGATGCCGGAGTTGGACTGGGGTGGACAAATGTAAGAAGTCACACAACACCAGGTTATAGTCCAACAGCTTTATTTGAAATCACAAGCTTTCGGAGCGCTGCTCCTTCTTCAGGTGAAGTGGAGAGATGCATAAAGACACAGCTTATATAGTCAGAGAATCATGTCAGATGTTTACAGGTAACCTTTCCAACTGCCATTTATCACACCTCGGCAGAGAGATAATCACAGCAATCAAAGGTGTGAATGGTGTCCAAACAGGTCAGTCAGGGAAACATTACATCAAAGAACAATGAGGTGGGGTCACAAGGGGTCAAATATTGCAGATGCTGGGGTCTGTATGAAAAACAAAAAAACAGACAAAAAACATTTTTTTTGGCTGGAAATCACAGCAGGTCCGAAGCTTGTGGCTCCGAAAGCTTGTGATTTCAAATAAAGCTGTTGGACTATAACCTGGTGCTGTGTGACTTCTTACATTTGTCCACCCCAGTCCAACTCCGGCATCTCCACACCATGGCTACTATCGACACCACAAACTGCCGGCTCAAAGTGGAGAGGATCTCCAAGAAGATCGCGCATATCGACACAGACATCAAGTTTCTACAGAGATGCAAGAAAGCAGACAAGATCCCGAAAGGACTACAGATCACTAACCCACTCAAGTCGACCTACAACACAGACTACGCTGAGAGACTCTGCCGTCGTACCTCTTGCACACTCCTCAACCATCTCGCACACCAGCTCTACAGCAGACGCCGCAACCTCGAAACCGAGATGGAGTCCATGTTCTCAGCCTGTGCTCAGGACACAGCAGACCAGCTACGAGACACCGCCAAACAAACAAGGCAACGGAACTACGCTACCTACATGCACACCAAGAACAGGAAGCTTGAGAAACTTGGCATCACCAGCAGCAGCAACCAAGCCTCCCCCGGTACCACGGTTGAAACCACAGGGAAATCCATCGTCAACCTGTCCGACCACACCCTTCAACCAGACGAAATTGAAGTTCTCAGCCGAGGGCTCAATTTCTGCCCCACCACCAAAATGGACCCCATCGGTCTCGCGGCAGACACAGAGGAATTCATCAGGAGAATGAGGCTCTGGGAATTCTTCCACAAATCCCAAGATGTCAGCAGCGAACCCAATGAGACAATCAATGATCCGGAACAGCAGACAGAGGGACCCGCAGTGCAGCAACCGAAGAAGAAAGAGTCAAATTGGACCCCTCCGGAGGGTCGCTGCCCTAAGCTTGACATGTATGCTCAAGCTGTCAGGAGATGCATCAATGCCAGATTCATCAGCCGCACTCACAAGACAGTCCAGAATGTCACCCAAGTACAACACAACACCATCCACGCTCTCAAGACCAACCGCAACATCGTCATCAAACCAGCAGACAAAGGAGGTGCCATCGTCACACAGAACAGAACGGACTATTGCAAAGAAGTATACCGACAACTGGACAACCAGGAACACTACAGACAGTTACCCGCAGATCCGACCAAAGAACACACCCGCCAACTCAACAGACTGATCAAAACCTTCGATCCAGACCTTCAAAGCATCCTACATGCTCTCATCCCACGTACTCCCCGCGTGGGAGACTTCTACTGCCTCCCAAAGATACACAAAGCCAACACACCTGGACGTCCTATCGCATCAGGCAACGGAACCCTGTGTGAGAACCTCTCTGGATATGTCGAGGGCATCCTGAAACCCATCGTACAGGGAACCCCCAGCTTCTGTCGCGACACTACAGACTTCTTACAGAAGCTCAGCACCCGCGGACCAGTTGAACCAGGAACACTCCTCGCCACGATGGACGTCTCGGCACTCTACGCCAGTATCCCCCACGATGACGGCATCGCTGCGACAGCCTCAGTACTCAACACCAACAACAGCCAATCTCCAGACGCCATCCTACAACTCATCCGCTTCATCCTTGACCACAATGTCTTCACCTTCGACAACCAGTTCTTTACCCAAACACACGGACCAAATTCGCACCCCAATACGCAAACATCTTCATGCACAAGTTCGAGCAAGACTTCTTCGCTGCACAGGATCTCCAACCAACGCTATACACCAGATACATCGACGACATTTTCTTCCTATGGACCCACGGCGAAGAATCACTGAAAAGACTACACGATAACATCAACAAGTTCCATCCCACCATCAAACTCACCATGGACTACTCCTCAGAATCAGTCTCATTCCTGGACACACGAATCTCCATCAAAGACGGACACCTCAGCACTTCACTCTACCGCAAGCCCACGGACAACCTCACGATGCTTCACTTCTCCAGCTTCCACCCTAACCACGTTAAAGAAGCCATCCCCTATGACCAAGCCCTGCGAATACACAGGATCTGCTCAGACGAGGAGGAACGCGATGGACACCTACAGACACTGAAAGACGCCCTTGTAAGAACGGGATATGACGCTCGACTCGTCGATCGACAGTTCCGACGGGCCACAGCGAAAAATCGCATAGACCTCCTCAGAAGACAAACACGGGACACAACCAACAGAGTACCCTTCGTCGTCCAGTACTTCCCCGGAGCGGAGAAACTACGCCATGTTCTTCGCAGCCTTCAACATGTCATCGATGATGACGAACACCTCGCTAAGGCCATCCCCACGCCTCCACTACTCACTTTCAAACAGCCGCCTAACCTCAAACAGACCATCGTTCGCAGCAAATTACCCAGCTTTCAGGAGAACAGCGACCACAACACCACACAACCCTGCCACAGCAACCTCTGCAAGACATGCCAGATCATCAACACAGATACCATCATCACACGTGAGGACACCACCCACCAGGTACATGGTACATACTCATGTGACTCGGCCAACGTTGTCTACCTCATACGTTGCAGGAAAGGATGCCCCGGAGCATGGTACATCGGCGAGACCATGCAGACACTGCGACAACGGATGAACGGACACCGCGCAGCAATCACCAGGCAGGAGTGTTCCCTCCCAGTCGGGGAACACTTCAGCAGTCAAGGACATTCAGCCTCCGATCTTCGGGTAAGCATTCTCCAAGGTGGCCTTCGAGACACACGACAATGCAAAATCGTCGAGCAGAAACTGATAGCCAAGTTCCGCACCCATGAGGACGGCCTCAACCGAGATCTTGGGTTCATGTCACGCTACATGTAACCCCACCTGATGCAGGGTCATCCAGACTCGAGTCGACATTGGCTTGTTCTCTCTACACAGATGCTGCCGGACCTGCTGTGATTTCCAGCCAAAAAAAATGTTTTTTGTCTGTTTTTTTGTTTTTCATACAGACCCCAGCATCTGCAATATTTGACCCCTTGTGACCCCACCTCATTGTTCTTTGATGTAATGTTTCCCTGACTGACCTGTTTGGACACCATTCACACCTTTGACTGCTGTGATTATCTCTCTGCCGAGGTGTGATAAATGGCAGTTGGAAAGGTTACCTGTAAACATCTGACATGATTCTCTGACTATATAAGCTGTGTCTTTATGCATTTCTCCACTTCACCTGAAGAAGGAGCAGCGCTCCGAAAGCTTGTGAT
Organism: Somniosus microcephalus; assembly: GCF_052327205.1. Taxonomy (NCBI): domain Eukaryota; kingdom Metazoa; phylum Chordata; class Chondrichthyes; order Squaliformes; family Somniosidae; genus Somniosus; species Somniosus microcephalus. Next base: position 44,389,992 of record NC_141001.1, read on the forward strand.
TTCAAATAAAGCTGTTGGACTATAACCTGGTGTTGTGTGACTTCTTACATATGCTAATACTCAAACTGTTTCTTTTACAGAGGCTCATCCCAACCCCTTTGTCGCAGCCTTCCACAGGCCTGGACATGTCCTTTTTAAAATAACCAAAATCCTGGGGTTTTAACTTTAAACCCCTTTTCGGCCCAATATTCTTTTAAAACAGTAATCTTCTTGGTTTGGGGGTATCTGTAGAATTTTGCGAACCTTACAAGTGGAAACGGACAAGATGTGGCAAGATACTGCAGACGCTGCATCATCTGTGGACAGCACAACCCGGGTAGGCCCATAAAGGTTAGAATGGCCCACCAGCCACGACCCAAAGGCCCCTGGGAAAACCTCCAGATAGACTTTACTGGACACCTACCTAACAGTAGAGGGAAGAAATACTGCTTAGTGATCATAGACCAGTTTACAAGGTGGGTGGAAGCATTCCCTACCAGAGACTGTAGTGCTCAGACTGTGGCCCGAATATTTGCATACGACATGATATCGAGATGGGGGTCCCGTTGCAAATAGATTCAGATCAAGGTACCCACTTTACGGGAAAGGTAATGAAAGAAGCTTTTAAGTTACTAGGAGTAAGACAGAAGTTCCATATCCCCTATCATCCGCAAAGCTCAGCCATGCTGGAGCAAATGAACAGAACCCTGAAAACAGCCTTAAGTAAGGCCACAGCTGAAACCGGACAGGGATGGGTGGATGTCCTTCCATGTATCCTGATGAGGCTGAGAGCCACCCCAAACAAGGTGACCGGACTGACACCATATGAACTCATCACTGGACGAGGAATGCGTCTGCCGGAAGGAGTAGCATCTGGTAGCGAGGGACTAGGACCCTTAAAAGATAACTGGAGGGTAGCTAATGTAACCCCACTATTTAAAAAAGGTGGTAGAGAGAAAAAGGGGAATTATAGACCAGTAAGTCTGACATCGGTAGTGGGGAAAATGCTAGAGTTCATTATAAAAGATGTAATAGCAGAGCACTTGGAAAACAGTGACAGGATCAGACAAAGTCAACATGGATTTACAAAAGGTAAATCGTGCTTGACTAATCTACTGGAATTTTTTGAGGATGTAACTGGTAGAATAGATAAGGGAGAACCAGTGGATGTGGTGTATTTGGACTTTCAGAAGGCTTTCGATAAGGTCCTGCATAAGAGATTAGCGTGCAAAGTTAAAGCACATGGGATTGGGGGTAAGGTACTGTCTTGGATAGAGAACTGGTTGGCAGACAGGAAGCAAAGAGTTGGAATAAACGGGTCTTTTTCCGAGTGGCAGGCAGTGACTAGTGGGGTGCCGCAGGGATCGGTGCTAGGACCCCAGCTATTCACAATATATATAAATGATCTAGACGAGGGAACTAGATGTAATATCTCCAAGTTTGCAGACGACACAAAGCTGGGTGGGCATGTGTGCTGTGAGGAGGATGCAGAAACTCCAGTATGATTTGGACAGGTTGGGTGATTGGGCAGATGCATGGCAAATGCAGTATAATGTGGATATATGCAAGGCTATCCACTTTGGTGGCAAAAACAGGAAGACAGAGTATTATCGGAATGGCAATAGATTGGGAAAAGGGAAAGTGCAATGAGACCTGGGTGTCCTTGTGCACCAGTCGCTGAAGGTAAGCATGCAGGTGCAGCAGGCGGTTAAGAAGGCAAATGGTATGTTAGCCTTCATAGCGAGAGGATTCGAGTACAGGAGCAAGGATGTCTTGCTGCAGTTGTACAGGGCCTTGGTGAGACCTTGAGTATTGTGTGCAGTTTTGGTCACCTTATCTGAGGAAGGATGTTCTTTCCATGGAGAGAGTGCAGCGAAGATTCACCAGACTGATACCTGGGATGGCAGGAATGACATATGAGGAGAAATTGGGTCGATTAGGCTTATATTCGCTAGAGTTTAGAAGAATGAGAGGGGATCTCATTGAAACTTATAAAATTCTAACAGGACTAGACAGACTAGATGTAGGAAGGATGTTCCCGATGGTGGGGGAGTCCAGAACCAGTGGTCACAGTCTAAGGATAAGGGGTAAGCCATTTAGGACTGAGGTGAGGAGGAATTTCTTCACCCAGAGAGTGAACCTGTGGAATTCTCTACCACACAAGGCAGTTGAGGCCAATTCATTAAATATATTCAAGAAGGAGTTAGATATATTTCTTAAGGCTGAAGGGATCAAGGGATATGGGGAGAAGGCAGGGACAGGGTACTGAATTTGGATGATCAGCCATGATCTCATTAAATGGCAGAACAGGCTCGCGGGGCCGAATGGCCTACTCCTGCTCCTATCTTCTATGTTTCTATGTTTCTATAACATTAGGAAATACATACAACCATTGGATAATCAATTGAAAGAGCTCAAACAAGAAGTTAAAATACAACAAGACATCAGAAATAAAAATACACGAAAGCAGGGGGCCTCGGAGCCCCTACCCAAGGTGGGCGAGCAGGTATTTGTTAAAATATTGTCAGAGAGATCGGGATTCTCACCTAGATGGACTGGACCATTTGAGGTTATCATGACCAGCGAATTGTGCGCATGTATAGATATGAGGGTAAAGGGAAATGGAAACATTGGACCCAATTAAAACGATATAGCAATAACCCATCTGATCTTAAATCCCACAGGAACAATGGAATAACCGGAGATAAACTAACCTCTGGTGATGACCAGGCTTCTGCTTAATTTACAGGGAAACTTCACCATGAAGGTGGGATGACTGCTGGGAATCATATGTGTTGAATCCGTGATTCTTAAAGTATGATGTTTTCCAATAACTAAACGGAGGCTGTAAATTAACAATCAACAGGTATTTACTGGAGGAGGGTAGTCTAAAGAATAACAGTACAGAGGCATGCTCAAAGCTTATATACAGGTGTGGTCACTGCCGGTACTACAGTATACAGGAGCTGTAAAAGTAGTTCTCTCTTAAAGGTACATACACTACAATTCCTCCCCTTTTAGATTAACAGTACCCATAACATTCAAATAACAGTTAACACTTTAACATGCACATTAAACTGAAATAGTCCATTTATAGATTCAGTCTTTGGGGCGGCTTCCTGATCCTTTCTGGATAGCGCCTTTCCTGAGGTTCTTGTTCTTGGTGCGGAGGCGATTCTGGCCCCCTTTCGTCGGTTAGTTCATCAGTTTCCGCTGCTACTGTTTCTGAGGTAGATGCTACCGGTATGTCGGGTTCATCCCCAGGTACGCGAGACATGGGGTTGACTCGTTCCTGTGACGCTAGGATCTGGTCGACGTGGCGTCTCACAATGTTCTCCCCGACATCCACTGTGTACATTAGTGGTCCCTGCCGTGTGCATATCGTTCCGGGTTGCCATTTCTCTGTTCGGTAGTCGCGGGCCAAGACTGGTTGTCTTACATTGAAGCTCCTTGTCGGCTTCTCATTGATGTGCTGGAATTGCTTATCCTCAACATTCCTTCGCACATTTAGTCTGAGCAAATCCAGACGAGATCTCAACCTTCGGTTAAAGAACATCATGGCCGGGGTCTGGTTGGTAACTGCATGTGTCGCATTTCTGTACGCTAACAGGAAATTGTCCACCTTATGCTGTAGTGGAATGTCATCGTCGCACATGGCCCTTACTGCCTTTTTAAAGGTTTGTACGAACCTCTCAGCCAATCCATTTCTGGCTGGATGATACGGGGCGGATGTGTAATGCCTTACCCCATTCCTTCTCATAAATTTCCGAAACTCTTTGGACACAAACTGTGGTCCGTTATCAGAGCAAACCTGCTCTGGCAAGCCGTCCCTGGCAAATATGGTCCGTAGGACTGCAATCGTTTTCTCTGTAGTGGTGGAGGACATTTTGATCACCTCAGGCCATTTCGAGTGCGCATCCACTGCTATTAAGAACATTGAGTCCATGAATGGACCAGCAAAATCAATATGCACCCGTTGCCATGGAGAGGAGGGCCACTCCCATGGGTGTAGAGGGGCATGTGGTGGTGCATTTTGGACCTTCTGGCATCCTGAGCAGCTCTTGGTTAGGTCCTCGATTTGTTGATCGATCCCCGGCCACCACACATAAGCCCTAGCAAGGCTTTTCATTTTCACCCCTCCCAGATGGCCTTCGTGAAGCTCATTGAGCACTCTCTCCCTTAACTTGGGTGGAATTACCACTCGGGATCCACACATCACTGTCCCCTGGCATACTGACAGCTGTTCTCTTCTGGATGAGAATGCTGGCAACAGTGAGTCGCCATGTGTTGGCCATCCCTTCACCGTCAAATCATATACCCGAGACAGTGTCGGATCATTTCGGGTCTCCTTCTCTATATCCGCGTTAGTTACTGGCAAGCGTTCAATTATCGACGAATAAAATATTTCGATAGGGTCCACTGCTGGTGCTTCCTCCGCAGTAGGCAGTGGCAGGCGTGATAGCCCATCAGCATTTCCATGCTGTTTCGTGCCCTTATACTCTATTTCATATTGGTTCGCCCCTAGAAAAAGGGACCATCTTTGTCGCCATTGTGCAGTCATCACCGGAACGCCCTTCTTTGGATTAAAGATGGAGACAAGTGGTTGGTGGTCAGTCAGTAAGGTGAACTTCTGCCCATGCAGATAGTGGCTGAATTTTTTTACTCCCCATACTAGGCTGAGGGCCTTCCTGTCAATCTGGGCATAGTTGCGCTCGGCTGAGGTTAGTGACCGAGACGCAAAGGCTACTGGCCTCTCCAACCCGTCTGGGAATTTGTGCGATAGCACCGCTCCAATACCATAGGGTGATGCATCACACGCCAACCAAATTGGTAGTGCTGGGTTGAAATGGGCCAACACCTCTTTTGATGTGATCAATTCTTTGAACTTCTGGAAAGCTCGTTTACATTCGTCATTCCACTTCCATGGTACCCCCCGTTTGCAGTAGGGTGTTCAGTCGGTGTCATACTGTAGACATATTTGGTAAGGACTTATGGTAGTAGTTCACCAGCCCGAGGAACGACCTCAGTTGTGACACATTTTCCGGTGCTGGAGCCTTGACTACTGCCTCAATCTTTTCAGGGGACTTATGTAACCCCTCTTCGTCAATGACGTGGCCACAATACGAGATCTGCTTCTGGAAAAACTCGCACTTGTGGCGATTAGCTCGTAGCCCATATTCCTTTAATCTAGTGAGCACCTTCTCCAGGTTGGCGAGGTGATCACTGTCATTTTCGCCCGTGACCAGGATGTCGTCCAAATAACACTGGGTCCCTGGAATCCCTTGCAGGACTTGATCCATTGCCCTTTGCCAAATGGCCGGAGCCGATGCTACCCCGAACACCAGCCGGTTGTATTGGTAGAGACCTTTATGAGTGTTGATCGTGAGGTATTGTTTCGAGGCTTCTTCTACCTCCATTTGCAGGTACGCCTGGGCCAGATCAATCTTAGTGAAGCGTTTACCTCCACATAGTGAGGCGAAAATATCCTCAATCCGTGGAAGCGGATATTGTACCATGTGAAGGACTGGGTTCACTGTCAGCTTAAAATCCCCACAGATGCGGACCTTCTTTGGTTCCCCAGGCGTATTACTCAACGACCTCTTCATTACAGGAACGATGGGTGTAGCCCACTCGCTCCAGTCCACTTTGGACAGTACTCCTGAACGTTCCAAACCTTCCAGCTCTGCTTCGACGGCTGGTTGGATCGCATAAGGCACCGGTCTGGCCTTAAAAAACTTTGGGCTTGCATTTTCCTCTATTTTAATCGTCGCTGTTATGCCTTTTAGTGTTCCGAGTCCCTCCTGGAACACTTCTTGTGTGTCAGTTAGCATTTTTGACAGTCGTCCAGGTGTGACGTCGTCATCCTTTTTGGCCTCAACCTTCAGTGCCTGTATGGAATGCCAATCTAATTGTATCTTCCGGATCCATTCACGTCCTAGTAGTGGTGGTCCTCCATCTGGCAATACATATAGGTCCATTTTGGGTATTTCCTGGCCTTTGTATATCACGTTCACCCTTATTTTTCCTTTGGGGTAGACTTTTTGCCCCGTGTACGTCTTCAAGACAATCTCTGTAGCTTTCAAGGGTATATGTGAAAATAGCCGCTTGTAGTCCCTTCGGTTTATGACTGTTAGGGCTGATCCTGTGTCCAATTCCATTTTCACTTGGACTCCGTCTATCTTGAGCTTGACCCAGATAGTCTGGTGATCCTCCATTTTGATTACCTTATGTAGTTTCAGACAACCCAGCTCCTTGCTTCCAGGAGTCTGTATCACTTTTCTGTTCATCTGAACTACTGTCCATCACCTTATGTACCTTTTTGTACTTCTCCTGTGGAGATTTCTTGCTGCTGGTTTTCTTCCCTGTCCTGCAAACTCTTGCTATGTGTCCTGCTTTTCCACACTGTCTGCACACTTGGTCCTTGAACCAACAATCCTTCTGGTCGTGTGTTGTTCTGCCGCAGCGATAACACTTCCCTGCTCCATATGACATTTCATTGGTGCCATATTCTTGCGGTCTCCGTTGTATCTCTGCAGCGCCCCGTGCGGCTGCTTCATGCGATACTGCCATGCTGAAAGCCTTGTCCAGCGTAAGATCCTTTTCTGATAGAAGCCGTTTCTGGGTTCCTTCACTTTGAAGCCCACACACAAACTTGTCCCTTAACGTATCTGCTAGTCCCAATCCAAACTGGCAGTGTTTCGATAGCTTGCACAGTTCCATTAAGTACTCAGCATTACTTTCCTCTTTATGCTGGTTCCTTTTGTGGAACTTAAATCTTTCTGCTATCAGCAGCGGTGTGGGGTTTAAGTGGTCCTGTAGGATTTCCACTATGCTTTCGAAATCCTTATCCACTGGCTTCTCTGGGGTTATTAGGTTGCGCAGTAAGCCATAAGTTTTTGCACCCATGGAATTCAACAAAACCAGTGCTTTCCTAGCATCTGGCACTTCATTCGCCTTGCAGTACACCTCAATGCGTTCCACATATGTCGCCCAATCTTCGACTTCATTGTCGAACGCAGTGACACTGCCAGTCGTCGGCATCCCTGGGTGTGGTTAAACTGTCTAAAATGGCGTCTCCCGCGCTCTCCCTTCTTCTCCGCTGACTCAAAATGGCGTCTCCCGCACTTTCCTTTCTTCCCGCACTCGCCCTTCTTCTCCGCTGCGGCTTCTAAAATGGCGTCTCCCGCGCTCTCCCTTCTTCTCCGCGGCTCAATGGCGTCTCCCGCGCTTCCTTTCTTTCCCTGCGGACGCCGCTCAGCCCTTGAGCCCTGGCTGCGCTCTGCGCGTTCTCCTGTGCGCCTCTCTCATTGCCGCCGCTTGGTCCTGAACCCCGGCTGTGCTTTACCCCCTCTCTCTTTTTTGTTTTCCGTCGACGCCGCTCGGTCTTCAACCCCCGGCTGCGCCCTATGCGCTTCACCCTCTCTCTTACCCCGTCGACGCTGCTCGGCCTTTTCTGTGCCGTCGGTCGGCTCCAGCCGCCGCTGTCCGGGAAGGGTCTGCGCTGTACCTGTTGCCAGTCTGTTGCTGGATCGTCGTGGCTGGAGAACCAAGCCCAGCTCTCAACAGCCTCCTCTGCGATGTTCACTCTCTGCCGGATGACTGGGCGGTTGCTCGTGGTCGACGCCCGTGCTTCGGGCCTCGACTTTCTTCCGCCATCCTCCTGGAGCGAATCCTTGAAAGGAAATGCAGAGTTGCAGGTAGATTCGAATCGACCTCGTCGCCACTGTTGAATCCGCGATTCTTAAAGTATGATGTTTTCCAATAACTAGACGGAGGCTGTAAATTAACAATCAACAGGTGTTTACTGGAGGAGGGTAGTCTAAAAACTAACAGTACAGAGGCATGCTCAAGGCTTATATACAGGTGTGGTCACTGCCGGTACTACAGTATACAGGAGCTGTAAAAGTAGTTCTCTCTTAAAGGTACATACACTACAGTATGCATCACGAAATAAGCGAAGGGACATCCCACACTACACGACAAGTACATGATGAGGAAGCACCATGTTTTAATGGAACAATCACATTTGGAGTCTCATCCACGGCTCCCAATACATCGAAAGAAGAGACAAGCGAACCGAGGATGCTACAATGTCCAGATATGAAACCTGGACCTATGAATGGAATAGTATTATTTACCGAGGGAGAACAATTGTATGATAATGTGAGACACAAAATTGTACCGGTACTAATGAAATTAATCACATTATAATGGCCAGGATATTGTGAAAGGTTTACTAAAACTAGAGAATTGTATGCATATATGATAAAGAATGTAATTAATCAAGCTGCTGATGCGACAGGGGCCACTAATTTCAGGGGACATGCTGCATTCCACCAAAGGATTAAGAGGAGTTTAGGAACCAATATACTCACGGGAATAAACACGGGGACATCATTCATTAATGCCCTAGATGTACAAGGAGTCCAAAGTAGTGTGGAACGACTACAAGGGATAAAATAACAGATTTTAGAGAAGGAAATTGGTTTGGTTCGACAAGGATCAGAGTTAGGAGGACACACGATAAGGAAATTACTCGAGGGAATCAAGGTTATAGAGGACCATGCTAGCATTATCAGCAAATTAAACCATAGAGATGAGGAACAGGCAAAAGACAGGTCATGCCTATGGCCAATGGATCACCGGACAGTTAAAACATAATCTGGCACAGATACAGCAAGGCGAGGTACCAGACTGGATTAACAGCACACAGCTCTATGGCCTGAGCCAGAATCCAGGCCCTCTGAGTGCTTGTACCCTCAAAGGGATGACCAGAGTATATCCAGTGATACAAAAATGTAAAGTAGAAGTGACAGCGATGACTGGCATGGTACTCCTGACACCAGTGGTGGGACTAGACACGACTCCATACCCACAGTACCAGGTAACAAAAATTAGGCATAGTGAGGGGTGAGACATACTATCCAATTGATACCTATGCCATCAGGAAGAATGATACTATGAGAGGAGTCTCCCTAAACGTATGCCACGGGAAAGGCACGCTTATGATATGCCCACATCCGGTAGGAGAAGGCCCTAAGGATGAGTGCAGCTATAATAAGACTGAGGGCTGTGTGTTGGAATTATCACGTTGATCACCATCATGCCCGCTCGAGATATAGAGGCGAAGGGGAGTATTGTACAGCCACCACAGAGACTGAGTACCAATATCATAACCTTGTATGTGCAATCACAATGCCTAACTTCTGCTTTACGCCAAAGATCCCTGTGACAATTGGACACTGTAGGGTTCTCAAAATTCTCACATTCACCAAAATTATGGATCAAGGGACCCTGTGTGGACAAGTTATTAAAAACAGGGTACCCAAAATGACTTCTGTAACCTCGTGACCAAAACCGACAGGATTTTTAAAGCAGGGCTCTGCAGACAGGCAGGCCCGGAGACGAAACTTAAAATGCAGGAATCTGTGAAAAGGACTTTGTGGAGACAGACAGCCAAAGTAAACACAGACTATGCATTCATTCGACTTGAAACAGATCAAGCCAGAATGGGCCTAAAATTGAGGCCATTAGGTTTCTGCATTTTAATCGGTAACAGCTCACAGTAGCCATCAAGTCAGGATGGGGACAATTAAGTTTCATCCATGACAAACAACCAGGACATCGGGGCCATTAGACCCAGAGACAACCACTCCACAAGTCGTTAAAATAAATGGCTGTAATCAGTTTAAACGAGCCGGCCAAAAGTTAGACAAAGGACTGACCTGATTTGGCGTGCAGATAAGGAATGAAGAATCGGGTATAATTGTAGGCCCATCAGTGGCAATTGCTCTGCTTGACTCTTGCTCTGGCCCTCTTATCGTGTGGCTTTGGCCTGCTGCCATTCGTTCTCATGCCCTGGCCTCGTGGCGGGCTCTCTTCTCGTTCCCCGCACCGCTCAACAACCAAGGACGCCCATTACACCGGGGCCAAACGTGGGAGGAGAATGAGACCCGAGTTCAAAACCACACAGGACACACAGGCCACAAACGGGCGGATGAGACGAGACGAGACGAAGAATTACGGTAAACCGATAAGAGCAGAGAAGGGCAGCAAAAGACGCATTGGGGAAAAACCAAATGCCTAGTTATAAGCTGGCGTTTGGTGAATAAGTTGGCGTTGACGGTAAAGACCACCAACCGACCCCCAACCGTAACATTACCGCCGACGGCCACCCGAGGGAGAAGAAGAAGAAAACCCATCGTGACTCGACGACGACGGTAGCTGAGGAAAAGGAGGGTGCTTCGCATCAACAACTCCAGCGCCGCACCCTGAGACCACGTGGCGATGGGATACCCCAAAGGAAAGCAAGTGCGGACCTCAAAACCAACCCAATTAAAGCAACAGGTTTTGGATTGGTGAGCATGAATTCCTGGCCCCTCATAGCTTAATCTAGTTAGGTATAGGGGGTGGGACAAGGATAAGGGGATTGGTAATGTAGTTGTTTTCCCTCGATGTGCAGTGTGTTCCCCATTCCCATATAAGTGTAACTGTTTTATGCCTGTAACTATACCAGTAATTCTCAGTAGTATTGTGTTTTATTCAGCCTTTTAATAAAATTTTGGTTTTCTTGCATCAAACCACTTGTCTACTGGATTTTCTCTATCGCCGCCTGTACCTAAGTCCGGTGTCTAGAACCCAGGGGGTGTGGAGCGATTCAAACTGCTCAGAGACAGTCAGGGGCAGAGCTGACTGGGCACATATGCCAAAAAAAACCCTACAACACACCAGATTGGTGTATGTACATTCAAGGGAGGAGATAAAACTAAATGTGCCAGATAGTCTAAAGGATGAGTTGGTTAATTATGAAGATCCGTTAGGGGCCCCAATACCCTGCCTGCAAGAGGATCTGCAAGAAATGAAAGAGGGTTTAAGTAAGATGGTGAAACAATACATAATGTTGCAAAGGAATCTTGGGGAATTAGAAAGGAACATAGAGGTAGAGCTACAGGAAGTCCCATGGTATGAGAAGCTGTGGGATTGGGGAATGAATGTCAACATATACTCATGGATCCGCATGATTTCTCACATATTAGTGATAGTACAGTTAGTCATGGCTATAGGATGGGGAATAGCAGCATGCACCGCTTGTAAAAAGAAATGGACCAAACAAAGAGCTAAAGCAAGTCGGAAAGAGCTGGAAAACACAAGTTTGCTCTAAACATGATGGGTATGCAGGGCCTCCCAAACCAGCACTTGATCACCGCATGGGGCAGGAGGCACAGCGATGCTTATACATGTGGTTTAACTTGGGCAAGGGCCAAGTACCAAAAGAGGGGATTGCAGTGGGGAAAGAGTTAAACTGACATCGCTGGCAGTTTCACTGAATGGTGTAATAAAGACAATAATCTAATAGGCCTTTGCAGTAGTAAGCTTTTTCTAAGTTGCTGAACTGGCAGTTGAGATAACCTAACAATGACATGTTGATTTTGCAGTAGTGTTAGAATGATTGATGACTGCAAACTGTATAATTTGGAGACAATTGCAAATAGCCAGATGTTGAACCATAAGAGGCCTAGAGGATGTAAGTTCTGTTCTGGCAGGAAAGTAAAACAATGAGTTGGAAGTAAAGAGGCCTAGAGAGGCAGGAAAGCAGGACAATGAGTCAGAAGTACAATGTTGGTGAGACCCCATCTGACATTAACAAAGGTCATAGGTGCAACAACAGCTTGTGGGATAACGGATATATTCAGTGAAGATGCATGCGGGCCAAGGTCCAATCAGGTGGCAGGAATGAATTTTGCATGCGCTGGACATGTGTATTGTAATGTATAAAAATGTAGTGTTTGCTGTAACAATTTGGAGAAGTCTGGCTAAGACAGAGCAGGCTGTCTCCCCACTGGTGCAATAAAGACGACTTGATTATCGATCTAAAACCTTGCGTCAGGTGTTGGTTTTAAATACTCCACAGCACTTCCCAATTAATATACTTTTTTGATTATGTTCGGCATCATATTTGTAGATGGAGTCATATTACTTAATGATAATTTTATTTAAATATTTCTTTGTCACTCATATATAACTTCTATTATATTATTATATACAGTAAAGATTCAACACTCACTATGTTAAATTAAATTTAAAATTGAATGTGGCCAGGGTCACTTTAAGGATCATGGCTTAAAATGCGCCATGAATGACGTCACCAGACCCGCTCCATCTAATTGGGCCAGGTGATGCGCTGGGCAGGCTTAATAGGCCCCATTAAGGTAAGTTCATTTTCTGCAGCGGGATGGGGCCAGCAGCGGGGTCGCGACCCGACACCAACACCGGCCGCACCGGACCTGCCCAGGTAAGGAAAATTCCGGCCATACTGACTGTAAACAATGGAAACTGTGGGCAGTGGGAGTGCGCCCTCCAGTCGGTATCACTGTTGCTCAGACAGCAGGACTTAGGCCTGTTCACAAACAATCAAAATTCAAAGCCTAGTTATTTTTCTTGGGGAACTGGAATTGGCATTGCTGAAGAACCCTGACAATACTAGAAACCAAAATGAGCTTGGGAAACAGAAGAACAGCATAACTTTCAGAACAGGAAAAGGCCATTATGCCCAAACAAGCTCATCCCTTTTTTGCTTAATCAACCCTTTCAACCACTTTCTCAATATATCCCTCAATCCCTTTTTTTTCCAGAAACACATCTTATTGTGTCTTGAACTCATTCATGCTGTCCGCCTTGCTAGGCTTCCCGGCTAATTTATTCTTTTATACTTCAGGTGAAACCTTTTTGCTCGACCTCCCTTCTTACTCCTAACTTGCTAATTTTTAACTTATGCCCCTGGCCTTTGGACCCTTCAACCACAGTGAACAATTTGCGTGAATCATTTTCAGTTCCCATCATAATCCCGAAAACTTCAATTAGGTTTCCTCAAAGTCTCCACTTCTCCAAAAACAAATCCTTAAATTTTCCACATAACGTACTGAATTCCTGGTACCGGAGTCATATTTGTTACTCACCTTCATAACCAAGGGGAATATTACCCAGATGTAGTAACACATCACTGTTTGAGAGTGATCATACATCGTATCCGACAGACTTGATGATTCTTGGCTTGGGGAATTGGAGGGGGGCTGTGTGCTTTCTAGCATAAAGCTATCCTAGTGTTAACAATTGACAAGGAAGATGAACTAACCTTGGCTTTAGGAAATACTCATTCCTGTTTCATTACAATACCTGATAATCCATTTCCTACCTGCCCAGGGATGACAGATGGTTGCTCAACCTATTAAATGTTATTTAAAGATATGATAAAACACTTGCCTCTTGGTGCACAGCAACTGAAAAGCTGTCAGTAATCACAGGAAAATCCCATCAAAAATACACACAACGCTGCACAATGTAATAAATGCGCCATCTGATAACTCCAGCTCAAATATTAAATTACCAACACACCACATCCAGTACTTCTCTGTGTGACTCACTGTCCAGTACACAGACTCAGTTCTCTGCTCCCCCAATGCCTTAGTTAGTAAAGGCAGTGTGTAACTTCCCTGTCTGTGCTGAGTCAGAGGCCAGTCAGAGCCACAGGAGGTGCACTACATTTGGTATCAGTTTCCCGAGGGTAGGGAGGGGGGACATCAACCAGGGACACTGCTCCTGATTACCATCCAGTGAGCCCTACTGAAAAGTAAATACGTGGATGTTGGATCAGGAAATGATTGAACTCAGCTTGTGTACCCGCCAGAGTTGAATAGTCTGCAGACGCTCACTGCCGAGGTGCTTGTAGAACTATAACTAAACATTAATTTGTGACTTAAGGAGTGGAGAGCAGGAAATTCGGGATAAAAATATTTAATTCTCTCTGTAGCACACTGTCCCTTCCCCACAGCTCCCTGTGTAACATTCCCCACAGCTCACTGTCCCTTCCCCACAGCTCCCTGTGTAACATTCCCCACAGCTCACTGTCCCTTCCCCACAGCTCCCTGTGTAACATTCCCCACAGCTCACTGTCCCTTCCCCACAGCTCCCTGTGTAACATTCCCCACAGCTCACTGTCCCTTCCCCACAGCTCCCTGTGTAACATTCCCCACAGCTCACTGTCCCTTCCCCACAGCTCCCTGTGTAACATTCCCCACAGCTCACTGTCCCTTCCCCACAGCTCCCTGTGTAACATTCCCCACAGCTCACTGTCCCTTCCCCACAGCTCCCTGTGTAACATTCCCCACAGCTCACTGTCCCTTCCCCACAGCTCCCTGTGTAACATTCCCCACAGCTCACTGTCCCTTCCCCACAGCTCCCTGTGTAACATTCCCCACAGCTCACTGTCCCTTCCCCACAGCTCCCTGTGTAACATTCCCCACAACACACTGTCCCTTCCCCACAGCTCCCTGTGTAACATTCCCCACAGCTCACTGTCCCTTCCCCACAGCTCCCTGTGTAACATTCCCCACAGCTCACTGTCCCTTCCCCACAGCTCCCTGTGTAACATTCCCCACAGCTCACTGTCCCTTCCCCACAGCTCCCTGTGTAACATTCCCCACAGCTCACTGTCCCTTCCCCACAGCTCCCTGTGTAACATTCCCCACAGCACACTGTCCCTTCCCCACAGCTCCCTGTGTAACATTCCCCACAGCTCACTGTCCCTTCCCCACAGCTCCCTGTGTAACATTCCCCACAGCTCACTGTCCCTTCCCCACAGCTCCCTGTGTAACATTCCCCACAGCTCACTGTCCCTTCCCCACAGCTCCCTGTGTAACATTCCCCACAGCTCACTGTCCCTTCCCCACAGCTCCCTGTGTAACATTCCCCACAGCTCACTGTCCCTTCCCCACAGCTCCCTGTGTAACATTCCCCACAGCTCACTGTCCCTTCCCCACAGCTCCCTGTGTAACATTCCCCACAGCTCACTGTCCCTTCCCCACAGCTCCCTGTGTAACATTCCCCACAGCTCACTGTCCCTTCTCCACAGCTCCCTGTGTAACATTCCCCACAGCTCACTGTCCCTTCCCCACAGCTCCCTGTGTAACATTCCCCACAGCTCACTGTCCCTTCCCCACAGCTCCCTGTGTAACATTCCCCACAGCTCACTGTCCCTTCCCCACAGCTCCCTGTGTAACATTCCCCACAGCTCACTGTCCCTTCCCCACAGCTCCCTGTGTAACATTCCCCACAGCTCACTGTCCCTTCCCCACAGCTCCCTGTGTAACATTCCCCACAGCTCACTGTCCCTTCCCCACAGCTCCCTGTGTAACATTCCCCACAGCTCACTGTCCCTTCCACAAAACACCCATGTAATAGATTCTACTTTCCATAAATTCCCCTGTATAACATTCTGTGCACTCCTTAGAACTTCCTATACAATTCCTTGGAATAATGACTGGCTGATAGTTGCAGAAATAGCGGATGCATTAGTTATGCTCTTCCAAAATTCTTTGGATTCTAGAACAGTTCCCACGGATTGGAAGCTAGCAAATGTAACCCAACTATTCAAGAAAGGAGGGAGAGAGAAAACAGGGAACTATCAACCAGTTAGCCTGACATCAGTTATCGGGAAAATGTTGGAATCCATTATTAAGGAAGTGTTAACAGGGCGCTTAGAAAATCATAATATGATTAGGCAGAGTCAACATGGTTTTATGAAAAGAAAATCATGTTTAACAAATTTATTAGAGTTATTTGAGGATGTAGCGAGCAGGGTCAATAAAGGGGAACCAGGGAATGTAGTATATTTGGATTTCCAAAAGGCATTCAATAAGGTGCCACATAAAAGGATGCTGCACAAAATAAGGGCTCATGGGATTGGGGTAATATATTAGCATGGATAGAGGATTGGTCAACAAACAGAAACGAGAGAGTAGGGACAAAAGGGTCATTTTCCAGTTGGCAGGCTGTAACTAGTGGGGTGCCGCAAGGATCAGTGCTTGGGCCTCAGCTATTTACAATCTATATTAATGACTTAGATGGGGTACAGTTCCTGAAGGTCCTGACTCTCTCTGCGTTACAGTTCATGGAGGTGCTGACTCTCACTCAGGGACAGTTCCTGAAGGTACTGATTCTTACTGGGGTACAGTTCCTCAAGGTGCTTGTTGTGTATGTACCTTTAAGAGAATAACTGGTCTCAGACTGCAGTACCGGCAGTCACCACCCCTGTATAAAAGGCGCTAGTGAGCCTCTGTGTTTTTAGTTTCACTATAGACTTCCACCAGTAAAGACTTATTTTGTTCACTCCTGCTGTCCGTGTCTCAATTATTCACGGACGTAACACTGGCGACGAGTAAGAAACGAACTTACCTGCAACTCGGCAGCACCTCAGACGACGTTATCGAAGGTCGAAGCCAGAAGAAAGAAAAAAAAATTAATAAATAAAATAAAATCCAAAGAAGCTCGAGAAACGGGCGTCGACCGTGGGCAACCGCCCTCCAAATCGTCGGATTGAAAACTTGCAGGAGAGACTGTCCAGAGCCAGGCTTGGTTCCTCGGTCTGTGGTTTCCCAGCTAATCGGGCTGGTGGCAGGTAGTGCACTGATCCTTCCTGGGCTGCGGCGGGCTAGAGCTCGATTGGGTGGCTTTTCAACGGGGCCGGGCAGCGAGTCGGGAAGCAAAGAGAGAGAGAGAGGGTGGAGCGCACAGGGCGCGGACGGTGCTTCGAAGCCGGGCAGCGTTCGGACCTAAGAAGAGGGAGGGAAGTGTCCCAGAGGGTCCGCTCCACGACGGGAAAATACTAAAAGAAAAAAAAATCAATATTAAACGCGCAAGAAACCGTGGAAAACAGCGCTAACAACAGCGGGGAAGAAGGCAAAGCGCGGGAGGCACCATTTTGCAACAGCGGGGAAGAAGGCAAAGCGCGGGAGGCGCCATTTTGTTAAATTGGGGAAGAAGGCAAAGCGCGGGAGGCGCCATTTTAGATTTGCAAGATGCTGAAGACTGGCTGTATCACTGCTTTTGATAATACAATAAAGGACTGGACCACGTATGTGGAAAGAGTCGAGGTATATTTCGAGGCAAACGAAATAGCGGAGGGGAAAAAGGCATCGATATTGCTAAACTTAATGGGCGCTAGAACGTACGGCCTATTGCAGGACCTGATTACTCCAGCCAAACCGAAGGCGAAGAGTTTTAACGAAATTGTTGCTGTCCCACAGGAACACTTAAACCCTGCACCGCTGTTGATAGCAGAAAGATTTAAATTCCACAGGAGAACTCAGCACAAAGATGAGAGCAATGCTGAGTATCTTACGGAACTACGCAAGCTATCAAAGCACTGCCAGTTCGGAGCAGGACTGGCAGATACCCTACGGGACAAATTTGCCTGTGGACTCCTGAGTGAAGGAACACAGAAGAAGTTACTCGCAGAGAAAGAGCTGACGCTAGATAAGGCTTTCAGCGTGGCAGTATTGTATGAAGCAGCAGCCAGGGGAGCTGCAGAAATTCAACAAAAACCACAGGAATACGGCACCCACGAAATGACACGGGGATTTGCAAAATGTTATCGCTGCGGCAGAACTAACCATGACCAGAAGGAGTGCTGGTCCAAAGACAAAATATGCAGGCAATGCGGGAAGATGGGACACATTGCACGAGTTTGCAGGTCTGGGAAGAAGACCAGCGACAACAAAAAGGCTACTAAGGAACCGTACAAGAAAGTACAAAAGATGACGGACAGTAGTTCCGAAGTCCAGATGAGCGATAGTGAATCCGGGAACAGGAGACTAAGCTGTCTCAAACTTCACAATGTAATCGCAAAAGAGGATCACCGAACCATTTGGGTCACCCTCACGATAGCAGGGTCCCAAGTTAAAATGGAATTGGATACAGGATCAGCGCTAACCGTCATGAATCGACGAGACTACGAGCGGCTATTTTCACACATACCCTTGAGAGAGACATCCATCGTCTTGACGACGTATACAGGGCAAAAAGTATACCCCAGAGGAATACAACGGCAAGAAAATACGGAAATTGTATCTCTACATACTGCCAAATGGTGGACCACCGTTATTGGGACGGGAATGGATCAGGAAGATAAACTTAGATTGGCACTCCATTCATGCAATGACGGTGGACGGTATAAAAGATGAAGACGTCACTCCTGGACGATTGTCAACAATCTTAGCTAATGCCAAAGAGGTATTTCAACAAGAACTGGGCACGCTTAAAGGCGTAACCGCCTCGATAAAAATAGAAGAGAATGCAGTTCCCAAGTTTTTCAAAGCAAGACTGGTACCATATGCAATTCGCCCAGCCGTCGAGGCAGAGCTGGAGAATCTGGAGAAGGCGGGCGTGTTGTCTAAGGTCGACTGGAGCGAGTGGGCGACACCCATCGTTCCTGTCATGAAGAAAACGTTAAGCAATAAGTCCGGGGAGCCAAGGAAGATTCGCATCTGTGGGGATTTCAAGGTGACGGTGAACCCAGTCCTTCACACAGTACAATATCCTCTTCCAAGGATAGAAGACATCTTCGCCTCACTGTCTGGAGGGAAGCGTTTTACAAAAATTGACCTAGCAGAAGCATATTTGCAGATGGAGGTTGAAGAGTCCTCTAGGAAGTATCTCACGATAAACACTCACAAAGGTCTTTACCAGTATCATCGATTGGTATTCGGAGTAGCATCGGCTCCGGCGATATGGCAAAGAGCGATGGAATGAGTCCTGCAAGGGATTCCGGGGACTCAGTGTTACTTGGACGACATCCTTGTAACAGGTGAAGATGACAGTGAACACCTTAACAACCTAGAACAGGTGCTCACTAGACTACGGGAACATGGGCTGCGAGCCAACCGCCCCAAGTGCGAATTTTTTAAGAAACAGATATCGTATTGTGGCCACGTGATTGATGAAGAGGGGGTACATAAGTCCCCTGACAAAATTGCAGCGGTTGTTAAGGCCCCAGCGCCTGAAAATGTGTCGCAACTGAGGTCATTCCTCGGATTGGTGAATTACTATCATAAGTTTTTGCCGAACGTCAACTCCACACCACGATCTGATACACCTGGTAATGAAATCGACGTTCCAATTGCAGCTACCGCAGAACCGATAATATTGGAAGCAGATGAGCCGAACAACGACATTGATCCTGACTCAACATTGCCAGAAGAACCTGATACCCCAAAGGGGCGTTATCCAGACAGAATCAGGAAGCCTCCTCAAAGACTGAACTTATAATTGTTTAAACTTAACCAATGTATCAAGCAACAGTAATTGTGATTGTAACTAGTTATCATTTAGTTGTTAAATGAACGTTATGTGCTGTTTATCTAAAAGGGGAGGAATTGTTGTGTATGTACCTTTAAGAGAATAACTGGTCTCAGACTGCAGTACCGGCAGTCACCACCCCTGTATAAAAGGCGCTAGTGAGCCTCTGTGTTTTTAGTTTCACTATAGACTTCCACCAGTAAAGACTTATTTTGTTCACTCCTGCTGTCCGTGTCTCAATTATTCATGGACGTAACAGTGCTGACTCTCACTGGGGTATAATTCCTGAAGGTGCTGACTCTCACTGGGATACTGTTCCTGAAGTTGCAATCTCTCACTAGGGTAGAGTTCCTAAAGGACCTGACTCTCTCTGGGGTACAGTTCCTGAAGGTGCTGACTCTCACTGGGGTACAATTCCGGAAGGTCCTGACTCTCTCTGCGTTACAGTTCATGGAGGTGCTGATTCTCACTTGGGGACAGACCCTGAAGATGCTGATTCTCACTGGGGTAGAATTCCTGAAGGTGTTGACTCTCTCTATGGTACAGTTTCTGAAGGAGCTGACTCTCACTGGAGTACAATTTCTGTAGGTCATGACTCTCCCTTGGGTACAATTCCTGAAGGTCCTGACTCTCACTGGGGTAGAATTCCTGAAGGTGCTGACTCTCACTGGGGTACAGTTCCTGAAGGTGCTGACACTCACTGGGGTACAGTTTCTGAAGGTCCTGATTCTCACTGGGGTACAGTTCCTAAAAGTGCTGACTCTCACTGGGGTACAGATACTGAAGGTGCTGACTCTCACTGGGGTACAGTTTCTGAAGGTCCTGATTCTCACTGGGGTACAGTTCCTAAAAGTGCTGACTCTCACTGGGGTACAGATCCTAAAGGTGCTGACTCTCACTGGGGTACAGTTCCTGAAGGTCCTGAATTTTTCTGGGGTACAGTGCCTGAAGGTGCTCACTCTCACTGGGGTACAGTTCCTAAAGGTGCTAATACTCACTAGGATACAGATACTGAAGGTGCTGAATCTCACTGGGATACAGTTCCTGAAGGTGCTGATTCTCACTGGGGGACAGTTCCTGAAGGTGCTGATTCTCACTGGGGTACAGTGCCTGAAGGTGCTGACTCTCACTGGGTTACTGTCCCTGAAATTGATGACTCTCACTGGAGTACAGTTCCAGAAGGTGCTGACTCTCACTGGGGTACAGTTCCTGAAGGTCCTGACTCTCACTGGGGTACAGATACTGAAGGTGCTGACTCTCACTGGGGTACAGTTTCTGAAGGTCCTGATTCTCACTGGGGTACAGTTCCTAAAAGTGCTGACTCTCACTGGGGTACAGATCCTAAAGGTGCTGACTCTCACTGGGGTACAGTTCCTGAAGGTCCTGAATTTTCCTGGGGTACAGTGCCTGAAGGTGCTCAATCCCACTGGGGTACAGTTCCTAAAGGTGCTAATACTCGCTAGGATACAGATACTGAAGGTGCTGAATCTCACTGGTGTACAGTTCCTGAAGGTGCTGATTCTCACTGGGGGACAGTTCCTGAAGGTGCTGATTCTCACTGGGGTACAGTGCCTGAAGGTGCTGACTCTCACTGGGGGACAGTTCCTGAAGGTGCTGATTCTCACTGGGGGACAGTTCCTGAAGGTGCTGATTCTCACTGGGGGACAGTTCCTGAAGGTGCTGATTCTCACTGGGGTACAGTTCCTGAAGGTGCTGACTCTCACTGGGTTACTGTCCCTGAAATTGATGACTCTCACTGGAGTACAGTTCCAGAAGGTGCTGATTCTCACTGGGGTACATTTTCTGAAGGTGCTGACTCTCACTGGGGTACAGTTCCTGAAGGTCCTGACTCTCACTGGGGTACAGATACTGAAGGTGCTGACTCTCACTGGGGTACAGTTTCTGAAGGTCCTGATTCTCACTGGGGTACAGTGCCTGAAGGTGCTCACTCTCACTGGGGTACAGTTCCTAAAGGTGCTAATACTCACTGGGATACAGATACTGAAGGTGCTGAATCTCACTGGGGTACAGTTCCTGAAGGTGCTGATTCTCACTGGGGGACAGTTCCTGAAGGTGCTGATTCTCACTGGGGTACATTTTCTGAAGGTGCTGACTCTCACTGGGGTACAGTTCCTGAAGGTCCTGACTCTCACTGGGGTACAGATCCTCAACTTGCTGACTCTCACTGGGGTACAGTTCCTGAAGGTCCTGACACTCACTGGGGTACAGTTCCTGAAGGTCCTGACTCTCTCTGGGGTACAGTTCCTCAACTTGCTGACTCTCACTGGGGTACGTGTTCTGAAATTCATGACTCTCTCTTGGGTACAATTCCTGAAGGTGCTGACTCTCTCTGCATTACAGTTCATGGGGGTTCTGTTTCTCATTGAGGATCGATCCTGAAGGTGTTGACTCTCACTGGGATATAGATCCTGAAGTTGCTGACTCTCACTGGGGTACATGTTCTGAAATTCATGACTCTCTCATGGGTACTATTCCTGAAGCTGCTGACACTCTCTGCATTATAGTTCGTGGAGGTGCTGACTCTCACTGGGATACAGTCCCTGAAGGTGCTCACTCTCACTGGCATACAGTACCTGAAGGTGCTGACACTCTCTGGGGTACAGTTCCTGAACTTGCTCACTCTCACCGGGGTACAGTTCCTGAAGTTGCTGACACTCTCTGGGGTACAGTCCCTGAAGGTGCTCAATCTCACTGGGGTATTGTCCCCGATGGTGCTGACTCTCACTGCAGTAGAATTCCTGAAGGAGCTCACCCTCACTGGGGTACAGTTCCTAAAGGTGCTGACTCTCACTCGGGGATAGTTCCTGAGGGTTCTCACTCTCACTGGTGTACAGTTCCTGAAGGTGCAGACTCTCACTGGGGTACAGTTACTGAAGGTGCTGACTCACACTGGGATACAATCCCTGAAGGTACTGACTCTCACTGGGGTACAGTTCCTGAAGATGCTGACTCTCACTGCGGTACAGTTCGTGATATTGTCGACTCTCACTGGGGTACAGATGCTGAAGGTGCTGACTCTCACTGGGGTACAGTTCCTGAAGGTCCTGACTTTCTTTGGGGTACAGTGCCTGAAGGTGCTCACTCTCACTGGGGTACAGTTCCTAAAGGTGCTGATACTCACTGTGGTACAGTTTCTGAAGGTGCTGACTCTCACTGGGTTACAGATCCTGAAGGTGCTGACTCTCACTGGTGTACAGTTCCACTGAAGGTGCTGATTCTCACTGGGGTACATTTTTTGAAGGTGCTGACTCTCACTGGGGTACAGTTCCTGAAGGTCCTGACTCTCTCTGGGGTACAGTTCCTCAACTTGCTGACTCTCACTGGGGTACAATTTCTGAAGGAGCTGACTCTCACTGGGGTGCAGTTCCTGAAGGTGCTCACGCTCACTGGGATATAGATCCTGAATTTGCTGACTCTCACTGGGGTACGTGTTCTGAAATTTATGACTCTCTCTTGGGTACAATTCCTGAAGGTGCTGTTTCTCTCTGCATTACAGTTCATGGAGGTGCTGACTCTCACTCGGGGATAGATCCTGAAGGTGTTGACTCTCACTGGTGTACCATTCTTGAAGGTGCTGATTCTCTCTGGGTTATAGTTGATGGAGTTGCTGACTCTCACTGGGGTACAGAGCCTGAAGTTGCTGACTCTCACTGGGGTACATGTTCTGAAATTCATGACTCTCTTGGGTACAATTCCTGAAGCTGCTGACACTCTGTGCATTATAGTTCGTGGAGGTGCTGACTCTCACTAGGATACAGTTCCTGAAGTTGCTGACTCTCACTGGCGTACAGTACCTGAAGGTGCTGACACTCTCTGTGGTACAGTTCCTGAACTTGTTCACTCTCACCGGGGTACAGTTCCTGAAGTTGCTGACACTCTCTGGGGTACAGTCCCAGAAGGTGCTCAATCTCACTGGGGTACTGTCCCTGATGGTGCTGACTCACTGCAGTACAATTCCTGAAGGAGCTCACCCTCACTGGGGTACAGTTCCTGAAGGTGCAGACTCTCACTGGGGTACAGTTCCTGAAGGTGCAGACTCTCACTGGGGTACAGTTACTGAAGGTGCTGACTCTCACTGGGGTACATTTACTGAAGGTGCTGACTCTCACTGGGGTACAGTCCCTGAGGATGCTGACTCTTACTGGGGTACAGTCCCTGAGGATGCTGACTCTCATTGGGACACAGTCCCTGAAGGTGCTGACTCTCACTGGGGTACATTTCCTGAAGATGCTGACTGTCACTGGGTGTACAGTTACTGAAGGTGCTGACGCTCACTGGGGTTGCCACATTGGGGAAACACTGTGTGTATGTAGATAAACCTGTATAATCCCCTTTTAACTGCTGTATTCCCCTCCCCCCGCAAGACAGTTGCAAGCTGAGAGGAATAAGGCACGTTCAGACTTGCCTGCTGCTGAGAGAAGGAAAACCAATCAGGTTCCAGCAGGTGACCAATCCGTGAGTCATCACAGGTTCGCGGGCTTCATGAATTCAGTACTGTATTGTGAGAGTTGGAGTAAAGATCTATTTCTTGTAGCTCGCTGTGTTGCCTATTTCTTTACGCGGGAGACCGTAGTCCCCCACATTGGTGACCCCGAATGTCGGCGGCCGAAGCCCCCGACTCACGCAGCCCTACAGAGGCCAGCAACGACCCAATGGCAACCAGCAGCAGCCTGATGTCGGCTGGCGCCGCGTCCTTGAAGCTCCCCACCTTCTGGGAACACCAAGCACCAGCTTGGTTCACGCACTCGGAGGCCCAATTCACCCTTCGCAGGGTTCAAGACGATAAAGAAAGGTACCTCCACGTAGTCTCAGCACTAGCAAGCTCTACTGCTGCTGAAGTTCTCGACCTGCTGGGGAACCCACCACAGACCGGCAAGTACTCAACCATTAAGGGCCGCTTGCTGCAGGCTTACGGCCTGTCCGGGGAGGAGAGGGCCCGCAGGCTTCTCTCACTACCAGGCCTCGGCGATTCTACCCCGACCCAGTTGATGAGCCGGATGCTTGCGCTCCTGGGCTCTGAACCGCAGTGCTTCTTGTTTCGGGCCCTTTTCCTCAGCCTGCTTCCTCAGCAGGTACAGACTGCCCTCGCGGGGTCCCCGATCGCGGACTGCATACAACTGGCAGCCGCCGCGGACAAAGTCTTCACCGTCGCCCAACTCGGCTGTGCAGCCGCGAGGCTCCCCAACATCACCGAGCGCGCGCCGCCACGCCAGGCCGCAGAACTATGCTACTACCACGCGCGTTTCGGCCACAAGGCCCAACGCTGCAGAGCACCCTGCTCTTTCGATCAAACCAAGATGGCCACCCGGACCAACGCACCAGCCCCGCGCCGCCGCCTAGGCCCGCTCGACTGCACCCCCGCCGCCACGATGGCCATCGGCACCGCAGGTAAACTGCTGTACATAACCGACTCTCTTTCAGGGCGCAGATTCCTTTGCGACACCGGAGCCCAATGCAGCATAATTCCTGCCTCCCAGCTCGACATCCAGGCAGGCCGCAGCGGCCTACCCCTCGTGGCGGCAAATGGCGCAGCCATCGCTACTTTCAGAAAGCGACGGGCTGAGGTTTGTTTCAACGGCCAGCGATTTATGTGGGATTTCGTGACGGCCTCGGTGGCACATCCCTTGCTGGGCGCCGATTTTCTTTGCGCCCACGGACTCCTGGTCGACGTCCACAACAGGCGCCTGATCGACGCAGCAACTTTCGCTTCACTGGCCTGCCAGCAGAGCAACAGCCCGGCCCTCGTCGGGTCCTGCTCCAGCCCGGCGCATGACGACTACGCCCACCTACTCGCAGATTTCCCGAGGCTCACACAACCGACTTTCTCAGCCGCAGCAGCCAAGCATGGGGTCGAGCACCACATCGTCACTATGGGACCACCAGTGTTCGCTCGAGCCAGACGCCTGGACCCAGCCAAGATGGCGGTGGCCAAGGAAGAATTCGCCATGATGGAAAAACTGGGCATCATCCGCCGCTCGAACAGCCCTTGGTCGTCCCCCCTCCATATTGTGCCCAAGCCGGGCGGTGGCTGGCACCCCTGCGGCAACTACAGATGGCTCAACGACGCCACCACGCCCGATAGATACCCCATTCCGCACATCCAAGACTTCTCGGCACACCTAGCAGGAAAGTCCGTCTTTTCCAAGGTCGACCTGATTAGCGGCTACCATCAGGTCCCCGTCCACCACGCAGACGTCCAGAAGACGGCGGTCATCACCCCCTTCGGACTGTTCGAGTTCCTGCGCATGCCCTTCGGGCTTAAGAACGCCGCACAGGCCTTCCAACAGCTCATGGACTCCGTCCTACGGGACCTGAGCTTCCTGTTCGTCTATCTGGACGATATCCTCGTGGCCAGCACCAGCAAGGCCGAGCACATCGCGCATTTGCGCTCCCTTTTCCAGCGCCTCAGCCAACACGGGCTAATCGTCAACCCAGCCAAATGCCAGTTCGGAGCAGCCCAAATTGACTTTCTCGGCCACAGAATCTCGCCAAGGGGAGCCATTCCCCTACCTTCCAAGGTGCAGGCGGTGGCGGACTTTCCCCAGCCCACCTCGGTCAAGGCGCTGCAGGAATTTTTGGGGATGGTCAATTTCTATCACCGGTTCATGCCCAAGGCCGCCGCACTCATGCGCTCCCTCTACGAAGCCACCAGGGGCAAAACGGGTAAAGAGCAACTCGCCTGGTCCAGCGAGATGGCGACAGCCTTCCACCAGGCCAAAAGCGCCTTGGCCAACGCCACACTACTGGCCCACCCCATCCCGGGCGCCAAGACCGCCCTCACCATGGACGCCTCGGATTACGCCGTCGGCGCCGTCCAGCAACAGTGGGTCGAAGGCACGTGGCAGCCACTGGCATTTTTCAGCCGACAGCTGCGCAAGAACGAGCATGCCTACAGCACGTTCGACAGAGAGCTCCTGGCCCTGTTCCGGGCAATCCGGCACTTCCGTTTCCTCCTGGAAGGCCGGCCGTTCACCGCATTCGTGGACCACAAGCCGCTCACTTTCGCCATGGCCAAAGTAACCGAACCCTGGTCCGCGCGCCAACAGCGCCAACTCAACTTCATCTCGGAGTTCACCACGGACATCCGCCACGTCGCCGGCAAGGACAATTTTGGTGGCCGACTGCCTCTCAAGACCCTCGCTCCACGCAGTGCACCTGGGCGTCGACTACGCCAGCATGGCGAGAGACCAGGCCGCCGACGCGGAGATCCAGGCCCTCAGGACGTCAACTACCAGCCTCACCCTGGCCGACATCCACTTCCACGCAGCCGGCACAACCCTCCTGTGCGACGTCTCAGTCCCCTCGCCTAGGCCGGTCGTCCCATCCGCCTGGCGCAAGCGAGTTTTCGACATCATCCACGGCCTCTCACATCCAGGGATGCGTGCGTCTCAGAAACTTATGTCCGCCAAGTTCGTCTGGCCTGGACTCCACAAGGATGTGAGCGACTGGACCAACACATGTGTGGCGTGTCAGCGCGCTAAGGTCCAGCAGCACACCAAGGCGCCATTGGAGTGTTTCCCGGTGCCCGAGAGGCGTTTCGACCACGTCCACATCGATCTGGTAGGCCCCTTGCCGCCGTCGCATGGTTTTACACACCTGCTCACGATCGTCGACCGCACCACCAGATGGCCCGAGGCGGTTCCCCTCGCCTCCACCACCGCGACCGACGTCGCGCGAGCATTCGTCTCGACATGGGTGGCCCAGTTCGGCGTGCCGACCGACATATCCTCGGACAGAGGCCCCCAGTTCACCTCCCACTTGTGGAATGCCATCACCACCGGCCTCGGCACCAAGTTCCACAGGACAACAGCCTACCACCCGCAGGCCAACTGGCTCTGCGAGCGCTTTCATCGTTCCTTGAAAGCCTCCCTCCGCGCCAGCCTGGCCGACACCAGCTGGATCGACAAACTACCCTGGGTTCTCCTGGGATTGCGCACCGCACCCAAAGAGGACCTCCGCGCCTCCGCGGCCGAGATGGTCTACGGCCAACCGCTCAGAGTACCAGGCGACTTCCTCCCCCTGACAACGGAGCCGTGGTCGGCCGCCAGACAGCTTTCCCTGCACCAGGACGCGGCCCAGCAATTCCGTCCAGTGCCCACTTCACAACACGGCCCGCAGCCGTCCTACGTGCCTCGAGACTTACGACATGCGGAGTTCGTCTTCGTGCGCCGGGACGCGCACAGAGGCCCGCTGCATGCACCATACACCGGCCCCTTCCCAGTATTGGAGACGGGGGACAAAGCTATTCTTATCAACGTCGGCGGGAAGCCGGACCTTATTTCAGTAGACCGCCTCAAACTGGCGCACCTGGACCTCAGCGTCCCACTTCGGTTGGCTCTTCCCCCACGGCGGGGCAGACCTCCCGCGTTGGCGGCGGCCCCACAAGAGGACCAAGACACGCCAGAACCTTACTTTCCGGCCGCCGCCCCACCTTCGCCGGCAGCCCGTCCAGCCAGCCCACCGGCAGACCAGCCGCCAGACCAGCCGACGAACCAACCGGCCGACCTCCCAGACAGCCCTCCTCACACGCCAGATGGCTACTACAGCCGCTACGGCCGCTTGGTCAAACCTCCGCAGAGACTGACTTTTATAGTTAATGAGGATTCTGGGGGGGCATATGTGGCGTTGCCACATTGGGGAAACACTGTGTGTATGTAGATAAACCTGTATAATCCCCTTATAACTGCTGTATTCCCCTCCCCCCGCAAGACAGTTGCAAGCTGAGAGGAATAAGGCACGTTCAGACTTGCCTGCTGCTGAGAGAAGGAAAACCAATCAGGTTCCAGCAGGTGACCAATCCGTGAGTCATCACAGGTTCGCGGGCTTCACGAATTCAGTACTGTATTGTGAGAGTTGGAGTAAAGACCTATTTCTTGTAGCTCGCTGTGTTGCCTATTTCTTTACGTGGGAGACCGTAGTCCCCCACAGGGGTATATACACTGAAGGTGCTGACTCTCACTGGGTGTACAGTTACTGAAGGTGCTGACTCTCACTGGGGTATATATACTGAAGGTGCTGACTCTCACTGGGTATACAGTTACTGAAGGTGCTGACTCTCACTGGGGTATATATACTGAAGGTGCTGACTCTAACTGGGTGTACAGTTCCTGAAGGTGCTGACTCTCACTGGGGTACAGTTCCTGAAGGTGCTGACTCTCACTGGGGTATATATACTGAAGGTGCTGACTCTCACTGGGTGTACAGTTCCTGAAGGTGCTGAGTCTCACTGGGTATACAGTTACTGGAGGTGCTGACTCTCACTGGGGTATATATACTGAAGGTGCTGACTCTAACTGGGTATACAGTTCCTGAAGGTGCTGACTCTCACTGGGGTACAGTTACTGAAGGTGCTGACTCTCACTGGGTGTACAGTTCCTGAAGGTGCTGAGTCTCACTGGGTATACAGTTACTGGAGGTGCTGACTCTCACTGGGGTATATATACTGAAGGTGCTGACTCTCGCTGGGATACCATTCCTGAAGGTGCTGACTCTCACTGGGGTATATATACTGGAGGTGCTGACTCTCACTGGGTGTACAGTTACTGAAGGTGCTGACTCTCACTGGGATACAGATACTGAAGGTGCTGACTCTCACTGGGTGTACAGTTACTGAAGGTGCTGACTCTCACTGGGTGTACAGTTCCTGAAGGTGCTGACTCTCACTGGGGTACAGTTACTGAACGTGCTGACTCTCACTGGGGTATATATACTGAAGGTGCTGACTCTCACTGGGTGTACAGTTACTGAAGGTGCTGACTCTCACTGGGTGTACAGTTACTGAAGGTGCTGACTCTCACTGGGGTACAGTTACTGAAGGTGCTGACTCTCACTGGGGTACAGTTACTGAAGGTGCTGACTCTCACTGGGGTACAGTTACTGAAGGTGCTGACTCTCACTGGGTGTACAGTTACTGAAGGTGCTGACTCTCACTGGGTGTACAGTTACTGAAGGTGCTGACTCTCACTGGGTGTACAGTTACTGAAGGTGCTGACTCTCACTGGGTGTACAGTTACTGAAGGTGCTGACTCTCACTGGGGTACAGTTACTGAAGGTGCTGACTCTCACTGGGTGTACAGTTACTGAAGGTGCTGACTCTCACTGGGGTACAGTTACTGAAGGTGCTGACTCTCACTGGGGTACAGTTACTGAAGGTGCTGACTCTCACTGGGTGTACAGTTACTGAAGGTGCTGACTCTCACTGGGATTGTGTTTGAGGAGGGGTAGGTGTGAATTAAGGACATGTGTTGGTGGAATGAGCTGTGTCATGCGAAAATGTGCGAATTAGAATGCCTAGTCTTGACCGGGCGGCTTGCTGTTGCAGTTTATGTAACAAATGATGATTTTAATGGAAATTTTGATGCAAATCTCCGCTCTTTGTCTTATTTTCGGACATTCTGGTTTTGTTTCTCAGCAGTTCATCGGAATGGCTTCTCCCGTGATGCTGGTGCGTCTCCCTCGGGGTCCTGATGGAGCGAGCTGAGGCTTTCATCCGAGGTCCCCACGGTACCAGGCCCTCGCGCCTTCCTCCATTCAAACTTCAAACAACTGCTCCAGCTCCAGCATCCAGGAGGAGCAGTGATCGCTGTCTGCCCTTCAGGAACGCTTCGGGAAGACTGAAGCTGTCGCCTTGGAGCCCACCACAAAGTCCGTCCGCGCGCCGCCAAATTCATCCCCCTCCCCGCCCTCTGTCTCAGGCTGAACCAAACTGTTTGCAATCTCTGTTTGCTTCTTGAACCTGAACTGAGCTTCCGACCGCATATCCCTAACAAAGACTGCCTTAGTCCACCTCAGTAACATCTCCCGCCTCACCCGATCAGCTGCTGAAACACTCATCCTCGCTTTTGTTCCTGTGGTGCATGTACCTTTAAGAGGAGAACTACTTTTACAGCTCCTGTATACTGTAGTACCGGCAGTGACCACACCTGTATATAAACCCTGAGTAGGGATCTGTACTGTTAGTTTTTAGAATACCCTCATCCAGTAAACACCTGTTGATTGTTCATCTGCAGTCTCCATCTATTTATTGAAGAACACCATACCTTAAGATTCACGGATTTAACAGTGGCGACGAGACTGATTCGAACCTACCTGCAACTCTGCATTTCCTCCCAGGGATTCGCTGCTGAAGGACAGTGGAAGAAAGTCGAGGCCAGAAGCACGGGCGTCGACCACGAGCAACCGCCCAGTCATCCAGCAGAGAGTGAGCATCGCAGGGGAGGCTGTTGAGAGCTGGGCTTGGTTCTCCAGTCACGACAATCCAGCGCAACAGGCTGGCAACAGGTACGGCGCAGACCCTTCCCGGACAGCGGCGGCTGGAGCTGACCGATGGCACAGAAAAGGCCGAGCAGCGTCGACGGGGTAAGAAAGAGGGTAAAGCGCACAGGGCGCAGCCGGGGGTTGAAGACCAAGCGGCATCGACGGAAAACAAAAAGAGAGAGAGGGTAAAGCACAGCCGGGGTTCAGGACCGAGCGGCGTCAACAAGAGAGGCGCGCAGGAAAATGCGCAGAGCACAGCCAGTGCTCAAGGGCTGAGCAGCGTTCGCGGGGGAAGAAAGGAAGCGCGGGAGACGCCATTTGAGCCGCAGCGGAGAAGAAGGGAGAGCGCGGGAGACGCCATTTTTGAAGCCGCAGCGGAGAAGAAGGGCGAGCGCGGGAAGAAAGGGAAGCACGGGAGATGCCATTTTGAGCCAGCGGAGAAGAAGGGAGAGCGCGGGAGACGCCATTTAAGCCAGACTAACCACACCCAGGGATGCCGAAGAGTGGCAGTGTCACAGCGTTCGACAATGAAGTCGAAGATTGGGCGACATATGTAGAACGCGTTGAAGTGTACTGCAAGGCGAATGAAGTGCCAGATGCCAGGAAAGCACTGGTATTGTTGAATTCCATGGGTGCAAAAACTTATGGCTTTTTAGCGAAACCTAGTAACCCCAGAGAAGCCAGTGGATAAGGATTTTGAAAGCATAGTGGCAATCCTACAGGACCACTTAAACCCCACACCGCTGCTGATAGCAGAAAGATTTAAGTTTCACAAAAGGAACCAGCATAAAGAGGAAAGTAATGCTGAGTATTTAACGGAACGACGCAAGCTATCGAAACACTGCCAGTTTGGAGTGGGACTAGCAGATACGTTAAGGGACAAGTTTGTGTGTGGGCTTCAAAGTGAAGGAACCCAGAAACGGCTTCTATCAGAAAAGTACCTTACGCTGGACAAGGCTTTCAGCATGGCAGTATCACACGAAGCAGCCGCACGGGGCACTGCAGAGATACAACGGAGACCGCAAGAATATGGCACCAATGAAATGTCATATGGAGCAGTGAAGTGTTATCGCTGCGGCAGAACAACACACGACCAGAAGGATTGTTGGCTCAAGGACCAAGTGTGCAGACAGTGTGGAAAAGCAGGACATATAGCAAGAGTCTGTAGGTCGGGGAAGAAAACCAGCAGCAAGAAATCTCCACAGGAGAAGTACAAAAAGGTACATAAGGTGACGGAGAGTAGTTCAGACGAACAGAAAAGTGATACAGACTCCGGAAGCAAGGAGCTGGGTTGTCTGAAACTACATAATGTAATCAAAATGGAGGATCACCAAACTATCTGGGTCATGCTCAAGATAGACGGAGTCCAAGTGAAAATGGAATTGGACACAGGATCAGCCCTAACAGTCATAAACCGAAGGGACTACAAGCGGCTATTCTCACATATACCCTTGAGAGATACAGAGATTGTCTTGAAGACGTACACGGGACAAAAGGTCTACCCCAAAGGAAAAATAAGGGTGAACGTGATATACAACGGCAAGGAAACGCCAAAAATGGACCTATATGTATTGCCAGATGGAGGACCACCACTACTAGGACGTGAATGGATCCGGAAGATACAGTTAGATTGGCATTCCATACAGGCACTGACGGTAGAGGCCAAAAAGGATGACGACATCACACCTGGACGACTGTCAAAAATGATAACTGACGCACAAGAACTGTTCCAGGAGGGACTCGGAACACTAAAAGGCATAACAGCGACGATCAAAATAGAGTAAAATGCAAGCCCAAAGTTTTTTAAGGCCAGACCGGTGCCTTATGCAATCCGCCCAGCTGTCGAAGCAGAGCTGGAAGGTTTGGAATGTTCAGGAGTACTGTCCAAAGTGGACTGGAGCGAGTGGGCTACACCCATCGTTCCTGTAATGAAGAGGTTGTTGAGTAATACGCCTGGGGAACCAAAGAAGGTTTGCATCTGTGGGGACATTAAGGTGACAGTGAACCCAGTCCTTCACATGGTACAATATCCGCTTCCACGGATTGAAGATATTTTCGCCTCGCTATCTGGAGGAAAACACTTCACTAAGATTGATCTGGCCCAGGCGTACCTGCAAATGGAGGTAGAAGAAGCCTCGAAACAATACCTCACGATCAACACTCATAAAGGTCTCTACCAATACAACCGGCTGGTGTTCGGGGTAGCATCAGCTCCGGCTATTTGGCAAAGGGCAATGGATTAAGTCCTGCAAGGGATTCCAGGGACCCAGTGTTATTTGGACGACATCCTGGTCACGGGCAAAAATGACAGTGATCACCTTGCCAACCTGGAGCAGGTGCTCACTAGATTGAAGGAATATGGGCTCCGAGCTAATCGCCACAAATGCGAGTTTTTCCAGAAGCAGATCTCATATTGTGGCCACGTTATTGATGAAGAGGGGTTACATAAGTCCCCTGAAAAGATTGAGGCAGTAGTCAAGGCTCCAGCACCGGAAAATGTGTCACAACTGAGGTCGTTCCTCGGGCTGCTGAACTACTACCATAAGTTCTTACCAAATTTGTCTACAGTACTACACCCACTGAACACCCTACTGCAAACGGGGGTACCATGGAAGTGGAATGACGAATGTAAACGAGCTTTCCAGAAGTGCAAAGAATTGATCACATCAAAAGAGGTGTTGGCTCATTTCAACCCAGCACTACCAATTCGGTTGGCGTGTGATGCATCACCGTATGGTATTGGAGCGGTGTTGTCGCACAAATTCCCAGACGGGTTGGAGAGGCCAGTAGCCTTTGCATCTCGGTCACTAACCTCAGCCGAGCGCAACTACGCCCAGATTGACAGGGAGGCCCTCAGCCTAGTATGCCGAGTGAAAAAGTTCAACCACTATCTGCACGGGCAGAAGTTCACCTTGCTGACTGACCACCAACCACTTGTCTCCATCTTTAATCCAAAGAAGGGCGTTCCGGTGATGACTGTGCAACGGCTACAAAGATGGTCCCTTTTTCTAGGGGGCGAACCAATATGAAATAGAGTATAAGGGCACGAAACAGCATGGAAACGCTGATGGGCTATCACGCCTGCCACTGCCTACTGCGGAGGAAGTACCAGCAGTGGACCGTGTCGTAATATTTTATTCAACTATAATTGAACGCTTGCCAGTAACTAACGCGGATATAGAGAAGGAGACCCGAAATGATCCGACACTGTCTCGGGTATATGATTTGATGGTGAAGGGATGGCCAACACATGGCGACTCACTGTTGCCAGCATTCTCATCCAGAAGAGAACAGCTGTCAGTATGCCAGGAGACATTGATGTGTGGATCCCGAGTGGTAATTCCACCCAAGTTAAGGGAGAGAGTGCTCAATGAGCTTCACGAAGGCCATCTGGGAGGGGTGAAAATGAAAAGCCTTGCTAGGGCTTATGTGTGGTGGCCGGGGATCGATCAACAAATCGAGGACCTAACCAAGAGCTGCTCAGGATGCCAGAAGGTCCAAAATGCACCACCACATGCCCCTCTACACCCATGGGAGTGGCCCTCCTCTCCATGGCAACGGGTGCATATTGATTTTGCTGGTCCATTCATGGACTCAATTTTCTTAATAGCAGTGGATGCGCACTCGAAATGGCCTGAGGTGATCAAAATGTCCTCCACCACTACAGAGAAAACGATTGCAGTCCTACGGACCATATTTGCCAGGAACGGCTTGCCAGAACAGATTTGCTCTGATAACGGACCACAGTTTGTGTCCGAAAAGTTTCGGAAATTTATGAGAAGGAATGGGGTAAGGCATTACACATCTGCCCCATATCATCCAGCCACAAATGGATTGGCTGAGAGGTTCGTACAAACCTTTAAAAAGGCAGTAAGGGCCATGTGCGATGACAACATTCCACTGCAGCATAAGGTGGACAATTTCCTGTGAGCCTACAGAAATGCGACACATGCAGTTACCAACATGCAGTTAATTAAAGGAGTAAGTCATGGGAGGAGAGCTCAGACCCGTGTTCTGCTCCTCTTGCTCCATGTGGGAAATCAGGGAAGCTGCCAGTGTCCCTGACGACCATGTGTGCGGGAAATGCATCCAGCTGCAGCTACTTGCAGACCGCATTGCGGCGCTCGAGCTGCAGGTGGATGAATTTTGGAGCATGCGCGATGCTGAGAGGCTCGTGGATAGCACGTTTAGCGAGTTGTTCACGCCTCAGGGCAGGGCAGCACAGGGGGTGACCATCAGGCGGAGCAACAAAGGCAGGCAGGTAGTGCAGGGAACCCCTGCGGGCATCCCCCTTTCAAACAAGTATACCGCTTTGGATACTGTTGAGGGGGATGACTCACCAGGGGAAGGCAGCAGCAGCCAACTTCCTGGCACTGGGGGTGCTCCTGCTGCCCAGGAAGGGGGGAAAAAGAGTGGGAGAGCAATAGTGGTAGGGGATTCTATAGTAAGGGGAACAGATAGGCGTTTCTGTGGCCGTAGACGTGAATCCAGGATGGTTTGTTGCCTCCCTGGTGCCAGGGTCAAGGATGTCACTGAGCGGCTGCAGGGCATTCTGGAGGGGGAGGGTGAACAGCCAATGGTCGTGGTCCACATTGGTACCAACGACATAGGTAAAAAGAGGGATGAGGTCCTGCATCAAGAATTTAGGGAGCTAGGTAACAGATTAAAGAGCAGGACCTCAAAGGTTGTAATCTCTGGATTACTCCCAGTGCCACGTGCTAGTAAGTATAGGAATGGGAGGATAGAGCAGATGAATGCGTGGCTAAAGAGTTGGTGTAGGGGGGAGGGTTTTACTTTCCTGGATCACTGGGCCTGCTTCTGGGAAAGGTGGGACTTGTACAAGTCGGACGGGTTGCACCTGAACCAGAGCGGGACAAATATCCTTGCGGGGAGGTTTGCTAGCACTGTTGGGGGGGGTTTAAACTAACTTGGCAGGGGGATGGGATACAGAGGGGAGCTGAAATAGGGGGGGATGTGCTGCCAATTATAGAGAAAAAAACAAGTCAGCTTGGTAGACAGGGCAAATATATAAGGGCAAGGCTGGATGGCATCTATTTTAATGCAAGGAGTCTTGCGAATAAGGTGGATGAACTGAAGGTGTTGATAAACACATGGGAGTATGATATTGTTGCTATCACGGAGACATGGTTGAGGGAAGGGCAAGACTGGCAGCTCAATATTCCGGGGTACAGAATCTTCAGGCGAGACAGAGGGGGAGGTATAAGAGGAGGGGGTGTCACAATATTAATTAAGGAGTCAATTACTGCAGTAAGGAGGGATGATATATTAGCAGGGTCCTCTA
This sequence comes from Somniosus microcephalus, assembly GCF_052327205.1. Lineage (NCBI taxonomy): Eukaryota > Metazoa > Chordata > Chondrichthyes > Squaliformes > Somniosidae > Somniosus > Somniosus microcephalus. The sequence continues at coordinate 44,425,681 of NC_141001.1, forward strand.
ATGAGGCCATATGGGTGGAGCTTAAAAACAAAAAGGGGGCAAGCACTTTGCTGGGAGTGTACTATAGGCCTCCAAACAGTCAGGGGGAGATAGAGGAACAGATATGTAGGCAAATCTCAGAGAAATGTGCAAATAATAGGGTAATAATAATGGGGGATTTCAACTTCCCCAATATTAACTGGGATAGTCAGAGTGTGAAAGGCTCAGAGGGTGTAGAATTCTTAAAGTGCATCCAGGAGAGCTTTTTGAGCCAGCATGTAGAAAGTCCTACAAGAGAGGGGGCGGTACTGGACCTAATTCTAGGGAATGTGGCCGGCCAAGTGGAAAAAGTGCTAGTAGGTGAGCACTTTGGTGATAGTGACCATAATATGGTAAGATTTAAGGTGGCCATGGAAAAGGACAGGGATGGGCCGGAAATAAAGGTTCTAAATTGGGGGAAGGCCGATTTTAATAGGATAAGGCAGGATCTGGCCAAAATGGACTGGGATCAGCTACTTGTAGGAAAATCCGCATCGGAGCAATGGGAGGCTTTCAGAAGGGAGATTGAGATCATACAATGGCAACATGTTCCCGTAAAGGTCAAGGGTGGTTCCAAAAACCACAGGGAACCTTGGATGACAGGGGATATACGAGAATGGATTAGGAAAAAAAGGAGGGCTTTTGGTAGATACAAAAGGCTAAAGACGGAGGAAGCCCTAGAGGAGTACAAAAAGTGCAGGGGGATACTTAAAAAAGAAATTAGGAGATCAAGGAGGGGCCATGAAATAACACTGGCAAGCAAAATAAAGGAAAATCCGAAGATGTTTTATAAGTATATTAAGGGTAAGAGGATAACTAGGGAAAAAATAGGGCCCATTAGGGACAAAAGTGGCAATCTGTGTGTGGAGCCGGAAGATGTAGGAGGGGTTCTAAATGAATTTTTTGCATCTGTTTTCACTATGGAGAAGGACGATGTAGACATAGAAATAGGGCGGGGGGACTGTGATATGCTCGAACATATTAACATCGAGCGGGAGGAGGTATTGGCGGTTTTAGCTGGCCTAAAAATGGATAAATCCCCAGGCCCGGATGAAATGTATCCCAGGCTGCTGTGTGAGGCAAAGGAGGAGATTGCGGGGGCTCTAACACATATATTCAGGACCTCTCTGGCCACAGGGGATGTGCCAGAGGACTGGAGAACCGCTAATGTAGTACCATTATTCAAGAAGGGTAGTAGGGAAAAACCGGGGAACTACAGGCCAGTGAGCCTAACATCAGTGGTAGGAAAATTATTGGAAAAAATCCTGAGGGACAAAATTTGTCTCCACTTGGAGAGGCAAGGATTAATCAGGGATAGTCAACATGGCTTTGTCAAGGGAAGATCATGTCTGACTAATTTGATTGAATTTTTTGAGGGGGTGACTAGGTGTGTGGATGAGGGTAACGCAGTGGATGTGGTATACATGGATTTCAGTAAGGCCTTCGATAAAGTCCCGCACAGGAGACTGGTCAAGAAGGTAAGAGCCCATGGAATCCAGGGTGCCTTGGCACATTGGATACAAAACTGGCTTAGTGGCAGAAGGCAGAGGGTGATGGTCGAAGGTTGTTTTTGTGACTGGAAGCCTGTGGCCAGTGGGGTACCACAGGGATCGGTGCTGGGTCCCTTGCTGTTTGTGGTCTACATTAATGACTTGGATATGAATGTAAAGGGTATGATCAGTAAGTTCGCGGATGATACAAAAATTGGTAGGGTGGTAAATAGCGAGGAGGGTAGCCTCAGTCTGCAGGACGATATAGATGGGTTGGTCAGATGGGCGGAACAGTGGCAAATGGAATTTAACCCGGAAAAGTGCGAGGTGATGCACTTTGGGGGGACTAACAAGGCAAAGGAATACACAATGAATGGAAAGACCCTAGGCAAGACGGAGGGTCAGAGGGATCTGGGTGTGCAAGTACACAGATCCCTGAAGGCGGCGGAACAGGTGGATAAGGTGGTAAAAAAGGCATATGGGATACTTGCCTTCATTAGCCGAGGCATTGAATATAAGAGCAAGGAGGTTATGATGGAGCTGTATAAAACACTGGTTAGGCCACAGCTGGAATATTGTGTGCAGTTCTGGTCGCCACACTACAGGAAGGATGTAATCGCGTTAGAGAGGGTGCAGAGGAGGTTCACCAGGATGTTACCAGGGCTGGAGCGCTTCAGCTATGAAGAGAGACTGGGCAGGTTGGGTTTGTTTTCCTTGGAGCTGAGGAGGCTGAGGGGGGACATGATTGAGGTGTACAAAATTATGAGGGGCATAGATAGGATGGATGCTGAGGAGCTTTTTCCCTTAGTAGAGGGGTCAATAACTAGGGGGCATAGATTCAAGGTAAAGGGCGGGAGGTTTAGAGGGGATTTGAGAAAGAACTTTTTCACCCAGAGGGTGGTTGGAGTCTGGAACTCACTGCCTGAAAGGGTTGTGGAGGCAGAAACCCTCACAACATTTAAGAAGCATTTGGATGTGCACTTGAAATGCCATAGCATACAAGGCTACGGGCCAAATGCTGGAATATGGGATTAGATTAGACAGGGCTTGATGGCCGGCGCGGACACGATGGGCCGAAGGGCCTCTATCCGTGCTGTATTACTCTATGACTCTATGACTCTAACCAGACCCCGGCCATGATGTTCTTTAACCGAAGGTTGAGATCTCGTCTGGATTTGCTCAGACCAAATGTACGAAGAAATGTTGAGAATAAGCAATTCCAGCACATCAATGAGAAGCCGACAAGGAGCTTCAATGTAGGACAACCAGTCTTGGCCCGCGACTACCGAACAGAGAAATGGCAACCAGGAACGATATGCACACGGCAGGGGCCACTAATGTACACAGTGGATGTTGGGGAGAACATTGTGAGATGCCATGTCGACCAGATCCTAGCATCACAGGAACGAGTCAACCCCAAGCCTCGCGTACCTGGTGATGAACCCGACATACCGGTAGCATCTACCCCAGAAACAGTAGCATCGGAAGCTGATGAACTAACCGACGACAGGGGGCCAGAATCGCCTCCGCACCAAGAGCAAGACACTCAGGAAAGGCGCTAGCCAGAAAGGATCAGGAAGTTGCCCCAAAGACTGAATCTATAAATGGACCATTTCAGTTAATGTGCATGTTAAAAGTGTTAACTGTTAATTGAATGTTATGGTACTGTTAATCTAAAAGGGGAGGAATTGTAGTGTATGTACCTTTAAGAGGAGAACTGCTTTTACAGCTCCTGTATACTGTAGTACCGGCAGTGACCACACCTGTATATAAACCCTGAGTAGGGATCTGTACTGTTAGTTTTTAGAATACCCTCATCCAGTAAACACCTGTTGATTGTTCATCTGCAGTCTCCGTCTATTTATTGAAGAACACCATACCTTAAGATTCACGGATTTAACAGTTCCCTCCTGACTCCACTATTCCAATGCTCTCCTGGCCGGCCTTCCCATCCTCCACCCTCCGCAAACTTCAACTCATCCTAAGCTCTTGCTGCCAATATCCTATCCCGCTGCAGCTCACCCATCACTCCTGCCCTGGCTGATCTAATATTCTCCTGAATCCATTCTTGCCCTGGCTGACTATCAGTGGCCCTTGCCTCCAATTTAAGATTATCATCCTCGTGTTTAAATCCTTTCTAGGCCTTGTACCTCCCTATCTCCCTAATCTCGTCCAGTCCTACATAATCCCCAATCAAAATCTCTGTTCCTCTGACTCTGACCCTTTGTGCATTACCTCTCCCTTCACTCCACCATTGGCGGCCGTGCCTTCAGCTGTCTGGGACCCAGACTCTGGAATTCCCTCCCTAAAAGCCTCCACCTCCCTCTCCTCCTTTAAGTCCCACTTTAAAATCCACCTCTTTGGCCAGTCTTTTGGCCATCCCTCCTCACATCTCCTTCATCACTCCGGGCATTCATTTTCCCTCAGATCTCTGCGATCTCTGATGTAAAGTTGCTGAAGTTGCTGACTCTCACTGGGGCACAGGTCCTAAAGGTGTTGACTCGCACTGACGTACAATTCCTGAAGGTGCTGACTCTCACTGGGGTACAGATCCTAAAGGTGTTGACTCACACTGATGTACAATTCCTGAAGTTGCTGACTCTCACTGGGGTACAGATCCTGATCTTGCTGACTCTCTCTGGTGTACAGTCCCTGAAGGAGCTCTCTCTTACGGGGTACAGATCCTAAAGGTGCAGGCACTCACTGGGGTACAATTTCTGAAGGTTCTCACTCTCACTGGGGTACAGTCTCTGAAGGTGCTGATTCACATGGGGTTTCAGATCCTGCATGTGCTTACAATCTCTATGGTACAGTTCCACTGAAGGTGCTGACTCTCACTGGGGTGCAGTTCCTGAAGGTGCTGACTCTCAAGGGGTGCAGTTTCTGAAGGTGCTGACTCTCATTGGGAACAGTTCCTGAAGGTACTGACTCTCTCTGGGTTACAGATCCTGAAGGTGCTGACTCTCACTGGGGTACAGTTCTTAAACTTGCTGATTCTCTCTGGGGTACAGTTCATGGAGGTGCTGAATCTCACCCTGGGACAGTTGCTGAAGGTGTTGACTCTCATTGGGGTAGAGTTCCTGAAGATGCTGACGCTCACTGGGGTACTGTTCCTGAAGGTGCTGACTCTCACTGGGGTATAGATCCTGAAGGTGCTGACTCTCACTGGGGTATGTAACATTTGCATATTGAATTATCATTGGCCCGCAGGCATCTGTAAGGACTACTATTGTTTGGAAGACCCAGGCTAGGGGTCCTAATGCCAGGCTTTTCCCCATGGTGCTGCTATGAGTAAGATCAGACCTAATGCTTAATAAAAGAGTTAAACTGCAATACTCCGTTGTCCTGCAATTTATTATTTTTGTACAAAGTGTGCAAAACAAGACATGGTGTCAGAACAGGGATTTGAAATGGACATCGTTGGAGCTCCCTTGCCTCGAATGGATTGGGGATCTTTGAACTTACATGGAGAATGGCGCAAGTTCAAGCAACACGTGGAGTTGATGTTCTCGGGTCCGCTGAAAAGCAAAGGGGAGGAAGAAAGATGCAGTTACCTACTCCTGTGGATCAGAGAAAAAGGGAGAGACATTTTTAACACATGGTCTCTCACCGCGGATGAAGCAAAGGTACTGAAAAGTTATTTTGACCGTTTTGAATCATATGTGATGCCCAAGACAAATACGATATTCGCTAGGTACAAGTTTCAGGAGAAAGTACAAGGAGCTAGTGAGTCGTTTGAACAGTTCGTGACTGAGTTAAAACTGCTGGTAAAAGACTGTGAATATGCAGATAAAGATGAGATGGTCAGAGACCGCATCATGTTTGGAATACATTCAGCTAAAGTGAGAGAGAAACTTTTGAATGTTGGGTCTGGGCTAACGCTGGACAAAGCTATGGGCATAGCTAGATCGCACGCGATAGCCTAAGCACAGTTGAAAACCATAACCGGCACCACGAGCAGCTCACGTGAACAGACAGTGCACGCAGTTAATAGACACACACCAAAGAACACCGCCCAGAGAGCGTGTTTCAGAACAGAAAGAACAGAGAGAGTTCTAAAAATGAGCGACACAGACATAAAACACTTCAAAAACTGTGGATATTGTGGAAACAAGATGCATGGAGAAAAGGTGCACTGCCCTGCCAAAGGAAGGCAATGTGCTAAATGTGGTAAATGGAACCATTTTGCTAAAGTTTGCAGGACTGTTTTTGGAATAGCAGTACACACAGTGAGTGACAGCCAAATGCCAGATAGAGAGCCAAATGCAGAGGAACTGTTTATTGATTCTGTGTCACAGAAAAAACAGATTTGAGAGACTGAGCAAGCCTTTGCAGACATTGAGATAGGAAAACAGGGCACAGAGCTTAAGTTTAAACTAGACACTGGAGCTCAGATTAATATAATTCCTCTGAGTGAGAATCACAGCTTGAAGGAGGAGTGTGAGCTACAGCCCACCTCATGCAGACTGACCAGCTATGGGGGTGAGCAGCTCATTGAAAAAGGCACATGCGTGATGAAATGCAAGTACAAAGAAAGCGACATGATGTTGGACTTTTACATTGTTGACACTTGAGCACCTCCAGTGCTAGGTCTAAAGGCATGTTTAGACATGGACCTCGTCAAGCTAGTGCTATCATTGACAGCACCAGTTGAGAAGCAGACAGTCATGGAGGAGTTTGCTGACGTTTTCAAAGGAATCGGACTTTTCCCAGGTGAATGCACTATTCACCTTGACCCAGCAGCAACCCCTGTGCTTTGCCCACCAAGAAGGATACCCCTTGCTCTATGTAGTCACCTGAAGGAGGAGCTGCAGAGCATGGAGAATACAGAAATCATCGTCCGGGAAACAGAACTGACAGAGTGGGTCAATGCATTAGTAGTGGTTGAGAAACCACGTACAGGCAAGCTCAGAGTCTGTCTCAACCCCAGAGATTTGAACAAGGCTATCAAACGCCCTCACTACCCTCTACCAATGCTAGATGACATCACACCCAAGCTAGTGGGAGCACGTTACTTCAGTGTAATGGACGCACGATCAGGATACTGGACTATCAAGCTCACGGAAGAGTCATCTAAGCTAACAACGTTCAACACACCATTTGGACGCTACCGATTTCTGCATTTACCATTTGGTCTTATCTCAGCTCAGGATGAATTCCAGCGGAAGATTGACGAAACCTATGAAGGCCTCGACGGAGTAGTCGCAATCGTAGATGACATCCTCATCTATGGCAGGAATAGGGAGGAACATGACAGGAACCTCCGTGCGATGCTACAAAGATCACGGGAGAAAGGTATCCGGCTCAACCCCGAGAAAAGCATAATCGGATCCACCGAGATCAGTTATTTCAGGCATCGCCTCTCAACTGATGGCATTAAGCCAGATCCAGAGAAAATCTCCGCCATCAAGAAGATGGAGCCGCCGAAGAACCACACAGAGCTAGAGACAGTACTAGGCATGGTTAACTATTTAGCCAAGTTTGCCCCGAGCCTCTCTGAAATCAACGCACCCATGCATCAGTTGCTCAAACAATCCAATGAGTTCCTGTGGGACAAACAACATGACACAGCATTTCAGAAAATGAAAGACCTAATCACCAGAGAACCAGGACCAGTTCTTGCCTACTTCGACCCCAACAAAGAGCTCAGACTACAAGTGGACGCGTCAAAGTACGGACTAGGTGCAGTATTACTGCAAGAAGGAAAGCCCATCGGCTACGCTTCCAGATCTCTCACAGACAGTGAAATCAACTATGCTCAAATCGAGAAAGAGCTATATGCAATTCTGTTTGGATGTAAGCGTTTCCACCAGTACGTCTATGGCCGACAAGTCATTGTGGAATCCGACCATAAGCTCCTCGAGTCAATCATGAGAAAACCACTAGCCGCAGCCCCACCAAGGCTACAGAGAATGATCCTTCAGCTACAGAAGTACGACTTCACAATCATTCACCGTCCCGGCAAAGACATTCCTGTCGCAGACACGCTCTCCAGAAAGTCTCTTAGCTACCAGGACAGCAGCCTCAGTGAAGGCATGGATGTGCAGGTGCACATGGTGTACAAACAGCTTACCTGTGAGTGACTCAAAACTGAAGGAGATCCGAGCAGGAACAGAGAAAGATGCACAACTCACACTGCTGAGCAAAGTCATACATGAAGGATGGCCTGAGGAAAGGAGGAAATGCCCTCAGAGCATACCTGAATTCTGGAACCACAGAGACAAACGGTCACAAATCAACAGAATCATCTTCAAAGGGGAGAAAATCATCATTCCTACCAGTCTCAGAGAAGAGATGTTGACAAAAATTCATGCTGGACATATGGGCATGGAAAAATGCAAACAAAGAGCACGTGACATTATGTTTTGGTCCGGAATGTGCAAACACATTGAGGACATTGTCGGAAAATGTTCCATTTGTCTAGAATGCCGCCCATCAAATGTCAAAGAGCCCATGATACCACACCGTATCCCAGACAGGCCCTGGCAGGTCACGGCAATTGATCTGTTCACATGGAACAACGAGGACTACATAGTGACTGTTGATTACTACAGCAGATTTTTTGAACTGGACAAGCTTCACAGCACCACATCTGCAGCTGTGATCCACAAGCTAAAGGCAGCCTTTGCCAGGCATGGCATGGTAGAGACTTTAGTCTCAGACAATGGCCCCCAATACAAATCAAAAGAGTTTGAGTCGTTTGCCAAGGCATGGGATTTCGCACATGTCACATCAAGCCCACATTAACCTCAAAGTAATGGCCTTGCTGAAAAAACTGTCCAGTTTGCAAAAACACTCATGGACAACATAGCCAAAGCGGACAAAAGAGACCCCTACATCAGTCTCCTTGAGTACCGCAACACTCCGGTTGACAACTTCAAGTCACCAGCACAGCTGTTGATGAGCCGTAGACTTCGCTCAATCCTTCCAAGCACCAACCAGCAGCTGCAGCCAGAGGTCATCAGCTGCAAGCAAGTGCATGCAAAACATGTACAGAGACAGCAACACCAAAAGAGATACTATGACAGGTCAGCTAGACTACTGCCACCGCTGCACAATGGAGAATCCATCAGAATCCAGGAGCATGACTACTGGAAGCCAGCAGTTGTCATCCAGCCAGCTTTCACTGAGCGATCGTATCACGTCCGCACCCCAGAAGGACAGGTGTACCGCCGCAAACGCAGGCACCTCCTGAACACCAAGGAACAACACTGTCATTCCGACGAGAGGATCAGTTCAACAGAGTGTGATGAACAGAGCAATGCACAAAACACATCATACTTACCTGAACCTAAACCTGAACCTGAATTGTTGACCGATTCAGGAGCATGCTCAGTTCCATACCACACAAGGTCGGGACGAGAGGTTAAGCCTAGAGTTATCCTTGACTTGTGAACTGTCAAAGGGTGTAGGCGGATCGCTGCCCTAAAAAAAAACTGCACATCGTTATTGAAGCGTTGAGATGTTTTCAGTGCTAGTTAAATGCTGAGTTTACTTATATGTTTATGCTACTGAGAACATTATGTAGAAGAAAGGTTTAAAAGTAATGCATAACATTTTTATTTGAAAAGAAAGGGGATGTAACATTTGCATATTGAATTATCATTGGCCCGCAGGCATCTGTAAGGAATACCTATTATATTCACATGTGATCACGTGCTGAGTTGTCATTGGCCCGCAGGCATCTGTAAGGGCTACTATTGTTTGGAAGATCTAGGCTAGGGGTCCTAATGCCAGGCTTTTCCCCATGGTGCTGTTATGAGTAAGATCAGAACTAATGCTTAATAAAAGAGTTAAACTGTAATACTCCGTTGTCCTGCAATTTATTATTTTTGTACAAAGTGTGCAAAACAAGACAGGGTACAGTTCTTAAACTTGTTGATTCTCTCTGGGGTACAGTTCATGGAGGTGCTGAATCTCACCCTGGGACAGTTGCTGAAGGTGCTGACTCTCATTGGGGTAGAGTTCCTGAAGGTCCTGACTCTCTTTGGGGTATCATTCCTGACGGTCCCGACTCTCTCTGAGGTACAGTTCCTGAAGGTGCTGACTCTCACTGGGGTACAGGCCCTGAAGGTACTGACTCTCACTGGGGTACATTTCCTAAAGATGCTGACACTCACTGGGGTACAGATACTGAAGGTGCTGAATCTCACTGCGGTACAGTTCCTGAAGGTGCTGATTCTCACTGTGGTACAGTTTCTGAAGGTGCTGACTCTCACTGGGTTACAGATCCTGAAGGAGCTGACTCTCACTGGTGTACAGTTTCTGAAGGTGCTCGCTCTCACTGGGGTACAGTTACTGAAGGTCCTGACTCTCATTAGGTACAGTTCCTGAAGGTCCTGACTCTCACTGGGGTACAGTTACTTAAGGTCCTGGCTCTCATTAGGTACAGTTTCTGAAGGTGCTGGCTCTCGGTGGGTTACAGAGCCTGAAGGAGCTGACTCTCACTGGTGTACAGTTCCACTGAAGGTGCTGACTCTCACTGCGGTACTGTCCCTGAATTTGCTGACTCTCACTGGGGTACAGTTCCTGAAGGTGCTCACTCTCACTGGGGTACAGTTCCTGAAGGTGCTGATTCTCACTGGAGTACAGTTTCTGAAGGTGCTGACTCTCACTGGGTTACAGTTCCTGAAGGTGCTGACTCTCACTGAAGTACATTTCCAGAAGGTGCTCACTCTCACTGGGGTACAGTTCCTGAAGGTCCTGACTCTCACTGGTGTACAGTTCTGCCGAAGGTGCTGATTCTCACTGGGGTACTGTCCCTGAACTTGCTGACTCTCACTGGAGTACAGTTACTGAAGGTGCTCACTCTCACTGGGGTACTGTTCCTCAACTTCCTGATCTCACTGGAGTACAATTTCTGAAGTTGCTGACTCTCACTGGGGTACAGTTCCTGAAGGCGCTGACACTCACTGGGGTACAGATACTGAGGATGCTGACTCTCATTAGAATACCGTTCCTGAAGTTGCTGACTCACACTGGGGTACCTTTGCTGAAGGTTCTCACTCTCACTGGGGTACAGTCTCTGAAGGTGCTGACTCACACTGGGCTGCAGTTCATGAAGGTGCTGACTCTCACTGGGGTACAGTACCTGAAGGTGCTGACTCTCATTGGGAACAGTTCCTGAAGGTGCTGACTCTCATTGGGAACAGTTCCTGAAGGTGCTGACTCTCACTGGGCTGCAGTTCATGAAGGTGCTGACTCTCACTGGGGTACAGTACCTGAAGGTGCTGACTCTCATTGGGAACAGTTCCTGAAGGTGCTGACTCTCATTGGGAACAGTTCCTAAAGGTGTTGACTCTCACTGGGGTGCAGTTCCTGAAGGTGCTGACTCTCTCTGGGTTACAGATCCTGAAGGTGTTAAATCTCACTGGGGTACAGTTCTTAAACTTGCTGATTCTCTCTGGGGTACAGTTCATGGAGGTGCTGAATCTCACCCTGGGACAGTTGCTGAAGGTGCTGATTCTCACTGGAATACCGTTCCTGAAGTTGCTGACTCACACTGGGGAACCGTTGCTGAAGCTTCTCACTCTCACTGGGGTACAGCCTCTGAAGGAACTCACTCTCACTGGGATACTATTCCTGAAGGTCCAGACTCTCTCTGAGGTACAGTTCCTGAAGGTGTTGCCTCTCTCTGGGTACAGGTCCTGAAGATGCTGACTCTCACTGGGGTACAATTACTGAAGGAGCTGACACTCACTGGGGTACAGTTCATGAAGGTTCTGACTCTCACTGGGGTACAGTTCATGGAGGTGCTGACTCGGATCCCTGGAATACCGTTCCTGATGGTGCTGACTCTCACTGGGGTACAGTTCATGAATGTGCTGGTTCTCTCTGGGGTACAGTTCCTGATGTTGTTGACTCTCACTGGGGTACAGTTCCTGAAGGTGCTGTCTCTCACTGGGGTACAGTTCCTGAAGGTGCTGTCTCTCACTGGGGTACAGTTCCTGATGTTGTTGACTCGCACTGGGGTACAGTTCCTGAAGGTGCTGACTCTCACTGGGGTACAGTTCCTGAAGGTGCTGACTCTCACTGGGGTACAGTTCCTGATGTTGTTGACTCGCACTGGGGTACAGTTCCTGATGTTGTTGACTCTCACTGGGGTACCGTTCTTGGAGGTACTCATTCTCTCTGGGGTATAGTTCATGGAGTTGCTGACTCTCACTCGGGGATAGATCCTGAAGGTGTTGACTCTCACTGGGTTACAGATCCTGAATGTGCTGACTCTCACTGGGGTACAGGTTCTGAAGTTGATGACTCTCTCATGGGTGCTATTCCTGAAGCTGCTGACACTCTCTGCATTATAGTTCATGGAGGTGCTGACTCTCACTGGGATACAGTCCCTGAAGGTGCTGACTCTCACTGGGATACAGTCCCTGAAGGTGCTGATTCTCACTGGGATACAGTTCCTGAAGGTGCTGATTCTCACTGGGATACAGTCCCTGAAGGTGCTGACTCCCACTGGGGTTCAGTCCCTGAAGGTGCTGACTCCCACTGGGGTTCAGTTCCTGAAGGTGCTGACTCTCACTGGGCTACAGTCCCTGAAGGTGCTGATTCTCACTGGGATACAGTCCCTGAAGGTGCTGACACTCACTGGGGTACAGTTCCTGAAGGTGCTGACTCTCACTGGGGTACAGTTCATGGAGGTGCTGACTCTCCCTGGAATACCGTTCCTGATGGTGCTGACTCTCACTGGGGTACAGTTCATGAAGGTGTTGACACTCACTGTGTTAAAAATCCTGAAGGTGCTGACTCTCACTGGGGTACAGTTCATGAATGTGCTGATTCTCTCAGGGGTACAGTTCCTGATGTTGTTGACTCTCACTGGGGTACAGTTTTTTTTAATTCATTGATGGGATGTGGGCGTCGCTGGCTAGGCCTGCATTTAGTGCCCATCCCTAATTGCCCTTGAGAAGATGGTGGAGAGCCGCCTTCTTGAATCGCTGCAGTCCATCTGGTGTAGGTACACCCACAATGCTGTTAGGAAGGGAGTTCCAGGATTTTGGCCCAGCGACAGTGAAGGAACGGCGATACAGGTCCAAGTCAGGATGGTGTGTGGCTTGGAGGGGAACTTGTAGGTGGTGATGTTCCCATGCGTCTGCTGCCCTTGTCCTTCTAAGTGGTAGAGGTCGCGGGTTTGGAAGGTGCTGTTGAAGGAGCTTTGGCGAGTTGCTGCAGTGCATCTTGTAAATGGTACACACTGCAGCCACAGTGCGCCGGTGGTGGAGGGAGTGAATGTTGAAGGTGGTGGATGGAGTGCCAATCAAGCAGGCTGCTTTATCCTGAATGGTGTCGAGCTTCTTGAGTGTTGTTGGAGCTGCACTCATCCAGGCAAGTGGAGAGTGTTCCATCACACTCCTGACTTGTGCCTTGTAGATGGTGGAAAGGCTTTGGGGAGTCAGGAGGTGAGACACTCGCCGCAGAATTCCCAGCCTCTGGCCTGCTCTTGTAGCCACAGTATTTATATGGCTGGTCCAATTCAGTTTCTGATCAATGGTAACCCCCAGGATGTTGATAGTGGGGGATTCAGCGATGGTAATGCCATTGAATGTCAAGGGGAGATGGTTACAGTCTCGCTTTGTGGTGATTATTCCTTGTTTAGTAAAAGTATTGTGATTGGTTGTTTGTTAACTGCCTTGGGATATATGTTGTAATCTCATTGGTAGTTGATGTCACATGATGTGTGGTGGCCACCTTAAATTCAGTTCTTTTCCAGCTTTGGTTGGGACTGGATGTGGAAAGATGTGCTGCAGATTTTAAAGTTAATAAAGCCTAGCTTTGGAAGGCAAATCTATTCTTTATTTCAATTTATTAACTTTATGTTAGAATGGAGCGATATCTTCAACCAGAACGATTCAAGGCTGACCCCAATTCTGCTGGAGTGGATGATAAATGGAAACATTGGTATTGTACATTTAAAAACTTTTTGGGCGTGTTGGATCAAGAGTCTCTAAATAAGCTGAATATGCTGATCAACTACATTGCTCCGGATGTATATAAATATATTTTGGACTGTAAAACTTATGAAGTGGCTATTTCTACATTGGAAAAGATTTTTGTTAAACCAAAGAATGAGGTATTTGCACGTCACCTTCTATCTGACCGTAGGCAGCAGGTGGGAGAATCTTTGGGTACTTATTTACAAGCACTTCGGTGCCTTAGTGTTAACTGTAATTATAAGGCCGTGACGGCTGAAGAATATAAGGAAGAATCGGTATGGGATGCTTTTATTAATGGATTACTGTCTAGATCAATTCATCAGCGGTTGTTAGAAAATAAGACTTTGGATCTTAAAAGTGCTTTTGAGCAAGCTTCTACATTGGATGTGGCTCAGAGAAGTTCGGATTCTTATGCTCTTTTTAATCGGCCTGCGACTATGGTTTCGGCAGTTTCGGATGAAAAGGAATTATGTGGACTTAATGGGAGTGGTTTACTAGATTCTGAAACAGTTTCTACTTCGGCAGCTGTTGCCTCTAGGATTCAGAAGTGTTATTTTTGTGGGAATATCCGGCACCCTCGTCTGAAGTGTCCTGCTCGGGAGGCTGTGTGTAGTAAATGCGGCAAGAGAGGTCATTATGCACGCGTGTGCAAATCATCAGGTTCAATTACCTCCTCCTCTCCTGGTGTGGGAGGGCCCTCCTCTACCACCTCCTCCTCTGTGACTATTCAGCCTTTAGATAGGGCGTTTATTGCATCAATTTCTGCTGCATTTGCTCATGGCCTAAACAAAGCTATAGTTACGGCTCAAGTTAATGGGTTGGAAGTGAAGGCCCTTATAGATACGGGCAGTACTGAGAGTTTTATAAGTCTTCAGTTTGCGAAGGAGAAGCATTTGAAAATTTCGCCTGTTACATATCAGGTGTGTATGGCTCAGACGACCCTTACTTCACAAATAGCTGGTTGTTGCTTTGTGAAAATGATTCTTCTAGGTAATACGTATACTGATATACGCCTATCTGTTTTGCCTAATCTCTGTGCGGATATTTTGATTGGACATGATGTGCTTCAGTTACACGAGTCTCTTAATCTTTCATTTGGAGGGACTAAGCCACCTTTATCTATTTGTGGATTAACCTCTTTATCCATTTCTCCATTATCACTTTTTTCCAATTTGATGCCGGATTGTAAGCCAATTGCTACCAAGTCAAGAAGATATAGTAGTCAGGATAGAGAATTTATTAATTCTGAAGTTCAACGTCTCTTATTGGAAGGAATCATTGAACCTAGTTGTTCGCCTTGGCGAGCACAGGTAGTTGTCACGACTAACGAGAGACACAAGAAACGAATGGTGATAGACTATTCCCAAACTATTAATAGGTATACTCAATTAGATGCGTACCCTTTGCCTAAGATTGATGAGCTTATCAATAAAGTATCTCAGTATAAGGTTTTTAGCACTATTGACTTAAAGAGTGCTTATCATCAGATTCCTATTGTTAAGAAGGATCAACCATATACGGCCTTTGAGGCTGGTGGAAAGCTGTATCAGTTTTGCCGAATACCATTTGGTGTTACTAATGGTGTTGCTTGTTTTCAACGGGCAATGGATGCTTTTATAAGTGATAACTCCCTCTCTGACACCTTTTCATACTTAGATGACATCACAGTGTGTGGCAAATCAAGGGTGGAGCATGATTCTAATTTTAAAAGATTCCTTCAAGCTGCGGAAAAAGTTGGTTTAACTTTTAATAAAGAGAAATGTATCTTTTCGACTACTGAGGTAAATCTATTGGGGTATATTATCTCGGGAAACAAGATTAAACCAGATCCAGAACGTCTGCGACCATTGATTGATTTACCTTGTCCTACTAATTCTAAGGCTTTGCAACAAGTTGTTGGACTGTTTTCTTATTATTCTAATTGGATTGCAAATTTTTCACGGAAGATCCGGCCTCTTATTCGGGTTACGACATATCCTCTATCATGGGAGGCCAGGACATGTTTTGAGAATTTTAAAAAGGATATTTTAGGAGCAGTTGTGCATTCTATTGATGAGCAGGTTCCTTTTGTGATTGAGACGGATGCTTCTGATTTTGCAATTGGGGCTACTCTGAACCAAAATGGAAGACCTGTGGCCTTTTTCTCACGTACTTTGAACAATAGTGAAAAAAGACATTCTTCAATAGAGAAAGAGGCATACGCAATAGTAGAAGCATTGCGTAAATGGAGACATTATTTATCGGGGTGACATTTCACGTTGGTAACTGATCAAAAATCTGTGTCCTTTATGTTTGATGTTAAACATTTTGGAAAGATCAAAAATGATAAAATAATGAGATGGAGGATTGAGTTGGCATGTTACCATTTTGACATAGTTTATCGTCCGGGGAAGGATAATGTTGCTGCTGATGCACTGTCGAGGGCTTATTGTTCTGTGATTCACGGAGATACGCTTATTAATCTTCACAATGCCTTATGTCATCCTGGGGTTACGAGGATGATACACTTCGTACGCAGTAAGAATTTGCCCTTTTCAGTTGAAGACGTCAAGCGGATGACTTCATCATGTTCTATCTGCGCTCGGTGTAAACCGAATTTCTTTAAGCCTCAACGAGCTCATCTTATAAAGGCTACTTCTCCTTTTGAACGTTTGAGCGTCGATTTTAAGGGGCCTCTTCCTTCAACTACTCAAAACCGATATATTTTTACTGTTGTGGATGAGTTTTCAAGGTTCCCTTTTGCTTTTCCTTGTGCAGATGTATCAGCTGCCACAGTTACCAAATGTCTGACTCGACTTTTTGTCATCTTTGGGATGCCTGCGTATATCCATTCGGATCAGGGAAGTTCTTTTATGTCTTCCCAGTTGAAGGAATACCTTCAGAGTCGGGGAATTTCTACTAGTAGAACTACCCCGTATAATCCCCAGGGTAATGGACAGTACGAACGATACAATGGGGTGATCTGGAAGGCAGTTATGTTGGCTTTGACATCCCGGAACCTTAAGAATACACAGTGGGAAATGGTACTGCCTGATGTCCTGCATTCCATTAGATCATTGCTTTCAACGGCTACTAATGTGACCCCCCATGAAAGGCTCTTTAACTATCCGCTGAGATCTACTACGGGATATTCGGTACCTTCATGGCTTACTATGCAGGGACCTGTGCTGCTTCGACGCCATGTTAGATTGTCAAAATATGATCCTTTAGTGGAGGAAGTGGAGCTGTTGGAGGCAAATTCCCAATATGCTCATATTCGATTCCAAGATGGGAAAGAAAGTACCGTTTCAATTAAAGACTTGGCTCCTTGTGGTGGCCAGCCCTCTTCTGAGGATATTAACAATAGTCATGATTTAGATAATGTGGATGCTGTTACAGATACTACGAATGTCTCCAATCCGATTGCAAATAATTATACTTCTATTAGTCAGCCCTTGATGGATGTTTATGACCATCCCAGTTTACCTTCTGATGGGATTTCTAATCCGGAAACCGTTGAAAATCGGGATATGGATAGCCTTCCTGCTGAAGATACTTCTGTGCCTTCTGGTGTGGGAGGGCAAGGAATTTCACCAAGGTTAAGAAGGTCGACACGAACAAGATATATGGTCGACCGATTGAAAATGGACTTTTAAATTGATAGTAATGTTTTAAAATTGTTGAAATATTATATTATATTGTTTTAGTTGAGAGATACTTAATACTTATGTGCAATGTTATTATTTGTTGTTGTTCACTTAGTATTGTGTCATGTAAACAGTTTTATTCTTGTTGTGCATAGTTTTAGTTGTAAATAATTAATTATAAATTGTAAAGGTTATTTAGGTTGGAGTATATTTTAAAAGGAGGGGTGAATGTGGTGATTATTCCTTGTTTAGTAAAAGTATTGTGATTGGTTGTTTGTTAACTGCCTTGGGATATATGTTGTAATCTCATTGGTAGTTGATGTCACATGATGTGTGGTGGCCACCTTAAATTCAGTTCTTTTCCAGCTTTGGTTGGGACTGGATGTGGAAAGATGTGCTGCAGATTTTAAAGTTAATAAAGCCTAGCTTTGGAAGGCAAATCTATTCTTTATTTCACGCTTGTTGGAGATGGTCATTGCCTGGCACTTGTGTGGTGCGAATGTTACTTGCCACTTGTCAGCCCAAGCCTGAATGTTGTCCAGGTCTTGCTGCATATGGACACGGACTGCGTCAGTATCTGACGAGTCTCGAATGGTGCTCAACAGTGTGCAATCATCAGCGAACATCCCCACTTCTGACCTTATGATGGAGGGAAGGTCATTGATGAAACAGCTGAAGATGGTTGGTGTTGTGTATGTACCTTTAAGAGAATAACTGGTCTCAGACTGCAGTACCGGCAGTGACCACCCCTGTATAAAAGGCGCTAGAGAGCCTCTGTTGTTTCGTTGCGTTTATGCCTTTCACCAGTAAAGATCTGTTTGTTTTCTCTCCTGCTAGTCCGTGTCTCAATCATTCACGGACTTAACACTGGCGACGAGTTAGAAATGAACTTACCTGCAACTCAGCAGCAGCTCCGATGACATTGTTGAAAGTCGGAGCCAGAAGAAAGAAAAAAAAAAAAGAGGCCATTGAAACTCAAGAAACGGGCGTCGACCGTCAATCATCGATTTAAAAACTCGCAGGAGAGACTGTCCGGAGCCAGGCTGGGTTCCTCGGTCCGTGGTTTCCCAGCTAATCGGGCTGGTGGCAGGTAGTGCTCTGATCCTTCCTGGGCTGCGGCGGGCTGAAGCTCGATCGGGTGGCCTTTCAACGGGGCCGGGCAGCGAGTCGGGAAGCAAGGAGAGAGAGAGAGGGTGGAGCACACAGGGCGCGGCCGGTGTTTCGAAGCTGGGCAGCGTTCGGACCTCAGAAGAGGGAGGGAAGTGTCCCAGAGGGTCCACTCCACGACGGGAAGATAATAAAAGAAAACAAATTAATATTTAACGCGCAAGAAACCGTGGAAAGCAGCGCTAACAACAGCGGGGAAGAAGACAAAGCGCGGGAGGCGCCATTTTAGATTTGCAAGATGCCGAAGACTGGCTGTATCACTGCTTTTGATAACACATTAGAGGACTGGACCACGTATGTGGAAAGAGTCGAGGTATATTTCGAGGCAAATGAAATAGTGGAGGGGAAAAAGGCATCAATATTGCTAAACTTAATGGGTTCTAGAACGTACGGCCTATTGCGGGATCTGATTACTCCAGCCAAACCGAAGGCGAAGAGTTTTAACGAAATTGTTGCTGTTCTACAGGAGCATTTAAACCCTGCACCGCTGTTGATAGCAGAAAGATTTAAATTCCACAGGAGAACTCAGCACAACGATAAGAGCAATGCTGAGTATCTTACGGAACTACGCAAGCTATCAAAGCACTGCCAGTTCGGAGCAGGACTGGCAGATACCCTACGGGACAAATTTGTCTGTGGACTCCTGAGTGAAGGAACACAGAAGAAGTTACTCGCAGAAAAAGAGCTGACGCTAGATAAGGCTTTCAGCGTGGCAGTATCATATGAAGCAGCAGCCAGGGGAGCTGCAGAAATTCAACAAAAACCTCAGGAATACGGCACCCACGAAATGACACGGGGATTTGCAAAATGTTATCGCTGCGGCAGAACTAACCATGACCAGAAGGACTGCTGGTCCAAAGACAAAATATGCAGACAATGCGGGAAGATTGGACACATTGCACGAGTTTGTAGGTCTGGGAAGAAGACCAGCGACAACAAAAAGGCTACTAAGGAACCGTACAAGAAAGTACAAAAGATGACGGACAGTAGTTCCAAAGACCAGATGAGCGATAGTGAATCCGGAAACAGGAGACTAAGCTGTCTCAAACTTCACAATGTAATCGCAAAAGAGGATCACCGAACCATTTGGGTCACTCTCACGATAGCAGGGTCCCAAGTTAAAATGGAATTGGATACAGGATCAGCGCTAACCGTCATGAATCGACGAGACTACGAGCGGCTATTTTCACACATACCCTTGAGAGAGACATCCATCGTCTTGACGACGTATATGGGGCAAAAAGTATACCCCAGAGGAAAAATAAGGGTGCCTGTCGAATACAATGGCAAGAAAATACGGAAATTGTATCTCTACATACTGCCAAATGGTGGACCACCGTTATTGGGACGGGAATGGATCAGGAAGATAAACTTAGATTGGCATTCCATTCATGCAATGACGGTGGACGGTAAAAAAGATGAAGACGCCACTCCTGGACGATTGTCAACAATCTTAGCTAACGCCAAAGAGGTATTTCAACAAGAACTGGGCACGCTTAAAGGCATAACCGCCTCGATAAAAATAGAAGAGAATGCAGTTCCCAAGTTTTTCAAAGCGAGACCGGTACCATATGCAATTCACCCAGCCGTCGAGGCAGAGCTGGAGAATCTGGAGAAGGCGGGCGTGTTGTCTAAGGTCGACTGGAGCGAGTGGGCGACACCCATCATTCCTGTCATGAAGAAAACGTTAAGCAATAAGTCCGGAGAGCCAAGGAAGATTCGCATCTGTGGGGATTTCAAGGTGACGGTGAACCCAGTCCTTCGCACAGTACAATATCCTCTTCCAAGGATAGAAGACATCTCCGCCTCGCTGTCTGGAGGGAAGCGTTTTACAAAAATTGACCTAGCACAAGCATATTTGCAGATGGAGGTTGAAGAGTCCTCTAGGAAGTATCTCACGATAAATACTCACAAAGGTCTTTACCAGTATCATCGATTGGTATTCGGAGTAGCATCGGCTCCGGCGATATGGCAAAGAGCGATGGAACAAGTCCTGCAAGGGATTCCGGGGACTCAGTGTTACTTGGACGACATCCTTGTAACAGGTGAAGATGACAGTGAACACCTTAACAACCTAGAACAGGTGCTCACTAGACTACGGGAACATGAGCTGCAAGCCAACCACCCCAAGTGCGAATTTTGTAAGAAACAGATATCGTATTGTGGCCACGTGATTGATGAAGAGGGGTTACATAAGTCCCCTGACAAAATTGAAGCGGTTGTTAAGGCCCCAGCGCCTGAAAATGTGTCGCAACTGAGGTCATTCCTCGGGTTGGTGAATTACTATCATAAGTTTTTGCCGAATTTGTCGACAATCCTGCACCCACTGAACGCCCTGCTACGAATGGGGGTAGCATGGAAATGGAGCGATGATTGTAAGCGTGCTTTTCAGAAGAGCAAGGACTTAATCACTTCAAAGGAAGTATTGGCTCACTACAACCCAGCACTGCCTGTGACGGTGCCAGTCAGTCCCTTTTCTAGCCTCTAGATGGCACCTTCACTTGTTTGGATCTTGTTTGTGTCCTGTGTTAATTCTTAATGGCCTGTTAGCTGTTCATGGGTTTCACCTGGTTTTCTTGGTATATAAGTTCTATGGTTGTTTCACTCAGGTCTCAGTCCTCACTAGGGTGGACCAGGGAGTTAGTCTTGACACTGTCTTCTGTCTTGACTAGGTGCTCTGTGTGACTAGCCTTTTCTCTATGGCAGCTTGCCTTCACTAGCTGGCTGCCATAGTTCTCTCGAGCTATGTATCTAAGTCTGTGTTCTTGTCTCTGGATTTAAGATGTATTTAAGTCTGTTGTTCTGTTAAGTTGCTTGTCTTGGTAAGGTGCTGTTTGGACTAGCGTGTTGCTATGTGGGAGCCGTTGGGATCTTGTCTTGAGCTTTGCATTGATAAGCCGATTACCCTTGGGGTAGCTTGTCTGGAGTTTAACCTCGGCAAGCCGGTTGCCCCTTGTGGTAGCTTGTCGCAAGCTCAGTATAGACAAGTGGGCTTCCTCATGGAAGCTGTCCTGAGTTCCTATCTTGACTAGCTGTCTTGTAACTTGTCTCTAGTTCTTATGTATGCTTGTTGTTTTTCTGTCTCGAGTTCTCTTGTCTCTAGTTCTTATGTTTATCGTTGTGTCCCTGGTGTTAATCTAGTTATGTGTAATCTAGTAAAGTTCAAACAAAGTACGGTATATGTGTCTCTTGTCTGGTTTCTGCACTTGGGTCCAGAACCTACCTCGCCCGGAGAGCACGGCCTCGTATTTATACGGCCCCGTGGCTCCCCAACCCTGACACTGCCAATCAGGCTGGCGTGTGATGCGTCTCCCTACGGCATTGGGGCGGTACTGTCACATAAATTCCTTGATGGTTTGGAGAGGCCGATAATGACAGCACAACGGCTGCAGAGATGGTCCCTTTTCCTAGGGGCACACCAATATGACATCGAGTACAGGGGAACTAAACAGCATGGAAATGCTGATGGATTGTCACGTCTACCATTGCCGACGGTGGAAGAAGAAGACCTTGCAGTGGATCCAATGGAGTTATTCCACTCGACCATAGTCGAATGTCTCCCTGTGACGAATGCAAACATAGAAAAGTAAACACGGAATGACCCGACACTATCACGGGTCTATGATTTAACGGTGAAGGGATGGCCAGCACCTGGCGAACCACTGCTGCCAGCATTCTCGCCGAGAAGAGAACAGCTGTCAGTGTGCAGAGGAACCTTGATGTGTGGATCCAGAGTAGTAATTCCACCTAAGTTGACGGACAGAGTGCTCAATGAGCTTCATGAGGGTCATCTGGGTGGGGTAAAAATGAAGAGCTTAGCCAGAGCGTTTGTGTGGTGGCCGGGAATCGATAGAGAAATCGAAGAGATGACCAAGAGCTGCGCAGGATGCCAGAAGGTCCAAAACGCCCCACCACAAGCTCCTCTGCATCCATGGGAGTGGCCCTCATCTCCATGGCAAAGGGTGCACATTGATTTTGCTGGTCCCTTCATGGACTCGATGTTTTTAATTGCGGTGGATGCACATTCAAAGTGGCCAGAGGTAATAAAAATGTCCTCAACCACCATGGAAAAAACTATCGCAGTTTTACGAACCATATTCACCAGGAATGGGCTGCCTGAACAGATTTGCTCTGACAATGGACCACAGTTTGTGTCTGAAGAGTTCCGGAGGTTCTTAAAGAACAATGGTGTTAAGCATTACACATCTGCCTCATATCATCCAGCCACTAATGGATTGGCCGAGAGGTTTGTCCAAACATTCAAGAAGGCTATCAAGGCAATGTGTAATGAAGATATACCCCTACAACACAAGGTGGACAACTTCTTGTTTGCCTACCGGAATGCGACACATGCGGTTACCAGCCAAACTCCAGCCATGATGTTCTTCAATCGAAGACTACGATGCCGCTTGGATTTGGTTAAGCCAAACGTCCAAAGAGATGTGGAGAACAGGCAGTTTCAGAATATGAATGAAAGGCCGACCAGGAGTTTTAAGATAGGTCAACCAGTTTTGGCCCGGGACTACCGCACTGAGAAATGGCAACCAGGAACGATTTGTACATGACAAGGACCTCTCATGTATACCGTGGACGTTAGGGAGAGCATTGTAAGACGCCATGTTGACCAGATTCTAGAGTCACGGGAAAACGTCAACTCCACACCACGATCTGATACACCTGGTAATGAAATCGACGTTCCAATTGCAGCTACCGCAGAACCGGTAATATTGGAAGCAGATGAACCAAACAACGACATTGATTCCAACTCAACATTGCCAGAACAACCTGATACCCCAAAGAGGCGTTATCCAGACAGAATCAGGAAGCCTCCTCAAAGACTGAACTTATAATTGCTTAAACTTAACCAATGTATCTAGCAACAGTAATTGTGATTGTAATTCGTTATCATTTAGTTGTTAAATGAATGTTATGTACTGTTTATCTAAAAGGGGAGGAATTGTTGTGTATGTACCTTTAAGAGAATAACTGGTCTCAGACTGCAGTACCGGCAGTGACCACCCCTGTATAAAAGGCGCTAGAGAGCCTCTGTTGTTTAGTTTCGTTTATGCCTTTCACCAGTGAAGATCTGTTTGTTTTCTCTCCTGCTAGTCCATGTCTCAATCATTCACGGACTTAACAGTTGGGCCTAGGACACTGCCCTGAGGAACTCCTGCAGTGATGTCATGTGATTGAGATGAATGACCTCCAACAACCACAGCCAACTTCCTTTGTGCTAGGTATGATTCCAACCAATGGAGAATTTTCCCCTTGATTCCCATTGACTTCAGTTTTGCTAGGGCTCCTTGATGCCACACTCGATCAAATGCTGCCTTGATGTCAAGGGCAGTCACTCTCACCTCACCTCTTGAGTTCAGCTCTTTTGTCCATGTTTGGGCCAAGGCTGTAATGAGGTCAGGAGATGAGTGGCCCTGGCGGAACCCAAACTGGGCATCAGTTAGCAGGTTATTGCTGAGTAAGTGCCGCTTGATAGCACTGTCGATGACACCTTCCATCACTTTGCTGATGATTGAGAGCAGACTGATGGGACGGTAATTGGCCGGGTCGGATTTGTCCTGCTTTTTGTAGACAGGACATACTTGGGCAATTTTCCACATTGCCGGGTAGATGCCAGTGTTGTAGCTGTACTGGAACAGCTTGGCTAGGGGCGCAGCTAGTTCTGGAGCACAAGTCTTCAGTACTATTGCCGGAATGTTGTCAGGGCCCATAGCCTTTGCAGTATCCAGTGTCTTCAGCTGTTACTTGACACCACGTGGAGTGAATTGAATGGGCTGAAGACTGGCATCTGTGATGCTGGAGACCTCAGGAGGAGGCCAAGATGGATCATCCACTCGGCACTTCTGGCTGAAGATAGTTGCAAATGCTTCAGCCTTGTCTTTTACACTCACGTGCTGGGCTCCACCATCATTGAGGATGGGGATATTTTTGGAGCCTCCTCCTCCTGTTAACTGTTTAATTGTCCACCACCACTCATGACTGGATGTGGCAGGACTGCAGAGCTTTGATTTGACCCGATGGTTGTGAGATCGCTTGGCTCTGTCTATCGCATGTTGCTTCCGTTGTTTGGCATGCAAGTAGTCCTGTGTTGTAGCCTCACCAGGTTGACACCTCATTTTTCGGTATGCCTGGTGCAGTTCCTGGCATGCTCTCCTGCACTCTTCGTTAAACCAGGGTTGATCTCCCGGCTTGATGGTAATGGTAGAGTGAGGGATATGCCGGGCCATGAGGTTACAGATTGTGGTTGAATACAATTCTGCTGCTGCTGATGGTCCACAGCGCCTCATGGATGCCCAGTTTTGAGTTGCCAGATCTGTTCGAAATCTGTCCCATTTAGCACGGTGGTAGTGCCACACAACACGGTGGAGGGTATCCTCAACATGAAGACAGGACTTTGTCTCCACAAGGACTGTGCGGTGGTCACTTCCACCAATGCTGTCATGGACAGATGCATCTGCGACAGGCAGATTGGTGAGGACGATATCAAGTAGGTTTTTCCCTCTTGTTGGTTCCCTCACCACCTGTCGCAGACCCAGTCTGGCAGCTATGTTGTTGACTCTCACCAGGGTACAGTCCCTGATGTTGTTGACTCTCACCAGGGTACAGTTCCTGATGTTGTTGACTCTCACCAGGGTACAGTTCCTGAAGATGCTGACTCTCACTGCGGTACAGTTCCTGAATGTCCTGACTTTCTCTGGGATACAGTTCCTGAAGGTACTCACTCTCACTGAGGTACTGTCCCGGAACTTGCTGACTCTCACTGGGTTACAGATCCTGAATGTGCTGACTCTCACTGGGGTACAGGTTCTGAAGTTGATGACTCTCTCATGGGTACAATTCCTGAAGCTGCTGACACTCTCTGCATTATAGTTCATGGAGGTGCTGACTCTCACTGGGATACAGTCCCTGAAGGTGCTGATTCTCATTGGATACAGTCCCTGAAGGTGCTGATTCTCACTGGGATACAGTCCCTGAAGGTGCTGACTCCCACTGGGGTTCAGTTCCTGCAGGTGCTGATTCTCACTGGGATACAGTTCATGAAGGTGCTCACTCTCACTGGGGTACAGTTCATGAAGGTGCTCACTCTCACTGGGATACAGTCCCTGAAGGTGCTGATTCTCACTGGGATACAGTTCATGAAGGTGCTGACTCTCACTGGGGTACAGTTCATGAAGGTGCTCACTCTCACTGGGATACAGTCCCTGAAGGTGCTGATTCTCACTGGGATACAGTTCCTGAAGGTGCTGACTCTCACTGGGGTACAGTTCATGGAGGTGCTGACTCTCCCTGGAATATCATTCCTGATGGTGCTGGCTCTCACTGGGGTACAGTTCCTGAAGATGCTGACTCTCACTGGGGTGCAGTTCGTGAAGGTGCTCACTCTCACTGGGATACAGTTCCTGAAGGTGCTGACTCTCACTGGGTTACAGATCCTGAAGGTGTTGCCTCTCACTGTGGTACAGTTTCTGAAGGTGCTGACTCTCACTGGGGTACAGTTCCTGAAGGTGCTGACACTCTCTGGGGTACAGTTCCACTGAAGGTGCTGACTCTCACTGAGGTAGTCCTGGAACTTGCTGACTCTCACTGGGTTACAGATCCTGAATGTGCTGACTCTCACTGGGGTACAGGTTCTGAAGTTGATGACTCTCACTGGGGTACAGTTCCTGAAGCTGCTGACACTCTCTGCATTATAGATCATGGAGGTGCTGACTCTCACTGGGATACAGTCCCTGAAGGTGCTGATTCTCACTGGGATACAATCCCTGAAGGTGCTGATTCTCACTGGGATACAGTCCCTGAAGGTGCTGACTCCCACTGGAGTTCAGTTCCTGAAGGTGCTGACTCTCACTGGGGTACAGTCCCTGAAGGTGCTGATTCTCACTGGGATACAGTCCCTGAAGGTGCTGACACACACTGGGGTACAGTTCCTGAAGTTGGTGACTCTCATTTGGGTACAGTTCATGGAGGTGCTGACTTTCCCTGGAATACCATTCCTGATGTTGTTGACTCTCACTGGGGTGCAGTTCCTGAAGATGCTGACTCTCACTGGGGTACAGTTCCTGAATGTCCTGGCTTTCTCTGGGGTACAGTTCCTGAAGGTACTCACTCTCACTGGGATACAGTTCCTAAAGGTGCTGACTCTCACTGGGGTACAGTTCCTAAAGGTGCTGACTCTCACTGGGGTACAGTTCCTAAAGGTGCTGACTCTCACTGGGGTACAGTTCCTAAAGGTGCTGACTCTCACTGGGATACAGTTCCTAAAGGTGCTGAATCTCACTGGGATACAGTTCCTGAAGGTGCTGATTCTCACTGTGGTACAGTTTCTGAAGGTGCTCACTCTCACTGGGTTACAGATCCTGAAGGTGTAGCCTCTCACTGTGGTACAGTTTCTGAAGGTGCTGACTCTCTCTGGGGTACAGATACTGAAGGTGCTGAATCTCACTGGGATACAGTTCCTGAAGGTGCTGATTCTCACTGTGGCACAGTTTCTGAAGGTGCTGACTCTCACTGGGTTACAGATCCTGAAGGTGTTGCCTTTCACTGTGGTACAGTTTCTGAAGGTGCTGACTCTCTCTGGGGTACAGTTCCTGAAGGTGCTGACACTAACTGAGGTATATTCCTGAAAGTGCTGATGCTTACTGGGGTACAGTTTCTGAAGGTGCTGACTCTCACTGGGTTACAGATCCTGAAGGTGTTGCCTTTCACTGGGGTACAGTTCCTGAAGGTGCTGACTCTCACTGTGGTACCATTCCTGAAGGTGCTGAGTCTCACTGGGGTACTGTCCCAGAACTTGCTGACTCTCACTGGAGTACAGTTCCTGAAGGTGCTGACTCTCTCTGGGGTACTGATTCTGAAGGTGCTAACATTCACTATCGTACAGTTCCTGAAAGTTCTCACTCTCACTGGCGTACAGTTCCTGAAACATAGAAACATAGAAACATAGAAGATAGGAGCAGGAGTAGGCTATTCGGCCCCTCCAGCCTGCTCCGCCATTCAATGCGATCATGTCTGATCATCCAAATTCAGTACCCAGTCCCTGCTTTCTCCCAAAACCCCTTGATCCCTTTAGCCTTAAGAAATATATCCAACTCCTTCTTCAATATATTTAATGAATTGGCCTCTACTGCCTTCTGTGGTAGAGAATTCCACAGGTTCCCCACTCTCTGGGTGAAGAAATTCCTCCTCATTTCTGTCCTAAATGGCCTACCCCTTATCTTTAGACTGTGACCCCTGGTTCTGGACTCCCCAACCATCAGGAACATCCTTCCTGCATCTAGTCTGTCCAGTCCTGTCAGAATTTTATAAGTTTCAATGAGATCCCCTCTCATTCTTCTAAACTCCAGCAAGTACAAGCCCAATCGACCCAATCTCTCCTCATACGTCATTCCTGCCATCTCAGGTATCAGCCTGGTGAATCTTCGCTGAACTCCTTCCATGGCAAGAACATCCTTCCTCAGATAAGGCAACCAAAACTGCACACAATACTCAAGATGTGGTCTCACCAAGGCCCTGTACAACTGCAGCAAAACATCCTTGTTCCTGTACTCAAACCCTCTCGCTACGAAGGCCAACATACCATTTGCCTTCTTAACCGCCTGCTGCACCTGCATGCTTACCTTCAGCGACTGGTGCACAAGGACACCCAGGTCTCGTTGCACTTCCCCTTCTCACAATCTATTGCCATTCAGATAATAATCTGCCTTCCCGTTTTTGCCACCAAAGTGGATAACCTCACATTTATCCACATTATATTGCATCTGCCATGCTTCTGCCCAATCACCCAACCTGTCCAAATCATCCTGGAGTTTCTCGGCATTCTCCTCACAGCACATACGCCCACCCAGCTTTGTGTCGTCTGCAAATTTGGAGACATTACAACTAGTTCCCTTGTCTAGATCATTAATATATATTGTGAATAGCTGGGGTCCAAGGACCGATCCCTGCGGTACCCCACTAGTCACTGCCTGCCACTCGGAAAAAGACCCATTTATTCCAACTCTTTGCTTTCTGTCTGCCAACCAGTTCTCTATCCAAGTCAATACCTTGCCCCCAATCCCATGTGCCTTAACTTTACACGCTAATCTCTTATGCGGGACCTTATCGAAAGCCTTCTGAAAGTCCAAATACGCCACATCCACTGGTTCTCCCTTATCTATTTTACCAGTTACATCCTCAAAAAATTCCAGTAGATTAGTCAAGCACGATTTACCTTTTGTAAATCTATGTTGACTTTGTCCGAACCTGTCACTGTTTTCCAAGTGCTCTGCTATTACATCTTTTATAATGGACTCTAGCATTTTCCCCACTACCGATGTCAGGCTTACTGTAATTCCCCGTTTTCTCTCTACCACCTTTTTTGAATAGTGGGGTAACATTAGCTACCCTCCAATCCATGGGTACTGTTCCAGATTCCATCAAATGTTGGAAGATGACCAGCAATGCATCTATTATTTCTAGGGCCACTTCCTTAAGTACCCTAGGATGTAGATTATCAGGCCCTGGGGATTTATCGGCTGATTTATCAGCTGAAGGTGCTGATTCTCACTGGGGTACAGATCCTGAAGGTGCTGACTTTCACTGGGGTAGAATTCCTAAAGGTCCTGACTCCCTCGGGGGTACAATTCCTGAAGGAGCTCACTCTCTCTGTGGACCAGATCCTGAAGGTGCTGACTCTCAGAGGTACTGTTCCTGAAGGTGCTAACTCTCACTTGGGTACAGTTCCTGAAGGTGCTGAGTCTCTCTGCATTACAGTTGTAGGGGGTGGTGTGTGGGGTCAGCTTCCCTCTGACTTATGAGCTGTTCGAATCGCTCCCACTCCCTTGGTTCTAGACCTTGGATTTATTTGTGGGTTGTGTTAAAAATGCAGCAGACAACTGGTTTTGGTGCAAGAAAACTTTGATCTTTATTTGAGAAAGAAAATACAACACAATAATCTTAACACTCTAATAAAATGGAGAACACTTCGATGCACACGAGGGAATTACAGTAGAAAAATACCTCACCCCTCCCAATCCCACCTTACTAGCTAAGTTGGACTCTAAAGGACCAGAGATAATGCTCAGCAAATGAATCCTTGACAGTTGGGCTGGTTTGCGATTTCGGGGTTCACTAGATGTGTTGATTGGGGCCTGCCGTACTCCGGACGCGGTAGAGGACTTCACCTGCGTATCTGGTCAGTCTTCGCGAGTCCGCAGATGCGGTAGGATGCGTATTGGATCTATCAGGTGAGTACCTAATTTTCTTTGGTTAGAAATAGGGCTTAGAGTCTTTTTGAATAAAATCTTACCCAGGGGTAAATCAGAATAGTTTGTAGAGTGGAAAAACTTGCGGATCTTCGGTTTCTTCTGAGTTGGTTTTCTTTGGTCGCGGTGGCCCAATATTACCCAGTTGGCTGATGGTAATGTTCGGTTGGTTGTTTCGTAAGGCCCTTGTTGCCACGAGGTGTCCGATGGTCAGTGAAACTGTTGCTCTGGTTTCTTCGTGTGTGTTACTTCTTCGAGAGTGAGAGAGAGAGAGAGAACTGCTTCAAGATGCTTGAACTCCTTGATCTTGATGTTGCTCTGAAACCGCCGAGTTTCGATGTTGGAACTGTACTGAACTTTGTGGTGTATGTGCCTTTAAGAGCCCCCTGTGTACTGTAATGCCGGTAATGGCCACTCGGGCTATATAAGCCTGTATATTGTCTTGTATCTGTTAGTTCACCTCCAGACTTTGTTCAGTAAACACCTGTGAAACCAATTCCTGCCTTCCGTGTCTCCATTAACACACGGATACAACAGTGGCGACGAATTGGAAACGGACTTACCTGCAATTCGGCAGCACCTCAAGGAGATCGATTCCTCAGACGAAAGTCGAAGAAAAGCAAGAAAAAAAAACTGTGGTTTCACCAGCTAGCCGAGCTGGTGGCAGGTACTGCAATAATCCTTCCTGGGCGGCGGGCTGGGGCTCCATCGGCTGGCTCTGCAGCGGGGCCGAGCAGCGAAGGCGGAGGCAAACAGAGACAGAGGGGGGGAGCACTCGGGAAACGGCCGGCGCTGCAAAGCAGGTCAGCGTTCGGACCAAGCAGAGGGAGGGAAAAGTCCCAGAGAGTCCAGCAGGAACGAGTCTCCACCTATTGAAAAAAAAACCTATGTAAATAAAAACCGCGGAGAACAGCGTTATCAGCAGCAGCAGCGGCGGGAAAGCGCGGGAAGCGCCATTTATTTCTGCAGAGAAGAAAGGAAAGCGTGGGAGGCGCCATTTTTTTTTTCAGGATGCCTAAGGCTGGCAATATTAATGCTTTCGATAGCGATATAGAGGATTGGATCACATGTGGAAAGAGTGGAGGTATATTGCACAGCAAATGAAATAGAAGATGATAAAAAGGCATCAGTACTTCTAAATCTAATGGGCGCAAGGACATACGGGCTGTTATGAAACTTAATCACTCCAGCCAAACCAAAGGACAAGAATTTTAAGGAGATTGTTGATACCCTACAGGAGCACTTAAACCCAACACCGCTGCTGATAGCGGAACGATTCAAATTCTTCAAGAGGAATCAGCACAAGAATGAAAGTAACGCTGATTACCTCACCGAATTAAGGAAGCTGTCAAAGCACTGCCAATTCAGGGCAGGACTGGCAGATTCTCTTCGAGACAAATTCGTCTGCGGTCTCCTAAGTGAAGGAACACAGAAAAGGCTACTTTCTGAGAAAGATTTGACACTGGACAAGGCTTTCAGTATGGCTGTATCATACGAAGCAGCCGCAAGAGGAGCTGCACAGATACAGCAAAAGCCACAGGACTTCGGCACCCATGAAATGACACAGGGTTTCGAGAGATGTTATCGCTGCGGCAGATCCACCCATGACCAGAGGGACTGACTGCTGGTTCAAGGACAAAGCATGCAGGCAATGTGGAAAGATTGGACACATTGCACGTGTATGCCGATCTGGACACAAAAAATCCACAGACAGGAAAAAAATCAATTAGGAAAAGTACAGAAAGGTACAAATGATGACGGACAGTAGCTCTGAAGACCAGAAGAGCGATAGCGACTCCGGAAACAAGAGACTAAGCTGTCTCAAATTACATAATGTAATTGCCAAAAAAGATTACCAGACCATTTGGGTTACCCTCACGATAGCGGGGTCCCCAATTAAAATGGAGCTAGATACAGGATCAGCTCTGACCGTCATAAGTCGACGGGATTACGAGCGGCTATTTCCGCATATACCTTTGAAAGACACATCCATTATCTTGAAAACGTATACGGGGCAGAAAGTATACCCCAAAGGGAAAATAAAGGTGCCTGTTGTATACAACGGCAAGGAAATACAGAAGTTGTATTTATACATTCTGCAAGATGGTGGTCCACTGCTGTTGGGACGTGAATGGATCAGGAAGATACGTTTAGACTGGCACTCCATTCAGGCACTGGCGGTGACCAGTAAGAAAAAAAATGATGATGATGTCATACCTGAATGATTAAAAGACATCTTGGCCAACGCCAAGGAAGTGTTTCAACAGGAACTAGGAACCTTGAAAGGCATCACTGCCTCAAAAAAAGTGGAAGATGTGGCAATTCCCAAGTTTTTTAAGGCAAGGCCGGTGCCATACGCAATTCGTCCAGCAATCGAGGCAGAGCTGGAGAATTTGGAAAAGGCAGGCGTATTATCCAAGATAGATTGGAGCGAGTGGGCAACACCCATCGTCCCGGTCATGAAGAAAACGTTGAATAATGATAAATCTGAAGAACAGAGAAAAATTTGCATCTGTGGAGACTTCAAGGTGACTGTAAACCCGGTCCTTCACATGGTACAGTATCCTTTTCTGAGGATAGAAGATATTTTCGCCTCACTATCCGGAGGGAAACGTTTCACCAAAATTGACTTGGCACAGGCATATCTACAGATGGAGGTTGAAGAGGCCTCTAAAAAGTATCTCACGATAAACACACACAAAGGCCTGTACCAGTACAATCGACTGGTTTTCGGAGTAGCATCAGCTCCAGCTATCTGGCAAAGAGCTATGGAGCAAGTCCTGCAAGGGATTCCGGGGACTCAATGCTACCTAGACGACATCCTTGTAACAGGAGAAAATGACAATGAGCACCTTGCCAATTTGGAGCAGGTGCTCACTAGGCTGAGAGAACGGGGCCTACGAGCAAATCGCCCCAAGTGCGAATTTTTCCAGAAACAAATATCATATTGTGGCCACATAATTAACGAGGAAGGGTTGCATAAGTCACCTGAAAAAATTGAAGCGGTCATAAAAGCCCCAGCACCTGAAAATGTCTCTCAATTATGGTCGTTCCTAGGATTGATAAATTACTATCATAAATTTTTACCGAACTTGTCAACTCTTCTGCACCCTCTTAACGAACTGCTACAAACGGGAGTAATTTGGAAATGGAGCGAAGACTGTAAACGTGCCTTCCATAAATGCAAAGGCTTGATCACGTCCAAGGAAGTTTTGGCTCATTACAACCCATCACTGCCAATCAGACTGGCGTGCGATGCATCCCCTTACGGCGTAGGAGCGGTATTATCGCATAGATTCCCTGATGGCTCAGAGCGGCCGATAGCTTTTGCGTCACGCTCATTGAACTCAGCTGAGCGTAACTATGCCCAGATCGACAGGGAAGCACTCAGCCTGGTATGGGGAGTGAAGAAATTCAACCATTACCTACACGGACAAAAATTTACCTTGTTGACTGACCATCAACCCCTCGTCTCCATATTCAACCCGAAAAAGGGTGTTCCCATTATGACAGCGCAAAGGCTACAGAGGTGGTCCCTTTTCCTAGGGGCACACCAATATGACATAGAATACAAAGGATCAAAACAGCATGGGAATGCTGACAGGTTATCGCGCCTACCGTTGCCAACGGTAGAAGAGGCACCTACAGTAGACCCAGTGGAGATGTTCAACTCAACCATAGTGGAATGTCTACCAGTAACAAATTCTGCCATTGAAAAGGAAACGAGAAATGACCCGACTCTCTCACGAGTCTACGATTTAACGGTGAAGGGATGGCCAGCACATGGCGAACCACTGTTGCCAGCATTCTCGCAAAGAAGAGAACAGCTGTCAGTGTGCCGAGGAACCTTGATGTGTGGATCCAGAGTGGTGATTCCACCCAAATTCCAGGATAAAGTGCGAAAGGAGCTTCACGAGGGGCATCTGGGTGGAGTGAAAATGAAGAACCTAGCCAGAGCGTTTGTGTGGTGGCCAGGTATCGATGGAGACATCGAAGAAATGACCAAGAGCTGCCTAGGATGCCAGAAGGTCCAAAACGCCCCACCACAAGCCCCTCTACATCCATGGGAGTGGCCCACATCTCCATGGCAAAGGGTACATATCGACTTTGCTGGTCCATTTATGGACTCAATGTTCTTAATCGCGGTTGATGCACACTCCAAGTGGCCGGAGGTAATAAAGATGTCCTCCACCACCACGGAAAAAACCATCACAGTATTAAGGACCATATTTGCCAGGAATGGGCTGCCTGAACAGATCTGTTCTGATAATGGACCGCAATTTGTGTCCGAAGAATTCAGGAAGTTCTTAAAAACAATGGGGTTAAGCACTACACGTCCGCCCCATACCATCCCGCCACCAATGGATTGGCCGAAAGGTTTGTCCAGTCCTTCAAGAAGGCCATAAAGGCCATGGGTAATGAAGACATAAATCTACAGCATAAGGTAGACAACTTCTTGTTTGCATACAGGAATGCAACACATGTGGTTACAAACCAAACTCCCGCCATGATGTTCTTCAATAGAAGCCTAAGATGCCGGCTGGATTTGATCAAGCCAAACATCAGAAGGGACGTGGAGAACCGTCAATTTCAAGGCATGAATGAAAGGCTAACTAGAACCTTCCAGATAGGTCAACAAGTTTTGGCCCGGGACTACCATACCGAGAAATGGCAGCCTGGAACTATTTGCACACGACTAGGACCGCTGATGTATACCGTGGACATTGGAGAAAGCATAATAAGGCACCATGCTGACCAGATCATAGAGTCATCCGAAAAGGGACAACCTACACCACAACTCTATACGCCTAATGATGAAGTAGAGATACCCATAGTATCTACCTCCGATCCGGTGATACTGGAACCAGATGAACCCGACACTGGCATTCAAGCCGAATCGACCTTGCCAAAAGAACCTACTACACCACCAAAAACTACTACACCACCGAGGCGTTATCCGGACCGAGTCAGGAAGCCTCCAGAGAGACTGACTTATAATCGATTAACTGCAGCAAATGTGTAGATTATTGTTCTTGTAACATGTTAATTAATGATTACTTAAAATATTATGTACTGGTTGTCTAAAAGGGGAGGAATTGTGATGTATGTGCCTTTAAGAGCTCCCTGTGTACTGTAATGCCGGTAATGGCCACTCGGGCTATATAAGCCTGTATAGTGTCTTGCATCTGTTAGTTCACCTCCAGACTTTGTTCAGTAAACACCTGTGAAACCAACTCCTGCCTTCCGTGTCTCCATTAACACACGGATACAACAAACTTGAACTTGGAACTGCTGAACCTTTCTCCTGAACCTAACTGACTTCTTGAGAAAACAGGCCTTCAATTATACTAATTGGAGCCTCCTAATCAGCACGCCAAATCAGTCCTGGTTTATTGTTAGATTTTGGCGGGCTCGTTAATATTAAGTTGTTTAAAGTGGTTTCGGGATGCTTCCATAAGCTGTTGAAGTTTTAAGAATGTGTGAAGTGGTTTCGGGATGGTTTCATGAGCTGTTGAACTCTTACTTGATTGTAGTGCATTGTCCTCAGGCTTTGAGTTTCCTGTGGGGCCTGAGATTCTTTGTAGGTTGGCGAAGTGATTTGTTTTATGCATGTTTTTGGATGGGTCCTGTATTTTGGGTGAGGCTGTTCTTCCGTGGGTCTATTGTTAGCATGTAAAATTGTCTGATGGGGCTGAGTGACGTTTACAGTTCCCCCAGACAGTTTGATTAACTGATTAACTCCAACACTCAAACTGTCTTTTACAGAGGTTGATCCCATTTCCTATTGCAGCCTTTTTCTTTACAAGCCCAAGCATGCCTTTTTAAAAATGTCAAATCTTGGTTTTCGACCTTGAATCTCCCTCTGTTAGGCCCAATATTTTATCACCCTGAAATGGTTAGAAAAGAGTCCAAAGTCCTTTTCTTTAGGGGTTTTCTCCGAGTTTTGGGGGATCTGTGAATTTTGAGAATCTTACACAGTTCATGGGGGTGCTGACTCTCTCTGGGGTACAACTCCTGAAGGTGCTGCCTCACTCTGGCATACAGTTCCTGAAGGTGCTGACTCTCATTCGGGACAGATACTGAATTTGCTGACTGGGGTACAGTTACTGAAGGTGATCAATCTCACAGGGGTACAGTTCCTGAAGATGTTGACTCTCACTGGGGTACATTTCTTGAAGATGCTGACTCTTGTAAGGCTCGCAAAATTATACAGATTCCCCCAAAGTAAGAAAAGAAGAGATATTGGACTGTTTGAAGGAAATATTGGGCCAAAAGGGGCTTAAAATCAAAAACCCAGGATTCCTACTAGTTTAAAAGGCATGTTCAGGCCTGTGGAAAAGCTGCAACAAAAGGAATGGTTTGGACACTGTGGGACAGACAGTTTGAGTATTGGCAAGGCCAGATTGTCTGAGAATGTTCTGGGCCATCGCAGCCATTCTACTTAAAGACAATAAGCCCACAGGAGGACTGTTCCCGCCGAAAACCCACAGGGCCATCAAGTACATGAATAATACAATACATGCCAACAACCAACAAAAGAGACCCTGGCCCCAGCAGGACAAAGACAATCAAACAACAGTTTAAACCACTCAGAAAGATTTCCAAAACCACTTTGCACACTTAAACTGATTTTCGAAGCAATCCCAAAACCAGTTAAAGGCCAATTCAACATAGATGGGACCAGCCCCGAAACTCGATGAGAATTTAAACCTATTAAAATTAACAAACCCGCCAAAATTAGCAAAGGACCAGAGGAGATTTGGCGGTCAGATAAGCCAGGCCTCAAAACAGTATAATTGAGGCCTGCTTGTTCAGTTCAAGAGACGGTTCAACACAGTTCAGACAGTTGAGAGTACAGCACGTCAGTTCAGCTCAGAAAGGTTCAAGCTCAGTACAGGAGAGAGAAAGTACGGTTCAGAAAGAATACTACTCATTATCATCATCACCGTACATAGTCGGAGGATCAGAGACTTGAGGAAAGAAGAACAAAATGAAAGGAAAAGGGAATCACGGCAATCAAAGGCCTCAAGAAACCAACAACTAACAATATTACCACCAACTAGGTAATATTGGGTCACCGTGACCAACAAGAAACCAACCAACAAGAAGTCAAAAATTTGCAAGCTTGTTTCCACTCTACAAGCTAGTTTGACTTACCCCTGGGTATGATTTGACACAAAAGACTCTAAAAACTATACCTAACCAAAGGAAATTGGGTACTTACCCGATAAATCCAACTACGCATCCAACCGCATCAGCGGACAGGTGAAGACTGAAAACCCAACGCAGGTGCAGTCTTCCACCACGTCTGGGGTATGGCAGGCCCCAACCGCCACAACTAAAGAGAACCCCGAAATCGCGAACCTCTACAATCTGTCAAGAAAGTCGTTTGGTGAGCATTTCCTGGTCCTCTGGAATTTAACCTAATTAGGATAGTGGGATTGGGAGGGGTAAGGTATTTTGTCTATTGTCATTCTCCTTCGTATATTCTGAAGTGTTCCCCCTTTTAGAGTATAAGTTTTATTGTATTGTATATTTTTCCTGTCTCAAAATAAAATCTAAATTCTTTTGACCAACTCAGGTGTCTGTTGCAATTTCATTACAACCCCCAAATAAGTCCAAAGTCTAGAACCAAGGGAGTGGGAACAATTCGAACCGCTCAGGGAGTCAGAGGCAAAGCTGACCACACACACCACCCCTTACAGTAAATGGCGACCGCGGCAGGACTTTGGCAAAAGTGATGTAATGCAATAGACCCTGTGTTTGATGAAAGAATGAAGATGGAAGAGAGGATTTCCTCTTATGTTTTTGAGAAGGTGAATATCACCAAGAAGTGGGTGACCAGCCTGTTGCGCGCTGGGCATCCCATGGATGCTGCAGCCAAATGGACTGAGAGCAAGGATCATAAGAAGTCGGTAGAGAAGGCCATCTGGTTGGTCCACGCCCTACGACAGATCCAGCTTTTAGATCAGCATAGTAAAGCGTTGACAGAAGAGCTGCAGGAGGCAGCCAAACTGTCTCAAGCAAGAGCTATAGCAGGGGAAGGATTATTGCAGGAATTACAGGCCCAAAGTCAGGAGAAGTTACAGCTGGTAGAGAAACACAGGAACAGGCATGAGTATTTTCGGTGTCATGTCACCGAAGCAAAAAGCAATGAGCTAGTACTGAAAGAGGAGAACGCTCGCCTAACCCAACAGTTAAAAGAACAGGAGGAAAAGTTCAGAGATGTGAAGGCAGCTTATAAAGCAGCAAGCACTAGGGATTTTGAAGCGGGAGATCACGGCCCCTGTCAAAAGCAGATAGACAGTTTAAAACTTGCTCTGTCCAGGGCAAAAGGCATGGCATGCCTAGTGAGCCCGGGTGCAGCCCGGGTAGACCTGGAATTAGAAGTAGAAACTGTTCAGACGTCACCAGTGGCGCCGGGGAACAACTCGGCTGGGCAGCAGGAGGGACAAGCAATCTGTAGGAAGGACAGGGAGGAGTGCACACTACCACCACCTGTGGCGCCGGGTTTTGACTTGGATTGGCAGCAGGCAGAAGTAGGCAAACAAATGTAGGAAAGGTCGGAGCCGGGGCCGATGTGCCCGGCTCGGCAGCAAAAGTTTGGCCCACCCGGGGGTGGTGGAGGCCAGGGGCTCCTTGAAAGCCAATTTGTGATTCCCCGTGGGACCCAACAGCTTAGGGCTATGGTAAGCCACCTGAGCAAGCTCACCCAAAAGGGAGACCCCTCAGTCCACTTTATGGAAGTGGAACAAGCAGCAGGCATTAATGAGTGCGACGACTCAGAAATGGCCAAGCTGCTTCTGTTCACCTTAGATGGCAAGCTGTACCTGTCCCTCTCTGCCGAGTGCAAGAAGGGACAGGGAGGGTACGCTGCCATCCGGGATCAAGTTCTGGAGGCGATGGGGATGAATGATGGTCGTCCATTCTCCCGGGTGGAGAAGACTACACAGTTAGCAGGGGAGACCCCACAGGCTTTCGCAGACAGGCTGTGGCCTGTGTACAGGAGTGCCTGTAATGGGGATCTCGACTGGAACAATTTGAACCAGGATGAGCTGGCCCACTGG
Source organism: Somniosus microcephalus (assembly GCF_052327205.1). NCBI lineage: Eukaryota > Metazoa > Chordata > Chondrichthyes > Squaliformes > Somniosidae > Somniosus > Somniosus microcephalus. Next base: position 44,464,247 of record NC_141001.1, read on the forward strand.
TTCCGAAGTCTGGTGGCAAACAGCTTGCCACGGATCAGAGCCAAGGCCGAGCTGTGTTTCGACCCAAAGGGCCCCCAAGTCACCGAGGAGACAGTGGTCAGACAACTGACCCTGGCTTACCACAACGGTAGAGGGGTGGAAGAACCACACACTAAAGGAAAAGTTCACGAGTTGAAACCCAGCCAGAGTAAGAAGGAATGGCACCAGGAAGGGGGTATGTAGGGGGTGGCGTGTGCCCAGTCAGTTATGCTCCTGACTGCCTGTGAGCAGTTTGAATCGCTCCCACACCCCTGGGTTCTCGACACCGGACTTAGGTATAGGTGGCGATACAGAAAATGAGTAGACAATTGGTTTGGATGTGAGAAAACCAAGATTTTATTAAAACAGAAGTAAGAATTACAAATACTGGAAAAAGTCACTATGTAGTTACAAGCTTATCAAAAGAATATACTCAAATGGGAATGGGGAACACACGGCACATCGAGGGAAAAACAACTACATTAACAAAATCCCTTAACGCTTATCCCACCTATAATGTCTAACTAGATTAAGCTATGAGGGGCCAGGAATTCATGCTCCCCAAGTCAAAATATGCTGAGTTATAACGGTTGTGGGGTTTTGGGGTTCGCTCTTCGTGCTCTCTGGAGCTTGCCATCGTCACGTGGTCTCAGGGCACGGCAAGGGCGTTGTCCCGGTAAAGTACCCCGAGGTTAGAGTCTTTGCTTGGGTACTTTACCTCGCAGGGATGATGGTTCTTCTTCTTTGGGTGGCGGTTGAATGTTGCATGAAGATAGTCGAAGGTCAGCTGGATTGAAGGCCCGATTATTCAAAGCGTTCTTCAATCTTCTTCAAAATCATCTCGTCTGATTTCATCTCGTCTCGTCTCGTCTCGTCGCCTGGCCCGGCCTGGCCTGGTCTGCTCGCGTTCGCCTGGTGCTGTGCCGACGTCCCTGATAAATTTGGGGAAGGCCACAGGCAGTGGTTAGGTGGCAAGCGCAGCAAGCAAGACGAAGCAAAGCGAAGCAACGTGGCTACCAATGGGCCTATACTTATACTCCCATTGAAAAACCCTTATCTGCGCGCCAAATCAGGTCAGTCTATTGTTTGACTTTTGGCGGGCTGTTTTAAATGATTATACCAATCTAAACTAACTGACTTTAGGTGGCCGTTTATCGCACCTAATGGCCCTGATGTCTGGGCTGTATTGTCATTAATGCATTTTAATCGGCCTGTGCAGCTTTGGTGGCTTCCTTAAGCTGTTTCCAATTATTTATGCGGACAAACTAATGGCCTTATGCTTAGGCCTAACTGGGTTGATCTGTTTCGATCTGACGAAAATGCATATTCAATGTTTGCCTAGCTGTCTGGCTTTTCAAACACAAAGTCCTTTTCACAGAAATGCATTTTAAGTTTTGATTTCCCAAAACTGCCTGCTCTGTGCTGCAGAGCCCAAGCTTGTAAAATCCTACAGGCTTTTGATCACGAGGTGCGGACGCCATCTTTTGGGTACCCTTTTTAAATTGTCCATGTAGGGTCCCTTTTATTAATAACCTTGGGGGAATGTGGGAATTTTGAGAACCTTACACTCCCCCCTGTGATACTAAAACTTGCTTGAAGTATCATCCTTACAAGGTGAGCAAAATTTCTGACCCTCCATAGTCAATCTTCCCCTGTAATTACCTATCCATGATCCCACGACACATGCACTTCCCATTCCGCGAAAATGTAGTGTACATAAGCATACATAGAATAACCAGTCTTTTACACACATCCAAGCATGGAGGGGGTCCTACACCCCTGCACCACTTGGTACACACACATCTTTATTAACAACGCGTCGCAAAATCTTTATTAAAAACAACAAAATACAAGAAAACAACAATCTTTAAACAAAAATACAAGGAAACAAACTCAAACAGGCGTATCTCCCTCCACCTTCACATAATGTTCCTTCCAGATCCTCTGGTTTCGGAATTCTAGCATCTGACCTTTTCTCTTGCACTGAATGCAGACTAGATACAACACTATCCCTAACTGGCAAACCACGAGAATGTGGGAAGCCAGTCTGATCCACGAAGGGACCTCTATGTTATTGAAAATGTCCCACCAGGGTGGAATCACAATATCCAATATCTTAGCCCCTATCTCTACTGTTTTCTGCTCTAGAGTGTAAAAATGTTTCTGTGAAACTATAACGGCTTTGAGTATTTTGGTAAGGTGTTCGGGGAGAGGGGGAATTTCGTAGCCAAAATGCATTACATACTTCTGCAAATTGATAAAATTCTCCTTTACAGTGAGGTGAACAGTGGAGGGTTCAGGAATGGGGACAATTCGCTCCTGGGCCACTTGAACTTCTGCCTCGGGTTTAAAACAGAAACTGCTGTCACTAACCGGACACCAGCTATGCTGTCCATGCTGGTAGTGGGACGCGCCTGTGGTGACACAATATGTTCCACCTCCTATATATGCTACCTGCGGGGGAACATGGCCTTGTGCCATTGCCTCCATGGTACAATTTATAGGTTTCGCGCCAGCAGCTCTGAACCCGCACTGCGGTTTTGAATAGGCATTCAAGTGCTGGGGACACAGGATTATGTGTGCTCCCCGGCTCCGGCACCCTGAGAGGTCAGTACCTGTCATAGCATGCTCCCACTTTATGACGTAAGATGGGACCGCTGTGAAACGAATGTGTGCACCCCTTTGAATGACTCCAATGTTCTCTACCCTGTATACCGGTGTGGGTCGGGCTGTCCTACCCCTGACCGGCATCCTAACTACTACTCCCATGATCGTGTGGTTGGACCGCCCACAATCCACTGGAATTGGGTAGGCTTCGGAAGCTAGCCGGAGTTGGCACGGGCTTAATGCATTCTCAAATGGATGGAGGGCTGCGAGGTGTTTGTTGCTGATCTAGGAGGGGACTAAACCCCGTTTTAAATCCTCCAGATTACTGCGGCCCTCGCCCAGCAACCATGCCCCATATAGCACGCACACCTCGTTCTGCGCAGCCTGGTCAGAAGCATTTCTGTCCTCCCTTATGAGGGCATTTACCGTCTTTGCGTGCTTCTCCAACTCCGCTATAATCTCCTTTAAATGGACCGTCATGGCCTGGTCCTCATGCAACTCCGAGCCCACTACTTTGTTCTCATCCATTAATATCTTCCTTAACTGTGTTTTTAAACCATTTATCTGGGTCTGCAGCGCTATGTCATCCAAGCTGTTGATGACAGAGGACCCAGTATTAAACGCAGTAAAAACATCATTCCATACTCCCACAAACTCGCGGTGTGTGGTGTACAGTTCGGTTTTGTCAATATTGGCGAAATCAAACTCATAAAGCTTCCTGAACATGTCCTTTAATAGGGCCTGGTATAGCTGCTCTGTTTCTTTGGGACACCACTCCGGTAAATGTACCTCAGTGAGATTTAAAATCACGGAGGCCACCGCGTAGTATACCCCCTGGTACAGCACCTGATCGGTAGGTACTAGTACCAGCCCACTCCCTGGTCCCTTGGTGGTGGTGGGGCACCCTTCCCTGGGTAACCTCGCCGCCTACACCGTGGGCGGGGGGTTACGGGGGCGGGTTACAAGCTCAGTGGCATTGACTGGGATCGGGGAGAATGGGACCGCGCACGCCTTCAGGCTGGTATCCCACTTCATCCCCTCCCCGGCGTCTTGCCACTGCCGGTGGAAAATAATGGATATGCCTGCGGAGCAGACTCTCTCTGACCCCCACATACAGATGTAAATCCCTTGATCCGGCTCCCACCACTTGTCCCAACACACACCTAATCCTCCGTGAGTCCCTGTAATCGTCCGGTGGGTATTGTTCCCCAACCGTTCCCACTCGACTGCAGGGTTTCTCATATCTTTGCTCAGTTTCCTGAGCCACCACCACCTATCCAGAGGAATGTGTCCCTTGCACGTTAGACATAAACGTTTTCCTATGGTGACGCTGACCCTTGTGGTAACGACCCGTACCCTGGGGCACAGGAGGGAGGCCTCCCCATACGTGAATCCAGTTTGGCTGGAGTACTGAGATGAACTGGACCCCAGCCATCCTGGCCACCTTCCCTCGTGGAGGTAGACGGCGGTCACCTCTGCATCCCGTTCGCCACTTCCGTCGGTCGCTATCGGCGCTCTATCCCCTGAGCACCCGTAGATGTGAGAGTCCTCCACGTCGCCCCTCCTTCCCAGGCTCAGTCCCATCAGGGCGAGTAGGATTACGATCCCCTTCATCCCGACAGTCCTTCTGCAACAGATACAAAAACATACAGCCAGGTCCCCAAGAGATTCTCTGGCTTGGGTGAAGCATAGTCGAGCCTTGCGGCCTCGATTCAATTACACACTCTTAGCAGATTATGACTTATCTAAAACTACCCATCACCTTACTTAACTTAAGCTAAAACTCCCGAACTTAAGCTAATTACTTAAACTTAACAATAACCTTACATTACCTAAACTATATACATCCGCCGCCCGTCTCTGGGCGGCCAGGCTAATTCCTGGTTGGGCTGCGGCACACCGCTTCCTCCGGCGTGGCCGCACCGTCCTGCACTGTTGGTCCCTCGCCACCCGCGGTGGCTAGCTGAGGACCTCTGTCCTTTGACTTCCCCCTGACTCGGGAGGCTGTCCCTTTAAGCTGGGGAGTTGGTGACTATGGCTTCCTGGGTTGGGGCGTCCGTGGGGACCTTCTGGGGGCTTTGGCGGGTGGGGTTTTCTTGGCCGATGGGCCTTTAACCCGAACCACTGTCCCCTCCGGTGCGGCCTGTGGGCTCACCACTACCGCTGGCTGGGGATCTTCCCCCTTAGGCTTGACCTCTCCCGAACCTGGGCTTGGGGCACGTAACTCTTCACAGCCTGTTGCTACAGGCTGAGAGTCTCCGCCCCCAGGTCCCACAACTGGGTCCGGGACGGGGTCTTCACCCTCAGGTCCCTCCTCATCCGGATCCCAGAAGAGGGGGGGGGTGTCCCAATCGATGGGCGGGATGGTCCCTCCCTTTAAGCAAGCCACAGCGCCTGCCTGTGCAGTCTGTGAACTCACTCCTGCTGCAGGCTGAGGATTTTTATCCTCAGACCTTACCCCAACTGGCTGTTTTCCCCTTTCAGGTTGAAACAGTTTGCACTGGTTAATATGAAACCATTTGGTACGCCGGGGCATCTTAACGGCGTATACCATGGGGCTGGCTTTATCTACAATGCTGTAGGGCCCCATGTACAATGTTTCCAAACTTCCTACTCGGGCATAGTTCCTCACCATGACCTGATCTCCTACCTCCCACTCGTGGTGCTTTCGGGGTTCGAGCAGCAATCGGTTACTCTCATGCTGCCTTCCCATGTTCCCAGCCGCCTGCTCGTGGACCTGCTTAAGGTGCTCGAAGAGGTTTCGGGCGAACCTGTCCTGGTTTACCTCCCTGACCTTCCGTGAGTACATGGGTGGGGGTCCGCATAACCCGGCCAGTCATCAGCTTGTACAGGGAGTATCCCGTGCTTTTCGACTGGCTGGCCCGGATCCCCATCAGAACCAATGGCAGGACCTCGGCCCATTTATGGGGCGAGTCCACCGTCTCCTTCCTCAACCTTTCTTTCAGGGTCCTATTCATTCTTTCCATAATCCCTGATGTCTGTGGGTTGTGGGCCACGTGTCACTTCCCCTTGATGCCTAGCAGCATAAGGGTATTCTGCATCACCTGTCCGGTGAAGTGACTCCCTTGGTCGGACTCCACATACTGTGGTAGCCCCCACCACGAGAACACTTCCCGGACCAGGATCCTGGCAGTACCCAGAGCTGTGGCTGTTCTGCAGGGGAAGGCCTCTACCCATTTGGTGAACACGTCCACCGGGACTAGGCAGTACTTATAGCCTCCCTGGGCGGTGGGCAGGGGCCTGATGTAGTCGACCTGTATCGACTGCCATGGTCCCTCTACCCTCCTGATGTGTCCCATAGATACCTTCCTTTTGTGGGGTCAGGGTTATTAGCAGCGCACACAAGACAGCCTGCACAGAACTCACGGACATCTTCCCTGAGTCCCGGTCCCGCTGCCAGGTGGTCTCAGGCCCAGGGTGTCGCGCTCCTGGACCCTCATGGGCCAGTTGAAGGAATCCCCTCCAGTGCTGCTGCGGCACAACCCACTGTTCCCCCCGGAACAGCATGCCCTCTTTCACGGAGAGGGTCGCTGTGCCGTACGGATCCTCTACCCTTTTTCCCTCAGTCACCGCACTGAGGACTGCCTTGAGGACGGGGTCTTGGGCTTGGACCATCTTAAGGTCCGGGGCTAAAGCTACCCCTCCACTCCCTTGGGTCCCGTCCCTACCTCTGACCGCCGCCATGGGTCTGGACCCAAATGGGTCCCAGAAAGTGCCGGTGTGGGCACCCTCCTTGGCGAGCATGTCAGCCTGCTGGTTGCCCTGGCTGCGGGGTTCTGTGAAGGAATGGGCCTTCACCTTGTGAATGAAAACCTCCCCTTCCTCCCCCACTGCTGCTAGGATCTTTTCCAGCAGGGGTTTTACTGTGAGGGGTCTCCCGTCGGCGGAGGTGTATCCACGGCAGGACCAGATGGCCAGGTACTCCGTACACGAATTGCACGTGAACATGCTGTCCGAGCAAATCGTGTAGGGGGTGGGGAAGATTTCGGGGTGTGTAACGACGTACACCACCGCGGACAGTTCAGCCTGCTGGGCGCTCATGGTGATGGGGAGCTTAATCGCCAGGGCAATGTTCGCCGCTGGGTCATAACCTCCACACCCCGTGAGACGCTCGCCAGCAGATACCGTGCTGGAACCGTCTACATAGATCTCGCGGCCCGTGGGATGTATCCCGGCCCGTAAACCTATGTTCACTTCCCAAACCCCTTCAATGGAACACCGGTGGGCTGTTCCAGGATATACCAGATTGGCTGCGAGTTTGGGCTCGCAGAGACCCTTCACTCTAAGATCCATCTGTGAGAGGAGCAAGGTCCAGCGGGCAATGCGGGCACTGCTCACTGTTCCATCCTTGATCCTCCCATCCAGAAGTATCTGGGTGGGTGTGTGATGGGTGAGGAGGGCGATGGGAGAGGTGCCTGTGAAGATCAATTATCTTTTCACAGCCCAATGTGTGGCCAAAAGGTGCCTCTCACAGTTGGAATAGCTCCTCTCCACATCCGTGAGTATCCTGGAGGAGTAGACCACTGGCCTCAGCCTGCCGTGCCGCTCTTGGAGTAGCACAGCACTCAGGCTGTCCCCGCTGGCTGCTACCTCCAGGAAAAACTCTTTCCCCCATCTATGGGCCCTAGAGCTGGCGCGGTCTGCAAATCCTTTTTGAGCCTGACAAATGCTGCCTGGCAACCCTCATCCCAAAGCCACTCCACTCCCTTGTGTAGGAGTCGGAGCAGAGGGGCCGCTGTGGCTGTATAGTCCTCAATAAAGTCTCTACAGTACCTGGTTAACCCTAGAAACGACCTCACACCCGTTACTGTGTTGGGAACCGGTAACTCTTGTACCGCCTCCCTCCTAGCCTTATCTATGGCCCATTCTCCAGCGCGGATGGTCAGGCCCAGGAATTTCACCTCCTGCTGGCCGATCTACACTTTCTTTGGGTTTACCTTAAAACCCTTTTGCCCTAGCAGCTCCAGCAGTTCGGCCAATAGTGGGCCATGCTCCTCTTTCGAATCAGTGAACAGGAGCAGGTCATTCACATACTGTACCAACTGTCTGGGCTGACTGAAATCCCTTAAACTGTTTGCCATGCACTGATGGAAAATGCTGGGGCTGTTGTGGAAGCCCTGAGGCAAGCAGTTCCACGTGTACTGTTGCCCTTTAAACGTAAAGGCAAACTTGTACTGATCCTCCCTTCATAACCCGTTGGAAATATCCAGCACCGTGAAAGTGGTCGCGGATGCTGGAATACTTCCTATCAGGTCGGCAACTGCTGCTACCGTGGGTGCACAGGCTGGGATGTTACTATTGAGCACCCGATAGTCCACCGTGGCCCTCCAAGAATTGTCCGGCTTTCTAACCGGCCACAATGGAGAGTTTACGTGGGTGGCTATCGGCCTCAGAACTCCCTGCTGTACTAACGAGGACATGGCTGCTTCCATGTCTGGCTCCGCTTCCCTGGGGAAGTTATACTGTTTCTGTGGTCAGGCCATGGGGTCCCCGTCTACGCTGACCTCAAACCCGTTGACCCTCCCGCAGTCGTGTTTGTGCATGGAAAATGTGGCCAGGTGGGCCTGCACAAATGCCTGGAACTCCTTTGGGGTGTTGCTGACCATAAGCTCGAGGTTATAGCCCTCTTTGGGCTTCATGGTGCAGAGGGTCCCCTTCCCTTCCTTTCCTGGGATCACTACTACCTCACCGTTCTTCACTTTACCTGCCCCCCATAGGCAATGATTTCTCAAATCTACTAGGATCCCGTGGCCTACAATAAAGTTGGCCCCTAGGACCCCTCTTCCACCCTCCACTTCCCATTTCATCAGGACACAGGTCCACTTGGAGTGGAGCGGTCCTAACCGAATGGCGAGCGGGATGGAAAACGAGCCAGCCTGTTCTTTGCCTGTGAACCCCGACAGACTGTATGGGACCCCATTAGATAGAGGCGAGGTGGTGGGGTTAGCTGAGTAGACCACGGTGGATGATGCCCCTGTGTCCAACAGATAGGTCCCCGTCACCTTTTCTACCTCCATCTCCAAGAGGGGTCTTTTCCATTCATCATACCGGAGAGAACACAGGTAAACAGGCTGCACTGGCTCTAGCAGGGCTGTGGGTTTGATAGGGCTGATGGGGTCAGAGCACTGGTAGCAGCTGCTACTCTCCCCTGGCCAGTCAATAAGGACCTCATGGTGTCCAAAAGTGACTCAACCTCTGCGGGAGGGATTCCTGCCCCTGCCCTTTGGGCTGGGGCTGTGGAATTCTTACACTTGTTATCTTTCCAAGGGTTTTTGCACTCCTTCCGCAAGTGACCATCCTTCCCGCACCCGTAGCAATTCGTCTTTGTGTTGGGGGGGTTATTCCCTTCCTGGTGCCACTCTTTCCTACCCGGTCCGGGCTTTACCTCATGCACCTTCCCCTTTGGTGGGTGTGCATCGGTTCCCCTACCGTTTTTATAGGCTAGAGTCAACTGTCTGATCACCGTAAGTTCGGTGGTCTGGGGGTTCTTGGGGTCGAACCAGGCTTCTGCCTTGGCCCGGGCCTGTGGCAAGCTGTTCGCCACCAGGCAACGGAGCCAATGGGCCAGGGGATCCCCGTTGAGGAACACCCGGTTCGGCGTCCCCGGACAGGCCCTCCAGTACACCAGCCATAACTGGTCCACGAAAGCCTGCGGGGTTTCCCCTGCTAGCTGGACCGTCTTCTCCACACGGGAGAAAGGACATCCCTCATTCATCCCCATGGCCTCTAGAACCGCATCTCTGAGCTCCTCATACCCGCTCTGCCCCCTCTTACACTCATCAGAGAGGGATTGGAGGAGACTACTCTCCAGGGAGAATAGCAGCATCTTGGCCTGCTCAGCGCCATCACAGTCGTTGATGCTGGCTGCCTGCTCTATGTCCCTGAAGTGGATCAAGAGGTCTCCCTTTTCGGACAGCTTCGGGATATGGTTGACCATAGCCCTAAGCTGTTGGGTGCTATAGGGTAATACGAACTGGTTTTGGAGGGGTCCCTCATCGTCGCCATTGACGGGTGGGCCGAACCTCCGATGCCGTGCTGGGCACATCGGTCCCGGCTCCGACCTCTCTGGCGGGGGTTGCTCCACTTCCGCTCCCACCTCTGGCTCCACCCCCACCCTTGCTGCCAGACCTCGCTGAAACTTGGCGCTACGGGTGGTGGTTGTGAGACCTCCTGACCCTCAACCGGGTCATCCCTGGGCACTACCGGTGATGTTTGAACTGTCCTCCCCTCGTTCCCCATAAAATCCGCCTGACCTGCCTTCGGGCTTATAAGGCATAACATGCCTTTTGCCTTCCTGAGGGCCCGGCTCAGATTTTCTATCCGCTCCTTGCAGGGGCCGTGGCCTGCCTCCTCAAACCCCTGTTCGCTCGCTAGCTTGTAAGCTTTACCTCCTGCACTTTCTCTTCCTGTTCCCTAACTTGCCTTGCCAAGCGGGCGTTCTTCTCCCGCAACCTTAACTCATTTTCCTTGGCTTCGGTGACTTGGCACCGTAGGTATTCCAACTGGGCCTTGTGTTCTCCCATTAAATACACTCTCTCCTGATTCAAGGCTTGCAATGCTACCAATAACTTCTCCCCTGCTAAAGCCTTATCCTGGATCCCCAGGGCTGAATCCTTTAACTCGGCTGCCTGTGCTGCAATGAGCCTGTCCAAAAGCTGGACCTACTTTTTGAAACACATCAGCCAGACTGCCTTCTCTAAGGACTTCTTGTGTTCCTTTCCCTCTGTCCACTTAGCTGCTGCATCTACCGGACGCCCAGCCCTTAACAGAGTGGTGATCCTCTTCTTAGTGATATTCACCTTGCTAAACACATAATCAGAAATCCTTTCCTCCATCATGGTTTGCTCATCCGAACCATTGTCTACTGTATCGCAACCCTGTTGCCGGTGTCCTGCCGCGGTCGCCATTTTCTGTAGGGGGTGGCGTGTGCTCAGTCAGTTATGCCCCTGACTGCCTGTGAGCGGTTTGAATCGCTCCCACACCCCTGGGTTCTCGACACCGGACTTAGGTACAGGCGGCGATACAGAAAATGAGTAGACAAGTGGTTTGGATGTGAGAAAACCAAGATTTTATTAAAACAGAAGAATTACAAATACTGGAAAAAGTCACTATGTAGTTACAAGCTTATCAAAAGAATATACTCAAATGGGAATGGGGAACACACGGCACATCGAGGGAAAAACAACTACATTAACAAAATCCCTTAACGCTTATCCCACCTATAATGCCAAACTAGATTAAGCTATGAGGGGCCAGGAATTCATGCTCACCAAGTCAAAATCTGCTGAGTTATAATGGTTGTAGGGTTTTGGGGCTCGCTCTTTGTGCTCTCTGGAGCTTGCCGTCGTCACGTGGTCTCAGGGCGTGGCAAGGGCATTGTGCCGGTAAAGTACCCCGAGATTAAAGTCTTTGCTTGGGTACTTTACCTCGCAAGGATGATGGTTCTTCTTCTTTGGGTGGCGGTTGAATGTTGCATGAAGATAGTTGAAGGTCATAAGTGTATGGCAGATTGCTTAAAAGGCTTCAGCCAACCCCGACAGTTAATCCAGTATGTGGATGACCTGCTCCTATTCACTGATGAAGGAGAGGAGCACGGTCCACTCCTGGCTGAACTGCTGGAGTTGCTGAAGCAGGAAGCTTTTAAGGTAAACCCCAAGAAGGTACAGATCAGCCGAAAGGAAGTAAAGTTCCTAGGGCTGGCTGTACGAGCAGGTGAAAGGGCCACAGATAAAGCCAGAAGGGAAGCAGTGCAGGAGTTACCAGCCCCCAATACAGTGACAGGAGTGAGGTCTTTTCTAGGGCTAACAGGGTACTGCAGAGATTTTATTGAGGATTACGCCACCACAGCAGCCCCTCTGCTCTGACTCCTACACAAGGGAGTGGAGTGGGTTTGGGATGAAGGTTGTGAGGCAGCATTTGTGAAACTCAAACAAAATCTGCAGGCCGCGCCAGCTGTAGGAGCCATTGATGGGGAGAAAGAGTTTTTCTTGGAGGTAGCAGCCAGCGGGGACAGTCTGAGTGCAGTGCTGCTCCAGGAGCGGCACAGTCAGCTGAGACCGGTGGTTTACTCCTCCAGGATACTCACGGATGTGGAAAAGGGCTATTCCAACTGTGAGAGGCACCTCCTCGCCACTCACTGGGCTGTGAAAAGATGACTGATCTTCACAGGCAACTCGCCCATCACCCTCCTCACCCATCACACGCCCACCCAAATGCTCCTAGATGGGAGAATTAAAGATAGGACAGTGAGCAGTGCCCGCATTGCTCGCTGGACCCTGCTTCTCTCCCAGATGGACCTAAGGGTGAAAGGTCTCTGTGAGCCCAAGCTCGCAGCCAACATGATTTATCCAGGGACAGCCCACCGGTGTTCCATTGAAGGAGTATGGGAAGTCAACATAGGTTTTCGGGCCGGGATACACCCCACAGGCCGCGTAATCTATGTGGACGGTTCCAGCACAGTATCTGCTGAAAAACGACTCACAGGGTGTGGAGTTTATGACCCAGGGGCCGACATTGCCCTGGCAATTAAACTCCCCAGCACCGTGAGCACCTAGCAGGATCAACTGTCCGCGGTAGTGTACGTGGTTATACAGCCAGAGACATTCCCTACCCCATACACGATTTGCTCGGACAGTATGTTCACATGCAATTCGTGTATGGAATACCTGGCCATCTGGTCCCGTCGGGAATACACTTCCGCTGACAGGAGACCCCTGGCAATCAAGCCTCTGCTGGAGAAAATCATGACAGCTGTAGGGGAGGAAGGGAAGGTCTATATCCATAAGGTTAAGGCCCATTCGAAGACAGAACCAATGAGGGAGGGCAATCAAAGGGCAGATGAATTGGCCAAGCAGGGAGCTAGGGAAGGAGAGTTTTGGGACCCCTACCAGACAGGTTCAGTAGCCGCAATCCGGGACAAGGGAGGTACACAAGGGGTAGCTTTGGTCCCGGACATAAAGCAGGCCCAGGTACGGGATCCCATCCTCAGAGCCGTCCTGAATGCGCTCACAAAAGGGGAGAAAGTAGAGAGCCCATACGGTACAGCAGCCATCACCATCAAGGAAGACATGCTGTTCAGGGGGGAGCAATGGGTAGTGCCGCAGCACCACCAAAGGGAATTCCTCCAACTGGCCCATGAGGGTCCATGAGCGGGGCATCCCAGGCCAGAGGCCACCTGGCAGCGGGTGGAACAGGCAGGATGGTGGCCAGGACTGAGGGAACAGGTCCACGAGTTCTGTGCCAGCTGTCTGGTGTGTGCTGCCAATAACCCTGACCCCCAGAAAAGGAAGGTATCTTTGGGACACACCAGGAGGGTAGAGGGACCATGGCAGTCGATCCAGATCGATTACATCGGGCCCCTACCCACCGCCTGTAGTGTATGTACTTTGAAGAAGGAACTATATTCTGCAGCCCCTGTATACTGCAGTACCAGTAGTGACCACCCCAGTATATAAGCCAGTGTAGTAACTTTGTATAGTAGTTCCAGTTTTGTCTCCATTCAGTAAACACCTGTTATAACCAACTCCTGCAGTCCGTGTCTCAATTACACATGGACGTTACACTGGCGACGAACAGATCCGAACTTACCTACAGTTCTGCACCACCTCACGGGGATCCATCCCTGAAGCGAAGTTGTTAGAGGTCGAGGCCAGAAGGAAGAAATCCAAAAAGAAAAAAAAAACAAACAGAAGAAACGGGCGTCGACCGTGGGCAACCGCCCTCTGATTCAACGAATTTGAAGATTTGCAGGAGAGGCTGTCAAGATCTGGGCTTGGTTATCCAGTCTATGGTGTTCCAGCTAATCAGGCTGGTGGCAGGTAGTACACTGATCCTTCCTGGGCTGCGGCGGGCTAGAGCTCGATCGGGTGGCTTTTCAACGGGGCCGAGCAGCGTTGTCGGGAAGAGGAGAGAGAGAGAGAGGGTGGAGCACACAGGGCGCGGCCGGTGCTATGAAGCCGGGCAGCGTACAGACCCGAGAAGAGGGAGGAATGTGTCCCATAGGGTCTGCTCTGACGACGGGAACAGTAATTAAAATAAAAGAAATTAGAAGCGCAGAAAGCCGCGAGGAGCTGCAGTTTGCCACGGGGACCGCAGAGAGCGGTGTTGGCAGCAGCGCGGGGGGGAAGTGCGCGAAGACCATAGGGCGTCACCATCAAGGCATAAAAACGCCAGCAACAGCGCTAGCAGCAGCGGAAAAGACAGAAAGCGCGGGAGGCGCCATCTTAATCCAGCGGGGAAGAAGGCAAAGCGCGGGAGGCGCCATTTTGTTCAATCGGGGAAGAAGGCAAAGCGCGGGAGGTGCCATCTTAGATCTCCAAGATGCCGAAGACTGGCAATATCACTGCCTTCGATAATGCAATAGAAGACTGGACCACGTATGTGGAAAGAGTCGAAGTATATTGCAAGGCAAATGAAGTAGCCGATGAGGAAAAGGCATCAGTACTACTAAACTTAACGGGCGCAAGAACGTACAGCCTATTGCGGAACCTGATCACTCTAGTCAAACCGATGGCGAAGAGTTTTAACGAAATTGTTGATATCCTACAGGAACATCTAAATCCTACACCGCTGCTGATAGCAGAAAGATTTAAATTCCACAAGAGAAATCAGCATAAAGATGAGAGCAATGCTGATTACCTTACGGAACTACGCAAGCTATCAAAGCACTGCCAGTTTGGAGCAGGACTGGCAGATACCCTACGGGACAAATTTGTCTGTGGACTCCTGAGTGAAGGAACCCAGAAGAGGTTACTCTCAGAGAAAGAGCTGATGCTAGATAAGGCTTTCAGCGTGGCAATATCGTACGAAGCAGCAGCAAGGGGAGCTGCGGAAATACAGCAAAAGCCACAGGAATACGGCACCCATGAAATGACACGGGGATTTGAAAAATGTTATCGCTGCGGCGGAACAACCCATGACCAGAAGGACTGCTGGTCCAAGGACAAAACATGCAGGCAATGCGGAAAGATGGGACACATTGCACGAGTTTGCAGGTCCGGGAAGAAGACTAACGACAACAAAAAGGCTACTAAGGAAAAGTACAGGAAAGTACAAAAGATGACGGACAGTAGTTCCGAAGACCAGAAGAGCGATAGTGAATCCGGGAACAAGAGACTAAGCTGTCTCAAACTACACAACGTAATCACAAAAGAGGATCACCGAACCATTTGGGTCACCCTCACGATAGCAGGGTCCCAAGTCAAAATGGAATTGGATACAGGATCAGCCCTGACCGTCATGAATCGATGAGACTACGAGCGGCTATTCTCACACATACCCTTGAAAGACACATCCATTGTCTTGAAGACATATACAGGGCAGAAAGTATACCCCAGAGGGAAAATAAGGGTGCCTGTCGAATACAACGGCAAGGAAATACAGAAATTGTATCTGTACATACTGCAAGATGGTGGACCACCGTTATTGGGACATGAATGGATCAGAAAGATAAGTTTAGACTGGCACTCCATTCAGGCACTGACGGTGGCTGGTAAAAAGGATGACGATTCACACCTGGACGATTGTCAAAAAATCTTGGCTAACGCTAAAGGGGTATTTCAACAAGAACTGGGAACTCTTAAAGGCGTAACCGCCTTGATAAAAATAGAAGAGAATGCAATTCCCAAGTTTTTCAAAGCAAGACCGGTACCGTATGCAATTCGCCCAGCCGTCGAGGCAGAGCTGGAGAATCTGGAGAATGCAGGCGTGCTAACTAAGGTAGACTGGAGCGAGTGGGCGACACCCATCGTTCCTGTCATGAAGAAAACGTTAAACAATAAGTCTGAGGAGCCAAGGAAGGTTCGCATCTGTGGGGACTTCAACGTGACTGTGAACCCAGTCCTTCACACAGTACAGTATCCTCTTCCGAGGATAGAAGATATTTTCGCCTCACTATCTGGAGGGAAACGTTTTACAAAAATTGACCTAGCACAAGCATATTTGCAGATGGAGGTTGAAGAATCCTCTAGGAAATATCTCACGATAAACACTCACAAAGGTCTTTACCAGTATAATCGACTGGTATTCAGAGTTGCATCAGCTCCGGCTATATGGCAAAGAGCGATGGAACAAGTCCTGCAAGGGATTCCGGGGACTCAGTGTTACTTGGACGACATCCTAGTGACAGGTGAAAATAACAGTGAACACCTTGCCAACCTAGAGCAGATGCTCACTAGACTAAGAGAACATGGGCTACGAGCCAATCGCCCCAAGTGCGAGTTTTTTAAGAAACAAATATCGTATTGTGGCCACGTGATTGATGAAGAGGGGTTACATAAGTCCCCTGACAAAATTGAAGCGGTAGTTAAGGCTCCAGTGCCTGAAAATGTGTCGCAACTGAGGTCATTCCTCGGATTGATGAATTACTACCATAAGTTTTTGCCGAATTTGTCCACAATTCTGCACCCACTGAACGCCCTGCTACAAACTGGAGTAGCATGGAAATGGAGTGATGAATGTAAGCGGGCCTTTCAGAAGTGTAAAGGCCTGATCACTTCAAGAGAAGTATTGGCTCACTACAACCCATCACTACCGATAAGACTGGCGTGCGATGCGTCTCCCTACGGCGTTGGAGCGGTACTGTCACATAAATCCCTTGATGGTTCAGAGAGGCCAATAGCTTTTGCGTCACGCTCGTTAACTGCAGCCGAGCGTAACTACGCCCAGATTGACAGAGAGGCCCTCAGCCTGGTGTGGGGGGTGAAGAAGTTCAATCACTACCTGCACGGACAGAAATTTACTCTACTAACTGATCATCAACCTCTTGTCTCCATTTTCAACCCTAAGAAGGGCGTCCCGATAATGACAGCACAACGGCTACAGAGGTGGTTCCTTTTCCTAGGGGCACACCAATATGACATCGAGTACAAAGGAACTAAACAGCATGGGAATGCTGATGGATTGTCGCGCCTACCGTTGCCAACGGTGGAAGAAGCACCTGCAGTGGATCCTGTGGAGATATTCCACTCGACCATAGTCGAATGTCTACCTGTGACGAATGCAAACATAAAAAAGGAAACACGAAATGACCCGACACTCTCCAGGGTCTATGATTTAACGGTGAAGGGATGGCCAGCACATGGCGAACCACTGTTGCCAGCATTCTCGCCGAGAAGAGAACAGCTGTCAGTGTGCCGAGGAACCTTGATGTGTGGGTCCAGAGTAGTAATTCCACCCAAATTGAAGGATAGAGTGCTCAATGAGCTTCATGAGGGTCATCTGGGAGAGGTAAAAATGAAGAACTTAGCCAGAGCGTTTGTGTGGTGGCCGGGAATCGATAGAGAAATCGAAGAGATGACCAAGAGCTGTACAGGATGCCAGAAGGTCCAAAAAGCCCCACCACAAGCCCCTCTACATCCATGGGAGTGGCCCTCATCTCCATGGCAAAGGGTAGGGTTGCAAAGGGGTGGAAAGTTTCCGGTAAATTTCCGGTAAATTTCCAGAAATTTTCCACGGGAAGTTTAGCTTGGGAATTTTGGGAATTTTGCCCAAAAAAGCACATGCTAGCATAATATTGTTTTTTTTGTATTTCTTTCTTTTTTTTCTTTTTTTTCCACAGGTCCTCTCTTAAAATTACTTTGTGTTGGTTCCTTTTATGGAACTTAAATCGTTCTGCTATCAGCAGCGGTGTGGGGTTTAAGTGGTCCTGTAGGATTTCTACTATGCTTCGAAATTCTTGTTCACAGGCTTCTCTGGGGTTATTAGGTTTCGCAGTAACCCATAAGTTTTTGCACCCATGGAATTTAACAAAACCAGTGCTTTCCTAGCATCTGGCACTTCATTCGCCCTGCAGTACACCTCAATACGTTCCACATATGTCGCCCAATTTTCGACTTCATTGTCAAACGTAGAGATACTGCCACTCTTCGGCATCCCTGGGTGTGATTTAACTGTCAAAAATGGCGTCTCCCGCGCTTTCCCTTCTTCTCCGCTGGCACAAAATGGCGTCTCCCGCGCTTTCCTTTCTTCTCCGCTGCGGCTTCTAAAAATGGCGTCTCCTGCACTCTTCCTTCTTCTCCGTGGCTCAATGGCGTCTCCCGCACTCTCCCTTCTTCTCCCCACGGACACTGTTCAGCCCTTGAGCCCTGGCTGCGCTCTGTGGTTTTTTTATCTGTGCGCCTTTCCCGTTTCCGCCGCTCGGTCCTGAACCCAGCTGCTGCTTTACCTTCTCTCTCTCCGTTTTGTTTTTCCTCGACGCCGCTCGGTTTTCAACCCCCGGCTGCGCCCTGTGCGCTTCACCCTCTATCTTACCCCGTCGACGCTGCTCGGCTTTTTCTCTGCCGTCGGTCGGCTCCAGCCGCCGCTGTCCGGGAAGGGTCTGCGCTGTACCTGGTACCTGTCGTCAGTCTGT
Source organism: Somniosus microcephalus (assembly GCF_052327205.1). Lineage (NCBI taxonomy): Eukaryota > Metazoa > Chordata > Chondrichthyes > Squaliformes > Somniosidae > Somniosus > Somniosus microcephalus. The sequence continues at coordinate 44,482,242 of NC_141001.1, forward strand.
TGCTGGTCGTCGTGGCTGGGGAACCAAGCCCGGCTCTCCACAGCCTCCCCTGCGATGTTCACTCTCTGCCGGACGACTGGGCAGTTGCTCGTGGTCGACGCCCGTGTTTCTGGCCTCGACTTTCTTCCACCGCCCTCCCGGAGCGAATCCTCGAAGGGAAATGCAGAGTTGCAGGTAGATTCGAATCGACACTCGTCGCCACTGTTAGATCCGTGATTCTGAGAGTATGATGTTTTTCAATAACCACACGGATGCTGTAACTTAACAATCAACAGGTATTTACTGGAGTATGGTAGACTCAAGACTGGGGGTACAGAGGCATGCTCAAGGCTTATATACAGGTGTGGTCACTGCCAGTACTACAGTATACAGGAGCTGTAAAAGTAGTTCCCTCTTAAAGGTACATACACTACAACCTGGAAAAGGTTTTACATCGTTAGCAAGTTGCTAAAATGCAGGTATTAATGTTTTATTTTCAGGAACTGTATTGGTCATGTCTAATCTGGAAGTTTCTTATAGTTGCAGCTATGTTTTGTGATCTGTTCCTTGGTTTGAATGCATTAACTCACTTTCTTTGAATATTTCTGTCACTGCAATTTTGAAATGCAACAAAAATGGATTGTGGTTGGGGGGGGTGATGGAGTTTTACTTAATTTTAAAGAAACTACACTGCAATTCCCATAATTAGGGCTTCGTTACAGTTGGAGAGTTGCAGCATCCATTTATATACTGTAACTTTGAATCTCTTTGCAGTTTGTTGATATGTTCAGGTGTCGGCCTTGGCACAGCGGAGGCACTCGTGCTTCTCAGTCAGAGATGGTGGGCTCAAGCCCCACTCCAGAGACTTGAGCACATAATCCAGGCTGACACCTCAGTGCTGGGGGCAATGAAAGAGTGGACTGGGGTGGACTAGGACAGAGGAAACGGTTCCTTCGTAATGCTGAAAGGGCCGGGAAAGATGTGTTTGGTGGTGGAATCATGAGAAAACTTTCTATTTTTGGCTGCGGTCAACATCCACGGGGAAATGTGAGGAATGATACTAAATCAATGACTAATAATTTGTGGACCCCACCCAGACTGGAGGCAGTCAAAGAGCACAACATTTACTCCCCTTGTCTATTCTTGCAAACTGCATTTTGTGCACTTTATTTAAGCAACTGCAGTGTGTATTGATTTTTATTTGCAGTAGAAGAAAATAAACCCTCTTGAAGGTCAAACGAGCAATGCGAGCTTGCAATTTCCATTGCTGAGAATAATGGATGCATGTTTAACTTATTTGTCTGGTATTCCTCTGTCCGCTGTTTAAACAGGGGTGTTGACCTCTCTTTTATTTTAAATGGATTCATGCTTCCGTTGACGTGTAGACTGAAGAATGTCATATCAACACTTAGTGCTTAGCCGCTTGTCCGCAACAAAAATTTTTAAAAACCGAAATAGTTTGAATAGCACAGCAGGTTGATCAGTTAAAAGGGTAAGAGTTGTGTTAATGTTTGGTTGTGACCCTTCATCAGAACTTTATTTTGATATCTAAAAAAATCAACACACTCTCCGTTCAGGTATTCCTCTGGGCTGCTGTGGAATCCAAGACTGGGACAGATGTGAAAGTCAGGCAGTTTCATTTTGCTAGTTGAGATTTTTGTACATGCACCAATGGTTTCAGTTCACATTAACTTGGCACATTTGGAGTAAAATAGCCAGACCCTGTAAAGTTATATTGAAGTCCCTACTCCTATTTTTATTTTCATATTTGAAATATTTCAAATCATCCAGGAGTAGGGGTGGAAAGTTTCCGGTAAATTTCCGGAAATTTTCCACGGGAAGTTTAGCTTGGGAATTTTGCCCAAAAAAGCACATGCTAGCATAATGTTTTTTTTGTATTTTTTTTCCACAGGTCCTCTCTTAAAATTACTAACAGAGATGGAATCTTAATTATTAAGGAATTTCTTAATCAATATATGTTTATCTTCTTACTTGGCTTGTTTTAATAATTACAAGTTTTGTGTGTGACTGTGAACAAATGTGTCCTGATTGGTTGGATGAGTGGATGAGCGATTAGCTCCCTCTATTTGTAATATTTGCATATCGAATTGTGATTGGCCTGCAGGCATCTGTAAGACTGCTATAGTTTTTTTAAGATCCAGGTTAGGGGTCCTGAGGGAAGTCATTTTGTTTTCTGCTGATGTTGTGATGATGCAGTAAGTAAATCAGACTTTATACCAAATAAACCAGTTACTTGTTGAACTCTGTTGTCCTTCAATTTAAAATATACAAAATATTGGTGATGTAGCGTCGTGTGTGTACAGGTCATGCTTCCATCACATGGAGCATCAGCAAAAATGTACTCACTCTGTTGCAATCGTGCTGATCGACCGCAGTTCGACACAGAGATGAATGCCCTTTATTTCTCTGCATAGAACAATGCCACGTTTACCGTCGGATGTGTGGAAGCATTTTACCCCAGGCATTAAAGATGGAAAGACTGTGTACATGTGCAAACACTGTAGAAAGCCATATGTAAAGAATGCCACAAAGATGCAGCAGCATTTATCCAAATGCAACAACTTCACTCAAAGCTCACAGCAGTCAGCCCAGAGTTCCTCTGCTTCCATTCAAGAAGATGATGGTTCTCATTCAGCATCAGGCTCCTTATCATCAGCAACTCCTGGCCCACTTGGAAGGTTCTTTGATGCAATGGATAACCATAGCCAGAAGAATGCAGATGAGTGCCTTGCTCGAGCTGTATATGCAACAGGCTCACCCCTCATGCTCACAGCCAATGTGTACTGGAAGAGATTTTTCAATGTTATTCGCCCTGCATACTGTCCTCCCACCAGACATGCTTTGTCTACTTATTTGCTGGAGGCTGAGTATAACAGAGTCCAAGGAAAGCTCAAAGAAACGATAGCGAGCACAGACACGAAGGACAACAGACACACAGGCACATACATTGCTGATGAGCTGAAAGCAGTCATCAACGATCTTGGATCACAAAAGGTCTTTGCAGTAGTTATTGACAATGCTGCGAATATGAAGGCTGCTTGGGCTCAAGTGGAGGAGGCCTACCCTCATATTACGTCTATTGGGTGCGCAGCTCATGGGCTTAACCTGCTCCTCAAGGACATCATGGGTTTGAGAACCATGGAAGCACTGTACAAGAGAGCCAAGCAAGTTGTTAAGTATGTCAGGGGAAAACAGGTAGTTGCAGCAACCTACAACTCCAAGCAAATGACAAAGAACAAGAACACCACACTGAAGCTGCCCAACAACACTAGATGGGGTGGTGTTGTCATAATGTACAACAGCCTTCTGGAGGGTAAGGAGTCGCTGCAAGAAATGGCAATATCCCAGTCTGGGGATATGGAAACCACCATCAAGAAAATGCTGCTGGATGATGTGTTTTGGGAGAGAGTGGTTAGCAGCCTTAAACTACTCTCACCAGTAGCATCTGCAATTGCTCAGATTGAAGGAGATGACGCTGTCTTGTCAGATGTTCTCAGGCTTTTTACTGATTTAAAAGAACAAATCAGCATTGCCCTACCCACATCCCTGCTGCTCAAAGCAGAGGAGAAGGCAATTGTTCAATTCATACAGACGCGTCAAGAATTTTGTGTCAAGCCGATTCATGCTGCAGCATACATGCTGGACCCAAAGCATGTTGGGAGACTAATACTTTCTGGAGAACAGATCAACAGCGCTTACAGTGTGATTTCTACCCTCTCACACCATCTCAATCGGGATGTGGGCAAAGTTCTGGGAAGTCTGGCAAAGTTCTCTACCAAGCAAGGTCTTTGGAATGGGGATGGGATATGAGAATCATGCAAGCATATCAGTGCATATACCTGGTGGAAGGGACTTTGTGCATCTGAGGCCCTGTCACCTATTGCATCGGTGATACTCCAAATCCCACCTTCATCAGCGGCCTCTGAACGAAACTGGTCACTTTTTGGGAATACACATACAAAGGTGCGCAACAGGCTGACTAACAAGAGAGTGGAGAAACTGGTGGCTATCCGGGCGAACCTACAACTTATTGAGCCAGATACAGAAGTGTCCACCACACAGCTAGACATTGACACAGAGGAGGAAATGGACACATCAGAGCCAGAGTCAGAGAATCAGGAGGTGCAATGAGGAGTAGAAGGCTCAGAAGACTCATGAGTAGAAGACTCAAAGGGACAAAATAAGGACAAATTACAGGCTAAATAAGCTGACGCTCTTTTTATTTTATTTTAGATGGGTCTTTTTTGTGGGGGTTCAATAAAGTTCAAAATTATAACCTAAATAAAGTTTTGAAAGCCTGTTTTTATTTGTATGGAACAGTATGTCTATTTTGACGACAAAGATAATATAAGGGTCAGAGACAAAAACCATCAGTGTGCAAAAAAACTCTAAATTCCCATAAATTCCCAAAAATTCCCATGGAAAGTTTCCTCTTTTAAAAATTCCCAGAATTTTGCAACCCTAGCAAAGGGTACACATTGATTTTGCTGGTCCATTTATGGACTCGATGTTTTTAATTGCGGTGGATGCACATGCAAAGTGGCCAGAGGTAATAAAAATGTCCTCAACCACCACAGAAAAAACCATCACAGTCTTACGAACCATATTCGCCAGAAATGGGCTGCCTGAACAGATTTGCTCCGACAATGGACCACAGTTTGTGTCTGAAGAGTTCCGAAGGTTCTTAAAGAACAATGGTGTTAAGCATTACACATCCGCCCCATATCATCCAGCCACCAATGGATTAGCTGAGAGGTTCGTTCAAACATTCAAGAAGGCTATCAAGGCAATGTGTAATGAAGACATACCCCTACAACACAAGGTGGATAACTTCTTGTTTGCCTACCGGAATGCGACACATGCGGTTACCAACCAAACTCCAGCCATGATGTTCTTCAATTGAAGACTAAGATGCTGCTTGGATTTGGTTAAGCCAAACATCAGAAGAGATGTGGAGAACAGGCAGTTTCAGAATATGAATGAAAGGCCAACCAGGAGTTTTAAGATAGGTCAACCAGTTTTGGCCCGGGACTACCGCACAGAGAAATGGCAGCCAGGAACGATCTGCACATGGCAAGGACCTCTAATGTATACCGTGGACGTTGGAGAGAGCATTGTAAGACGCCATGCTGACCAGATTCTAGAGTCACTGGAAAACGTCAAATCCACACCACGATCCGATACACCTGGTGATGAAACCGAAGTACCAATTGCATCTACCTCAGAATCGGTGATATTGGAAGCAGACGAACCAAACAACGACGTTGATCCTGAATCAACTTTGCCAGAAGAACCTGATACCCCAAAGAGGCGTTATCCGGACAGAATCAGGAAGCCTCCTCAAAGACTGAATTTATAATTGCTTAACTTCAGCTAATGTATATAGCAACTGTAATTGTAAATATGTTATTTAATTATTAATCGAATGTTATGTACTGTTTAGCTAAAAGGGGAGGAATTGTAGTGTATGTACTTTGAAGAAGGAACTATATTCTGCAGCCCCTGTATACTGCAGTACCAGTAGTGACCACCCCGGTATATAAGCCTGTGCAGTAACTTTGTATAGTAGTTCCAGTTTTGTCTCCATTCAGTAAACACCTGTTATAACCAACTCCTGCAGTCCGTGTCTCAATTACACACGGACGTTACACCGCCCAGGGAGGCTACAAGTACTGCCTAGTCCTGGTGGATGTGTTCTCAAAGTGGGTAGAAGCTTTTCCCTGCCGAACAGCTATCGCATTGGGTACAGCTAAGATCCTGGTCAGGGAAGTGTTCTCACGATGGGGACTCCCACAGTATGTGGAGTCTGACCAAGGGAGTCACTTTACCGGACAGGTCATGCAAGAGACCCTCATGGTACTCGGCATTGAAGGGAAATGGCACGTCGCCTACAACCCACAGTCATCGGGTCCTGTAGAGCGTTTAAACCGCACTATAAAAGAAAAGCTGCGCAAGGAGACAGGAGACTCACCCAAGAAGTGGGTGGAAGTCTTACCGTTGGTCCTAATGGGGATCCGAGCCAGCCAGTCAAAAAGCACGGGGTATTCCCCACACGAGCTGATGACTGGTAGGGTTATGCGGACCCCCACCCATGTGCTAGCCCTGGTGCTCACGGAAGGCCAGCTCAGAGAGGTGAACCGGGACAGTTTTGTCAGGAATCTGTTTGAACGCCTTAAACAGATTCACTGGCAGGCTGCTAGCAACATGGGAAAACAGCATCGGAGCAACCGATTGCTGCTGGAACCCAACAGGCACCACGAGTGGGAGATAGGGGATCAGGTCATGGTAAGGAACTTTGCCCGGTTGGGAAGTTTTGAACCATTGTATATGGGGCCGTACAGCATTGTGGACAAGGCAAGTCCCATGGTCTATGCCATCATAAGAACATAAGAACATAAGAAATAGGAGCAGGAGTAGGCCAATCGGCCCCTCGAGCCTGCTCCGCCATTCAATAAGATCATGGCTGATCTGATCCTAACCGCCAATCTACTATCACAGAACCATCTCCTGAATCTAACAGAATTAGACACACGAAATAGGAGCAGGATCAGGCTACACAGCCCCTGGGCCCGCTCCGCTACCCACAGGGCCATGTCCGACCCGAACCTAGACTCATGTCCAAATTCCTGCCCGCTCCCCGTAACCCTTAATTCCCTTTACTTCTAGGAAACTGTCTATTTCTGTTTTAAATTTATGTAATGATGTAGCTTCTACAGCTTTTTGGGGCAGCATATTCCATGGACCTACCACCCTCTGAGTGAAGTAGTTCCTCCTCATCTCAGTTTTGAAAGAGCAGCCCCTTATTCTAAGACTATGCCCCCTAGTTCTAGTTTCACCCATCATCGGGAACATCCTCCCCGCATCCACCCGATCCAACCCCTTCACAATCTTATATGTTACAATAAGATCGCCTCTCATTCTTCTGAACTCCAATGAGTAGAGTCCCAATCTACTCAACCTCTCCTCATATGTCCATCCCCTCATCCCCGGGATTAACCGAGTGAACCTTCTTTGTACTGACTCGAAAGCAAGTATGTCTTTTCTTAAGTACGGACACCAAAACTGTATGCAGTATTCCAGGTGCGGTCTCACCAATACCTTGTACAACTGCAGCAATACCTCCCTATTTTTATATTCTATCCCCCTAGCAATGAAAGCCAACATTCCATTGGCCTTCTTAATCACTTGCTGCACCTGCATACTAACCTTTTGAGTTTTGTGCACCAGGACCCCCAGATCCCTTTGTACTTCAGTACTTTCCAGTTTCTTGCCATTAAGATAATAACTTGCTCTACGATTTTTCCTGCCAAAGTGCATAACCTCACACTTTCCAGTATTGTATTCCATCTGCCAAATCTCTGCCCACTTACTTAGCCTGTCTATGTCCCCTTGCAGGTTTTTTATGTCCTCCTCACTCACTACTTTCCCTCCCATCTTAGTATCATCTGCAAACTTTGATATGTTACACTCGGTCCCCTCCTCCAAATCGTTAATATAGATTGTAAAGAGCTGGGGACCCAGCACTGACCCCTGCGGGACACCACTAGTTACTGATTGCCAGTCTGAGAATGAACCATTTATCCCAACTCTCTGCCTTCTGTTAGATAGCCAATCCTCTATCCATGCCAGAATATTACCCCCAATCCCGTGATTTTTTATCTTAAGCAATAATCTTTTGTGTGGCACCTTGTCAAATGCCTTTTGGAAGTCTAAATACACTACGTCCACTGGTTCCCCTTTATCCACCCTATATGTTACTTCCTCAAAGAACTCCAGCAAATTTGTCAAACATGACTTCCCCTTCATAAAACCATGCTGACTTTGTCCTATTAAATTATGATTATCCAAATGTCCTGTTACTGTCTCCTTAATAATGGACTCCAAAATTTTACCTACCACAGATGTTAGGCTAACCGGTCTATAGTTTCCAGCCTTCTGTCTACTGGCCTTTTTAAATAAGGGTGTTACATTAGCAGTTTTCCAGTCTGCCGGGACCTTTGCTGAGTCCAGGGAGTTTTGGAAAATTATTACTAATGCATCCACAATCCCTACCGCCACTTCCCTCAAGACCCTAGGATGTAAGCCATCAGGTCCAGGTGATTTATCCGCCTTGAGTCCCATTATTTTACCGAGTACCACTTCCTTAGTGATTTTGATCGTGTTTAGCTCCTCCCCCCCTATAGCCCCCTGTTTGTCCAGTGTTGGGATATTCTTAGTGTCCTCTACTGTAAAGACTGATACAAAATATTCATTCAGTGTTTTTGCCATCTCCATATTTCCCACCATTAATTTCCCGGTCTCATCCTCTAAGGGACCAACATTTACTTTAGCCACTCTTTTTCTTTTTATATAACTATAAAAACTCTTACTATCTGTTTTTATATTTTTTGCTAATTTACTTTCATAATCTATCTTCCCTTTCTTAATCAATCTTTTTGTTATTTTTTGCTGTCTTTTAAAGTTTTCCCAATCCTCTATCCTCCCACTAGATTTGGCTACCTTATATGCCCTTGTTTTTAGTCGAATACTATCCTTAATTTCTTTACTTAGCCACGGATGGCTGTCTTTTCTTTTACATCAAGATGCCCCGCCGCACAAAGTGGTTCCACATTAATCAGTGCAAGCTGTTCAAGACTGAGAGTGGAGAACAGCCAGCAAGGGCGAACCGTGTTAAAGCTAGAGAGCAGCAGCCTGCAGCTGTGACAGACTCACAGACCGCAAAGGTGGGGGCAGTGACGTGTGTGACTGGAGAGGCCCACCCACCAATTAAGTGGGACTCAGGTACACCCCCAGTAGCCGGAGCCTTAAGAAGGTCTCCTCGCATATCACAGCCTAAACTACCGTGGTCACCCGAGTATCACTTTAAACGGCCCAGCCCCAGGAGAGCCCTTAACAGAAAGGGAAAAACCAAGGTCAGGGACAAGTATAAGGACACAGATCCCCAGCCTACAGCCTCCAAAGGTGAGGGACTCACAGAAGAGGTAGCGTTGGGCAGAGAGAGAGAGAGAAGGGTCCCCAGCCTGCGGCATCAGGCTGCGGGGAACCCACAGGACAGGATAGGGACACAGCAGCCACACAGAAAGGGGTAGTGTGCTGCAGCACAGGAGGGCACACGCCCCTGATTAACTGGGATTCAGGGAAACTCCCAGGTCTTTTAAGGAGGACTCTCCGAGTCCGGTGGCACAGGTCACTTTACGCCCAGGCGTACAAGCTGCCCAGATTCCACAGAAGGCAGAGGCCTAACAGGAATTAGCCTGGCCGTCCGGAGATGGGCGGCAGATGTATATAGCTTTTAGTTTCTGAGTGATTTTACAGTTTGGTAGGTTTTGGAATTTTAGCAGTTTAATTTAGTTGTAATAACTTTTAAGTTTTGGAAATTTTGATAACTGTGTCAGGCCAGAGAACCTTCTCGGGACATGGCTATTTTGTTTGTGTGTCCCTACAGAAAGGAAATCGTCATGAGAAAGGTTCTGCTCCTGCTCGCCCTGGTAGTGGTGAGCATCGGTGACCGAGGAGACGTGGAGAACTCCCACATCTATGGGTGCTCGGGAGAGAGAGCACCGATCATTACCGCAGGGGGTGGTGAATGGGGTGTGGAGGAGCTCGCCATTTACTTCCATGAGGGAAGGTGGCCAGGGTGGCTGGGGTCTAACTCGACTCAGTACTCCAGCCAGACCGGGTTCACGTACGGGGTACAGATCGTTGCTACAAGGGTCAGCGTCACCGAGGGGAAACGTGTGTGTTTGACATGCAAGGGACAGATTCCTTTGGATAGGTGGTGGTGGCTCAGAAAGCTGAGCAAGGATATAGGAAACCCCATAGTTGATTGGGAATGATTGGGGAACAATACCCATCGGACGATTACAGGGACCCGAGGGGGACTGAGTGTGTGCTGGGACAAGTGGTGGGAGCTGGATCAGGGGATTTATATTTGTATGTGCGGGTCAGAGAAGGTCTGCCCCACAGGCATATCCATCATTTTCCACCGGCAATGGCAAGATGCCAGGGAGGGGATGGAGTGGGATTCCAGCCTGCATGCGTGCGTGATCCCACACTCCCCGATCCCAGTCAATGCCACCGAACTCGTAACCCACCCCCAGAAGCCCCTGCCCATGACCACGACATCACAGACTAAAGTACAGAGGTGTCCTACCACCACCAAGGGACCAGGGAATGGTTTAGTCCTAGTGCCAACCGATAAGTTGCTGTACCAGGGGGTGCACTATGCAGTGGCCTCAGTGATCCTAAACCTGACCGAGGTGCACTTACCTGAATGGTGCCCTAAGGAGACAGAACAGTTGTACCAAGCCCTGCTGAAGGAAATGTTTAGAAAATTTTATGAATTCGACTTTGTCAGTGTGGACAAAGCAAAACTGTACAGTTTACATCCTGAGCATAATATGGGCATGGGGAGACAAAGAAGGGGGACCAGGAATGATATTTTCACTGCCTATAGTACAGGATCCTCAGTAATAAACAGCCTAGACGATATAGAGTTACAAACTCAGATAAATGGTTTAAAGACCCAGTTAAGAAAACTCCTAACAGAGGAGAACACAGTGGTCAGCTCAGAACTACATGAGGACCAGGCCATGATGGTCCATTTAAAAGAGATAATTGCTGAGCTGGAGAGACACGCCAAAACAGTAAATGCACTCATACGGGAGGACAGGAATGCTTCGGATCAAGCCGCACAGCATGAGGTGTGCGTGCTATACGGGGCATGGTTGCTGGGCGAGGGCCGCAGCAACCTGGAGGATTTAAAACAAGGTTTAGTCCCCTCCTGGATTAGCAACAAGCACCTCGCAGCCCTCCACCCATTTAGTAATTCACTGAGCCCGTGTCAGCTCCGTCTAGCCTCTGAAGCCTACCCTGTCCCAGTGGATTGTGGATGCTCCAATCACACTAGCATGGGGATAGTAGTGAGGATGCCGGTCATGGGTGGGACAGCCTGACCCACACCGGTATACAGGGTGGAGAACATTGGGATCATTCAAGGGGGTGCACATGTCCATTTTGCAGAGGTCCCACCTTATGTCATAAAGTGGGAGCACGCTATGACAGGTACAGACCTCTCCGGGTGCTGGAGCTAGGGAGCATACATAACACTGTGTCTCCAGCACTTGAATGCCTATTTGAGACCACAGTGCGGGTTTAAAGCTGTTGGCGCACAACCTGTGAACTGTACCATGGAGGTAATGGCACAAGACCATGTTTCCCCACAGGTAGCATTCACAGGGGGTGGGACATATTGTGTCACCACAAGTGCGCCCCACTACCGGCATGGACAGCATATCTGGTGTCCGGTGAGTGACAGCAGTTTCTGTTTTAAACCCGGGGCAGAAGTTCAAGTGGCCCAGGAATGGATTGTACCCATTCCTGAACCCTCAACTGTTCACCTCACTGTCAGGGAAAACATTACCAACCTGCAAAATTACGTAACACATTTCGGCTATGAAATTCCCCCTCTACCAGAACATCTTACCACCCTATTAAAAGCAGTGGTCATCTCACAGAAACATTTCTATACATTAGAGCAGAAGACAACCGAGATAGGGGCCAAGATCTTCGATATTGTAGTTCCACCCTGGTGGGACATTTTTGAAAATATAGAGGTCCCTTCTTGGATTCGACTGGTTTCACATCTTTTAGTAGATTGCCAGCTCGGCATAGTTTTATACCTGTTGTGTACAAAGTGCAAGGGAAGGGGCAGGATGCTCTGCTCTCAACATGAGGGAGCATGGAACAAAAATAAAGTCTATGACCAGGTATAAAACAAACCTTGACCGTTATTAAAAATAAAGTTTGATGAGTGTGTGTGTCATTATTTTTCCTATGTATGTTCTAATTTTGCCAAGTGGTGCAGGGGTGTTGGACCCCCTCCGTGCTTGGATGTGAATGTAATTGAATTTTTCGTACCTGTATATATCTGTGTAAACACTACACCCAAAGAGGAACGGGAGAGTGTTTTGTTTTTGGGTTTTTTAGTTTAGATAATACAGGGGATGATTTGGCTCCCAATGAACAGAAAATTTTGCTCACTCAGCATGATACTATAGTGTTTAAAGTATCACAGGGGGGGTGGTGTAAGGCTCGCAAAATTATACAGATTCCCCCAAAGTAAGAAAAGAAGAGATATTGGACTGTTTGAAGGAAATATTGGGCAAAAAGGGGATTAAAATAAAAACCCCAGGATTCCTGCTAGTTTAAAAGGCATGTGCAAGCCTGTGGAAAAGCTGCAACAAAAGGAATGGGTTGGACACTGTGGGACAGACAGTTTGAGTATTGGAAAGGCCAGAATGTCTGAGAATGTTCTGGGCCATCCCAACCATTCTAGAACTGAGAAATACCAAGGGGCAAAAAACGTTAGTGGGAGTGGTATATAGACCTCCAAACAGTAATGCGGAGGTTGGGGATGGCATTAAAAGGGAAATTAGAGAAGCGTGCAATAAGGGCACAGCAGTCATCATGGGTGACTTTAATCCACATATAGATTGGGCTAACCAAATTAGTAACAATACTGTGGAGGAGGAATTCCTGGAGTGTTTACGGGATGGTTTCCTGGACCAATATGTCGAGGAACCAACTAGAGATCAGGCCATCTTAGACTGGGTATTATGTAATGAGAAAGGATTAATTAGCAATCTTGTAGTACGAGGCCCCTTGGGTCGGAGCGATCATAATATGACAGAATTCTTCATTAAGATGGAGAATGAAGTAGTTGACTCAGAGGCTAGGGTCCTGAATTTAAATAAAGGAAACTACGATGGTATGAGGCGCGAGTTGGGTAGGATTTATTGGGGAATGTCACTCAAAGGGTTGACGGTGGATAGGCAATGGCAAACATTCAAAGACCGTATGGAGGAACTACAGAATTTCTTCATCCCAGTTTGGCATAACAATAAAACAAAAAAGGTGACTCAACCGTGGCAACAAGGGAAATTAGGGATAGCATAAGATCCAAGGAGAGGACATATAAATTGGCCAGAAAAAGCAGTAAACCTGAGGATTGGTAGCAGTTTAGGATTCAACAAAGGAGGACAAAGGGATTAATTAAGAAGGGGAAAATAGAATATGAGAGTAAGCTTTCAGGGAACATAAAAATTGACTGTAAAAGCTTATATATATATGTGAAGAGAAAAAGATTGGTGAAGTCAAGCGTAGGTCCCTTGCAGTCAGAATCAGGGGAATTTATAATGGGGAACAAAGAAATGGCAGGCCAATTAAATACATATTTTGGTTCTGTCTTCACAAAGGAGGACACAAATAACCTCCCAGAGATGGCAGGAAACATAAAGTCTGATGAAAGGGAGGAACTGAAAGAAATCAGTATTTGTAGGGAAATGGTGTTAGGGAAATTGACGGGGTTGAAGGCCGATAAATCCCCAGGGCCTGATAATCTACATCTTAGGGTACTTAAGGAAGTGGCCCTAGAAATAGTAGATGCATTGCTGATCATCTTCCAACATTCGATGGAATCCGGAACAGTACCCATGGATTGGAGGGTAGCTAATGTTACCCCACTATTCAAAAAAGGTGGTAGAGAGAAAAGAGGGAATTATAGACCGGTAAGCCTGACATCGGTAGTGGGGAAAATGCTAGAGTCCATTATAAAAGATGTAATAGCAGATTACTTGGAAAACAGTGACAGGATCGGACAAAGTCAACATGGATTTACGAAACGTAAATCGTGCTTGACTAATCTACTGGAATTTTTTGAGGATGTAACTGGTAAAATAGATAAGGGAGAACCAGTGGATGTGGTGTATTTGGACTTTCAAAAGGCTTTTGATAAGGTCCCGCACAAGAGATTAGCGTGTAAAGTTAAGGCACATGGGATTGGGGGCAAGGTATTGACTTGGATAGAGAACTGGTTGGCAGACAGAAAGCAAAGAGTTGGAATAAACGGGTCTTTTTCCGAGTGGCAGGCAGTGACTAGTGGGGTACCGCAGGGATCGGTCCTTGGACCCCAGCTATTCACAATATATATTAATGATCGAGACAAGGGAACTAGATGTAATATCTCCAAGTTTGCAGACGACACAAAGCTGGGTGGGCGTGTGTGCTGTGAGGAGGATGCCGAGAAACTCCAGGATGATTTGGACAGGTTGGGTGATTGGGCAGAAGCATGGCAGATGCAATATAACATGGATAAATGCGAGGTTATCCACTTTGGTGTCAAAAACAGGAAGGCAGATTATTATCTGAATGGCAATAGATTGGGAGAAGGGGAACTGCAACGAGACCTGGGTGTCCTTGTGCACCAGTCGCTGAAGGTAAGCATGCAGATGCAGCAGGCGGTTAAGAAGGCAAATGGTATGTTGGCCTTCGTAGCGAGAGGGTTTGAGTACAGGAGCAAGGATGCCTTGCTGTGGTTGTACAGGGCCTTGGTGAGACCACATCTTGAGTATTGTGTGCAGTTTTGGTCACCTTATCTGAGGAAGGATGCTCTTGCCATGGAAAGAGTTCAGCGAAGATTCACCAGGCTGATACTTGGGATGGCAGGAATGACGTATGAGGAGAGATTGGGTCAATTAGGCTTGTACTCGCTGGAGTTTAGAAGAATGAGAGGGGATCTCATTGAAACTTATAAAATTCTGACAGGACTAGACAGACTAGATGCAGGAAGGATGTTCCCGATGGTTGGGGAATCCAGAACCAGGGGTCACAGTCTAAGGATAAGGGGTAGGCCATTTAGGACAGAAATTAGGAGGAATTTCTTCACCCAGAGAGTGGTGAACCTGTGGAATTCTCTACCACAGAAGGCAGTAGAGGCCAATTCATGAAATATATTGAAGAAGGAGTTGGATATATTTCTTAAGGCTAAAGGGATCAAGGGACATGGGGAGAAAGCAGGGACAGGGTACTGAATTTGGATGATCAGCCATGATCACATTGAATGGCGGAGCAGGCTCGAGGGGCCGAATGGTCTACTCCTGCTCCTATCTTCTATGTTTCTATGTTTATTCTACATAAAGACAATAAGCCCATGGGAGGACTGTTCCTGCCGAAAACCCACAGGGCCATCAAGTACATGAATAATACAATACATGCAACAGCCAACAAAAGAGACTCTGGCCCCAGCAGGACAAAGACAATCAAACAACAGTTTAAACCACTCAGAAAGATTTCCAAAACCACTTTGCACACTTAAACTGATTTTCGAAGCAATCCCGAAACCAGTTAAAGGCCAATTAAACATAGATGGGACCAGCCCCGAAACTCGATGAGAATTTAAACCTATAAAAATTAACGAGCCCGCCAAAATTAACAAAGGACCAGAGGAGATTTGGCAGTCAGATAAGCCAGGTCTCAAAACAGTATAATTGAGGCCTGCTTGTTCGGTTCAAGAGACAGTTCAACACAGTTCAGACAGTTGAGAGTACAGCACGTCAGTTCGGCTCAGAAAGGTTCAAGTTCAGTACAGGAGAGAGAAAGTACAGTTCAGAAAGAGTACTACTCATTATCATCATCACCGTACATAGTCGGAGGATCGGAGACTTGAGGAAAGAAGAACAAAACGAAAGGAAAAGGGAATCGCGGCAATCAAAGGCCTCAAGAAACCAACAACTAACAATATTACCACCAACTAGGTAATATTGGGCCACCGCGACCAACAAGAAACCAACCAACAAGAAGTCGAAAATTTGCGAATTTGTTTCCACTCTACAAGCTAGTCTGACTTACCCCTGGGTAAGGTTTGACACAAAAGACTCTAAAAACTATACCTAACCAAAAGAAATTGGGTACTTACCCGATAAATCCAACTACGCATCCAACCGCATCAGCGGACAAGCGAAGACTGAAAACCCAACGCAGGTGCAGTCTTCCACCACATCCGGGGTACGGCAGGCCCCAACCACCACAACTAAAGAGAACACCGAAATCGCGAACCTCTACAATCTGTCAAGAAAGTCGTTTGGTGAGCATTTCCTGGTCCTCTGGATTTCAACCTAGTTAGGATAGTGGGATTGGGAGGGATAAGGTATTTTGTCTATTGTCATTCTCCCTCGCATATTCCGAAGTGTTCCCCCTTTTAGAGTATAAGTTTTCTTGTATTGTATATTTTTCCTGTCTCAAAATAAAATCTAAATTCTTTTGACCAACTCAGGAGTCTGTTGCAATTTCATTACAACCCCCAAATAAGTCCAAAGTCTAGAACCAAGGGAGTGGGAGCGATTCGAACCGCTCAGGGAGTCAGAGGCAAAGCTGACCACACACACCACCCCTTACACTCTCACTGGGGTACAATTTCAGAAGGTGCTGACTCTCACTTGGGTACAGTTCCTGAAGGTGCTTACTCGCACTTCTTCTTCTTCTTCTTAGGCAGTCCCTCGGAACCGAGGATGACTTGCTTCCACATTAAAAATGAGTTCGCAGGTGACTGATGAGTCCAATGCGAGACCTACAGTCTCTGTCACAGGTGGGGCAGACGGTAGTTGAAGGGGCGGGTGGGTGGGGTGCTTGGGTTGACGTGCACTCCTTGCGCTGCCTGCGCTTGGCTTCCGCTTGCTCCCGACGAAGAGACTCGAGGGGTTCGGCGCCTTCCCGGATGCTTCTCCTCCACTTTGTGCGGTCTTGGGCCAGGGATTCCCAGGTGTCGGTGGGGATGTTACACTTTTTCAAGGAGGCTTTGAGGGTGTCCTTGAAGCATTTCCTCTGCCCACCTGGGGCTCTCTTGCCATGCCGGAGCTCCGAGTAGAGCGCTTGTTTTGGGAGACTCATAAGGGGAATGCGGACAAGGTGACCCAACCATCGGAGCTGATCGAGCATGGTCAAAGCTTCGATGCTGGGGATGATGTTGGCCTGAGCAAGAACACTGACGTTGGTGCGCCTATCCTGCCAATGGATTTGCAGGATCTTGCGGAGACAGCGTTGGTGGTACCTCTCCAGTGCTTTGAGGTGCCTGCTGTACATGGTCCATGTCTCTGAGGCATACAGCAAGGCAGGTATCACTGCTGCCCTGTAGACCATGAGCTTAGTGCCGGGTTTGAGGTCCAGTTCTTGAAGGTGCTGACTCTCACTGGGGTACAATTGCAGAAGGTGCTGACTCGCACTGGAGTACAGTTCCTGAAGGTGGTGACTCTCTGGGGTACAGTTCTTGAAGGTGCTCACTCTCACTAGGGTACAGATGCGGAAGGTGCTGATTCTCACAGGGGTAGAGTTCCTGAAGGTGCTGAATCTCTCTGCATTACAGTTTATGGAGGAGCTGACTCTCGATCGGGGACTGATCCAGAAGGTGCTGACTCTCACTGGGGTACAGTTACTGAAGGTGCTGACTCTCACTGGGATACCATTCCTGAAGGTGCTGACTCACACTGGGGTGGAGTTCCTGAAGGTCCTGACTCTCTCTGGGTTACAAGTCCTGGAGTTCCTGACACTCTCTCTGGTACAGTTCCAGAAGGTGCTCTCTCTCTCTCTGGCGTACAGTTCCTGAAGGTGCTGACTCTCACTGGGTGTACAGTTACTGAAGGTGCTAACTCTCACTGGGGTAGAATTCCTGAAGGTGCTGACTCTCTCTGGGGTGTAGGTCCTGAAGGTGCTCTCTCTCTCTCTGGCTTCCAGTTCCTGAAGGTGCTGACTCTCATTACGGTACAATTTCTGAAGGTGCTGACTCTCACTGGGGTAGAATTCCTGAAGGTGTTGACTCTCTCTGGGGTACAGTTCCTGAAGGTGCTGACTCTCACTGGGGTACTGATTCTGAAGGTGCTGACTCTCACTGGGGTACTGATTCTGAAAGTTATAACTCTCGCTGGGATACCATTCCTGAAGGTGCTGACTCTCACTGGGGATAGAGTTCCTGAAGGTCCTGACTCTCACTGGGTGCACAGTTACTGAAGGTGCTGACTCTCACTGGGTGTACAGTTACTGAAGGTGCTGACACTCACTGGGGTTGTGTTTGAGGAGGGGTAGGTGTGAATTAAGGATGTGTGTTGGTGGAATGAGCCGTGTCGTGCGAGAACGTGCAAATTAGAATGCCTAGTCTTGACCGGGCGGCTTGCTATTGCAGTTTATGTAACAAATGATGAATATAAATGAAATTTTCATGCAAATCTCTGCTATTTGTCTTATTTTTGGGCATTCTGGTTTTGTTTCTCAGCAGCTCCTCAGAATGGCTTCTCCGGTGATGCTGATGCGTCTCCCTCGGGGTCCTGATGGAGCGAGCTGAGGCTTTCATCCGAGGGCCCCACGGTACCAGGCCCTCACGCCTTCCTCCATTCAAGCTCCAAACACCTGCTCCAGCTCCAGCCTCAAGGAGGAGCAGCGATCGCTGTCTGCCCTTTGGGAACGCTTCGGGAAGACTGATGCTGTCGCCTTGGAGCCCGCCACAAAGTCTGTCCACGCGCCGCTGAATCCATCCCCCTCCCCGCCCTCTGTCTCAGGCTGAACCAAACTGTTTGCAATCTCTGTGTGCTTCCTGAACCTGAACTGAGCTTTCGACCCCATATCCCTCACAAAGACCGCCTTAGTCCACCTCAGTAACATCTCCCGCCTCAGCCAATCAGCTGCTGAAACACTCACCCTCGCTTTCATTCCCTCCTGACTCCACTATTCCAATGCTCTCCTGGCCGGCCTTCCCATCCTCCACCCTCCGTAAACTTCAACTCATCCTAAGCTCTTGCTGCCAGTATCCTATCCTGCTCCAGCTCACCCGTCACTCCTGCCCTGGCTGATCGAATATTCTCCTGAATCCATTCTTGCCCTGGCTGACTACCAGTGGCCCTTGCCTCCAATTTAAGATTATCATCCTCATGTTTAAATCCTTTCTTGGCCTTGCACCTCCCTATCTCTCTAATCTCCTCCAGCCCTACATAATCCCCAATCAAAATCTCTGTTCCTCTGACTCTGACACTTTCTGCATTACCTCTCCCTTCACTCCACCATTGCCGGCCGTGTCTTCAGCGGTCTGGGTCCCAGACTCTGGAATTCCCGCCCAAAAAGCTTCCACCTCTCTGTCCTCCTGTAAGACCCAATTAAAAATCCACCTCTTTGGCCAGTCTTTTGGCCATCTCACCTCACATCTTCTTCGCTCCGTGCATCCATTTTCCCTCAGATCTCTGCGATCTCTGGGGTATAGTTCATGGAGGTGCTGACTCTCCCTGGAATACCATTCTTGACGGTGCTGACTCTCACTGAGGTACAGATCCTGAAGGCGTTGACTCTCACTGGGGTACAGATCCTGAAGGTGCTGACTCTCACTGGGGTACAGATCCTGAAGGTGCTCACTCTCTCTGCATTACAGCTCATGGAGGTGCTGACTCTCACTGGGGTACAGTTATTGAAGGTGCTGACTCTCACTGGGGTACAGTTACTGAAGGTGCTGACTCTCACTGGGGTACTGAGTCTGAAGGTGCTGACTCTCACTGGGGTACTGATTCTGAAAGTTATTACTCTCACTGGGATACCATTCCTGAAGGTGCTGACTCTCACTGGGGTAGAGTTCCTGAAGGTCCTGGCTGTCACTGGGGTACAGTTCCTGAAGGTGCTGACTCTCACTGGGGTACAGTTACTGAAGGTGCTGACTCTCACTGGGGTTGTGTTTGAGGAGGGGTAGGTGTGAATTAAGGATGTGTGTTGGTGGAATGAGCCATGTCGTGCGAGAATGTACAAATTAGAATGCCTAGTCTTGACCGGGCGACTTGCTGTTGCAATTTATGTAACAAATTATGAATATAAATGAAATGTTGATGCAAATCTCTGCTATTTGTCTTATTTTTGGACATTCTGGTTTTGTTTCTCAGCAGCTCCTCGGAATGGCTTCTCCCGTGATGCTGGTGCGTCTCCCTCGGGGTCCTGATGGAGCGAGCTGAGGCTTTCATCCGAGGTCCCCACGGTACCAGGCCCTCGCACCTTCCTCCATTCAAGCTTCAAACAACTGCTCCAGTTCCAGCCTCCAGGAGGAGCAGTGATCACTGTCTGCCCTTCGGGAATGCTTCGGGAAGACTGCAGCTGTCGCCTTGGAGCCTGCCACAAAGTCCGTCTGCGCCCTGGCGAATCCATCCCCCTCCCCGCCCTCTGTCTCAGGCTGAACCAAACTGTTTGCAATCTCTGTGTGCTTCTTGAAACTGAACTGAGCTTCCGACTCCATATCCCTCACAAAGACTGCCTTCGTCCACCTCAGTAACATCTCCCACCTCAGCCAATCTGCTGCTGAAAGACTCATCCTCGCCTTTGTTCCCTCCTGACTCCACTATTCCAATGCTCTCCTGGCCGGCCTTCCCATCCTCCACCCTCCGTAAACTTCAACTCATCCTAGGCTCTTGCTGCCAATATCCTATCCTGCTCCCGCTCACCCATCACTCCTGCCCTGGCTGATCTAATATTCTCCTGAATCCATTCTTGCCCTGGCTGACTACCAGTGGCCCTTGCCTCCAATTTAAGATTATCATCCTCATGTTTAAATCCTTTCTTGGCCTTGAACCTCCCTATCTCTCTAATCTCCTCCAGCCCTACATAATCCCCAATCAAAATCCCTGTTCCTCTGACTCTGACCCTTTCTGCATTACCTCTCCCTTCACTCCACCATTGCTGGCCGTGTCTTCAGCTGTCTGGGTCCCAGTCTCTGGAATTCCCGCCCAAAAAGCTTCCACCTCTCTGTCCTCCTGTAAGACCCAATTAAAAATCCACCTCTTTGGCCAGTCTTTTGGCCATCTCTCCTCACATCCCCTTCTTCGCTCCGTGCATCCATTTTCCCTCAGATCTCTGCGATCTCTGGGGTACAGTTCATGGAGGTGCTGACTCTCCCTGGAATACCGTTCTTGATGGTGCTGACTCTCACTGAGCTACAGTTCCTGAAGGTGCTGACTCTCTCTGCATTACAGTTCATGGAGGTGCTGACACTCGCTTGGGGACAGATACTGAAGGTGCTGTCTCTCACTGGGGTACAATTACTGAAGGTGCTGACACTCGCTGGGATACATTTCCTGACGATGCCAACTCTCACTGGGGTACAGTTCCTGAAGGTGCAGACTCTCACTAGGGCACAGATCCTAAAGATTCTGACTCTCACTGGGTTACATTTCCTGAAGGTGCTGACTCTCACTGGGGTACAGTTCCTGAAGGTGCTGACTCTCACTGGGGTACAGTTCCTGAAGTTGCTGACTCTCACTGGGGTACAGTTCCTGAAGGTGCTGACTCTCACTGGGGTACAGTTCCTGAAGGTGCTGACTCTCACTGGGTTACAGTTCCTGAAGGTACTCACTGGGGTGCAGTTCCTGAAGGAGCTCACTCTCACTGGGGCACAGATCCTAAAGATGCTGACTCTCACTAGGTTACAGTTCCTGAAGGTGCTGACTCTCACTGGGTTACAGTTCCTGAAGGTGCTGACTATCCCTGTGGTACAGCTATTGAAGGTGCTGACTATCACTGGGGTGCAGTTCCTGAAGGTGCTGACTCTCACTGGGGTACAGTTACTGAAGGTGCAGACTCTCACTGGGGTACAGTTACTGAAGGTGCAGACTCTCACTGGGGTACAGTTCCTGAAGGTGCAGACTCTCACTGGGTTACAGATCCAATAGGTGCTGAATCTCACTGGGGTACAGATCCTAAAGATGCTGAATCTCTCTGGGGTACATATACTGAAGGTGCTCACTCTCACACGGGGATAGATCCTGAAGGTGCTGACTCTCACTGGGGTACTGTTCTTGAAGTAGCTGACTCTCACTGGAGTTTTATTTGAGGAAGGGTAGGGGTTAATTAAAGATGTGTATTGGTGGAATG
Source organism: Somniosus microcephalus (assembly GCF_052327205.1). Classification (NCBI taxonomy): domain Eukaryota; kingdom Metazoa; phylum Chordata; class Chondrichthyes; order Squaliformes; family Somniosidae; genus Somniosus; species Somniosus microcephalus. The sequence goes on from NC_141001.1 coordinate 44,503,962, forward strand.
AGCTGTGTCATGCGAGAATGTGCAAATTTGAATGCCTAGTCTTGACCGGGCAGCTTGCTGTTGCAGTTTATGTAACAAATGCTGATTTTAATGGAAATTCTGATGCAAATCTCTGCTATTTGTCTTATTTTTGGACATTCTGTTTTGTTTTTCAGCAGCTCCTCGGAATGGCCTCCCATGATGCTGGTGCGTCTCCCTCGGGTTCCTGATGGAGCGAGCTGAGGCTTTGATCCGAGGTCCCCACCGTATCAGGCCCTCGCGCCTTCCTCCATTCAAGCTTCAAACAACTGCTCCAGTTCCAGCCTCCAGGAGGAGCAGTGATCGCTGTCTGCCCTTCAGGAAAGCTTCGGCAAGACTGAAGCTGTCGCCTTGGAGCCCGCCACAAAATCTGTCCGCGCGCCGCCGAATCCATCCCTCTCCCCGCCCTCTGTCTCAGGCTGAACCAAACTGTTTGCAATCTCTGTGTGCTTCTTGAAACTGAACTGAGCTTCTGATCCATATCCCTCACAAAGACTGCCTTCGTCCACCTCAGTAACATCTCCCGCCTCAGCCAATCTGCTGCTGAAACACTCATCCTCGCTTTTGTTTCCTCCTGACTCCACTATTCCAATGCTCTCCTGGCCGGCCTTCCCATCCTCCACCCTCCATAAACTTCAACTCATCCTAAGCTCTTGCTGCCAGTATCCTATCCTGCTCCCGCTCACCCATCACTCCTGCCCTGGCTGATCGATTATTCTCCTGAATCCATTCTTGCCCTGGCTGATTACCAGTGGCCCTTGCCTCCAATTTAAGATTATCATCCTCGTGTTTAAATCCTTTCTTGGCCTTGTACCTCCCTATCTCTCTAATCTCCTCCAGCCCTACATAATCCCCAATCAAAATCTCTGTTCTTCTGCCTCTGACCCTTTGTGCATTACCACTCCCTTCATGCCACCATTGGCGGCCGTGCCTTCAGCTGTCTGGGTCCCTGACTCCGGAATTACCTCCCTAAAAGCCTCCACCTCTCTATCCTCCTTTAAGTCCCACTTTAAAATCCATGTAAGAAGTCACACAACACCAGGTTATAGTCCAACAGCTTTATTTGAAATCAATTATTTGGACACCATTCACACCTTTGATTGCTGTGATTATCTCTCTGCCGAGGTGTGATAAAGGGCAGTTAGAAAGATTACCTGTAATTATCTGGCAGTATTCTCTGACTATATATGCTGTGCCTATATGCATTTCTTCACTTCACCTGATGAAGGAGCAGCGCTCCGAAAGCTTGTGATTTCAAATAAAGCTGTTGGACTATAACCTGGTGTTGTGTGACTTCTTACATTTGTCCATCCCAGTCCAACACCGGCATCTCCACAACACATTTAAAATCCATCTCTTTGGCCAGTCTTTTGGCCATCCCTCCTCACATCTCCTTCTTCGCTCCGGGCATCCATTTTCCCACAGATCTCTGCGATCTCTGATGTACAGTTCCTGAAGGTGCTGACTCTCACTGGGGTACAATTCCTGAAGGTGCTGACTCTCACTGGGGTACAATTCCTGAAGGTGCTGACTCTCACTGGTGTACAGTTCCTGAAGGTGCTGACTTTCACTGGGGTACAGTTACTGAAGGTCCTGACTTTCACTGGGGTACAGTTCCTGAAGGTGCTGACTCTCATTGGGGTACAGTTCCTGAAGGTGCTGAGTCTCACTGGGGTACAGTTCCTGAAGGTGCTCACTCTCACTCGGGGACATATGCTGAGGTACTAACTCTTACTGGGGTACAGTTCATCAAGGTGCTGACTGTCACTGGGGTACAGTTACTGAAGGTGCTGACTCTCACTGGGGCACAGTTCCTGAAATTGCTGACTCTCACTGGGGTACAGTTTCTGAAGGTGCTGATTCTCACTGGGATACTGTCCCTGAAGGTGCTGACTCTCTCTGGGGTACAGTTCCTGAAGGTGTTGCCTCTCACTGGGGTACAGTTCCTGAAGATGCTGAATCTCATTGGGTGTACAGTTACTGAAGGTGCTGACTCTCACTGGGGTACATTTCCTGATGGTGCTGACTCTCACTGGGGTACTGATTCTGAAGGTGCTGATTCTTACTTGGGTACAGTTCCTGAAGGTGCTGACTCTCACTGGGTTACAGTTCCTGAAGGTACTCACTCTCACTGGGGTGCAGTTCCTGAAGGAGCTCACTCTCACTGGGGCACAGATCCTAAAGATGCTGACTCTCACTAGGTTACAGTTCCTGAAGGTGCTGACTCTCACTGGGTTACAGTTCCTGAAGGTGCTGACTCTCACTGGGTTACAGTTCCTGAAGGTGCTGACTCTCACTGGGTTACAGTTCCTGAAGGTGCTGACTATCCCTGTGGTACAGCTATTGAAGGTGCTAACTATCACTGGGGTGCAGTTCCTGAAGGTGCTGACTCTCACTGGGGTACAGTTACTGAAGGTGCAGACTCTCACTGGGGTACAGTTACTTAAGGTACTGACTCTCACTGAGGTACATATACTGAAGGAGCTCACTCTCACTCCAGGACAGATCCTGAAGGTGCTCACTCTCACTGGGGTACAGTTCCTGAAGGTACTGACACTCACTGGGGTTGTATTTGAGGAAGGGTTAGGGGTGAACTAAGGACGTGTGTTGGTGGAATGAGCCGTGTCATGCGAGAATGTGCAAATTACAATGCCTAGTCTTGACCGGCGGCTTGCTGTTGCAGTTTATGTAACAAATGATGATTTTAATGGTAACTTTGATGCCAATCTCCGCTATTTGTCTTATTTTTGGACATTCTGGTTTTGTTTCTCAGCAGCTCCTCGGAATGGCTTCTCCCGTGATGCTGGTGCATCTCCCTCGGGGTCCTGATGGAGCGAGCTGAGGCTTTCATCCGAGGTCCCCACGGTACCAGGCCCTCGCGCCTTCCTCCATTCAAGCTTCCAACAACTGCTCCAGATCCAGCCTCAAGGAGGAGCAGTGATCACTGTCTGCCATTCGGGAACGCTTCGGGAAGACTGAAGCTGTCGCCTTGGAAGCCGCCACAAAGTCCGTCCGCGCCCCGGCGAATCCATCCCCCTCCCCACCCTCTGTCTCAGGCTGAACCAAACTGTTTGCAATCTCTGTGTGCTTCTTGAACCTGAACTGAGTTTCCAACCTGTGGTAAACCACTCTTTGTATTCCACTGTGTACATGCCTGGACATGCCTCGGCTGACTCCTCCCACAAGTCCTAGTATAAAGGTGACTGCTCCCCAGCCCTTTGTATTTCTGGACCGGTCGACCACTCGAGGCAGACCTTCATTCTTTTGTTAATAAAAGCCTTTAGTTACTCTCTTAACTCTCAGTCTTTTATGAGTAATTGATAGCGCATCACAACCCCATATCCCTCACAAAGAACGCCTTCGTCCACCTCAGTAACATTTCCCCTCAGCCGATCTGCTGCTGAAAGACTCATCCTCGCTTTTGTTCCCTCCTGACTCCACTATTCCAATGCTCTCCTGGCCGGCCTTCTGGAATTCCCTTCCTAAAAACCTCCATCTCTGCGAAGTGCATTGGAACATTTTTCTATTCCATGGAATTTACAGCACAGAAACAGGCTATTTGGCCCAACTTGTCCGTGCCAGTATTTATGCTCCACACGAGCCTCCTCCCACCCCTCTTCATCCAAACCTACCTGCGTAACCTCCAATCCCTTTCTCTCTAATGTACTTATCTAGCTTCCCCTTAAATGCATCTATGCTATTCACCTCAACTGCTCCCTGTGGTAGCGAGTTCCACATGCTGACCACTCATAAGAACATAAGAAATAGGAGCAGGAGTAGGCCATTCGGCCCCTCGAGCCTGCTCCGCCATTCAATAAGATCATCTCTGATCTGATCTTGGCCTCGACTCCACTTTTCTGCCTGTTCCCCATAACCCTTGACTTCCCTGTAGTTCAAAAATCTGTCTATCCCAGCTTTGAATATATTCAATGCAATCACTCGCTGGGTAAAGAGATTTCTCCTGAATTTATTTATTCATGACTATTTGTGGCCCCTAGTTTTTGACTCCCCCACAATTGAGAACATCTTCGCTATGTCTACCCTATCAAACCCTTTCATATTCTTAAAGACCTCTCTATTGGGTCTCCACTCAGCCTTTACTTTTCTAGAGAAAAGAGCCCCAGCCTGCTCAGTCGTTCCTGATAGGTATAACCTCTCAGTTCTGGTATCATCCTTGTAAATATTTTTTGCACTTTCTCCAGTGCCTCTATATCTTTTTTTTTAAATACGGCGACCAGAACTGTTCTGTGTTAAAGGTGAATTGCTGATTCGCACAGGGAATTTGGGAGAGATAAGTTCAAAGCCCTCAGAGAGAAAAGAAAGATTTGCATCTTATAGCGCTTTTCACGACGACTGGACCACTAAAGCACTTTACAGCCAATGAAGTACTTTTTGAAGTGTAGTCGCTGTTGTAATGTTGGAAACGCGGCAGCCAATTTGTGCACAGCAAGCTCCCACAAACAGCAATGTGATAAATGACCAGATCATGTTTTTAATGATGTTGATTGAGGATAAATATTGGCTAGGACACTGGGGAGAACTCCCTCTGCTCTTCTTCGAAATAGTGCCGTGGGATCTTTTATGTCTACCCGAGAGAGCAGACTGGGTGTCGGTTGGAGGGAGGATGAAGGGAGGTTGGGCGGGGGAGGCCTGGTGTTGGGTGGGCTGTTATGAGAGTGGTAACAATGGCAGTGAGCTGGGTCAAGTGAGCTGGGAGAGGCTCCTGGAGGTTCTTGGTTGAGGACGGAGGAGCCGAGTCAGTACCTGCGCTGGCCGCTTCGCGGGGGAGGGGACCCGGACCCGATGTCCGGGGATGCGGCGGGCGGGGGAGCGCTTATGGCGCGGGACCGGAAGCGCATGGTGGCCGATTTCGGGTTCAATTCGGAGTCAGGGGGAGATTCGGGTCAAAGACGGGTGCTCCGGGAGTGATTAACAGGCACGGAACGGAATAATCGCGCCGGTCCTGAGGGGAGTTGGGGGGGAAGAGCCCTGCGGTCTGAGGGGAGGGGGGGTGGTGGAAGAGCCCTGCGGTCTGAGGGGAGAGGGGGGGGGGTGGAAGAGCCCTGCGGTCTGAGGGGAGGAGGGGTGGAAGAGCCCTGCGGTCTGAGGGGAGAGGGGGGGGGGGTGGAAGAGCCCTGCGGTCTGAGGGGAGAGGGGGGGGGGGTGGAAGAGCCCTGCGGTCTGAGGGGAGAGGGGGGGGGGGTGGAAGAGCCCTGCGGTCTGAGGGGAGAGGGGGGGGGGGTGGAAGAGCCCTGCGGTCTGAGGGGAGAGGGGGGGGGGGTGGAAGAGCCCTGCGGTCTGAGGGGAGAGGGGGGGGGGGTGGAAGAGCCCTGCGGTCTGAGGGGAGAGGGGGGGGGGTGGAAGAGCCCTGCGGTCTGAGGGGAGAGGGGGGGGGTGGAAGAGCCCTGCGGTCTGAGGGGAGAGGGGGGGGTGGAAGAGCCCTGCGGTCTGAGGGGAGAGGGGGGGGGGTGGAAGAGCCCTGCGGTCTGAGGGGAGAGGGGGGGGGTGGAAGAGCCCTGCGGTCTGAGAGGGGGGGGGTGGAAGAGCCCTGCGGTCTGAGAGGGGGGGGTGGAAGAGCCCTGCGGTCTGAGGGGAGGGGGGGGGTGGAAGAGCCCTGCGGTCTGAGGGGAGGGGGGTGGTGGTGGAAGAACCCTGCGGTCTGAGGGGAGAGGGGGGGGGGTGGAAGAGCCCTGCGGTCTGAGGGGAGAGGGGGGGTGGAAGAGGTCTGAGGGGAGAGGGGGGGGGTGGAAGAGCCCTGCGGTCTGAGGGGAGAGGGGGGGTGGAAGAGGTCTGAGGGGAGAGGGAGAGGGGGGGGTGGAAGAGCCCTGCGGTCTGAGGGGAGAGGGGGGGGGTGGAAGAGCCCTGCGGTCTGAGGGGAGGGGGGGGGTGGAAGAGCCCTGCGGTCTGAGGGGAGAGGGGGGGGTGGAAGAGCCCTGCGGTCTGAGGGGAGGGGGGGGTGGAAGAGCCCTGCGGTCTGAGGGGGGGGGGGGTGGAAGAGCCCTGCGGTCTGAGGGGAGAGGGGTGGGGGGTGGAAGAGGTCTGAGGGGGGGGGGGTGGAACAGCCCTGCGGTCTGAGTGGGGTGGGTGGGTGGAAGAGCCCTGCGGTCTGAGGGGAGAGGGGGGTGGAAGAGCTCTGCGGTCTGAGGGGAGAGGGGGGTGGGTGGAAGAGCCCTGTGGTCTGAGGGGAGAGGGGGGTGGAAGAGCCCTGCGGTCTGAGGGGAGAGGGGGGTGGAAGAGCCCTGCGGTCTGAGGGGAGAGGGGGGTGGAAGAGCCCTGCGGTCTGAGGGGAGAGGAAGAGCCCTGCGGTCTGAGGGGAGAGGGTGGAAGAGCCCTGCGGTCTGAGGGGGGGGGGGGTGGAAGAGCCCTGCGGTCTGAGGGGAGGGGGGGGTGGAAGAGCCCTGCGGTCTGAGGGGAGGGGGGGGTGGAAGAGCCCTGCGGTCTGAGGGGAGAGGGGGGGTGGAAGAGCCCTGCGGTCTGAGGGGAGGGGGGGTTGGAAGAGCCCTGCGGTCTGAGGGGAGGGGGGGGTGGAAGAGCCCTGCGGTCTGAGGGGAGGGGGGTGGAAGAGCCCTGCGGTCTGAGGGGAGGGGAGGGGAGGGGGGGGTGGAAGAGCCGTATGGTCTGAGGGGAGAGGGGGGGTTGGAAGAGCCCTGCAGTCTGAGGGGAGAGGGGGGTGGAAGAGCCCTGCGGTCTGAGGGGAGAGGGGGGGTGGAAGAGCCCTGCGGTCTGAGGGGAGGGGGGTGGGGGTGGAAGAGCCCTGCGGTCTGAGGGGAGAGGGGGGTGGAGGAAGAGCCCTGCGGTCTGAGGGGAGAGGGGGGGTGGAAGAGCCCTGCGGTCTGAGGGGAGAGGGGGGGGTGGAAGAGCCCTGCGGTCTGAGGGGAGAGGGGGGGTGGTGGAAGAGCCCTGCGGTCTGAGGGGAGAGGGGGGTGGAAGAGCCCTGGTGTCTGAGGGGAGTTGGGGCCATGGTTTCTCTGAGCGGGTAGTGGAGTGTTTTAAGACTGATTTAAAAGTTGCCAATCATTGCTCCCTGGTTTCATCGTGCTGGAATAGAAACTATTTCTGACTTTTAACTTTCTTTCCCAGGATCTCAATAATGGGGAACTCCGTGCTGCTTTAAGTTCTTCCCTCCTAAAATCTACAGGTTTTTACAACTAACCTTCATGTCATCTGATTTACTTTATCTATTCTCTGTACCCATTCGCGCCCCCTCTTGACTTGCTGAGGGACGGTTCCAGGATTTTGCACCAGGACTCATGCAACCCACCCCCCATGTTTCCTTTGCTCTCCTAGATTCACAGATTTGCATCGGCCATTCCCCTGTGGCTTTGGCCAACACCTGATCCATAAGAACTCGGAGCAGGAGTCGGCCATTTGGCCCTTCGAGCCTGCTCCGTCATTCAATAAGATCATGGCTGATCTTCGGCCTCATCTCCACTTTCCTGCACTATCCCCATATCCCTTCATTCACTTAATATTCAAAAATTTATCGATCTCTGTTTTGAATATACTCAGTGACTGAGACTCCACAGCCTTCTGGGGTAGAGAATGCCAAAGATTCACCACCCTCTGAGTGAAGAAATTTCTCATCTCAGTCGTAAATGGCTGACCCCTTATTCTGAGACTGACCCCTGGTTCTAGACTCCCCAGCCAAGGGAAACATCCTCCCTGCATCTACCCTGTCAAGCCGTGTAAGAATTTTGTATGTTTCAATGAGATCACCTCTCATTCTTCTAAACTCTAGAGAATATAGGCCTAGTCTGCTCAATCTCTCCTCATAGGACAATCCCCCCATCCCAGGAACCAGTCCGGTGAACCTTCGTTGCACTCCCTCAATGGCAAGTATATTCTTCCTTAGGTAAGGAGACCAAAACTGTACACAATACTCCAGGTGTGGTCTCACCAGGGCTCTCTCAGTTATTGAGACCTGATTCATGCAACTCTATGTAAAGATGTGAGCCCTGGCTTTCCGGTGGGGGGTGGGGGGACTGAGTTGGCTGAAGGCACCAACCTGGGCTGCTGCTGAGCCACGCAGCAATGCAAGGCTCCAGATTCAGTCTTGCTGCCTCGGCCTGCTGGTGCAATGCCATTTGTGGAGCCACGTGTACTCGGGAACAGTCAGACGTTTCAGGACCCGAGGGAGGAATTGCACGTGTGTGCTGGGGAAATGAGCAGTCAAATGTAAGAACGTACACATTGGAATACCAAGCCTTGACCGGGAGGACTCGCAGCAGTTTATGTAAAACGATGATTTTAATGGCGATCATGATGCAAATCGCAGCTGATTAAATTACTTTTTTGGACATTCTGGTTTTGTTTCTCAGCAGCTCCTCGGAATGGCTTCTCCCATGATGGTGGTGCGTCTCCCTCGGGGTCCCAATGGACAGAGCCGAGGCTTTGACCCGAGTTCCCCGCGGTACCAGGCCCTCGCGCCTTCCTCCATTCAAGCTTCAAACAACTGCTCCGGCTCCAGCCTCGAGGAGGAACAGCGATCGCGGTCCGCCCTTCGGGAACGCTTCCTACGCAGCCTGATCACGATGGCGGGGAGGCCGGTGAGCTTCACCATGTACGAGAGGGTCGCTGTCACTGCGACATTCGCGGCTTCGGACATCGACATCCTGAACTTCCAGGTCTCTCACTTGCAGACGCCATTAGGCGTTCAGAAGGAAGCGCTATTGCGCTGCCCTGACGTCATTGCCTATAAATTTAACCTTTAACCCATCTCTACCATTTACAAGAACGGCGGTTGTACCCCTGTTCACTACAGGGTCCGGTCTGAGTCACACCGCCGAGGTGGAGTGAAACAGCAGAATTTCTCTATTCTGTTCCCTTTGTTCTCAGTATGGGGGTTGCTGGCTGGCTGGGGTGTGAGACAAAGTACTGTGTGTTTATTCACCTTTGCAAACTGGTTTCTTCAGTAAAAAATCTTGACCAATGTTAATACTGTACTCAAAACACAATAAAGTTTGGATTATAAGCATGATTCCAAAGTTGCCAATCATTGTTACCTGTGTTGAAATTGAGACCCCTCCCAATAGCTCCTCGAACTCATGGTTTCTCAGCACCTTAATACTGAGGAGCACCTTAATACTGAGGAGCACTTTAATACTGAGGAGCACCTTGCTGCTTTAAGTTCTTCTACAATCTACAAGTGTTTAAAACTTGCCATCATCTGATTTACTTTGTCTTTTTTTCATGCCCATATTTGAAAGGGAAAATTTGCAGGGGCTATGGGGAAAGAGCAGGTGGGGGGAATGGGACTAATTGGATAGCTCTTCCAAAGAGCTGGCACAGGCATGATGGGCTGAATGGCCTCCAGCTGTGCTGTATTATTCTATGATTCCCCTCCTGACTCTCGCTGTGTCTTTGAATATTTTAAAGTGCCCCAAATGGTTGGGGCATCCCAGCTTGCTTTGCTCCTGCATTTGCAGAATGATAAACAGCCTGGTCTGAAAGCTGGTGCAGCGGACGAGGTGGTCTTGTATGGACCAGACCGTGACTCCCATTATTAATGACTACCTCACGTAGGCCCAGTGTGACCCCGGGCCCAGAGTTAAAACGCCCTCTAGCCACGTCCCACAGCATCCACGGCCTGTGGAGAAATTTACAGATTGATTACATTAGGCCCATTTCAAAGGACTCCGAAAGGTATCCAGTACGTCTTGGTTATAATTTACTTTTTTTCTGCAAATGGGGCTAAATCGCAATCATCAGAAGTTGTAATTTGGTTTGAGAGAAAAAGCATTAAATATGATGGAATAACGAAGGAGAAAGGGAAAGATTCTGTCCCTCTTCTGCTGTCACAAGCTGCAGGGCTTCTCTTGTTCTCAGCGTACTGTCTACAAAGACAGCATATCTCGGTGCCACTGCTGTGGTTCCGCCCTGTTTTTCAATGTGTAAGAATGTTACAAAGATTTCGTTTAGATGTGAAAACCCTTTGTTATATTCGGTATTTTTACAGTTATTTGCAAAGATGCCTGAAGAAAGAACGGTGACATAATTTACTGGGTTACCGTGGGCACTGCTATTTTGATAATTTTATATGTTCTGTATTGTGTTTAGTTAATAAAATATTGCTCTGAATTCAATTGGAATTATTGAGGTTAACTAACTTATTAAATTGTGAAAAACTGACTTTCGTTGTGGCCACAGTCTCTACCACCTAGAAGGACAAGGGCAGCAGGCACACCATCACCTCCAAGTTCCCCTCCAAACCACACACCATCCTGACTTGGAAATATATCGCCGATCCTTCAATGTCGCTGGGTCAAAATCCTGGAACTCCCTCCCTAACAGCACTGTGGGAGTACCTTCACCACACGGACTGCATCAGTTCAAGGCGGCGGCTCACCGCCACCTTCTCGGGCAATTAGGGACGGGCAATAAATGCAGGCCTTGCCAGCGACGCCCACATCCCCGGAACGAATTTTTAAAAATGGTCCCTGTAACAACAACAGCTTGTATTTATATAGCGCCTTTAAAGTAGTAACACGTCCCAAGGCGCTGCACAGGAGTGTTAGAAGACAAAAAGAAATTTGACACTGAGCCACATGAGAAATTGAGGCAGATAACCAAAAGTTTGGTCAAAGAAGTAGGATTTAAGGAGCGTCCTAAAGGAGAGGTAGCGAGGCGGAGAGGTTTAGGCAGGGAATTCCAGAGCTTAGGGCCGAGGCAACAGAAGGTACGGCCACCAATGTTTGAACGATTATGATCAGGGATGCTCAAGAGGGCAGAATTAGCAGGAGCGCAGATATCTTGGGGGAGATTACAGAGATAGGGAGGGGCAAGGCCATGGAGGAATGTGAAAAGCAAGGATGAGAATTTTGAAATCGAGGCATAGCTCAACCGGGAGCCAATGTAGGTCAGTGAGTACAGGGGTGATGGGCGAACGGGACTCGGTGCGACTTAGGACATGGGCAGCCGAGTTTTGGATAACCTGAAGTTTACGTAGGGTAAGATGTGGGAGGTCAGCCAGGAGCACGTTGGAATAGTCAAGTCTGTTTCTGCACCCTCTGCAGGTTGGGGGCTGGCCACAGGCGGCCCTGTCACTCATTCCCAGTGATTGACACAGGCCAGGGGGACTTGTTAAAGGCGACTGAACTCCGCCCAGCCACGGCTCGGTTTCTCAACCCGCCCCAAACAATTGCGAATTTAACGCCCTTGGGAAATTTGAGTCGGCTCATTTCATTTTTGCACTGCGACTGCGCACTCGCTGCAGCGCCGGCCCATCCAGACGAGAACAGACCTCGCCTCACCCAATGGCAGCCATTGGGCTGGAGCTGGTGCCATGTCATTGGGCAGCCTAAAACCCGCTCGCTGATTGGCGGCGGCAGGTGTCCATCAGCGGGTCCATGGAGCTCGCAGTGCGCAGCCAGAGGCTCGCCGCTGATTGGCGGTGGTGACTGTCAGTCAGCGCGCAGGCTCCGCTGATTGGCAGCAGTGGCTGTCGGTCAGCGCGCATGCACCGCCCTCTCCAGCGGTTGGGGCCGAGCGCGAGCGGTGGGCCATCCAAGCTCTGCTCACCCGCCATGGACCACGGCCGCCCCGCCGGCTTCCGACAGCGTAAGTTATGTACATGGCCCGATTTCCTTCCCAAGATCCACAAACAGGACTGCCCTGGTAGACCCATCGTTTCAGCCTGTTCTTGCCCCACGGAACTTGTCTCTTCCCACCTACATCCGCAACTCTTCCGACGCCCTCCACCACTTTAACAGTTTCCAGTTTCCTGGCCCCAACCGCCTCCTTTTCACTATGGACGTACAATCCCTCTACACCTCCTTCCCCCACCAGGATGGCCTGAGGGCGCTCCGCTTCTTCCCTGAACAGAGGCCCAACCACTCCCCATCCACCACCACCTTCCTCCGCCTGGCTGAACTTGTTCTCACATTCAACACCTTCTCCTTTGACTCCACTCACTTCCTCCAAATCAAAAGCGTTGCTATGGGAACCCGCATGGGCCCTAGCTATGCTTGCCTTTTTGTTGGACATGTGGAACATTCTTTGTTCCAGTCCTACTCAGATCCCCTCCCTCACCTCTTTTTCCGGTACATTGATGACTGTATCGGTGCTATTTCCTGCTCTCGCCCGGAACTAGAAAATTTCATTCACTTTGCTTCCAATTTCCACCCTTCCCTCACCTTCACATGGCCCATCTCCGACTCTTCCCTTCCCTTCCTCAACTTCTCTGTCTCCATCTCTGGGGATAGGCTATTGACAAACATTCACTACAAGCCCACTTACTCCCATAGCTACCTGGACTACACTTCCTCCCACCCCGCTTCCTGTAAGGACTCTATTCCATTCTCCCAGTTTCTCCGCCGCATCTGCTCCGACGATGCCACCTTCCATACCCGTGCTTCCGACATGTCTTCCTTTTTCCTCAACCGAGGATTCCCTTCTACTGTGGTTGACACGGCCCTTGACCGTGTCCATTCTATTTCCCGCACTTCTGCTCTCACCCCTTCCCCTCCCTCCCGGAACCACGATAGGGTTTCCCTTGTCCTCACCTTTCACCCCACCAGCCTCCACATTCAACGGATCATCCTCCGCCATTTACGCCACCTCCAGCGTGATCCCACCACCAAACACACCTTCCCCTCACCTCCTCCTTCAGCATTCTGAAGGGACTGCTCCCTCCGCGGCACCCTGGTCCACTCCTCTATCACCCCTAACACCCCTTCCCCTTCGCCCAGCACCTTCCCGTGCAAGCGCAGGAGATGCAACACCTGCCCTTTTACCTCCCCGCTTCCCACTGTCCAGAGCCCCAAACACTCCTTCCAGGTGAAACAGCGATTTACTTGTACTTCTTGCAATTTAGTATACTGTATTCGCTGCTAACGATGCGGTCTCCTCTACATTGGGGAGACCAAACACGGATTGGGTGACCGCTTTGCGGAATACCTCCATTCAGTCCGTAAGGGGGACCCCGAGCTTCCGGTCGCCTGTCACTTTAATTCTCCACTTCACTCCCACTCAGACCTCACCGTCCTCGGCCTCTTACATTGTTCCAATGAAGCTCAACGTAAGCTCGAGGAACAGCACCTCATCTTTTGATTAGACACTTTACAGCCTTCCGGACTCAAGATAGAGTTCAACAATTTCAGATCATAACCTCTGCCCCTATCCTTTTTTTCCATTTATTTAATTTATGATTTTTTTCTCTTTGTCTCCCACATGGCAGCTGTCTCTCCTTCTGCCACTGCCATTTACACTTCATCTGGAGCCATCTTTTGTTTCTTAACTTGTCCCATTACCATCCCCTTTTGCCTTGCACCATCTCTTGATGTCTCTTAATCTCTCCTGCCTTCCATCCTATCACAGACCTTCCCATTTGTTCTTTCCTCCCCTCCCCCCTTTCGCTGCCCCTGCACTTGCTCAAAAACCTGTTAATTAAAGGGTAAGTCATGGCAGGAGAGCTCGGCCCCATGGTATGCTCCTCCTGCGCTATGTGGGAACTCAGGGACACTTCCTCTGTCCCTGATGACCATGTGTGCAGGAAGTGTATCCAGCTGCAGCTACTGGCAGACCACATTGCGGCGCTGGAGCTGCGATTGGATACATACTGGACCATTCGCGATGCTGAGGACGTCGTGGATATCACGTTTAATCAGTTGGTCACACTGCAGGTAAAGTCTGCACAGGCAGAAAGGGAATGGGTGACCAACAGGCAGAGTAGTAGGTGCAGGCAGGTAGTGCAGGAGTCCCCTGTGGACATCCCCCTCTCAAATAGATATACCACTTTGAATACTGTTGAGGGGGATGGCTTATCAGAGGAAGGCAGCAGCAGCCAACTTCCTGGCACCAGGGGTGGCTCTGCTGCACAGAATGGGAGGAGAAAGAGGGGTAGAGCTATAGTAATAGGGGATTCTATTGTAAGAGGAATAGATAAGCGTTTCTGCGGCCGCAAACGAGACTCCAGGATGGTGTGTTGCCTCCCTGGTGCAAGGGTCAAGGATGTCTCAGAGCGGCTGCAGAACATTTTGGAAGGGGAGGGTGAACAGCCAGTTGTCGTGGTGCATATAGGTACCAACGATATAGGTAAAAAATTGGATGACATCCTAAAAGCTGAATATAGGGAGTTAGGAGGTAAATTAAAAAATAGGACCTCAAAAGGTAGTAATCTCAGGATTGCTACCAGTGCCACACGCTAGTCAGAGTAGAAATAGAAGGATATTTTAGATGAATACGTGGCTAGAGGAATGGTGCCAGGGGGAGGGATTCAAATTCCTGGGACATTGGAACCGGTTCTGGGGGAGGTGGAACCAGTACAAACCGGACGGTTTGCACCTGGGCAAGGCCGGGACCGATGTCCTAGGGGAATGTTTGCTAGTGCTCTGGGAGAGGGTTTAAACTAAAATGGCAGGGGATTGGGAACCTGAGCAGGGAGACAGAGGAAAGGGAAACAAGGATAAAAGCAAAAGATAGGAAGGAGAAAAACAAAAGTGGCAGCCAGAGAAATCAACGGTTTAAATCAAACATGGCCGCAGTAAATAATAATTCTAAAAGGTCTAAGAGCGTTAAAAAAACAAGCCTGAAGGCCTTGTGTCTTAATGCGAGGGGCAGTCGTAATAAGGTGGATGAATTAGCTGCACAAATAGAGGTAAACAAATATGATTTGATTGGGATTACGGAAACATGGCTCCAGGATGGCCAAGGCTGGGAACTCAACATCCAGGCATATTCAATATTCAGGAAAGATAGGCAAAAATGAAAAGGAGGTGGGGTAGCATTGCTGGTTAAAGAGGGGATTAACACAATTGTAAGGAAGGATATTAGCTCTGATGATGTGGAATCTGTATGGGTCGAACTGATAAATAACAAGGGGCAGAAAACGTTAGTGGGAGTGGTATATAGACCTCCAAACAGTAATGCAGGAGGTTGGGGAAGGCATTAAAAGGGAAATTAGAGAAGCGTGCAATAAGGGCACAGCAGTTATCATGAGTGACTTTAATCTACATATAGATTGGGCTAACCAAATTAGTAACAATACTGTGGAGGAGGAATTCCTGGAGTGTTTACAGGGATGGGTTCCTGGACCAATATGTCGAGGAACCAACCAGAGATCAGGCCATCTTAGACTGGGTATTATGTAATGAGAAAGGATTAATTAGCAATCTTGTTGTACAAGGCCCCTTGGGTCGGAGCAATCATAATAAGGTAGAATTCTTCATTAAGATGGAGAGTGAAGTAGTTGACTCAGAGACTAGGGTCCTCAATTTAAATAAAGGAAACTACGATGGTCTGAGGTGCAAGTTGGGTAGGATTGATTGGGGAATGGCACTCAAAGGGTTGACGGTGGATAGGCAATGGCAAACATTCAAAGACCGAATGGATGAGCTACAGAATTTGTTCATCCCAGTTTGGCATAAAAATAAAACAAAAAAGGTGACTCAACCGTGGCTAACAAGGGAAATTAGGGATAGCATAAGATCCAAGGAGAGGACATATAAATTGGCCAGAAAAAGCAGTAAACCTGATGATTGGGAGCAGTTTAGGATTCAACAAGAGGCCATCCCCCTCTACAACAGATACACCACCTTGAGTGCTGTTGGGGGGGATGGCTTATCAGAGGAAGGCAGCAGCAGCCAACTTCCTGGCACCAGGGGTGGCTCTGCTGCACAGAATGGGAGGAGAAAGAGGGGTAGAGCTATAGTAATAGGGGATTCAATTGTAAGGGGAATAGATAGGCATTTCTGCGGCCGCAAATGAGACTCCAGGATGGTGTGTTGCCTCCCTGGTGCAAGGGTCAAGGATGTCTCCGAGCGGCTGCAGAACATCTTGGAAGGGGAAGGTGAACAGTCAGTTGTCGTGGTGTATATAGGCACCAACGATGTAGGTAAAAAGCGGGGTGAGGTCCTAAAAGCGGAATATAGGGAGTTAGGAGGTAAATTAAAATACAGGACCTCAAAGGTAGTAATCTCAGGATTGCTACCAGTGCCACGTGCTAGTCAGAGTAGAACTAGAAGGATACTTCAGATGAATACGTGGCTAGAGGAATGGTGCCAGGGGGAGGGATTCAAGTTCCTGGGACATTGGAACCGGTTCTGGGGGAGGTGGGACCAGTTCAAACCGGACGGTCTGCACCTGGGCAGGGCTGGAACCGATGTCCTAGGGGGTTTGTTTGCTAGTGCTGTGGGGGAGAGTTTAAACTAAAATGGAAGGGGGTTGGGAACCTGAGCAGGGAGACAGAGGAAAGGGAAACAAGGATAAAAGCAAAAGATAGGAAGGAGAAAAGCAAAAGTGGCAGCCAGAGAAATCAACGGTTTAAATCAAACATGGCCACAGTAAATAATAATTCTAAAAGGTCTAAGAGCGTTAAAAAAACAAGCCTGAAGGCTTTGTGTCTTAATGAGAGGAGCATTTGTAATAAGGTGGATGAATTGGCTGCGCAAATAGAGGTAAACGAATATGATTTGGTTGGGATTACGGAAACGTGGCTCAAGGATGGCCAAGGCTGGGAACTCAACATCCAAGGGTATTCGATATTCAGGAAAGATAGGCAAAAAGGAAAGGGAGGTGGGGTAGTGATGCGCCATCAATTACTCAAAAGACTGAGGTTGGGCGAGTAACAATCAGGCTTTTATTAACTAAAGAATGAAGGTCTTGTCTCGAGTGGTCGACCCGTCCAGAATACTAAGGGACTGGGAGGTAGTCACTTATATACCTGGAATAGTGGGAGGAGTCAGCCGAGGCATGTCCAGACCTGTACCTATTGGAATACACATACAGACACAGACAGGTAGAACAGTGGTTTACCACATTCACCCCTTGTTTAAAAATGAGTCCGGCGGGGTGAAGTGTATTTAAAAGTTCGTGTATTGGAGTCTCTCCGGAGGTCTTGTCTGCCGCTGTGATCAACGTGGCGACGGCAGGGGTGGTGGAGCTTCCGGCGTCGCGTCCCGTGTAGGCTGGGGCCCTGGAGTGTAGTCCTCGTGGGTGACGGTCCAAGGCGAGCCGGCTGCTGGGGTTGGATGTCGGGTCGTGGGGGGGGGTGGTAATGGGTAGTGGGTTACAGCGGTCCCCGAGGGTGCGAGGTCTCGTATGGAGACTGTGTCGTGGGTTACAGCAGTCCCCGAGGGTGCGAGGTCTCGTATGGAGACTGTGTCCTCCCGCCCGTCCGGGTACGCAATGTAAGCGTACTGGGGGTTGGCGTGGAGGAGGTCGACCCTCTCGACCAGGGGGTCCGTTTTATTGGCCCTCACGTGTCTTCTCAGTAGTACCGGCCCTGGGGACGTCAGCCATGGTGGTAACGATGTCCCCGATGTGGACTTCCTTGGGAAGACAAACATTTTCTCGTGAGGGGTGGCATTGGTGGCAGTGCAGAGCAGTGACCGAATCGAGTGGAGCGCATCGGGGAGCACCTCCTGCCAGTGGGAGGTCGGAAGGCCCCTAGACTTTAAGGCTAGTAGGGCGGCCTTCCAAACTGTTGCATTCTCTCTTTCCACCTGTCCGTTCCCCCGGGGGTTGTAACTGGTGGTCCTGCTTGTGGCTATACCCCTAGCGAGCAGGTACTGGCGGAGTTCGTCGCTCATAAACGATGAGCCCCGGTCGCTATGGATATAGCTGGGGAAACCGAACAGGGTGAAGAGGCTGTTCAGAGATTTAATGACCGTGGCACTGGTCATGTCCGGGCAGGGGATAGCGAACGGGAACCGGGAGTACTCGTCAATGATGTTGAGGAAGTACACATTGCGGTCGGAGGAGGGGAGAGGCCCTTTGAAATCGACGCTCAGGCGTTCGAAAGGGCGAGTGGCTTTTATCAGGTGGGCTCTGTCTGGTCTATAAAAGTGCGGTTTGCACTCAGCGCAGACTTGGCAGTTCTTGGTCATGGTCCTGACCTCCTCGATGGAGTAAGGCAGGTTGCGGGCCTTGATGAAGTGGAAGAACCTGGTGACCCCCGGGTGGCAGAGGTCATTGTGGAGGGCCCTCAGCCTATCGATCTGCGCGCTGGCGCAGGTGCCACGCGATAGGGCATCTGGGGGTTCATTGAGCTTCCCAGGCCGGTACAAGATCTCGTAATTGTAGGTGGAAAGTTCGATTCTCCACCTCAAGATCTTGTCATTTTTGATTTTGCCCCTCTGCTTGTTGTTGAACATAAAAGCAACTGAACGCTGGTCAGTGAGCAGGGTAAATCGTTTTCCGGCCAGGTAGTGCCTCCAATGACGCACAGCCTCCACGATAGCCTGGGCCTCCTTCTCGACCGCGGAGTGTCTGGTCTCCGGGCCCTGGAGGGTTCGTGAGAAGAATGCCACAGGTCTCCCCGCCTGATTAAGGGTGGCGGCCAGAGCGAAGTCGGACGCATCGCTTTCCACCTGGAAGGGGATGGATTCGTCCACTGCGTGCATGGTGGCTTTGGCAATGTCCTCCTTGATACGGTGGAAGGCCAAGCGGGCCTCTGCCATCAGGGGAAAAGAGGTGGATTTGATCAGTGGACGGGCTTTGTCTGCATAGTAGAGGACCCACTGAGCGTAGTAGGAAAAAAACCCTAGGCACCTCTTCAGAGCTTTTAGGCAGTGGGGCAGTGGGAGTTCCATAAGGGGACGCATCCGGTCCGGGTCGGGACCGATGACCCCGTGTTCCACAACACAGCCAAGGATGGCGAGGCGGTCTGTGCGGAATATGCACTTCTCCTTGTTATATGTCAGGTTCAGGAGTTGGGCGGTGCGGAGGAATTTCTCGAGGTTTGCGTCATGGTCCTGCAAGTCATGGCCGCAGATGGTCACATTGTCTAGGTAAGGGAAAGTGGCCTGCAGCGCGTTTTGATCGACCATCCGGTCCATCTCCCTTTGGAAGACGGAGACCCCGTTGGTAACGCCGAAGGGAACCCTAAGGAAGTGATAGAGGCGGCCGTTTGCCTCGAAAGCAGTATACTGGCGGTCTTCAGGGCGGATGGGTAGCTGGTGGTATGCTGATTTCAGGTCAATGGTCGAAAAGACGCGGTACTGCGCGATCTGGTTGACCATGTCAGCTATGCGGGGGAGTGGGTAGGCGTCCAGCAGGGTGTAGCGGTTTATTGTTTGGCTGTAGTCGATGACCAGGCGTTGTTTCTCGCCGGTCTTAACGACCACAACCTGGGCTCGCGAGGGGCTGGAGCTGCCCTCAATAATCCCCTCCTTCAGGAGCCGCTCCACTTCGGTTTTGATGAAAACCCTGTCCCCGGCACTGTATCGCCTGCTCTTTGTGGCGATGGGCTTACAGTCGGGGGTGAGGTTAGCAAACAGTGGGGGGGGTGGGACTCTGAGTGTGGAGAAGTTGCATCTGGTGCGCGGCGGGCAATTTGGAGGCTGCTGGCTGCGGACTGTGAGTGGGGGGAGGGGGCCACCGTACGCCATCGTAACGCTTTTGAGGTGGCACTGGAAATCCAACCCCAGTAGAACGGCAGCGCAGAGGTCCGGCAGGACCAGGAGTTTAAAATTATTGAACACAGTCCCGTCTACTACTAGTGTCACCACGCAGTAGCCACCAATGTCCGCTGACTGGGACTCGGAGGCCATAGAAATCCGCTGGTGCGCAGGCAGGACTGGGAGAGAGCAACGCCGCACCGTGTCGGGGTGGATGAAGCTCTCTGTGCTCCCAGAGTCAAAAAGGCAGTTTATTGCATGGCCGTTTACCTTAACGTCCATTTTGGACCGAGCTAGCTGGTGCGGTCTCGTTTGGTCCAGCGTCACAGAGGCCAGCGTAGGGGTCGGTGTGTCGCTGCGGGTATCAGATGGGGGGGGGTTGGCGGTCTGCTGCGTCCCGGCTGGTGTCCAAGATGGCGGCGTCCATGATTCCCATGTGGCTGGAGTCGTCCAAGATGGCTGCTGCTGCGGTGGTCCGCACATGGCTGGGGAGGCCCAAGATGGCGGCCCGCACGGCCCCCACGCGGCGCTGTTGGGGGCCCAAGATGGCGGCTCGCACGGCCCACACGCGGCGCTGCTGGCGTTCGGGGTGGCTTTGGCCTTGCAGACGCTGGCGTAGTGTCCCTTTTTTCCGCAGCCCGAGCAGGTCGCATTCTTCGCCGGGCAGCGCGCTCTGGGGTGTTTGGCCTGGCCACAGAAGTAGCATTTCTGGCCTTGGGATACTGCTGTCTGGCTTTGGGACACTGCTGCGGTAGTTGGGCCGTTGTTGGGCTGTGGCTGGGGTGGCACGGTGCTATGGGGCTGTCCTACCGTGTCCCAGGTTGTCGTTCCCCGCGGCGTCCACGGTGCAGAGGAGTAGGCATCCATGCCCCGGAAGGCTGCGTCCAGCGTTATTGCGATTTCGGAGGCTTTGTCGAGGGTGAGGTCACTCTGCTCCAGCAGTCGCTGTCGGGTGTAGTTGGACCTGTGGCCCGCTACGAAGGCATCCCGGATCAGTTCCTCCGTGTACTTAGTGGGCGTTACCGCCTTACACCCACAGGCCCGGCCAAGCACGGACAGTGCTTGGAGGTATTCCTCAGTCGATTCCCCAGGTTGTTGCTTGCGACTCCCCAGAAGGTGCCTAGCGTATACTTCGTTCACAGGGCGCGTGTACTGGGTCTTGAGGAGCTGGAGGGCGGCTGTGTACGAGGTCGCGTCCCGGATGACTGAGTACACTCGGTGGTTCACCTTGGAGATCAGGACAGACAGTTTGTCCGCATCCGTTTCGACCGCAGTGGAGGCAGTCAGGAATGTCTCGAAGCACGTGAGCCAGTGAGCAAACTTGGTGGAAGCGTCCGCTTCCCGACTGTCCAGGTCCAGGCATGCTGGTGTGAGGATCTTCTCCATTATAAAAAATTTAGTTAATAAAATTGATGCGCCATCAATTACTCAAAAGACTGAGGTTGAGCGAGTAACAATCAGGCTTTTATTAACTAAAGAATGAAGGTCTTGTCTCGAGTGGTCGACCCGTCCAGAATACTAAGGGACTGGGAGGTAGTCACTTATATACCTGGAATAGTGGGAGGAGTCAGCCGAGGCATGTCCAGACCTGTACCTATTGGAATACACATACAGACACAGACAGGTAGAACAGTGGTTTACCACAGGTAGCATTACTGGTTAAAGAAGGGATTAACACAATTGTAATGAAGGATATTAGCTCTGATGATGTGGAATCTGTATGGGTAGAATTGAGAAATACTAAGGGGAAAAAAACATTAGTGGGAGTGGTATATAGACCTCCCAACAGTAAGGCAGAGATTGGGGATGGCATTAAAAGGGAAATTAAAGAAGTGTGCAATAAGGGCACAGCAGCCATCATGGGTGACTTTAATCTACATATGGATTGGGCTAACCAAATTGGTAACAATACTGTGGAGGAGGAATTCTTGGAGTGTTTACGGGATGGTTTCCTGGACCAATATGTCGAGGAACCAACCAGAGAGCAGGCCATCTTAGACTGGGTATTATGTAACGAGAAAGGATTAATTAGCAATCTTGTTGTATGAGGCCCCTTGGGTCGGAGCGATCATAATATGATCGAATTCTTCATTAAGATGGAGAATGAAGTAGTTGACGCAGAAACAAGGGTCCTCAATTTAAATAAAGGAAACTACGATGGTCTGAGGAGCGAGTTGGGTAGGATTGATTGGGGAATGGCACTCAAAGGGTTGACGGTGGATAGGCAATGGCAAACATTCAAAGACCGAATGGATGAACTACAGAAGTTGTTCATCCCAGTTTGGCATAAAAATAAAACAAAAAAGGTGACTCAACCGTGGGTAACAAGGGAAATTAGGGATAGCATAAGATCCAAGGAGAGGACAGACAAATTGGCCAGGAAAAGCAATAATCCTGAGGATTGGGAGCAGTTCAGGATTCAACAAAGGAGGACAAAGGGATTAATTAAGAAAGGCAAAATAGAATATGAGAGTAAGCTTGCAGGGAACATAAAAACTGACTGTAAAAGCTTTTATAGATATGTAAAGAGAAAAAGATTGGTGAAGTCAAGCGTAGGTCCCTTACAGTCAGAATCGGGGGAATTTATAATGGGGAACAAAGAAATAGCAGACCAACTAAATACATATTTTGGTTGTCTTCACAAAGGAGGACACAAATAACCTCCCAGAAATACCAGGGAACATAGGGCCTGATGAAAGGGTGGAACTGAAAGGAATCAGTATTTGTAGGGAAATGGTGTTAGGAAAATTGATGGGACTGAAGGCCGATAAATCCCCAGGGCCTGATAATCTACATCCCAAGGTACTTCAGGAAGTGGCCCTAGAAATAGTAGATGCATTGCTGGTCATCTTCCAGAACTCGATAGACTCTGGAACAGTACCCATGGATTGGAGGGTAGCTAATGTTACCCCACTATTCAAAAAAGGTGGTAGAGAAAAAGCGGGGAATTATAGACCGGTAAGCCTGACATCGGTAGTGGGGAAAATGCTAGAGTCTATTATAAAAGATGTAATAGCAGAGCACTTGGAAAGCAGTGACAGGATCAGACAAAGTCAACATGGATTTACAAAAGGTAAATCATGCTTGACTAATCTACTGGAATTTTTTGAGGATGTAACTGGTAAAATAGATAAGGGAGAACCAGTGGATGCGGTGTATTTGGACTTTCAGAAGGCTTTCGATAAGGTCCCGCATAAGAGATTAGCGTGCAAAATTAAGACACATGGGATTGGGGGCAAGGTATTGACTTGGATAGAGAACTGGTTGGCAGACAGAAAGCAAAGAGTTGGAATAAACGGGTCGTTTTCCAAGTGGCAGGCAGTGACTAGTGGGGTACCGCAAGGATCGGTCCTTGGACCCCAGCTGTTCACAATATATATTAATGATCTGGACGAGGGAATTGGATGTAATATCTCCAAATTTGCAGATGACACAAAGCTGGGTGGGAGGGTATGCTGCGAGGAGGATGTCATGAAACTCCAGTACGATTTCGACAGGTTAGGTGATTGGGCAGAAACATGGCAAATGCACTATAATGTGGATAAATGTGAGGTTATCCACTTTGGTGGCAAAAACAGGAAGGCACATTATTATTTGAATGGCAATAGATTGGGAGAAGGGGAAGTGCAATGAGACCTGGGTGTCCTTGTGCACCAGTCGCTGAAGGTAAGCATGCAGGTGCAGCAGGTGGTTAAGAAGGCAAATGGTATGTTGGCCTTCGTAGCGAGAGGGTTTGAGTACAGGAACAAGGATGTCTTGCTGCAGTTGTACAGGGCCTTGGTGAGACCACATCTTGAGTATTGTATGCAGTTTTGGTCGCCTTATCTGAGGGAGGATAATCTTGCCATGGAAGGAGTTCAGCGAAGATTCACCAGGCTGATACCTGGGATGGCAGGAATGACGTATGAGGAGAGATTGGGTCGATTGGGCTTGTACTCGCTGGAGTTTAGAAGAATGAGAGGGGATCTCATTGAAACTTATAAAATTCTGGCAGGACTGGACAGACTAGATGCAGGGAGGATGTTCCCGATGGTCGGGGAGTCCAGAACCAGGGGTCACCGTCTAAGGATAAGGGGTAGGCCATTTAGGACAGAAATGAGGAGGAATTTCTTCACCCAGAGAGTGGTGAACCTGTGGAATTCTCTACCACAGAAGGCTGTAGTGGCCAATTCATTAAATATATTCAAGAAGGAGTTGGATATATTTCTTAAGGCTAAAGGGATCAAGGGATATGGGGAGAAGGCAGGGACAGGGTACTGAATTTGGATGATCAGCCATGATCGCATTGAATGGCGGAGCAGGCTCGAGGGGCCGAATGGCCTACTCCTGCTCCTATCTTCTATGTTTCTATGTTACCCCAGACCCAGGGGGAATGGGATATCCCAGACCCCCACACCCCACCCAGACTCAGAGAGAATGGGATATTCCCCCCCATCCCCCCAGATTCAGAGAGAATGGGATATCCCACCGCCATAAGACTCAGGCAGAATGGGATATCCAAAACCACCAGGGGGGAATGGGATGTCCCGGAACCTCCCCCTCAGACTCAGAGAGAATGGGATATACCGCCCCCCCCCACAAGACTCAGAGAATGGGATTTCCCAGACCCCTCCCCCCGCCCCCCCCCCCCAACTCAGGGGAGAAAGGGATGTCCCAACACACACCCCCCCCCCAACCACCAGGCTCAGGGGAGAATGGGATATCACCCCCCCCCAAACTCAGGGGGAATGGGATGTCCCAGACACTCCTCCCCAGACTCAGGGGGGAAATGGGATATCTCCACAACCCCAGACTGAGAGAGAATGGGATGTCCCAGACAACCGCCCCCTCCCCCCCGCTTAAGACTCAGGGGGTAATGGGATATCCCACCCCACCAGAATCTGAGAGAATGGGATATCTCACCCCTCTCCCCCAGACTCAGAGGGAATGGGATGTCCCAGACCCGCCACCCCCCAGACTAAGGGGGGAATGGGATGTCCCAGACCCCCCCCGCACAATATGGAATGGGATATCCCAGATCCTCTCTCCCCCCCGCCCCGGCCTCCGCCCCACTCAGGAAGAATGGAATAATCCACCCCCCCCCACCCCCCCAGACTCAGGGAGAATGGGATATCCCAGACACACACCGCAACCCCCCCCCCCCACCCGACTCAGGGGGGAATGGGATATCCACCCCCAGACTTAGGGAGAATGGGATGGTCCAGAACCCCCTCCCCCAACTCAATAGGGAATGGGCTATCCCAGATGCCCCTCCCCTCCAAACTCAGTGGGAATCGGATGTCCCAGACACCCCTCCGCAGACTCGGTGGGGGGGGGGAAATGGGATATCTCCACCCCCCCAGACTGAGGGAGAATGGGATGTCCCAGACAATCCCACCCCCACCCCGCTTAATACTCAGGGGGGAATGGGATATCCCACCCCACCAGAATCTGGGAGAATGGGATATCCCACCCCCTCCCACAGACTCAGGGAGAATGGGCTGTCCCAGACCCTCCCCCCTCCCCCACTCAGGGAGAATGAGATATCCTCCCCTAACCTCAGGGGGAATGGGATGTCCCAGACAAACCGCCAGCTCCCCCCCACACACACACACACACACAATGGGATATCCCAGCTTTCCCCCACCCCCCCAAACTCAGGGGAGAATGGGATGTTCCAAATTTCACCCCCACCCCCCCAAGACTCAGAGAGAATGGGATATCCCAGACCGCACCCACCCCCTGCCAAACTCAATAGGGAATGGGATATATTCAGATCCCCACCCCCCCCCCCCGGACTTGGGAAATAGAATGTCCCAGCCCACCCCCCCCTCCCCAAACTCAGGGGGAATGGAATGTCCCCGACCTCTGCGAGAATTAGATGTCCCAGGCCGCCGCCCCCCCCCCCTCCACACTCAAGGAGAATGGGATATCCCACCCCCCTCCCCCAGACTCAGGGGGAATGGGACGTCCCAGAATTAACCCCCCTCCCGACTCAGATCGGGAATGGTATGTCCCAGCACCCCCACCACCCCCCCACCAACTCATGGAGAATGAGATGTCCCAGATTCCTTCCCCCCCACCAGATCCATGGAGAATGGGATATTCCACCCCACCCCCAGACTCGGAGAATGGGACATCCCAGCAGCCCCCCCCCCCCCCAGTCAATATGGAATGGGATATCTCAGACCCACCCCCGACTTAGGAATGGGATGCCCCAGATTCCGCCCCCGTCCCCCAGAATGGGATATCCCCGCACCCCCCAGATTCAGAGAGAATGGGATATTGCAGACCCCCCCACCCCACTCAATAGGGAATGGGATGTCCCGGACCACCCACCAAGGGGGAATATGTTATCCCAGACGCCTGCCCCCACCCCCCAACTCAGGGGAGAATGGGATATCCCAGACCCCTCACCTACCCCCACCCCCCGGCTCAAGGGAGAATGGGATATCCCAGACCCCTCACCAGCAACCGCCCCCCCCCCGGCTCAAGGGAGAATGGGATATCCCAGACCCCTCACCTCCCCCCCCCAAACTCAGAGAGAATGGGATATCACCCCACCCACCCACCCAAACTTGGGGGAAATGGGTTACCCCACCCCCCACACAACCTCAGGGGTAACGGGACGTCCCAGCCCCCCCCCCGAATCATGGAGAATGGGCTTTTCCAGACTTCCCCCCCCCACTCAAGGAGAATGGGATATCTCCCCAACCTCAGGGGGAATGGGATGTCCCAGACAACCTTCCCACCCCCAGACTCAGGGGGGAATGGGATGTCCCAGACAACCTTCCCACCCCCCAGACTCAGGGGGGAATGGGATGTCCCAGACCCCCCCACTCAATAGGGAATGGGATATCCCAGATCCTACCCCCCCCTCACTCAGGAAGAATGGGATAATCCACCCCCCCCCCCCCAGACTCAGGGAGAATGGGATGGTCCAGAACACCCCCCCCCCCCACTCAATAGGGAATGGGATGTTCCAGACCCCCAGGAATGGGATGTTCCAGACCCACCCCCACTCAGAGAGAATGGGATATTCCCCACGCCAAACTCAGGGAGAATGGGATATCCCAGACACACCCCGCCCCCCAGACTCGGAGAATGGGATGTCCCAGACCACCCCCTTCCCACCCCGCCCCAGGGCATATAGACAGGTTAAGTGAGTGGGTAATAAGGTGGAAGATGGAGTAAAATGTGAGGTTATTCACTTTGGTAGGAAGAATAGAAAAACAGAATATTTTTTAAATGGTGAGAAACTATTAAATGTTGGTGTTCAGAAACATTTAGGTGTCCTCGTACAGGAAACACAGAAAGTTAGCATGCAGGTACAGCAAGCAATTAGGAAGGCCTTTATTGTAAGGGGTTGGAGTACAAGACTAAGGGAGTCTTACTACAATTCCACAGGGCTCTGGTGAGACCACACCTGGAGTACCATCATAGAATGGTTACAACACAGGAGGCCATTCGGCCCGTCGAGTCCGTGCCGGCTCTCTGCAAGAGCATTTCAGCTAGTTCCACTCCCCCGCCCTTTCCCCGTAGTCCTACAATTTTTTTTCCTTCAGGTACTTATCCAATTCCCTTTTGAAAGCAAGCCACGTTTGAGTCTGCCTCCATCACCTTCTCAGGCAGTGATCCTAAACACTCGCTGCATAAAACAGTTTTTCC
Organism: Somniosus microcephalus; assembly: GCF_052327205.1. Lineage (NCBI taxonomy): Eukaryota > Metazoa > Chordata > Chondrichthyes > Squaliformes > Somniosidae > Somniosus > Somniosus microcephalus. Next base: position 44,530,961 of record NC_141001.1, read on the forward strand.
TCATGTCGCCTTTGGTTCTTCTGCCAATCACCTTAAATCTGTGTCCTCTGGTTCTCGACCCTTCTATCAATGGGAACGCTTTCTCTCTATCTACTCTGTCTAGAACCCTCATGATTTTGAATACCTCTATCAAATCTCCTCTCAACCTTCTCTGCTCTAAGGAGAACAACCCCAGCTTCTCTAGTCTATCCATGTAACTGAAGTCTATCCCGGAAACCATTTTTGTAAATCTTTTCTGCACCCTCTCTAAGGCCTTCACATCCTTCCTAAAGTGCGGTACCCAGAATTGGACACAATACTCGAGTTGAGGTCGGACCAGTGTTTTGTAAAGGTTCATCATAACTTCCTTGCTTTTGTACTCTATACCTCTATTTATGAAGCCCAGGGTCCTGTATGCTTTTTTAACTGCTTTCTCAACCTGCCCTGCCACCTTCAACGATTTCTGCACATACACCCCCCGGTCCCTCTGTTCCTGCACCCCCTTTAGGATTGTACCCTTTAATTTATATTGCCTCTCCTCATTCTTCCTACCAAAATGTATCACTTCACACTTTTCTGTGTTAAATTTCATCTGCCACGTGTCTGCCCATTCCACCAGCCTGTCTATGTCCTCTTGAAGTCTATCACTATCCTCCTCACTGTTCACTATACTTCCAAGTTTTGTCTCATCTGAAAATTTTGAAATAGTGCCCTGTACACCCAAGTTCAAGTCATTAATATTTATCAAGAAAAGCAGTGGTCCTAGTACTGACCTCTGGGGAACACCACTGTGTACCTTCCTCCAGTCCGATAAACAACCGTTCACCGCTACACTCTGTTTCCTGTCACTTAGCCAATTTTTTATCCATGCTGTCACTGTCCCTTTTATTCCATGGGCTTCAACTTTTCTAGCAAGCCTATTATATTATGTGGCACTTTATCAAACGCCTTTTGGAAATCCATGTACATCACATCAACCGCATTGCCCTCATCAACCCTCTCTGTTACCTCATCAAAGAACTCAATCAAGTTAGTTAAACACGATTTGCCTTTAACAAATTCATGCTGGCTTTCCTTAATTAATCCACACTTGTCCAAGTGACTGTTAATTTTGTCCTGGATTATAATTTCTAAAAGCTTCCCCACTACCGAGGTTAAACTGACTGGCCTGTAGTTTGGTGGAAATAAGGTTGAGGGAGCAGGAAGTGGGCCTTATGAACAATATGAGCTCAGAGAGGGCATGAGGGGGGATAGGAGATAAACTAAAGAGCGAGAGATGCAAGTTCAGGGTTAGGGCAGGAGGGAACGTTAGGGGAAGTTTGCCTTGGTGGACATGGGGAAGGGAGGGAAGCGGCAGAGGCAGCAGAACAGATGGTCTCAATCTTAGTGACAAAGAATTCCATGGTCTCCTCGCACTTGTTCTTGGAGGTGAGGGTGGAGGAGGCAGGGGAGAGAGGTTTAAGAAGGTGGTTTGTAGGGGAGAAGAGAAGCCGAATCAGAGATAGTTAAAGCTTTTGTCTCTGTTGCCCTCTTGCAGCTCTCCAACAAGACCTGACTACAGCTTCCATAGCTGAGGAGGCTTTTCCAGTTCTTCTGTCACACTCCTGGACATGACATAAGTAAAAGCTTGTCTAATGGACCACACCTCATTCAAATTCAATCGATGCTACTATGGTCAGTACTTTTTTGAACTTTCCTTTCTTGTTCTAACTGTCAAATACACCCTCCCTACACGCTCTTCCTCTTCACTGTATCATCACTATGATCAAATCAAGATTCATCACATTGCTTCCTACTCCAATTCATTCTTTCACTGAACATCCAAACTGTGAAACTCCTTTTCTCCCTCAGACTTTTCTTTTTCCAGCAATCTGCAAGCTTTTAAAACCTACACTGTATTTCATCTGAATACTTCCTGATTTACCTTGTATTCTCCCCTATTTCCAACTTTGCCCTTAATCTGTTCTATGGCCCTTGGTTTTTCACCTTGGTTTCTCAATTTAAAAAGATGCTGGATTTGAATGAGTTCTTGTTTGAGCTCCAGGTATTGTCAGACTCTCATATGTAGCACCTTGCTCAGCCCCAACAGCAAACAGTGTCTCTTAGCAATTTCCAATTGTTGTTGGGTCAGTTTATATTGCAGAACATTTAATAAACCACCATGCTAACAATGTGTTTGAATGCTCTAGCACATGAAGAAAGGTTGTCACGTACGAACTGTAACATTAATCTCACAGTATGTGCACGCCCAGTATGTCCTGTGTCTGTTCTCTCACTATTTGCACAATGATTTTAATAAAAGCTCCTGATGGATCGGGCTGTTATGTTACGTGTCATTGTGTCTCATCTAGTGACACAGTCATTGTTTAGTAAACCCTCTCTTATGGCAGGTGCATCGTAACAAACAAACCTAAAGAAGCAGGGGACGGGATAAGGCAAGGCAGCGGAGTAGTTGCACCTTGGCCTGCCGTCTGGTACATCTTCAAGCCCGGGACAGACAGGTTTTCTGCCCAATTTCAGCACCGGGCTGATTGTAGGATTCGCAAAAATCCAGGAAAATACAGTCTACATTGTAAAACCCCTGAAATGGCCACATTTTATGAACACAAGATGGAGTTGGCAGATCACATGACTCATTTCAGAAGGACATACCACTGCAGTATCTTAAAGAAACCTGAGTCGCCACTGATTAGAAGATTCCAGAACTGACTGCAATTGATATGGTAAAATGGTTACAGTAGTAACGAAGTCAAAACAAAAGTATTTACACCTCAAGGTGTGTTAATTGCTAGCAAAACGCAAACCCATCTCTGAAATCACAGAGCACAGACAAAACCTATTATCTGTACCAAACTCAGAGGGACACAGGACAGATCCCATTAGTTTCATTTACAAGACATTAAAATAAAGTACCCGCTTTTGTCAAAGCAGCCTGCCCATTACTTTAACAAAAGAAAACCCCTGATTTGGCACCAAGATAAGGGCAAGAAAACAGTATAACTGTTGGGGGAAAAGAGACAAAACCACAGTTTCACACAGACACGAGGTAAAAAGGCAGAGCGAGTGGAGAGGTTCGATTACGGTTCGAGGAGCACGGAGGGCCTACAAGTTCGAGCAGGAGAACAGGTTCAGGAGCTGGTCCCATAAGGAAGATTGGAGATCCCGGACGATACAGGAGCACCAAGGTCAAGGACAGTTTTTTTTAAACCCTGGTGAGCATAGAGGTCCAACTCCACCTAGCTGATCTAGTTGAGGTATACTTTAAAGACTGGAGGATTTTTAATATTAAGGGCTTTGTAATTCGGGAGTGTTATTCATCCTTCGTTGTGCCGTGCGCTTTCTCCACCCCCGTTTTATTATATCGCTGATCTAGAATTGATGTATTATGATAGTCAAAGTAACCCTTGTGTGTTAAATTTTAGTTCCCATTGAGAGGCGTGTTCATGATTTTTGTCTGCATTGTTTCTTCATTCTCTATGTTTTATTCTCCTTAAAAATAAAGATACCTTTGATTTAAAACTTCCCTTGTCTCACCTGATCCATTTGTCTTCTGAGTCACAAGTTGGGCCAACACATCAAGGTGGTCTGGCAATAAGCCCAGTGTCTAGAACCGGTGAGGGGGGAGCGCTTCAGAACTGCTCACGAGCAGTGTGAAATCAAAAACCGATCTCGCACACCACAAGCTCGTTAAAACGACCCCTTACAGAATGGCGACCCAGATGGGACACTGGCTACAGAACCCTTGTGTGGTGGACAAAGACTCGGGTGAGACAGATGTTATGGAGGACAGGTTATCCTCCTACGTGTGTGGCAAAGTAAATGTAGCAAAAAAATGGGTATATGACCTGTTAGGAGCCGAGCGTCCCCTAAAGGCAGCCGCCCAGTGGACGGCTAGTAAAGAGCACCGCAAGGGCATTGAAAAAGCGGTGTGGCTTATGTGCTATAAAATCAGGTTCTGGTACTAGACCACGCGGTGGCCAGTAAGGAAACCAAAATTAAGCATTTGTCCCGGGAGCTGCAGGAAAAGGTTGCAGCGGAAGGGAAGGTGCTAGTGGCTCTGGAGGCCATAAGCCAAGAGAGGGCAGCGATGGTCCGGGACCATTGGGGGAAGGTAGAAAGGCTGGAGGGCAAGATAGCTGAGCTGGAGGGGAGCGCTAGGTTCAGGGTAGAACACGTAGAGTATCAGGCAAGAGAATCCAAGGAGAAAGAGAGGAGATTAAAAACGGAGATTAGCCGCCTTACAGGGGAACTGAAGGCACAGGAGGAAAAGGTAGGCGAAGTAAAAGCAGCCTATAAGCTGGCCTGCGCTCAAGAGTTTGAGGAGGCAGACCACGGCCCCTGTAGGCAGGAAATAGAAAGCCTGAATCTGGCATTGGCCAGGGCAAAGGGGATGATATGCCTCATTAGCCCCAAGGTCGGCCAGGCTGAGTTCAACGGTAACCCAAGCAGGGAAGTCCCGCAGGCAGCCCCCAGAACAAAACGGGTTAGGGAACCAGAGATTTCACAGCCACCACCCCTAGCCCCTAGTTTTCCAGAGGTCTGGGATCAGGAGGGGGTGGAGGATGAAGAATCCAAGGTAGACCAGGGTAGCCCGAGAGAGAATCAGGGACCGGGACCGGTGTACCCCGTGACACAACGGAGGTACGGACCACTCGGTGACGACAGGGAACCTGGGGACCTCCAGAACCAATTCCTGGTGCCACACGGTGCGCAACAATTGCGCTCCGTGGTGAGCTACATCCCCAAGCTCACCATGAAGGGGGACCCTTCTCTTCACTTTAGGGAGATAGAGCAGGCGGCCTGTGTTAACAACTGCGATGAGGCAGAGAAGGCCAAGATGATGTTGTTCTCCCTGGGTAGCGATCTCCTCCAGACGCTACCCGATGGGTGTAAGAGGGGTCAGGAAAATTATGGCAGGCTGAAGGACGAGATCCTGGAGGACATGGGGATGAACGAGGGGAGTCCGTTCACCCGGGTGGAGAAAACAGTCCAGCTCCCCGGAGAATTCCCGCAGGCGTTCGCGGACAGGCTGTGGCCAGTCTATCAGGGTGCATGCCCGGGAATGCCAGTGCGAGCGAACCTGGACGGGGACCAGTTAGTCCACTGGCTCAGGTGCCTAATGAATAACTCCCTGCCCCGCGTTCGAACGCAGGCAATGGCCTGGTTCGACCCCCGAAACCCTCTGACCACGGAGGCGACGGTGATCCGCCAACTCACCGTCACCTTTAGAAACGGGAGGGATAGTGAGACACCCCAGCAAAACGGGAAGGTTTGTGAGGTCAGGCCTGGTGACCAGCCCCATAAAGAGTGGCGCCAGGAAGGGAGCCGTCCCAACCAAAGCCGCCAAACGTGCTACGGCTGCGGGAAGGAGGGGCATTGGTGCAGGGACTATAAGAATCCCTGGAAGGACACAAGGGAAAAGGTCCCCACAGCCCCAGCCCAAGCCCCGGCCGCACCCCCGACCTCTGCCCCAGAGAGAGAGACGGAGCCAGCTGTCCCTCCAGAGCTGCTGGACGTGCTGCTGGCTTCAGTGAGGTCATTGATCCTCACTAAGGGAAAGATAGCAGCCACCACCGGTCCAGCGATTTCCCCAACCCCTTCCCAAAGTGGCCCGCAATGACTGGAGCCTGCGCAGCACGTCTATCTATGCGCGCTCCAGTACGACGGATGGAAGAGACCGCTCGTGCAGATGGAGGTAGAGAAGGAAACGGGGACTTATCTGTTGGATACGGGAGCTTCATGCACCATGATCCATACGGAGAATCCCACCACCTCACCTCTGTTTAACGGGGTTCCATACGTCCTATCGGGGTTCACAAGGGCGGAGCAGACGGGTGCATTCTCCAGGCCGCTCTCGATCCGCCTGGGCACACTCCAGACAAAGTGGACATGTGTCCTGGCGAGATGGGATTCGGAGGGAGGGAAGGGGATCCTAGGGGCCGACTTCATCGTGGGCCATGGGATCCTCGTGGACCTCAGGAACCATTGCCTTTGGGGGGCCAACACCGGAAAGGAAAGTGGAGTGGTAGTAATCCCGGGAAAGGATGGGAAGGGAACCCTGTGTACCATGAAGCCGAAAGGGAGTTACGACCTCGGTGAAATGATGGAGGGTATCCCAGAAGTATTTAGAGCCGAGTTGCAGGCTCAGTTAGGTGCGTTCACCACACACAAACATGACTGTGGGAGGGTTGCTAGCTTTGAGGTTAAGGTAGATGGGGATCCCATGGCCCGGCCCCAAAGGCAGTACAACTTCCCAAAGGAGACAGAGGCTGATATGGAGGTGGCCATATCAGTGCTGGTACAGCAGGGGGTGCTGAGGCCTATAGCCACCCATGTGAACTCTCCGCTTTGGCCGGTTAAGAAACCGGACAATTCCTGGAGAGCCACGGTGGACTATCGGGTGTTGAACAGCAACATCCCCGCATGTGCCCCCACAGTGGCAGCAGTGGCCGACCTCATTGGGAGTATCCCCGCATCCGCGACCACGTTCACGGTGCTGGATATTTCCAATGGGTTCTGGTCGATCCCTGTGCGGAGGGAGGACCAGTATAAATTTGCCTTTACTTTCAAAGGGCAACAGTATACCTGGAATTGCTTGCCACAAGGCTTCCACAATAGTCCCAGCATTTTCCACCAATGCATGGCGGACAGCCTGAAGGAGTTCAGTCAGCCCCTTCAGTTAGTACAGTACGTGGACGACCTGCTCCTGTTTACCGACACGGTCGGGGAGCACGGCCCACTGCTGGCTGAACTACTGACCAGAAGGGGGTTCAAAGTCAACCCAAAGGAAGTCAAGTTCCTGGGGCTGACCATCCGCGCCGGAGAAAGAGCCATCGATAGGGCTAGGAGGGAGGCGGTACAGGAGTTACCGGCCCCCGTCACCATAAAGGGTGTGAGGTCGTTTCTAGGGCTAACCGGGTACTGCCGAGACTTCATGGAGGACTATGCGGCCATGGCAGCCCCACTACTCCGACTCCTGCACAAGGGAGTGGAGTGGTCGTGGGATGAAGGATGCCAGGCCGCGTTCGAGCTCCTAAAAAGGAAGCTGCAGACCGCACCGGCCCTGGGAGCGATAGATGGAGGAAGGGAGTTCTTCCTGGAGGTGGCGGCCGGCGGGGACAGTCTGAGTGCTGTGTTGCTCCAGGAGCGACATGGCAAGCTGAGACCCGTGGTTTACTCCTCCAGGGTGCTCACCGACGTGGAGAGGAGCTACTCGGTCTGTGAGCGGCACCTCTTGGCCACACACTGGGCTGTGAAAAGATCCGCCATCTTCACAGGCACCTCCCCCATCACCCTCCTCACACACCACATGCCCACCAAGATGCTTTTGGATGGGAGGATTAAGGATGGGACAGTAAGCAGTGCCCGCATTGCGCACTGGACCCTACTCCTCTCACAAATGGATCTGCGGGTACGAGGCCTGTGCGAGCCCAGATTAGCCGCCAACCTGGCTTACCCTGGGACAGCCCATCAATGTTCCGTTGAAGGGGTATGGGAGGTCGACGTTGGTCTCCGGGCTGGGATACATCCCACCGGCCGTGAGATTTACGTGGATGGTTCCAGCACAGTATCCGCTGGAAAGCGGCTCACGGGGTTCGGAGTGTATGACCCAACGGCTGACATTGCGTTGGCGATTAAACTCCCCAGTACCATGAGCGCCCAGCAGGCAGAACTGTCTGCTGTGGCGTATGTGGTTACCCATCCCGAAGTTTTCCCTACCCCGTACACGATTTGCTCAGACAGCATGTTTACATGCAATTCGTGTACCGAATACCTGGCCATCTGGTCCCGTCGTGGATTCACTTCCGCGGATGGGAGACCCTTGGTGGTAAAGCCCCTGCTGGAGAAGATCCTGGCAGCCGTGGGGGAGAAGGGTGAGGTCTTCATCCACAAGGTGAAGGCCCACTCCTCCACAGAACCTCGCGGTCAGGGGAACCAGCAAGCTGACGCACTGGCGAGGGAGGGTGCCCAGACCGGCATTTTCTGGGACCCCTACGGGTCCGGACCAGTGGCAGCTGTAAAAGGCAGGGATGGGATCCAGAAGAGTGTAGGGGTAGCGCTAGCCCCGGACCTAAAATCGGTCCAATCTCAGGACCCTGCCCTGAGAGGGGTATTTAACGCGGTTAGCGAGGGGAAGAAAATGGAAGGCCCGTATGGTGCAGCATCCCTGTCCATAAGAGAGGGGATGCTGTTTAAAGAAGAGCAGTGGGTGGTGCCTCAGCAGCACCGGAGGGAATTCCTTCAACTGGCCCATGAGGGACCAGGAGCAGGGCACCCCGGGCCTGAGGTCACCTGGCAGTGGGTGGAACAAGCAGGATGGTGGCCAGGACTCCGGGAGGACGTCCGGGAGTTTTGCGCGAACTGTCTTGTGTGCGCGGCAAATAACCCCGATCCTCACAGGAGGAAGGTGCCGATGGGACATGTTAGGAGGGTAGAGGGACCATGGCAGTCAATCCAAATTGACTATATCGGACCCTTACCCGCCACCCAGGGAGGCTATAAGTACTGCCTCGTTCTGGTGGACGTGTTCTCTAAATGGGTTGAAGCCTTCCCCTGCCGAACAGCCATAGCGTTAGGGACTGCGAGAATCTTGGTGCGGGAGGTGTTCTCGAGATGGGGACTGCCCCAGTTCGTGGAATGCGATCAGGGAAGCCAGTTTACCGGCCAAGTAATGCAGAACACCCTGATGCTGCTGGGCATTCAGGGGAAATGGCACGTAGCCTACAATCCACAGTCATCGGGGATTGTGGAGCGGATGAACCGCACCTTAAAAGAAAAAATGAGGAAAGAGATAATGGGTTCGCCCCAAAGGTGGGCAGAAGTCCTGCCTCTTGTCCTCATGGGGATCCGCTCCAGCCAGTCGAAGAGGGTGGTCATGAGAACCCCCACCCATGTCCTGGCCCCAGTCCTAACGGAGGGGCAGCTAAGGGAGGTGAATCGGGACAAATTCGCCCGCACGCTCCTTGAACGCCTCCAAAGGATCTATGGGGGGGCCGCAGGTAACATGGGGAGGCAGCACCAGGGAAATAGGATGCTGCTCGAGCCCAGTAAAACCCATCGCTGGGAGGTAGGGGATCTAGTGCTGGTAAGGAACTTCGCCCGTGTGGGGAGTTTTGAGCCACTTTACATGGGTCCCTACAGCATCGTAGATCAGGCTAGCTCCATGGTGTATGCTGTGAAACTGCCCCGGCGCACAAAATGATTTCACATCAATCAATGTAAGCTGTTTAAGCCGGAGGCAGGGAAGCAGGCAGCGGGGGCCGAAAAAGGCAGCAAAGAATTAAAAACTGCAGGGGAGCTGCAGCCGCAGGTCACACAGGCTGGACGAGCAGCCTGCGTGAGGGGAGGAGTTGTCCTGTCCACACGGGAGACTCCCCCATTGTTCTGGGACCCAGAAGGGGAGGAGCCGGAGGTCCTAGGTCCTGTCCCTGATCACCCAGAAGGGGAGGAGCTGGAGGTCCTAGGTCCTGTCCCTGATCACCCAGAAGGGGAGGAGCCGGAGGTCCTAGGTCCTGTCCCTGGTCACAAGGAAGCCGAGTCAGAGGACGAAGGTCCCGCCCCCGACTGCGGTGACGGGGAGGAGCCGGAGGTCTTAGGTCTTGCCCGAGTGCAGCATTAGAGAGGTGGCGTCTGGGGGCGGAGACTCTCAACCTGGAGTCCCAGGTAGCGGAGAGGTGCCTGCCGCTGACCCAGAGCCTAGGGAGGTGGAGCCTGCGGGAGGAAGCCCACAGCCGGCAGTCGTGGGGAAGCCATGGACTGCAGCCAGGGCCAAAACTCCAGCCAAGGGTCCGACCTATGAGGAAGCCTCATATGTGGTGACCCTTAGACGGTCAAATAGAAAACCGCAACCGAAGAAGGTTTGGTCGCCGGTTTTCACAAGAGGGACCCCCTGGAAGAAAGCTGCGAGAAGTTTAAACAGTCCACAGCCAGCAGCCACGGGCTGCCAGGGACCAGCAGCTGAGGCCGATGTGGGAACGCAGCAGGGGGAGGCCTGCGACGGTCCCCGCAGATTATAAGCTGGCCGTCCGGAGACGGGCGGCAGATGTATATATTTATATAGTTTTGGGTAATAAGGTTTAGTTTATTGTAATTTTAGAAAATAAGTAATGTGGTCTTCTGGAAGTATGGTAGCACTTTGGAGCGATAGAATGTGGCAAGTTTTAGGTGAGCTAGGGTCGCGGGACCCACTCACCCCGCACCCAAGCCGAGGAGCCCAGGGAGCCCAGCTCGAAACCTTTTTTTATCTCTCCGCCAGATAGTAACAAGGTGATGCCAGTAGGAGGCATCATCCTCGCGGCCCTGGTGGGCCTCAACATCACCTGGAGGGGAGAGCCGGAGGATCACCGTATCTTTGGCTGCTCCGCGTAAACTGCGCCTCTGGCCCACGACGGGCAGGGCCTGCGCGAAGCAGAGGAAGTCGCTGGGTACACCCACGAGGGCAACTGGCCCGGATGGCTGGGCTCGAACGCCACGAAATATTCAAGCGAAACTGGCTTCACATACGGGGAGGTCTCTTTGTCGTGTCCTCAGATCAAGATCCAGGCCACGCGGATCAGTGTGACTGTGGGGAAACGTATTTGCCTAACCTGCAGGGGGAACGTCCCCCTGGATAGGTGGTGGTGGCTCAGGAAACTGAGCAGGGACATGGGGAACCCCAGAGTAAAGTGGGAAAGGTTAGGGAACGACACTCACCGGACTATCACAGGGACCCAGGGAGGGGTGACAGTGTGCTGGGATAAATGGTGGGAACCCGATCAGGGGATTTACGTGTGTATGTGGGGTTCAGAGAAAGTCTGCCCCACAGGTGTTTCCATCATTTTCCACAGCCATAGAGTCATAGAGTTTTACTGCGCCGTCCATCAATCCCTGTCCAGTCTAATCCCATTTTCCAGCATTTGGTCCATAGCCTTGTATGCAATGGCATTTCAAGTGCTCCTTGCCCGATTTCTATGTCTACATCATCTTTCTCCATAGTGAACACAGATGCAAAAAATTCATTTAAAACCCCGCCTACATCATCTGGCTCTACACACAGATTGCCACTTTGGTCCCTAATGGGCCCTACCCTTTCCCTGGTTATCCTCTTGCCCTTAATATACTTATAAAACATCTTAGGATTTTCCTTTATTTTGCTCGCCAGTGTTATTTCATGGCCCCTCCTCGCCCTCCTAATTTCTTTTAAGTATGCCCCTGCACTTTTTATACTCCTCTAGGGCTTCCTCCGTCTTTAGTCTTTTGTAACTGCCAAAAGCCCCCCTTTTTTTCCTAATGCATTTTTGTATATCCCTTGTCATCCAAGGTTCCGTTTGCTTGTTGGTCCCACCCTTGACCTTTACAGGAACATGTTGGCGTTGTACTCTCTCTATTTCCCTTCTGAAAGCCTCCCACTGCTTTGATGTGGATTTTCCTATAAGTAGCTGCTCCCAGTCCACTTTGGCCAGATCCTGCCTTATCATATTAAAATCGGCCATCCCCCAATTTAGAACCCTTATTTCCGGGCCGTCATTGTCTTTTTCCATGACCACCTTAAATCTCACCGAATTATGGTCACTGTCGCCAAAATGCTCTCCTACTGACACTTCCACCACTTGGCCGGCTACATTCCATAGAATTAGGTCCAGTACCGCCCCCTCTCTTGTAGGACTTTCTACATGTTGGCTCAAAAAGCTCTCTTGGATGCACTTTAAGAATTCTGCACCCTCTAAGCCTTTCACACTCTGACTATCCCAATTAATATTGGGGAAGTTGAAAACCCCCACTATTATTACCCTATTATTTTCGCACTTCTCTGAGATTTGCCTACATATCTGTTCCTCTATCTCCCCCTGACTGTTTGGGGGCCTATAGTACACTCCCAGCAAGGTGCTTGCCCCCTTTTTGTTTTTAAGTTTTTAAGCCAGTGGCAAGATAACGGGAGGGGGATGGACTGGGAATCGCGCTTGGACGCATGCGCGGTCCCCTACTCCCCAATCGCGGTTAATGCCACTGAGTTAGTGACCCGCCCCTGCCCACGACCCAGACACCACGGACGGTAGCAGAGGGATGCCCCACCACCACCAAGGGACCAGGGAACGGTTTAGTATTAGTTCCCATTGACCAAATGGCCTATCAGGGGGTCCATTACGCGGTGGCCTCGGTCATCCTCAACCTGACCGAGGTGCACCTGCCGGAATGGTGCCCCGTAGAAATGGCAAGGCTGTATCAGGCCCTGCTGAAAGAGACCCTGCAGAAGTTTTTCAAATTTGACTTCGCGGGGGTCAATAGAACCGAACTCTATACCGAGGGCCACAAGGAATGGGAGCAATTGGGGAGACAAAGAAGGGGCGCTGTGAACGACTGGTTCACAGGGTTTACGTAGCCCACTTTGGTTTCACAATTCCCCCTCTCCCAGAACATTTAACCAAACTGCTGAAAGCAGTTACTGTCTCTCAGAAGCACTTCTTTACTTTAGAGCAGAAAACCACCGACATAGGGGCAAAAATCCAAGACATAGTGGTTCCACCATGGTGGGACCTTTTTGATAATATAGAGATCCCATCATGGGTCAGACTGGCTTCCCACGTCTTAGTGGTGTGCCAGGTAGGGATCGTTCTGTACCTGGTCTGTGTCCAGTGTAGGAGGAAGGGACACGACAGGGAGTTCCCTAGTCAGCGGAATTGGCGTGGCCACTATGTCAGCATAAACGGGGACTCGCCCGTGTAGCTAAATGTTTTTATTCCATCTGTTTTTGGTGTATTATAACAAAGATTGTGTTGCGTCGGGTTATGACTCTAAGGTGAGTCTGTACATAGCATAAATGTTTCTCCGGTAGGGGATATCTACTCAACTCCGTTTTCGGGATGAGGAAAGTGCGTGTGCGAGGTACACTCCATAGTCAGGTAAACTACAAGGAAGGTCAGTTGGGGGGGGGGGGGAACGGATTTATGCTCACCCTCAAACATCCATGATACAAAAGACGATTTGAGATGTCCATTGTATCACAGGGAGGACTGTAGGATTCGCAAAAATCCAGGAAAATACAGTCTACATTGTAAAACCCCTGAAATGGCCACATTTTATGAACACAAGATGGAGTTGGCAGATCACATGACTCATTTCACAAGGACATACCACTGCAGTATCTTAAAGAAACCTGAGTCACCACCGATTAGAAGATTCCAGAACTGACTGCAATTGATATGGTAAAATGGTTACAGTAGTAACGAAGTCAAAACAAAAGTATTTACACCTCAAGGTGTGTTAATTGCTAGCAAAACGCAAACCCATCTCTGAAATCACAGAGCACAGACAAAACCTATTATCTGTACCAAACTCAGAGGGACACAGGACAGATCCCATTAGTTTCATTTACAAGACATTAAAATAAAGTACCCGCTTTTGTCAAAGCAGCCTGCCCATTACTTTAACAGAAGAAAACCCCTGATTTGGCGCCAAGATAAGGGCAAGAAAACAGTATAACTGTTGGGGGAAAAGAGACAAAACCACAGTTTCACACAGACACGCGGTAAAAAGGCAGAGCGAGTGGAGAGGTTCGATTACGGTTCGAGGAGCACGGAGGGCCTACAAGTTCGAGCAGGAGAGCAGGTTCAGGAGCCGGTCCCATAAGGAAGATTGGAGATCCCGGACGATACAGGAGCACCAAGGTCAAGGACAGTTTTTTTTAAACCCTGGTGAGCATAGAGGCCCAACTCCACCTAGCTGATCTAGTTGAGGTATACTTTAAAGATGGGAGGATTTTTAATATTAAGGGCTTTGTAATTCGGGAGTGTTATTCATCCTTCGTTGTGCCGTGCGCTTTCTCCACCCCCGTTTTATTATATCGCTGATCTAGAATTGATGTATTATGATAGTCAAAGTAACTCTTGTGTGTTAAATTTTAGTTCCCATTGAGAGGCGTGTTCATGATTTTTGTCTGCATTGTTTCTTCATCCCCTATGTTTTATTCTCCTTAAAAATAAAGATACCTTTGATTTAAAACTTACCTTGTCTCACCTGATCCATTTGTCTTCCGAGTCACAAGTTGGGCCAACACATCAAGGTGGTCTGGCAATAAGCCCAGTGTCTAGAACCGGTGAGGGGGGAGCGCTTCGGAACCGCTCACAAGCAGTGTGAAATCAAAAACCGATCTCACACACCACAAGCTCGTTAAAACGACCCCTTACATGATCAGAGAGGAACCAGAGCATCGTCTGTTTGAAAGTGCTTTTTCTCAGCTCCCGTAAGGTTTAGCTGTTACATACAGACCAGGAAGGCCCATATTTGATCCTTACTGTGCTGAATTAGCTTGTATCACCCTGGTCTTAGCTGATAGGGGGGCTACAATTGTCCTTAGCATTCCCGGGCTTGGGAGGAGACAAATCAGTCAGAGTTCCCAATCTGAGCAATCTCCAGTGGCTTCTACTGGAAAGTTGACGGGTGTGACTTTTGGGCGAGGGCAGGATTCGGTTTAGGTGGGATGCCCCTCCCCCTGTGGGTGGATACCCAGCCAACACTCACTATGTATAGTTACACATGAAAATGGTCACTCGGGTGAGGTCCCAGAAGATGCCAGTGGAAATCTACCCCAGCAACGATTCAAGGCTTTCGACGGGGGAGAAATAAATGGAAATGACTTTTTTTTTTTAAACATTTTAAAATTACTTTCCTTCATCATTTCAAATAACTGATCTGGACCTGCTACTCACACCTTCACCTCTTAACATAGAGAACCTCCAGTTATCATTGGTCACTAGTTATTCGGCATGTTTAGCTACTGCCAAACATTAACACTAAATATTCTGGCTTCCTGCTTCTTAATTTACTGCTATGAGTAAGAAAAAATGAAATGAAGAAAGCCAGGTGATGGTATTAGGCCCTCAGTGCACCAGGACAGGTTACAACAATAGGAGAGAAGACAAGAGAATAGCAATCAGGGGACACCAAGATCAGATTTTCAAAACTTGTAGATTGTAGGAGCAAGGGAACACTGAGGTAGATGAGAGGGTGGATTTTCCTTACCTTTGCCCCTAGGGAATACCCATTTCCACTGGCGCAACAGTCAAGAAAAAGTGACCGGTTTCACTAAGTCTCTGCCTCTTTTATATTGTCCTGCGATTTCCTGGGCTTCCTACAGTGGCAAAGGAAGAGAGCTAGGCCTACACCTGCTGTAGTTATAGGCCCATCGCAGGCATGCTAATGAAGCACCTCATTTTCTTGGGAGGACACTCACTAATTGAATGCCCCTAGTTTTAGGGATCCGGTATATGAAACAGTGAGGTACATTTCTTGGCAGAAAATCGTGGTGCCCACAATGGAGGCCCATCGACAGGCTGGGCAATTAGACTGGAAAATCATTGAAAGCCAAGTTAAAACACATAGTTCAATGCAGAGAAACATAGAAGATAGGAGCAGGAGCAGGCCATTCGGCCCCTTGAGCCTGCTCTGCCATTCAATGCGATCATGGCTGATCATCCAAACTCAGTATCCTGTCCCTGCTTTCTCCCCATACCCCTTGATCCCTTTAGCCTTAAGAAATATATCCAACTCCTTCTTGAATATATTTAATGAATTGGCCTCTACTGCCTTCTGTGGTAGAGAATTCCACAGGTTCACCACTCTCTGGGTGAAGAAATTCCTCCTCATTTCTGTCCTAAATGGCCTACCCCTTATCCTTAGACTGTGACCCCTGGTTCTGGACTCCCCGACCATCGGGAACATCCTTCCTGCATCTAGTCTGTCCAGCCCTGTCAGAATTTTATACGTTTCAATAAGATCCCCTCTCATTCTTCTAAACTCCAGCGAGTACAAGCCCAATCGTCCCAATATCTCCTCATACGTCATTCCTGCCATCCCAGGTATCAGCCTGGTGAATCTTCGCTGAACTCCTTCCATGGCAAGAACATCCTTCCTCAGATAAGGTGACCAAAACTGCACACAATACTCAAGATGTGGTCTCACCAAGGCCCTGTACAACTGCAGCAAGACATCCTTGTTCCTGTACTCAAACCCTCTCGCTACGAAGGCCAACATACCATTTGCCTTCTTAACTGCCTGCTGCACCTGCATGCTTACCTTCAGCGACTGGTGCACAAGGACACCCAGGTCTCGTTGCACTTCCCCTTCTCCCAATCTATTGCCATTCAGATAATAATCTGCCTTCCTGTTTTTGCCACCAAAGTGGATAACCTCACATTTATCCACGTTATATTGCATCTGCCATGTTTTTGCCCAATCACCCAACCTATCCAAATCATCCTGGAGTTTCTCGGCATCCTCCTCACAGCACACACTCCCACCCAGCTTTGTATCATCTGCAAATTTGGAGATATTACATCTAGTTCCCTTGTCTAGATCATTAATATATATTGTGAATAGCTGGGATCCAAGGACCGATCCCTGCAGTACCCCACTAGTCACTGCCTGCCACTCGGAAAAAGACCCATTTATTCCAACTCTTTGTTTTCTGTCTGCCAACCAGTTCTCTATCCAAGTCAGTACCTTGCCCCCAATCCCATGTGCCTTAATTTTACACGCTAATCTCTTATGCGGGACATTATCAGAAGCCTTCTGAAAGTCCGAATACACCACATCCACTGGTACTCCTTTATCTATTTTACTAGTTACATCCTCAAAAAATTCCAGTAGATTAGTCAAGCACGATTTACCTTTTGTAAATCCATGTTGACTTTGTCCGACCCTGTCACTGTTTTCCAAGTGCTCTGCTATTACATCTTTTATAATGGACTCTAGCATTTTCTCCACTACCGATGTCAGGCTTACCGGTCTGTAATTCCCCGTTTTCTCTCTGCCACATTTTTTGAATAGTGGGGTAACATTAGCTACCCTCCAATCCATGGGAACTGTTCCAGATTCCATCGCATGTTGGAAGATGATCAGCAATGCACCTACTATTTTTAGGGCCACTTCCTTAAGTACCCTAGGGTGTAGATTATCAGGCCCTGGGGATTTATCGGCCTTCAATCCCGTCAATTTCCCAAACACCATTTCCCTACAAATACTGATTTCTTTCAGTTCCTCCCTTTCATCAGACCCTATGTTCCCCGACATCTCTGGGAGGTTATTTGTGTCCTCCTTTGTGAAGACAGAACCAAAATATGTATTTAATTGGTCTGCCATTTCTTTGTTCCTCATTATAAATTCCCCTGATTCTGACTGTAAGGGACCTACGCTTGACTTCACCAATCTTTTTCTCTTCACATATATATATAAAAGCTTTTACAGTCAGTTTTTATGTTCCCTGCAAGCTCTCATATTCAATACTCAATGCAGGACAGCAAGTAGCAATAAACAGTCAATCAACAGGAAACACAGCCAGTTGCAGCCAAAATATCCTTACGCAAAAAACAATTGCAAACTTTACAATCATCAGCGTGAGGACGGCAACATGTTGTCAAATAAGACAGGCAAATTATGAGAAGAGCAGGGAGTTCTCCCCGGTGCTCGAGCCAGTATTTATCAGAAGAGCAGGGAGTTCTCCCCGGTGCTCGAGCCAGTATTTATCAGAAGAGCGGGGAGTTCTCCCCGGTGCTCGAGCCAGTATTTATCAGAAGAGCGGGGAGTTCTCCCTGGTGCTCGAGCCAGTATTTATCAGAAGAGCGGGGAGTTCTCCCCGGTGCTTGTTATGTTCATTAATAAATAGACATTCTTATTATGAACACAGCTAGCTTTTGCTAAACCTTTTATTGAGCACATGTGGACTAGGTACTTAATCTGTGGAGGCTTCCATTTTGACTGCTGCCTTGTGGGTAGCCTAGCCTCATGGGTAATGTAGTCTTAATGTATATATAGCTGGGTAGTGTAGTTTTATACATACAGCTATATACAGCTCTACTGCTCCACCTAGTGTCCACCACAGAATGACATATTATTGATCACTACATCCCCCTTTCTTTGGAGGTTTAACAAAATCAATATCACTCAACTTTCAAGAAAACAATAAAGATAATATCAGCAACACTTTTGTTAGTGCTCTATAAACATAAACATTTTCAAAACAGTCAACACATTTTCAAAGCTTTACATTGTACTCAAAGATTAAGTCTATCAGGCTCTTTTACTTCACGTGTGGATCTTCTCAACACGGGTAAGTCTGATGTGTCTTCATGAGATTGTTCTGGCGGTGAATGACAAGATGCAGTTGCGGCATTGTCATCAATCTGCTCTTGTATAGATCAAGGTCTCCTTGCGATCTTTGCTTGGAGAGGGTTTCAGTGTTTCCTTCACTCTTCATGCCATAACTCTCAATATAGTCAATGCACTCTCGAAAAACTGCTGGCAGCTGGATCCCATCATACAGCATAGTCCTCTCAGCAGCCTCGGCTAATGGAACACCAAAGATTGGCCTGAGGGAAGAAGGAGTATCCACCGGAACTGCTTCCTGCTCTGGTGCAGGCTTCTTCTTTTTCTCTTTCCACTGCTTAACAACATCTGCTGTGGTTATATCTTTGGACTTTTTCTCCTTGTGTTTTTCCTCTTTGTGCTTTTCTTCCTTTGGCTTCTCTTTGACCTTGAAGTCTTTTTCTTTCTTCTTGGAGAAACTAGGCTTTTTGAAGACATGGATACCCTTTGGCCTTTTCATCCTTGATGGGCTCTCTGCTTCATCACCGGAGTCATCTGGTCTGCTTATGGCAGTTTATACGGTAAACTCTTTTGACCAGTTCTAAGTCCTCACAAGCTTTGTCACCCAGTAGTGAATCAAGCCTTTCAGCCACAACAGAAAACATGAGATGATGCACTTTGTCTTTGACTGTCACTTTAAGTCTGCATACACCTAAGCTATCTATTTTCTGTCCATTATAATCCTTCAGTAGTACTGACTTTTTCTGTATTTTGGGCTTTTCATTCATATTGTTAATGTCACTCATACTGATTAAGTTTGCTTTTGACCCAGTGTCCAGTTTCAATGTAACTAATGCTCCATTTATCTGCAGTGGGATCATCCATTTGTCCTCTTTTACTGCATTAACTTTATGTTCAGCATTGTCTATTTCTGAGGGCTGCACATTTTCTGTATCTTTTTTGATATCGTCACATGACACCATTCCTACAAAAAATGTCTCACTTAAATCAGTGTCCTCAATCACATTAACTTGTTGCCCTTTCGTTGTTTTTACTTTTGAAAAGCATTGTTTGGCAAACTGATTCTTTCCATTACACTTTGTGCACATTTTTCCAAACGCTGGGCATTGTCTTAACTGGTGTTTGTAACCACAGCGTTTACAATTAAAAATTTCATCCTCCGATTGCTTTTCATTTCTGTTCTGCCCACGTTTCTTCCCCTTGTGGGACACAGCACCGACAGCAGCATTATCACTCATTACATTCGCATCATTATTGCAGCACGGTGGCATAGTGGTTAGCACTGTTGCCTCACAGCGCCAGGGACCCGGGTTCGAATCTGGCCTCGGGCGACTGTGCAAACTCCACACAGACAGTCGCCGCGTGGGTTTCCTCCGGGTGCTCCGGTTTCCTCCCACAGTCCAAAGATGTGCGGGTTAGGTTGATTGGCTATGATAAATTGACCCTTAGTGTTAGGGGGATTAAATACGTGGGGTTATGGGGATAGGGTGGGATATGTGTTGGTGTAGGGGTTATGGGGATCGGGTGGGATATGTGTCGGTGCAGGCTCGATGGGCCGAAATGGCCTCTATCTGCACTGTTGTGATTCTGTGATTATTGATTTCACTGAAAGTCTTCGCGTGATTTCGAGCTAGCTCGCTGGCTTTGCATATTGTCACAGCATTTTCCAATGTTAGTTCGGTTTCTCTCAACAGACGTTCCCTGACTTTTTTTTAATCATGAATACCAAACACAATCTGGTCACGAATCATGGATGATTTGAGCTCAGAGAAATTACATGTCTGTGCTTTCAGTTTCAGATCAGTTATAAAGCTAACAAAAGTCTCACTTTGTTGCTGTGGCCGAGAACGGAAGATGTATCTTTCATACGTCTCATTCTTTTTGGGAGAGCAATGTGCATCAAATTTTTTTAGCACATCTTCTAATTTTTCTCTGTTCTCCGCTGGATTAAATACAAATGTATTAAATACCTCTATTGCCTGTGGGCCTGCAACCGTAAGCAGCAACGCTATCTTCCTTGCGTCTGGCTTTGTACCGAATCCGATGGCTGCAATGTAGAGTTCGAATTGCTGTTTAAAAGTCTGCCAATTGTAGTCGATTTTTTCTGTGAGATTCAAACGCTCTGGTGGCTTCAAATTCTCCATGTCACTTTTCACAATTTTCAGCAGATCTTTACCACCCTGGTACCATGTTATGTTCATTAATAAATAGACATTCTTATTATGAACACAGCTAGCTTTTGCTAGACCTTTTATTGAGCACATGTGGACTAGGTACTGTATCTGTGGAGGTTTCCATTTTGACTGCTGCCTTGTGGGTAGCCTAGCCTCATGGGTAATGTAGTCTTAATGTATATATAGCTGGGTAGTGTCATTTTATACATACAGCTATATACAGCTCTACTGCTCCACCTAGGGTCCACCACAGAATGACATGTTATTGATCACTACAGTGCTCGAGCGAGTATTTATCAGAAGAGCAGGGAGTTCTCCCCGGTGCTCGAGCCAGTATTTATCAGAAGAGCGGGGAGTTCTCCCCGGTGCTCGAGCCAGTATTTATCAGAAGAGCGGGGAGTTCTCCCCGGTGCTCGAGCCAGTATTTATCAGAAGAGCAGGGAGTTCTCCCCGGTGCGCGAGCCAGTATTTATCCCTCAACCAAAATCATTTTTAAAAAAACAGATTATCTGGTAATTATCTCATTTCTGTTACTGCACTTCATTGGTTGTAATGTACTTTGGGATGTCCTGAGGTCGTGAAAGGCGATATATAAATGCAAGTCTCTTTCTTTTTCTTTCCAAGTCATTTCAGGCCTGACTGCTACAATTACAGTAATAAACAGACAGGGCAGCTCAGACATCACTGCCACAGACACAATGGCCCCAGTGTTTACAGGGAGGCAGAGAGGGAGCGGTGGGGGCAGGGGTGGGGGTGGGGTGGCAGTTGTGCGTTCCGGAAGAACGGGTTTCCCTCATGTCCTGCCGAATTTAACGCCAGGACCTGATTACTAATTTTGAAATCCGTGTCCCGGCTGCAGCCAGTCAGATTGAGAGGCTAGCTGGCTGTCGGGCGGGTAGGCCGGCGGCACCAGGGCGCTGTTGGGAGCATAGAGGAGGAAGGGAGGGGTCGGGGGTCTGAAGGACATCGATGGGGAGGCCCGGAGAGATCAGGGGAGCAGGGGAGAAGATTGCGGTGGGCTGAAGAGATGGGGGGGAACAGGAGGGAAGATGGTGGAGGGCCGGAGAGATCGGGGGAGGAGGGGAGAAGATGGTGGAAGGCCAAAGAGATCAGGGGAAGGAGGGGAGAAGATCCAGGGGGGGCCCGTGGAGGACATCGGGAGGGGGTGCCGGGAGGACATCAGGGGTAGCTTAACAGGTTTGCTTGGAGGGTGCTGGGGCGAAAGCGCTCCTGCTTCTCCTGGCCCACAAGCAGTGCAGGAAAAAGCACTTACCTCTTCCTTCCAGCAGTACTTGCCTCCCTTTAGCATGCCAGGTTTCCCAAGGTTCGGGAAACCCAGCCAACCAGCGTTAAAGCTTAAGCAGAGAAAAAATCTGAGGCACGCAGTCTCATTAAAATATTTAATGAGGGATCCTGGGAGCGGGTTGGTCGCCCGCTTCCTGTCCTGCCTCCTTTAAACCTGGAAGGGTTCAAGGCAGGTTGGTTTTGGGTTTGAAATTTTTTACATTTTTACTTCCCACCTGACCCAAACCCACCCATTTTGGGGGGTTAAAATTCCCCCCAATGACACACGGACAGACAAACAGGGAGAGCTTATTTTCATTATTTGCAATCTAGCCTACGTCGGTGGGTGCCTTGTGCAATATTGTGGTATCCCTCCTTCCCACCTGAGGGTCTCCCCCATGTAAGGATTTTGGTGGTAATTTCTGAGAGTGAGATAAAACAGGACAATGCTAAGGTAGCAGTTCATAGCAGAATAAAGGCCCTTTTTAAAACGATAGGGCCTCGAGCATTTGAGAAATTGTGATCACTGATGTGGTTGGAGCATTTGAGGGTTAGGTGCTCCTTGCATTAACTGAAGGAGTCTGCAAGGTGCAGAGTGACAACCCTAGACCCAAAGCCTGAACTAGAATTTAGATTAGTAAAGTACATACAAATATACAAAAAAGACAGGCAGGAAAAGACCATCTGGTCCATTAAGCCTGCCCCACACGAAGTGTAAGGGGATAGTAGAGCGTGGACTTTAGCTTCAGTGGGAGTCCAGCCTAGAGGCGCAGTTGGGTTAAAACTGTATTGGTAAAGGGTTAAATCACTAGGTTGAACTTTTAAAAGGCAACAGTCTTGGTTAGTGTAGGTGGAGAGCTGAGGCCTGTGATGCACAGTACCTGTGTGATGCAGGAGATCCACAATGCTTCATATGTCTGGGGCGATCGCGTGTTGGGGGGGGTGGACAGATTAGAAAGGCAAAGAGGAGGTATGTAGAAAGACTGGCAGGGAACATAAAGGGAAAAAGTAAAGGATTTTTATAAACACATAAAAAAGTAAAAGAATATTTAGAAAAAGGCCGCTTAGAGACAATAAAGGAAATCTTTTCATGAAGGCTGAAGGAGTGGCAGGGAAACGAGAGTCTGGAGGTTCCACCGACCCTTTTATAGGGTCAGTGGTGCAGTAGGTATGATATTTGGCCACTACTTTGGCCTGCCAGCTCCCTACCATAAATTGTGGGAATATCAGCATTCAAATATGTGGGCAAGCACCTACACATAGAGGCGCAAATATGGCAACATGGTTGACTCTAACTGTCCTCTGAAGTGGCCAAGCAAGCTACTCAGCTCAGGCAAACTAGGGATAGGCAATAAATGTCAGCCTTGCCAGAGACACCAACATCGAGAATGTATTCATTCACCGGGGAAGATGCAGGGGAGAAAATTCGGCATATCAAGGTTCTGCCCCAAATTGCAGCCGGGATTTTGCTGAAGTGGAAGCTAAATTCATTATAGCTTTCAAATGGAAATGGGTTCATATTTGAAAAAGAAAAATTCAAAAAGGTGTTGGCAAAGGGACTAAATGGATAGTTCTTTCAGGGAGTCAGCGCAAGTGCGATGGGCAGAATGACCTCCTTCAACGCTGTAAAATTCTATGATTCTATTCAATACTTTTAAAGCAGACCACAAGGAAGTGAACTGGAGGTCAGAAGAGTTGACAATTAAGTAATCAATAGGGACATGTCTGAATGATTAATTATTTCTCCTTAGCCCTCAATTGTCCCAATCATAATTCTATGTCACTCTTTACTTTAATTTTAATCCCTCTGACAGGTACCAGTGTATTTAACTCTATCCTGATTGTTTCAATGTTGGTTTCTCTATGGAGTATGTGTCAGTGCCTTGGTGAGATAAAAGATTGTCTCCCTCTCCTGAGCCACATTAACCATTTCATGTTGTGCTGTTGTCAAGTAACTGAGCATGTCCGAGACCCATTATCAGTGCAAATTCACTATGCGTTTCCGCATGTCAGTTGCTTCACACTTAACAAATCACATTTGCACACACATCCCAATATCATGCCACATGTGCCATCTGATACAAGCCATTCTTTTTCAGGTGATCTTATCAAAAGATTGTGGGGTGTAGGGAGATCTTTGCTCATCTTCCACTGCATGGTCCCGATGTCTTGGGTAGTGGCCAGGCTATCAAATGCAGTTTTCTTAAAAAGTTCATTATACGCAAAGACACAAACCTCTCCAAGAGAAAATGATAAATTTACTATTCTCACCTGCACTTTCCTAACTTTCACTAGATATTTTGGTGAATTATGTCCAGGTGATTTATTCCAATTCAACTAGGAAAATTATTTTAGAAAAAAATCCCATTTGCTGGTGTAATTTTCCTGTTTCTATCTTACTTCCTAAGTGGAGCATCCCATTAAGTACCATTCTATCTCATTCATGGGCCCTGGAGGAACTTTACTATCCAGTACAATATTCTCATAATATTTTTAAAACAAAAATCAAACGTTTCCACTTGGCTTAAGTTATTAACACATTTTGTTTGTTTATTCTTTATTTTAAAGGAACTTTTATTTCCCAAAATAACCCGATATATTGTGCCCAAGTTCATTTTATCAGTTCAAAATGATCCCGAATCTAAATAGCAGTATTGTTGGACTGACAGGTTTTGCCAATGTTCAATTTTATTTCCCTAAAAACTTTCTTCCAGGAACAACCTAGACTGCACTCCTCTCTTTTCCTTTAATGAAAATTTAATTATCCCCTTAAACTTCAGGTAACTTTTCCCTTCTATCAATTTATCTTACCAATTTCTCTTATCATTTCCAATATCAGAAACAAGTGATGCCCAGGGTTGGTGGTTTTACATGGTGGCTTCACATTAGAAACAGAAGTTTGGAGGTAACTTCCATAGCTCCCCTTCTCGAGCACTCTATCTCAGAACATAACAAATGACCCTGAAATGGCCTAGCAAGCCACTCAGTTGTACAAAACTGCTACGGAAAACAATAAGAATAAAACCGCATGAACCCAAGCATCAGCTTCGGACACAACAACAGCACACCCAGCCCAGTCGACCCTGCAAAGTCCTCCTCACTAACATCTGAGGACTGGTGCTACAAGTGGGAGAGCTGCCCCACAGACTAATCAAGCAATAGTCTAACATAGTCATACTCACAGAATCATACCTTTCAGCCAATGTCCCAGACTGCTCCATCACCATCCCTGGGTATGTCCTGTCCCACCAGCAGAACAGACCCACCAGAGTCCTCAACGTTGACTCCGGACCCCATGAAGTCTCATGGCTTCAGGTCAAGCATGGGCAAGGAACCGTCCTGCTGATTACCACCTACCGCCCTCCCTCAGCTGATGAATCAGTACTCCTCCATGTTGAACACCACTTGAAGAAGCACTGAGGGTAGCAAGGGCACAGAATGTATTCTGGGTGGGGGACTTCAATGTCCATCACCAAGAGTGGCTCGGTAGCACTACTACTGACTGGACTGGCCGCACTCTGAAGGACATAGCTGCCAGACTGGGCCTGCGGTGGTGAGAGAACCACGTGAGGGAAAAACCTACTTGACCTCGTCCTCACCAATCTATCTGTTGCATATGCATCTGTCCATGACAGTATTGGTAGCAGTGACCATTGCACAGTCCTTGTGGAGACGAAGTCCTGTCTTCACGCTGAGGACACCCTCCATCATGTTGTGTGACACTAACACCGTGCTAAATGGGATAGATTCAGAACAGATCTAGCAGCTCAAAACTTGGCATCCATGAGGCGTTATGGGCCAAGGACACCAATAGAAATATATTCCACCGCAATCTTTAACCTCATATCCCTCACTCTACCATTACCATCAAGCCAGGGGACCAACCCTGGTTCAATAAGGAGTGTAGAAGAGCATGCCAGGAGCAGCACTAGATGCAACTAAAAATGAGGTGCCAACCTGGGGAAGCTGCAACACAGGACTACATGCAAGCTAAAAAGCAGAAGCAGCATGCTATAGACAGAGCTAAACGATCCCACAATCAGATTAAAGCTCTGCAGTCCTGTCACATCCAGCCGTGAATGGTGGTGGACAATTAAACAATTAATGGGAGGAGGAGACTCGAAGAATATCTCCATCCTCAATGATGGCGGAGTCCAACATGTGAGTGCAAAAGACTGAAATGTTTGCAACCATCTTCAGCCAGAATTGTCGAGTAGATGATCCATCTCGGCCTCCTCCTGGGGTCCCCACCATCACAGAAGCTAGCCTTCAGCCAAGTTGATTCACTCCACGTGATATCAAGAAATGGGTGAGCGTACTGGGTACAACAAAGGCTATGGGCCCCGACAACACCTCGGCTGTCGTGCTGAAGACTTGTGCTTCAGAACTAGCCACCCCTCCAGCCAAGCTGCTCCAGTACAGCTACAACACTAGCATCTATCCAACAATGTGGAAAACTGCCCAGGTATGTCCTGTCCACAAAAACAGAACAAATCCAATCTGGCCAATTACCGCTCCATAAGTCTACTCTCAATCATCAGCAAAGTGATGGGAGATGTCATCGACAGTGCTATCAAGCGGCACTTGCTCACCAATAACCTGCTCACCGATGCTCAGTTCGGGTTCCACCAGGACCACTCAGCTCCAGATCTCATACAGCCTTGGTCCAAACATGGACAAAGGAACTGAATTCCAGAGATGAGGTGAGAGACAGCCCTTGACATAAAGGCTGCATTTGACCAAGTGTGGCATCAAGGAGCCCTAGTAAAATTGAAGACAATGGGATCCATGAGAGAAAACTCAACTGGCTGGAGTCATACCTGGCCCAAAGGAAGATGGTTATAGTTGTTGGAGGTCAATCATCTCAGCCCCAGGACATCGCTGCAGGAGTTCCTCAGGGCAGTGTCTTAGGCCAAACCATCTTCAGCTGCTTCATCAATGACTTTCCCTCCATCATAAGATCAGAAGTGGGGATGTTCGCTGATGATTTCAGTGTTCAGTTCCATTGGCAACTCCTCAGATAATGAAGCAGTCAATGCTCGCATGCAGCAAGACCTGGATGACATTCAGGCTTGGGATGATAAGTGGCAGGTAACATTCGTGCCACACAAGTGCCAGGCAATGACTATCTCCAATAAGCGAGAGTCTAACTACCGCCCTTGACATTCAACAGCATAACCATCACCGAATCCCCCACCATCAACATCCTGGGGGTCACCATTGACCAGAAACTTAACTGGACCAGCCACATAAATACTGTGGCAACAAGAGCAGGTCAGAGGCTAGGTATTCTGGTGAGTGGCTCACCTCCTGACTCACCAAAGCCTTTCCACCATCTACAAGGCACAAGTAAGGAGTGTGATGGAATACTCTCCACTTGCCTGGATGAGTGCAGCTCCAAAACACTCAAGAAGCTTGACACCATCCAAGACAAAGCACCCCGCTTGATTGGCATCCCATCCATTACCTTAAACATTCACTCCCTCCACCACCGGCGTACCGTGGCTGCAGTGTACCATCTACAAGATGCACTACAGCAACTCGCCAAGGCTTTATCGACAGCACCTCCCAAACCCGCAAACTCTACCACCTAGAAGGACAAAGGCAGCAGGCGCATGGGAATACCATCACCTCCAAGTTCCCCACCATCCTAACTTGGAAATATATCGCTGATCCTTCATCGTCGCTGGGTCAAAATCCTGAAACTCCCTCCCTAACAACACTGTGGGAGTAGTGCAGCGGTTCAAGGCGGTGGCTCACCGCCATCTTCTCAAGGGCAATTAGGGATGGGCAATAAATGCTGGCCTTGCTAGCAACGCCCACATCCCAGGAATGAATAAAAAGTCTAGTTTCTACGGTTCAGCAGATCCCAGCTCTAACGGCATTCTTTGACCTGCCTGTTTTTTCTCAAACCATCACAGCCCTTGATTCTTCAAGGAGTGTTTGCATTAACTTTTCAGTTTGTCATTGTTCAATTATGTAAACTATCTCAGTGTTTGCTCCCTATACTATATGCGAAGCTACCCTTAATTTCACATCTACCCTTCTGTCAAGCTAGTTCATGTAGCTCATAAGCTAATTGTAATTGCGTGCATGTGTGTGTGTGTGTGTGTGTGTGTGTAAGTATTAGTAAACAAATTGGCCCACAATAGCCTCACAAATAATAAAATGCACAATAGAGCCAGTATTAACCCTTCAAATCGCACTTGCTCCCAGCGATGCCCCCCTGGACATTGTTGTGTTCTCACTAATCGTATCCGTGAAGTCAAATCCTGAATGCTCGCCAAACGGATATCATAGTAGTGATCTATGAATATTTAACCACACCAGCAAACAGTTTCCTAGACCCAAGATATTCAGTTCAGTTGCCAAAGCATGAGGGCACACATTCATCAATTGCATGAACAGCTAGTGATCGCGAATACTGAAAATATTCCTCAAAAAAGCCAACCGATGGACGGTGCCATTTAGAATGGCTGATGTCCTCATTGTTTTAGCTGTGGCTCAGTTGGTAGCACTCTCGCCTCTGAGTCAGAAGGTTGTGGGTTCCAGTCCTACTCCAGCGACTTGATTGCAAAATCTAGGCGGGCATTCCAGTGCAGGACTGAGGGAGGGCTGCACTGTCAGAGGTGCCGTCTTTCAGACGAGACGTTAAACCGAGGCCCCATCTGCCCTCTTAGGTGGATGTAAAAGATCCCATGGCATTATTTTGAAGAAGAGCAGGGGTGCTCTCCCCAGTGCCCTGGCTAATAATTATCGCTCAACCAACATCACTAATAATAAAACAGGTTATCTGGTCATTATCACATTGCCATATGTGGGACCTTGCTGTGCGCAAATTGGCTGCTGCGCTTCCTACATTACAACAGTGACTACACTTCGAAAGTACTTAATTGGCTGTAAAGTCCCTTGGGACGTCCTGAGATCATGAAAGGCACTATATAAATGCAACTCTTTCTTCTTCAGTATAGAGTTCCTCCTCAATTTTCTCCTCTTCTCTCCTAATTGTCTTCTCTTCCTAGATACAGTTCCACAGGCAGTCACTTCTTTCTAGTGCCTCGCCCAACTGGCCAATCTTCATGTGTAAGCCAGCACATTGAATGTTGGCAGTGTATTTAACTATAGCCAGCTTCTTTCCAGTAGGACTATTGGATGCCCATCAGGAGTGAGAACCCTGGCTGACTTTATTCCTTCTGAGCTCATGAACAGTGAGGCTAATTGTAGCACCTCAAATACTGTTGCTGCTGCATCAGACAACTTAGCACAGAGTTAGAATCGAATCTGGGATCTTCTGACCTGAATGCCTTAGGACCACACCAGGAGTTACATTTATCCACCGAGCCCAGAGCACCACAGTCCAATATTCACCATTTATTATGCAAAAGTATTACAGTCAGAAAAATATGCCAGTACTAAAATGGTTTCCATTATTAATCATTACTAAATATTATTCAAAGATTTAGTCTGTGCCATACCAGGAACATTTGACTGCAGATGACATGATTTTCCTACTCTTCCTTCTCGCACTAGGAGTCACTGCTAAATTCTTCCCATGATTTGGGTTGCCATCATGAGGGTTATTCCAGCTTCCTTAACATGAATGAAAGAATTATACACCCAACAAGACATGCTGAGACAGTGCTCTCTCCATAACAAGTGCAGGACATCTTCCCAGAAGATTGAGAGCAAGAACAAACTGTAGTGGAATAAGTTTACACGTTAGGTGGTAGGGTTGGAGGGGGGGAGGCAGGACCCGGAAGGGACATGGAGAGTTGAGGCAGGAAGATGCTCATAGAATGGGAAGGAGAGTTGGAGACATTGGGAAGCCAGGTAGGGAGCAGAGGATCTGAGGCATGGCCCTGATTTTACAAATCTGGAAATGGGGGTTGAGTTACGCCGCAGGAATTGGAGTCCCTCCCCCTAATTTGAATAGGCTACTGCCACATGAAAAGCTTGCCCAAGAAGCTTAGCCTGTAGCATGCTTGGCTGACAGCAGTTCCTAAAGGGGAAGCTATGATAGTAGCAGAAAAGTGGACTAATTGTTCACAATGGCACAGCAGAGACATGTGGGCAACTGCTCCCTTTGAATAGCAAGGTGTATAACATATAAATTCAGAACAGTCAATTTAAAACTGTATTTGGCCCAGATGAGACCAAATCTGGCGTGCTGCGCAAAGCTTTGGTCTCCCTGTTTCAAAAAAGATGCTCAGCTTTTGGAGGGGTTCCAAAGAAGGGCTACACTGTTGATCCCAAAACTTAAAGGAATGACTTACAAGGAAAGACTGACTACCCTGGGTCTTTTCTCTCTTGAAAAGAGAAGGCTGAGCATATGATAGCGGTGTTTAAAATTATGAAATGTTTAGACAAACTGGATCCAAGTAAGTGTTTCTGCCCTGTACAAGGGGTAACATTTACAAATTGACAGAAAAAGAATATAAGAAATAGCAGAGGAGCTTTTTTACTAAAAGAGTGGTAAGTATATGCAACCTATTACCAGCACAGGTGGTGAAACAAGAAACTTTAATGGATTTTAAGAAGGAACTAGACATTTTCTCATCAACAAATGGGATTCAGGGTTATTAGAAAGTCACCAATGGAATACTGTGGATAGATAGGCCAAAGGTCTTCTGCCTGAAACCGATACTATGATGCTGCAGAGTTGGAGGTGCTCCGAATGGGGGGAGATCAGCCAAAACTGATCACCGCCCAATTTCCCACTCCATTATTCCCTGTCAGCTTCAGTTTGCAGGATGTAACAGATATTAAAATTGGTGTATGCTTATGAGGGAAAGAGAGAAAAGAGTGAGAGCAAGTGTGTGTGCGTGCGTGTGTTGGAGAATGTGAGGACATATGTGACGATGTGAATGCATGAGAATGTGTCTGTGCAAGAGATTGAGACTGTGTATGTGTGACGGAGTGTGGTTGAGTGTCTGCATCTGAGAGACTGGCAATTTCTGGCATGTATTTTATTAATTGACTAACCAAGGTGAAGGACCAAAGCCAGATACTACTGAGGTTGAAATTAGAAGGTAAATCCAGGAGTATTTGATCAGTGACACCAAGCTTGAGGTTTAAAAGCCTGCAGCTTTTAAGAGGAAGGGAAGATAGAGAGGTAAGGAATTCCAGTTTTGAGATCCTGGGAAATAATAGGTTAGAGTAAGAGACTGTGCAGATAGCCTTGATTCAACACAGTGAGGAAATAAGGAAGAAGAGTGCGTAGGATGGCATACTTGGAGCTTAGGACGTACAAGAGGAGAAAATTCAGAGGAGCAATAACTATAATAGTATCAAGAGAACAGAAAAACAGTTTATGTTGGAAGATATCAATGAGAGATGGAGCAGACAATACCCAATTAGATGTTTGTTGCATTCTGGCCAGGCATACGAGAGAGGTGTTTCTCCCCAGATACAGAACTTAGGCTTTATCAAAAGCTAAGTTCAAATGCAGTCCAGACAATGGAACGAAGATCTGCCTGTAATAGTTCTTAAACCTCCTGTGGTTTGTTTGGTCTTCATCCAATTCTCAACAGACATACATAAACCCAGCACAAAATTGAGCTGAATTATGCATGAAACTAGAAAGCCCAGGAAATGGAAATCTATTGGATATATTGAGCCTACACCATCCACACATTCAGGACTTGCACCGACAAGAAGGCAGTTGATTGTTGGCGCTCAATGCACACACATCTTCCACAACCTGTGGAGCCCCACAGGCAACACGAGTTAACATCCACTGAGTACATCAAGCACAGAACAGCAGCAGGAGGTTTCCTTTACCATCAACAGTTAAACCTACAAATAAACAGCATCTCCATTAGCAACTGATTTGCCCTGTAGGGACTGCTGGGAATTAATAAAAATCGGGGATGTCGAACCATATTACGCATCACTGTCTTCATACACATCCGTCAGTCTTGGTGCACCTGAGGTATCGTACACTACAATAAGCTTTTCACACAAGAATGACACAGGACCTTCTGTTGCTCTGATACAAATGATAGCCAATATGTTGAAAATGAACACCCAATGCCTGAAGACATCCCACAAGGACCTGTCTCTTCAGATAGTACTTCATTTTTCATCTCTGATTGACAGAACGAAGGCTTCACAAGGAACACAGTTGAGAATACACATCTTTACAATTTCATTGAGCATCATTGCTCACTTGCTCATTGCAGATTCCTTCCCCATCCTCCCCATCATTTTGCTGGTTATGGTCCACAGAGCCTGATTTCTGAGGGAGGGAGCCGAAAATTTGTAAACAAAAGTAAAAGTTCATTTTTCTACTTTTTTGTCATAACAAGCAAATTCAGAAGGCTGTGCTCCTGGAGTCAGAGGCAGGGCCTATAAAACTACAACCCTGATTCTCTGACTCATGTCCCTGTCTAGCAAGGCTTCACTTCAGGAGCACAGCCTTGTTCAATTTGCTCTATAATGTGGAGTTGTTAATTTATAATTAATTCAACAGAAAATGTGTTAAAACTCAACACATGATCTCACCTCCTGTTCTGGCCTTAATCCTACCTCCTGGTCTTCCTTTATCCTCCTCTCATTCTACTCTTATCCTACACAATCATGCTGTCTCTCCTATCCTCCCTTAATCTCTCCCTCCATGTAAACTCCTCAACCCATATTCACGGCCACCCCCTTGACCTTGCCATCTGTGGCCTCGCTACTCCCATCGTGTCAATCACGGATAAGGCCATCTCTGACCACTTCCTCGTATCGCTCTCCACCCACATCCCCCTTCCACCCCCTCTCCAACCCTACTTCCTTCTGTGTCCCCCCCCTGGAAAAAACTCTCTCCCAACTCTCTTTAACAAAGCTGCTTTAAAATGTGTAAGTTAACCAGTGTGTGAGAATAGAAGATATCTTTGGGAATTTAATGATTCATTCCATGGTACAATAGTCTAATAATGGAATGAAATAGTTAGTTTTGCACAGCTAAAGCTACAAGAACAGCGTGAACATAAATAACTGATAACAAGCAGCTACGAACATCTGAAGGCTGAGAATGGCACGTCTGACTCCAAACCAGGGGGGATAGGGACAGGAGAGATAAGAGGCATTACGACGGAGGAGCCTTCAAGATGCATAAACAGGAAAGATATTTGAGGGAAGAGCATGAGGCCCCTTAGGGGAGGGCTTTCATCTAAAAGTTAAGACGAAGAACTCAACATACCATTGGGCACCTTGGTTTAGGAAGAACCCTTACAGGCCTGATAGTCCTGTCCATATTTTACATCAGGCCCACCCCTAAAAAGGGAATAAAAGAAAGACCTGAAAAGCCCTTTGCACAGACAGTGGAGGGGAGAGCTATACAAGAGTGAGGCTGATCTAACACTCTTCCGGGAGCAGACTCAACCCATTCTTGGAGGTTCTAGATGAAAGGGAGAAAGGCTGTAAGCTGGAGAACTGTTCACGCACGCCAGCCGTCTGTCTGATTGGGATCGGTACCAGCTGCTTGTCATGGTCGTATGTTTTTGTTGTATAACTAGTGTGTTATATTCCATCTTAAACTCTGATTAAACACAATATTCCCACCATATTGGTTTGCAGTCGATCCTGATTATCTGAAAGACCAGAGATAAGTTAATATCAACAAATTGGCTAATCTCAACAAAATGGCAACCACAACGGGACTGCAAAGGGTTATTGTGGAGAAATTAATTGGGATGGGTTTGGTCTTTATTGGGTTGTAAAGCAAAAACAAAATGGCGGGTGCTTATTATAAGAGATAAAGTCACAAACGGTCTCTCAGAGAAGTTAGGGGTCCAGGGGTTATCGGAGTCGTCCAAAAGGACAAATGTAGTACTCCAAGTGCTTAAAGTTGAAACCGACATGGAAGCTTTCTGTGCCGAGAAAAGTAAAACACAAGATTTGCTGAGTGAAAGGAACCTTAAGAAATACTGGAATTTTCAGTTTGTGTGAAAGTGTGTGTTAAAGTGTAGAAGTTTCCCTGACTATGAATGTTTAACGAGTTACAGTATTCCTATTGTCTGAAAGTCTGTCTTTAAAAGAAAGTGTCTATTATGTTTGTTTTAGCTCCACCCAACTTTCTGTGCATAGAGCTAAAAGCTGTTTAACATTTCGTAGTCTTGTCTTAGATGTTGGAAGTTTAAAGAAAGAAAGTGTGAATGTGTTGAGTATGTTCATTTCAATTTTAGATTGTGTACCCAGAATTGAATTACATTTTAAGTTAGAGACACAGATGCGGATTTATTTTGACTATGATTTACAGAGCTATGAAATGCACGAAAGACAGCTTGTTTTACAAAAGATAAACTTCAGCCTTGAAGTTACGGTTGCCATGGTTTCTGATCGTGTCTGGTAGAAAATGAATCTGGACTTTTGAAAGTTTTTTTTTTGGAAGTACACATTTTTGATTGGATTACAAAAAAAAAATTGCTGTTTTTTTGTGGTTTAAATTAAGAATGTGTGATTTTATTTTAAATCAATTTGAACATTTACAAGGCACTGTCTTCTTAATTTGGTTACTGCAAGTCTGAGACGCCCACTCTCTATAAGTTTTCGACAAGGAAGTAATCAGTAATTATACATTAGGTTGAAAGAGAAAAAAACAAATTAGTCTATGATGAAATAAAGAAAGGAGAAAAGGAAAGACTCTGTCCCTTTTCTACTTTCAGTGTAGTGTCCCTTAAAAAAACTTGCATGAATGTTTTGAAGCTACAAGCTGAGGGAAGCTCTGCCCTCTTTTTCCTTTTGTGTAGAATGTATAATTTTTTTTAAGTGTGAAAAAACTAATTTTTCTCCAGTTATATTCAGTATTTTTACAGTCATTTGGAAAGGCATCTGAAGAAAGGACAATAAGATTGAAATACCTGTTCAATTCAACTGCTATCTCCTTATTTTCCATTATTAATTCCCCAGACTCACTTTTTATAGGACCAACGCTCACTTTGTTAACTCTTTTCTTTTTTAAATATCTATAGAAACTCTTACTGTCTGTTTTTATATTTCTAGCTAGCTTTCTCTCGTACTCTAATTTTTCCTCTCCTTATTAATCTTTTAGTCATCCTTTGCTGTTTTTTATATTCTGTCCAATCTTCTGACCTGCCACCCATCTTTGCACAATTATATGCTTTTTCTTTAAGTTTAATACTATCTTTAACTTTTTTAGTTAACCACGGATGGTGGGTTCTCCCCTTGGAATTTTTCTTTCTTGTTTGTAGCAGTCTGCACAGATTCCATGGATTTTTAGATTATAAACCCTTATTAAAAACTGGACAGGCTGCTTGGGGGGTGGGGGGGAGGGGGGAAGCAGTGAAAACCCACTCAAGCTGGAGATGACTCATTCGTATGGAAACAAACTGTCCTTGGGAACAATGGCCCGAAAAGCCCACTCCCAAGTCTTGATTAACAAGGCTGACAACTCATTGTTCTGGTCAAGATGAACTCGTTCAGTTAATCGGCTGGAAGATCAAAATGAGATCAAAAACCATTCAAACCTGGAAGGAAGCTTGAAGACCATTCCCTGAGGCCATGTGTCCATTAAAACCACAGACAGCAGTCTGTGTATTGGAGGGGTATATTAGAGGGCAGTTGGATAGCTCTCTCTCTCTCTCTCCTGCCCTCCACACAACAGAACGTCAAGAGGA
The DNA here is from genome assembly GCF_052327205.1 of Somniosus microcephalus. Classification (NCBI taxonomy): domain Eukaryota; kingdom Metazoa; phylum Chordata; class Chondrichthyes; order Squaliformes; family Somniosidae; genus Somniosus; species Somniosus microcephalus. The sequence goes on from NC_141001.1 coordinate 44,566,098, forward strand.
GCAGAGCCTTACTCTTCCAACTGAGACAGACTTCGACTAAGGCTGGGACTCGCATGCCACAAGGCCGGTACGGAACCAGGTAGCCGAGACGTATGGGAGGAAGCTGCAAGCAAGATCAAAAGGGCAATCTAGGTGAGCATTGCCAAGCCTACACACCCACAAGATCACTTAGCTGTGTGAGGGGGTGCCTGTATGTTCCTACCAAACCAGAGGGGGTTTAGCGTTGGAAGGGTCCTGTGATAGTTTAGTTCATGGGAGGGTGTTTTTATGCCGTGGTAAGTCAGCATGACAGGGGCTTGTTGGACAAGTCAGGGTTGTACCGTTTTAAACTGTACTGTTGTGTTCACACTGCTCGCACTGTATGCGAGTGGAGTGGTTTTTGTCAACCTTAATAAACACTGTACGGGTGAGCCCGAAAACGTTGTCCGTGTTCAAATCTATCCTCAGTAATCCCCATCATCCAAAACTTGTTCACTACGGGCGGGGCGAAACCACTTACAATAACTGCTGATTGCGGCGGGGGCCATAGGAAATTGGCCATCGCAAAAAACGGTTACATGTTGGAATGTATATATTCTGTGTATTTTGAAATGTCCCCTTAAATGTCTGCCACTGCAACTCTATTGACCTATCCCTTAACCTAATTTGCCAGTTCACTTTAGCTAGCTCTGCTTTCATGCCCTCATAATTGCCCTTTTTTAAGTTTAAAATACTAATCTTGGACCCACTCTTCTCTCTCTCAAACTGAATGTAAAATTCAATCAAATTATGATCACTGCTACCTAGGGGCGCCTTCACTATGAGGTCATTAATTAATCCTATCTCGTTGCACAATACCAGGTCTAGTATAGCCTGCTCTCTGGTTGGCTCCAGAACGTGCTGTTGTAAGAAACTATCCCAAAAACATTCCATGAACTCCTCATCTATGCTACCTTTGCCCATCTGATTTTTCCAGTCTATATGCAGATTAAAATCCATGATTATTGGCGTACCCTTCTGACAAGCTCCCATTATTTCTTCCTTTATACTCCATCCTACCATGTGGTTACTGTTAGGGTGCCTGTACATCACTCCCACAAGTGACTTCTTGCCTTTATTATTTCTCATCTCTACCCAAACCGCTTCTACATCCTGGTTTCCTGAACTTAGGACATCCCTCTCTATTGTGCGAATACCATCATTAATTAACAGAGCCACCCCTCCACCTTTTCCCACCTTCCTGTCCTTCCTAAATGTCATGTACCCTTCAATATTCAGGTCCCAATCTATGTCATCCTGCAGCCATGTTTCTGTAATGGCTATCAGATCATATTTATTTATTTCTATTTGTGATATCAGTTCATCTGTTTTGTTTTGAATGCTACATGCATTCAGATGCAGAGCCTTTAGTTTTGTCCTTTTATTATTTTTGTAACCTCTAGCTTTATCTGTTGATTTACTCTTAGATTTGTACTCTCTATCCCTTCCTATCACGGTCTGTTTATCATTTCCCATATTAATACCTTTCTCTATTGCCTTGTCTCTAATCTTTGAATTACCACATCTTCCCAAATTTGATCCCATGTCCCCAATATTTAGTTTAAAGCCCTCTCTACCGCCCTTATACGACTCGCCAGAACACTGGTCCCAGGTTCAGGTGAAGACCATCCCAACGATACAGATCCCACTTTCCCCCAGTACTGGTGCCAATGCCCCAGGAATTGAAACCCATTTCTCCCACACCAGTCTTTGAGCCACACATTCATCTCTCTAATTTTATTTACCCTATGTCAATTTGCTCATGGCTCAGGTAATAATGCAGACATTATTACCCTTGAGGTTCTGCTTTTTAATTTAGCCCCTAATTGCTCATACTCTCTCAGCAGAACCTCTTTCCTAGTTCTACCTATTTCGTTAGTACCTACATGGACCACGACCACTGGCTCCTCCTCCTCTCCAAGTTCCTCTCCATCCCAGAGCAGGTGTCCCAAACCCTGGCCCCAGGCAGGCAACACAGCCGTCTGGACTCTCGCTCTTGGCCACAGAGAACTGTATCTATCCCGCTGACTATGCTGTTCCCAATTACCACTACATTCCTATTAACTCCCCCAGCTTGAATGGCTTCCTGTACCTCGGTGCCATGGTCAGTTTGCTCATCCACCCTGCAGCCACCACTTTCATCCATACAGGCCGCAAGAACCTCAAACCTGTTGGACAATTGCAAAGGCTGAGGCTCCTCCACCTCCTGGGTCCCTATACCTGCCTCACTCACAGTCACATCCTCCTGCCCCTGACCACTGACCAAATCAGAAGACCCTATCCTAAGGGGTGTGACTACCTCCTGGAATAAAGTGTCCAGGTAACTTTCCCCCTTCCTGATGCATCGCAGTGTCTGCAGCTCGGCCTCCAGCTCATCAACTCTGAGCCGAAGCTCCTCAAACCACAGACACTTACCACAGACGTGTTCATCCTCGGTCACACTGGTGTCCAGGAGCTCCCACATACTGCAGTCACAACACATCACCTGCCCTGCCATCTTTATTGAGGCTTAATTAAATTTATTTTTATTAAGTAATAATTAATAAACCCTACTACACCTAATAAGATTTATTACTGCTAGTAAACTAGTACTAATGAAACCTTACAATTACTAATACATTTCCTGGGCTTTAAAAGATAAGGGAAGTGAGCAAAATACTCACCAACCAATCACTTAGCCTTTTCCCTGTGATGTCACCTTTTATTTTTCTCCAAATGCAGGGGGTGTCACAGAGCCAAACTCCCGCTGGTTCTCTGTCCCCTCTTGTGCAGCTTTTTAAACGCCTGCTCTCCTGGAAGCTGACAAAGATAGAAAAAGAAAGGAACACCTGCCTTCCCGAACTCCCTCACTCACAAAACTCACAGCTTTACACTCTGTTCCAAGCTGCACTCTGTGACAAACTTCACTCTAGCCTCCCTTATTTATACTGCTGAGATTTAAATAAGTGAGCTCTCTGGCAGTTATAGAACCAGATTAGACCAGTTAATTAATTAATTACTCTCACCTGCTCTCCAGCACAGAGCTTGCTTAGCCCTGCCCAAGCCTGGAAGAAACTTAAAACTTGAAACAGTAAATTTAAATTTAAGTTAAATGCTAATTGCAAGCACACAAGACTAGATTTTATTAAAAAAGAGATTAACCTTTAAGATTCACTCCCTCACTCACCAAACTCGCAGCTTTACACTCTGTTCTGTACTCCATTAGTTAATAAAATATTGGTCTGAATTAAATTGGAATTCTTAAAGTTAACTAACCAATTAAATTGTGAAAATCCAACCGTCTTTTTCGATCGGGAAAGTTTTTTTTAAATTTACGTGAAGTGATGCATGCGTCTGACAATATCTGCTCGACCTTCTTATAAGCCTACAAAGGAGTTAACCCTTTCCGCTGACAGCTGAGGGTTTTTTTTAATTCACCACATAACAACTTTTGTGTTGCTGAATGAAATTTAAAGATATTGGATATTATTACATTTAAGTTTCTTAATTTTAAGTGAATATTTCCCCACAGTGACAGAAGGAAAATTATGATTTGACAAATTAACCCCTTGGGCTCTTAAGCAGAGCCACAATGGATTCTCTGCTTTCTTTTGTGATATTGAAGTTACCTTGTAAACTAATTGCAGCACTTCCATGTAAAACCATCAAAGCTGTTTCTGAAATTGGAATTGATAAGATAAATAGATAAAAAATAAAATTGATATGAGTTGCTGTTTCAAGCACTCGAGAAGGGAAAATCTAACTGAAGTTTAAGGGGATAGTCAAATTTTCATTAAAATAAACTGGTTGAGAACAGTCTAGGTGGTCCTGCCAATTACTGTGTATCAAGGAAGAACGTTTTTGGGGAAATAGAAATTGAATATTGACGAAACCTGTCAGTTCAACAATACTGAAATGATAAAGTGGACTCAGGCACAATATAGTGAGTTATAAAGAATTAAATAAAATGTCTTAATAACTTGGACCAAGTGGGAACGTTTGATCTATGTTTTCTATCTTTAATATTGTATTGGACAGTGAAGTTCCTCCAGGGCTCATGAATGAGATAGAATGGTAATTAATGGGATGTGTAAAACGGAGAGAGGAAGTGATTCAGGGTGTAAGATAGAAACAGGAGAATTGCACTGCAAAATGGAATTTTCCTCGCTTTCTAGTGAAAGTCAGGAAAGTGTAGTTATGAAATGTAAATTGATAGCTTTCTCTTAGAGACATTTGTGTCCCTGCCTATAATGAACTTTTAAAGAAAACTGAATTTGATAGTCTGGCCACCACCTGAGACATCGGGACCATGCAGTGGAAGATGAGCAAAGGTCTCCAGACAATCTTTTGATGAAATCACCTGAAAGTCCGAGAATGGCTTGAATCAGGTGTCACGTGTGGCATGATATTGAGTGTGCAAATGTGCAATTACCATTGCACTGAAGAATGGGTCTCAGACATGCTCAGTTACTTGACAACAGCAAGACATGAAATGGTTAATGTGGCTCAGGAGAGAGAGACAACTTTTAAAGCAATGGCACATACTCCATCGAGAAACTATCTAATTGATGAAACAATCAGAATAGAGTTAAACAGACTGTCAGCTCATGAACTTCTTTGTCATCCATTCATCTGCCTCTGCCACTTCCCTTCCTTTCCCTAGCCCACCGGGCCAAACTTCCTCCAAGGCTCCCCTCTGCCCTAGCCCTGAACTCACATCTTTATCCAGTTTTTCTCCGATCTCCCCTCATGGCCTCTTCGCGCTCATCTTGTCCATGAGACCCACTTCCTGTTCCCTCGATCCTATTGCCACCAAACTGCTGACCACTCAACTTCCTTTTCTGGCTCCCATGTTAGCTGACATCGTTAACGGTTCTCTCTCCTCAGGTACTGTCCCCCTCTCCCTCAAATCTGCCGTCATTACTGCTCTCCTCAAAAAAACAACTCTTGACCCCTCCGTCCTTGCAAACTACCACCCCATCTCCAACCTCCCTTTCCTCTTCAAAGTCCTCGAACATGTTGTCACCTCCCAAATTTGTGCCCATCTTTCCTGCAACCCCATGTTTGAATCCTTCCAATCAGGTTTCCATGCCTGCCACAGTACTGAAACGGCTCTCATCAAAGTCACAAATGACATCCTTTGTGACTGTGACAAAAGTAAACTATCCCTCCTCGCCCTTCTTGACTTGTCTGCAGCCTTTGACGCAGTTGACCACTCCATCCTTCTCCAACGCCTCTCCACCGTCGTCCAGTTGGGTGGACTGCACTCACCTGGTTCCATTCTGATCTATCTCATAAAATCCAGGGCAAATCATGATGTTCTAAGTTGGCTCCTATTCACATCAATGTTTTTGCTCTTCTGGGATTCTGGTCTCAGTCAGTTTGTGCCAACAATCTTCATGAGCTTCCCTCACAGCTGACAGCTGCTTCCCTATCTTCTGCCAGTTTTTCCATGTCAGTATTTGGACTAAAAGGCCCCATTGGTGGGAGTTTGTCTCACTGCTCCTCCAATCTCACTGGTTCAGAGAAGGGACTTCTTTTCTCAACTACAGCCTGGCACTACAGACACTTGTCGGATAGTCCAGCTGTTGAGGGGGGATGTTTGTTTAATCTAAACCACCCATAGTCTGTGCTAAATACTCTACTTGGATCCCATAAACTTCTCACCAACAGAACTTATAATCTTAAATGAAATAAGTTTACCCAATGCTGTTTTTCTAGGTCATCAATCACGCTTCCTTTGGCTAGGGTGAAAAAGAGTTTTATTCAAAATATTAACTTGTTTTTCATGCTGTAAATGCTGACTGACCTACTTGAGGGGAATGTTAACCCCCAAGAATGGGTGGGTTGGAGGCAGGTGAGGGCTTATAATTAATGATTTTTCGATCGCTACTGCAACGTGGCTCCAACGTGCCCACTTCTGGGTTTAATGGAGGTGCATTTGGATGGCAGTGAGAAACCTACTCACCAAAGTCAGGGATTTAATTACTGCAGGCAGGTGGGAGGGTAGTTACTGGTGTAATTAACGTCCTTAGGAGACGTAAATTAGATGTGTGTAAATTGAACTTTATGTAGCTCTAAATTTAACGTCTCCAGCATGGGTTTCTCAGGGCTCAGGAAACTAACCAGTGAAACAGAGGCGAGATTGAGCCACAGTTCAGGTGGTTATTTAAACTTGTCATTGCCCCATCTGAATAAAACCTCACTTATTGCAGCTGGTGTCTCAGTTTCCTCTGGCAAACGTTTGGCAGAGATTTCTTGTGTGGGTACAGCTTTTTTTCATTTTTTTCAACTCTGGAGGCTTTCAAACTGACAAGATCAGGAGGGGAGGCGCATTGGATGTTTTTGACAGCATATCAGAAGAGGAAGACCATCACCATCCACGGCAACGACAATGTGCTGTGATGGGATCAACACGAGCACAGGAAAGAGGTGCGCAGGAGGGGGGTGCGCAGGAGGGGGGTGCGCAGGTGGGGGGTGCGCAGGTGGGGGGTGCGCAGGAGGGGGGTGCGCAGGAGGGGGGTGCGCAGGAGGGAGCTGGGCAGGAGGGAGCTGGGCAGGAGGGAGCTGGGCAGGAGGGAGCTGGGCAGGGGGGGAGGTGCGGAGGAGGGGAGGTGCGGAGGAGGGAGGTGGGCAGGAGAGAGGCCGAGGTCACAGGAAGCACTATCCATGCCACAGGGTTTACAGATAGAGGCTTAGCTTCCTTGACCTCTCGGAAGAGCAGTGCTTCTGCAGGCTGAGTTCGTCATGTCAGTGGGTGGCAGACATCTGTAACTTCCTAGAACAAGTCCTACTACCTGCTGGACCTGGCGGACACGCATTACCAGTGGCTGTGAAGGTCAGCACCAACCTCAATTTCTTGGCCTCTGGTTCTTTCCAGGGTGCCCCGGGAGACATCTCGAGCATCTCGCAGTCCACTGTACATAAATGAAGAAGGCAGGCGATGGATGGATTGTTTGCCAGGGCTGTGAGTTCTGTAAATTTCCCATGATGACAATAGCCAGAATGAACGGGCACTAGGCTTCGCTTCTCTAGCTGGATTCCCACAGGTACAGGATACCATTGACTGCACACACATGGCAATCCAAGCACCACCACAGCAACCAGGAGTTTTTATAAACTGCAAGGGATATTCGTCCATCAATGCACAGCTGGTATGCAACCATAAGAGGTTTATGCAGGTGTGTGCTACATTCCCTGGGAACTGTCATGATGCCTTCATGTTGCAGCAGTCCAACATTCCAGACCTTTTCATTCCAGGAAGCAGATTTAAAGGTTGGTTCTTAGGAGACAAGGGATACTGCCTTCAAATTAAGCTTATAACACCTGTGAGAAACCTCACCGATGAGGCACAGGAGCGCTATAACGAGAGCCATATGACCACCAGGTGTATCATAGAGCATGCCATCGGCCTGTTGAAGATGCCCTTCAGGTACCTAGATATGTCTGGAGGTGCCCTTCAGTTCTCGCCAGCGAGGGTGCCCAGAATAATAGTGGTGTGCTGCATCCTGCACAACGTTGCACAACAGAGGGGATTGCAAGTGGAGGAGGACTCATCTTCGGATGGAGAGAACATAGAGGAGCAGGAGGATGAAGATGGGGCACTCATCGCCAGACCAACCGTTTACATTGCTGCCCGGAATACCAGGGGTGTCTCAATATCACAAAGGTTCCTTTAACTACTCATTCACCTATTGCACATCTGACCAATGGGTCCCATCATGTATTGACATTCATCATGAAGCAAGTGAAAGGCGAGTTGGAACACGGGACGCAATAATGGTCAAGACGTGGAAGTGGTGCTAATCATTACATTTTATGTGACATTATAAAAAAAAGGAAACTTAACAAAACATTTTGTCAAACACCTATGTGCATACTCTTGGTGAATTATAATTTCTTGATCTTGCGCTTCCTACCACTTCTACGTGGTGCATTCAGTGTGGCTTCAGCAGAGCTAGAGACAGGCTGTTCAAATCCCTGCCCCGATTGTTGAAATGCTTTTGGCCTACGCCCCCTGGGTTTTGGAGCCCCTGGGGGCCCTGCCAAAGACAGCTTCTCCTGAACTTGTGCAGGGGCAGACTCAGCCATCGGGAGATGAGGCAACATGTCGGGTACTGAATGAAGGGGGGTAATGGGTGAGAAGTGGGAGCACTTTAAATGGAGTTCCCACTTCTATGCCCCCTCTCCTGGGCCAGCACCACGTCACTCCTACCACTCTGCTGCAGACCAGCCTGGTGGAGATCAGTGACACGTTGTAAGGCCATGGATATGGTATCTGTCATCCTGTTTAAGGTGGCAGACATCTCCTGCTTGAAGTTACATGGAGGTGGCCACTCTCTCCATGGCAGATATTTTCGCATTTCCCTGCTCCATCAATCCACTAGCAACCAAGTTGGAGTCCTCCATCCTCTCCGCTATTGTGGAGAGTGTGCATGGCACGTCTGTCAGTAGCTGGCTAAGTTCCTGATGCACCTCTAGATACCCTTCAGGTACCTAGATAGGTCTGGAGGCGCCCTTCAGTACTCACCAGCAAGGATGCCCAGAATAATAGTGGTGTGCTGCATCCTGCACAACATTGCACAACAGAGGGGATTGCAGGTGGAGGAGGACTCATCTTCGGATGAAGAGAACATAGAGGGGCAGGAGGATGAAGATGGGGCACCCATCACCAGACCAACGATAGCCCCCGGGGTTCAGCATCTGTGTCAAGCTGAGCAGAACTTGGAGATCTTTGGACCCCCTGGCGCGGACTCTCCACAGCTGTCCCTGCCACCAGTGTATACTCGTGCTCACTTGTGAGGTGTGAATCACCAGGTGAAAGCCTAACTAACTCTCTAAGTGGACCCACCAAAGTGAGAGTATTTGCGCTGGTGCATGGCTGTCCATCCTGTGATGGTGCACCCTCAAAAGGAATGAGGTCCTCTTCCGCCTGACTGCACCCAGCAGTCATTCCAGTGATGTGTTATTGAATCTGGGTGTTTCCCTTGCTCTGTGTACACCATCCATCATTAAACACCTCCAATTTCCATTTCAGCATTATCCCTTAAATACAGCCGAGATTGCGTTATGCAGGTGTGCAGCTTAGACACACAAAACCTAGAAGTCAAAATTAATTGATACAATCGTGTTGAGATCACAGATTCCTACCCACTGAGTTGACTTCAGGGTTTCGCACATGCAATTCCGAAGAGTGGTTGAAATCCAGGCACGATGGACCAACCTTACTTAATCCGGCACCCTGACTGAGCAGTGTTCAAAGCAATTCACTGTATATGAAGTGCTTTTAGATATTTCTGAGAGATGTGATGGCACTATATAAATCTTTTTAACTCAACTAAATACAAATACAATGCAATTCAACTCAGCAGAACCAAGGAAATGCCTTTCTAACACAACATAGGTCATCATGCCCAAGCCAACACAACCCAACTCTGCACGTCCCAGCTTAAATTCTTTTCAACACAACATGTGCAACACAATACAACTCATTCGATCCTAGTAGTGTGAAACCAGTATTAACCCAACACAGTGGACAAAATTAAGGAAAGCCATTTTAGTTACACTGGCCCCTTCTATGTTTTTTGAGCTCCATATCTGTGGCTCTGTTTCCCAGCACTAGGAGATACACAAGGACTCGATCACACTTCCTGGACAGAGACTGGATATATCTCTATATGTTTGCAGGCTATTGACTGAGCTTCACATAAGCAGCTGTAAGGTTGGAGCATTTCAAACGATGATCGGCCTTAATTGAAGTCATGGAAAATATGAGATGTTTAATTAAAGATGAATTGATAGACTGGGCCCTTTGTGATGCAGATAAACAAGGTTGATGCTGAAAGGTTAATGAAATGGAAAACCCGGTGAAAGATAAAGAATTTCATCAACAGTGCCGGGATTGTCACCCAGGTAGGGAAGGGAGGGGGAGGGAGAGACATATCATTCTGAACTGACAGTAGCCAGCAGTTAGAGGAGAGAGAATTCTGAACTGAGACGGGCTAATACAGAGTGAAAGGGCATTCTGGACCGAGAGAGACTGACCCCGAGGGGAATAAGCATGTTAAACAGATGCTGGCTGACAGTAAGGACAGAGGGCTTTCAGAACTGAGAGGGTCTGGCAGTGGGAAGAGGGGGCATTCTGAACTGAAGGCGTCTGACTCCAAGAGAACTCAGCTGTGCGGGGGTGGTGGGACAGGTTTGAATTTTCAAACTTCGGAAATATTACTGTTAACTGATTGAAAAATAGCTTAGGTAGTTAGGGTACTTTTCGCAGTGTTACTGGCACTCTGTTTCCAGATATGGGTTTAACAAAGCAGTGAATGATTCCTGCTAATGTTCTAATATATTTTTGTACTCATTTATCAGAGCTGGATTCTGATTCTAGTTAGTTTACAATTTCCCAGTTTAAACCACTAGTACTGTAAGATACAAACTGACTATGTGTTAATACTGTTCACTGTCTGAAATAAATATTTTAAAATTTCATTTTTTAAAAAGTTATATTGAAATTTGAAGTGCAAAAAATTTGACCTTAGTATCTCATTGTGAAACTGTGTGAATGATGTTTTGTTGTTTGACCCAGTACTTTGTCCTTGTAGGATCTTCTTTGATTGCATCTTTCACATACCACTGGTATTAAGCCAATTTGGATCATATTTTGAGAAAACCATGGAATGATCTGCATCCCTAGAGACATTTTCAATGGCATTGCGGTGTAAGGAGAGCCCTACAGTGAGCTCGAGGGATACGACTATATAACATACATATATCATAAATTCTGTATTGCTGTAGATTCTTTAAGACTATTGTTTTGATGATTGCCCAAATGTAACCTTTAGACATGTCAAAATTGTAGCACCTGATGTATGTATAATGTTAACCTAAAGTCTATGCTCATATCCATTATAATTGTATAGAAAGTGTGTTATGGTAGAAAGTTAACACGTGGAATATAAATGGGAGATGACTGAATGCTTAAACCAGTATGAATTTTTAACCTTTTTACCTTACATATAGGCATGATGTTATTGCTAGCAGAGTGATCAGTGGAAAAAAATGGATTGCCTCAAGCAGAAGAGAAGAAACTTGAAGAACAAAGCAAAGTTACAATTAGAACAAAATGTGGAACTGTCACATTATAGTGATAGATGAAGGTATAAAAAGAGGTATTTCAGTAAGAAAATTACATTCGACCTAGGCAACAGGAACTCCATTCTCCAACCTGCTCTGTCCCCGGGCTGAGCTTATACTTGGTCTGTAAGTATTGTGTTTAAATAAATTTAGGTTTCTCTATAAACATATTTTTTTGGTGTGTTGAAATAAGAAAGAACTGGACTGACTTCGATTACTAATTGGGACTTTCAAGTCCAGAAGCATCTAAAGAATTCAGTATAGGTTAGGCAACAGTGGCAATATGATAGATGAGGTCAGGGCATGGACATCCACAGGGTCTCGCCAACTCCCGAGACCGATAAATACCTGGGTAGCTCAATGGAGCAGCTGTTCATTTTCCCTAACTAGACTGACTAAGAAGGCAGGACTATGAGTATTACACGGAATAGAGTATAGAAACAGGCCATTCAGCCCAACTAGTTTATACTCCACGAGTCTCCTTCCATTCCATCTGCCTCATGTCAGCCTTTCAGCACATCTTTCTACTCCCTTTTCTCTCATGTACTCGTCTAGTTTCCTTTGGAATGCATCTAAGCTATTTGCCTCAACCACTTCCTGTGGTAGCAAGTTCCACATTCTAACCACTCTGAGTAAAGACATTTTTCCTTATTTCCCTACTGGATTTATTCGTAACTATCTTGTATTTATGGCCCCTAGTTTTGGATTCTCCCACAAGTCAAAACATTCTCTCCACATCAAGTCTCCTTTAAGTATTCCCTTTTCAAAAGAAAAAAGCCCCAACTTGTTCAATCTTTCCCAATAGCTGCAATCTCTCAGTTCTGGTACCATCCTTGAAAATCTTTTTTGCACGTTCTTCAGTGCTTTTATGTCCTTTTTATAGTATGGAGACCAGAACTGTAGTCAAAGTGCAGCCTGACCAAGGTCTTATACAAGTATAACATAACTTCACTGCTTTTGAATTCTATTCCCCTAGACATTAATCCCAGTGCTTTGTTAGCATTTTTAATTGCTTTGCTGACCTGCGATGCAGCTTTTAATGATTTGTTCACCTATATCTCTGGATCCCTTTGCTCTTCTACCCCATTCAGTTTCTTATTTTCTAAGGTGTAGGTGATGTTTTGGTTTTTCCTACCAGTACATCACCTCACATTAATGGTATTAAAGTTGATTTGCCACTTAACTGCCCAGTCTGCAAGTTTTCTATTGTATTCTTGTATTCTTCTTCAGTGTTAGCTGTACCCCCAAGTTTGGTATCATCTGTAAATTTTAATATTGACTTACTTATTCGTAAATAAGAAAGGAGGGAGAGAGAAAACAGGGAACTACAGGCCAGTTAACCTGATATCAGTCATCAAGAAAATGCTGGAATCCATTATTAAGGAAGTAGTAACAGGGCACTTAGAAAATCATAATATTAGACAGAGTCAACATGGCTTTATGAAAGGGAAATCGTGTTTAACAAATGTATTAGTGTTTTGAGGATTTAACTAGCAGGGTCAATTAAGGGGAACCAGTGGATGTAGTAGATTTGGATTTCCAAAAAGCATTCCATAAGGTGCCACATGAAAGGTAGCTATGTAAGATAAGGGCTCATGGGGTTTGGGGTAATATATTAGCATGGATAAGGATTGGTTAACGACAGAAAACAGACAGTAGGGATAATGGGGTTATTTTCAGGTTGGCAGGCTGTAACTAGTGGAGTGCCGCAAGGATCAGTTCTTGGGCCTCAGCTATTTACAATCTATATTAATGACTTAGATGAAGGGACCGAGTGTAATGTATCCAAGTTTGTTGACGATACAAAGCTAGGTGGGAAAGTAAGCTGTGAGGAGGATACAAAGAGCATGGAAAGGGATATAGACAGGTTAAGTGAATGGACAATAAGGTGGCAGATTGAGGAAATGTGAGGTTATTCACTTTGGTAGGAAGAAAATAACCAGAATTTTTTTTGAGAAACTATTAAATGTTGATGTTCCAAGAGATTTAGGTGTCCTCATACAGGAAGCACAGAGAGTTAGTGATGCGCTATCAACAACACCGAAGACTACGAGATGGACTTATATGAAGTAGGCTTTTATTGACTAAGAACTGGAGCATGCCTCTGCTAGTGAATCCATCCTAAGAGCTCCCGGGGGAAGGGTGGTGAGTCACCTTTATACCCGGGCTTAAGGGTGGAGCCAGGGGTGGAGACATGCCCGGGCTTGTACAGAGTTAACAGTGGTTTACCACACAGACATGTAGAGGGTTAACAGTGGTTTACCACAGTTAGCATGCAGATAAAGCAAGCAATTAGGAAGGCAAATGGCATGTTGGCCTTTATTGCAAGGGGGTTGGAGTACACGAGTAAGGAAATCTTGCTCCAATTGTACTGGGCTTTGGTGAGACCACACCTGGAGTACTGTGCACAGTTTTGGTCTCCTTATCTGAGAAATCTCCTTATACTTACCTTAGAGACAGTGCAATGAAGGTTCACTAGCTTGATTCCTGGGATGAGAGGGCTGTCCTGGGATGAGAGATTGTGTAGAATGGGCCTCTCTGGAGTTTATTAGAATGAGAGGTGATCGCATTGAACCATGATTCTAAGGGGTTTGACAGGGTAGATGCTGAGAGGTTGTTTCCCCTGGCTGGAGAATCTAGAACTAGGGGGCATAGTCTCAGGATAAGGGGTAGGCCTTTTAAGACTGAGATGAGGAGGAATTTCTTCACTGAGGGTTGTGAATCTTTGGAATTCTCTATCCCAAAGGGCTGTGAATGCTGAGTTGTTGAGTATATTCAAGGCTGAGATAGATAGATTTTTGGACTCTAGGGGAATCAAAGAATATGGAGATCGGGCAGGAAAGTGGAGTTGAGGCCAAAGATCAGCCATGATCTTACTGAATGGCGGAGCAAGCTCGAGAGGCCGCATGGTCTACTCCTGATCCTAATTCTTATTTTCTGATGTTATGATCTAAATCCAAATCATTAATGTAATTATGAATAACAGAGGTCACAGCACTGATCCTTGTGGAAAATTACTTTCTACCTTCCTCCAATCTGAATAACTACCCTTTACTCTTACTCTCTGCTTTCTATTTTTAGCCAATTTTATCCATTCAGCTATTTGGCCCCTGACTCCACATACCCTCACCTTTCTCATGAGCCTATAGTGTGGTACCTTATCAAAGGCCTTTTGAAAATAAGTAAACCAAAATACATGCACCTGAAATTATGTAAAGGAAACTATATTAAGTGAATGGCCTGCAAGGCTTGAAAAAATGGATACAATCATTCACAGAATACAGAAGACTCTTGGGTATTCTCTCCTTCATTCCGCATCCTCCACACATCTGCTGGAGCCAAAGTAGCACCCACAGGAGAAGGAAGGAAACCTGTGTGAAAATTCAGAAACTGTAACCTTTAGGACTGAATGAGCTTTGTCAAGAGCGTAAAACTTAACGAACATATAGCAGACCTGGTGTCAATGGAGACCTGCTTCAGGGATGCCCATGAATCAAACAGATAAAGTAACCCTGTGCATAACCTTCTGGTCTCTTCTCAGGTTGGTGGCAGTAATTAAATATACATTCTGTTAACTATTTATCACTGAACAATGGAGGATTGATCATAACATTGTAGCACCCTAAGGGTATTAACATAATGTAGCTTACTCTCGAGGACAGAAAATGCAGTGGAAAAGGAAGGAATGACAATCTCTGGATCGAAGCTAAATTCAGAAACAACCTTTGGCAGTAAATCAATATGAGTAATCGTTATAAGTAAACATTTTTCATGCATCAAGAGGTCACAAACAGCAATGAGATTAATGACCAGTTAGTTTCTTTTTGGCCACTGGTACAAGTCTGTACTATTCTTCAAATTGTGCTGTGGGGTCTTCAACATCCACTTAAACCACCAAAACAGGTAAACACCATCAGTTTAACACTGCTCAAAAAGGGGACACTTTCAGTGGTGCAACACCCCCTCCACACTGCACTGGAATGGCAACTTAAATTCTGAGTATGGGAATCAAATTTACAACCTTCCAACTCAGTGAGTGCTGCAATTGAGCTCAACTACACTGTGCTGGGGTGTGGCGAGTGGTATTGGGTTGAGTTGTGCATATGGAGTTGAGCTATCTTTAGCTGGGTTCATTGTGCTTCAGTATACTGAGTCTTGGTGTGTTGGAGCATGTTATCCTAGATTGCACCGAACTGGGTTGCATTGTGCTTCAGAATGTTGAGTTGGATTCGTCTTGAATAGAAATGTCTTAATTAGTTATTGACAATCAGAACTCTTATTAATTTTGACTTCTGATAATATTACTGATTCAGCAGCCCTGTGCACCAGGTGCACAACTGATGCAGAGTGAGGACTAGATTGCGAGAACAAGACCTGCACTGATTTCTTTTTGGGCTACAATTTTTTTTTATTCGTTCCTGGGATGTGGGTGTCACTGGCAACACCACCATTTATTGCCCATCCCTAATTGCCCTTGAGAAGATAGTGGTGAACCGCTGCAGTCCGTGTGGTGATGGTACTCTCTTTGTGCTGTTAGGGAGGGAGTTCCAGGATTTTGACCCAGCGACGATGAAGGAACAGCGATATATTTCCAAGTCAGGATGGTGTGTTTCTTGGAGGTGACGGTGCTCCCATGAGCCTGCTGCCCTCGCCCTTCTAGGTGGTAGAGGTCGTGGGTTTCGGAGGTGCTGTCGAAGAAGCCTTGGCGAGTTGCTGCAGTGTATCTTGTAGATGGTACACACTGCAGCCACGGTGCTCCGGTAGTGGAGGGAGTGAATGTTTAAGGTGGTGGATGGGGTGCCAATCAAGCGGGCTGCTTTGTCCTGGATGGTGTTGAGTTTCTTGATTGTTGTTGGAATTGCACTCATCCAGGCAAGCGGCGAGTATTCCATCACACTCCTGACTTATGCCTTGTAGATGGTGGAAAGGCTTTGGGGAGTCAGGAGGTGAGACACTCACCACAGAATACCTAGCATTTGACCTGCTCTTGTTGCCACAGTGTTTATGTGACTGGTCCAGTTAAGATTCTGGTCAATGATGATGCCCCAGGATGTGGATGGTGGGAGATTCGGTGAGGGTAAATTCATTGAATGTCAAGGGGCTGTGGTTAGACTCGCTCCTTTTGGAAATAGTCATTACCTGGCACTTGTGAGCCGCGAATGTTACCTGCCACATCAGCCCAAGCCTGAATGTCGTCCAGGTCTTACTGCATGTGGGCATAGACTGCTTCATTATCTGAGGAATTGCGAATGGAGCTGAACACTGCAATCATCAGCGAACGTCCCCACTTCTGACATTATGATGGAGGGAAAGTCATTGATGAAGCAGCTGAAGGTGGTTGGGCCTAGGACACTCCCTGAGGAACTCCTGCAGCGATGTCCTGGGGCTGTGATGAGTGGCTTCCAACAATAACCATCTTCCTTTGCGCTAGGTATGACTCCGGCCAGTGGAAAGTTTTCCCCTCGATTCCCATTGACTTCAATTTTACTAGGGCTCCTGGATGCCACACTCGGCCAAATGTTGCCTTGATGTCAAGGGCAGTCACTCTCACCTCACCGTTGGAATTCAGCTCTTTTTCCATGGTTGGGCCAAGGCTGTAATGAGGCCAGGAGCTGAGCGGTCCTAGCAGAACCCAAACTGAGCATCAGTGAGCAGGTTATTGGTAAGTGCCGCTTGCGAGTACTGTTGATGACACCTTCCATCACTTTGCTGATGATTAAGAGTAGACTAATGGGGTGGTAATTGGCCAGATTGGATTTGTCCTGCTTTTTGTGGACAGGACATACCTGGGCAGTTTTCCACATTGTCGGGTAAATGCCAGTGTTGTAGCTGTACTGGAACAGTTTGGCTAGAGGCGCAGCTAGTTCTGGCGCACAAGTCTTCAGCACTACAGCCGAGATGTTGTCGGGGCCCATAGCCTTTGCTGTATCCAGTGCACTCAGCCATTTCTTGCTATCACATGGAGTGAATTGAATTGGCTGCAGACTGGCTTCTATGTGGCGACCTCAGGAGGAGGTTGATACAGGTCATCCATTCGGCACTTCTGGCTGGAGATGGTTGCAAATGCTTAAGCCTTGTTGTTTGTACTCGCATGCTGGGCTCCGCCATCTTTGAGGATGGGGACATTCGTGGAGCCTCCTCCTCCCTTTAGTTGTTTAAATGTCCACCACCATTCACGACTGGATGTGGCAGGACTGCAGAGATTTGAACTGATTCATTGGTTGTGGGATTGCTTAGCTCAGTCTATAGCATGCTGCTCCACCGTTTAGCATGTATGTAGTCCTGTGTTGCAGCTTCCCCAGGTTGGCACCTCATTTTCAGGTACGCCTGGTGCTGCTCCTGGCATGCTCTTCTGCACTCCTCATTGAACCAGGGTCGGTCCCTTGGCTTGCTGGTAATGGTAGAGTGAGGGATTTGCCAGACCATGAGGTTATAGATTGTGGTGGAATACAATTCTGCTGCTGCTGATGGCCCACAGCCCCTCAAGGATGCCCAGTTTTGCGCTGTTAGATCTGTTCTGAATCTATCCCGTTTAGCACGGTGTAGTACCACACAACACATTGGAGGGTGTCCTCAGTGTGAAGACAGGACTTTGTCTCAAGGACTGTGCAGTGGTCACTGCTACCAATGCGGTCAGGGACAGATGCATCTGCGACAGGTAGGTTGGTGAGGAAGAGGCAGCACTGTGTAGAATGGAATCTTGGGCCACCTACCAGATACATGGTATTGTTGGTCATTCTTACCTGGCCAACCTTCTCGAAGTGTGTCATCTTCTGCATGTTTCCAGGTCCGACCGGTACTGGAGGCAGTACTGAATACAACCTTTTGTTGGCGATGCTGCAATGCCATCCACTGGAGAATGCCAAACAGGACAATCATTCTCGCACCCACCTCACATGGCAGCACATCCACTTCACCAGCCATCAAACTGCAGGTCGGGGGTATTGTGCTCTGCCATTCGCCCATAGTCTCCATTTGTGCTTCCACGTTGGTTTTTCTATCCTTTCAGCCTCACCAATCTTTCCTTTCCCTCCTTACAGCTTTTGCAATGGCTAGAAACTTGATACAATAATTAATTCCCAATATATGGTCACACCTTTAATTTCGAGCAGTGCACTTTTAAAGGGTGCATGCGCCCAACATTTTGTGGGCCCATCTCATCTTGTACCATGTCCAAGGTTCAAATTACGCAGAGGGTGTATAATAACGATATTCATGAGCTGGCCTCACAGCCTCCAGCCAGGTCAACTCATCACTCTGCCGACACTCAATTTGGGCGTGAGGTCGGATCAACCTCATTATTTATTTAAATTTTAGTTCAGTGTGCACGGCTGGTATTTTTGTGCTTTCAGTGGCCTCTTTATGTGACTGGCAGTACCAATTATTCAAATCTATTTTTATCCCTATATTACACACCAACTGCACAGCTTGAGAGCTGACCTATTATTGCTGCATCCAAAACGAGCAAGTAGACAGTCCAAGAGCATTCTTAACCCAGCGACTAATTTGCCTGTCTCATGGGGAAGCACCTTTGTCACCACCTCTCACCAGGCAGTTTGCAACTTGAACTGCTGGCACAAAGTCATGACACACTACATCAGTACACCAAGACATTCCCCACCCACAGCAGAGCTGTTCCTATACAGGTCGTATTACAGGTTTTGAGGAGCTATAGCATGGCATTGCATGTCGCTAGTATTTGGTGACGTGTTTGTAACTGCTCCGTCCAGTCCAGCTTCACGGACGCACTGCCTCGAGGCTCATCGCATCAGAGCAGCACATTGATGTAACGGGCTCCATGGTCTCACCATCTGACTATGTAGACAAAAAGCCAGATCCTCTTCCTATTACTAGGCTTGGATGAAGTGCTGGGTAATCGAGGAGGACAAAAATGGTTTATTAAGGCAGAACAACAGTTTAGTCAGCAACATAGCAGCGCAAACCTTAAAATCGATTAAAACTGGAATCAGAGATACTAACATTTAGAACATAAGAAACAGGAGCAGGAGTCGGCCAATCGGCCCCTCGAGCCTGCTCCGCCATTCAATAAGATCATGGCTGATCCAATCCTGGCCTCAACACCACTTTCCCGCTCTCTCCCCATTGCCCTCAACTCCTTTGTAGTTCAAATGTCTGTCTATCTCCGTCTTGAATATATTCAGTGACTCCGCCTCCACAGCTCTCTGGGGTAGAGAATTCCAAAGATTCACAACCCTCTGAGTGAAGAAATTCCTCCTCATCACTGTCTTAAATGGGCGACCCCTTATTCTGAAACTATGCCCCCTAGTTCTAGATAGCCCCACTAGGGGAAACATCCTCTCAGCATCCACCTTGTAAATCCCCCTCAGAATCTTATATATTTCAATAAGATCACCTCTCATTCTTCTAAACTCCAATGAGTATAGGCCCAACCTGCTCAACCTTTCGTCATACGTCAACCCCTTCATCACAGAAATCAACCTAGTGAACCTTCTCTGCACTGCCTCCAAGTATATCCTTCCTTAAATATGGAGACCAAAACTGCACGCAATGCTCCAGGTGTGGTCTTAGCAGCGCCCTGTAAAGTTGCAACAAAACTTCCCTACTTTTATACTCCATCCCCCTTGCAATAAAGGCCAACATTCCATTAGCCTTCCTAATTACTTGCTGTACCTGCATGCTAACCTTTTGTGTTTCATGTACGAGGACACGCAGATGCCTTTGTACTGCAGCATTTTGTAGTCTCTCTCCATTTAAATAATAATTTGCTTTTTCATTCTTCCTTCCAAAGTGGATAACCTCACATTTTCCCACATTATACTCCATCTGCCAAATTTTTGCCCACTCACTTAACCTATCTATATCCCTTTGCCGACTCTGTGTCCTCCTCACAACTTGCTAACCCACCTATCTTTGCAACTGTTGGAATCAAACACAATCTGAGCTGCTTCTTCAGTCCAGACAACATATTATTCATAGTACCAAGAACACAATACCTTCTGATTATGATCTCCTGTGCACACATCAGCATCGTGACATGTTCTATCATCTGTACCATTATCTTATCCAATGGGAGCAGCCTTTATCCTGTGAACAAATCTCCATAACACTGCAGAACTCCCAGGAAAAAGGCTACACATGAAAAAGATGCAACAATCATACTGTCAGAGCTAGGGTCATTTGACCAGATCTACTAAACTCAAGCAAAGTGTCCTGGATATTTCGGCTATAAAGTATCATACATCACGTGTTGAGAAGTAAGATGGTGAATGTCCATCATGAGGGTCAAGCATGTCTTTCTCACCCAATGTCCATACATATACACTTTGTAGCGGGGGTTACTAAATTGCAATCAGGAGCAGGAACCCTACCTGATTTCTTCCTCCCTCGCCCAGACTGAATTATCCACTGAAGGCAATTAAAGGCACCCTACTGCCATGCTGACTGAGAGCAGATAACTCGGCATAGACTTGGGACTGCATTTGTAAGCTTCCTGGTCCGTATGGTTCCGTATCATACCAGGCAGTGCACTTATCCACTAAACCTTCAGAGAAGGCTGATTCTCTGGCCTCTAAAAGAGTAACCAGACATCCATTGAACCAGCGTAACTGCACCACTCCTGCTTTACACAGCAGCAGTAGAGCCGGAATGAACTTTCAGAAGGCAGGAGGGGACAAAACAGAGAATATTACCTTTTACAACTGTGTACACAGGTTACTCAATAGCACTGTCTGATGTATGGCCCTGGCAACAGTGACTGAATAACTAAGCAGGTCCAATTTAGAGTGCAATAAATTCTGTATTAAATGTCGTCACAGAATGTTCTGTCTGGGATACAAAATACACTGGAAGAAACTGGACTAAGCTACCATCTGGGATTTTCTAAATACAGATGCATTGTAAAATGTCTTTTTCTGACAGCTCGCTCCATTTGGCCACCACTTTAAAGCTCTCTCCAAGGAAACTAGCGCATACATTCCTGCCCAGGTGCTAATGACATGTTCTTCTTCCTTTTTTGCTATGCTTTTGTGTGTCAATTTTTGTGCTGGGGAATCCATAACTCCCAGACTTCACACTTGACTGAAGAGAAGCTATTCAATAGCAAACAGGAACGGTAGCATAGTGGTTATGTTACTGGACTAGTAATCCAGAGGCCTGGACTAATGATCGGGAGACGCGAGTTCAAATCCCACCAGGGCAGCAGGGGAATTTAAATTCAATTAAATAAATCTGGAATAAAAAGCTAGTATTGTAGGAATATCTAGTTCCTATCCAAAGACGGAGGTCCACTCAGGCGCTTAAAACGAAGTTTAATGGAAACTAACAGGTTTAAACAAGTAACTGCAGGAGAACATCGAGTGTAGGTCTATTCAGTTCAGGGGCTCCACGAGGACTGCTGGCTGGTCCCGTGGTTGACGCCATGACATCATCACGTTCTTCCCACCAGTGGGGGGGTCACGTGATGTACGGTGTGACGTCATCGCGTTTACCCGCGCTGTTAAAGCAATCACGCTGTATACAAGTAAACAGTATAAATAAAGGTACAGACTCAGGCTGTAGCTAACATGTTGTTAAAGGGAATTATATACAAACGGTCTGAGTCCTTTAGTGGCTCCGCCACATGCGCCCCCCCCAGAATTGTCTTTAACAGCAAAAGTGAGATGGCGAGGAGGCCGGACAAGCCTGCCCGAGCGACTTCTGTAACCCTGAAGTGGAAGCTGATGGCCGGTGGTCGAGCTGTCAGACGATTGTGATGGAGCTGGCACGGCGACTGTGGGCGGTTGGCCCCGTTTTGGCGGTTGAGCGATTTCGACTGGGCTGTCCAGGTCTAAGTGCGCCGGCTTCAGCCGGTCAACCGATATGTGGTCCGGTTTACCTCCGATATCGACCAAAAAGGATTTGTCTCCCGGCTCTATGACGCGGAAGGGACCAGTGTAAGGAGGCTTGAGCGGGTCCCGGTGAGCGTCGTGGCGGATAAACATGTACTCGGCGCTTTTCAGCACAGTTGGGACGTGGGAGCTCTGTAAGCCGTGATGCGATGTAGACACTGGAGTGAAACATCTGGCCACTTCCTGGTGGCTGACGAGTTGCTGGGATGCGGACCATGGCTCTGTTGGAGACGGGATGAAATCCCCTGGTACTCGTAGTGGTTGGCCATATACGAGTTCCGCCGAGGAGGATTGTAAATCTTCTTTGGGCGCCGTACGAAGACCCAAAAAGACCCAGGGAAGTCTGTCCACCCATCCCGCGCCTTGAAGACTGGCCCGCAGAGCGGTTTTGAGGGACCTGTGGAATCGCTCGCACAGGCCGTTCGCCTGTGGATGATAGGCGGTGGTGCGATGTGATGTTCCACACCATGTTTAGTAGCCAAGGAGGAGAAAGTGGGCCTGGTCAGATCTGGGAACTCTCCGAGGAGCCGAGTGAAGTCGTCTGGAGGTGGGGATGCACAAAAGACAGTGCGCGGCATGGCGTTACCGCGGTGGCACGGGATGGAGTGGAACGTGGCCGCATTGATCAACTGGCTGTGTCTGACATCGACCAGGAGGCCGTTGGCGCACAAAAAATCCACCCCAAGGATGGCTTGCGTGACTTTGGCCGTGATGAATTCCCAGTGGAAATGCTGACCGCCGAAACACACCTGGACCCGCCGCCTTCCGAAGGTCCGAACGGCCGCGCCATTAACCGCCGTGAGGGCGGGGCCATGGCCCCCAGCTAGTATATCGAGATTTGACGCAGGTAGGATGCTACACTGTGCCCCGGTGTCGCAAAGGAAACGTCGACCAGAAAGGGAGTCGGTGATGAAGAGAAGCTTCCCTGAGTCTCCAATGGCCATTGCAGCCGCGGGGCGCTCGTTAGACCCGGTCCTCTTTCGCCAGGATGTCTGTAGATGTTTTTTTTTGTGCAAAAAGCTGCAGGGAGGGCGGCAGCATCTTGCTTTCGCGCCAAAACGGGCATGGTAAAAGCACAACCTCGCTGATTGAGGAGCTGTAGCAGCATCTGTGGGGGATGGGCGCCTCGTGGCCGCACAGTGCTGTTGTGTCACCGCGAAGATCTTGTCCGCTTCGGCAGCAAGCTCTGCGCAGTCTGTGACTTCGGACCTGGCTAGGGCAGCCTGAACTTGCTCCGGGAGTAGGCTGAGGAATAGCTCCCTGAAGAGGAAGCATTCCGGCTCGGACCCGAGGAGCGTGAGCATCTGGCTCATGAGCTCGGACAGCTTGGAGTCCCCGAGGCCGGGCATAGCGAGCAGCCAGCGGGCGCGCTCCGACTTCGTGAGCCCGAAGACCTGCAGCAACCGCGCCTTTAAGGTGTCATACTTGCGATCAGTAGGCGGACTACCGAGTAGGCTGACGATCCGCGAGGCTGTGGCGCTGTCGAGGGCGGAGACCACGTATTAATAACGGGTCTGATCCGCAACGATGTCCCTGATGGCGAACTGGGCTTCAGCCTGGATAAACCGCGTGGCTGGTTGTTGCTCCCAGAACAGCGGTAGCTTCAAGGTAACGGCGTTCGTTTCCATGTTGATTATCTTCTGCGAAAGCTGTTCGCAAAAGTCGGGGTCCACTCAGGCGCTTAAACAAAACGAAGTTTAATGGAAACTAACAGGTTTAAACAAGTAACTGCAGGAGAACATCGAGTGTAGGTCTATTCAGTTCGGGGGCTCCACGAGGACTGCTGGCTGGTCCCGTGGTTGACGTCATGACGTTCTTCCCGCCAGTGGGGGATCACGTGATGTACGGCGTGACATCATCGCGTTTACCCGCGCTGTTAAAGCAATCACGCTGTATACAAGTAAACAGTATAAATAAAGGTACAGACTCAGGCTGTAGCTAACATGTTGTTAAAGGGAATTATATACAAACGGTCTGAGTCCTTTAGTGGCTCCGCCACAGTATCAGTAATGGAAACTATCGGGTTGTCTATTTCACTAATGTCCTTAAGGGAAGGAAATCTGCCGTCCTTACCTGGTCTGACCTATATGTGACTCCAGACCCACAGCAATGTGGTTGACTCTCTGAAATGCCACTCAGTTGAAACAAACCACTACAAAAAGCACCAATAATAAGAAAAAACCTGCATGAACCATCTGGCATCGACCTCAGCACCAGCTATGGACACGAAAATGGCACACCCAGCCCAGTCGACTTTGCAAAGTCCTCCTCACTAACATCTGGGATCTTGTGCCAAAATTGGGAGAACTGCCCCACAGACTAGTCAAGCAACAGTCTGACATAATCATACCTTTCAGCCAATGTCCCAGACTCCTCCATCACCATCCCTGGGTATGCCGTGTCCCACCAGCAGGACAGACTCACCAGGGGTGGCGACACACTGGTATACACAGTTGGGAGCGAGTGGCCCTGGGAGTTCTCAACATTGACTCCGGACATCATGAAGTCTCATGGTTTCAGGTCAAGCATGGGCAAGGAAACCTCCTGCTGATTACCACCTACTGCCCTCCCTCAGCTGATAAATCAGTACTCCTCCACGTTGAACACCACTTGGAAGAAGCACTGAGAGTAGCAAGGGCACATAATGTACTCTGGGTGGGAGACTTCAATGTCCATCACCAACAGTGGCTCGGTAGCACCACTACTGACCGAGCTGGCCGAGTCATGAAGGACACAGCTGCCAGACTGGGCGTGCAGCAGGTGGTGAGAGAACCAACACGAGGGGAAAACATACTTGACCTCGTCCTCACCAATCTACCTGTCGCAGATGCATCTGTCCATGACATCATTGGTAGCAGTGATCACCAACAAGTGCTTGTGGAGACTAAGTCCTGTCTTCACACTGAGGATACCCTCCATCGTGCTGTGTGGGACTACCACCGTGCTAAATGGGATAGATTCAGAACAGATCTAGCAGCTCAAAACTGGGCATCCATGAGGCACTGTGGGCCATCAGCAGCAGCAGAATTGTATTCCACCACAACCTGTAACCTCATGGCCCGGCATGTCCCTCACTCTACCATTACCATCAAGCCAGGGGACCAACCTTGTAGTAAAGGGGCTTTTAGGGAAGAGTGAACATAATATGATCGAATTTTATATTGAGTTTGAAAGTGGTTTAGTTAAATCCGAATCTAGGGTCTTAAATCTAAACAAAGCAAACTATGTAGGTATGAGGGACGAGTTGGTTACGATAGATTGGGAAACTACATTAAAAGGTATGACAGTAGACAAGCAATGGCTAGCATTTAAAGAATTAATACATAATTTACAACAAATATACATTCCTTTAAGGCACAAAAACCCCACAGGAAAAGTGGTCCAACCGTGGATAATAAGAGAAATTAAAGATAGTATTAGATCAAAGGAAGAGGCTTATAATATTGCCAAAAATAGTAAGCGTGAGGATTGGGAGGATTTTAGAATTCAGCAAAGGAGGACCAAGAAATTGATAAAGAAAGGGAAAATAGAATATGAGAGTAAACTCGCGAGAGATATAAAAACAGACTGTAAAAGCTTCTATAGGTATGTAAAAAGGAAAAGATTAGCGAAAGTACATGTGGGTCCCTTACAGGCTGAGACAGAAGAAATTATAATGGGGAATAAGGAAATGGCGGAGAAATTAAACAAATACTTTGTGTCTGTCTTCACAGAAGAAGACGCAAAAAACTTCCCGGAAATAGTGGAAAGCCAAAAGAATGAGGAACTGAAAGTTTGCTGATGATACAAAGCTGGGTGGGAATGTAAGTTGTGAGGAGGATGCAAGGAGGCTTCAAGTGGATATAGACAGGCTAAGTGAATGGGCAAGAACATGGCAAATGGAATATAATGTGGAGAAATTTGAAGTTATCCACTTTGGTAGGAAAAAATGGAGAGAGATTGGGAAATGCTGGTGTTCAGAGGGACCTGGGTGTCCTTGTACATGAATCACTGAAAGTTAACATGCAGGTACAGCAAGCAATTAGGAAAGCAAATGATATGTTGGCCTTTATTACAAGATAATGTAGCATAATTTTAAAAAGGTAGGTTTTTGAACAAGAAGAATAGAAAGATATTTAGGGAAAGGGTAAAGAAATTAGATTATGGTCAATAACTCAATTTGAAGAGCCAATACTGGCACAGAAGCAGTGGGCTGAATGGCCTCCTTCTGGCCTATTTCAGTGTTACACATTGTGATCTGGAATACACTACCTGAAAGAAGCAGATTCAATAGTAACTTCCAAAAGCAAATTGTATATATACCTGAAGTTTTTTTTTTGTTTTTGTTTTTTTTAAAAACAGGGCTTTGGGGAAAGAGCAGGGAATTGGGAATAATAGATCGTTCTTTCAAACAGCCAGCATAGGTGTGATGGGCTGAATGGCCTCCTTCTGTGCTGTAAGATTCTATACTGATACCCGATTTCCTATTTCAGAGCCCAGCTGAGAGCTGACAAACCACCACTTGCTCTCAATGTCTCTCTTGATTGCAGCATAGAAACATAGCAGATAGGAGCAGGAGTAGGCCATTTGGCCCCTCGAGCCTGCTCCGCCGTTCAATGAGATCATGGCTGATCATCCAAACTCAGTACCCTGTCCCTGCCTTCTCCCCATATCCCTTGATCCCTTTAGCCTTAAGAAATATATCTAACTCCTTCTTGAATATATTTAATGAATTGGCCTCAACTGCCTTCTGTGGTAGAGAATTCCACAGGTTCACCACTCTCTGGGTGAAAAAATTCCTCCTCATCTCTGTCCTAAATGGCTTACCCCTTATCCTTAGACTGTGACCCCTGGTTCTGGAGTCCCCGGCCATCGGGAACATCCTTCCTACATCTAGTCTGTCTAGTCCTGTTAGAATTTTATAAGTTTCAATGAGATCCCCTCTCATTCTTCTAAACTCCAGCGAGTATAGGCCCAATCGACCCAATCTCTCCTCATACGTCATTCCTGCCATCCCAGGTATCAGTCTGGTGAACATCGCTGCCCTCCCTCCATGGCAAGAACATCCTTCCTCAAATAGGGCAACCAAAACTGCACACAATACTCAAGGTGTGGTCTCACCAAGGCCCTGTACAACTGCAGCAAGACATCCTTGTTCCTGTACTCAAACCCTCTCGCTACGAAGGCCAACATACCATTTGCCTTTTTAACTGCCTGCTGCACCTGCATACTTACCTTCAGCGACTGGTGCACAAGGACACCCAGGTCTCGTTGCAGTTCCCCTTCTCCCAATCTATTACCGTTCAGATAATAATCTGCCTTCCTGCTTTTGTCACCAAAGTGGATACCCTCGCATTTATCCACATTATACTGCATCTGCCATGCATCTGCCCAATCACCCAACCTGTCCAAATCATACTGGAGTTTCTCGGCATCCTCCTCACAGCACACACGCCCACCCAGCTTTGTGTCATCTGCAAACTTGGAGATATTACATCTAGTTCCCTCGTCTAGATCATTAATATATATTGTGAATAGCTGGGGTCCTAGGACCGATCCCTGCGGTACCCCACTAGTCACTGCCTGCTACTCGGAAAAAGACCCGTTTATTACAACTCTTTGCTTCTTGTTTGCCAACCAGTTCTCTATCCAAGTCAGTACTTTGCCCCCAATCCCATGTGCCTTAACTTTACACGCTAATCTCTTATGCGGGACCTTATCGAAAGCCTTCTGAAAGTCCAAATACACCACATCCACTGGTTCTCCCTTATCTATTCTACCAGTTACATCCTTGCATGGTGTCTGCAATGAAAGCACTATTGAACTCAGGGCAAAGACTACAAGCGTTGGGAGAAGTGCAGCTCGCAAATCAGTACCAACATAGGAAAAACAGAATTGCTTGGTAGAATATTTAGACTTGATTATGTGGGTCACCTCTCTATCCCCTGTGCTCATGCTGCTCTCTAGTGGCTAGTTAGCTTCCGACATACTGTTTTGCTGCACTGAAGACATTTTTATCCAATTGTCTTCCATTCTTTTCTGAAGGAAAGAACTCTTGCTGGGATACAAATCCACAAGTGTTGGCAACCCTCTGCTACCTTGCTCAAGTAATCATCCTACAAGCATGAGCATAGACAGTGAGTGTTAGCAGGCAATTTGATTGTGGGGGATAGAGTCATAGGGGTCGATTTTCCCGAAGCTGTCAGGAAGAAGGCGGGACTACAACTTTTGGGTTTTAGACCCACCTACTTCGACGTCCGGCCAATCCGCGCGATTTTCCCTTGATTGACCTTGTTGAGCCCGCCCAGCGGGCTCAGCAGGCCAATTAAGGGCCACCCGGCAACAGGTGACGTCACAGTCTGAAATTTCATTTGTCAAGAGTTCTTGACAGATGAAATATCAGTGTTTCACAGCTGTTTGAAGCTGTGAAACACTGACAGTCTGAGTTCTGACATGAGTCCTTCTGCATAGACTCAGTTAGAACTCATATCGGCACTCAAAGCTGAAGGCTGTCACTTTTCACAGATCGCAGCCAGTCAGCTTTAAGTTCCGGTTGAGTGATGGGCTCCCAACGGCTGCAGGAAGGCTGTGAAGGTAAGTACAGGTAAGTAAATGTTCTTTACACACTTTAAACACACCAAACACACTTACCTTTGCACTCATGCACCCATCACTCACCTGAGCACCGACATCGCGACCCCTCCAACTCCTTCAACCTGACGGCCCGCCTGCTCTAACCTGGCGTGGTTTGGAGCCGTCGGGAAACCTACACGAAACCCCTCAAAATAGGGATTAGGCTAAAAACTGCCTGTTAACAGGCAGTTAATTGGCACTGATCCCTTCCCGCCTGGTTTCGGCGGGTCCTAGTGCGGGGCGGGTACCCGCCGCCCCTGAAAGTTGCGTGGAGCGGGGTTTTGGGCGGGATGGTGTCGGGGCCCCCAAATTCGGGATTTCTCCACACCCCCTCCCCACCCCACACACCTGAAACCCCGTCTGACGGCTCCACGAAAATCGACCCCATAGAGTTATACAGCACAGAAAGACACCCTTCAGCCCATCGTGTTCGCGCCAGCCATCAAGCCCTGTCTATTCTAATCCCATTTTCCAGCACTTGGTCCATAGCCTTGTATGCTATGGCGTTTCAAGTGCTCATCTAAATGCTTCTTGAATGTTGTGAAGGTTCCTGCCTCTACCACCCTTTCAGGCAGTGAGTTCCAGATTCCAACCACCCTCTGGGTGAAAAAGTTTTTCCTCAAATCCCCTCTAAACCTCCTGCCCCTCATCTTGAAACTATGCCCCCTGGTTATTGACCCCTCTACTAAGGGGAAAAGTTCCTTTCTATCTACCCTATATATGCCCCTCATAATTTCGTACACCTCAATCAGGTCCCCCCTCAGCCTTCTCTGCTCTAAGGAAAACAACCCCAGCCTATCCAGTCTCTCTTCATAGTTGAAGTGCTCCAGCCCAGGTAACATCCTGGTGAATCTTCTCTGCACCCTGTCCAATGCAATTACATCCTTCCTATAGTGTGGTGACCAGAACTGCACAGTATTCCAGCTGTGGCCTAACTAGCGTTTTGTACAGCTCCATCATAACCTCCTTGCTCTTATATTCTATGCCTCGGCTAATAAAGGCAAGTATCCCATATGCCTTTTTAACCACCTTATCTACCTGTCCTGCTGCCTTCAGGGATCTATGTTCATGCACACCAAGATCCCTCTGATCCTCTGTCCTTCCTGGGGTCCCACCATTCATTGTGCATTCCCTTGCCTTGTTAGTCCTCCCAAAATGCATCACCTCACACTTTTCAGGGTTAAATTCCATTTGCCACTGTTCTACCCATATAACCAACCCATCTATATCGTCCTGTAGCCTGAGGCTTCCCTCCTCGCTATTTACCACTCCACCAATTTTCGTGTCAACTGCGAACTTACTGATCATACCTCCTACATTCATATCTAAATCATTAATGTACACTACAAACAACAAAGGACCCAGCACCGATCTCTGCGGTACACCACTGGACACAGGCTTCCAGTCACAAAAACAACCTTCGACCATCACCCTCTGCCTCCTGCCACTAAGCCAATTTTGGATCCAATGTGCCAAATTGCCCTGGATCCCATGGGCTCTTACCTTCTTGCCCAGTCTCCCATGTGGGACTTTGTCAAAAGCCTTACTGAAGTCCATGTAGACTACATCAATTGCACTACCCTCATCCACACACCTAGTCACCCCCTCGAAAAATTCAATCAAATTGGTTAGACATGATCTCCCCCTGAGAAAGCCATGCTGACTATCCTCGATTAATCCTTGCCTCTCCAAGTGGAGGCTGATTCTGTCCCTCAGAATTTTTTTCAATAATTTCCCTACCACTGATGTTAGGCTCACTGGCCTGTAATTCCCTGGTTTATCCCTACTACCCTTCTTGAATAATGGTACTACGTTAGCTGTCCTCCAGTCCTCTGGCACCTCCCCTGTGGCCAGAGAGGTTCTGAAAATTTGTGTCAGAGCCCCTGCAATCTCCTCCCTTGCCTCACACAGCAGCCTGGGATACATCTCGTCTGGGCCTGGGGATTTATCCACTTTTAAGCCTGCTAAAACCACTAGTACCTCCACCCTCTCAATACTAATTTGTTCCAAGTATATCACAATCCCCCTGCCTGATTTCTATACCTAAATCGTCCATCTCCATAGTGAACACAGATGCAAAATATTCATTTAAAACCTTACCTACATCTTCCAGCTCTACACACAGATTGCCACTTTGGGCCCTACTCTTTCCCTGGCTATCCTCTTACCCTTAATCTATATATATAAAGCGCTCGATCTGTCTGTCTGTATGTCCGGGCATCACTCAAAAGTTATAGAGCGTACCTACACATGTGTTATATCAAATGAAAGCTTATGATTAGGGGAGCGTCATAGGCGTATTACTTTTTGGTCAGACAAAAATTGTTCGGACAGTATACAAAATACGGACAAACCCCGCTCATTAGTGGTTGACCAATCCTACCGCTTCGTGATGGTTGACCAATCCTACGGGGGCACGGGGGGCCTTTCATGATGTTTGTGGGCGGGGCAAAATTCCGCTCATTAGCGGTTGACCAATCCTACCGCTCATTAGCGTTGAGTGACGTGATGGTTGACCAATCACGGGGGGCGTTTCATGGCTTTTTGTGGGCGGGGCCTAATCCTTCAAACTGCCCTTGCTGAGGTGAGTAGCGGCCATTAAAGACCCCAGAAAATGCTGGAAAAACTCAGCAGGTCAGGCAACATCCGTGGCCTGCTGAGTTTTTCCAGCATTTTCTGTTGTTATTTCGGATTTCCAGCATCTCCAGTATTTTACTATCGTACGGCCGTTCTCAGTTTGGCCATGTTGCTAACAGGTGAGGAGGGTGTTTGTTCTTCACATTGGTCGGCGGGCCGCTGCGCGAACTCAACTCGGGTGACTCCGGCTGGGCCTCAGGCGCAACGCCACCCACGGTGTCTCCAGGGCGGCGGGCCGCAGCGGCATCTCATCAGCGGGTGCTTAGCTCAGGTGAGTCGGGCTGGGCCTGAGGCGCTAGGGAGGGAGAGGGGAGGGAGGGAGAGGAAAGGACGAGAGCGCGGGGAGGGAGGGGGCGCGCGCGGAGGGAGGGGGGGCGCGGGGAGGGGGAGCGCGCGGGGAGGGAGAGCGCGCGGGGAGGGAGCGCGCGCGGGGAGGGAGCGCGCGCGGGGAGGGAGCGCGCGCGGGGAGGGAGAGCGCGCGGGGAGGGAGCGCGCGCGGGGAGGGAGCGCGCGCGGGGAGGGAGCGCGCGCGGGGAGGGAGAGCGCGCGGGGAGGGAGAGCGCGCGGGGAGGGAGAGCGCGCGGGGAGGGAGAGCGCGCGGGGAGGGAGAGCGCGCGGGGAGGGAGAGCGCGCGGGGAGGGAGAGCGCGCGGGGAGGGAGAGCGCGCGGGGAGGGAGAGCGCGCGGGGAGGGAGAGCGCGCGGGGAGGGAGAGCGCGCGGGGAGGGAGGGAGAGAGGGAGAGGGAGGGAGAGAGGGAGAGAGAGGGACCGTGCGGCCCTGTAAACTGCCGTTTTCCAAAAAAGCCCTGGCAACGCCGGGCCCCCCCAGCTAGTAAATACTTATAAAAAACACCTTGGGATTTTCCTTTTTTTTGCCCACCAGTGTTTTTTTATGCCCCCTCTTCGCTCTCCTAATTTCTTTTTTAAGTACCCCCTTGCACTTTCTATACTCCTCTAGGGCTTCCACTGTTTTTAATCCTTTGTATCTGCCAAAAGCCTCCCTTTTTTTCCTATTCCATTCTTGTATATCCCTTGACATCCAGGGTTCCCTGGGCTTGTTGGTCTCACCCTTGACCTTTAAGGGAACATGTTAGCGTTGTACTCTCTCTATTTCCTTTCTGAAAGACTCCCACTGCTCTGATGTGGATTTTCCTGCAAGTATCTGATCCCAGTCCACTTTGGGCATATCCTGCTTTATCATATTAAAATCGGCCATCCCCCAATTTAGAATCTTTATTTCCAGTCCATCTTTCTCCTTTTCCATGACTACCTTAAATCTCACCGAATTATGGTCAGTCACCAAAATGCTCTCCGACTGACACTTCTGCCACTTGCCCAGCTACATTCCCTAGAATTAGGTCCAGTATAACCCCCTCTCTTGTAGGACTTTCTACATGCTGGCTCAAAAAGCTCTCCTGGGTGCACTTTAAGGATTCCGCACCCTCTAAGCCTTTCACACTCTGACTATACCAGTTAATATTGGGGAAGTTGAAATCCCCTACTATTATTACCCTATTATTTCTACACTTCTCTGAGATTTGCCTACATATCTGTTCCTCTATCTCCCCCTGACTGTTTGGGGGCCTATAGTACACTCCCAGCAAAGTGCTTACCCCCTTTGTGTTTTTAAGTTCTACCCATATGGCCGCATTAGAGGAACCTGCCAAGATATCATCCCTCCTTACAGCAGTAATTGACTCAATTAATATTGCGACACCCCCTCCTCTTTTACACCCCCCTCTGTCTTGCCTGAAGATTCTATACCCTGAAATATTGAGCTGCCAGTCCTGCCCCTCCTTCAACCATGTCTCTGTGATAGCAACAATATCATACTCCCATGTGTTCATCAACACCTTCAATTCATCTGCCTTACTCGCAAGACTCCTTGCATTAAAATAAATGTCATCCAGCCTTGCCATACTCCCTTGTGCCGTTACATATTTGCTCTGCCTTCCAGGCTGACTTGTTTTTTCCTCTATATTTGGCTGTGCATCACCCCCTACTATAGCTCCACTCCGTATCCCATCCCCCTGCCAAGTTAGTTTAAACCCACCCCCAACAGTACTAGCAAACCTCCCTGCAAGGATGTTCCGGTTCAGGTGCAACCCGTCTGACTTGTACAGGTCCCATCTTCCCCAGAGGCAGACCCAGTGATCCAGGAAACTAAAGCCCTCCCTCCTGCACCAACTCTTTAGCCACGCATTCATCTGCTCTATCCTCCTATTCCTATACTCACTATCACGTGGCACCGGGAGTAATCCAGAGATTACAACCTTTGAAGTCCTGCTTTTTAATCTGCTACCTAGCTCCCTAAATTCTTGTTGCAGGACCTCATCTTTCTTTCTACCCATGTCGTTGGTACCAATGTGAACCATGACCTCTGACTGTTTGCCCTCCCCCTTCAGAATGCCCTGCAGCCGTTCAATGACATCCTTGACCTTGGCACCAGGGAGGCAACATACCATCTTGGAGTCACATCTGCAGCCACAAAAACGTTTATCTGTTCCCCTTACGATAGAATCCCCTATCACTATTGTTCTCCCACTCTTTTTCCTCCCCTCCTGTGCAGCTGAGCCACTCGTAGTGCCACGGACTTGGCTCTTGCTGCATTCCCCTGAGAAACCATCTCCCCCGGCAGTATCCAAAACGGAAAATCTGTCGGAGAGGGAGATGGACCCAGGGGACTCCTGCACTACCTTCCTAGTTCTTTTACTCTGTCTGGCGGTCACCCATTTCCTGTCTGCCTGTGCACTCTTTACCTGCGGTGTGACCACCTTGTTAAACGTGCTATCCACAAAGATCTCAGCTTTGCGGATGCTCCACAGTGACTCCAGCCACAGCTCCAGCTCCAAAACGCGGATTTCAAGTAGCTGCAGCTGGAGACACTTCCTGCACGTGTTCGCCCTGGACACCTAAAGTGTCCCTGACTTCCCACATAGCACAGGAGGAGCACTCCACGCAGCCGAGCTGCCCTGCCATGTCCTACCCTTAATTTACTCCCTTTACTTCCTTTAAATTAAAGAATATTAAATGCACTAGGGACCTTACTTCCCTTTAAACACTACTTACTCTAGAGACCTTACTTTTACTTTAATGACTGGACTGTAGAAATACTCACCAGGTCCTACTTACCAATCAGCTCCTTCCCTGGTTGTGACGTCACTTTAGCGGTTTTGCAGTTGTTTTTGTTTGACTGCTCCCGCTCTCGGACTCTTTCCTTGGTGTACAGTAAGAACCAATTCCTCCAGAGTGAAAAGTTAGGAAAAACAAAGGTGAAGCAAGGGAGCTCCTCCTTCCACTCCTCACCTAACTCCTTGACTCGCAGCACTCTGTTCAAACTGCACTCAGTTTGGGATAACACAAGCCAGCTCAATCCTTCCCTCACACTTTGCAGTAAGGGTCACTGGATGACAATCAGGATTGGGATCCCTACCTGATATTTCATCGCCCGAACGCAGAGATGTTGAGGCCAATTGAACACCCTAACTACTACTCCAGCCATGATCAGCTAACTCAGCACAGATTCGGGATCAAACCCGAGATCTGTTTTATGGTTTACTTCTACACTAAACAGTGCTTTACTCATTAGGTCTTCAGAAGCCTTTTTTTAATTATTTCATTACAGACATTCGCTGTTCCAGTATTCATTATTTAACTTTTTATATAGGAATAAAAACAAAGAATGATGCATCTAGTGTGAATTTTGTCCATCACATCAAACTCCTATGTCATACTTCGACATTGTGCATGTATGTATGCCTGCAAATCTCAAGCAGTTCATTGGTACCACTTTTTAAAATATTTCCATTATAAATTTCTATTTCCATATACAATAGGAACTGTCTATATATATTTGTTACACTGTAATTCTACTCTCCTGCTAATGATAATGCTGCAATGTCTCCACTAGAGGGAGAGTGCAGAGAGAAACCTCTTTACTCAGACTGGTGAAAACGTGGAACTTGCTACCACATGGAGTAGTTGAGGCGAATAGCAGAGAAGCATTTAAGGGGAAGCTAGATAAGCACATGAGGGAGAAATGAATAAAAGGATATGCTGATAGGGTGAGATGAAGTTGAGAGAGAGGAGGCTCAACAGGCCAGTTGGGCCGAAGGATCTGTTTCTGTGCTGTAAATTCTATGTAATTACAGTGTGACAAGTTTACAGAGTTTTCATTATAAATGTGGACATTGAAATTTATAATGGAAAAAGCTAACAGGAGGGGAGTGCAGAGATTAGATTCTTAATGTATAGATACTCTCATCCACCACTTATCTCACCTATTTAGTTTCTCCCAAAAAATTAAATGCCATCACAGCTTGGTGTTAACATCAAACTTACCTTACCAACTCCAAGCTTGCCTTACCAACTCCTTCTAAGAATACAAGTGGAAATGGCAAAATATCACACTAATGAATATGTTTTTCTTAAGTTGAATGGATAAAAATTGATAAAGAGGAGGTATTAGAAAGGCTGGCTGTACTTAAAGTAGGTAAGTCACCAGGAGCGGATGGGATGTATCCTAAGATGCTGAGGGAATTGAGGGAGGAAATCGTGGAGGTACTGGCCATAATATTCCAATCCTCCTTAGATACGGGGGTGGACTGGAGAATTGCAAATGTTACACCCTTGTTCAAAAAAGGGTTAAGATCTAGAATGCACTGTCTGAAAGGGTGGCGGAGACAGATTCAATCACGGCTTTCAAAAGGGAGTTGGATAAGTATATGAAGGAAATAAATTTGCAGGGCTGCGGAGAAAGGGACTAGCTGAAGTGCTCTTGCAGAGAGCCAGCATGGGCTTGACGGGCCGAATGGTCTTCTTCCGTGCTGTAACCATTCTATGATTCTATAAAATGAAGCACTTCAATAGGAAGTGTAGAGGGAACTTTAGGTCTCACTTTTGCTGTACCTGATCGCTTGTGTTGACCTATCTTCTGTGTGCTTGTCTGCATTATAAGAACATATAAGAAGAGCAGGAGTAGACCATACAGCCCCTCGAGCCTGTTCCGCCATTCAATAAGATCATGGCTGATCATCGACCTCAACTCCACTTACCCGCCCAATCTCCATTATCCCTTGATTCCCCTAGAGTCCAAAAATCTATCTCAGCCTTGAATATACTCAAAGACTCAGCATTCACAGCCCTTTGAGGCAGAGAATTCCAAAGATTCACAACCCTCAGTGAAGAAATTCTTCCTCATCTCAGTCTTAAATGGCCTACCCCTTATCCTGAGACAATGCCCCCTCGTTCTAGACACTCCAGCCAGGGGAAACAACCTCTCAGCATCTACCCTGTCAATCCTTCAGAATCTTGTATGTTTCAATGAGATCACCTCTCATTCTTCTAAACTCCAGAGAGTATAGGCCCATTCTACACAACCTCTCATCATAGGACAGCCCGCTCATCCCAGGAATCAATCTAGTGAACCTTCATTGCACCGCCTCCAAGGCAAGTATATCCTTCCTTAGATAAGGAGACCAAAACTGTGCACAGTACTCCAGGTGTGGTCTCACCAAGTCCCCAATACAATTGTAGCAAGACTTTCTTACTCTTATACTCCAACCCCCTTGCAATAAAGGCCAACATGCCATTTGCCTTCCTTATTGCTTGCTGTACCTGCATGCTAGCTTTCTGTGTTTCCTGTACGAGGACACCCAAATCTCTGAACACCAACATTTAAAAGTTTCTCACCATTTAAAAAATATTCTGTTTTTCTATTCTTCGTACCAAAGTGAATAACCTCACATTTCCCTACATTATACTCCCTCTGCCACCTTACTGCCCACTCACTTAGTCTATATATATCCCTTTGCAGACGCTGTGTTCTCCTCACAGCTTACTGTCCCCACCTAGCTTTGCATTATCAGCAAACTTGGATACATTACACTTGGTCCCTTCATCTAGGTCATTAATATAGATTATAGATATTATTATAATCTGCAAGTATATATTATTATACCGTCTAGGTGTACACATTATAATCTGCATGAGTGAGTACAAATATTTCTTTCCATTTCTGTCCTGAAAGCACTATTGCTGTGGTATAGTTCCAAGGTCACCGGTTACCTTCTGGTTTCTTGCCCGAGTGGTCATTGTTCATAAGCGAATGTCAACAGGCCATTTAGTCGTGGGTGGCATCATTGCTAAGCCCAATCCTGTTCTTACCTGATGCGCAAACACATTTTCCAGCAGGGGTGATTGGAAAGCCACGAGGAGAAGCATCCTTGACTCATTTTTGGCTGACCTAACCCAGGGTTGCGAAGCCAATTGTAGCAACCCAACTGTTGCCCTGGCCAAGATCAGCTATCTCAGCAATGACCAGCGATGGTTATTGGAACCTTCTGATGGCTATAGCTTAGTACCAGACCATTGGTTCATGTACCCACTGCGTCATCAGGGCAATGTATTTGCAAATGATTATGTCACATGAATTCTGCCATTCTGTGCACATTACTGTGCCAGTGGAAGCTAGTTAGTCCCTGAAATTATTCTGAAGGATTTGTGAAAACATTTCATCGAGCGGCTTCAGCCAGCTGAAAACATTCTTGTAAATATGCTTTATACAGTAACCACTGGTTAAAACAAAAAGCAAACATTTATTGGGGAAAAAACCCTCTGTGCGCAATGTTATGTCCATCAGCATGGATGAAGCATCAGCAGGCTAGTGCTGATAGTGCGAGTTCCCAGCCCAATACTGCACCATGTCTCCAGGAGGCTGGGGACAGGTGGAAGGTACAGGTTGAAGCTTCAGGTGTCGATTTCCAGCCCCGATGCCGTGACATGTCCTCGGAATCGAACAGGTGGAAGGTACAAGATGAAGCTGCTGCTGCAATGTCACGTTTTCAGGAGGCTAGAGACAGGGCAGAGCTCAATCAGTGACTTCACTCAGTCTTGGAACTTCTCACAATTGACTGCTAGCCTCCCTCACACTAGACACCAAGAGAAAGAAACTTCATTCAGCTGTGGCAATAATGTCCTGTGATGCTCAGAAACCGCACTGAAATGGCTGAAGAGGTTAAAATTCTACTCAAATGTAGTTCTGTAGATATGATACCTCTGTGATTGACAAAGCTGCAGTCATCTCTGTCAGAGATATGTGCATTTAGACAGCTATGGCTTCTATGTTTTTCAGCCATCTGCTCCCCACTCAGTATAGTTTCAGTACAATAGTTTCCCTCTCAGTGGTGGCAACAACTCCCATTCAGTCAGGATCTGAGATTGGGGAACTCCAGTAGTAATCGCTCCACCATGTCCGGCTGTACCTCTGTTAAGATGGCGTGGAACCTTTCGACCTGGAAGAAATTAAACTTAATCCGTCAGAAGTGAGGACTTAGAGCTGGATGAAATGTGCATCAATTTTATTAAAACTTTTTTGGCACAATTTTTGGCTCAGCAAGTTGAAGAATGCTAGTGCTGGGGAACGGAACACTTTTCATATCAGGCAGAGTGTGTCAGCAACAAGCACTCTCGGGTAAGGTACAATACAGTTGAACAAAGACTAAAGCTTGCTCCATAAATTCTCCATTAACCATTACAAAGCCAGGTACAGCATGGGTTAGGTGCAGAGTAAAGCTCCCTCTACACTGTCCCATCAAGGTCACTCAGGTCAGGTATAACACAGTTGGATGCAGAATAAAGCTTGCTCTACTTTGCCCCAACAATGTTCATCAGTGCCAACTTTAGAAGAGCATTTCCCCCTCCCCCACCCTGATCTCAGATGGGACACTGATAGGACCATGTCGATCAGTCTGAGCACCACTGGTCTTGGGAGAGGGGGAAAAATCAGCTAGAGTCCCTGCTCCTAATCATTACCCACAGATCTCTACTAGAAAGTTCACGTAAGTGGACAGAAATCAGGCTCACTGTGCTGCCCACTTATGATCAAATGGCCTGCCAACATTCATTGACAAGGCTCTGTGTTGATGTTCCCAAAGTCAATTAGTACCCATAGAACCAAGACCCAGCAAGGTGTCAATACCTTCAAGTGAGATGGGGCAAGTGCAGAAAATCAGAGAGAAGCAAATAAAAACATCCTCGTGCTTTACGCTGTAACTAGCAGGCTGCGCTAAACACATGCACGGTCCTCAAAACATCAACACCTGCTTGCATTTTTTTCCTGTTCCAACCCACTAATTGTTGCACAATTGTGGAGAAAATCTTTGAATGCTGGAAATATATAAGTCCGGCAACATCTGAAAGAAATCACACAGGTTAATGTGCCAAGTTGATGAAAGATCTCCACCTGACATGTCAACCCGTCTTCTTCTTTCAGATCCTGATGAGCCCATGATTTAGTTCCAGTATTTTCTGTTTTAATTTAAGCATGATCACTCCTGACCAAGAGTCACAGAAACTTTAACTTTCCTTTCTCTTTCAGGTGATCTTATGGTGAAACAAGATTTTACCCAAGCTCCAGGCCAAGAGTAAAGGTTTGCTGGAACCTTCAGAGGAAGAGACCAGTCAAGTGAAAATACTCACAGCAGTGTTGTACAGAGGGAGGAGGTGGTGAAGGGCACAGATGCACATCTCCTGGCTCAAGTACCCTTCTTTAAAGCTTTTTGACACAATCTCCTACAAGCACAACAGAGAGAATCATAGTTAACACAGTGCACCGTGACGGTTTCTGACCAAAACCTGAGCAGTTACATGACTGAGGAGCAGTCAATCACACTGTCGTCAGTGGGTGATTTATGAGCAGCAGAATTTTTTAAGAGACAAGTGCAATAAAAAAAAAAACACCTAAAGCAAATGTTTGCCACTGGCACACATCACTGAAATGAAACGGCACATGAGTCCTGAATGTCTTTTGGAACTTGCACATTTGTTAACTGCCAAAAATGATTTTTCTCTTTCTCCATAGCCCGGCAAATTCTTCCTTTTCCAGGATATATCCAAATCCCTTTGGAAAGTTACTAATGAATTTGCTTCCATCACACTTTCAGGTAGTGCATTCCAGATCATAATAACTTGCTGCCAGAGCACAAGTGCTCTCTCACCGATCCCGAGATCCTCAGCCCCACCCCCATCCCTGTTCCCAGTTGCAATCTCTCCTCCCACCCTCACTGCCTCCATTAACCCCCTCCATCCCCAATGGGGCCATCACTCCCAATCGGGAGCCTCAATCCCCTTTATTTTCCTTCTCCCCCAAATCGTCACCCACCCCTCCACCACAGTTATTCCTCTGATGTTCCCGGTATACATTCATACCTTAGAGATGTCCATGAAGATTTCAGAGAGGAATTCACAGCAGATATCCAGGAGAATTTTGAGGTGGAAGTCTCCCTCCCGCCGTTTCCCCTTCTGGGCACCAGCTACCGGAGATGGGACAGACCATTTGTCCGCGCTGGGTCTTCTTGTTCCCTCCGAAGGTTTCTTCTGACATTCCTCTGCGTAGAACAAAACTCGCAGCAGTGTACTGAGCAAGGGAAGATCTGCGACAGGCAGAACACACAAAGCTGAAGAATGCTGCTGCTAAACCAACTGAACTGAGCAAATCATACACTTCAGACAGGATAGAGTGGGGCCCTAAACAAGCACACACTTCAGATGGAAATCAATTTTGGACGGGTAATACACTTGTCAAACAGGAGACCGATTGGAGAGGATTCATGGCAAATCGTCGCAATTGCTACTTAGTCCTTTCTGCAGACTTTGCTTCAGCCAGTCTTCGCTTCGCACTAATAGTTCTCAGTGGAGAATGAACTGCATCAACAATAACTTGCATTTATAGAAGCACCTTTAACATAGAAAAATGTCCCAAAGCACTTCAGAGATGTCATCAAAAGAAAATGGGCGCGGAGACATTAGGAGAGGACACCAAAAGCTTGGTCAAAGAGGTGGGTTTTAAGGAAGGTCTTAAAGGAGGAGTTCATAGAATCATACAGCACAGAAGGTGGCCACTGTGCTGTATGATTCTATACACAGGGCTCTTTGAAAGAGCTGTCCAATTAGTCCCACTCCCCTGCTCTTTCCCCATAGCCCTGCAAATGTTTCCTTTTCCAGTATATATCCAATTCCCTTTTGAAAGTTACTATTGAATCTGCTTCCATCACACTTTCAGGTAGTGCATTCCAGATCGTAACAAGTCACTGCATTAAAACATTTCTCCACATCTCCTCTCTGGTTCTTTTGCCAATTACCTTAAATCTGAGTCTTCTGGTTACCGACCTTCCTGCCAGTTGGAACAGTTCGTCAGTAGTTACTCTATCAAAACCATTCATCATTTTGAACACCGCTATTAAATCTCCCCTTAAACTTCTCTGCTCTAAGGAGAACAATCCCAAGCTTCTCTACTCTCGCCACATAACCGAAGTCCCTCATCCCTGGTACCAATCTAATAAATCTCCGCTGCACCATTTCCATAACCTTGACATCCTTCCTCTAAGTGTGGTGCCCAGAATTGGACACAATATTTCAGCTGAGGCCTAACCAGTGATTTATAAAGGTTTAGCATAACTTATTTTTGTTTATTAAAAGTAACACAAACAGATTGGCTCTGAGCAAATATACTTTAAAAAAAGTGCCTATTTTCCCACCTGGTATCCAAAACGTTTTGACTTTACCTGGGGGAA
Source organism: Somniosus microcephalus (assembly GCF_052327205.1). Taxonomy (NCBI): domain Eukaryota; kingdom Metazoa; phylum Chordata; class Chondrichthyes; order Squaliformes; family Somniosidae; genus Somniosus; species Somniosus microcephalus. The sequence goes on from NC_141001.1 coordinate 44,607,915, forward strand.
CAGTTTCATAGCATTGGCCACTTTCCAGTACCTGAGCATTTCTTCATGTTTTGGGTGTCAGTGGGCTATTCGACAATGCACTTACGCACACGCACAATCCAGCAGGAGACTCTGAATCGGAAGTGGGAACTTTGCTGCCTTTCTTCCCTCTTATCCTGAGGCATTGCAGCCAACTGTAGCACCCTACCGCTATCCTGGTTCAGATCAGCTGACTCAGCATAGACTGGAGATGGCAGCTTCCTGGTCTGACTGCCTCAGTAACAGAGGGCGTGGTGCATCTACTCACTAGTTCATCGGGGGAGTTACATAGAAACATAGAAGATAGGAGCAGGAGTAGGCCATTCGGCCCTGCTCCGCCATTCAATGAGATCATGGCTGATCATCCAAATTCAGTACCCTGTCCCTGCCTTCTCCCCATATCCCTTGATCCCTTTAGCCTTAAGAAATATATCCAACTCTTTCTTGAATATATTTAATGAACTGGTCTCCACCGCCCTCTGTGGCAGAGAATTCCACAGGTTCACCACTCTCTGGGTGAAGAAATTCCTCCTCATTTCAGTCCTAAATGGCTTACCCCTTATCCTTAGACTATGAGCCCTGGTTCTGGACTCCCCGGCCATCAGAAACATCCTTCCTGCATCTAGTCTGTCCAGGCCTGACAGAATTTTATAGGTTTCGATGAGATCCCCTCTCAATCTTCTAAACTCCAGTGAGTATAAGCCCAATCGACACAATCTCTCCTCATACATCATTCCTGCCATCCCAGGTATCAGCCTGGTGAATCTTCGCTGCACTCCTTCCATGGCAAGAACGTCCTTCCTCAGGTAAGGCGACCAAAACTGCACACAATACTCAAGGTGTGGTCTCACCAAGGCCCTGTACAACTGCAGCAAGACATCCTTGTTCTTGTACTTGAACCCTGTTGCTACAAAGGCCAACATACCATTTGCCTTCTTAACCGCCTGCTGCACCTGCATGCTTACCTTCAGCGACTGGTGCACAAGAACACCCAGGTCTCTTTGCACTTCCCCTTCTCCCAATCTATTGCCATTCAAATAATAATCTGCCTTCCTGTTTTTGCCACCAAAGTGGATAACCTCACATTTATCCACATTATAGTGCACTTGCCATGTTTCTGCCCAATCACCCAACATGTCCAAATCGTACTGGAGTTTCACGACATCCTCCTCACAGCATACCCTCCCACCCAGCTTTGTGTCGTCTGCAAATTTGGAGATATTACATCCAATTCCCTCGTCCAGATCATTAATATATATTGTGAACAGCTGGGGTCCAAGGACCGATCCTTGCGGTACCCCACTAGTCACTGCCTGCCACTCGGAAAACGACCCGTTTATTCCAACTCTTTGCTTTCTGTCCGCCAACCAGTTCTCTATCCAAGTCAATACCTTGCCCCCAAATCCCATGTGCCTTAATTTTGCACGCTAATCTCTTATGCGGGACCTTATCGAAAGCCTTCTGAAAGTCCAAATACACCACATCCACTGGTTCTCCCTTATCTATTTTACCAGTTACATCCTCAAAAAACTCCAGTAGATTAGTCAAGCATGATTTACCTTTTGTAAATCCATGTTGACTTTGTCCGATCCAGTCACTGCTTTCCAAGTGCTCTGCTATTACATCTTTTATAACCGAATTCGTTATTCTTAACCGAACTTAGAAAACATGTTACTGTCTCTACACATTCGGAGCCAGTTTTTATTTTAAGATACCACTTTCTTCTTGGTAAGCTTGTGGCTGATGAATAATTTACATATCAATGAAGTGTGTGGTCTCAGTATGTGACGGCCAAGAAGTGAAATTATTCCCTTCGCTTGTTGCTATTGTAAGAATGCAGGTCAAAGAAGATTTGAGCAAGAGCCTTTGAAGATATGGCATACATAAAATTTTAATTACGCTGCCTGGCAATGAAACGGTTAAAACTAAAATGCTTTAACCTGTGCTTAGCTTAGCTACTGTAGTCCTAAGTAATGTCTTTAAAATAATTTAGTAACAATGCTTTGTTGAGATAAGCTGCTCATGGTCAACCAACCTTACCTTAGCCACTGTAGCTCTGGACAATGTACTGTCTCTTAAACATAGAAACATAGTAGATAGGAGCAGGAGTAGGCCATTCGGCCCTTCGAGCCTGCTCCGCCATTCAATGTGATCATGGCTGATCATCCAAATTCAGTACCCTGTCCCTGCCTTCTCTCCATATCCCTTGATCTCTTTAGCCTCAAGAAATATATCCAACTCTTTCTTGAATATATTTAATGAACTAGCCTCCACCGCCCTCTGTGGCAGAGAATTCCACAGGTTCACCACTCTCTGGGTGAAGAAATTCCTCCTCATTTCAGTCCTAAATGGCTTACCCCTTATCCTCAGAATTTAGCCTCATGGCTGATCAGCCTTGTCCTGCTCCAGTCTAAATTCATCAACCTTATCTTCCCTGATCTGGTTATGTTGGAAAATTAACTTCACATTTAGAGGCTCCAGGTGCAAAGGTCAGGTTTGTACGATTACAAGACCAACATAAGTACAGGTGATTGTAAGAGGTCAGAGGTAAAGGTAAAGCTACAGAGAAGAGAATACCGGTTGGGTTATGACTAATTAAGAAGGGAACAGGGTAATATCATTCTGTTCTTCTAACTATCGCTCGAGCATTGTAATTGTCTTAATTTGTGCTTAGTTTGATTACCTCAATAAAGAATCTCATCACCACCCACAAGGTGTCAGGGTCAGAGTTATTATACTGCGTTCCCCCGCGCCCGCACCCCCCCCCCCCACACAAAATCTTCCCCAGAACTTGCTGAACTCACTCACTTTGCTCAATCTTAATGTAGTTCTCCGTGTATGAAGCAAACATTGCTGAAAGGACAGCCAGAGTGGAGGACAGCACACTCGCCTGTTCCTCTACGATAATCGATGGGTCATCATCCTGGCAAAGGTCAGTGCAAACAATGTCATACAGAAGAGTCCAGGTTGCCTCTCCCTTGTCTGGAGTTTTCACTACAAGGAGAGAGATTCATTACGAAGCAGTTAGTGAATAGAATGCTGCCTGGGCACAGTTAATGGGCAAAGAAAGTCTAGACAGTATTTTTTGTTTAAAGTAGTCCTCTACTTTATAGTGAAAAATGCACTTACAAATATCTTGTTTTGACTTTTTCTTCAAAAAAATGTAAATTTCTTGTCTTCCATCAAAATCAAGTCATGCTAGCTGTTGGTGATGGGAATTATCCCAGTGCTGTTCCACTGACTGGAGAGGAGGAGCCAGACTTCAGACTAACTCAAGAGCTCACCCAGGGCAGCCAGACACCAAGAACAAAACGTGTTTTGCACTGCCGCTCATTTTAATCCGTTTCAGAAGACAACCTCTACCCACTCCCCTCCCAGCTACGTTAGGGCCCACTACTCTCATTAATCCTGTAAAACAGTGATTGGGATTAAAGGAACCCAATTTTTGCACATGTACTTAGCATTACAGATTTCAACTGGCACATTCTAATGGGGTTGTTGTTGCTGTAAATGGAAATTAAACTGGATCCCAGGTATCCCTGCTTTGACTGGCTTTCCACTATTGAAGTCATGACATCAGCTGTACTGAACCTACTCTGCGCATTCAGTGGGCCAGAACCAGCAAGCTTACAAAATCTTTGAAAACTAGGTTTCCACTGCCACTGAAACAAGATAGAGCTAGTCATTTATATTCACAAAAGCAGTAAACGCTCAAGAGAAATGGCCACTCGCCAGCAGTTGCCTTAAAGCACCTAAACAGTAACTAAATGCAGCAAACTGATTCTGAAAAAAAACTATTAATAAGTTAATTTTCTGTATTTTTTGAATTGGTGGATTTTCCTCAGTCTTCATGGTTACAAAGTTCTGATTTGTTGAATGAAAACATAATTTCAGCCCCCAGTGTGACATATTCGCATAACAGAGTCATGACACAAGGATTATGATGAACAGGAAGTGTGCACACCATTTTAATGTCAGTGAGAGATATTGATGATGTACTTTGAACAAAAAGTGAAATTTCAGTGCTAGTTTTGTTTCAGAACACCAGACTGAATGTGGAAGCACTGTAGATAAGAAGTAAAGAATAAGAAAGTTACCTATTGCCTGGATCCCTTCATCCGCTGTAGTGAGCAGCTGCAGTATATGCATGTAAACCTCTAGCCCCTCAATACTGTCTGTCCTAAACAACAGCAAACAATAATGAGGCCAAAACACACCAGTCGGCATCCTATGCTTAAAGCAGAAACCACAGCCCTCAGTAATTGGGCAGATTAGGTCTCAGTAACACATGTCCACACTTCTCACATCCCAATTTTACATGCATGTAACTATACATATTCCCACCTCACAGTTCACCCAACCTCAGTTACTGATCATCTGACACCTCACAGAACTGGGCAGACAGCACTGGTCCAGGTGAGTGCCATTTCATCCTGTGTTATTGGGCTCTCCTACTAACTGCAGCTCTTGGCTTTTTTTGTACTAGTTTTTGTGTCCATCAAGATGAGCGATGTTACTGCTGGGGAATGGAATGCTTTCCATTTCAGGCACCTATTGTTAGCATCAAGCACTCCCAGGTCAGGTATAGCACAGGTTAGATGTAGAATAAAGCTCCAACAGTATGCCTCAGCACCAACCTCAGAAAATTACTCCCTACTGTACCAGTATGACATTTTACCATTTTCTAACACCAGCCACCCTGTGGCCTGTCGGTGACATTGTCAATTCAGTACTGCGTTAGGCACAGTTTTGTGCTGTGCTGTGGTTCCATAAAACCCATATAGTCAGCAGATAGGAGACTTTCACACTGCCAAGCCAGGCTGCATTTGAGCCCAATTCAGAGGTGAAATGCCAGTGTCCAACAGGAGACTAATCCAACCACTGGAGACAGCTCTGTACTTTATAAATTCGAAGTCTTGCATGCTAATATTAGTCTAATTTTGTACATGATATTTTAAATTGTACATGATTTTATAAATAAATTTGATGAGTTGTTTTAGCTTGAGCCGGTGTGTAATATTTTCAATTATTGGGATAGATTGGAAACATAATGGACATCCTATATAAATTGCAGTGTGCAATAACAATCTCTAGATCAGGGCAGAAAGTGAAAGAACACAAATTTCTGATAGATCAGAGACTCAGACTGCTTAAGGAACCGGTGCCAATCCATTCAGTGAGAAAACAGCATGAACATACCAAGACTGTAACAGTACTTCAGAATACTTTTTACACAGTTCATTTGGATCTAGTATGAAATTACAAACATCCATTGCTGAGATCCAAGTGAGAACACCCCCCCAACCCTATCCCGAGAGTCTAGAATTCGTCAGTCATTGGGGTGGGGGAGTATCTGAAAAAAGGAAAGAAAGTTTAAAACATAGAAAAAAGTGTCACTGGGTTTACAGTTACTATACCAGAACTCTCCTGTAGCCCTAGATATAGGGGCCACGTCCCTTTTCCCAAAACTTACCTGAGTTGTCTGGCTGCTTCCAATAAGCAAGGGACCATCACACACTCGGCTGTTTTCTCCTGCTCTGTGGTCGATGCATCAGGCAACTCCTTTGAGTCCCTGACCCAGCTCAGCATTAGCTCCTTGTCCAAGTCGAAGAGTTTATCGACCATCTCACCAATCTTCCCCAACAAGTCAGCTAACCAGAGAAAATACAAATTACCACCAGCCTCACAAACAATGCAGTCCAGATTGGTTCTTTGCAACTGCACTCAACAGACTTGGTCAGCACATGCTGCAGGTAAGATTGCAGCACTCAGAGACCTGGGCACACCACAGACAGTATACTGATAATACCACTGTCCAGAAAGAAAGACAGACTTGCATTTATACAACGCTTTTCACAACCTCAGGATATCCCAAAGCGCTTTACAACCAATGAAGTACTTTTGAAGTGTAGTCACTGTTGTAATGTAGCGACAGCTAATTTGCACACAGCAAGGTTCCACAAACAGCAATGTGATAATGACCAGATAATCTGCTTTTTTAGGTGCTGGTTGAGGAATAAATGTTAGTCAGGACACAGGGGAGAACTCCCATGCTCTTTTTCAAAAGAATGCCATGGGATCTTTTATGTCCACGTGAGAGGGCATACGGGGTCCTCGATTTAACATCTCATCCGAAAGACGGCATCTCTGACAGTGAAGGACTCCCTTGATACTGCACTGAAGTTGCAGCCTAGATTTTGTGCTGAAGTCCCTGGAGCGGGACGTGAACCCACAACCTTCTGACTCAGCGGTGAGAGTAATACAACTGAGCCACAGCTGACCAGCTCCCACAGGTCACTGTAATACTGCAAGCTTATCATCTGAAGAATGCATCAGTCCACACTCCTCCCCCTTCCAATTTCACATGCATGCATACGTGCACCCACTTCTCCAACCTCACAACCTTCCACCCCACCCCCTCCCAAACCTCAGACACAGACACAGATTGTCCTATCTCAGATACAGGTCCACAATCCCTTATCCGCAATTCCAAAATTCGAAAAGCTCTGAAAACCGAAAGTTTTTTTCGTGGAGCGTCACTCGTGTACACGACATGACCCGAGTGGCGCCAAACATGACCCGACGCGGCCGATGCTTGACCCACGCAGGTGTGAGGCGTCAGTTGTGTCTCAGCGCTGCTACCAGTCACACGTGCGTCTGCTGCTCTCTGATATTTTTTGTTATTTTGTGATTTTGAGTTTAATTTCACTGTGAAAATGTCAAAAAGAGCTGCAGATACCCCTACCGTTCTGAAATCCGAAAAAATCCGAATTCTGAAACACATCTGGCCCCAAGGGTTTCAGATAAGGGATTAATAACCTGTATAAGCTATAAGAAAACTGAAAATAAGGCGAATGATGCCGACTCCTCCATTCACATGCTTTCTGGTTATCTGGCTTGCATGAAAAGTCACAGTCACTTACCATTTGTGGAGCTCTGCATTATGAAGCATACATTCTCCTGAACAGAGCGCTGCTTGTGGATTTGGTCAACCCAGATGGTGGCGACATCTGGCTGAGAAAGACAGGTCAGTATTAACCTGCCAAACAGAGAGACATCAACCATAATATCTAACATCACTGAGAGGCCACCAGTGGTATCAGTGTATTCTAGTATTGTGACTGTATCAGTCCAGTGTAATTATTGGGCTTAACTCATCACCACCAACAGCAGACCTGTAAGTATCAGTACTTCATGCTACAGGTCAAAATGGTCCCTCCACACACACACAAGTTTGGAAGGATGGGATCTAATTCTACTGTTGGTTGTTTCTCTCAGTTCAAATAGGCACATATCAGTCACTTTTACATTTTACTAAAATCCCATGTCAGCCAGTACCAACAAAGAATGTCTATTGTTTGCAATGAAGGAATCTCGTCCACATCTATGGTCAGGATCAGGATCAAACCCACTGTGGCAATTGGCAACCAGGTACAGACCAGTAAATATATTGTCAATCAGGATCAGATATTGGGTCCAATACATACTAACAATTGGATCATATCAGGGGCAGAGAGCACAACACAAGTATGAAAAAAGCTGGACAGAAATTCCAAAAATAAAAACAGAAAATAGACAACAAATCAGTCAGTATCTGAAAGGGAAAGATAGGTTAACATTTCCATTGGAGCTCTGCATATCCGCCAGTTCTGATGAAAGGCCCCATCTAAAACATTAACCGCGCTTACGCACGCTGACTGACCTGCTGCACATTTCCAGTTTTACATCAAATTTCCTCCCAGTCCCATGACCTCAAAAGTGGTGCAAACGTAGCAATGTAATGGGAACATTACCTCCAAATTCTCCTACAAGTCACTCGCCATCCTGACTTGGATGGGTATCACTGCTCCTTCATCATTGCTGGGTCAAAATCTTAGAATTCCCTACCTAACAAAATTATGGGAGTACCTTCATCACAAGGACTGCAGCAGTTCCCAGAGAAGGCCCATCACCACCATTAAAAAAATCCACCATTCTAGATTTTTCTTTTTATGTGTACAAATAATTCATAAAGTGATTCAGCTATAAAGTAATGAAGTAACATGCGATCTCCACAGCTCCAGTACACAGAATAATACACGGTACAGCATGAAAGTATTCAAAAAATCTACCTGCTAGTCTCCAAGAGAGTGGGTGGGTCCGCGTCTCCCAGTAGCAACAGCAGCACCTCACTGTGAAACAAAACAGAAACAAGACAATCAGTAAAACAGGCCAATTATTCCCAGCTCAGACTCCCCTCAATCCCAAATCAAAGGAACACCCAGCATAACTCCCCCTAACTGAAATAAACACTCATTTTCTCCCTAATTTTCTTCCCTCTTCTCTTGAAAGCACCATCTCTTGTCAACGTCACTCACATCCCAAGAACAATTATAGCCCTACAAACCCTTTCTAAATAACCCACCAAACAGAAACAAGAAACAGGGAAGGAAAGAAGAAATAAAGAAGGGCATTCTTCTCAATGCCAAGACAGGCCCAACTTGCCCCATCTTAGGCTCCTTGATCCCAGGAGGGAAGTCAGGTCCAAGACAGCTACACAGGAGGCAATTTTCCATATACAATGTGGCAACTGAACCTCTTAACCTTGTACTGCAAGGGTCCTCGTCATTACTTCCCAAATCTGGCAGTACAGTATTACAGAACATTAGTCTCTCCAGATCCATATTCTCGTGGCCCGCATCACAGTGGCAAGATGTAGGTGATTCCTTTGAGCCATTCCAAGACAATGACCCTCTTTGCCACCAGCAATCAGTCTGTGTAAACAATGTGGAGCTGTCACCTCTGATATTAATGCCAACAAACATACTTTAGGAGGATAATCAAGAGTGATGCCCTGCCTTGGCTAAGGCTCTCATTGTGGACTCCCAGAAGGGGAAAATCTTAGGACAGTTCCACAATATGTAAATCATATAAGAAGTTATCCTTCTTCACAACACCAACACTTCCTCTCTGATTCCTAATTTAGCCATTCTTTGAGGTATTATAGAATCTGTGGAGCAACTTCAATTGAAGCCATACTTTGCTTTATAAATCATAAATCTAAATCATAAATTAGACCAAACTGTTGACCAATTCAATAAGTATGTGGATTCAAGCCCAAAATCCTTCTCGCAGAGCTTTTAGGTTCAATAAATTATACTGCCTCCCTCCTTATTCTACATCTTATAGTCTGTGGCTACAAAGAGCAGCTTCTTGTTGGAAAATATCGACAATAAAATGAGGATTCCCAATGGGGGTTGGCATACAGCATGATTCTTAAACAGCGATCATTGGTAAGTGGATATTTACAAGAGCAGCTTAGGAGTTCATTTTGAGACATCAAGCCTGTCGTAAAAATACAAAATAAATCCTTAAAAGATACAACACCTGGTACTGCACCTCTCTCCAGCTCCAGCCAACCCACATCCTTTGTCATAGGACAAATCCACTGTGCCACATATCGTAACCTAGATGCTCAATGCACGTTATTAAAAATATTTTTAGCCGATGTTGAAAGGAAGAATGGCTACACTGTGGTATCTGACATGATCTGCAATTGGGAGCAAAATTACAACAGTCTTAGGGGCTTATGTTGTCGACGCCTATGTGGGGAATGTTAAAAGTTTCCCACACCTCTATCGGAGACATCACACACTGAAACACTCACCAATGTTTATTATTGGGAGCCTTCACACTTCTGATCATTTCTGGGTGTTTTAATACTTTTCTTTTGGCAAAGTTTGTGCTATTCAAGGGCAGCACCAAGCAATCGCAGGTCAGGTACAGCAGTTAGATGCAGAGTAAAGCTGAATTTACATTGCCCAATCAGGCACTCCCAGGTCAGACACAAGAAATAGATCCAGAGTAAAGCTCCTTCTACATTGTGCCTCAACCCCAACCTCAGGACAATACTCTCATGGTACACTAGCATTGCTTTTTTGCGTTTCCCACACCAACTATCCTAGAACCTCTCCAAGTGAAATTGCTGGTGCAGTTTTGTGCTGTGCAGCGAGCCCACTAGGAACTGGATTGAGACTGCCCAACTCTTTTTCACATAGAACCCTTACGGACAGCAGTAAGAGGAGACATTCATCCCATCAGTCTGGGCTGGGTTTGAACCTCTGTCCCAGAGTGTAAAGGCTACTTCAATTACTTGTTTTCTATGCAGCTTTCTTGACCGACTATCTTTGTTTTAAATACTATGATTATGTAACGAATCCCTACACCTCCCCAGTGCAGCCAAGATTTCGTTCAGGTTTTCAATTAGAAAACAAGTAAGAGAGTTTATTGGTGAACTGATTCGATCTATAATGTAGGAGACACTTTTTGGTGATAAACTGTACACAGGAAGCAGCTCCATGCAGCTCATAAATGTCACTTCTAAAATTTCACGAGCTTTGTTGTGACTGTTGGGGGATACAGAGGGGTTGCTTCTTTGGTGTGAGACCAAGCCTTTGGTGCATCACTGACAACTGGAAATCTCAATTACGATTTGCCCTGCTCACTCTATCTTACACTGTTCCATTTGCAGGAGAGATGGGGAGAACATCAGAGGTAACAAAACAGAATTGGAGAATTCTAAGCAGTGGACTTTAAATCGGGCTTTTTCCAGTTTTCCCAATAGCCCATTGCACCAGCAAGGCTCACTAAGGAAGAGATTTAATGTTGTTCCTAGCTTTTGATGCAAGAATATGCAGCATGGCACGCCTACCAATACTCACACGAGATTATCGTTGTTAGTGATTGACTGGCAGGTCTCCTTGTAACAAGCCATGTTCCCCAGGATACCAACGCAGATCTCCTAACCTCGAAGAAGAAGAGTCACTTTATCAAGCAATTCCACAACATTGTTGTACAAGAAAAATATGGAATGAGAAATTAGCATTTAACTGAAGATCGCTCCTTCCACAGACCATGTACAATCTATCCCACCATGGACTCTGTCCCATCATTTAATCTCCTGAGGGAAAGTTCTGTATAAATACTCTCTGATCCTCAACAATAATAATGCAAACTCAGGCAATTCCCCCCCCATCTCCAGAGCACATAAAACGTCATTTGATCATAACCATTAATCTCATTCCCAATGAGATCATTATCCAGCTCGTTTTTCACACAGTAATGTATGCTTTTTCTGAGCATCTACTCCAATAGAAGCACTACTCGGTGATTGATGTGTGTTTAGTTCAAAGCCATGTCTTTTAGTTAGCCACTTACATACCTGCACCTCTCAGTATTTTAAAGTGGAACATTACACCATAGAAAAAGTATTTTCAGAGTAAAATAGGCCCACCTTTTAACTGAGATCCCAAAGTAGCTGTTCTGCCCATAACTATTTTCCCCACATCACTGCAGATCAGATAACTGGGAAAGATGTTCAGTTCATGTCAGCAGAGGCCCTCCTGGAGGATGTCTCCATAGTCAGGGACAACCACGTTTCTTTTCAATCTATTCCAAGTTGCGCACCGGCCAATTACAGCCACAGAACAGCGAGAGGGGGATATCTTATTACAAACCGGAGGCCTACTATGCCCAACAGCAGGAAGTTGTTACAAACTTATACTCATTGACGTAATAACACTCACTACGCACTTGGTTTGAGTATAAAGCAAGGCTTTACTCAACTTGTTTCAGAACATGGAGGTCTAGTTGTCCTTCACTAGTTCCTGTCTTACAAAATGTCCCTGGGCAAGCTGGGCCCACGCCCGAGTATTTATACTCCTTGGACGGCGCCACCAGCTGGCCGTCCAGTGTTATTTCATGAGTCATTTCTTCATGATGATGAGAAGATTTATAACACTCATATCTAGGAAAGCATTATTACAAACCAGTTATTATTGCCATGGGTGATATTATAAAACTAGGTACCTATGCTGCAGAAGTTTGATTGCCAGGTCACCCTCGCTGTTGGCAATCACGCACCTGACAAGTTGTGTGTCGCTGCCTACTGTATACAGCAATGTATAACATTGTGAATAACCCCTCACTTACTGCACTCTTCACTCACCGCTGTCATTACTCACCGTTAGTCTGGGACACTTGGATTTACCAATAATTCCTAATAAGATGTCCGTAGCATTGAATTCCTGAAGAAATACAGCAACATCCTGTAACACAAAACACAAAGCTTGGGTTAGCAGGCAATGGTGACATACATCTGAGTCAGGGGACAGTGACTACATATCTCAAAGGGTCATAGGCGGTGACCGCACATCTCATAGGGTCGGAGATGACCGCACACCTCATAGGGTCGGAGAACAGTGATCATGCATCTCATAGGGTCAGAGGCACTAACCACACACGTCTTGGAGAACCCGACCCTTCAATCATCAGTCTTTTCCAGAATGAAAAGTGTGAAGCTATGATTGCAAAACAAAATTTCCACGTTATCACTCCAGAGCAGAGTTTTTTCAGTGTAGAGCTCCTTTGGTATCTCCTTTGGTGCTGGACTACAGTGCGAGAGGAAAAATAGTCGACTGGTGAATTCTCCACACCAGTTTCCCATTTCACTTGAACCTTCCCGGGGAGGTGAAATAAAGAATCAGAAGCATCAGCTGGAAGAGATGCTCTTATTTACCTCCAAAGCTAGAGATCAGTTCATCTTCTTGCTCATCCCAAGGATGGAGTGTAGAGCCAGGGAGGAGAATTTAAAGATGGAACAGTAAATAGTGAAAGGATTTTGAGTGGGAGTGAACAACCATGCAGAGGACAGTAACAGTGAGGTGACAGGAGCTTTGGGACATAGATAGGATAGTGCCTCCAAATCTGGCAGTCATCTACTTTCAAACAGCTATCAAGTACCATCACATTCAAGGCCTCCACACAGCCCTATGATTACCTCATCCATAGACATGTCCCAGACTTTACAGATCTCATTCTCCAGGTCTTCATCCAGCTCTGTCTCGGCTCTGGAACCCGACACTTCTGCCTCTTCACCCACTGGAGAGACAAGCTGAGAAAGTGAAACAGGACAATTAATATATTTTACAGTGTCCCCCGGCATTTGGCTCTGCATCTGTGAATGTCTCTTCCTGCTAGATACCCTGATAAAAACCTGTAACTGCAATAAAGTTCGGTGTTTGAGGTCACAAGAAGAACCCTGACCTCTTATACAGAACAAGTAAATCTCAACCAAGAATGGCAGCCAATACCACTGCTTCCTTGCCATTAAAGGATGCTTTATAAATAGAGGCATAGAGTACAAAAGCAAGGAAGTTATGATTAATCTTTATAAAACACTGGTTCGGCCTCAACTGGACTATTGTGCCAATTCTGGGCACCGCACTTTAGGAAGGATGTGAAGGCCTTAGAGAGGGTGCAGAAAAGATTTACAAGAATGGTTCCAGGGATGAGGAAATTCAGTTACATGGATAGACTAGAGAAGTTGGGGTTGTTCTCCTTAGAGCAGAGAAGGTTGAGAGGAGGTTTGATAGAGGTGTTCAAAATCATGAGAGGTCTAGACAGAGTAGATAGAGAGAAACTGCTCCCATTGGTAGAAGAGGACACAGATTTAAGGTGATTGGCAGGAGAACCAAAGGCAACATGAGGAAAAACTTTATACGCAGCAAGTGGTTAGGATCTGAAATGCACTGCCCGAAAGGGTGGTGGAGGTGGATTCCATCGTGGCTTTCAAAAGGGAATTGGATAAGTACCTGAAGGAAAAAACTTTGCAGGGCTATGGGGAAAGGGCGGGGGAGTGGGACTAGCTGAAGTGCTCTTGCAGAGAGCCGGCACGGGCTCGACGGGCCGAACGGCCACCTTCTGTGCTGTAACCATTCTATGATTCTAACAACTCATGTCTGGCGCACTACTTTCACAAAGACACCTGGATGCATTTGGGAAGCTTTCTAGACTGCTGTAAATTCGCTTTGGTCTGCATCCTCAGGCTGCTTTAATGTGCTAATTGAGCCCAGGACACCGTTTCCCAGGTGCCAATGACATTTATGTTGTGCAAGTCATATTCAATGCACTGTGAAAAAAACATTGGCTGAAAAGGATTCAAATTTTTATGTCCATATATTGAATTCACTGTGATTGCTGGGCAAATCAAAGAGAAATAGGATACGTACCCATCAGGCTTTCAGTTGCTAGGGGGAGATCATGTAAAAAAGAGGGATGCAATACAGAGAGTCTCCAAGAACTATTGTTAGACAGTTGGAATCAAATACAGACTTGTGATCCTAAAGCTTATATATATTATATATATATACTGAAGAAGTGGAGAGCATCACCAAAGGTCTGGGAGTTAGCAGCTAGTCTTTGTGTAAAATTATTCTGTCTTCTATTTGCTTGTCAATATTATTAGAAATAAACTTTGTATTTCAACTTGGAGCTTGAAATTAATTCAAGTGCGTTGGCCTTTCAATCTTCTGGAACGACTAGAACTGAAGAGTGCCATTTATACTGGTGAACTAAGATCTGTGCAACTCCTAAGGGTACAATATCTCTGCAGGGGCAGAAATGCGAGAGGCTGTAGCTTTTGGTTCTACTTACTGAGAACACAGCGAGGCTACTAAAAATTAAAACATCTCATTATAACCTTTTCACATCACCCAATGTTTATACATGTGCACCTTCCAGCGACGATTTTCCCATCCCTAACCAAGGGCAGCTCAGAACAATTGTAGCACCCTCCCATTACTACCCCAGTTAAGATCTTCTATCGCAGCACAAACCGGAGATCAAACCTGGGACCTTCTTGCTCTATGAAGCCCAGCTACCCGCTGTATAAATTCATAGGGCCGTCAGGAGAGCAGTTCATTCATTTTAACCCAAAGGAAATGTTAAGAATTAGTCTCCACAAATAATTGACTATCACAGGGGTCTACAGTCAAGCTCAGACGATTGGTCAGATGGAAATGAGTTAAGTATAGAATCTTACAGAACGGCCCATCGTGCCTGTGCCGACTGTTGGAAAGAGCTATATAATTAGTCCCACTCCCCTGCTCTTTCCCCATAGTTCGGCAAATTTTTCCTTTTCAAATATTCATCCAAATCCCTTTTGGAAGTTACTTGTGAATCTGCTACCACCCTTTCAGGCAGTGCATTCCAGATCACAACAACTCGCTGCAAAATAAATTCCCCTCCTCGCCCCCAGCTTTTTTTAATCAATTCTTTTAAATCTTTATCTTCTGGTTACTGGCTGTCCAGTGGAAACACTTTCATCTTTCTCACTCTATAAGAACCCTTCATAATTTTGAACATCTCTATTAAATCTCTCAACCTTCTTTGCTCCAAGAACAATCCTAGTTTCTCTAATCTCTTCACATGACTGAAGTCCCTCATCCCTAGTACAATTTTTGTAAATCTCCTCTGCACCCTCTCCAAGGCCTTGCTACCAATAGGCTACTCAATCACGTAGGACATCATTGTCGAGCCTAAGTCTGTCATCCACACATATATATTCCCTTTTCTCAAAGATTAATCGATAGCGAATAGCAGCATGAACTCTGACTGACCTCCCCTCAACAAAACCAGGGACAATTAGGGCAACAGTACATCCCAACCTTAACTGAGATTAGGTAATTCAGCACAGGCCAAGAATTCAACCCACGGCCTTTCAATCTGTATTGCTGAGTAAAAGACCATTCAATTCATTTGCCATCCAAATCTACTGAGGAACTAAAGTGTCCAATTGTGATTGATCAAATCTGCATTACTGTCATTTCAAAATATCTGCTGCATTTTTATGTACACCACTCAAGCACAGAACGCAGATGTTACCTCAATCAGCCGCATGAGTGTGCTGAACAACCAGTGCTTGCTGTAGACCGTGTTTCCAATTGCATCGTCTCTGGTGGTCTCATCATCACTTTCGTCACTCGGTGGTGGGGATGGATTGCGATCCATCCCAGCATTCAGAATGTCCAGACAATCCTATGAGGGAAGCACGGGAAACGCAGCATTAAACCATCAGGAGGGTATGGTGGGTAGGAAGAGAAACTGGGTGGAAGTTTGCCCAAACTCTGCAGACATCAAAAAAACAGCACCCACAGCCCGCACACAGATCACCTCATGTCACACACGGAAAGTAAGGCAGGAGAAGCCCCTTTATAAGGTCACAGTGAAGAAGAGTTCCCATCTGAAACATTAATCTGTCTTTTTTTCAAATGCTGATAGGCTTACTGTCCACTTTCTAATTTACTCTCATATTTTCATTTGGTTAGTTAGACAGCCGGTACCAGGAGCTCCTGGTGAGCAACACAGCTCGCCATAAAATGTGTTCCTTACACACACTGCGATACAGAAATTACACATAGACCTATAGAGATAGGCGCATGGTCATAAACAGTTTCTGAAGGTATGAATGAAGCTGCAGCCCTGGAAATCTCAGATATACACAGGGGCACTCACAGACTGGCTCTGTGGGTAAGACTGCACAGAGCGGGATTAAACAGAGTGGACTTGAACAGAGTGTTTTATTTGGGAATTTGGAGAAGAGGGGGAAGGAGTTGCTGCTTTTTGCCTACACGACTTGTAGTGCTGTGTGTTATAGGTAGCTATATAATTTCAGTACCCTTAACTTAATCTAGATCAAGTAAGTAGTCAAGAAACTACACTGTAAACTAAGTTACTTAATTACAAATTTAATTAAATTTAATTAAATAAAACAAGGTCATATAGGGATGGCAGTGCAGGTGGTGTGTCGCAACTGCAGCATGTGGGAGTTTGTGGAGAGTATTGTGATCCTGGACAACCACGTTTGCAGTAAGTGCCTGCATCTTGAGGAACTTCAGCTCAGAGTTTTTGAGCTGGAGTCTGAGGTGCAGACATTGCGGGGCATCAGAGATGGGGAGAGTTACCAGGACACTTTGATCCAGGAGCAGTCACACCCCTTAGGTTAGATAGTGGTACAGGTCTGGTTAGTGGTCCGGGACAGGAGGGTGTGACTGCAACTCAGGCAGGTAAGGGGACCCCAGGTGCAGTGCTGGAGGAGCCTCAGCCTTTGCCCTTGTCCAACAGGTATGAGGTTCTTGCTGCCTGTGTGGATGAGGGAAAAGCCTGCAGGATGGATGAGCAAGCTGAACGTGGCACCATTGTGCAGGAGGCCATTCAAGTGGGGGGGGAGTGAAAGGGAATGTAGTTGTGGTAGGGGACAGTATAGTCAGGGGGATAGATACTGTTCTCTGCAACAGTGACCGAGAGTTCCGAAGGTTATGTTGCCTGCCCGGTGCCAGGGTTAAAGACATCTCCTTGCAGCTGGAGAAGAACTTGAAGTGGGAGGGGGAGGATCCAGTTGTCATGGTCCACGTAGGAACCAACGACATAGGTAGAACTAGGAATGAGGTTCTGCTGAGGGAGTTTGAGGAGCTAGGATCCAAATTAAAAAGCAAATTCTCAAAGGTAATAATCTCTGGATTGTTACCCGAGTCACGCACAAATTGGCATAGGGACAAACAGATTAGAGGTTTCAATGTGTGGCTCAAAGAGTGGTGTGGGAGGAAGGGGTTTCAGTTCATGGGGTACTGGCACCAGTACTGGGGAAAGAGGGAGCTGTTCCGTTGGGACGGGCTCCACTTAAACTGGGCTGGGACCAGTGTCCTGGCAAACCAAATAACTAGGGCAGTAGACAGGGCTTTAAACTAATGAAGGAGGGGGGGTGGGAGGATTTAGGAAAGAGTAAATTTAAAAGCAGCGAGAGAAATGTCAAGGCTCTAGAGCAGAGTTTGGGGTAAAAATAAGCAGAGTGGGTCAGGAAGGGACAGAGAGAGTAACAAAGGTAATAAGGCATCAGTGATGAGGGTGACATCAGTGAAAAATAGAAATAAGTCAAAGCTGAAGGCACTATATCTGAATGCGTGAAGCATTCGCAACAAAATGGATGAATTAATAGCGCAGATAGAAATGAACAGGTTTGATCTCAGAGCCATAATGGAGACGTGGTTGCAAAGTGGCCAAGGTTGGGAAATAAATAATATTCCAGGATACTTAACTTTTAGAAGAGATAGGCAAAATGGAAAAGGAGGAGGGGTAGCCCTGATAATAAAGGATGGGATAAAGACAGGAGAGAGAAAGGATCTTAGCTCCGAAAATCAAGAAGTAGAATCAGTTTGTGTGGAGCTAAGAAACAGCAAGGGGCAGAAAACATTGGTGGGAGTTGTTTATAGGCCCCCAAACAGTGTAATTGTAATGTAGGGCAGAGTATAAATCAGGAAATTAGAGGCACATGTAACAAGGATAATAGAGTAATCATGGGGGAATTTAATCTACATATAGACTGGGCAAACCGCATTTGCAGTAATAGTGTGGAGGACGAATTCATGGAATGTATACAAGATAGTTTTCTAGATCAGTATGCTGAGGAACCAAGTAGGGAACAGGCTATTTTAAATCTAGTATTGTGCAATGAGAAAGGGTTAATAACCTTGTAGTAAAGGGGCCTTTAGGGAAGAGTGACCATAATATGATAGAATTTTATATTGAGTTTGAAAGTGATTTAGTTAAATCCGAAACTAGGGTCTTAAATCTAAACAAAACAAACTACACAGGTATGAGGGGCGAGTTGGCTAAGGTAGATTGGGAAACTACATTAAAAGGTATGATGGTAAAGAAGCAATGGCTAGCTTTTAAAGAATTAATACATAATTTACAATAAATATACATTCCTTTAAGGTACTAAAACCCCACAGGAAAAGTGGTCCAACCGTGACTAACAAGAGAAATTAAAGATAGTATTAGATCAAAGGAAGAGGCTTATAATGCTGCCAAAAACAGTAGTAAGCCTGAGGACTGGGAGGATTTTAAAATTCAGCAAAGGAGGACCAAGAAATTGATAAAGGGAAAACAGAATATGAGAGTAAACTAGCGAGAGATATAAAAACAGACTGTAAACGCTTCTATAGGTATGTAAAAAGGAAAAGATTAGCAAAAATAAATGTGGGTCTCTTATGAGACAGGAGAAATTATAATGGGGAATAAGGAAATGGCAGAGAAATTCAACAAATACTTTGTGTCTGTCTTCACAGAAGACGACTCAAAAAACTTCCCGGAAATAGTGGAGAACCAAGGCTCTAGCGAGAATGAGGAACTGAAAGAAATTAGTATTGGTAAAAAAAATAGTACTGGAGAAATTAATGGGACAGAAAGCCGACAAATCCCCTGGACCTGATGGCCTGGGGTTGTGAACGAGATGGCTATAGAGATAGTGGATACATTGGTTGCCATTTTCCAAAATTCCATAGACTCTAGAACGGTTCCCGCGGATTGGAAGGTGGCAAATGTAACCCCACTATTTAAGAAAGGAGGGAGAGAAAATGGGGAACGACAGACCAGTTAGCCTGACATCAGTAGAAGGGAAAATGCTAGAATCTATTATTGAGGACGTGCTAACAGGGCACTTAGAAAATAATAATAGGATTGGACAGTCAACACGGATTTATGAAAGGGAAATTGTGTTAGACAAATCTGTTAAGAGTTCTTTTCACGTAACTGAAGTCCCTCATTCCTGGAATCACTCTAGCAGAATAGATCAGGGAGAACCAGTGGATGTGGTGTATTTGGATTTTCAGAAGGCATTCGATAAAGTGCCACACAAGAGGTTATTAAACAAAATTAGGGCTCATGGGATTGGGGGTAATATACTAGCATGGACTGAGGATTGGTTAACGGACAGAAAACAGAGAGTAGAAATAAACGGGTCATTTTCAGGTTGACAGGCTGTAACTAGTGGGGTACCGCAAGGATCAGTGCTTGAGCCTCATCTATTCACAATCTACATCAATGATTTGGATGAGGGGACCAAATGTAATATATTCAAGTTTGCTGATGATACAAAGCTGGGTGGGAATGTAAGTTGTGAGAAGGATGCAAGGAGGCTTCAAGGGGATATAGACAGGATAAGTGAGTGGGCAAGAACATGGCAAATGGAATATAACGTGGAGAAATGTGAAGTTATCCGCTTTAGTGGGAAAAATAGAAAATCAGGGTATTTTTTAAATGGTGAGAGATTGGACTATTGTGTACAGTTTTGGTGGTCTTACCCAAGGAAGGATATACTTGCCATTGAGGGAGTGCAACGAAGGTTCACAAGACTGGCTCCTGAGGTGGGGGGGGATTGTCCTATGAGGACAGATTGAGTAGACTAGGCCTATATTCTCTAGAGTTTAGAAGAATGGGAGGTGATCTCATTGAAACATACAAAATTCTTACAGGGCTTGATTGGGTAGATGCAGGGAGGATGTTTCCCCTGGCTGGCGAGTCTAGAACCAGGGGTCACAGTCTCAGAATAAGGGGTCGGCCATTTAGGACTGAGATGAGGAGAAATTTCTTCACTCAGAGGGTGGTGAATCTTTGGAATTCTCGACCCCAGAGGCCTGTGGAGGCTCAGCCGTTGAGTATATTCAAGACAAAGATCGATAGATTTTTGAATATTAAGGGAATCAAGGGATATGGGGATAGTGCAGGAAAGTGGAGATGAGGTAGAAGATCAGCCATGATCTTATTGAATGATGGAGCAGGCTCGAAGGGCCAAATGGCCTACTCCTGCTCCTCGTTCTGATGACTAAACGCGTAGGGCTGGTAATCATAGTCAGGGAATCATAGAATGGTTACAGCACAGAAGGTGGCCATTCGGCCCATCAAGCCCGTGACTCTCAGCTAGTCCCACTCCTCTGCCCTTTCCCCGTAGCCCTGCAATTTTATTTCCTATAGATACTTATTCAGCTCCCTTTTGAAAGATAAAATTGAGTCTGCCTCCAGATCTTAACCACTCGCTGCGTAAAAAAGTTTTTCCTCATGTCGCCTTTGGTTCTTTTGCCAATCACCTTAAATCAGTGTCCTCTGGTTCTCGACCCTTCCGCCAATGGGAACAGTTTCTCTCTATCTACTCTGTCCAGACCCCTCATGATTTTGAACATCTCTATCAAATCTCCTATCAATCTTCGCTGCTCTAAGGAGAACAACCCCAGCTTCTCCAATCTATCCACGTAACTGAATTCCCTCATCCCTGGAACCATTCTTGTAAATCTTTTCTGCACCCTCTCTAAGGCCTTCACATCCTTCCTAAAGTGCAGTGCCCAGAATTGGACACAATAGTCCAGTTGGGGCCAAACCAGTGTTTTATACAGGTTCATCATAACTTCCACAGACTCACTCACTGGAGCAGCTCCTTCTCGCTTCCCCGATTCAGGCTCTCTCATATACGAAAGCAAAGGCCAAATTCAAACTTCGACCAACCAATAACCCAGTCCCGCTCCTCTGTTCTCCGCACAACCGAACCATAACAGACCCCTCCGCGCCAATTCACCCTCCCCTCACAGCGCCACCCGCCAGCTCGGCGCCGCTTCACCCCTCTCCCCTCACAGCGCCACCCGCCGGCTCGGCGCCGCTTCACCCCTCTCCCCTCACAGCGCCACCCGCCGGCTCGGCGCCGCTTCACCCCCTCCCCCCTCACAGCGCCACCCGCCGGCTCGGCGCCGCTTCACTCCACCTCCCCTCACAGCGCCACCCGCCGGCTCAGCGCCGCTTCACCCCTCTCCCCTCACAGCGCCACCCGCCGGCTCGGCGCCGCTTCACCCCCTCTCCCCTCACAGCGCCAGCCGCCGGCTCAGCGCCGCTTCACCCCCCTCCCCTCACAGCGCCACCCGCCGGCTCGGCGCCGCTTCACCCCTCTCCCTTCACAGCGCCACCCGCTGGCTCGGCGCCGCTTCACCCCTCTCCCTTCACAGCGCCAGCCGCCGGCTCAGCGCCGCTTCACCCCCCTCCCCTCACAGCGCCTCCCGCCGGCTCGGCGCCACTTCACCCCCCTCCCCTCACAGCGCCACCCGCCGGCTCGGCGCCGCTTCACCCTCCCCTCACAGCGCCACCCGCCGGCTCGGCGCCGCTTCACCCCTCTCCCCTCACAGCGCCACCCGCCGGCTCACCCTCCCCTTACAGCGTCACCCGCTGGCTCGGCGCCGTTTCACCCCCTCTCCCCTCACAGCGCCACCCGCCGGCTCGGCGCCGCTTCACCCCTCTCCCCTCACAGCGCCACCCGCCGGCTCACCCTCCCCTTACAGCGTCACCCGCTGGCTCGGCGCCGTTTCACCCCCTCTCCCCTCACAGCGCCACCCGCCGGCTCGGCGCCGCTTCACCCTCCCCTCACAGCGCCACCCGCCGGCTCGGCGCCGCTTCACGCCACCCTCCCCTCACAGCGCCACCCGCCGGCTCGGCTGTCTCTAGTTTTCTGCTTCCATAAATCTCTCAATTCTGGCCAAGGAGCTCTTCTGTGCATTTCTGGGGCTGCCATGTTTTGTCTCGTCCAAAACTCAACAGGGTACCATTGCAAGAGTCACCACATCGCTGCAAAGCAGACCCACACCTGCCATTTTCCTAGTGTTCACAGATCTGTTTCCTACTTTGTCAATAGCAGCAGTTTGTGCAGTGCAACTGCTGCCTGGTATGTGCTTGGTTGACCAACGTAACTCTCCGAGCAGTCTGTAGCATCTGCTAAAGCATGGAAGAAATTAACTTAAACGTTTTCCCTCTGCGTATGTGCGGAGCGGCCTCTTGTGCAGAATTCTAATTCTCAAAGAGCTGTCGCCAAGCCAGACAAGTTTTCAATCAGGTAAATTGCCAGGTTCAAAAACTGCACAAGTGCTCACCCTAGAATTTTCTGCTTTGGATTTCTAGTGTTCAGTTTTTCTTTTTACCTCTGTGCGGTCCTTTTTTTTATACATCTAATTACTTTTGAAAAGAATTTATGGACTTTAGTTTGTAGCAGAGGATTCCACATTCTAACCACTCTCTGTGTAAAGATTTTTCTAACCTTCCCTTTAATGGTTTCTGTGGTTATCTTAAGTTGTGCCCTATTATCATCTTGCTTTTGTACATATCTGACTTCCCTGTGAATCAGAAAGTTGAACGTTCCAGCCCCCACTTCCTCATATACGTTACCCCATGACATCATCCACAGGCACAGTGAGTGTCCACATGGATACTCTACACCATCACCACTTTACTTGACCCCACCTCTGTGGATTGGGAGCAGTTTAGGATTCAACAAAGGAGGACAAAGGGATTAATTAAGAAGTGGAAAATAGAATATAAGAGTAAGCTTGCAGGGAACATAAAAACTGACTAAAAGCTTTTATAGATATGTGAAGAGAAAAAGATTGGTGAAGTCAAGCATAGGTCCCTTGCAGTCAGACTCAGGGGAATTCATAATGGGGAACAAAGAAATGGCAGACCAACTAAATACATATTTTGGTTCTGTCTTCACAAAGGAGGAGACAAATAACCTCCCAGAGATGCCGGGGAACATAGGGTCTGATGAAAGGGTGGAACTGAAAGAAATCAGTATTTGTAGGGAAATGGTGTTAGGAAAATTGATGGGACTGAAGGCCGATAAATCCCCAGGGCCTGATAATCTACATCCTAGGGTACTTAAGGAAGTGGCCCTAGAAATAGTAGATGCATTGCTGGTCATCTTCCAGAACTCGATAGACTCTGGAACAGTACCCATGGATTGGAGGGCAGCTAATGTTACCCCACTATTCAAAAAAGGTGGTAGAGAAAAAGTGGGGAATTATAGACTGGTAAGCCTGACATCAGTAGTGGGGAAAATGCTAGAGTCCATTATAAAAGATGTAATAGCAGAGCACTTGGAAAGCAGCGACAGGATCGGACAAAGTCAACATGGATTTACAAAAGGTAAATCGTGCTTGACTAATCTGGAGTTTTTTGAGGATGTAACTGGTAAAATAGATCAGGGAGAACCAGTGGATGTGGTGTATTTGGACTTTCAGAAGGCTTTCGATAAGGTCCCGCATAAGAGATTAGCGTGCAAAATTAAGGCACATGGGATTGGGGGCAAGGTATTGACTTGGATAGAAAGCAGAGAGTTGGAATAAACGGGTTGTTTTCCGAGTGGCAGGCAGTGACTAGTGGGGTACCGCAAGGATTGGTCCTAGGACCCCAGCTGTTCACAATATACATTAATGATCTGGACGAGGGAATTGGATGTAATATCTCCAAATTTGCAGACGACACAAAGCTGGGTGGGAGGGTATGCTGTGAGGAGGATGTCGTGAAACTCCAGTACGATTTGGACAGGTTGGGTGATTGTGCAGAAACATGGCAAATGCACTATAATGTGGATAAATGTGAGGTTATCCACTTTGGTGGCAAAAACAGGAAGGCAGATTATTATTTGAATGGCAATAGATTGGGAGAAGGGGAAGTGCAAAGAGACCTGGGTGTTCTTGTGCACCAGTTGCTGAAGGTGCAGCAGGCGGTTAAGAAGGCAAATGGTATGCTGACCTTCGTAGCAAGAGGGTTCGAGTACAGGAACAAGGATGTCTTGCTGCAGTTGTACAGGGCCTTGGTGAGACCGCACCTTGAGTATTGTGCACAGTTTTGGTCGCCTTATCTTAGGAAGGACGTTCTTGCCATGGAAGGAGTGCAGCGAAGATTCACCAAGCTGATACCTGGGATGGCAGGAATGATGTATGAGGAGAGATTGTGTCGATTGGGCTTATACTCACTGGAGTTTAGAAGATTGAGAGGGGATCTCATCGAAACCTATAAAATTCTGTCAGGCCTGGACAGACTAGATGCAGGAAGGATGTTTCCGATGGTTGGGGAGTCCAGAACCAGGGGTCATAGTCTAAGGATAAGGGGTAAGCCATTTAGGACTGAAATGAGGAGGAATTTCTTCACCCAGAGAGTGGTGAACCTGTGGAATTCTCTGCCACAGGGGGCGGTGGAGGCCAATTCATTAAGTGTATTCAAGAAGGAGTTGGATATATTTCTTAAGGCTAAAGGGATCAAGGGATATGGGGAGAAGGCAGGGACAGGGTACTGAGTTTGGATGATCAGCCATGATCTCATTGAATGGCGGAGCAGGCTCGAGGGGCCGAATGGCCTACTCCTGCTCCTATCTTCTATGTTTCCATGTTTCTACAAGTATGTAAAAAGGAAGAGAGTAGCAAAAGTAAGCATTCGTCTCTTAGAGGCTGAGACAGGAGAAATTATATTGGGGAACAAGGAAATGGCAAAAACTTTAAACAAATATTTTGTATCTGTCTTCACAGTAGAAGACACAAAAAAGTATACAAAAAATCGTGGCGAACCAAGGGGCTAATGAGAGTGAGGAACTTAAAGTAATTAATTTCAATAGAGAAAAAGTACATGAGAAACTAATGGGACCAAAAGCCGGCAAATCCCCTGGACCTGATGGCTTACATCCTAGGGTTCTAAAAGAGGTGGCTGCAGAGATAGTGGTTGCATTGTTGGTGATCTTCCAGAATTCCCCAGAGTCAGGAACAGTCCCAGCAGATTGGAAGGTAACAAATGTAACCCCGCTATACAAGAAAGGTGGGAGAGAGAAAACAGCCTGAAATGGAGGAAGACACAAAAAACCTCCCAGAAATACAAGAAAACCAAGGGTGTGGCGAGAATGAGGAACTTAAATAAATTATTAGTAAAAAAACAGTACAGGTAGACTACCCTTTATCCGGACTTCCGAAAACCGAAACCCTCTAAAAACCGAAGGTTTTTTCGGTCAGCGTAAGTCCAGCGTAAGTCGTGCGCACGACCCCCCGCGGACCCCCCGCCGGCCCCGACCCCCCCGCGGACCCCCCCCCCGCGGACCCCCGACCCCCGCCGACTTACGCTGAGCGTCAGCGTAAGTCGTGCGCACGACCCCCCGCCGACCCCCCCGCGGACCCCCGCCGGCCCCGACCCCCGTCGACCCCCCCGCGGACCCCCGCCGACCCCGACCCCCGCCGACTTACGCTGAGCGTCAGCGTAAGTCGTGCGCACGACCCCCCCTGCGGACCCCCGCCGGCCCCGACCCCCGTCGACCCCCCCGCGGACCCCCGCCGACCCCGACCCCCGTCGACCCCCCCGCGGACCCCCGCCGACCCCGACCCCCGCCGACTTACGCTGAGCGTCAGCGTAAGTCGTGCGCACGACCCCCCCCCGCGGACCGCCGCCGGCCCCGACCCCCCCGCGGACCCCCGACCCCCGTCGACTTACGCTGAGCGTCAGCGTAACTTGTGCGCATGACCCCCCGCCGACCCCCCCACGGGCCCCGACCCCCGCCGACCCCCCCCGCGGACCCCCGCCGACCCCGACCCCCGTCGACTTACGCTGAGCGTCAGCGTAACTTGTGCGCACGACCCCCCGCCGACCCCCCCCACAGGCCCCGACCCCCGCCGACCCCGACCGTAAGTCGGCGGGGGTCGGGGTCGGCGGGGCTCCGCGGGGGGGTCGGCGCCGGCGGGGGTCCGCGGGGGGGGTCGGGGCCGGCGGGGGTCCGCGGGGGGGTCGGCGGGGGTCCGCGGGGGGGTCGTGCGCACGGCTTATGCTGCGCATCAGCGTAAGTCGTGCGCACGACCCCCCGCCGACCCCCCCCCGCGGACCCCTGCCGACCCACCTTCCGAAATCCGAAATTCTCCGAAAACCGAAACACGGCTGGTCCCGAGGTTTTCGGATAAAGGATAGTCTACCTGTACTAGCAAAATTAATGGGACTAAAAGACGATAAATCCCAAGGACCGGATGACCTACATCCTAGGTTTTTGAAAGAGGTGGCAATTGGGATCGTGGACGCATTGGTTGTCATCTTCCAAAATTCTATAGATTCTGGAATGGTTCCTGCAGATTGGAGGATAGCAAATTGATGCGCTATCAATTACTCATAAAAGACGGAGAGTTAGGAGAGTAACTAAAAGGCTTTTATTAACAAAGAACAGAGCATGCCTCTCGTGGTTGACTGGTTTCCAAGAAGGCAGGGGGCTGCAGAGCAGTCACCTTTATACCTGGGCGTGTGGGTGGAGCCAGGGGCGGAGCCAGCTGAGGCATGCATAGATACAGCAGTGTGCAACAACAACAACAACGGTGAGCAACAATAACAGTGGTTTACCACATTCACCCCTTGTTTAAATTTGAGTCCGGCGGGGTGAAGTGTACTAAAGGTTCGTGTAAGTAAGTCTATCAGGTGGCCTTGTATGCCGTCCTGATCGTCGTGGTGGCGGCAGTGATGGTGCAGCATCCAACGTTGAATCTGGCGTCTCATTGAGTGGTTGGGTGGTCAATGACGGGTCCTGGGGCTGCGGCATGCCGTCTACAGGGGTTGGGTTGTGGGTAGTGGTGGATGGCAATGGTAGTGTTTCAGGGGCACCCGAAGGTGCGAGGTCTCGTATGGAGACTGTGTCCTCCCGCCCGTCCGGGTACGCCACGTAAGCATACTGGGGGTTGGCGTGGAGGAGGCTCACCCTCTCGACCAGGGGGTCCGTTTTATGAGACCTCACATGCTTCCACAGTAGGACGGGTCCTGGAGACGTTAGCCATGTCGGTAGCGAGGTCCCCGATGTGGACTTCCTGGGGAAAGTGAACATTTTTTCATGGGGGGTGGCATTGGTGGCCGTACAAAGCAGTGACCGAATGGAGTGGAGCGCCGCAGGGAGGACCTCCTGCCAGCGAGAGGTCGGAAGGCCCTTAGATTTTAAGTTTAAGAGGACGGCCTTCCAAACCGTCGCGTTCTCTCTTTCCACCTGGCCGTTCCCCCGGGGGTTGTAGCTGGTGGTTCTGCTTGTAGCAATACCTCTCGTGAGCAGGTAGTGACGGAGTTCGTCGCTCATAAAGGATGAGCCCCGGTCGCTATGGATATAGCTAGGGAAGCCGAACAAGGCGAAAAGGTCATTCAGACATTTAATGACCGTGGTACTGGTCATGTCTGGGCAAGGGATGGCAAACGGGAAACGGGAGTACTCATCAATTATGTTGAGGAAGTACACGTTGCGGTCAGAGGAGGGGAGGAGCCCTTTAAAATCGACGCTCAGGCGCTCGAAGGGGCGAGTGGCCTTGATCAGGCTTGCTGTCTGGCCTATAAAAATGCGGTTTGCACTCGGCACAGATTTGGCAGTTCCTGGTCATGGTCCTGACCTCCTCGATGGAGTAGGGCAGGTTACGGGATTTGATGAAATGGAAGAACCTGGTGACCCCCGGGTGGCAGAGGTCATTGTGGAGGGTCTGCAGTCTATCAACCTGCGCGTTGGCGCATGTACCACGTGATAGGGCATCTGGGGGCTCATTGAGTTTCCCGGGCCGGTACAAGATATCGTAATTGTAGGTGGAGAGTTCAATTCTCCACCTCAAGATCTTGTCGTTCTTGATTTTGCCCCTCTGCTTATTATTAAACATAAAAGCCACTGAACGCTGGTCAGTGAGCAGGGTAAATCGTTTTCTGGCCAGGTAATGCCTCCAATGTCACACCACTTCCACAATGGCCTGGGCCTCCTTTTCGACAGAGGAATGTCGAATCTCGGGACCCTGGAGGGTCCTTGAGAAAAAGGCCACGGGTCTCCCCGCCTGGTTAAGGGTTGCAGCTAGGGCGAAGTCGGATGCGTCGCTCTCCACTTGGAAAGGGATGGACTCATCCACTGCGTGCATTGTGGCCTTCGCAATATCTCTTTTTATGAGAGTGAAGGCTGCACATGCCTCTGCTGTCAGGGGGAAGGAGGTGGACTTGATGAGGGGTCTGGCTTTGTCCGCATAGTTGGGCACCCACTGAGCATAGTAAGAGAAAAACCCTAGACATCTCTTCAGTGCTTTTTGGCAGTGGGGGAGGGGGAGCTCCATAAGGGGGCGCATTCTGTCGGGGTCGGGGCCGATGACTCCGTTCTCCACTACGCAGCCAAGAATGGCGAGGCGCGTGGTGCGAAACATACATTTGTCCTTGTTGTATGTTAGATTCAGCCGCTGGGCCGTACGGGGGAATTTCTCTAGGTTAACGTCATGGTCCTGCTGGTCGTGGCCGCAGATGGTGACGTTGTCTAGATAGGGGAAGGTGGCCTGCAGCGCGTTCTGGTCAACCATTCGGTCCATCTCCCTTTGGAAGACCGAAACCCCGTTGGTGACGCCGAAGGGGACTCGGAGGAAGTGGTAGAGACGACCGTCAGCTTCAAAAGCTGTGTACTGGCGGTCCTCAGCCCTGATGGGGAGCTGGTGGTATGCCGACTTCAGATCAATCGTCGAGAACACCCGGTATTGTGCTATCTGATTGACCATGTCAGATATGCGGGGGAGTGGGTATGCATCTAACTGGGTGTAGCGGTTGATCGCCTGGCTGTAGTCAATAACTAGGCGCTGTTTTTCGCCAGTCTTCACAACCACCACTTGTGCTCGCCATGGGCTAGTGCTACCCTCAATAATCCCTTCCTTCAGGAGTCTTGCTACTTCAGATTTAATGAAGTTCCTATCCCCGGCACTGTACCACCTGCTTTTGGTAGCGATGGGCTTACAGTCGCGGGTGAGGTTAGCGAACAAGGGGGGGGGGGGAGACTTTAAGCGTGGAGAGGCTGCAAATGTTGCACGGCGGGCGATTTAAAAGCTGCTGGCTGCAGACTGAGTGGGGGGAGGGGTCCGCCGTACGCTAATGTGACACTTTTAAGGTGGCACTGAAAATCCAACCCCAGTAGAACGGCAGCGCAGAGATGGGGCAGGACAAGAAGTTTAAAATTTTTGTATTCTGTGCCCCTTACTGAAAGGGTCACTACACAGTAGCCACCGACGTCTGCTGAATGGGATTTGGAAGCCATAGAGATCCGATGGCGCGTTGGCAGGACCGGGAGAGAGTAACTGCGCACCGTGTCGGGGTGGATAAAGCTCTCCGTGCTCCCGCTGTCGAAAAGGCAGGTAGTGGCGCAGCCGTTTACCGTAATGTCCATCATGGACTTGGACAGTTGGTGAGGGGGAGATTGGTCCAGCGTCACGGAGGCCAGCGTATGGTCGAGCGAGTCGCTGTGGTCGTCAGACGAGGCGGTGGTTGAGTCCGGGTCACCTGCGATTGGAGTTGGAGGCGTCCAAGATGGCGGACAAAATGGCTGCGCCCATGATCCCGATCCCCACGCGGCTGGAGGTGTCCAAGATGGCGGACAAGATGGCTGCCCCCACGGTTCACACGCGGCGCTGCTGGTGTTAGCGGTTTTACCTTTGCAGGCGCTGACGTAGTGTCCTTTCTTCCCGCAGCCAGAGCAGGTAGCGTTTTTCGCCGGGCAGCGTGCTCTGGGGTGTTTTGCCTGACCACAAAAGTAACATTTCGGGCCCTTGGACATCGCTGCAGCAGTTGGTGCCGGGGGTGGCAGTCCCATGACCCAAGGTTGCGGCGTCCACGGTGCGGAGCGGTTAGGGGAGAATGCGTCCATATTCCGGTGGGCCGCGTCTAGCGAGAGCGCGAGGGACACTGCCTTCTTCAGGTCGATTTCGCCCTTCTCCAACAGTCTCTGCCGGGAGTAGTCGGACTTGAGGCCCGCAACGAAAGCATCTCGGATAAGTCCCTCCGTGTGTGTCGCGGCCGATACCTCTTTACAATCGCAGGCTCGGCCGAGTATCTGTAGTGCCCGTAGGAATGCCTCCACCGATTCCCCGGACTGCTGTTTGCGGGATCTCAGGAGGTGTCTGGCATAAACCGTATTTACCGGGCGTGTGCATTGTCCTTTTAGCAGATCGATAGCCGCCGCGTAGGTAGTCGCGTCCTGGATGAGCGTGTAGACTTGGTGGCCCACCTTGGAGGCCAGGATTTTTAGTTTGTTTCCATCTAGTGTCACGGCTGAGGCTTCCAGGTAAGCTTCGAAGCAACGCGGCCATTGTGCGAACTTGGTAAACGAACCCGCCTCTTGAGGGTCTAGGTCCAGGCATGTCGGTCTGAGGGCATGCAGCAGCGCCTGCTGCTCAGCGTTTGGTGCCGTCCTTTGCTGCAGCGCCAGCTGCTCAGCGTTTGGTGCCGACATTTTGTTTTTGTTAATAAAATTGATGCGCTATCAATTACTCATAAAAGACGGAGAGTTAGGAGAGTAACTAAAAGGCTTTTATTAACAAAGAACAGAGCATGCCTCTCGTGGTTGACTGGTTTCCAAGAAGGCAGGGGGCTGCAGAGCAGTCACCTTTATACCTGGGTGTGTGGGTGGAGCCAGCTGAGGCATGCATAGATACAAGAGTGTGCAACAACAACGGTGAGCAACAATAACAGTGGTTTACCACACAAATGTAACCCTGTTATTTAAGAAAGGAGGGAGAGAGAAAACGGGGAACTACAGACCTGTTAGCCTCACATCAGTAGTTGGGAAAATGCTGGAATCTGTTATAAAGGATGCAATAACTGGGCACTTAGAAACTAATAGTAAGATTGGGCAGAGTCAACATGGATTTATGAAAGGGAAATCCTGTTTGACAAACCTATTGGAGTTCTTTGAGGATGTAACTAGTGGAGTAGACAAAGGGGAACCGGTAGATGTGGTGTATTTGGATTTTCAGAAGGCCTTCAATAAGGTCCCACACAAGAGGTTGGTGAACAAAATTAGGGCACATGGAATTGGGGGTAATATACCAGCATGGATTGAGAATTGGTTAACAGACAGAAAACAAAGAGTAGATATAAACAGGTCTTTTTCAGGATGGCAGGCTATGACTAGTGGTGTACCGCAAGGATCGGTGCTTGGGCCCCAGCTATTCACAATCTATATCAATGATTTGGATGATGGGACTAAATGTAACATTTCCAAATTTGCTGATGATACAAAGCTAGGTGGCAGTGTCACTTATGAAGAGGCTTCAAGGGGATCTCGACAGGCTGTGAGTGGACGAGAACATGGCAGATGGAATATAATGTGGATAAATGTGAAGTTATCCACTTTGGTAGAAAAAACAGAAAGGCAGAGTATTTCCTAAATGGTGAAAGATTGGGGAATGCAGATGCTCAAAGGGACCTGGGTGTCCTTGTACATGAGTCACTGAAAGTGAAAGTGCAGGTGCAGCAAGCCTTTAGGAAGGCAAATGATATGCTGGCCTTCATTACAAGAGGATTTGAATACAGGAGTAAAGAAGTCTTACACCAGTTATATAGGGCCTTGGTGAGACCACACCTGGAGTACTGTGTACAATTTTGGTCTCCTTACCTAAGGAAGGATATACTTGCCATAGAGGGAGTGCAACGAAGGTTCACGAGATTGATTCCTGGGATGGCGTATGAGAAGAGATTGAGTAAACTAGGCCTGTATTCTCTTGAATTCAGAAGAATGAGAGGCGATTTCATTGAAGCATACAAAATTATTACAGGGCTGGATAGGATAGATGCTGGGAGAATGTTTCCCTTGGCTGGGGTGTCTAGAACCAGGGGCCACAGCCTCAGGATAAAGGGTAGGCCATTCAGGACTGAGATGAGAAGAAATTTGGTGAAGGGTGGTGAATCTTTGGAATTCTCTACCCCAGAGGGCTGTGGAGGCTCAGTCATTGGGTATATTCAAAACAGAAGTCGATAGATTTCTGACTAGTAAAGGCATCAAGGGATATGGCGATAGGGCCGGTGAATGGAGTTGAGGCAGAAGATCAGCCATGATCTCATTGAATGGCGAAGCAGGCTCGAAGGGCCGAATAGCCTACTCCTGCTCCTATTTCTTATGTTCTTACATCAGTCGTCGGGAAAATGCTGGAATCCATTATTAAGAAAGTGGTAACAGGGTACTTAGAAAATCATAATACAGTATTATTAGGCAGAGTCAACATGGTTTCATGAAAGGTAAATTGTGTTAGACAAATTTATTAGAGTTTTTTCAGATTGTAATTAGCAGGGTAGATAAAGGGGAACCAGTGGATATAATATATTTGGATTTCCAAAAGGCATTCGATGAGGTGCCACATAAAAGGTTCTTAAGCAAGATAAGGGCTCATGGGGTTGGGGCTAATTTATTAGGATGGATAAAGGATTGGTTAACAGACAGAAAGTGCGGATAAACGGGTCATTTTCAGATTGGCAGGATGTAACTAGTGGGGTGCCGCAAGGATCAGTGCTTGGGTCTCAGCTATTTACAATCTATATTAATGACTTAGATGAAGGGACCGAGTACAGTGTATCCAAGTTTGCTGACGATGCAAAGCTAGGAGTGAAAGTAAGCTGTGAGGAGGACGCAAAGAGCCTGCAAAGGGATATAGACAGGTTAAGTCAGTGGGCAATAAGGTGGCAGTTGGAGTATAATGTGGGGAAAGGTGAGGTTATTCACTTTGCAAGGAAGAATAGAAAAAAACAATATTTTTTAGATGGTGAGAAACTATTTAATGTTGGTGTTCAGAGAGATTTAGGTGTCCTCGTACAGGAAACACGGAGTTAGCATGCAGGTACAGCAAGCAATTAGGAAGGCAAATGGCATGTTGGCCTTTATTGCTGGAGGGTTGGAGTATAAGAGTAAGGGAGTCTTGCTGCAATTACCATCGCTGAATCCCCCACCATCAACATCCTGGGGGTTACCATTGATCAGAAACTGAACTGGACCAGCCATATAAATACTGTGGCTACAAGAGCAGGCCAGAGGCTGGGAATTCTGCGGCGAGTGTCTCACCTCCTGACTCCCCGAAGCCTTTCCACCATCTACAAGGCACAAGTCAGGAGTGTGATGGAATACTCTCCACTTGCCTGGATGAGTGCAGCTCCAACAACACTCAAGAAGCTCGACACCATTCAGGATAAAGCAGCCCGCTTGATTGGCACTCCATCCACCACCTTCAACATTCACTCCCTCCACCACCGGTGCACTGTGGCTGCAGTGTGTACCATCTACAAGATGCACTGCAGCAACTCGCCAAAGCTCCTTCAACAGCACCTTCCAAACCCGCGACCTCTACCACTTAGAAGGACAAGGGCAGCAGATGCATGGGAACATCACCACCTACAAGTTCCCCTCCAAGCCACACACCATCCTGACTTGGACCTGTATCGCCGTTCCTTCACTGTCGCTGGGCCAAAATCCTGGAACTCCCTTCCTAACAGCATTGTGGGTGTACCTACACCATATGGACTGCAGCGGTTCAAGAAGGCGGCTCACTGCCATCTTCTCAAGGGCAATTAGGGATGGGCACTAAATGCAGGCCTAGTCAGCCAGCGACGCCCACATCCCATCAATGAATAAAAAATTTTTTTTTAATTGTACAGGGCTCTGGCGAGACCATATCTGGAGTACTGTGCACAGTTTTGGTCTCCTTATTTAAGGAAGGATATACTTGCCTTAGAGGCAGTGCAACGAAGGTTCACTAGGTTGATTCTTAGGATGAAAGGGTTGTCCTATGAGGAGAGATTGAACCTATACTCTGGAGTTTCGAAGAACAAGAGGTGATCTCATTGAAACATACAAGACCCTGAGGGGGATTGACAGGATAAATGCTGAGCGATTGTTTCCCCTGGCTGGAGAGTCTAGAACTAGGGGGCATAGTCTCAGGATAAGGAGTCAGCCTTCTATGACTGAGATGAGGAGGAATTTCTTTACTCAGAGGGTTGTGAATCTTTGGAATTCTCTGCCCCAAAGTGCTTTGGATGCCACCTTTCCGACAAGATGTTAAATTGAGGTCCTGTCTGTTGGTTCAGGTGGATGTAAAAGATCCCATGGTATTATTTGGTTTCCATTTGTGAGACCTTGCTATGTGCAAAATGGGTGCTGTGTTTGCTCATTGGAAAGAATGAACTTGCATTTATACAGCATCTTAGGATATCTCAAAGACTGTCACATCCAATGAAATATTGCTGAAATGCAGTTAACTGTTATGTAGTATGAAGCAATCTTAGTATTTAGGTAATTTTAAAAAATGCAAACTAGTACAACTCTCGTTCACCTATTGCTGAAAGGAACCAAGAATTTGGTCTCAGCTGTGGCTGCAGTTGGGGTGACACAGTTAGGTCGGAGTGCCCTTTGGGCGCGGAAATTCCTGCACATCGTCTAGTGTCCCCCACTGCAAAGTGAGTCGCTTGTGGACTCGGGTGAAGACAGGAGGGCTCAAATGTTATGCCTCCCATGGTCAAACAGCCCACAGACACTCTGTCTAGACTCGCACATGGAGAACAGCCACTTGGGTCTGCCACCCGAGGGTGGGTGGTGCTCTTGCCACTGTACCCCAGCAAGAATCAGCATCTTCAGAAAAGGAAGGGGAAAAAATTGGCAAAAAAAAATGGTGTGGGCAAGCAGATAATCTGTTTCACTGGCCTTTAAATCTTTGGGAGGGTTTTTAAAGATATACGAGGTGCAAATGCAGTGAATCTCAATCACATACCCATGGCTTCAAATCAGAGTTTAGACATTTTTATTCAAAAGTCTGACAACTTTTCTCTCCCCAGATAAAGAAAGTGTGCGTGTGCTATTTGCAATTAGTCAGTGCCCATGGCATGTGGTGTTTAAAGCAAACATGGTGTCCCCACCACACAACAAACAATTCTCGAGGACTAGTTTCTGAGCCCAGTGAGCAGAGTATCTCGTCCTCTGCCAATTTTTAAGTATAAGGCACAGGTAAACTGCAGTATTTCTGCACAAACTTCTTTGACAGACAAGCATCAGGGAATAAACCAGTTACTGAGCAAATCACATGGGAGTTGGCCCTCCCAAAGCAGCAATGGAATAGAGAAACCAGAATCAGTAGATTATTGCACATTGGAGATGAGCAGGAAGCAAGGTTCATACAAAACAGGCAGCTTTTCTCTGGAAGGTAGCTGAAAGTGTGTCCAGTTCTGGTTCACTTAGCTCCTCTATGCCTGCTGAGACAACAGGAAACGATCGCATCGCTCCAGCATGGACTGGACTAGGGCCCTGCAACAGAAAACCGGGCAGTCAGTCACAACACAGGGCAGTTAATCACAAGATTTTTATTTTGCCCATTGTCACCCCTCCTCTCCAAAGCCTGGACAGTGATTGTGTTGTGCAGTCTATTCTACTGTGGGGGTATCAGAATCAAGCCCAATTTTTTCCTCACCCAACATCCACAGACATGCAATTTTTCAGCTGGAGGCATTGGATAGTGCTCACAAACAACATGTATGTAGAAAAACATCCCAAGGCGTTTCACAGAGAAGGAACAGAACAGATGCCAACATTTGTGGAAGAGTTAGGAGAGGCGACCAAAAGTTTGGTCAAAGCGATGGCTTCAAGAAGACGTTTAAAGATAGAGTAAGGGGAATAGTCAGGAGTTCTAGAGAGTAGGAGTGAGACAGCTGAGAGTTCAGGCTACCAATGGTGGAATGGAGGCAGGGGGAATACAAAGGAAGCCAGATTCAGATCGGACGGACGAATGAATAAGATTGCAGAGGTGCGGTGGGACGAGGACATGCAAGGATCTGTAGATCGAGATTTTAGATTCAATGCATTGGGGAACAAGGATGCAATTGCAGAATTTTGGATTATTTGCAGTTTACAGAGAATTGAGGTGAGGAGGCCATCATTCAAGGCATTGGAGAAAAAAAAGCCTGTGTGACAAAGGCCTGAATAATGGTTCCAGCAACAGTTATGAAGAAGGAAATAAGCAGTCTTGCTGATAGATAAGATATGGGAGTGAAAGTTTAGCTCTGAGTCACTTTAGATGCTGAAGTTGTGTATAGCTTGACCGAACAGCCAGGGACGGAGAAGGAATCAGTGACAAGGGTGCAGAGAGGCTGAAAACAATGATTTTGGTCTTCCCAATGTTCAATGGAAGGAAATTCTGGTCCATCTGCAACTTGTCAGATAAGCAGTATGACAGAATCGAGGGAGTCATGGGAAGTGGTGGAGAGGTCGAGCTAGGTGTCAGACGGAAGCTGATCCTGTGTCTACAGATGACATCACCAATCAGCAGTATGCAGATAATGAGAGAAGGTGGCCAACTATGGATCCTGGGGAAACTACAAAGCTAACCATGTGGGATGGGATTAGAAGCTAGCTCTCTCAAAAAGGGACACAGGCATGATGGGCCAAAATGGCCTCCTTTTGTGCTGTATGATTCAATGATTGCTGGAGATGCACTGGCTGTGTTGGGACAGATGGGAGTGAAACCACTCACTGGCAATCCCACAGAAGTGGACCACAGAAGAGATTTGGTGGAGGGCAGTGTGGTCATGTCAAATGCCGTGGCAAAGTCAAAGAGCAATAAAGCACCAGAGCCATAATCACAGAGGATATCATTGGTAACTTTGACCAGAGTAGTCTCATTGCTGTTGAGTAGGGCAGAAATCAAACTGAAGAGATTCGAACACTGAGTTATGGGAGAGGAGAGCAGAGCTGAAAAGTGACAACACATGCAAGACTTTGAGAGGAACACGAGGTTGGAGATGGGGCAGCAGTTGGAGATGATGCATGGGTAACCCTAACTGATTTCCCCTGCCTAGCCCAGAGGCACAACTGCCACCCCATCAGCTAACATACCACAGACCAGAAACCTGGAACCTTCTGCTCTGTAAGGCTTAGTGCTACATTGGAAGTACCTTACCCACTCGGGTAGCTAACCAAATACTTTATCAACAGATTAAAGTAAGCTGGGCTTGGAGCCCCCTCTCACCTCTGTCTTTTCTCTGCAATTCTTAGAATGTCACACACCCTGACGAATCTCTCAGACATGTTCCCATGCAGGCCGCTGTCCTGTAGCACAGCGAGTGCCCGGTCCGGGCCAATTGTCTTCGCAAGGAGAAGAGCCACATTCTCCAGGGTGATACTATTTGCCCAATCAGAGTCGCCATTGGCAGCACTGTCTCCATTCTGCATAGCAGGACAGCGAGTGATGTCACAGTGATTCCGAACCAGCTTCAGAATAAACTTCCACTCCTCCAGAGTCTCGGGCATCAGACCTAAACGAGAGAGCCAGGATTTTTACACTTTCCCTAAACAAGTTCAGTTAATTGGTATTGGATAGAACAGCACAATAGGCACACTCACTCTGGGTCAGCCTGGGTAGAGTTATACAAGACAGTGCAGTGTGAACAGATTCAATCCAACCAGGTTTAGTCAAGACAATACAGTATGGGCAGACTCGGTCAAACCAGGGTTACTCAGCACAGTGCAATGGTGACAGACTGAGTCCAGCTAGAGTTACTCTGATAGGACAGTACTGTGTGAACAGATTCTTTGTGCCCAGGATTACTCTGACTCAGGTTTACCAGGGCAAATTGGACAGATGGAGTCTTTCCAGAGATACACAGACGGGGCTCTGTACTAAAAGTGGATAAATCCCCAGGCCCAGACGAGATGTATCCCAGGCTGCTGTGTGAGGCAAGGGAGGAGATTGCAGGGGCTCTGACACAAATTTTCAGAACCTCTCTGGCCACAGGGGAGGTGCCAGAGGACTGGAGGACAGCTAACGTAGTACCATTATTCAAGAAGGGTAGTAGGGATAAACCAGGGAATTACAGGCCAGTGAGCCTAACATCAGTGGTAGGGAAATTATTGAAAAAAATTCTGAGGGACAGAATTAGCCTCCACTTGGAGAGGCAAGGATTAATCGAGGATAGTCAGCATGGCTTTGTCAGGGGGAGATCATGTCTAACCAATTTGATTGAATTTTTTGAGGGGGTGACTAGGTGTGTGGATGAGGGTAGTGCAGTTGATGTAGTCTACATGGACTTCAGTAAGGCTTTTGACAAAGTCCCACATGGGAGGCTGGTCAAGAAGCTAAGAGCCCATGGGATCCAGGGCAATTTGGCACATTGGATCCAAAATTGGCTTAGTGGCAGGAGGCAGAGGGTGATGGTCGAAGGTTGTTTTTGTGACTGTGTCCAGTGGTGTACCGCAGGGATCGGTGCTGGGTCCTTTGCTGTTTGTAGTGTACATTAATGATTTAGATATGAATGTAGGAGGTATGATCAGTAAGTTTGCAGGTGACATGAAAATTGGTGGAGTGGTAAACAGCGAGGAGGGAAGCCTCAGGCTACACGACGATATAGATGGGTTGGTTAAATGGGTAGAACAGTGACAAATGGAATTTAACCCTGAAAAGTGTGAGGTGATGCATTTTGGGAGGACTAACAAGGCAAGGGAATACACAATGAATGGTAGGACCCTAGGAAGGACAGAGGATCATAGGGACCTTGGTGTGCATGTACATAGATCCCTGAAGGCAGCAGAACAGGGAGAGAAGGTGGTTAAAAAGGCATATGGGATACTGATATGCTATGCCTCGGCTAATGAAGGCAAGAGCAGGGAGGTTATGATGGAGCTGTACAAAGCGCTAGTTCGGCCACAGCTGGAATAGTGTGTGCAGTTCTGGTCGCCACACTATAGGAAGGATGTGATTGCATTGGAGAGGGTGCAGAGGAGATTCACCAGGATGTTACCTGGGCTGGAGCGCTTCAGCTATGAAGAGAGACTGGACAGGCTGGGGTTGTTTTCCTTAGAGTAGAGAAGGCTGAGGGGGGACCTGATTGAGGTGTACAAAATTATGAGGGGCATAGATAGGGTAGATAGAAAGGAACTTTTCCCCTTAGTAGAGGGGTCAATAGCCAGGGGGCAGTTTCAAGATAAGGCGCAGGAGGTTTAATGGGGATTGGAGGAAAAACTTTTTCACCCAGAGGGTGGTTGGAATCTGGAACTCACTGCCTGAAAGGGTGGTAGAGGCAGAAACCCTCACAACATTCAAGAAGCATTTAGATGAGCACTTGAAACGCCACAGCTTACAAGGCTACGGACCAAGTGCTGGAAAATGGGATTAGAATAGACTGGGCTTGATGGCTGTCGCGGACACGATGGGCCGAAGGGCCACTTTCTGTGCTGTATAAATCTATGACTCTAAAATTGCTAGCAACACTAAGTGGCCACATTTCAGTACTTCACACACCTCTACTGTCTGGCTCAATCGTCTGAATAGAACTTCTAAATGAAAACCAAGCCAGATTTCTGGCAGATCTGCTTCAGCCTAGGAACAGCACCTGCATAACCAACCTACTGGGGAAATCATTTGAATGTCCAGAATCAGGAGGCGGCCATTCGGCGCCTCGAGCCTGCTCCGCCATTCAATGAGATCATGGCTGATCATCCAAACTCAGTACCCTGTCCCTGCCTTCTCCCCATATCCCTTGATCCCTTTAGCCTTAAGAAATATATCTAACTCCTTCTTGAATATATTTAATGAATTGGCCTCAACTGCCTTCTTTGGTAGAGAATTCCACAGGTTCACTCTCTGGATGAAGAAATTCCTCCTAATCTCTGTCCTAAATGGCTTACCCCTTATCCTTAGACTGTGACCCCTGGTTCTGGACTCCCCCGCCATCGGGAACATCCTTCCTGCATCTAGTCTGTCTAGTCCTGTTAGAATTTTATACGTTTCAATGAGATCCCCTCTCATTCTTCTAAACTCCAGCGAGTATAAGCCCAATCGACCCAATCTCTCCTCATACGTCATCCCTGCCATCCCAGGTATCAGTCTGGTGAATCTTCGCTGCACTCCCTCCATGGCAGGAACATCCTTCCTCAGATAAGACGACCAAGCCTGCACACAATACTCAAGGTGTGGTCTCACCAAGGCCCTGTACAACTGCAGCAAGACATCCTTGTTCCTGTACTCAAACCCTCTCGCTACGAAGGCCAACATACCATTTGCCTTCTTAACTGCCTGCTGCACCTGCATGCTTACCTTCAGCGACGGGTGCACAAGGACACCCAGGTCTTGTTGCACTTCCCCTTCTCCCAATCTATTGCTGTTCAGATAATAATCTGCCTTCCTGGTTTTGCCACCAAAGTGGATAACCTCGCATTTATCCACATTATACTGCATCTGCCATGCATCTGCCCAAATCATACTGGAGTTTCTCGGCATCCTCCTCACAGCACACACGCCCACCCAGCTTTGTGTCGTCTGCAAACTTGGAGATATTACATCTAGTTCCCTCGTCTAGATCATTAATATATATTGTGAATAGCTGGGGTCCTAGCACCGATCCCTGCGGTACCCTACTAGTCACCGCCTGCCACTCGGAAAAAGACCCGTTTATTCCAACAGTTAAAAATGGAAATGCCTTTGGAGAGTTTGAGATACAAAACTCTAAAAAAAAAAAAAAAAAAACCTAGAGAATTTGATTAAACAATTAAATACAAACCATTCTGTCCATCGAGTAGGCTGATATCATCAAGGTAAACAATGACAGTGAAAGCTTCAACTCTGCACTCCAGCTGCAGACAAAGTGACAGGTAAGCAGGCCAGAACCTGAGAACGCAAAGAAGCCCATGTTAAAACTGCAGCCACTCTGCCCCAGAGATACCACACCACCTCTATCGAGACACTTGGGCCTAGAAATTGGCCTCCTTACTGCCTCCGTTATCGCCTCCGGGGGGCGATAACGGGGCGCGAAGCACTAACCGACTGGGCGCGGTGAGAAGATCGACTCCCGCTATATTCAGCAGGAGGTTTGCTGCGGCGGTATGACATGGTGCCCGATCTCCTTTGCCCGGAGATCGTGACGTCATCACCATGCACATCGCCCCGGACCTGAACTTTGGTTACGCCCCCTGCAGCATCACCGGGTGAAAACACCGGCAGCTGCAGGAGGCGTTCATCGGGAGGCCAGGCGCTTCGGGGGCGATACTTAAAGGCGAGGTGGCCGAGGTAAGTAACAAAAGTTCTGAAATGCTCTCTCACTTTTTTTTTCCATTTGTCTTCACCAGCGATCGAACAGCCCGGCTCTCTGTTGCAGTGCATCGGGCTGATCGGGCCGGAGCGCGGCTGCCATCGGGGACCAGGTAAGTTTTCCCCTTGCAGAGCCTGCAGTGATGGCCCTTCCAACGCAGCAGCGCTGTACACCTACCGCCCCGCCTGCTGCGCTCCAGGAAGGAAGTGGAGCGCTTGATTTAGCACTCCTTCCTGGAGCTCAATCCCCAAATTTTTTAAAAGTTGAAAAACATTAGGGCTGAGATGAGGAGAA
Organism: Somniosus microcephalus; assembly: GCF_052327205.1. Classification (NCBI taxonomy): domain Eukaryota; kingdom Metazoa; phylum Chordata; class Chondrichthyes; order Squaliformes; family Somniosidae; genus Somniosus; species Somniosus microcephalus. The sequence goes on from NC_141001.1 coordinate 44,649,519, forward strand.
ATGTCTTCACTCAGAGGGCGGTGAACCTGTGGAATTCACTACCACAGAAGGCTGTGGAGGCCAAGTCACTGAATATATTTAAGAAGGCGATAGATAGATTTCTAGACACAAAAGGCATCAAGGGGTATGTGGAGAGAGCGGGAATATGGTATTGAGATAGAGGATCAGCCATGATCATAATGAATGGCGGAGCAGGCTCGAAGGGCCGAATGGCCCACTCCTGCTCCTATTTTTCGATGTTTCTATTAGTGCCTGGCGCTAATTTTTTCAACTTTTAAAAGTTAGCGCCCCAAACGGGACAACACCGAATTTCTCCCCCTTGGTTTTTCCACTTACTGATCCTACTTTCTCTCCATTACCCAGCCCCTCCATTTCACCCAATATCCTGCTTCTGTCCATTACCCACCTCTCCTTACTGATCCCTCCTCCTCTGCCATTCCCAACATGTGTGCTCCTCCCCTTACTTATCTTGTGACCCAACCACTTTGCTCCTCCCCTCCTTTTCTCCAATTACCCAGCAATGGCACTCCCCCCGTACCGATTCCCCTTTCTTCCATTTACACAGCCTATCTGCTCCTCTCCTTACTGACCCACTTCCTCTTTTCTGTTACTCACATGGCACTTATCCTTTTCGCTCCATTACCCCGCCATGCGCTTCTCCCCTTCTCTTAAATGCTAGTCATGTTACTTCTCCATCTTCTCTCCAATAATCCCCACGGTACTCTCCCCTTCTCCAATAATCCCCACGGTACTCTCCCCTTCTCCAATAATCCCCACGGTACTCTCCCCATCTCTCCAATAATCCCCATGGTACTCTCCCCATCTCTCCAATAATCCCCATGGTACTCTCCCCTTCTCTCCAATAATCCCCATGGTACTCTCCCCTTCTCCAATAATCCCCATGGTACTCTCCCCTTCTCCAATAATCCCCATGGTACTCTCTCCTTCTCCAATAATCCCCATGGTACTCTCCCCTTCTCCAATAATCCCCATGGTACTCTCCCCTTCTCTCCAATAATCCCCATGGTACTCTCCCCTTCTCCAATAATCCCCATGGTACTCTCTCCTTCTCCAATAATCCCCATGGTACTCTCCCCTTCTCCAATAATCCCCATGGTACTCTCCCCTTCTCTCCAATAATCCCCATGGTACTCTCCCCTTCTCTCCAATAATCCCCACGGTACTCTCCTTCTCTCCAATAATCCCCACGGTACTCTCCCCTTCTCCAATAATCCCCACGGTACTCTCCCCTTCTCCAATAATCCCCACGGTACTCTCCCCTTCTCCAATAATCCCCACGGTACTCTCCCCTTCTCTCCAATAATCCCCATGGTACTCTCCCCAATAATCCCCATGGTACTCTCCCCTTCTCCAATAATCCCCATGGTACTCTCCCCTTCTCTCCAATAATCCCCATGGTACTCTCCCCTTCTCTCCAATAATCCCCATGGTACTCTCCCCTTCTCCCCAATAATCCCCATGGTACTCTCCCCTTCTCTCCAATAATCCCCATGGTACTCTCCCCTTCTCCAATAATCCCCATGGTACTCTCCCCTTCTCCAATAATCCCCATGGTACTCTCCCCTTCTCCAATAATCCCCATGGTACTCTCCCCTTCTCCAATAATCCCCATGGTACTCTCCCCATCTCCAATAATCCCCATGGTACTCTTCCCATCTCTCCAATAATCCCCATGGTACTCTCCCCTTCTCTCCAATAATCCCCATGGTGCTCTCCCCTTCTCCAATAATCCCCATGGTACTCTCCCCTTCTCTCCAATAATCCCCATGGTACTCTCCCCTTCTCTCCAATAATCCCCATGGTACTCTCCCCTTCTCCAATAATCCCCACGGTACTCTCCCCTTCTCTCCAATAATCCCCATGGTACTCTCCCCTTCTCCAATAATCCCCACGGTACTCTCCCCTTCTCCAATAATCCCCACGGTACTCTCCCCTTCTCCAATAATCCCCACGGTACTCTCCCCTTCTCCAATAATCCCCACAGTACTCTCCCCTTCTCCAATAATCCCCATGGTACTCTCCCCTTCTCCAGTAATCCCCATGGTACTCTCCCCTTCTCTCCAATAATCCCCATGGTACTCTCCCCTTCTCTCCAATAATCCCCATGGTACTCTCCCCATCTCTCCAATAATCCCCATGGTACTCTCCCCATCTCTCCAATAATCCCCATTGTACTCTCCCCTTCTCCAAAAATCCCCACGGTACTCTCCCCTTCTCTCCAATAATCCCCATGGTACTCTCCCCTTCTCTCCAATAATCCCCATGGTACTCTCCCCTTCTCTCCAATAATCCCCATGGTACTCTCCCCTTCTCTCCAATAATCCCCATGGTACTCTCCCCTTCTCTCCAATAATCCCCATGGTACTCTCCCCTTCTCTCCAATAATCCCCATGGTACTCTCCCCTTCTCTCCAATAATCCCCATGGTACTCTCCCCTTCTCTCCAATAATCCCCATGGTACTCTCCCCTTCTCCAATAATCCCCATGGTACTCTCCCCTTCTCCAATAATCCCCATGGTACTCTCCCCTTCTCTCCAATAATCCCCATGGTACTCTCCCCTTCTCTCCAATAATCCCCATGGTACTCTCCCTTTCTCTCCAATAATCCCCATGGTACTCTCCCCTTCTCTCCAATAATCCCCATGGTACTCTCCCCTTCTCTCCAATAATCCCCATGGTACTCTCCCCTTCTCCAATAATCCCCATGGTACTCTCCCCATCTCTCCAATAATCCCCATGGTACTCTCCCCTTCTCTCCAATAATCCCCACGGTACTCTCCCCTTCTCTCCAATAATCCCCATGGTACTCTCCCCTTCTCTCCAATAATCCCCATGGTACTCTCCCCTTCTCTCCAATAATCCCCATGGTACTCTCCCCTTCTCCAATAATCCCCATGGTACTCTCCCCATCTCTCCAATAATCCCCATGGTACTCTCCCCTTCTCCAATAATCCCCATGGTACTCTCCCCTTCTCTCCAATAATCCCCATGGTACTCTCCCCATCTCTCCAATAATCCCCATGGTACTCTCCCCATCTCTCCAATAATCCCCATGGTACTCTCCCCTTCTCTCCAATAATCCCCATGGTACTCTCCCCTTCTCCAATAATCCCCATGGTACTCTCCCCTTCTCCAATAATCCCCATGGTACTCTCCCCTTCTCTCCAATAATCCCCATGGTACTCTCCCTTTCTCTCCAATACCCACCCGTGGTACTCCCCAACTTGCTGTCAGCTGATGTGTATACCTTTATTTGATTTGGTAAAAGTTTTTTCATACTTCAGGAACTGTTGACGTTTTATAATGAGGCCATTAGTGCTAGAGAATACCACTCTCACTCTGCCGACATCAGCTTTGGTGATGCTGCAACCAAAGAGTGACTATGACGAGACTCATCCACATCTCTGAGCCATCAGCCACCTGTCCCCCAATGCACTGCGAATGTCCCATCTTTTATCACCCATTGCAGTTCTCAATTCCTTCATTCATCTCCTCATTGACACCAAGATCTAGTTTATTACATTTTGGATTAACTTCCTTTAAGATCAACTGACAGCTTTTGGCATTTGTATATGATCCCTACTCGCAGGAAGCAGTTAACTTATATTTTCCATATATTTCTCACTGCCTCTCTAATGGTGCTGATTCCCACGGGGGAACAGCTTCACAGGTACAGACAGCTCTTCAGTACTTCAGCCAATTAGTGATTCTTCATGCGAGTCGAGACAGTGAATGTTGAGAAGCTATTCAACAGGTGGGACATCACAACCGACATCCACACTCATACTCCAATAGAATAATGACACCAAAAACATACGAAAATGACGGACAGGAAAAGACCCACTGGTCCATCAGGAGCAGGAACCCTGCTTATTTTCTCCTATCTAATCCAGGGCACTCAGGCTAATTATAGTGCTCCAAAGGCCGCTCTAGCAGAGATAAGCCATTTCAGCACAGACTGGGGATTGGAAATTGAACTTTCTGGTCTATACGGTTTAGTGCTACCCACTACACCACTGCCAGAGCAGTAATTAACTTTTAAATCATTTTTCAGCCATGTATGAACAGAGATGCAGCAGTACGGCACTAGAGGGAGGATGCTGGCGGACTTACCCATAGGATTTACAGATGTCTAACATTTTCTCCTTTGTTGCAAGATCTCCCGGCAGCTGAATGAAGTAATTGATCAGCTGAGCGTAGCCCCAGGTAAATCGATGGGAGTGAGGCCTTTGAGGTAAATCAACAACACCATTTACTTAAATTTAAAACACTGTTAGATTAGGTTTCCCATTCTCCCATTCCTATTCCTCAGCTCAGCCATGGCTCAGAGGTAGCACTCTCGCCTCGGAGTCAAGGCTCACTCCAGGGACTTCAACACAAAATCTAGGCTGACACTCCAGTATTATTAAGGGAGTGCTGTACTTTCGGAGGTGTCGCCTTTCAGATGAGACGTTAAATCAAGGCCCCGTCTGCCCTCTCTGGTGGACGTAAAAGATCCCATGGCACTATTTCAAAGAAGAGCAGGGGAGTTATACCCGGTGTCCTGGCCAATATGTATCCCTCAATCAACATAACAAAGAAACAGATTATCTGGTCATTATCACATTGCTGTTTGTGGGACCTTGCGGTGCATAAATTGGCTGCCGTGTTTCCTACCTTATATTAGTGACTGCACTTCAAAAGTAGTTCATTGACTGGAAAGCACTTTGGGAAGCCCCAAGGTCCCAAACAGCACCATATAAATGCAGGTTTTTCTTTTTAAGTGATTTTATCTCTCCTGCTTGGGTGCTTGACAAATGTCACTCTCAACAGTCAAAAGAAAATGTGCCAAAGTGCACAGCTTTGAATCTCTCTCTCATTCTCCCTTCCTCTGGGGATACTGAAGTAAAAAGAATGACAGGAGTGTGACCGGACCAGAAATTTTTGTCTTTATTTCATTAGAGAAAAAGTTTCAAAATGGAAGATTAGAGATGGTTAGTCTGCTAGGAATGGGGCAATGCTGTGTGTTTGGAATCAACCAAGATAAAGTTACTTGAATGGATGATGGGGCTCATTTGGAATGCTAATGTGTGAAATTGGATAGATGGAGATGTCATTTCTAGTCATAATTGGCTGTGAGGCTAGTCTTGACAAAATACATTAAGGAAGCCTTTATTTCAAGCTATTATTTATATAAATTTAACATTTTGATTAGCAAGCAGTATCTGGCAAAGACAATATTCCAAGAAATTACTTCTACATTAAAGAAAAAAGGCACCATTATAAATAATCCAGGAGTCCTCTTGTTCTTCACTCTTCCTTTTTCTCACATTACAACAGTGACCACACTTCAAAAAGTACTTCATTCACTGTAAAGTGCTTTGAGACGTCCGGAGGTCATGAAAGGCGCCATATAAATGCAAGTCTTTCTTTTCTTTCAAGCCTCTTTTGTGTAAGGCTGGGTATAGGAACTCAGTATGTTATGTGAGATAATTTCTACCAAATCTGTGTTTCTAAGAATTAGCTGAAGAGAGTCCATAAGAAGTGCCTTCCAGATAAAGGGCAGATTAACCTCTTCTGGGCTGATTCCAGATTTATTGTCCAAGTACTGTACTGTTTGGTGCTATATCATTTTGCTTCAATATGTTACTATAGCTGTAAATAAATCAGACCAAGTAGTTTCATTGGTATGCAGTACTGTACTGGCATGTTTTTGTTCTGAGCGAACATGAAAACATAGGGGCATCCCACGTATTCTCCACTAAATGATTTGCTTTAATTCAGGATTAAATTGTTAAACCTAGGCTTTGCTAAACTATTTCCAGCAGAGAATAAAGACATAGGTTTCAGGTCACAGGAGACTCAGCCTGCTTACTGAAACTGCAATCTAGTAGGGAATAAGAGAAAGCTATTGAGGAAAAAAATCCAAATTGTAACAAGGAGAATCAGTGTCCTTCTGCTCTGCACTAATCTATTGCACAATTGGGCTCTTGACAGATTTTTCACAGAGCAGCCATTAAAAAGACCTTCAGTAACCCCTTACTGTAATTATGCCATGTGGAAGTCATTCATAAAGGGTTATAATGAAATATTACGGGATTTTATGCATTTCGTAAATAAGGCAAGCCATTTGTTGCAGCAAATGATTTGTCATCCCTCAGAGCTTTCATTGCCTCCGGATTTTTAAACAACACTGCAGAATTTGGGAAACAAATGACACTACACGTGATAAGCACAGATATCTGCAGAATGTGTGGCAGATGTCACAATGTGTCAAATCATTTAGTCTATTCAGAAACCATGTGTATTGTGCTGCAGGGATTCTAACAGAGGATACCATGTATTGCAGCATGGCATTACACCCAACACGGTGAGCTCCAGAGCATGTAAATCTGTGTCTGCTCCTTACCTGGGATTTCCATCAACGTCAGTGGTGTCAGTCCTCTGGGGAGCATCGTGAGACACAGCAAGTTGCAGCCAATCCAATTTTCGAGATTTGGGTTGAAGAATGGCCTCCAGCAGGTGCAATCTGCTCACAAGAAACAGAACAGAAAATATTTCGTTCAGGGTCACCCAATTCTTCGCAGAGACCCCTGCATTTCCCTGACCTCAGTAGTGGCTGAAGACCATTTTTGTTGTGTTTTTAAAAAACTTTTCCCTAATTATGTCCCCATCTCTTTTAAAAGCACAAACTCCTGCTGGATCTGGTTCCACGGCACCTTGTCCACGTGGCCATTCTTCACATGCGAGTCTAGACAGTGGGGGCAGGGGGTAATTTTAACTTTGGACGACAGCGTAATACAAGCGATATTGGATCAGTCAACCTTTATACATCTCCCGATTTTGATTTCCATTGAGGGCAAATCCGATATCAAAACTACCCCCAGTGAGTGCTGGCAGGAAATTTGACTGTGGACAATGTAGCACAGCTGAGTATGATGCTGTCCTAACCCAAGATGCACACACGCACACCTTACAGCGGGGGTCACTGGATAAAATGAGGAGCACGAACTCTGGCCAACCCACGGGTGCCGAGGTCAATTTTAGCACCCCTAATGTCACCCCAGCTGACACCACCTAATGCAGCACAGACCAGGAATTGAACGCTGAACTAAGGAATTTCACTAATATCTGTGGCTCCCAAGGTGGTTCTTCAGCTTGCTGCAACACATAATAGATTTTTGAGACTTCCAGAATAATCAGAAAGGAAAAGGCTGGATTTTTCCCTCATGAAGAATGCATACATGAATGCAAGTTATGGTCCTTTATGAGATGTGGGATTGTTGTAAAGCGCAAGGGAAACTTATCTATAAAGCTTTCAACGATTCAAAGAGTATCATCAGAAGAAACTAGAAGCGATAGGAGTACACGGCAGATACTTCTCTATGTGTGCGTGTTTCTGTGTGACTAACGTGGTTACGAATACACATCGAAACCAAGAGACTCGTGCTGATCAAACACTAACCTCTGGTCCATTGGCTTGGATTTAACCAGGTTGTCGACGTATGCCAATAAGTGAGCCGGTTGTTTCTGACACAATTCCTTGATGTCGGATGGGAGAATGTGGGGATGGAACTGGACAAGCGACCTCAGTGCAATTTCACCAAATTTCTCGTACATTCTGCAGAGATCACACACACACAGTTCAACAGGAAGGCATGGCCATCAACAACAACACTGGCTTTCAGAGGACCACAATCCAATCAGGGTCCTGCTGAAGGGCCAATCTCAAAATTAACGCAGCATATTACGTCACAGAGTGGCCCTGTGATTGCACAAACAGTAAGCCCGATTTCAATCGTGCCACTTCCATGCAAGAGGAGAAACAGTAACGATAGGACTAATAGTTCTATTAAATCATTCTGTTTTAAGTGGGCCACTTCCTATAAGGAAGCTGACTCCTAATAGGATTCACTTGTCTTCATTTGCTGGGAAACCCAGCTCAGTCAACATCCCATAGCCAGAAATGGAGGTCCAAAATCTAAAGGCATAGGAAGTCTGCAAAAGGTTACAGACCCAGAGATATTGTGAATACTAACTTAGTGACATCTTACCTCAATCCTAACAATGTTTAAATCATTCAGTCAGGTGCTGAAAGGGGGAAGTAGGAGGCAATGGAGGGGGAAAGACTGGACCAGACTAACACTCCCACAATGCAGGGAGAGCTGGACCACAGCAATATTCCCACACTGCAGCAAGGGTGATTAATAGCGTACGTGTGCAGGCTTACCTGGCTGCATGTGCCAATAAAAAAGAACTCCTTGACCGCTTCTCATCACCCAGTAACTTCAACACTTTTCGCAGATCCCCGTCCTTAATGGCATTGGTGATCGGGTCCGACTGCGTTATCTCTGAAACAGACATCAATCAAATCAGAGTCAAGACAAGCTTAGAGTCTGCCCCAGCTCCATCCCTTGCATCACCCAGCTCCATCTCTTGGATCACCCAGCTCCATTCACAGCACCATCCCTTACATCACCCAGCTCCAGTCACAGCTCCATCCCTTACATCACCCAGCTCCAGTCACAGCTCCATCCCTTGCATCACCCAGCTCCAGTCACAGCACCTGCTCTTACATCACCCAGCTCCAGTCACAGCTCCATCCCTTACATCGCCCAGCTCCATTCACAGCACCATCCCTTACATCACCCAGCTCCATTCACAGCACCTGCTCTTACATCACCCAGCTCCATCCCTTACATCACCCAGCTCCAGTCACAGCTCCATCCCTTACATCACCCAGCTCCAGTCACAGCTCCATCCCTTACATCACCCAGCTCCAGTCACAGCTCCATCCCTTACATCACCCAGCTCCAGTCACAGCTCCATCCCTTGCATCACCCAGCTCCAGTCACAGCACCTGCTCTTACATCACCCAGCTCCAGTCACAGCTCCATCCCTTACATCGCCCAGCTCCATTCACAGCACCATCCCTTACATCACCCAGCTCCATTCACAGCACCTGCTCTTACATCACCCAGCTCCATCCCTTACATCACCCAGCTCCAGTCACAGCACCTGCTCTTACATCACCCAGCTCCAGTCACAGCACCTGCTCTTACATCACCCAGCTCCATTCACAGCACCATCCTTTACATCACCCAGCTCCAGTCACAGCTCCATCCCTTGCATCACCCAGCTCCAGTCACAGCACCTGCTCTTACATCACCCAGCTCCATTCACAGCTCCATCCCTTACATCACCCAGCTCCAGTCACAGCTCCATCCCTTACATCACCCAGCTCCATTCACAGCACCAGTCCTTGCATCACCCAGCTTCAGTCACAGCTCCATCCCTTGCATCATCCAGCTCCAGTCACAGCTCCATCCCTTACATCACCCAGCTCCATTCACAGCTCCATCCCTTACATCACCCAGCTCCATTCACAGCACCTGCTCTTACATCACCCAGCTCCAGTCACAGCTCCATCCCTTACATCACCCAGCTCCATTCACAGCACCTGCTCTTACATCACCCAGCTCCAGTCACAGCTCCATCCCTTACATCGCCCAGCTCCATTCACAGCACCATCCCTTACATCACCCAGCTCCAGTCACAGCTCCATCCCTTACATCGCCCAGCTCCATTCACAGCACCATCCCTTGCATCACCCAGCTCCAGTCACAGCTCCATCCCTTACATCACCCAGCTCCATCCCTTACATCACCCAGCTCCATCCCTTGCATCACCCAGCTCCAGTCACAGCTCCATCCCTTACATCACCCAGCTCCAGTCACAGCTCCATCCCTTGCATCACCCAGCTCCAGTCACAGCTCCATCCCTTACATCACCCAGCTCCATCCCTTACATCACCCAGCTCCATCCCTTGCATCACCCAGCTCCAGTCACAGCACCTGCTCTTACATCACCCAGCTCCAGTCACAGCTCCATCCCTTACATCACCCAGCTCCAGTCACAGCACCATCCCTTACATCACCCAGCTCCATTCACAGCTCCATCCCTTACATCACCCAGCTCCAGTCACAGCACCATCCCTTACATCACCCAGCTCCAGTCACAGCTCCATCCCTTACATCACCCAGCTCCAGTCACAGCACCATCCCTTACATCACCCAGCTCCAGTCACAGCTCCATCCCTTACATCACCCAGCTCCATTCACAGCTCCATCCCTTACATCACCCAGCTCCAGTCACAGCTCCATCCCTTACATCACCCAGCTCCAGTCACAGCTCCATCCCTTACATCACCCAGCTCCAGTCACAGCACCATCCCTTACATCACCCAGCTCCAGTCACAGCACCAGTCCTTACATCACCCAGCTCCAGTCACAGCACCATCCCTTACATCACCCAGCTCCAGTCACAGCTCCATCCCTTACATCACCCAGCTCCAGTCACAGCACCATCCCTTACATCACCCAGCTCCAGTCACAGCACCATCCCTTACATCACCCAGCTCCAGTCACAGCACCATCCCTTACATCACCCAGCTCCAGTCACAGCTCCATCCCTTGCATCACCCAGCTCCAGTCACAGCTCCATCCCTTACATCACCCAGCTCCAGTCACAGCTCCATCCCTTGCATCACCCAGCTCCAGTCACAGCTCCATCCCTTACATCACCCAGCTCCAGTCACAGCTCCATCCCTTGCATCACCTAGCTCCAGTCACAGCTCCATCCCTTACATCGCCCAGCTCCATTCACAGCTCCATCCCTTACATCGCCCAGCTCCATTCACAGCACCATCCCTTACATCGCCCAGCTCCATTCACAGCACCTGCGCTTACATCACCCAGCTCCATCCCTTACATCACCCAGCTCCAGTCACAGCTCCATCCCTTGCATCACCCAGCTCCATTCACAGCACCTGCTCTTGCATCACCCAGCTCCATTCACAGCACCAGTCCTTACATCACCCAGCTCCATTCACAGCTCCATCCCTTACATCACCCAGCTCCATTCACAGCACCTACATCAAACCAGTTCACAACACCTGCCACACCCCTCTCGCCACCACCAGTCGCAACCAGCCAGCTCCAATTACAGCCCCGGCCCTGGGTCGCTCCAGTCATAGTTTGGGCCCCAGGCAGCTCCATGCAGCCCTGTACCCCTCGTCACCAGTCACAGTGCAAGTCCTCCTTCCACCAGCCCCAATGTTACAATGCCAGCCCGCCCCACTGCAACCGGCATCACATCTACAAGTTAGTCCTCTTTCTACCATCATCAGTTGTGATTCTGGACATTCATATGTGTAGGCAATGCTGACGTACAGCAGTCCAGAACTCCAAGGCAGACCATTTATACTACATTTCAGCCAATTCTATCTACTACGGTTTCTTTTGCTGCCTTTTTCTCTCTCTATGGTGGGGATCAGAGTAATCCTGTTTTCATTTAAGATCTGCATGCAAACAATTCCATCAATGGTCGCTGAATAACAATCAGGAGCAGGAACCATGACTGATTTTTCTTTTCCCTAACCAAAGTCAATTGTAGCACCAGCTGAAACCAGCTAACTTAACATTCAAACGCATTGCCAGCAAAGGTTGAACCCAGGACCCACCTGGTCTGTAAAGCCCAACTATTCACTGGATAAGCTTGCCAAGACTCAGCTGGTATTTTTTTACCAAAATAAATCTAGCAGTGTCCACTGGACACTGGAAATCAGTGTAGGGATCAAAGACAGTAAGTGGCTTTGATCCTCACCAAGTCCAGATCGCAACCAGGTCAGGAGATAGCAAATGGAGGATCAGTGCTGCCCTAATCAGTGGTGGCAAGGAGAAGCGTTTTATGTCAAAGAAGAAGGAATTACTGATCCAGGCTGCTCTCCTATGGTCTGTACAACATGGATCAACAGACGGCTGGGAGCACATAGCACATGGTAAGAGTGTAAATGAGTGAGAGCGAGAGCGCTACGGAATGGAGAGGACGGGTATGAAATCAGTGTGTACAAACCAGCAGTTTGCCGTTACCTTGCAATCCCAGGATGAATGTCTGCCACACCAGAGGAGTGGCCCAGTTGCGAGCTGTGATGCTGCGCTTCACTCGCATTAAGTCTAACAGGAAGAAATAATTTCGCATATAGAGACAGGCCTGATTCGCAGTGCCATCTACAGGCAATTCTGTTGCTGTGGCTATATCCTCAGTCACACTTTCAAATATTCCCAGCTCAAAACACAAAGTACTCAGTTCCATCATGTCCTTGAAGAGATCTGGCGGTATGCTGCAGAAAGGGACCGTCACAAAGGGCACACTGAACAACTCAGCTGAAACCGGCTCATCATCTACCACTGGGTCCTTGAAAGTGGCTCCCTCCTCCACCATTTCTTCTCCATGGCTTATGACTGGCCCCTCCTCCTGCTTTTGATGGGCAAATGGTGCTGAACCTTCCTTCTGCTCTTGATTGTCAATTGAGTCCGAATCCACCTTTTGCTCTCGATGGCTAGGCAGGGTCGTTGGCTGTTCCGCCTCTTCTTGATAACAGAGTGGCATTGACCCCTCCTCCCCCTCTTGATGACTGAGTGCTGCTGGTTCCTCCTCACCCTCTCGATGGCCGAATGCTGCTAACCCCTCCCCCTCCTCTTCCCCTTGATGACTGAGTACTGCTGGCCCCTCCGACTCTCGATGGCCGAATACTGCTGACTGCTGCCTCTCTCGATGGCCGAATACTGCCGACTCCTCCTCTGATGTGCCAGTGTCGTTCACAGTTTGAGTTTTCACCTTGAATTGAAATGTTTTTTCCAAATGAGGGAGCCAGCATCGGAGTGCTTCCTTCAGAAGGGGCGTCTCAAACAAAACAAGGGGGTCCTGTAGTTTAACTCTGTAAAACAAAAGGATAACCTTCAACAACGTTGATTTATATAGCGCCTTTAACATAGTAAAGCGTCCCAAGGCACTTCATAGGTGTATTATAAAACAAAATACAGAGCCACATAAGAAATTAGGGCAGATGACCAAAAGCTTGGTCAAAGAGGTAGGTTTTAAGGAGCGTCTTAAAGGAGGAACGAGAGGTAGAGAGGTGGAGAGGTTTAGAGAGGGAATTCCAGAGCTTAGGGCCTAGGCAGCTGAAGGCATGGCTACCAATGGTTGAGCGATTATAATCAGGGATGCTCAAGAGGGCAGAATTAGAGGAGCACAGATATCTCGGGGGCGGGGGGGGGGGGCGGGGGAGGTTGTGCAACTGGAGGAGATTACAGAGATAGGGAAGGGCGAGGCCATGGAGGGATTTGAAAACAAGGATGAGAATTTTGAAATCGAGGCATTGCTTAACCGGGAGCGAAAGTAGGTCAGCGAGCACAGGGGTGATGGGTAAACGGGACTTGGTGAGAGTTAGGACACGGGCAGCCAAGTTTTCGATGACCTCAAGTTTACGTAGGGCAGAATGTGGGAGGCCAGCCAGGAATGCGTTGGAAGAGTCAAGTCTAGAGGTAACAAAAGCATAGATGAGGGTTTCAGAACCGTGGAAATAGGCGGACTTAGTTATGGCACGGATGTGTGGTTGGAAGCTCATTTCAGGGTCAAATATGACACCAAGGTTGCGAATAGTGAGGTTCAGCCTCAGACAGATGCTAGGGAGAGGGATGGAGTCAGTGGCTAGGGAACGGAGTTAGTGGCAGGGACCGAAGACAATGGCTTTGGTCTTCCCAATATTTAATTGGAGGAAATTTCTGCTCATCCAGTACTGGATGTCGGACAAGCAGTCTGACAATTCATAAACTAGTCATAGAACTTCCAGCTAGCTTCAGTCACAGATACAAATATTACTGTTCCAAATGGTAACACATTAATCAAATTAAATTTGAAACATAAAGTTGACACTATATTCTTAATCAATCAGATTCATATTAATCTACTACATTTAATATAGTTTAGTGCTAATCAATATAGAACAGAAAGTCCCAGGTTCAAATAGTGGTCTGTGGCAAATTAACTGACCTCAGTCACGGCAGCAGTATCTTTGGGCTAGAGCTGGCGGGGCGGGTGGGGGGGGCGGGGAGAAGAGAGAGAGAAAAAAAAGAAGGGGGTATATCAGTCAAGGTTCCCACTCCAGATCACTATCCTGTGATTCATGTCCATAAGGATGCACATTCTAACATCAGGGTGAGGACAGAATCAGCCTCAGCCATGATGTTCCCCATAGATAATGTGTGATGATGCTCTCTGTCTATGTTAACACACAAAAAAAGCCACTTGGCCAAGGTATCACCCGTGGAACTGTACGCAAGTAAGTCCGGGCCTACTGGAGAGAAAATTGTAGTGGAAAAAACAGAACCGCGCTAATTCATGCACACAGCACAGGCACTTTGAATGTACTGCATCATATCTTACCTGATCCTGGTCAATGGGGCAGTGCAAAGGGGGTTTAACCCTGCTCCCAACAGTGCTCAATCTGTCCTGGAATTGATTGATGGGGCAGGGTAGAGGGGGTTTTCCTCTGCTTCTAACAGTGTTACATCAGTCCTGGGAGTGATTTACAGAGCAGTGTAGAGTGAGACTTACTTTCCATACAACCTGCACTTTAACTTGCTTGAGAGTACTTGATACTGACAATGGGTGCCCAAAATGGAAAGTGTTTCATTCCTCAGCACTCACTGAGCATATAACATTCACAGAAAAATCAATGAGGGAGAAACACCCTCGTTCACACTCACACAGCCTCTGCTGTTGCTAGTCGCAGCTCCTGAAGTTTGTCCTCTTCCTGTGACTTGCCATCAATGCTCAACCTGTGCAGATCAAACAGCAAATCATATTTATAATAAACACCCATCACCACATTCAGACCCTTACACTTGGGTTTCTTTCAACAATTACCTTAAATTTAAATCTTTTTTACAAACTGAAGGGTCAAACTAGTACAACAAACTTGTGTTTTCTGGGCTTTGCGAACAGTATTCAGGATCATGGGCAGATCTGAAGCTATAAAGGGTGTCAGCTGCAGAGGGCCAAATAGATAGAAAAGATGATGAAGGCCCCTTCCCTGATGGCCAAGTTGGTAAAGGCACCAACTACTGTAGTACTAACCAGCAGCGACCTGTGCTGAATTAGCTGTTCACAGTGGGTGCACCACAAACAGCCTCCTTTGTCCAGTGGGAGGAGGGGAAATTAAATCAGTCATAATTCCTGCTAATGATAGCCATTGGTGACCCATGCCAGAAAGTAATTGCGTGGGATTATTGGGTGAGTACCACATCAGGCTTACCTCTGATGTTTCTAATGGAAAGAATATCCTGCCAACACTCATGGTCTATACCCACACATGAAGAATGGCCACCGGAAAGTGGCCCACCTGGAAATGTGCTCCAGTAAGGAACCGGCACCTTCCGTTGAGGAAGGGTAAAAAAAACAGTAGGATAGAAATCCTGACTTGTAATAAGACCACAGCCAGGATTGGTGTCCCATGTTTCTGAGACCGAGAGCTAGAGAAGAATAGTATCTCTGTGACCAAACGGGTCTAAGAGGGAAAAAGCTCTGGTTTCAGATCAATATTGACGAACAATTTTATGTCAGGCAATAGGCCGGCTAAAGCTCTCATGAGAAAAAGGGTTCTCTTACTCATGCTCCAGGTCTTGTGAACATGCTGCTGGAGTGATCAGAATCTCACGCTGCGGTTCACCATCTTTTATTTCCGGTTTGAATCGGAAGTCAGAGTTGGGATGAAGTGTGCCGATAGTTTCTTTTGTTTTCCTGACAAAACTGGAGACACTGTAAAACAGGTCAAAGGGTTCAAGAGACAAACGTACAAGGTGTTGCTTCTTCAGAGACGCAAGATGTTTTCGTACACAAGACACAAGGCCCGCACCTTGACACAGGCATGCAAATCACAAGGTGCCCTGCTCAGTCTCTCACTCACTCATATGGACCTCACTTCGACAGATAGGTACATGCCAGGTGCTCAGTCGCAAACGCATGTCCACAGGATGTCGTCCACAAGCCTCAGAGACACAAAGTCCCACGCTTCAACTCATAAAAACACAGGGCAGCCAATCGGACATGTTGCTGGGTTTATACCTGGACAGAATGCTTACTGTACTAGCTCTCACAGCAACGATCACAAGATAGGTTTGGTTGAAGAAGGCTGTCTGGCCCATATGATCTCATCCTTCCCAAATGCCAACCCTACCTTTTTTTTCCCCCCCATGACAGCGACAGGTTGCTTTTCAGCTGAATCAAATATCGTGCTGTCAAACACCCTTCCTGGCAACCTATTATCACCCTTTGTGTAAAGAAATACTCCCTGGCATTTGTCCTAAGCTTGCCACTCACAAACCTGAACTTGTACCCTCTCTTTCTGCTGCCTGGCACGACTCAAAGTATTGCTCTGGGTTTACTTTTCCTGTCCTGTTAAGTATCTTGTGTACCCTCAAGACATCCCCAGATATTCATTGTCCTCTGAAAGCAGACATGCGAGAGATTACATGCACAATGTATTTGAGCTCAACATGGGGAGTCCTTCAGAAGGCTGAAAGGAGGAAAGAGTCTATCAGAAGGCCGAGAGCCCGACACTGCATAAAGCTGCTTCTATCTAATGGGATCAAGTCCATGGGAGCCTTCAAAACTGAACAGAATTTAAAATGGAAAATAATAAATATTTTTAATTCATGAACGAAGTGCAGTGAACAGAAAACAATTGATGTTTCTTTTTGCCAATGTTTCCCGCACCTCCTCATCCTCTCCCAACTCCTGCTGGGGTACAGCTCCACAGACACCTCACCCAATCTTCATGTGTGAGACTAGGTAGCAAGTGCCAGTGGGCCATTTGTCCATGGGGGACACCACAGCAGAGGCCAATGCTGTCCTCACCCAACATCACAGGTACAGGTTCCAGTAGCGGTCACTGGCTGATGTTTTTTCCTCCCTAGCTCAGTTGCACTAAAACAAAATGCCCTAACTGCGACCTACCCTCCCCAGGAGGTACAGATGAGGAATCAATCCTAGGATCTCATGTTCATATGATTCAGCTACGCGCAGCCTTAACCAGGAGTAATGGTGTTTATCGGTGTGTCATGTCAACATCTGCGCTAGTGTTGGTGTCACAATGATCGTTATGGTTACCTTTCCTTCATAGCCTGTAAAGAGACGCGTGGAGATGTGGAACGGAATGACAATGGAAGATGGAATGGAATCAGTGTCTCACTCCGATCACCTTCAATATTCAAGGAAGAATGGGAGATACTGTCTAACAAATGGAAACAGAAACAAAACATCACTGGATGACAACAGCACAGGGAAGCAACACCTCCCATTTGGCACAGGTCCCAGCCATA
Source organism: Somniosus microcephalus (assembly GCF_052327205.1). Lineage (NCBI taxonomy): Eukaryota > Metazoa > Chordata > Chondrichthyes > Squaliformes > Somniosidae > Somniosus > Somniosus microcephalus. The sequence goes on from NC_141001.1 coordinate 44,666,741, forward strand.
TACCAGAAGATTTGCTACAATACATTCAACTTAATAAAGAATGCAACAAAGGAATGTTCCAAGCAGCAGTCCCTCAATCTGCAGTGTGTTGTAAAGGTGGATTTAGGGTTAACATTTGGTGGCAGTGCATGTTTCTGTCGAACTGACAAATGGGCTCATTTTCAGTGCGGCATTTCTCAACGGCACTGTCCCCATTTAAGTAAATCGAGCAGAGTTCCAGCAAAGCACCGATTTAGCCACAGTTTAATTCTCCTCCCCAAGGGCATCATCCGTCCTTACCCTGTTCTCCTTGCTCTTCCTCCTGCACTGAAGCAAATTCCCTCAGCCTCTCCTCTTCAGATAGATGGCTGTGCAATGAACCAGAGTCCTCATCCGATTGGCTGCCTCGACGACTAATCACGCGATAAATGCCCGAATCTAGGACATTAAAACTCTCCTGGAGGAAAGAAAGCATCAAAATTAAAACCCTGAAAAAGCGGCTACATTTAGAGCTGTGATGCAGAGACTTCACTGGGGTAAAAAGGGAGCCCACCAACCTCATGTTGGCATAAAGAAGCTCCAAACTTCAGGCTTGTACCACAACTCGGGAGCACGCTCCCCTTCCCTACACCCCCCCGCTCAGCTCAAACAAATGGGAGGCCCCATCAACCATATCATCACTAAGGTACTAAGCACCCATTTCCCCCGCTTCATGTCATTACCATCTTTAGGTAACATTGAAAAAAAGATGAGCAGAGAGGGGATAGCGTCAAACAGAAAGGCCAAGCAGAGAGAGGCAGTTGGTTCCAATTTTCTTTTTTTGTTTCTCCACATTCCCCACTCCCTCCTGTACCCCCACCTTGCCGGGTACATTTCCCTGGGCATTGGTACATCGTTCAAGTGGTCACTCTTCCTGCATGAGCCTAGACGATGCATGTCAATAGGCTGTTTAACCCCGAGGGGCAGCACTGCCGAGCCTAATGCTGAAATTCACAAACTGCCACTTTCCGATAGAAGTCACTAGGTAACGAGCACTAGCAGGAAGCCAGGCTGATTATTCCCCTCAATAGCTCAGAAGATCAGCTAACTCACCACAGACCGACAATTAAACCAGTAACACACTAGATTGCAGATGGTGCTTTTACCTGCCAAGTCAGTTCTGAAACTGACAGATATTGTTTAAAAGAGCTGAAGGTGACCGACAGCAGGATGTGTCCAAGGTCCAGCACTAACCTCACACGCCCTTCTACACAGACCCCCAACCCCCCTGACCCGAGAGCCAGCAATCTCAGCAGCTACCTTCCACTCAAACACAGCGCTAGGGTGAATGGTCATCGCAAACCACATACGTGAGAGGAAAAGCTGCTCCTGCGGCTGCTGCAGGCTGAGTCAAAGGGCTCCAGCTTCAACAACACCTCCTCCAATCGGGCAACAAGGTGGCTCTGTGTGGCAGCATCCAGCTGTGTCTTCAGGTGTTCCAGTCTGTCCACAGGCAACAGCTTACGGGTCTGAGGAGACAAGTGCTAACAATAAGGCCAATTTGCCATATTCAAAGCTGCATCTTTAGAGGCCATTCCACCACACAACTATTTAATTACTTACCTCCTTAAACACTGCCATTCTCTGAGTCTGTATTTTTTTAACTTCCAAAGCAGTCCCACCCATGTAATAGTGACCATATTACACCATATCCCTCACCTCCCATATAACAGTGACTATATTACTTTACGCCTTCCTTCCGACACACAACAGGGAATCCATTACACTATGCCCACCTCCGCCATGCAAGAGTTACCACATCATACAGAGGCCCCTATGCAACATATAATTACACCGTTACTCTGCATCCACATGTAATAGGGGCACATTACCATCTAACGCTCACATGACAGGAGAGCCAGGTATAAGTGAGTTCCTCCTCCAGTACAACAGTGATCACCAAGACTCCAACCAAGCAGAAGAACCCTTGAGCGTGCATGGTAAGAAACCCCCCCCGCCCCATGTGCCAACAACCCCTCAACCTCAGGGAATATTTAGCACAAAACCTGTTACTGCTTCAAGGATTTCTACTTGAATCTTTTATTAAAATGGCTCTTTAAAATTGCTTTAAGAGCTCAGAAGTTCTCAAGCGTTAGAGACACACTGCTAGCCCAAGGTATCTGGATTCAACTGTAACTCTGACAGCAGATGCTCACCCTGCTCGCAGTAATGGAGTGCTGGTAGAGGCAGCAGACTTGTGCAGCCAGGGTCCACATGTCCCGCCGAAGCAGACGCTCTGTACACCGCTCCCCCGACAGCAGGCACAGGTGAGTTACCCGCCCATCACCATGGAGACAGAACAGTTCGTTCTTGTAGACAGCTACATTCTGCACATCTGAAAAGAAAAATGAGAGCAAATCAGAGACCAACAGGGAGCCCAGAGTTACAGGAAACTTGCTGAGCCTTGCACGATAAAGAGCATAAACACCAGCATAGACCAGTTGGGCTGTGCTGTACATTCGATGTAATTCTCAGAAACATTCAGCTCATGGGTTCTAGTGATTAGGTGCAAGTCTTTTCAATTGGTGAGGCAAGGAGTCCCCACCATCCCTACTCAAGTAATCCTGTGCGAGGAACTGCCCATTCATCGGCTTTAGTGCACTGAGCTGCTAACTGGATACCAACACGGTTAGGAAATTACATAGAATTACACAGAATGTACAGCACAGAAACAGGCCATTTGGCCCAACTAGTCTATGCCAGGGTTTATGCTCCACATGAGCTTCCTCCCACCCTACTTTATCTGACCTTATCAGTATAACCTTATATTCCATTCTCCCTCATGTACTTATCTAGCTTCCCTTTAAGTGCATCTATGCTATGCATCTCAACTACACTCTCTGGATAAAGAAGTTTCTCCTCAATTCTTTATTGGATTTATTGGTGACTATGTTATATTTATGGCCCCTCGTTTTAGACTCTCTTCTCTATGTTTACCTTATCAAACCCCTACAAATAATTTTAAAAACCTCTATCAAGTCACCCCTCAGCCTTCTCTTTTCTAGAGGAAGGAGCGCCAGCCTGTTCAGCCTTTCCTGATAAATATAACCTCACAGTTCTGGTATCATCTTTGTAGATCACACACAGAAGGAGGGGAGATATCAAAATCAACAGGAACTGCACATTGCTGGCCCTATGAACAAAAGATGGTCACTCTCCCTGTAATCGCAGTCCTCCGGAAACTTCAACTTTTCTATCACCGACAGGAACTGCTTCCTTCTGTAGGTACTGTAGTGTCCATGTGTAGATAAAGACACTGAAGACAGGAGTTGGTTCATAGGTATTTACTAAGCAAGTCTGGGGGGGGGTTCTAAAGGATATACACAATACACAGGCTTATATAGCCCAAGTGGCAATTACCGGCATTACGCACACCTGGGGCTCTTAAAGGCACATACACCACAATTCCTCCCCTTCTAGCTAACTAGTACATCATATTTTAAGTAATTATTAATTTACATGTTATATGCAAAATAATATATATTGCTGTATTAATTAATTATAAGTTAGTCTCTCAGGAGGCTTCCTGACTCGGTCCGGATAACGCCTCGGGGGTGTAGTAGTTTCTGGTGGTGTAGTAGGTTCTTCTGGCAAGGCTGATTCGGCTTGAAGGCCAGTGTCGGGTTCATCGGGTTCCAGTATCACCGGATCGGAGGTAGATATGGGTATCTCTACTTCATCGTTAGATGTATAGCGTGGTGGTGCAGGTTGTCCCTTTTCGGGTGACTTGATGATTTGGTCAGCATGGTGCCTTATTATGCTTTCTCCGATGTCCACGGTATACATCAGTGGTCCTAGTCGTGTGCAGATAGTTCCAGGCTGCCATTTCTCGGTACGGTAGTCCCGGGCCAAAACCGGTTGGCCTATCTGGAAGGCCCTAGTTGGCCTTTCATTCATGCCCTGAAACTGCCGGTTTTCCACGTCCCTTCGGATGTTGGGCTTGACCAAATCCAGCCGGCATCTTAGGTTTCTATTGTAGAACATCATGGCGGGAGTTTGGTTTGTAACCATATGTGTTGCATTCCTATATGCAAATAAGAAGTTATCCACCTTGTGCTGAAGTTTTATGTCTTCATTACCCATGCCCTTTATGGCCTTCTTAAAGGTCTGGACAAACCTTTCAGCCAATCCATTGGTGGCGGGATGGTATGGGGCGGACGTGTAGTGCTTTACCCCATTGTTCTTTAAGAACTTTCTGAATTCTTCGGACACAAATTGCGGTCCATTATCAGAACATATCTGTTCCGGCAGCCCATTCCTGGCAAATATGGTCCTTAATACTGTGATGGTTTTTTCCGTGGTGGTGGAGGACATCTTTATTACCTCCGGCCACTTGGAGTGTGCATCAACTGCGATTAAGAACATTGAGTCCATAAATGGACCAGCAAAGTCGATGTGCACCCTTTGCCAGGGAGATGAGGGCCACTCCCATGGATGTAGAGGGGCCTGTGGCGGAGCATTTTGGACCTTCTGGCATCCTAGGCAGCTCTTGGTCATGTCTTCGATGTCTCCATCGATACCTGGCCACCATACAAACGCCCTAGCTAGGTTCTTCATTTTCACTCCACCCAGATGCCCCTCGTGAAGCTCCTTTAGCACTTTATCCTGGAGTTTGGGTGGAATCACCACTCTGGATCCACACATCAAGGTTCCTCGGCACACTGACAGCTGTTCTCTTCTTTGCGAGAATGCTGGCAACAGTGGTTCGCCATGTGCTGGCCATCCCTTCATTGTTAAATCGTAGACCCGTGAGAGAGTAGGGTCATTTCTTGTCTCCCTTTCAATGGCAGAATTTGTCACCGGTAGACATTCCACTATGGTAGAGTGGAAGATCTCTACTGGGTCTACTGTAGGTGCCTCTTCTATCGTTGGCAACGGCAGGCGCGATAAACCGTCAGCATTCCCATGCTGTTTTGACCCTTTGTATTCAATGTTGTATTGGTGCGCCCCTAGAAAAAGGGACCACCTCTGTAGTCTTTGTGCCGTCATAATGGGGACACCTTTCTTAGGGTTGAATATGGAGGTGAGAGGTTGATGGTCAGTCAGCAAGGTAAATTTTTGTCCGTGTAGGTAATGGTTGAATTTCTTCACTCCCCATACCAGGCTGAGTGCTTCCCTGTCTATCTGGGAATAGTTACGCTCAGCTGAGTTCAATGAGCGTGACGCAAAAGCTATCGGCCGTTCCGAGCCATCAGGGAATCTATGGGACAATACCGCTCCTATGCCGTAAGGGGATGCATCGCACGCCAGTCTGATTGGTAGTGATGGGTTGTAATGAGCCAAAACTTTCTCGGATGTGATTAAGTCTTTACATTTATGGAAGGCACGTTTACAGTCTTCGTTCCATTTCCAAATCACTCCTGTGTGTAGAAGATCATTAAGAGGGTGTAGAATAGTTGATAAGTTCGGTAAAAATTTATGATAGTAATTTATTAATCCCAGGAATGACCTCAATTGTGAAACATTTTCAGGTGCTGGGGCTTTTATAACTGCTTCAATTTTTTCAGGTGACTTATGCAACCTTTCCTTATTAATTATGTGGCCACAATATGATATCTGATTTTGGAAAAATTCGCACTTGGGGCGATTTGCTCGTAGGCCCCGTTCTTTCAGCCTAGTGAGCACCTGCTCCAAATTGGCAAGGTGCTCGTTGTCGTTTTCTCCTGTTATAAGGATGTCGTCTAGGTAGCACTGAGTCCCTGGAATCCCTTGCAGGACTTGCTCCATAGCTCTTTGCCAGATAGCTGGAGCGGATGCTACTCCAAAAACCAGTCGATTGTACTGGTACAGGCCTTTGTGTGTGTTTATTGTGAGATACTTTTTAGAGGTCTCCTCAACCTCCATCTGTAGATATGCCTGTGCCAAGTCAATTTTTGTGAAGCGTTTTCCTCTGGATAGTGAGGCAAAAATATCTTCTATCCTCGGAAGAGGATACTGTACCGTGTGAAGGACCGGGTTTACAGTCACCTTAAAGTCCCCACAGATGCGAATTTTTCTCTGTTCCTCAGTTATTTTTCAATGTTTTTTTCATGACTGGAACGATGGGTGTTGCCCATTCGCTCCAATCTATTTTGGATAATATGCCTGCCTTTTCCAAATTCTCTAGCTCTGCCTCGACTGCCGGACGTATTGCGTATGGCACCGGTCTTGCCTTAAATTTTGGAATTGCTGCATCTTCCACTTTTATTGAGGCGGTGATGCCTTTCAAGGTTCCTAGTTTCTCTTGAAACACTTCTTTGGCGTTGGCCAAGATGTCTTTTAATCGTTCAGGTATGATGTCATCATTGTTTTTTTCCTTACTGGTCACTGTCAGTGCCTGAATGGAGTGCCAGTCTAAACGTATCTTCCTTATCCATTCACGTCCCAACAACGGTGGACCACCATCTTGTAGAATGTATAAATACAACTTTTGTATTTCTTTGCCGTTGTATACCACAGGCACCTTTATTTTTCCTTTGGGGTATACTTTCTGCCCCGTATATGTTTTTAAGATAATGGATGTGTCTTTTAGAGGTATATGCGAAAATAGCCTCTCGTAATCTCGTCGATTTATTACGGTTAGAGCTGATCCTGTATCTAGCTCCATTTTAACTGGGGACCCTGCTATTACGAGGGTAACCCAAATGGTCTGGTAATCTTCTTTGGCCATTACATTATGTAATTTGAGAGAGCTTAGTTTCTTGTTCCCGGAGTCGCTATCGCTCTTTTGGTCTTTGGAGCTACTGTCCGTCATCATTTGTACCTTTCTGTGCTTTTCCTTATTGATTCTTTTCCCGTTAGTGGATTTTTTATTTTCAGATCGGCATACACGTGGAATGTGTCCCATCTTTCCGCATCGCCTGCATGCTTTTTCTTTGAACCAGCAATCCCTCTGGTCATGGTTGGATCTGCCGCAGCGATAACATCTCTCGAAACCCCGTGTCATTTCATGGGTGCCGAAGTCTTGTGGCCTTTGCTGTATCTTTGCCGCTCCTATTGCACTGAAAGCCTTGTCCAGTGTTAAATCTTTTCCAGAAGATACCTTTTTTTGTGTTTTTACACTTAGGGGATCGCAGATGAATTTGTCTTGCAGAGAATCTGCCAGTCCTGCCTCGAATTGGCAGTGTAGGGTATCAACAATCTCCTCAAAATTCTTGTCCATCGGTTCGGCTGGAGTGATTAAGTTGCGTAACAGCTTGTATGTTTCTGCGCCCATTAGATCCAGAAGCACTGAAGCTTTTTTTTCATCTTCTATGCCATTTGCGGTGCAAAACACCTCCACTCTTTCTACATATGTGGTCCAATCCTCTATCTTGTTATCAAAAACATCAATATTGCCAAAGTTAGGCTCTGTTTCGTTATCAAAAGCATCAATATTGCCAGACTTAGGCATTTCAAAAAAAAAATGGCGCTTCCCGCGCTTTTTTTTTCTCTCTGTAGCAACGATATGGCGCTTCCTGCGCTTTCCCGCCGCTGCCACCGATAACAACGCTGTTTTACTGTGGTTTCCGTTTATTCACTGTTGGAGATTCGTTCCCGACAGAGGTCTAAACGCTGACCTGCTTGCCGTGCCGGCCGTCTCCAGAGTGCACCCTCCCAGTCCATTATTGCTTGCCTCCGATTTCGCTGCCTGTCTCAGTTGGAGAGCACGCCGCTGGAGCCCCAGCCTGACGCCCAGGAAGGATTAGCGCAGTACCTGCCACCAGCTTGGCCAGCTGGTGAAACCACAGTTTCTATTACTTCCTTGAGTCTTCTGGACGCTGGAGGAATCGATGTCCTTGAGGTGCTGCCGAATTGCAGGTAAGTCCGTTTCCACTTCGTCGCCACTGTAGTGTCCGTGTGTAGATAAAGACACTGAAGACAGGAGTTGGTTCATAGGTATTTACTAAGCAAGTCTGGGAGGGGGGGTTCTAAAGGATATACACAATACACAGGCTTATATAGTCCAAGTGGCAATTACCGGCATTACGCACACCTGGGGCTCTTAAAGGCACATACACCACAATTGCTCTTAAAGGCACATACACCACAGGTACCACGGAGTAAGGGCAACACAGGATACTACTGCGGTCATGCTCCATGTTACATGTAAGGCTACAGACAAGGCATTGGTGCAGTACAGTCAGGAGGCTTCCCTACAACAATGTGAGTAGGATCCTCCCGGATGACTTGTATGTATACTTTATTGTACCAGGAAAGAGGGAGGGAAGCAGGCAGAATATGGGGTACACGTACAATATTCGGCTGGTTGATTCAGCGTCAGGTAGGAGGAGGCTCGGCCTAAGACTCACCTCACCAGTTAATTCTGACTCAAGTAGTCCAAATAGATAAGGACAAAGCTGAAAGAGACCACTTGATGCTAAAAGTCCAACCAATCAACAAAACTAATAGAATATTGCACTGTATAGCCAAAACAGTAGGTGACTGAGAGGTGATCTTGCAGAGGTATATTGTTAAGAATATAGAAAAAGTTAACCAAGAATGAATGAATGATTGTGAGAGTGTAAGCGTCAGCGATGACAGGACTGTGTAGCATCCACAGTTGAATGACTTGCCAACACTAACTGCCTGAGCCCACATCTCAAGAATGCCCACTTAGTAGAGGAACTGGATGGCTCCTAGTACAAGTGAACGGTGTTCCAACAAGACAGTGACTTGGGGAGAGGAAAGGGGTGAATGGTAAGAATTTATATCAAAAGACAAAAGAAATGCAAAGAAAAAAGCATCACAACACAGAATGAAAGCGATTGTGTGGCCCGGCACAAAATCTCACCTTTCAGCTCACTCCAGAGCAGCACCTGAACACTCTGCGGAATGAACACATAGATCGCACGGGCTGTCCAGCTCAGAACATAATTCTCACTGTGGGAGGGAAAAAAATGGAAACGTTAAATGTTAAAATGTTGTTGTCTAATAACTTCAGCAGTCTGTGCAACATTCTATTCCCTGCTTCTCACCTCAAACACAAGAGCCTGGGAAAAGAGATGGATTGTGGAGAACAGGAAGTCATGTTGTAGTGTAGCTCAGATCTGGAAAGGAAATGAAATGTTTTGCTCAATGAGTACCAGAGTGCAAATGAAAATGAACAGCAATAGCATAGACTGCAATCAGTGCCTCGTGTACTTTACAGGGCAAACATGCCATTGGAGGCAACCCTGCATACAACTCAACAGAGACAACAAAGCTGCCCCTGGGAGGAGGCTTCCTGAAGCACCTGCAACACTTGGGTTGGGTCAGCCATTTTGGGTAGGCCACAACAATGAGTTTCCACTGATGTGTAGCAAGATCTCTACTAGACTGACAGTCACCAACTATGCACACACACATTTCACAGTGTCCATTACTGTTGAATCTGTTCCACAGTATAAATGGGACAGATTGAGTACCAAGAGAATTGGATATTATGAACTGCTTTCAATAGAAATAGTTCTATGATATAAATGGTATGATAGACCTAGTAGCCAAGGGGAACTCAGTAGACGTTATATATTTAGAAATAACAACAGAAAATGCTGGAAAAACTCAGCAGGCCAGGCAGCATCCATGGAGAGAGAAACAGAGTTAACGTTTCAGGTCAAAGATCTTTCGTCAGAACTGGAAAAAAAAGCAGGAAATGGAAAGCAAGTTTAGGGGCTGAAAGAACAAAAGGGAAGGTCAGTGATAGGATAGAAAGCAGGAGAGATTAAGAGACATTGAAAGACATTAAGAGATATTCAAGGCAAGAGGAGGTGGTAATGGGACAGGTTAAGGAACAAAGGATGGCTCTAGATGCAGTGCGAATTGCGCTGGCAGAATGAAGGACAGCTACCATGTGGGAGGGAAGAAAAAAAGGCCAAACAAAAAGTGTGGATAAAAAAAAGAAAATATATATATGTGATAGGGGCCGAGGTTATGATCTGAAATTGTTGAACTCTATGTTAAGTCCAGAGGGCTGTAGAGTGCCTAATCGAAAGAACATAAGAAGTAGGAGCAGGAGTAGGCCGTACGGCCCCTCGGGCCTGCTCCGCCATTCAATAGGAAGGATCATGGCTGATCCGAACCTAGACTCACGTCCACTTCCCTGCCCACTCCCCATAACCCTTAATTCCCTTATCAGCTAGGAAAAAGATGAGGTGCTGTTCCTCGAGCTTACGCTGAGCTTCCGTGGAACAATGCAAGAGGCCGAGGACGGTGAGGTCTCAGTGGGAATGGAGCGGTGAATTAAAATGACAGGCCACCGGGAGCTCGGGGTCCCCCTTACGGACTGAATGGAGGTGTTCCGCAAAGTAGTCACCCCAATGTAGAGGAGACCACATCGTGAGCAGCGAATACAGTATACTAAATTGCAAGTAATACAAGTAAATCGCTGTTTCACCTGGAAGGGGTGTTTGGACAGTGGGAATCGTGGTTCCGGGAGATAGAACGGACACGGTCGAGGGCCGTGTCAACCACAGTAGAGGGGAATCCTCGGTTGAGGAAAAAGGAAGACATGTCGGAAGCACTGGTATGGATTCCCCTCTATTGTGGTTCTATCTCCCGCACTTCTGCCCTCACCCCTGCCCCTCCCTCCCGAAACCGCGATAGAGTTCCCCTTGTCCTCACCTTTCACCCCACCAGCCTCCACATTCAACAGATCATCCTCCGCCATTTCCGCCACCTCCAGCGTGATCCCACCACCAAACGCATCTTCCCCTCACCTCCCCTTTCAGCAGTCCGTAGGGACCGCTCCCTCTGCGACACCCTAGTCCACTCCTCTACCACCCCCAGCTCCCCGTCCCCTTCGCCCGGCACCTTCCCGTGCAAGCGCAGGAGATGCAACACATGCCCTTATACCTCCCCACTTCCCACTGTCCAGGGCCCCAAACACCCCTTCCAGGTGAAACAGCGATTTACTTGTACTTCTTGCAATTTAGTATACTGTATTCGCTGCTCACGATGTGGTCTCCTCTACATTGGGGAGGCCAAACGCAGATTGGGTGACTGTTTTGCGGAACGCCTCCATTCAGTGCGTAAGGGGGACCCTGAGCTCCTGGTGGCCTGTCACTTTAATTCACCGCCCCACTCCCACTCAGACCTCACCGTCCTCGGCCTCTTGCATTGCTCCACGGAAGCTCAGCGTAAGCTCGAGGAACAGCACCTCATCTTTCGATTAGGCACTCTACAGCCCTCTGGACTCAACATAGAGTTCAACAATTTCAGATCATAACCTCGGCCCCTATCACATATATATATTTTCTTTTTTTTATCCACACTTTTTGTTTGGCCTTTTTTTCTTCCCTCCCACATGGCAGCTGTCCTTCATTCTGCCAGCGCAATTCACACTTCATCTAGAGCCATCTTTTGTTCCTTAACTTGTCCCATTACCACCTCCTCTTGCCTTGAATATCTCAATGTCTCTTAATCTCTCCTGCTTTCTATCCTATCACTGACCTTCCCTTTTGTTCTTTCATCCCCTCCCCCTTTTCCCAGCCCCTAAACTTGCTTTCCATTTCCTGCTTTTTTCCAGTTCTGACGAAAGGTCTTCGACCTGAAACGTTAACTCTGTTTCTCTCTCCACGGATGTTGCCTGGCCTGCTGAGTTTTTCCAGCGTTTTCTGTTGTTATTTCGGATTTCCAGCATCTGCAGTATTTTGCTATTATATATTTAGATTTTAGCAGAGTATGTGGCATCATGTTGCACAGGAGAATGATCCACAAAGTCAGAGGCACAGCTTCTGGAGTGGAACAGAAATTGGCTCAGTCAAAGAAAGTATATAGAGCTGCAGCAGACTGATCAAGGTGCCTTGGGGTCAGTATTAGGTCCGTCACTGTTAACATTATCGATAAATGATTTGGAATTAGGAACAGAAACAAAACAATGCAAGGCTGGTTTTATATGACCAGACCCATGCTAGTCCTGGTGCACACCTCTCGCACAGCAGCTGGAACCCAAGAATAACTTTGCTGGGATTCATCAAGACTGGGGGGGGCAGGAAAACCAGGTAAAAACCTTGGCAAGTTTAATTTTGGTTTCCAGCTTCTATATTGCGCATAGAGAATTGTATATCCAAGTTTGCAGATGTCACTAAGTTAGTAGATACAGTAAGTTGTGCGCTAGGTGCAGGAAATTACAAAGGAACATAGGCTCAATGAGTGGGCAAAACTACAGCAGATTTGGGGAAGTGTGAGATTATCCACTCTGGGTCTGAGAAAGACAAATCGGAATATTTTCTTATGGGGAACAGCTGGGGAGGAGCAGAGGGATTTAGGTGTCCTTGTACACAAATCACTAAAAGCTAGTGTACAGGTACAAAAAGTTATCAAAAAGGCTAACGGAATGTTTGCCTTTTTAATAAGGGGATTGGAATTTTAAAAAGTGAGGAGGTGATGTTTCTGTTGTACAGGACCTTGGTCAGACCCCATCTAGAGAACTGCATTCAGTTTTGGGCACCGCACCTCAGGATAGATACATTTGCTTTGGAAGGGGTGCAGTGAAGATTCATCATGATGATACCACGATTTAAAGGGTTAAATTATGCGGACAGGTTGTATAAACTTGGCTTGTATTCCCTTGAGTTTAGACGGTTGAGGGCTGATCTAATCGATGTCTTTAAAATGATTAAGGGCTTCGATAGTGTAAATATAGAGAAACTATTTCTTCTGGTGAGGGGATCCAGAATGGATATGTGAAGAGGAAAAGATTGGTGAAGTCAAGCGTAGGTCCCTTGCAGTCAGAATCAGGGGACTTTATAATGGGGAACAAAGAAATGGCAGACCAATTAAATACATACTTTGGTTCTGTCTTCACAAAGGAGGACACAAATAACCTCCCAGAGATGTCGGGGAACATAGGGTCTGATGAAAGGGAGGAACTGAAAGAAATCAGTATTTGTAGGGAAATGGTGTTAGGGAAATTGATGGGATTGAAGGCCGATAAATCCCCAGGGCCTGATAATCTACATCCTAGGGTACTTAAGGAAGTGGCCCTAGAAATAGTAGATGCATTGCTGATCATCTTCCAACATTCGATGGAATCTGGAACAGTACCCATGGATTGGAGGGTAGCTAATGTTACCCCACTATTCAAAAAAGGTGGTAGAGAGAAAACGGGGAATTACAAACCGGTAAGCCTGACATCGGTAGTGGGGAAAATGCTAGAGTCCATTATAAAAGATATAATAGCAGAACACTTGGAAAACAGTGACAGGATCGGACAAAGTCAACATGGATTTACAAAAGGTAAATCGTGCTTGGCTAATCTACTGGAATTTTTTGAGGATGTAACTGGTAAAATAGATAAGGGAGAACCAGAGGATGTGGTGTATTTGGACTTTCAAAAGGCTTTCGATAAGGTCCCGCATAAGAGATTAGCGTGTAAATTTAAGGCACATGGGATTGGGGGCAAGGTACTGACTTAGATAGAGAACTGGTTGGCAGACAGAAAGCAAAGAGTTGGAATAAACGGGTCTTTTTCCGAGTGGCAGGCAGTGGCTAGTGGGGTACCGCAGGGATCGGTCCTTGGACCCCAGCTATTCACAATATATATTAATGATCTAGACAAGGGAACTAGATGTAATATCTCCAAGTTTGCAGACGACACAAAGCTGGGTGGGCGTGTGTGCTGTGAGGCGGATGCCGGGAAACTCCAGGATGATTTGGACAGGTTGGGTGATTGGGCAGAAGCGTGGCAGATGCAATATAACGTGGATAAATGCGAGGTTATCCACTTTGGTGTCAAAAACAGGAAAGCAGATTATCAAAATGGCAATAGATTGGGAGAAGGGGAAGTGCAACGACACCTGGGTGTCCTTGTGTACCAGTCGCTGAAGGTAAGCATGCAGGTGCAGCAGGCGGTTAAGAAGGCAAATAGTATGTTGGCCTTTGTAGCGAGAGGGTTTGAGTACAGGAACAAGGATGTCTTGCTGCAGTTGTACAGGGCCTTGGTGAGACCACATCTTGAGTATTGTGGGCAGTTTTGGTCACCTTATCTGAGGAAGGATGTTCTTGCCATGGAGGGAGTTCAGCGAAGATTCACCAGGCTGATACCTGGGATGGTAGGAATGACGTATGAGGAGAGATTGGGTCGATTGGGCTTATACTCGCTGGAGTTTAGAAGAATGAGAGGGGATCTCATTGAAACTTATAAAATTCTGACAGGACTGGACAGACTTGATGCAGGAAGGATGTTCCCAATGGTCGGGGAGTCCAGAACCAGGGGTCACAGTCTAAGGATAAGGGGTAAGCCATTTAGGACAGAAATGAGGAGGAATTTCTTCACCCAGAGAGTGGTGAACCTGTGGAATTCTCTACCACAGAAGGCAGTAGAGGCCAATTAATTAAATATATTCAAGAAGGAGTTGGATATATATCTTAAGGCTAAAGGGATCAAGGGATATGGGGAGAAGGCAGGGACAGGGTACTGAATTTAGATGATCAGCCATGATCGCACTGAATGGCGGAGCAGGCTCGAGGGGCCGAATGGCCTACTGCTGCTCCTATCTTCTATGTTTCTATGTTTCTAGAACAAGGGGGCACAATCTGAACATTAGACCTAGGGCTATCAGGAAACACTTCTTCAACACAAAACAGTAGTGGAAATCTGAAACTCGCTCATCCAAAAGGCTGTGGGTGCTGGGTCAATTGAAATTTTCAAGACTGAGATCGATGGTAAGGGTATCAAGGGATAAGGAGCAAAGGCAGGTACAAGAAACTTTGTGCTATCCGGCACCGACGGGACCGAGCTGTTGCCGTTCCCTCAAAACTGCCGGACAAACCAGCGTTAATGTTGAAGCATACAGAGCTTTTCAGCTCTGTACCTGGCAACAAACACTGTTGCTTAGCAACAGCTTCTAAACAGTCGGCCGTACCTTGGAAGCGTCTCTGTCGCTTAGCAACAGCTTCAGAGAGACTTTGCAGAGCCTGACTGTTGAAAAAAAAGCCACGAGAAGGAAAAAAAACCTAACAAAACGGCTCCTGATTTTTGCCGGTGACTCGAGCTTGCCGGACATTTAGCCTCCGGATAACACAAAGTTTCCTGTAAATGGATTTGAGGTACAGATCAGCCTTGATCTAACTGAATGGCAGAAAAGGCTCGCGGGACTGAATGGCCTACCCCTGTTCCTATGTTTCTACAGGGAATACCCGAAAGAAATGACAGGCAGTTAAGGAAACACGCAACGCTGTGCCCATGAGAACATCAGGGATGTCAGTGAATATGTGAGTCAGACAACAGCATTTGGTGAGTAATGACAGGGAGCATGAGAGACGCTCTACAGCGACCCAGTAGAAATGTGTAAAATAAACGGACAGAGTAGTAGAGGCACAGATTTCAGGGGAATGCCTGTCTGGGACAGCTAGAATATTAGAGGGATGTGCTTTGGAGGGCCAAATGGTCTTTTCTCACCCTTAACGTTTATAATATTCTAATGAACAATGATAGCAAATGAAGGAGACACATGGCAGACATGCAAGTGGATACCTGCAAGTGATGATGGGAAGTGGAGGCGATCCCAATAACTGTTTGAATTGGTGCGTGCTCAGCACCTCCCCATCAAAGTTCACCTCCCACATCCGTGAACCAGGGCGAGCACAGAATATCAGTGGCTGTAGGGATCCAACGTTCTTTGCGCCTGGTAAGAAACAGGCTCCGAATTCTCCATCTCGCTCCTTGTTCCCAATTTTCCAGAACTTCTCTCTGACATCCAAGAAAAATTGATAAAGTAGACCTGATTATGCCAAACTCTTCACAGTTTTATTGACTGTATAATGATTGTAGATAGCATCCATCCAATAAGGTTACAAGCCCTCAACTGGTGCGCAACCGCTTCTAATCAGTTTATATCAGCACCACACTTACTCAAACTGTCTCCTCCTCTTTATCTCTATGGCACTGTGAATTTGTTAGTGCTTTCGCTTTCTTCTCCTACTTGTAAAGTGCAATAGAAAACCTTGGAGACAGAGCCATCCCAGCAACCACAGTGCTAGTGAAAGCCCTGCGTTAAAAGTAAGGCTTCTCCAGCGAAGAAAACTAGAATCACCAGCATCCTGCATACACGAGTCAAATCATGACCCCGAATAGGAGAAATGGTGGGAAGTTGTGATCTCACGCATGGGACTGACACTGAATGCAGGAGTGTTGATCAGTCCGGTGTCCGTCTGACAATGTAAAAGGTCAACACGGTCAGAACATGAGATAACAACCAAATTTACTCAAATCATTTTAGTCTCACTGCTTATGAAAAGTATCTTTAGAATTTTTATAAACTGATAAGTCCTATTATTTTTGGCTGCAATGCCAAACACTTAAGTATAAGGAATAACAACAGAAAATGCTGGAAGCACTCAGCAGGCCAGGCAGCATCTGTGGAGAGAGAAAGAGAGTCAACGTTTCAGGTCTGGGAACCTTCCTCTGAAGAAGGGTCATCGACCTGAAATGTTAACTCGGTTTCTCGCTCCACAGATGCTGTTTGGCCTGCTGAGTGCTTCCAGCATTTTCTGTTGTTATTTCAGATTTCCAGTATCCACAGTATTTTGCTATTATACTTAAGTATAAGGTGCAGTTTCAGCTTATCTTCCAATGAACCACCTTGAGCAACTGGCAATGTAGAGTGACCGTCACAGCTGAATTAATCGACAGAAACATTGGTTAAATACATAGCCTGGTATAGCACTGAAACCATGCAGACAGGGAAGATTCCAGGTTCAATTCCTGTTGTGATGAGTTCGCTGATTTCAGCTGAGTCAACAACAGGAAAGTTACAATTGGCCTCAGTGCCCTTGGATTAGTGGGCGGAGGGGAAGAGAAAGAACATTGGTTATGTTTTTTACTCTTGAGCACTAACCAGTTAACCTTGCAGAAAAGCATGGTTACCTATGTATATCAGGTAAGGACAAGATCCGAGTCGAATGTCATTCCCTCCAAGGTCAAATAGCCTCCAACATTAACCATGTAGGTTCACACATGAAGGATGGCCACCTGGGTGAAGTACCAAAGGCCGGATGGTGCTCGTGAAACTGTATCATAGCAAGAATCAGGACCTCCTGGAGGGAAAATTGGGTGGAAGGGTACAGGTGCGAAAAGGTTGGTGATTTTTTAAAGAAAGGACCAGTAGAGTGACCAGGGTAGTTGAAATAAACTAGAGTTGCCTCTTTCACCCTCCGTCCCAGCAGATAATAGAAATTGCTGGAAAACTGAGCGCCCATAAGTTAAAGTACACTGCCAATTGTTCTGCAATTCCCCTTGTACTCACCTTTGTCTCATCAGCGATACTCATTTTCATCACTCCTGCTGGTAAGATCAACAGGCGCTACAACAGTGAATCAATCAGATGATCTGCAAACTCAGATCTCCCTCATGCACCCCCCCCCCACCCCACAAATCCAGCCAGCAGACCTGCCATATACTAGAGAAAGCCAGGTGAATGCAGAAGGCAGCATGGGCTCACCTCCAGCAATCTTATCAGCTTCCATAGCACTGATCTCAGCAGAGCTGCCAACTTTAAAATCAACACAGAGCTAATAAGCAGGCACGTTCCATGTTAAGAGCAGGAGAAAAGTCACCTAGCCCAAAATCACAGGGCAGATAATCAAGATCTCAATATATGTGGAATACTGGCAAATACCTGTCGGTGTCACACAGATAGCAGCGAGTGAGAGAGGAGACCAGCAACCTGCCCTCCAGATAGTCAAGCTGCACCACTCGCGAATCCACTGTTGTAATCACCTGAACTGGAAACATCACAAATGCAGCAGCCTGAGACAGAATAAGAAAGCAATCAATAAAGTGGCTCAACATAGCCCTCGCAGCAACAAGTCTGTGCAGAACACAGCTACACTCGTGCATCTGACGCCATTTATCACGAACCTAAATTGCAGAGTAAATTCTTAGACTAATAATCTTTCCTTTTCTCATCTCTAGCCTCTCGCTTGGTCATAATATCTATTTTATTGATACTATACTGTAGTAATTGCTACTCTGCACATCAACTCATATTCTATCTCATTCTTCCCCAGAAACTTAAATATATAAAACTCCTCACCTCTCTCTAGTCTTACTCTTCTTCTCACTGACTTAGAAGACTCAAGCTTGGCATTGCCTAATCACTGTTTCTTCATTTACTTCATTGTTTCTTCAACTATATTTACTTCTACCTTGGCATGGTAGCACCTTGCACTCTGTGCCTTGGCCTGTCACCTAGGTTTCTCAATTTAAAAACGGGACATAATTCAAGTGGAGAGTAACAGCAACATTACAGATCACACTGTCCAACAGTCTATATGGCACAAATAACTATGTACACATGTATCCTCACAAATGCCCTCCACATGCACTGGCACACATTCAATGCCCACATACACCCATCTTCATACATGTCTATTAATCAGGAAAACCATAGCTGCTCATGTGCCAATCACTATCCCATCCATTAACACATGGCTCACGTCTAGCCCAATCATGCTTAGCCAGACCACAGTCCAACCCAACGAGCCCCATCCTGTCATTGGTACAGCTGCACCTGGCCCCAGTTGCTGCCAGTTTGCATCCTACCAATTGTTTTCCCTTCCTCTCCTGAATGCACCGACTCATTTCTGGGGTACTATTCTACAGGCAGTCACCCTCCAATACCTTACTCAAGTGGCCATAGTTCAATAAGCCTCAACAGTAAGTGCTGGCAGGCTCTTCAAACTGGAGGTGTCACAGCATAACTTAATCTCATCTTCCACCAATGTCCACATACACATGCTTTCCAGCAGGTATCACTGGATAACGGTCAGGCACAGAATCCCTAGCTGATTGTCTCCTCACTAACTCAGGGATTCTGAGGTCAATTGTAGGATCTCTGCTGCTGCACCAGCTGAGACTAGCTAACAGCACACACCAGAAGTTAACTCCATGGCCTGCTGGTCTGTATGGCTCAGTTACATTACGCATTTACCAAGTGAGCCATCAGGGAGTCCTTTAGAAATGTGAGGAATAATGTTAGGCTGTGCATGTTGGGTGGAGTGTATGTCCTAGTATGGTGGTCTGTTCATCCCTCTCTACCACCATATTATGTACAAACATAGGAGTACATCACGTAACAGAAAAACACAGACCTTTCCCTGCTTGGAGGAATTAACTTTCAGGCCGGAAACTTTTCCCAGATTGTCCCCCACAAAGACGCGGAGAGCAGTCATATCCCAACAGAGGGCCGTGACCTGTCTGCCTTTGTGTTCTGATGACACGTAAATACGATCAGGTTTCCCACGCCGCTCCTGATGCAGTTCCCACACAATCACATGACCCTGGCTGAACAAGAAAACAAACCGATAAAATAACGAGGACTTTGTCACCCTAGGGATTTATTTAATGGCGACCAACAACAAATCACTCAGTATACAGAGAATCTTTCTCTCTTTGTAGAGTGCATTTCCCAGTATGCAGAATATCTCTCTCTGCAGCATGCATCGGTCACAACATGCATTGTTGCTGTCACTCTATGCAATATGCGCCTTTCCAGCAAAGATTTTCTCTCTCTCACATTCACTCACTCTGCTGTGTGCATTATTCAGCACATGCATTCTCTCTGCAGTGCCCTTTATGCGGGTCTCTCATTCTCTGAAATAGGGCATCACCCAGTACACATCCAATGAGGGACACATCACCCAGTTATGTGGCGTCGTATCTTTCAATTTGCAATGACTTGAAAAGATGGAATTCTGTTGGTGCTGGGGGGGGGGGGGGGTGGGGGGGGTAGATGTGGTTCAATAAATCAATGATTTTGCAAGCTCACCAGACTTGTGCCCTCTGCTGCTGTTTAACATTGGGCCATCCCTAATTAAAACAGTACATTTGGGAGGTACACACAAAGTCTATGTCCATGAGTGCATTACTCAGTGCACAATGTTATACACGGCACTCACGTTATCCAGTAAATAAAGGCTCCGTATACATGCTATGACTATGGGGAAAGAGTTATAGGGAAATGGCAGCGGAGGGGGAAAAAATAGCAGAGTGGGACTGGATGGATAGCTTTTTCAAAGAGCCAGCACAGGCACCATGGGCCGAATGACCTCCTCCGCGCTGTATGATTGTTTGACAAAAATGAAGCATTTCTGTCCACGATTTAGCGTGGTATGTGCTTCTTTAATTCTGTCGTGGTATACAAGGGGTTAAAAACCAGATTCACTTAGAAATCATATCCCAGCTTAACTTGTTGCATTTGTTTCAACTCTGACCACAATCTTTCAATCCTCCTTGGATATGGGAGTGGTGCCAGAGGATTGCAAATGTTGTACCCCTGTCCAAAAAAAGGGAAAGGGGTAAACCTGGTAACTACAGGCCAATCAGGCTAACGTCAGTGGTGGGGAAACTACTAGAGATCATTGTCAAGGGCAAAATTAATTCTCACTTGGTGAAGCATGGGTTAATAAGGGATAGCCAGCACGGATTTGTTAATGGCAAATCGTGTCTGACCAACCTGATTGAGTTCTTTGATGAAGTAACAGAGAGGGTTGATGAAGGTAGTGAAGTAGATGTTGCATGTATCAACTTTCAAAAGGCATTTGATAAACCGACTTATTTAGAAAATAGAAGCACATGGTATTAAAGGGACGGTGGTAACTTGGGTATGTAATTGGCTAAGGAAGGCCGAGAGTAGTGCAGAACGGATGCTTTTCCTGTCTGGGAGAAGTATGCAGTAGGGTCTCCCAGGGGTCGGTATTACGACCATTGCTTTTCTTGTTACAGTATATATGAATGACAAGGTCTTGGGTATAGGGAGTAAAATTTTGAAGTTTGCAGCTGATACAAAACTTGGCAACGTAGTAAATAATAAGCAGGATAGTTTGAGACTTCAGGACGACATAGACAGACTGGTGAAATAGGCAGACACATGGCAGATGCAATTTAATGCGGATAAATGTGAAGTGATGCACTTTGGGAGAAACAACACGGAGAGGCAGTATTATCTAAATAGTACAACTTTGAGAGGAATGCAAGAGCAGAGGGACCTGGGGGTGCATATTCACAAATCCTTGAAGGTGGCAGGGCAAGTTGATAGGCAGTTAAGATGGTGTATGGAATACATAGCTTTGTAAATAGGGGCATTGAATACAAAAACAAGTCAGTCATGCTAAACCTTTACAAATCACTGGTTAGGCCTCAGCTGGAGTATTGTGTACCGTTCTGGGCACCACATTTTAGGAAGGATGTCAAGGCCTTGGAGAGGGTACAGAGGAGGTTTATCAGGCTGATACCAGGGATGAGGTTCTTCAGTTGTGTGGAGAGATTGGAGAAGCTGGTATTGCTCTCCTTACAGCAGAGTAGGTTAAGGGGAGACCTAATAGAGGTATTCAAAATTATGAGGGGTTTTGATAGAGCAATTAGGGAGAAACTGTTTTCTGGCAAGTGGGTCGGTAACCAAAGGTCATAGATTTAAAATAATCAGCAAAAGAACTAGAGGAGAAATGAGGAGAATTTTTTTTCCCCACAGAGGTTTGCTATTATCTAGAATGCACTACCTGAACAGGTGATGGAATCAAATTCCATAAGAACTTTCAAAAGGTAATTGGCATGTATTTGAAGAGGGCTAATTTGCTGGGATGTGGGACTAAATTGTACAGCTCTTTCAAAGAGGCAGCACAGGCATGAAGGGCCGAATGGCCCCCTTCTGTGTTATAAGATTCTATAATTTAGCTGAGTTGTTATTTGGCTAACCTGAGAGAGGAGTTAAGCCATTTAATTCGAATGCAAACAACTTGCGTGATTTGTTCAAATGCGTGTTTGTTTGGTAGCTCCTTTTGAATCAACAGTTATTTAAATTGTCTGTTTTGAAGGTATTTATCTTTTTTTTTACCAATTCAGTGTGTGTGCCTGGAAGCTGTCAAGTAAGTTAGTCAGACCAAATAGCTTTAGTAGTTGATGAGAGAGAGGAAAGAATAACCACTACATAAGAAAATTACCTCTCCTGAACACGAGTTACGAACTAGCTAAGCTGAATACCTACTGTAAAAATATATGTTGTTACTACTGCTGGCTTATTCTAGCACTAATATATTTGTCAGTTAAAGCCCTGGGGAAGGTTTAGTGTAGTGTTATTCTGCCGCTTTCGGAACACAATGAGGATTTAGTGAAGGCATAGCTAGAACCATCAATTGAAATAGTCTAAAAATGTTACCTGGGCACACTATAAATTTTAGCTGGCTATCAGTGCAAGTGAAAACCCTACAAAGGTGGTACAAAATATGGAAGGAAAATGATCTAGAATGAAAAAGAGGTTAAAGAAAACAAAAAAGTAACATTTCTCATTATAGTGTCTCGACAGAAAGTATGAAGAAACAGAGGATGCTACAGGGTACAGGAAGAATCCAGAATTGAAAGTCTAAAAATAAAGTACACTTACCTAGTTGCTACAGCAACATAGTCCTCATCATGCTGACAACAAGCAACGTGAGTGAGAGCTCCTTCCTGAAGGACAGAAAGTTTATTAGAAATTCACATCATTCATATGCCGACGTACAACTTCTCCAAGACCCCAACCCTTTTTTTGGTTTTATATTGTTTGGCTTTCTCTGCTGGCCCCCATGCAGTTTTCCAGTAGGTAGAGGAAAAATGCTCTCAAGGCGTTGGGAGAGGGGGAGGGAGGAAGAGGGGAATACACAGCAGTACCTGCATCCAAAAAATTCAGGGTTTGGGCCAATGTGCCTTTTTGCTAAAGGACCCGATCCTTAAGACGCGAGGGGTGGAACAAGGTGAGATGTTCGAAGGAGGAGAAGTCGCCAGAGGAGTAGGGAGACAGACCAAGGTGTGATTTAGATATAAGGGCTACACCATCACCGCGGCGGTTTGGACGTGGAATATGGTGAGAAGTATAGCCAGGTGGGGAAGCTTCATTAAGGGGAAAGGTGTCATCACCCTGCAACCCTGTCTCTGTCAATGCCATGATGTCAATTTGATCGTCCACAATAATGTCATGGGTGGCAAGACCCTTATTTACAAGTGAACATACATTTTGAAGGGAAATGCGGAGAGGGGCGATGATACCTAATTTGCTGGCGGAGTCCTGAGGGGCAGAGCAGGGAGGAGGTTGGCGAGATTAGCTCGCAGTAGGTGCTTAGGGTGGGGAAGGCGGGGAGAGAGTAAGATAGAACAACTTGGGTCGCTGCTAGCTAGGAGCCAGCGACGAGTGCCTCGGTGGGCCTTTCGAAGGATGCCAAGAGAGGCACAGAGGGAAGCTGTGGAATTATTTAGGAGGGAGTCAAGCCTTGAGCGACGGCAGGATGATGAGTAGTGGAGAATAGGGGTTAATGAGGGTAGTGTACATGATGGCAGAGAAAGAAAAGGAGGAATGAAGGCCAGGGGAGGGTAATGAAGAAAGAGGAAAAAGAGAGAGATAGAAGTGATGGAACTTGGTTCCGGAGCGGCAGCCAAAACACGCACGCGGACAGACACTGGGATTAAGTTACAAAGGCGTGATTAAATGGTAGATTATAAAGCATGATTTGAGTTAGTCTGAAAAAGTTAATGTAATCAATGACCCATAGATGTCAGGAGCCAAGAGGATGATTTAAAGTATTTCTTGAGGTCGAGTAGCAATAGAATAGTCAGTTGTCGATGGCAATTGGTCAAAAGATGCAATGAGAAGTTCCATTCAACGTTGTAGGGAATCAAGGGATATGGGGATAGTGTGAGAAGTTGGAGCTGAGGTAGAAAATCAGCCATGATTTTATTGAATGGCGGAGCAGGCTCGAAGAGCCGAATGGCCTACTCCTGCTCCTATTTCTTATATTCTTATTATCTGCTCAGATCTGAAGAGTGGAGTTTGAACCCATGACCTTCTCAGTTAAAGGTGAGTGCTACCAGTGACCCTAGTGGACACTTGCTGGGGTACAGTAAGGCAGCAGTATCTCACCCAAGTGGCCATTCTTCATGTTTGAACCTAGACAAGTGTTGGCAGGCTATTCAACCATGGAGAGCATCACAGCTGAGCCCGATTCTGTCTTCACACATCTACAAGAGAACACTTTCTAGCAGAAGTCACCTGATAGTGATGAAGAGCATGAACCCTGGTTGATTTTTTACCTCTCTAAGCTACTGAGGCCAATTGGTGCACCCTACTGCTGGCCTGGTTGAAACGAGCAGATTCAGTATAGACTGAGAACAGAACTGGGGCCTCTAGTCTGATGTGGCACAGTTACACACTGTCTTTATTAAATAAGCTATCAGGGAGGCCAAGACAATGCAGGTGTTCCCATACTCCCAGATACTTCAGTGTACTACTGATTCAGCCTTGGCCGGTTAGAATGGGTTCTACAGGATTATTCGCAAACATTTAATAATAACGCAGAAAAGTGCAAAGTGATACATTTTGGTAAGAAGAACAAGGAGGGGCAATATAAACTAAAGGGTACAATTCTAAATGGGGTGCATGAACAGAAAGACCTGGGGTATTTGTGCACAAATCGTTGAAGGTGGCAGGGCAGGTTGAGAAAGCTGTTAAAAAAAAAATCATACAGGATCCTTGGCTTCATAAATAGAGGCATAGAGTACAAAAGCAAAGAAGTTATGATGAACCATTATAAAACACTGGTCTGACCTCAACTGGAATATTGTGTTCAATTCTGGGACTTTAGGAAGGATGTGAAGGTCTTAGAGAGGGTGCAGAAAAGATTTACAAGAATGGTCCCAGGGATGAGGGACTTCAGTTACGTGGATAGACTGGAGAAGCCGGGGTTGTTCTCCTTGGAGCAGAGAAGGTTGAGAGGAGATTTGATAGAGGTGTTCAAAATCATGAGGGGTCTAGACAGAGTAGATAGAGAGAAACTGTTCCCATTGGCAGAAGAACCAGAGGACACAGATTTAAGGCGATTGGCAGAAGAACCAAAGGCGACATGAGGAAAATATTTTTTACGCAGCGAGTGGTTAGGATCTGGAAGGCACTGTCTGAAAGGGTGGTGGAGGCAGATTCAATCATGGCTTTCAAAAGGGAGTTGGATAAGTACCTGAAGGAAAAAAATTTGCAGGGCTATGGGGAAAGGGCAGGGGAGTGGGACTAGCTGAAGTGCTCTTGCAGAGAGCTGGCACGGGCTCGACTGGCTGAATGGCCTCCTTCTGTGCTGTAACCATTCTATGATTCTCTGATGCATCACATATAATATACACAGCATCCTAAGAAACCAGGCCTGTGCTTCATGCTTGTTACGTTGAACCTTTTCCAGCCCTCACCTTGTGCGTTAACATGAGCCTCTGCTTCCAGCCTTCCTTCTGAATGAGATGTAGTCCACCAGCTGAGCTACCCAGTGCCAGCCACTTCCGGGAAACTGACAAACATGTACACTGAGGAAAGACAGAAACCTTCAAATTAACGTTTTAATATTTTCACTGCCACAATTTCAAAGTCGCCTATTAATAGTTCCACTCCCCATAATATTGATTGCATTTTTCCAGCTCCCTCCCCCTCCATGTCAACCTATCCCTATTACTCATTAACCACAAGATGTAGTTTTGGACTATAGAAGAATCTCACTCCACTCACTCCCTGAAACATACCATCAGTCTGTGACCAGTTTCCATCAGCTCACGATTTGTTCTAAATTTCTGCCCGCCCCCCCACCCCACTAAGTGTCGACATTTGCTCAGGTATAATTTCAAGAATGCTGGTAACCCTCTAATACCTGGCTATTCTTCATGCGCTCAGCACAGACGATGTCCGCTATTAAACCATGGTTGCATCACAGCCAAGCCTACTCCATTTCTCAGCCAAAGTCCACAAACAAGCAGTTTCCAGCAGGGGCAACATTCATGAGCAGGTAGATTTTCTGCGCCCTTATCCAGTGGTACTTAATGTAGTGCCCCTCTCCCTGCCTTGGCTGAGCTCAGCGAACTCAGGACATTCATTCAGATCATGGCTGAACTGTGCCTCAACTCCATTTACCCATCTTTGATCCATATTCCTTGATACCCTTACCTAACAAAAATCTATCAATCTCAGCCTTGAAAATTTCAATTGACCCAGCATCCACAGCCTTTAGTTCCAAATCTCCTCTGCCCTTTGCGTGGAAAAAATGCTTCCTGATTTCTCTCCTAAATGGCTTCGCACTATTTTAAGATTATGTCTTTTTGTTATGGATTCCTAAACCAAAGGCTTGATGGCTTGCATCCTAGGGTCTTGAAGGAAGTAGCGGTAGGGATTGTGGATGCATTGGTAATAATTTTCCAAAACTCACTGGACTCAGCAAAGGTCCCGGCAGATTGGAAAACTGCTAATGTAACACCCTTATTTAAAAAGGGTAGTAGGCAGAAGGCTGGAAACTATAGACCTGTTAGCCTAACATCTGTGGTTGGTAAAATGTTAGAGTCCATTATTAAGGAGACAGTAACGGGGCATTTGGATAAACATAATTTAATAGGACAAACTCAGCATGGTTTCATGAAGGGGAAGTCATGTTTGACAAATTTGCTGGAGTTTTTTTGAGGAAGTAACATACAGGGTGGATAAAGGGGAACCAGTGGACGTAGTGTATTTAGACTTCCAAAAGGCATTTGACAAGGTGCCACACAAAAGATTATTGCTCAAGATAAAAAAATCGCGGGATTGGGGGTAATATTCTGGCATGGGTGGAGGATTGGCTCTCTAACAGAAAGCAGAGAGTTGGGATAAATGGTTCGTTCTCAGATTGGCAACCAGTAACTAGTGGTGTTCCGCAGGGGTCAGTGCTGGGTCCCCAACTCTTTACAATCTATATTAACGATTTGGAGGAGGGGACCGAGTGTAACATATCAAAGTTTGCAGATGATACAAAGATGGGACGGAAAGTAGTGAGTGAGGAGGACATAAAAAACCTGCAAAGGGACATAGACAGGCTAAGTAAGTGGGCAGAGATTTGGCAGATGGAATACAATACTGGAAAGTGTGAGGTTATGCACTTTGGCAGGAAAAATCGTAGAGCAAGTTATTATCTTAATGGCAAGAAACTGGAAAGTACTGTAGTGCAAAGGGATCTGGGGGTCCTGGTGCACGAAACTCAAAAAGTTAGTATGCAGGTGCAGCAAGTGATCAAGAATGCCAATGGAATGTTGGCTTTTATTGCTAGGGGGATGGAATATAAAAACAGGGAGGTATTGCTGCAGTTGTACAAGGTATTGGTGAGACCGCACCTGGAATACTGCATACAGTTTTGATGTCCATACTTAAGAAAAGACATACTTGCTCTCGAGTCAGTACAAAGAAGGTTCACTCGGTTAATCCCGGGGATGAGGGGGTGGTCATATGAGGAGAGGTTGAGTAGATTGGGACTCTACTCATTGGAGCTCAGAAGAATGAGAGGCGATCTTATTGAAACATATAAGATTGTGAAGGGGCTTGATCGGGTGGATGCGGTGAGGATGTTCCCAATGATGGGTGAAACTAGAACTAGGGGGCATAATCTTAAAATAAGGGGCTGCTCTTTCAAAACTGAGATGAGGAGAAACTTCTTCACTCAGAGGGTGGTAGGTTTGTGGAATTTGCTGCCCCAGAAAGCTGTGGAAGCTACATCATTAAATAAATTTAAAACAGAAATAGATAGTTTCCTAGAAGTAAAGGGAATTAAGGGTTACGGGGAGCGGGCAGGAAATTGGACATGAGTCTAGGTTCGGAATGGTCATGGCCCTGTGGGTAGTGGAGTGGGCCCAGGGGCCGTGTAGCCTGGTTCTGCTCATACTGTGTTCTAATTCTGTTAGATTTCAGGAGATGGTTTTATTCCTGTTCCTGGCTGGGGTGGAGATCGCTTTTACAGAAGGTAAGTACTGTAGAAAATATAGGGACAGAGTGATCTCCTGGAAGAATTTCGATCGCCTAGATGGGTCGGAGAGGAATTTCCCAGATTTTTTTCTCCCAAATTGGCCATTGGGTCTTTATCTGGTTTTTCGCCTCTCCCGGGAGATCACATGGGTTCGGGTGGATGCAGAGTGATAGAAGATTTGAGGTTAGGATCAGATCAGCCATGATCTTATTGAATGGTGGAGCAGGCTCGAGGGGCCGATTGGCCTACTCCTGCTCCTATTTCTTATGTTCTTATGTAATAGATTCTCCGCATCCACCCTATCGATCCTCTTGATCATTTTAAGTGCCTCGATTAGATCAACCCTCAACCATCTAAACTCAAGGGAATGCAAGCCAACTTTATACAACCTGTCCTCAATTTAATCCTTTAAGCCGAGTAGCATTCTGATGAATGTATGCTGTACTCCCTCTAATGCCAATATATCCATCCTGTGGTTCATGCCCAAAACTGACGCAGTTCTCAAGCTAGGATGTGACCAGGGCTCTGTACAACTGAAGCGTCACTTTCACTGCTTTGTATTCGAGCCCCCCTTGAGATAAAGGCAAATATTCAATTTGTCGTGATGTGTGTATGTGGAGCCCTAAATCCCTTTGCTCCTCCACAGCTCCTAGTCTCCCCCCATTAAGAAAATACTCTGATTTGTCTTTCTCAGATCCAAAGTGGATAACCTCAAACGTCCTCACATCTGCCACAGTTTTGTCCACTCACTTGTCTGTCTATGTTCCTTTGTAACTTAATGCTCCCATCTAACAACAACTTGTATTTATATAGCGCCTTTAATGTAGTAAAACATCCCAAGGCACTTCACAGGAGCATTATAAAACAAAAAATTTGACACCGAGCCACATAAGGAGAAATTAGGGCAGGTGACCAAAAGCTTGGTCAAAGAGGTAGGTTTTAAGGAGTGTTTTAAAGGAGGAAAGAGAGATAGAGAGACGGAGAGGTTTAGGCAGGGAATTCCAGAGCTTAGGGCCAAGGCAACAGAAGGCACGGCCACCAATGGTTGAGCGATTATAATCAGGGATGCTCAAGAGGGCAGAATTAGAGGAGCGCAGATATCTCGGGGGTTTGTGGGGGCTGAAGGAGATTACAGAGTTAGGGAGGGGCGAGGCCATGGAGGGATTTGAAAACAAGGATGAGAATTTTGAAATCGAGGCGTTGATTAACCGGGAGCCAGTGTAGGTCAACGAGTACAGGGGTGATGGGTGAACAGGACTTGGTGCAAGTTAGGACATGGGCAGCCGAGTTTTGGATGACCTCAAGTTTACGTAGGGTAGAATGTGGGAGGCCAGCCAGGAGTGTGTTGGAATAATCAAGTCTAGAGGTATCAAAGGCATGGATGAGGGTTTCAGCAGCGGATGAGCCAAGGCAAGGGCGGAGACGGGCGATGTTACGGAGGTGGAAATAGGCGGTCTTAGTTATGCCGTGGATATGTGGTCGGAAGCTCATTTCAGGGTCAAATATGACACCAAGGTTGTGAACAGTGAGGTTCAGCCTCAGACAGATGTTAGGGAGAGGGGTGGAGTCAGTGGCTAGTGAACGGAGTTTGTGGCGGGGGCCGAAAACAATGGCTTCGGTCTTCCCAATACTTAATTGGAGAAAATTTCTGCTCATCCAGAACTGTATGTCAGACAAGCAGTCTGACAATTTAGAGACCGTGGAGGGGTTGAGAGAAGTGGTAGTGAGGTAGAGCTGGGTGTCATCAGCGTACATGTGGAAACTGACACTGTGTTTTCGGATGATGTCGCCAAGGGGCAACATGTAAATGAGAAATAGGAGGGGGCCAAGGATCGATCCTTGGGGGACACCAGAGGTAACGATGCGGGAGCGGGAAGAGAAGCCGTTGCAGGTGATTCTCTGGCTACGGTTATATAGATAGGAATGGAACCAGGCGAGTGCAGTCCCACCCAGCTGGACGACATGGAGAGGCGTTGGAGAAGGATGGAGTGGTCAACCATGTCAAAGGCTGCAGACAAGTCAAGAAGGATGAGGAGGGATAGTTTACCTTTGTCATACTTACAAAGGATGTCATTTGTGACTTTGACGAGAGTCGTTTCGGTACTGTGGCAAGGGCGGAAACCTGATTTCACACACAACTTACTGTGCCTCATAACTTGATGTCATCTGAAAACTTGGATATATAACTTTCTAATCCTTCATTCAAGTCATTAATATAAATGGTGAAAAGCTAAGGTCCCAGTACAGATCCTTAGGAAGCACCACTTGTCACATCTCGCCAATCAGAGAATGAACCCTTTA
This sequence comes from Somniosus microcephalus, assembly GCF_052327205.1. Lineage (NCBI taxonomy): Eukaryota > Metazoa > Chordata > Chondrichthyes > Squaliformes > Somniosidae > Somniosus > Somniosus microcephalus. The sequence continues at coordinate 44,696,759 of NC_141001.1, forward strand.
TCCCTACTTTCTGTCTCCTACCTCCCAACCAATGACCTTCCCAAGTCATCATTATCTATGACAACGGTGAGGTACACTCACCTTTACCTGCAACAGGAGGCGTCATAGTACATGAACTCCAATGGCAGATTAGTGCGCATTCAGTTTAGCATGCCACCCTTCACCTGTAACAGGAGGGTACATACTCATCTTTATCTCTAACAGGAGCACTGTGCTATTTTCCCACCATGTTTTTTCAGCACACACTGCAGGTGAATTATTTCACAGGCCCAGAATATAAGACCTAAAGGAAAAGTAGTTGCAATAATTGCACCTGTGGAGCCGATTGAAATGCGGCACTACTGTCCGTCTTGAAGGAGTGCTCTATAATTCCCACTGTTTCCTCACATCCGCTAGTGACAAAAACCCAGAACCACAGCAACGCAATACAGACCTTTGTGTTACCCAACTATCTGAACACTTCAACGCAGCTTTGTCCTGGATCAATATACTCATACAACCTCCCTCCCACAAAAATATAAAACGTCAGCCCTTTCATTTAATGAGAGTAGTGTTGTGTATACCCTTCTCTCACTCACCTTCAATCTGCTCGAATCCAGCCGGAGGGCAGATAACAGGGGATCCAGTGAGTCCAGCTCAGCTAGGACGTGGCTACATGATTCTGGGAGCATCGGCAGTGACATTGCAAGGCTGTGTGAACACGTTTCAGTGGAAAGTGCGCTGCAGCGTTAAGAAAACTGGCAGAAGATATGATTTGCAGCCTCTGTAATCTTGTTCACAGTCTCTATTATAGATACTTCATGTTCATGCTGCGGATATTAAACAGACACAGTCACTTAACCAATTTGACTTTAGCCAGAAAATCTACCCCTCCCCCAAAACAGCACAATTTAACATTAAAAAAAACCCAATAGTGTCAGAGATAAAGTGTAAAAATAGCCATTGCTAGCTGGTAGCCTCAACGAAAATGGCAAATTTGAGGTACTCTGAGACATGAGTGCACCCTCCCTGCCCCCCTCGGCAAAAGCGCCCAGAGATAATAGTGCCCCCTGCCCATTCCCAGGCAGGAGTACTCATAGTGATAGGGGCACAACTTCCACTCACGAGCGCACAGAAATAACTGCACCCCAGAGACAAGGGCATCTCCAGGCAATAGTGCCTCCGACAAACTGGGCACTACCCCGGTATCAGCGTGTACAGAGATAAGGGCACCCATTCAGGCAACGGAGCTCATAAAGACAAAGTCTTTCAACTTTTGGCTATAGTGTGAAACAGACGATATTGAATCAGCCGCCCGTTATACACTTCCTCCGATTTTCCTTTCCACTGAAGTACACTATTGGCAAACGTTAAAATGACTCCCAGCGAGTCCAACTGGAGCACAGGGATTGCTGCAAGAGCTTGGAATAGGTCGAACACCACACCCCATCATCATCTGAAAAGCAGAGTAGGGCACAGGTTAGATATAATCAACCTGTAGATTCTCAGCTAACTTCCCTGATAGCTAGTTAATAAGTTGGAATCTTGTGGGATTGGGGGGCAGATCTTGGATTGCATAAGGAATTGGTTACATTCTCGTAAGCAGAAGATTATTACTAATGGTAGTGGTGCTGTGTGCAAACCGGTTACTAGTGGAGTCCCACAGGGTTGCTCTTCAGAATCTTTATTAACCGCCTGAATGAAGTCATTGTGGGAACTGTCCACAAGTTCACGGAGATTCGCACAAGCATTAGAATCTTAGGATGCAAAAAACGGCTACAATCAGATCTAGATGCGATGGGGAATGGACCCGCATCTGGCAGGTAAGTCAGTATAGATAAATGTAGTGTTATGTACATGGGTAGGGCTAACGCCAAGTACGTGTAACACCATGCAGGGTTCTGAATAAAGGCTGTTGAGTAGGAAAGAGACCAAGTATTATAGTCATGAGCAATGTTCCCTGTGAGCTGCACTTTGTTCTGCGCGGCCCGTTTCTTTTAAATTCCTGCGCGGTATTTACAGTGTAAAAGCCGGTGAGCGGCTTGCACAGGACCTTGCAGATTACTTTGTGGCCGCGCGCGCACCTTAGCGGGAACATTGGTCATGAGTCGCTAAAGGTTTATGACCAGTGCCATGAGGCTCCAGCAAAAGCAGAGTATTGGTATGTCTTGCAAGGATGGCCACGTGGATAGACTATGAGTTAGTTAGGTCAGGGAGCACCAGGGGGCCATCCGTATAAGTTACGTAAACATCGAAGTAGGTTAGATGTCAGGAGGTTTTTTTTTCCCCTCGCAGAGGGTCATCGACCTTTGGCACAAGTTGCCAGCTCGTGCAGGGAGTACTGATTCGTGGCAAACATTCAAAAGGGAACTGAATGAGTTCCTGCGTGTGTCTGATATCACAGCGTATAAAAGGAAGGTGAGGCTTTGGGCGATGTGTCTCATGCTCGTGGTGGGACTCCTGGAACCCAGTTTGATTGCCTTTGGGGGTCAGAGAGGAATTTCCAGATTAATTTCCCCCTGAATTGTAGGTATTTTTTTTTTAAACCTGTCCTTTTGCTGCTCCCAGTAGATTACGTGGCTGCTGGTGGGTGCACTGGAATCATGATGCTCAGTTGCACCCTGACTGTTTGGGACATCCTCAATAGACCAACTGGTCTTTTCCTGTCCATCATGTTCATATGATTGGAGGCCCTGGGCTGCAGGGTCGTATGATTCTCGTTTTAGGAGAGCAGCAATTGGTAGATGGGAGAAGCCCTTTGAGATTTTCTAATCTTGGCTCCTGCAGCAGCTGCATGTGACATCCATTTCCTTCCTCGTACTGGCTGTACAGTTTCATCCTCACAGTTTTGCAATGACATAACAGGTGTTAAACAATATCCTCACTGTAAAGACTGACTAATATTAAACCAACCAGCCCACTGCAGGCCCAAAGCAACTGACCCATCATTGCCCCATGCTGCCCAACCAACTGAGCCAGCAGGAATACTACCGAACCAATTGGTCTAACACAGCCCACACCAACCCAATCCACCAGCTGAATAATACTTCAGAACTGTTTAAAAATATATATATACTAGCTGGGGAGCCCCGCGTTGCGAGGGCAATTTTGGGGCGCGAGGGCAATTTTGGGGCGCTTGGTCTCCCTGCCCCTGTGTGTCCCCCCTCTCCCTGTCATGTCCTCTCCCTGTCCTATCCCTCCCTCCCCTCCCCTCCTCTCCCTCCCCTCACCCACCCCCGCTCCCCCACTCCCCTCTGTCCCTCTCTCCGGCCCCTCCCCCTGCCTAGCGCCTGAGGTCCGGAGCTGAGGTCCCCCACGTATGGCGCGGCTGATGGGCGGCCGCTGTGGGCGGGCGGGCGGGCGGCGCATGCGCGGTCAGTGGGCAATTTTGGGGCGCTTGGTCTCCCTGCCCCTGTGTGTCCCCCCTCTCCCTGTCCCATACATGCAACATGGGTGGGGGTCTGACATCTGATACACAAGTCAGGTATTCCAGATATAGACAGTTCAGAGGGCCCAGTATTGCACACATAGGCAGCACAGCAGGTGACTACAGGCAGATAGACAGCCTGCACATCTTCAGCGCAGGAGGACAATATATATCACACACACCGGCAGCACAGAGAGGCTGCGTATCACACACGATGCAGTGCAGGGACGCAGATATTACACATGGGCGATGTCAGGAGACCAGATGAGCCACACAAACAGCAAGGGATAGCCCACATTCAGGTAATGCGAGTTAATATCCCACACGAAAACAATGCAGGGTGGGGTTGTATATATGAGCAACGCAAGAGTCATATATGCCACACACAGGGCAAGTTAGGGGGTATTATATCCCACAAACAGGCAGTGGGGTGGTGGGGGGGGGGGGGGCAGAAAAGATATCCCACACATGGGCAAGGAAGGGGTGGACAGGATATTTCACAACCAATAGGGTGGGCAGCGGAAATTACCACGATAACCATATGGACTAATGAGTAGCAAAATATGCCACACACTTGCAGCAGAGGGAGGGATAACGCTGGCCACTGAAGTGTTGGGGAGGGTGGAATAAATCTCTGACTTTATGATATTGTACACCACCCTGCTCAATGAGCAGCGCAGGAATACCTCAAAGTCAGCGACTAGACGGTGGGATATCTGACAGTTGCAGAATCCCACAGTTGGTGAAGGAGGGGGGAATATCTAGAGCGGGTGAGTTAAGGAAGGCAGGTCACAGTCTAAGGATAAGGGGTAGGCCATTTAGGACAGAGATGAGGAGGAATTTCTTCACCCAGAGAGTGGTGAACCTGTGGAATTCTCTACCACAGAAGGCAGTTGAGGCCAATTCATTAAATATATTCAAGAAGGAGTTAGATATATTTCTTAAGGCTAAAGGGATATGGGGAGAAGGCAGGGACAGGGTACTGAGTTTGGATGATCAGCCATGATCTCATTGAATGGCGGAGTAGGTTCGAGGGGCCGAATGGCCTACTCCTGCTCCTATCTTCTATGTTTCTATATCCTACAGAGTAGGGTGGGAATATCACAAGGTCATTGGGGGGAGGAAGAGCATATCTGACAGCTGGTGCACCAGGGACATAGAAACATAGATATCACATCTAGTTCCCTCGTCTAGATCATTAATATATATTGTGAATAGCTGGGGTCCTAGGAGCAATCCCTGCGGTACCCTACTAGTCACTGCCTGCCACTCGGAAAAAGACCCGTTTATTCCAACTCTTTGCTTCCTGTCTGCCAACCAGTTCTCTATCCAAGTCAGTACCTTGTCCCAATCCCATGTGCCTTAACTTTACACGCTAATTTCTTATGCGGGACTTTATCGAAAGCCTTCTGAAAGTCCAAATACACCACATCCACTGGTTCTCCCTTATCTATTCTACCAGTTACATCCTCAAAAAATTCCAGTAGATTAGTCAAGCACGATTTACCTTTTGTAAATCCATGTTGACTTTGTCCGATCCTGTCACTGTTTTCCAAGTGCTCTGCTATTACATCTTTTATAATGGACTCTAGCATTTTACCCACTACCAATGTCAGGCTTACTGGTCTATAATTCCCCGTTTTCTCTCTACCACCTTTTTTGAATAATGGGGTAACATTAGCTACCCTCCAATCCATGGGAACTGTTCCAAAATTCTATAGATTCTGGAAGATGACCAGCAGTGCATCTACTATTTCTAGGGCCACTTCCTTAAGTACCCTAGGATGTAGATTATCAGGCCCTGGGGATTTATCGGCCTTCAATCCCGTCAATTTCCCTAACACCATTTCCCTACAAATACTGATTTCATTCAGTTCCTCCCTCTCATTAGACCCTATGTTCCCTGACATCTCTGGGAGGTTATTTGTGTCCTCCTTTGTGAAGACAGAACCAAAGTATGTATTTAATTGGTCTGCCATTTCTTTGCTCCCCATTATAAATTCCCCTGATTCTGACTGCAAGGGACCTACGCTTGACTTCACCAATCTTTTTCTCTTCACATATCTATAGAAGTTTTACAGTCAGTTTTTATGTTCCCTGTAAGCTTACTCTCATACTCTATTTTCCCCCTCTTAATTAATCCCTTTGTTGAATCCTAAACTGCTCCCAATCCTCAGGTTTACTGCTTTTTCTGGCCAATTTATATGTCCACTCCTTGGATCTTATACTATCCCTAATTTCCCTTGTTAGCCATGGTTGAGTCACCTTTTTTGTTTTATTTTTATGCCAAACAGGGATGAACAAATTCTGTAGTTCATCCATGCAATCTTTAAATGTTTGCCAATGCCTATCCACCGTCAACCCTTTGAGTAACATTCCCCAATCAATCCTACCCAACTTGCGTCTCATACCATCGTAGTTTCCTTTACTTAAGTTCAGGACCCTAGTCTCTGAGTCAACTACTTCACTCTCCATCTTAATGAAGAATTCTATATTATGATCGCTCCGCCCCAAGGGGCCTCGCACAAGATTGCTAATTAATCCTTTCTCATTACATAATACCCAGTCTAAGATGGCCTGATCTCTAGTTGGTTCCTTGACATATTGGTCCAGGAAACCATCCCGTATACACTCCAGGAATTCCTCCTCCACAGTATTGTTACTAATTTGGTTAGCCCAATCTATATGTAGATTAAAGTTACCCATGATAACTGCTGTGCCCTTATTGCACGCGTCTCTAATTTCCCGTTTAATGCCATCCCCAACCTCCGCATTACCGTTTGGGGGTCTGTATACAACTCCCACTAACGTTTTCAGCCCCTTGGTATTTCTCAGCTCTACCCATACAGATTCCACATCATCAGAGCTAATATCCTTCCTTACAATTGTGTTAATCTCCTCTTTAACCAGCAATGCTACCCTACCTCCCTTTCCTTCTTGCCTGTCTTTCCTGAATATTCAATACCCCTGGGTGTTGAGTTCCCAGCCTTGGTCACCCTGGAGCCATGTTTCCGTAATCCCAATCATATCATATCCGTTTACATCTATTTGCGCAGCTAATTCATCCACCTTATTCCGAATGCTCCTCGCATTAAGACACAAGGCCTTCAGGCTTGTTTTTTTAACACACTTACACCTTTTAAAATTATTATTTACTGTGGCCATGTTTGATTTAAACCCTTGATTTCTCTGCCTTCCACTTTTGCTTTTCTCTTTCCTGTCTTTTGTTTCTATTCTTGCTTCCTTTTCCTCTGTCTCCCTGCACAGGTTCCCAACCCCCTGCCATTTTAATTTAAACCCTCCCCAATAGCACTAGCAAACACTCCCCCTAGGACATCGGTCCCGGTCCTGCCCAGGTGCAAACCGTCCAATTTGTATTGGTCCCACCTCCCCCAGAACCGGTTCCAATGTCCCAGGAATTTGAATCCCTCCCCCTTGCACCATTCCTCTACCCACGTATTCATCTGGAATATCCTTCTATTTCTACTCTGACTAGCATATGGCACTGGTAGCAATCCTGAGATTACTACCTTTGAGGTCCTATTTTTTAATTTACCTCCTAACTCCCTATATTCAGCTTTTAGGACCTCATCCCGGTTTTTACCTATATCGTTGGTACCTATAAGCACCACGACAACTGGCTGTTCACCCTCCCCTTCCAAAATGCTCTGCAGCCGCTCCAAGACATCATTGACCCTTGCACCAGGGAGGCAACATACCATCCTGGAGTCTCGTTTGCCGCCGCAGAAACGCCTATCTATTCCCCTTACAATAGAATCCCCCATTAGTATAGCTCTCCCACTCTTTTTCCTCCCATCCTGTGCAGAACCACCCACGGTGCCAGGAAGTTGGCTGTTGCTGTCTTCCCCCGATAAGCCATCTCCCCCAACAATATCCAAAGCAGTATATCTGTTTGAGAGGGGGATGGCTGCAGGGGACCCCTACACTACCTGCCTGCGCCTACTACTCTGCCTGGCGGTCACCCATTCCCTTCCTGCCGGTGCAGCCTTTACCTGCGGTGTGACCAACTCATTAAATGTGCTATCCACGACATCCTCAGCATCGCGAATGCTCCATTATGTATCCATTCGCAGCTCCAGCGCCACAATGCAGTCTGCCAGTAGCTGCAGCTGGATACACTTCCCGCACACATGGTCGTCAGGGACACAGGAAGTGTCCCTGATTTCCCACATAGTGCAGGAGGAGCATACCATGGCGCCGAGCTGTACTGCCATGACTTACCCTTTAATTAATTCAAATTAAATTAAATCAAATCAATCCCACCAATTACACAGCATTATATACCACAGTCAGCGACTAGGACAGAGGGTGGGTATCCCAGAGTAGGTGTATAGGGGTGGGATTTCCCACGATGGTGGGGTGGCAGAGGGGGAACAGATTTTTCCACTGTCGGGGGGGTGGAGACAGATTGTCCCACTGTCTGGGGGGGTTGAGACAGATTGTCCCACTTTCTGGGGGTGTGTGGAGACAGATTGTCCCACTTTCAGGGGGGGTGTGTGGAGACAGATTGTCCCACTTTCAGGGGGGGGGGTGGAGACAGATTGTCCCACTTTCTGGGGGGGGGGGGGGGGGGGAGACAGATTGTCCTATGGTGTGTGGTAGAGGGGAAAGATTGTCCCACTGTCTGTGGAGGGACGGCGACAGATTGTCCCGTGGGCTGGGCGGGGGAGTCTGTTCCGAGTTCCAGTTACACTGCAGGCCCGGCGCCTCCCGGTAACGGTTTCAGGGGATTCCCAGCCCAGGTCCCGGACTCGGTAACCAGCGCCCAGCCCAATGAAGCCGGGCTGCCAGCGAACCTCGCACTACAGCCAAACCCGATCTGCATCTACCTGGCGCCGTCCCACAGGCCGCTGACCGCTCCGTACCCGTCCGCCTGCGAAAGGTCCCTCAACCCGGCGAAAAGCCCGCCCCCCAGCCGCGGACTTCCCCAGATAGTCCCCGCCCCCTGGATGCGCTCCACCCCGGGCCCCGCCCCCTGGAGACGCTCCACCCAGGGCCCCGCACCTGGCGACCCCCGGGCCCCGCCCCCTGGAGACACCCCGGCTCTTCAATTACGGGAAGCATCACCGCCAAGTAGGCCCTTTTCTTCACCCTGGCCCTCAATAGTGTGTAAGATCCCAGCAAGAAAGAAGGCCTTGCATATAGCGCCTTTCATGACCACCGGATGTCTCAAAGCGCTTTACAGCCAATGATGTACTTTTGAAGTGTAGTCACTGTTTTAATGTGGGAAATGCAGCAGCCAATTTGCACATAGCAAGCTCCCACAAACAGCAATGTGATACTGAGCAGATAATCTGTTTTAGTGGTGTTGATTGAGGGATAAATATTGACCAGGACACCAGGTTACCTCCCCTACTCTTCTTCGAAATAGTGCCATAGGATCTTTTACGTCCACCTGAGAGAGCAGACGCAGCCTCAGTTTAATGTCTCATCTGAAAGATGGCCACCTCCAACAGTGCAGCACTCCCTCAGTATTGTACTGGAGTGGAGTGTCAGCCTAGATTTATGTGCTCAAGTCTCATGGAGTGGGACTTGAGCCGAACAACCTAACTCAGAGTTGAGTATGCTACCAATTGAGCCACTGGCACCAGAGGACCAACAGGGTCTGTCCTCTTTTAATTGGAACAAGTAAATTAAACAAATAAACTATAATTAGGACTGTAAAACTTTAAATAAACTTTATCAAATCAAATTAAAATTTGGTTGTCCAAATCAATTATGCACTCCAGTCCCCGTGGCGCCCACCGGTCACGGAAGTCAACAGGGTCTGTTTTCTCCAACAGTGATGCCGAGAGGCTGATTGTTCAGCTCATTACAGACCAGACAATAAACCTGGGATCTTCCTAGCTGTATAAAGCAGTAACACACTGGCTGGTGTAATTATTTGTCTTTGGATTAATGTTTCTGAGCTTTCATTGACTTTTGTGTCAGATGTGGAAAGAAAAATGAGAGATTTATCTTGAAGGTTTGTGAATGGTTACTTCTTTCCCTCAACAGATTGGTCATATTGTAAGTGTGTATGAAGAGAAAGGGCTTAATTGGCCAAAAGGTAATTGTAATATATGTGGGTAGGACAAATGAAGGACAGAGTCAGGATGATTTGCTCGTCCATGTGCTTGTTTTATTAGGCCAGAGCGAACTGAGCATGCTCATAATAAACCATGTGACAAGCCATGAGATAATACATTACCATAATTAACTACTTTGTGTTCTTAATTCTTCTAATAATATGTATCCTCCACATGCTGTAGAATTTAAGCCTAACCTGAGATGCTTCGGGTGTCCTATAAAGTCCTAGGAGTTAGCACTAATTTATTTTGATCTAAAGCTGAACTGACACCAACTAAGTACCAAAAACCTATACATCAAGTTATGCCTCTAATTAAACATTGAAAAACAAAAGCCAAAGAGTTTTCAACAGAACTCTGCACCCTTGCCCACAATTCCTTTCTCACCCCGGCTGCTTGCTCAGGCAACACCCAACAGTCTGTAATATTAGGTCCTATTCAAGCTGGAGCTGAGATTCAAACCCCACATCCAGTCCATCACCAAGACCGTCTAACAACAGAAAATGCTGGAAAAACTCAGCAGGCCAGGCAACATCCGTGGAGAGAGAAATAGAGTCAACGTTTCAGGTCGAAATCCTTTGTCAGGACTGAAAAAATACAGGAAATGAAACAGATTAAAAGGCCAGTTTGGGGGCTGGGAAATGGGGATGAAAGAACAAAAGAGAAGTGAAGAGACATTAAGAGGTATTCAAAACGAGACGAGATGGTGATAGGACTAGTAAAGAGACAAAAGACGGCTCTAGATTAGGTGTGAAATGCGCTGGCAGAATGAGAGACAGCTGCCATGTGGGAGAGAAAAAAGGGGGAAGGACACAAAACAAAGGTGTGGATAAAAAATAAATGTAAAAATATAATGGGGGCCAAGGTTATGATCTGAAATTGTTGAACTCGATATTGAGTCCGGAAGGCTGTAAAGTGCCTAATTGGAAGATGAGGTGCTGTTCCTCGAGCTTACGCTGGGTTTCCGTGGAACAATGCAAGAGCCCGAGTACGGTGAGGTCCGAGTGGGAATGGAGCGGTGAATTAAAATGACAGGCGACCGGAAGCTCGGGGTCACCCTTACGGACTGAACGAAGGTGTTCCGCAAAGTGGTCAACCAATCTGCGTTTGGTCTCCCCAATGTAGAGGAGACCACATCGTGAGCAGCGAATACAGTATACTAGATTGCAAGAAGTACAAGTAAATCGCTGTTTCACCGGGAAGGGGTGTTTGGGGCCCTGGACAGTGGGAAGGGGGGAGGTATAAGGGCAGGTGTTGCATCTCCTGCGCTTGCATGGGAAGGTGCCGGGCGAAGGGGAAGGGGTGCTGGGGGTGATAGAGGAGTGGACTAGGGTGTCTCGGAGGGAGCGGTCCCTACGGAATGCTGAAAGGGGAGGGGAAGATGCGTTTGGTGGTGGGATCACGTTGGAGGTGGCGGAAATGGCGGAAATTCCACAATATCGTGTGCCTCTGTCTCTACCTTTTCCTCACCATCACTGAAATACTTATTCATACCTTCATTAATTCCAGGCTCCTACACTCTCCTAAATGACCTCCTGAGTTCCACACTACACAAAGTCCAACTTATCCAGAACTCCACCACTTCCATCCTGTCGTGTCCCACTCACCTATCACATTTCTCATTGCCAACCTCCACTGGTTCCCAATCTCCAAATATATTAACTTCAAAATCCCCATATACAGCTACAAATCCCTCCATGGCCTTGCTGCACCTGAGCAACCTCATTTAGCATTACATCTTAGCTCATACCTTCTGCTTTTTTGAGTGTGGGCTACTATCTACTGACTACTTTCCTTTGCTGCACCAGCAGTGGTAGGGCCTGCAGCATCACAGCCCCATTTTCTGAAATTCTCTCCCAAAAGTCCTCCATTTTACTTCAACACTGTCCAACTTCAAAAACATCCTCAAAATCTACCTCTTCAACCACACCTTTGGTCACTGTCCCTTCTTTTTCACAATCCTTGCTTGGTGACTAAATTCACCCTCTGTCTTTTGAGAGGTGCCTTGGGACATTTTGCTACTTTAAAAGTACTTTATAAATGTAAGTTGTTCTTGGAAGTGCCTGAAGGGATAGCGGAGTAGGATTGTGCATTCATATTGTTTGCAAAATGAAGATGGCCCCACAGGTCATTATAGGTAACTATTTTCTTCCTTCAGTATCCTCCATATATTTGCAAAGGGAAGGCCCCTGCAGAGGAGACTTAACAACAGTTGCCATGTCAAATCTGCCAAAGACTGAATCATGTGCAGCAGTCCAAATTTAGCTGGTAATACTTGGTCAATGTGTGAATAATACTCCATGTGGGTGCTATACAAATATTATCAATCACAGCCTTATTTGAAAGATGCCCAGGAGGCTTCTGTAGAACAAGTGCAATGATCTTTAAACTGACTTCTACATCTCTTCCCTGCAAGCTGATTTGTGGAAAGTATTCTCCGCTTTCACTTTGTGTCCATTGTTTGGTGACTGGTTTGCAATTTGTCTTTAAGCCATAAGAAACAAGTAACTGTCCGAACTTTCAAAGGCACTTGATTTGGGTGATAGAAACATAAAAACATAGAAGATAGGAGCAGGAGTAGGCCATTCAGCTCCTCGAGCCTGCTCCGCCATTCAATGAGATCATGGCTGATCATCCAAATTCAGTACCCTGTTCCTGCCTTCTCTCCATATCCCTTGATCCCTTTAGCCTTAAGAAATATATCCAACTCCTTCTTGAATATATTTAATGAATTGGCCTCTACTGCCTTCTTTGGTAGAGAATTCCACAGGTTCACCACTCTCTGGGTGAAGAAATTCCTCATCTCAGTCCTAAATGGCTTCCCCCTTATCCTTAGACTGTGACCCCTGGTTCTGGACTCCCCGACCATCGGGAACATCCTTCCAGCATCTAGTCTGTCTAGTCCTGTTAGAATTTTATAAGTTTCGATGAGATCCCCTCTCATTCTTCTAAACTCCAGCGAGTACAAGCCCAATCGACCCAATCTCTCCTCATACATCATTCCTGCCATCCCAGGTATCAGCCTGGTGAATCTTCGCTGCACTCCTTCCATGGCAAGACATCCTTCCTTAGATAAGGCGACCAAAACTGCACACAATACTCAAGATGTGGTCTCACCAAGGCCCTGTACAACTGCAGCAATACATCCTTGTTCCTGTACTCAAACCCTCTCGCTACGAAGACCAACATACCATTTGCCTTCTTAACTGCCTGCTGCACCTGCATGCTTACTTTCAGCGATTGGTGCACAAGGACGCCCAGGTCTCGTTGCACTTCCCCTTCTCCCAATCTATTGCCATTCAGATAATAATCTGCCTTCCTGTTTTTGACACCAAAGTGGATAACCTCACATTTATCCACGTTATATTGCATCTGCCATGCTTCTGCCCAATCACCCAACCTGTCCAAATCATACTGGAGTTTCTCTGCATCCTCCTCACAGCACACACGCCCACCCAGCTTTGTGTCATCTGCAAACTTGGAGATATTGCATCTAGTTCCCTCGTCCAGATCATTAGTATATATTGTGAATAGCTGGGGTCCAAGGACCGATCCCTGCGGTACCCCACTAGTCACTGCCTGCCACTCGGAAAAAGAGCCATTTATTCCAACTCTTTGCTTTCTGTCTGCCAACCAGTTCTCTATCCAATTCAATACCTTGCCCGCAATCCCATGTGCCTTAATTTTACATGCTAATCTCTTATGCGGGACCTTATCGAAAGACTTTTGAAAATCCAAATACACCACATCCACTGGTTCTCCCTTATCTATTTTACCAGTTACATCCTCAAAAAATTCCAGTAGATTACTCAAGCACGATTTACCTTTTGTAAATCCATGTTGACTTTGTCCGATCCGGTCACTTTTTTCCAAGTGCTCTGCTATTACATCCTTTATAATGGACTCTAGCATTTTCCCCACTTCCGATGTCAGGCTTACCGGTCTGTAATTCACCGTTTTCTCTCTACCACCCTTTTTGAACAGTGGGGTAACATTAGCTACCCGCCAACCCATGGGTACTGTTCCAGAGTCTATCCAGAGTGATGTAAGTGAGGAGGACACAAGGAGTCTGCAAAGGGATATAGACAGGTAAAGTGAACATAAGAAGTAGGAGCAGGAGTAGGCCATACGGCCCCTCGGGCCTGCTCCGCCATTCAATAAGATCATGGCTGATCCGAACCTAGACTCACGTCCACTTCCCTGCTCGCTCCCCGTAACCCCTAATTCCCTTATCAGCTAGGAAACTGTCTATCTCCGTTTTAAATTTATTTAATGTCGCAGCTTCCACAGCTCTCTGAAGTAGCAAATTCCATAGATTCACCACCCTCTGAGTGAAGAAGTTTCTCCTCATCTCAGTTTTGAAAGGGCGGCCCCTTATTCTAAGATTATGCCCCCTAGTTCTAGTCTCACCCATCAGTGAAAACATCCTCACCGCATCCACCCGATCAAGCCCCCTCACAATCTTATATGTTTCGATAAGATTGCCTCTCATTCTTCTGAATTCCAATGAGTAGAGGCCCAACCTACTCAACCTTTCCTCATAAGTCAACCCCCTCATCTCCGGATTCAACCGAGTGAACCTTCTCTGAACTGCCTCGAGAGCAAGTATATCTTTTCTTAAATATGGAAACCAAAACTGTACGCAGTATTCCGGGTGTGGCCTCACCAGTACCCTGTATAACTGAAGCAAGACTTCCCTGCTTTTATACTCCATCCCCCTTGCAATAAAAGCCAAGATTCCATTGGCCTTCCTGATCATCTGCTGTACCTGCATATACTAACCTTCTGTGTTTCATGCACCAGGACCCCCAGATCCCTTTGTACTGTAGCACTTTGCAGTTTCTCTCCATTTAGATAATAACTTGCTCTTTGATTTTTACTGCCAAAGTGCATAACCTCACACTTTCCAACATTATATTCCATCTGCCAAATTTCTGCCCACTCACTTAGCCTGTCTATGTCCTTTTGCAGGTTTTTTATGTCCTCCTCACTCACTGCTTTCCCTCCCATCTTTGTATCGTTGGCAAACTTGGATACATTGCACTTGGTCCCCTCCTCCAAATCGTTAATATAGATTGTAAAGAGTTGGGGTCCCAGCACTGACCCCTGCGGAACACCACTAGTTACTGATTGCCAACCCGAGAATGAACCATTTATCCCAACTCTCTGTTTTCTGTTAGATAGCCAATCTTCCACCCATGCCAGTATATTACCCCCAATCCCGTGATTTTTTATCTTGATCAGTAATCTTTTGTGTGGAACCTTGTCAAATGCCTTTTGGAAGTCCAAATACACCACATCCACTGGTTCCCCTTTATCCACCCTGTTTGTTACGTCCTCAAAGAATTCGAGCAAATTTGTCAAACATGACTTCCTCTTCATAAAACCATGCTGACTCTGTCCGATTAAATTATGCTTATCCAAATGCCCTGCTACTGCTTCCTTAATAATGGACTCCAATATTTTACCAACCACAGATGTTAGGCTAACTGGTCTATAGTTCCCAGTCTACCTCCCTTTTTAAATAAGGGCGTTACATTAGCAGTTTTCCAATCTGCTGGGACCTTTCCTGAATCCAAGGAGTTTTGGAAAATTACCACCAATGCATCCGCAATCCCTATCGCTACTTCTCTCAAGACCCTAGGATATAAGCCATCGGGTCTAGGGGATTTATCCGCCTTAAGTCCCATTATCTTACCGAGTACCATCTCCTTAGTGATTTTAATCGTGTTTAGCTCCTCCCCCCCTATAGCCCCCTGTTTGTCCAGTGTTGGGATATTTTTTAGTGTCCTCTACTGTAAAGACTGATACAAAATATTTGTTCAGCGCTTTTGCCATCTCCATGTTCCCCACCACTAATTTCCCGGTCTCGTCCTCTAAGGGACCAACATTCACTTTAGCCACCCTTTTTCTTTTTATATAACTGTAGAAACTCTTGCTATCTGTTTTTATATTTTTTGCTAGTTTACTTTCATAATCTATCTTCCCTTTCTTAATTAATCTTTTAGTTATTCTTTGCTGGCTTTTAAATGCTTCCTAATCTTCTATCTTCCCACTAGATTTGGCTACTTTATGTGCCCTTGTTTTCAGTCGGATACTATCCTTTATTACTTTACTTAGCCACGGATGGCTGTCTTTTCTTTTACACCCCTTTTTCCTCAGTGGAATATATTTTTCTTGAAAGTTGTGAAATATCTCCTTGAATGTAGACCACTGCTCATGTACCATCTTACACCTTAATCTATTTTCCCAGTCCACTTCAGTCAACTCTGCTCTCATACCTTCATAGTCTCCTTTATTTAAGTTTAGTACGCTGGTTTGAGATCCAACTCTCTCACCCGCCAACTGAATTTGGAATTCAATCATGTTATGGTCACTCATTCCAAGGGGATCCTTTACTAGGACATTTTTTATTAATCCTGTCTCATTACACAGGACCAGATCTAAGATTGCCTGCCCCCTGGTTGGTTCAGTAACAGTAAAGTGAGTGGGCAAGAAGGTGGCAGATGGAGTATAATGTGGGGAAATGTGAGGATTTTCACTTTGGTAGGAAGAATAGAAGAACAGAATATTTTTTAAATGGTGAGAAACTATTAAGAACATAAGAAATAGGAGCTGGAGTCGGTCATTTGGCCCTTCGAGCCTGCTCTGCCATTCAACAAGATCATGGCTGATCTTCTACCTCAACTCCACCTTCCCACACTACCCCACATCCCTTAATTCCCAAAAATGTATCGACCTCTGTCTTGAATATGCTCAACGATTGAGCATCCACAGCTCTCTGGGGTAGAGAATTCCAAAGATTCACAACCCTTTGAGTGAAGAAATTTCTCCTCATCTCAGTCCTAAATGGCCGACCCCTTATTCTGTGACTGTGACTCCATGTTCTAGATTCCCCAGCCCGGGGAAGCATTAACCTGGTCAAGCCCCTTAAGACTTTTATGTTTCAATTAGATCACCTCTCATTCTTCTAAACTCTAGGGAATATAGGCCTAGTCTACTCAATCTCTCCTCATAGGGCAATCCCCTCATCCCAGGAACCAGTCATGTGAACCTTCACTGCACACCCTCTAAGGCAAGTATGTCTTTCCTTAAATACTGGTGTTCAGAGGGATTTGGGTGTTCTTGTAAATGAAACACAGAAAATGAACATGCAGGTACAGCAAGCAATTAGAAAGGCAAATGGTATGTTGGCCTTTATTGCAAGGGAGTTGGAGTACAAGAGTGAGGGCTTTGGTGAGACCACTCCTGGAATACTGTGTACAGATTTGGTTTACATACCCAAGGAAGGATATACTTGCCTTGGACTTAAATTCTTGACTCAAATTAGCATTTTCACTTTTGAATCAGAAATTTGTGGGTTCAAACCCACTTCAGAGACTTAAGCATGTTCTCTAGGCTGACACTTCAATGCCATACTGAGATGCCATCTTTTAGATGAGATGTTTAACAGAGGCTCTGTCTGCTCTTTCAGGTGGATGTAAAATATTCCATGATACTTTTAAAGAGCAGGAGTTTTTCCAGTGTCCTGCACAACATTTAATCCACAACCAACATTGCCAAAATAATCAACTATCTCATTGCCTTGCTGTGTATTAATTGGCTACAACGTTTCCCTAGGTTACAACAGTGATTATATTTCAAAGGTACTTGGTTGTAATGTGCTTTGAGACATCTTGAGGATGTGCTATATAACTGCAAGTTCTTTCTTTGGCAGAAACTCCAAGTGCCTGGTCTAAATGCCAAACCAAACATGATTGATGAACATTAAGGGTGTTCAGTTCACTAATTCCCTAAGCCAAAACCAAGGCTAATAATCTTGAAGCATCTGGAAGGCAATGGTTTCAAGATCAGAGTAGCAGAGGTGCTGCCAAGATCTTGGCCCATTTAGGAGCATGGCTCGTGTGTTTGGTGGCAATGCAAGGGTATCTCGGGATCTGGGAGCCTGGTCCCAACCTTTGAGGAAATTATCTCAAAGGGTTTTATGAAATCTTGGAGAACTGGAGTGGCTTAGGGGATGACAGTTTTGAGAGTGGCTGCAAGTATTCCAGCATTATAATGAATTGATGGGGAAGCGACCTCAACAAAATGTGTTCCAATAACCCCCCCACCCCCCAAATTAGGTTGTTTGTCTGATATCAAGTCAGAGATCAATTATGACTTCCTCGAGCTCAACATTGGGAAGATTAAAGACTTTTTCTTTGGGTCCCACTGTAAATTCCTTTACCTTATCACCATCATCCCCATCCACTCTCTCAAGCTAAAACAGACCAATTACAATCTTTGTATTCCATTCAACCCTGAGCAGAGATTTTAAACACACATCCTATTACGAAAACTGTTTATGTCTCTCTCTGCAACATTGATTGGCTCTCGCCTACCTCAGCCCTTCCACTACTAGAACTCCCTAAACCACTCCACCTTTAAAAACCTTGTATAAAACCCATCGCTTTGACCAGCCCATCCAAACCACTTCCGTAGTCAGCGTACATTTCATTATTCTCCATTTGTGAAATGTATTGGGTGTTTTTTATATGTTAAGAGATATTATGGGCCAGATTTTGCTGTGAAAATAACAATGAGGTTAACACTTACAGTTGCTGTCCGATTTGCGCATTATAAGTGCAAATGCGCAGTTAAACGCAAAAATCTGGAATGTACTGTCCAGGATGCGCTGCCCCGCTGTCAGCTGCGTGAAAATGGCATCTCGCTGTCTGGCTCCCCATTGAATGGCATGAAGTTCCTGTACAGATGTCGTACACAGACTAAACTCGCCACAAAAAGTTGTCATTCCAGTATATGTATCCTTTTAACAGCAAACAGCACGACATGCAAGCCGTGATCCTAACCAACGGTTCCACCACAGACCCAATTCACGTACGAACCGGGGTCAAGCAAGGCTGTGTCATCGCACCAACGCTCTTCTCGATCTTCCTTGCTGCAATGCTCCATCTCACCCTCAGTAAGCTCCCCACTGGAGTGGAGCTAATTTACAGAACAAACGGGAAACTGTTCAACCTCCGTCGCCTCCAGTCCAGATCCTAGGTCGTCCCATCCTCTGTCGTCGAATTACAGTATGCAGACGATGCTTGCGTCTGCGCTCACTCGGAGGTCAAACTCCAAACCATCGTCAACACCTTCACCGAAGCGTACGAGAGCATGGGCCTTACACTAAACATCCGTAAGACAAAGGTCCTCTACCAACCTGCCTCCGCCCCCCGATTATCAAAATCCACGACAAGGCCTTGGACAACGTGGACCACTTTCCATACCTCGGGAGCCTACTGTCAACAAGGGCAGACGTCGACGAAGTCCAACACCGCCTTCGGTGTGCCAGTGCAGCCTTCGGTTGCCTGAGGAAGAGAGTGTTTGAAGACCAGGACCTCAAACCTGGCACTAAGCTCATGGTCCACAGAGCAGCAGTGATACCCGCCCTGCTGTATGCCTCAGAGACATGGACCATGTACAGCAGGCATCTCAAAGCACTGGAGAGGTACCACCAACGCTGCCTCCGCAAGATCCTGCAAATCCATTGGCAGGATAGGCGCACCAACGTTAGTGTTCTCGCTCAGGCCAACATCAAAGCTTTGACCACGCTCAATCAGCTCCGATGGACGGGTCACGTTGTCCGCATGCCCAATACGAGACTCCCAAAACAAGCGCTCTACTCGGAGCTCTGGCACGGCAAGAGAGCCCCAGGTGGGCAGAGGAAACGCTTCACGGACACCTTCAAAGCCTCCTTGACAAAGTGTAACATCCCCACCGACACCTGGGAATCCCTGGCCCAAGACCGCACAGTGGAGAAGCATCCAGGAAGGCGCCGAATACCTCGAGTCTCTTCGTCGGGAGCAAGCGGAAGCCAAGCGCAGGCAGCGCACGTCAACCCAAGCACCCCACCCACCCGCCCCATCTGCCCCACCTGTGACAGAGACTGTAGGTCCCACATTGGACTCATCAGTCACCTGAGAACCCATTTTTAATGTGGAAGCAAGTCATCCTCAGTTCCGAGGGACTGCCTAAGAAGAAAAGAAGTCTTAATTACTGCCAAACAACCTCTCTGGCACTGGCACAAAACAAATGTAAATATTTTTGTACTTTTTCTTTGTCTCTTTTCTCTCTAATGGCTCCGATATTAAACCCTGCATGGCACAAGACCACTATATTGTTATAAAGCGGTGTATCCTCTGACTCACCACGAACAATGCCACAAGAGAGTTAGTAATATAAGATAGCAGTTTGCATTCATATGCCTTTCATATCCTTGGGATGTCCCAAAGTGCATCACACTAATGGGCCAAAAATTCGGGTCGGGGGCTTCCCGCGGGTGCAAGCCCCCGATCTGCACTCACCCTGCGCGCTGACATCTGAAGCCCAGGCCTGCTTGCATTTCCTGTCACAGGCCCGGTTCAGATGTCAGCGCGCAGTGCTTACCTGATCCAGCGGCGTAGTTAGTGCGATGTGCCGGCTGGGATCAGGTGAGCACTGTACAGCCAATCAGGGGACGGGAAGGTTCATTCATGAGATTGAGAGTAAGAACTGTCAAACTCATGAAAACTACGGGGGCCCAAAACACTATTTAAACTTTAAATAAAAATTAAAAAAACATCCCAATCATTAAATTAAGTATAAATAAGTTTTAAAAAATTTAAACAATTTTTTCTTTTGAAAAAAATAATTTTTTAATAAAAAAGGGTCTAAAACTAAACTTACCTTATTATAGATTCTTTAAAATAATAAACCTGTGGGGAAAAAAAAATCTAAATTACACTAAAACACCACTTACCTGTAAAAATAAATACTTACATGTGCTTTTTACAAGCGTAAAGACCGGAGGCCTTTACACATGCGCAAATCCCCCAAAACAGAGGAAATCCAAGACGCACGCGCTGCCCCCTACAGCGCACGCGCTAGCCTCTTCAACTCTTGGGTTGGAGGAGAGGAAATGCCGGTTTTCAGCGCATGCGCTGTGCATGCTGAAAACCGGCATTTCCTCCGGCCAGACGCGTGAGTACCCCTTCCGTACTCACACATTTGGGGAGGAATTTCTGCCCCAATATTTTCTGTTTGTGAGAGCTTACTGTGTGCAAATTAGCTGCCACTTTTGCCTATATAACAGCAACTACACAAAGTAATTCATTGGTTGTGAAATGCTTTGGGACAACTTGAGAATGTCAAAGGCACTATATAAAAGCAAGCTCTGCCTTCATTCCTTTCTTTCCCTGCATGAGCCTTAATTGTGCCAACAGTCTCAATGTGCCAAGGTATTTCCTTCATGTATACTGTAACAAAACTGTACAGTAACTTCACAATATATGGATTTTTTTGTCTCAACATAAAAACAACAAAAACAGATGTTGCATGAGTTGGGCTCTATGAAGGATCCATTAAATGGAATTGGCACTGAACAAAGATCAAGGTAGCATCAACTGGGGATGAAATGATGTAGACCTCTGCAGTCAATAAAAGGTAATGTGGTGCACAGTAATTTGTACAGTCTAAAAAGCTTCATAAAACTTTTCTAGTTAAATTGCTCTTCAAAAAGATTCACTACAGAAATGAAATAGCTTTATCATAGAAAGGTTACAGCACAGAAGGAAGCCATTCGGCCAGTCGAGCTCATGCCGGCTCTCTGCAAGAGCACTTCAGCTAGTCCCACTCTCCCGCCCTTTCCCCGTAGCCCTGCAAATGAAGGGAAGAGTATAGATCAGAAGCAGAATAAATAGGTGCACTTTTCAGACAAAATTCTGGCTAAGTTAGTGGCAGTTATGCAATCAGATAAGTTTCTGGGTACAAGATATACAAGTATACATTTGAACAGGACTCTGGGTAGGGACTATGCAGCTGTAAGGGCGACTGCTACACATCATATCGGATCCTGGGTCCAACACTGCAGCCTGTGCATGACCCAGGGATTCTGGGTTATATGGGGCAGGCAAGTACTTTTGTTAAAATCGCTTCTCATTCCAGCATGTATACAAAACAGTGAGCAGTGTTCCAGAAAGTGTGTGCATAAATCACAATACATTTCTTAATATGAAAGATAAATCATTTGAGAAAGTTCAAATTAATTTCACATTTATTCTTTATTTAAAATATCCAGATTTTCCATCGCCTCAGTTACAAACAGGATCCAAAAACAGAGGGCTACACTTCTGAAAAAGTTTCACATTTACATTGTGCCATTCTTGTTTAAAACTGTACACAAAAATGAAAAAAATGTTTATGCTAGAAAAGCCATTTCTAAATATACTCAGTTATCATTTGACAGAATCTTTGTGCACAGAAGAAGCACTGCCTCCCCAAGCTGTGTTGCACAGGAATTAGTCCTGTAGCTCTCTCCCATTTTGGTCAGCTGGTGAGAGTCACCCCCGAGTGGTCCATCTTATTGCATTTCTTTCTCCCAATGTTCAGCTCTGTAAATTACATTGAGTCTCTTCAATGTCGCAGGGCTCCCAGTCCAGCATAGCAGGTTGGTGAGCTGGTAGCATGTTCTGCTGGGACTTTGCAGGCAACACTATCTCACGCTCAAACATCTCGAAACAATACAGCATCACGTCTTCTTCAGCATTCGTTTTGACTGCCAGGTATGGAACTTATTGAAGGCTACCTGTAGCATATCTTCTAAATGACCAGTCAACTGTAAGACAACAGAGAAAGGATGTAAAACATGGAGCAAACTTCATAATCCAAGCCAGGCTCGAATGAAATTATACCATCTGTGTCACACAGTTGGCCTGCTTGAGAAAGTAGTACAATCTGAAATGTCCACTACAGACTCTTTGCTGCTCCAAGCCTGAAAGACCGCAGACAATACTAAAACCTGCTCGAGGCACCAACAATTCACAGTCAACTCCAGATCCTTTTGTCCATCTTCCAATTCCCTTTTGAAAGTTATTATTGAATCTGCTTCCATCACCCTTTCAGACAGTGCATGCGAGATCATCATAACTCGCTCTGTAATTTTTTCTTCCCCTTCACCTTAAATCTGTGTCCTCTGGTTACTG
The DNA here is from genome assembly GCF_052327205.1 of Somniosus microcephalus. Lineage (NCBI taxonomy): Eukaryota > Metazoa > Chordata > Chondrichthyes > Squaliformes > Somniosidae > Somniosus > Somniosus microcephalus. Next base: position 44,719,258 of record NC_141001.1, read on the forward strand.
ACCCTGCTGCCACTGGAAACAGTTTCTCCTTATTTTCTCTCTCAAAACCCTTAATGATTTTGAACACCTCTATCAAGTCTCCCCTTAACCTTTGCTGCTTTAAGAACAACCCCAGTTTCTCCAATCTCTCCACGTACCTGAAGTCTTTCATCCTTGGTGCCATTCTGCTAAATCTCCTCTGCACCCTCTCTAAGGCCTTGACATCTTCCTAAAGTGTGGTGCCCAGAATTGGCCACAATACTCCAGCTGGGGCCTAACCAGTGTTTTAATCACTCCACCATTGGCAGCCATTCAGCTACCTAGGGCCCAAGCTCTGCAATTCCCTCCTTAATACTCTCTGCCTCTCTAACTCTCTCCTCCTTTAAGACGCTCCTTAAAACTTACCTCTTTGACCAAGCTGTTCTAATATCTGTTCTAATGTTTCCCACATTACAACAGTGACTACACTTCAAAAAGTACTTCATTGGCTGTAAAGCGCTTTGAGACGTCCGGTGATCGTGAAAGGCGTTATATCAATGCAAGTCTTTCTTTATCTCCTTATGTGGCTTGGTGTCAAATCTTGTTTGATAACGCTGTGAAGTGCCTTGGATCTTTTACTACGTTAAAGATGCTCTCTAAATGCAAGTTGTTATTCTTAGTCCACCCACTAAACCCAGCTTGTAACAGCTTCCCAAATGACTAGTTGAGAAAGGTAGTGTGTAACTGATCCATACAGATCAGGAAAGTCCCACAATGAATTCCTGCTAGCGTGGCAACTGGGGCATTACAATTTGCCTCGGAGGGGAAAATCAATTTTTCTCCCATTCGCTACCAATGACCCCTGCTGGAAAGTGGTTGTATATGGATATCGGACAAAAAAACTGGATTGCACTAAACTTCAACGCATTCTATGGTTCACTGATCTTGATAATACTCACCTCACTGGATGAGGTGCCAGAGGATGCCTGCCACCACAGGGGAAAAAACACTGGCAATAAATAACCTCATCTATAGAAATATGGCCTAAACCCCATGTTGTATAAATATCCCATCACCAGCTCCACACCAAATCAATGCTGTATAAATATCCCCTCCCCAGACCTAACAACTACTTGCATTTATATATGTAGTAAAATGTTCCAAGGCGCTTCACAGGAATTTTAACAACAAAATGTGACACCGAGCCACAGAGATATTAGCACAGGTGACCAAAAGCTTGGTCAAAAAGGTAGGTGTTATGGAGTAACTTAAAAGGAGGGGAGAGAGGTAGAGAGGCAGAGAGGTTTAGTGAGGGAATTCCAGAGCTTAAGGACTAGACAGCTGAAGGCACATAAGAACATAAGATATAGGAGCAGGCCATTCGGCCCCTCGAGCCTGCTCCGCCATTTAATCAGATCATGACTGATCCAATTTTGGCCTCAACTCCTTTCCTGCCCGCTCCCCATAACCCTTGACTCCCCTGTTGCTCAAAAATCTGTCTATCTCAACCTTGAATATATTCAATGACTCGGCTTCCACGGCTCTCTGGAGTAAAGAATTCCAAAGATTCACGACCCTCAGAGAAGAAATTCCTCCTCATCTCCGTCTTAAATGGGCGACCCCTTATTCTGAAACTATGCCCCCTTGTTCTAGATTCCCTGACGAGGGGAAACATCCTCTCAGCATCTACCCTGTCCAACCCCTTCAGAATCTTATATGTTTCAATAAGATCACCTCTCATTCTTCTAAACTCCAATGAGAATAGGCCCAACCTGCTCAATCTTTCCTCATAAGACAACCCTTCCATCCCAGGAATCAACCTCGTGAACCTGGCCGCCAATGGTGGAGTGAAGTAAATTGGGGATGCGCAAGAGGCCAGAATTGGAGGAACGCAGAGATCTTGGAAGGTTGTAGGGCTAGAGGAGGTTATAGCGATAGGGAGGGGCGAAGCCATGATACCCACGTTGTATAAATATCCCCATCCCAAACACACTGTATCCATGCTGCATAAATATCCCCATCCCAAACACACACTGGGCCCATGCTGTATAAATATCCCCATCCCAAACCCACACTGGGCCCATGCAGTATAAATATCCCCATCCCAAACCCACACTGGGCCCATGCTGTGTATTTGGCTGACCCAAGAAATAGGTTTCCAGATAAGCTCTGGAAATGAGCTCACACTGAACTTCGATGGGGGAGGAATGGGCTTGGTAGGAAAGGTGACCAGGCATCACTGCTCTGTTGTCCTGGGCCATTGGCTAGACACTCTTGTCAAAATGTGAGATTGTATTAGTCTTTGGATTGTGCTCAATTTGTGAACAAGATATCAGTGATAGTTCAATCATGGAAATGAGTCGATTTCCAATGCAAATCTTCAATTTGTCCACTCAAGCCAGATGTTGAGCTAGATGTAATTTGGTGGACTGAAGAAACTGGCAAGGGAATGAGAGAGTGCTTATTGTTCTGTAGTCTGTGATCATGATGTCAGACAGAGTCCTTATTCACTTATTCGACAAGTTTCATCAATATGATCTCTCGAGTTTTATAAGCCATGAACCAAATTTGGAAAGATTTGCAAGGCTAGGCACAGCTTTAGCTGGTTTATGTTCACTTTGGACAAGGTGAGCTTAAGGTCCATCTGTGCCCCATGCTGCTGGTGATTAGCAACCAGAAAGATAGAGGGTGGTGAATATAGCTTTCTCAAGGACAATAAAGCACAGTAAAGGCACCAGAGTCATTATCTATACTGTAAAGGTAGCTACTCCCTATTCAAATCAGCCTAAAGCGGCCAAACAATTGCAAGAGGGAGGTGTGCTCTACTAATTGTTCTGTAGTCTGTGATCATGATGTCAGACAGAATGATCACTAATACAGCAATCCAGTATCAGCCTCAATTGGTTAAGCTCTTCCACTGATGTTAGCTCTTAAAGCTGACTCCCTGAAACGTGCACAATGTTATCTCGCCATGGCTTTGTAAGCCACATGATGGGCCGAATGGCCTCCTTCTGTGCCGTAAATCTCCATGATTGAGAACCAGTGATGTACACCATATGGGGCAAGTCGGAGTTTCTAGTTTTACTGTAAGTAAGCTAGTTTAAAATGACAGAACTGTTTAAATTAATTTGGCAGAAGGAGGGGCACCAGGTTGAAGCATTAGAGAGGAGTTACAAGGTGCACAGAGGACTGGGAGAGAGAAACAGCATTAGAATAAAGAATAGTACAGAAATAGGAGGGATCAGACAGGGGGGGTTGGGGGGGGGCGTGGTGGAGGAATGCGAGGCAGACTAAGTTGGGTTTGAAGTGCATGTGCGTAAATGCCTGGAGTGTGATAAATAAGGTTGGTGAGCTGCAGGCACAAGAAGCCATATGGGATTATGATATAGTGGCAATAATGGAGACCTGGCTTAAACAAGAGGAGAAATGGGCACTGAATATTCCTGGCTACAATGTATTCAAGAAAGATAGGGAAGGAAATAAAAGAGGGGGTGGCAGTATTGATCAAAGCTACTGTTACAGCATTAGAAAGGGATGATGTACTTGAGGGTTCAAAGTCAGAATCTATTTGGTTAGAATTAAGGAACATTAGAGGAGCTATTACACTGCTGGGTGGATACTACAGGCCAGCAAATTTGCAGGCAACTTCCAGAAAGATGAAAGAACTTTAGTGTAGTAATAATGGGGGACTTCAATTATCCTAATATAGACTGGGAAAAGAATAGTGTAAAGGGCAAAGATGGGGAGGAATTCCTGAAATGTGTACAAGAGAACTTCCTTGATCAGTATGTGTCCAGCCCAATGAGGAAGGAAGCAGTGCTGGATCTAGTTCTGAGGAATGAAGTGGGGCAAGTGGATCATGTTTCATTGGGAGAGCATTTAGGAAACAATGATCACAATATTAGATTTAGAGTAGTTCTGGAAAAGGACAAAGAAAAATTAAATGTGCAAATACTCAAATGGAGGAGGGCTACTTTCAACGAGTTGAAAAGGGAGCTGGCCCAGGTGTACGGGAATCAAGATTGGCAGGTAAAACTGTAAATGAGCAATGTTCCTGCTCATTTTTTTTGGGTGCGCAGCCTATTCAAATTATTTTGTCATTAGAACGCAGTTGAGCGGGACTTGCAGGTCACAGCGCGGCTTAAAGGGAACATTAAATGGGAGGTTTTCAAAGACCTGAACTGCAGTCTCTTTATCTTCCTGTGTGACAACTCATGTCACCAAGAGTCACAAGATAGAAGACTGGTCCAACCTTAAGGTGCGCTTAGTTGGCTTTAGGGTGCCAGGAAAATGGTGCCGTGACAGAAATCCATGATCAATGAGTGCCACTCTCCCCTTTTCTCTTGTGTGGTGATGGTCCTGATGGACCCTATGGAGAGACAACAGAATGGAGGCCTGCATTTTACAATGCCTCCAAGAGCTGCTCTGAGGACCCAAGACAAAACAGGAACATAGATACCATCAGAGGTGCAACTCCCCTCTTTACACTGATAACGTGCCACCAGTGACAGGATTAGCGCGTGTCTGCTGATGACATATCATCAGTATAACAGCACCATTGTAACACACCTGCTACTACAGACAGGCACTTTGGGTGAATACCAAAAGATCTGATGGACCAAAGTTAATGTTGTAAAATACCTTGTATTTCATGCCGAGCCAAAAGCAGCCTACAACTTTAAAGATGTTGGGCGTGGAAACATTCGCCCTTGTCCCAATATCCGAGACAACGTAAAAATCAAATTTGCAGCACAGCTTGTTGCTCGCTTTCCCGCCTGCACCCGTTGGCTCTCTCGCTCACCAGCGCAATCATGTCTAGTGCGCACAGCTGCTGAGACTCACGTTTGTACTGATGTACAGCTTCTGCAGCTTCTCTCTGAACGGCCGTAGTTTTGTCATCTGAAATCTCTCCAGGTTATTCATCATCTTCCCAACCTGCCACAGCAGACAAAAACAATTACATCCCTCCCATCAATAAACTCCTGCTAAAAGCCAGCAAGGATTACTGTGCACACCAGGAATTCTCCAAGCACTGGGGCCACTATGACCAGATCAAAAGGTAATATTTCTTCCAATACTTTTACGAATGTTTTTCAGCCTGGACACGGACTCCTTCTGGCGCTTATATAAGCTTCCAAGAACACCCCAACTTACTGTTTATTTGCTTTAAGACAGTGTGCCCTATATGCAAGTTAATATAGGCAACCAGAAAAGTGCCAGATTTGATCCACAGAGCGCACCATTAGTTGATCTCACCCAAGAGGCAGCCCTTGAGGCACTAGAAATGGGCTCAGTGTTCCGAGGCTGCTGCTGTGGGACATCAATGAGGATTCATGCTCCTGACCACGATCCAGTGACCTGTACCTGGAATTCTCTGTGTGTAGATATTGCTCAAGGATAGGACTGAACTCGGCTGCAATGCCCTCCACTGTCAAATAGCCTGTCGACACTCACTGGCTAGGCTCACACATGAAAAATGGTTATTTAAGTGAGGTAGGAGAGGGCTGCTAGTGCCCATGAAGCTGCACCACAGTGAGAATCAGTAACTTCAGGAGAGGAAAGAAAATGCACAGAAAAATATTTTTGCAGAAGTTATGATACGAACAATATCCACATTGAGAAGTTAAACTGTTTGGGCGCTCAGTAACTTAACCACATCAGCAGCACATTCAGTATTAATCATAATCTGTAACACTACTCCTTTATTCTTCCTTGTTACATTTTTGCAATAGACAAAAGGAAGAGATTCCAATACCGAGAAACAGGGAACACTTTTCCCATTCAGTGTCAGAGTAAATCACTCTCACCAAGTCAGGTACAGCACAGTTAGGTGCAGAGCAACAGTCCCTCTACTTTGCCTCAAGAATGTGCCCGAGTCCCTTCAGAAGAGCACCTTCTACTACAACTGTGCAAATTTTTAAAATTTTTTTTACACTAGCCATCCTGTGACCTTTCTAATTGAGATTGCAAATTTAGTGCCAAATCAGGGCAGTTTTGAAATCTGGGTCCATGTCCATAAGAAACCTGGCTTGATACTGCCCATAATTAAAACAATAAATACTAGAAATACACAGCAGCTCATTCAATATCTGGAAAGAGAAAAGATAGGTCCCTTTGGTAGGTTAAAGACAGATTTTGGTACAACATGAATACAGTGAAACGAGTTTTAAGGTGGGCACACAATACAGGTTGGTTTAAAAGGAGAGTACACACAGGGGTATGGTAATGATACAGTACGCTGAGAAGTAAAATTAAAAAAAAGTAGTAAACTTGATGAATAGGAGTTGGGAATAGAATAGGATAAAACCTTAAGTTCTTCCCAAGGTTGGGTCCATGGAAATATTTTGTGTCAATGAAAAGTATCAACTAATTTTTTAAAAATAAGTCAACATTTTCAGTTAGTTATGAGCTAGTAATAGGTCCTGGGTCCTGTGTAAAATTTTTGATTGGTTTCAGAATTTGAAAATTTAACATACTCCCAAGTTAATATGGTTTTAAACCCTAATACCCGTGATACTTTTAGTTCCCAAAACAGTGCATAGACTGAGCTGTGTTAAAGTTGGTGTAGACTGCTGGCTTTAACTGTAACTTACACTAGGAGGTTCTGACCAGACTCACCTTCTCCTCAAGGAATGGCGTATTGATAGGAAAGCAGGACCAGAAGTGTCTCAGTAACTCCGCTACAGCCACATACAAGTGTTTGAGTTCCATCTGGATATCACTTGGCACCATCTCTGCAACAAAGGTAACACAAAGTAAGCAAAATAGAACTCAAGGTTTCCAGGGTCACACACGTTTAACCGGCGTGAAATAAGGCTAGGATTACCAACCCTCCCAGATTGGCCAGGAGTCTCGCAGAACTGACGATCAATCTTCGCTTCACTCCCACTCAGATCTCACCGTCCTTGGCCTCTTGCACTATTCCAATGAAGCTCAATGTAAGCTCGAGGAACAGCATCTCATCTTTCGATTAGGCACTTTACAGCCTTCTGGACTCAACATAGAGTTGAACAATTTCAGACCATAACCTCTGCCCCTATTCTTTGTCCCCCCCCCATTTTATTTATTTATTTTTACACTTCATCTGGAGCCATCTTTTGTTTCTTAACTCGTCCCATTACCATTTCCTTTTGCCTTGCACCATCTCTTAATCTCTTCTGGCTTCCATCCTATCACAGACCTTCCCATTTGTTCTTTCCTCCCCTCCCCCCTTTCCCTGCCCCAGCACTTGCTTAAAAACCTGTTTCATCTCCAGCTTTTTCCAGTTCTGACGAAGGGTCATTGACCTGAAACGTTAACTCTGTTTCTCTCTCCACAGATGCTGCCTGACCTGCTGAGTATTTCCAGCATTTTCTGTTTTTATTATCAATCTCCTGGGCACTGCTGCTAGAAATGTACTTTGTAATGGCACTTTGTGCCTGTGCACCTCTAACGTCTGTACTTGCATTTCCTGGCCCCATGATCCAACCCGCCTACCTGGTGCTCAAAGAACATGTCAGTCTTCATTCTCAACCATTCCTTGCCTCCCATTTCCATAAGCAGTCTGGAATTGCCTCGTAGCTGGTCTCGCCTTGTTATCGTAACTTTGCCGGAAATGCAGCTCACTGCACTTTCAGTGAAATTACAGCGTGGACCAGCCAGGAGGAAATTTCCTGCCTATTTTGAGAATTTCAAAACTCTTGTCTTTCCTACCAGCAGCCTGTGACTGACAAGTGAAAATAAACAGTAAATTGAACAAAGGAGTCCTCCTAGAATGTGTTCACTTTGTTAGTATTGCACAATTGCGAAAGCTTAAATTCTGTAACCTTCTGTATAACTCTGAACTCACAATACTCTGCAGACATTTTAAAACAGTAGAGTAATACAAAAAAGCTGCCAATGTACAGATTCATAGAGGTTTACGGCACAGAAGGATCGTATCTGTGTCGGCAGAATGAGCTATCCAGCTTAATCCCACTTTCCAGCTCTTGGTCCGTAGCCTTGTAAGTTACGGCAATTCAAGTGCATAGCCAAGTATTTTTTAAATGCAATGAGGATTTCTGTCTCTGCCACCCTTTCAGGTAGTGAGTTCCAAACCCCCACCACCCCCTGGGTGAAAACATTTCTCAACTCCCCTCTAATCCTCTACCAATTACTTTAACTCAATGCCCCCTGGTTATTGACCTCTCTGCTCAGGGAAATAGGTCCTTCCTAGCCACTCCATCTAGGCCTCTCATAATTTTATACACCTCAATTAAATCTCCCCTCAGCCTCCTCTGTTCCAAAGAAAACAACCCCAGCCTATCCAATCTTTCCTCATAGCTAAAATTCTCCAGTACTGGCAACATCTTCGTAAATCCCCTCTGTACCCTCTCTAGTGCAATCACATCTTTCCTGTAATGTGGTGACCAGAGCTGCATGCAGTACTCTAGCTGTGGCCTAACTAGTGCCTTATACAGTTCAGGCATAACCTCCCTGCTTTTGTATTCTATGCCTCAGCTAATAAAGGAGTATCATGTATGCCTTCTGAACCACCTTATCCACCTGTGCTGTTACTGTATAGGAGGAGCAATGCTTCTTCCATGGCCACATTAAATCATGAATCCTGACATCTATGATTTAGTGTCTTTTAATTGCACTTTTGTTACAATTAGTTATGACCAGAGATTGCTAGAACAATGGAGCAATCATGATTTAATGGACATGCTCAGGCTTACTATCATTCTGGAGTTGATAAATTAAAATGGAGAGGAAATTTTCAGACAGGGTGGTGGGGGCGGGGTGTTAAATCTGTAGGCGATGGTGATTTTCCACCTGGCATAATAGTAAGGGTTGCCAGCCTGCTCAAATTGTCCAGGAGTCACCAGGAATTGAAGACTGATCACCCGGGCACTGCTGACTATCCGGGAGAAAAGTACTTTCCATTTGCAGTTCGCACCTCTGTACTTTCACCCCCAACCATCATACCTGCCTCCCTGCCGCTCTAGCCTCTGCAAGTACAGCTGCCTTTCTTCTGTTGACAGAATCCCAGCCATTCCCTGCCTCTCATTTCAAGAAGCAGCCTGGAATTTCCTCAATAGCTGGTTCAGCACGAGGAAATTCCCTGCCTGCTTGGTAAGAATTCCAACTCTTTCCTGCGACTGTTGAGGGAAAATAATTTTTAAAAAACCCAAAATATTACAAATGCCAGACATCTCAAACAAAAACAGAAAATACCGGAAGCACTCAGCAAGTGAGACAGCATCTGTAAAGAAAGGAAAATGTTAATGTTTCAGGCATAGCATAGCCTGGCCTTCATCAAAACATGAAGGTATTACAGATGAACAGCTTATAAGGGAGAGAGCAAGGGAAAGGCATGGTAAAGAAGGGGACCACATATATACAAGAAAAGGAACGGGCTGTTAAATTGATCGGGGAGAACGGTCAGCGCTGATAATGGTGCAAGATAATGATGAGGGAAATGTGAGAAATAAACAACACAGACGAGATCTACAGAATGTCTGAATCGTTAAAGCAAGTTAGCTAAATTGGAAGTAGGAGCATGAAAACAAGGTAAAGTAGAGCTGCCTCCAGTGGTCTGGTGTTGATCTGCCTTTTTCTCCACCACCTTAATTCTCCATCCCACTCTGACCTTGGCCTCCTACACTGTACCAAATGAAGTGAAACACAAGTTCGAGGAACAGCACCTCATCTTTTGATTAAGCACTTTATAATCTGGCTTCAACACGGAGTTCAACAACTTCAGATCATAACCATTTTCTCAGACAGCAGGTGCTGGTAATGGTTCTGCTATTGCCACTTACATCTGGACCCATTTTTTGTTTCTTTATTGTCCCATCACCACCCCCTTTTGCCTTGCACCATTATCCCTTTTGTCATAATCACTTCCTGTCTTCCACCCCATCACAGACCTTCCCTTTTGTTCTCATCCCGCCCCACACCCCCCCTCCCCCACCACACCCCTCAAACACTTTTTCCCTGGCTCTGTACTTGCTTATAAACTGTTAAAGCCTTTGTATATGCAAAAAGGAGATTTATTTTTTCACATATGAAAAGTTATATTCCACCAAATAAGGCAATATTTTCCTCACTAACCAAATTTCTGTCAAATCCCGAGTCAGTTTCCATCATTGCACAGTGTTAGTGGAAAAAAAATAAAGCAGCAGCACCAGCAGAGGTTCAAGATACATTTCACACAACACACAGTACTGGTTGGGCAGCAGGGAGTTAGCGGCAGTGACCTAATCTGAGGGTTCAGATACTAACAAGCTGCTGAAGTTCCACCCCAACAGTTTAGAATACCACCAGTCTAAGTTGCTGTCTTGTAGTTCACGTCCTCCAATCTACTATCTCCTTTTTTATGTGATACTAAATCTGCATTTTAAATAGTAGAAGAAATGGAGGTCCAAGGGAAGAGAAGTCTGGGAACCAGTAAATAAACACAGCTGTTTCTGCCCAAAATAAATGGAGCACTTAAGATGCGATAAATGGCAACTTTAAAACTGACAGTAATGCAAATGGATAGTGGTTATTGTTTTTTGCCCGATGTAAGTAACTGCCTGTTTTAAACGTGGACATTTTAAGTGGTGGGGACTGTACAGCCAACCAGAGTTGGCAACCCTAACCGAGGTCATGAATCTAAACATTTTGAAAGCACTAAATTTGTCAGCTATTTAATTTAAATAATGGGGCCTAGACATTTACTTCAACAAACCCCCAAATTTTGATTAAGTCAGTGGGTCAACGGTTAAATTACAACTCCTCTCCCAGCAGCTTTTAACTTCCTGTTTCTAGTTTGTCCAATTCACATTTTCTCTGCATAGATACAGTGAAGGCAGTCTGCTTATACTGCTAGTAATGCTCATCGTTAACAACTTGGTCTTTCTTTATTCAACTGACATCACTGTAAAATGGCCTCTACACAAGACCTGTAAACAAGTGATCTAGCACAGAATTCCACCCCCCCCCAACCCCATACATTTTGTCCTCTTACTTGTAGGTGCTGACTGACACTTGGGTATGGCTCCACAGACATCAGCAGTCCTCCAGTACGTCACCCTAGTAGCCACTCGTCCCTCGTAAGCCTCAGACAGAGAGTTTCGGCAGATTATTTGACTACTGGGGGCGAGTGAGAAAGTGTACCACATCCAGGCCTAAAACTGTCCCTATGCAAAACCCAGATGCACACACACTTTCCAGGTAGAGTCACTGAATAGTCATCAAGAGCAGGAACCAAAGCTGAATTTTCCCTTCTCAACTGTAGTGCCTCCTCACCCACAGCTTCCCCAGCGATGATCAGCACAGAACTATGATGCAACCTGGGACCTTTCGACTCTACATGGCTCAGTACTGCACAATTGTGTGCGCCATATCCCTGATCCATTGGAGGAGCGGTTTCTCTGCAGCCCAGAAAACAATAAGGCTCATAAGAACAGAGTGGCTGCATCACACCATGTTTCACAGATACAGATAGTGGGAACAGAGAGGATAAGTTGTAATATACTCACGCAAACACTCAACGTTAATGACAATTGCAAATCCTTTGGCAACAGTGTCTCTCAGAGCAGATACTCACGGTTTATAGCTTGGGATGTTCCTCCCTGCATGAGCACTCCACCAGGTGACAGGTCAGTAATCGCACTGCTGGCCACACTGCTGGACAGAACCTGACCAAGGGATGTGCAAGGAAGATGTCAGTGAAATGACGTTTGATTTGCAACTGCGCTCCAGATTCACTCAGTGGGGCAAAGAGAAAATCTTTATGTATAGTTATAAAACCAGATATTAAAAAAAAAAAAATTCTCATCAGATTCAAGTAGAACATTTATACCACATATTTAGAGTGTACTACAGGAAACTTTGTGCTATCCGGCACCGACCTGTTGCCGTTCCCTCAAAACTGCCGGACACTCCAGAGTTAATGTTGAAACATCTCCGTATGAATCAACAAACCCTGTTGCTTAGCAACAGCCTCTAAACAGTCGGCAAGCATCTCTGTAGCGTCTCTAGCTGAAGCTGTTGCTTAGCTACAGACCTTACAGAGCTTGACTGTTCAAAAAAAGCAAAGAAAAGAAACGACAAGAATAAAAAACGGCTCCTGATTTTTGCCGGTGGCTCGAGCTTGCCGGACAGTTTGCCTCCGGATAACTCAAAGTTCCTGTATACAGTCCAGAACTGTTACTATAATACCAATAAAGTACAATAGTGGGTGTGAAATTTTCTAACTACGTCCACTTGAATTGTGAAAAATAGCCAGGACAGTGGAGCAGCAGAACAACAATTGATAACAGTGCCCCAGGGCTAGGGAGGGGGAGAAACAGCATTCCTGCTCCTGATTGCTATAATGCAACCAGAAATGCACACAAGAACACAAACGGGCTTGTCTTTTGATATCTAGCTTGCCGATGCTCACTGTCAAAGCTTATGTACAAATGACCAATTGGGCAAGGTACCAGAGGGAAACTGCTGCCTACAGAACTTTACCCAGCGAGGGAGTCGATGCCTCCAGGTGGGGAAAAACTCCCAGCAATAAAATGTTTCTGCAACCTCCGATGTGAGTCGTGCATGTGTTGCCTACCTGGTGTCAGGGTAAAGGACATCACAGAGGGTGCAAAACATTTTGAGATGGGGAGGGGAACCACCAGAAGTCGTAGTCCATGTTGGAACCAATGACATAGGAAGGAAAAGGGTTGAGGTCCTGCAGGCAGAGTTTCAGGAGCTTGGGAGGAAATTAAAGAGCAGGACCTCAAAGATAGTGAGGTATATGAATAGTAGAAGACAGGTTAACGCTAGTGAGTATATGAATAGTAGAAGACAGGTTAGCGCTTGACTGGAGAAATGGTGTAGGAGGGAAGTCTTCAGATTCCTAGGGCATTGGGACCAGTTATGGGCAGGAGGGACCTGTTCAAGGTGGACGGGTTGCACCTCCATAGAGCTGGAACCAATGCCCTTGTGAGAAGGTTAACTAGTGCTGTGGGGGACGGTTTAAACTAATTTGGCAGGGGGATGGGCACCAGGATGAAACATTAGAGGAGAAACAAGGTGTAGAGTACTGGGAGAGACAAATAGCACTAGAGTAAAGAATAGTTCAGACATAAGAAGGATCAGACAGGAGGAAAATGTGAGGCAATCTAAGATGGATTTGGAGCGTATGTGCGTATAAATGCACGTAGCGTGGTAAATAAGGTTGGTGAGCTGCAGCCACAAGTCACCACATGAGACTATGATATAGTGGCAATAACAGAGACCTGGCTCAAAGAAGGGGCGGATTGGGAACTTAATATTCCTGGCTACAAAGTATTCCGAAAAGATAGGGAAAGGAAAAAAGAGGGGGTGGCAGTGTTGATTTAAGAAACTATTACAGCACTGGAGAGGAATGATGTATACGAGGGGACAAAGACAGAATCTATTTGGTTAGAATTAACAACAGAGGAGCTATTACTATAGGCCACCAAATAGTGGGAAGGAGCTAGAGCAAATCTGAAAGCAAATTACAAGAACTATATAGAATAGTGATAATGGGGGATTTGAATTCTCTTAATATGGACTGGAATAGTAACAGTGTAAAGGGCAAAGAGGGGGAGTAAGTCCTGAAATGTGTACAGAGTGATCAGTGTGTTTCCAGCCCAATGAGGAAGGAAGCAGTGCTGGATCTAATTCTGGGGACTGAAGTGGGGCAAGTGGATCATGTTTCAGTGGGAGAGCATTTGGGGAACAGTGATCATAATATCATCAGGTTTAGAATAGTTACAGAAAAGGACAAGGAACAATCTAGTGTAAAAATACTTAATTGGAGAAGGGCTAACTTCAGTGAATTGAAAAGGGATCTAGTGGATTGGAATCAAAAATTGGTAGGCAAAACACTAAATTGAACAATGGCAGGCCTTCAAAGAGGAGATTGTTTGGGTACAGAAGAGAGACATTCTCATGAGGGGGAAAGGAATGGCATCTAAAGCTAGAACTCCCTGGATGACAAAAGATAGAGACTAATATGAGACAGAAAAAAGGAGGCTTGTAAGGTACATAATACAGCAGAATAACCAAGCTGTATATAGAAAGTACGGAGAAGATCTAAAAAAGGGAATAAGAGAGACAAAAAGAGCGAGTATGGGAATAGATTAGCAGCTAACATAAAAGGGAACCCAAAAGTCTTTTATAAACATAATAGTAAAAAGGTAGTCAAAAGGAAAGGTGAGGCTAATTAGGGACCAAAAAAGGAGATATTATTGTTGAGGCTGAGGTTCTAAATGAGCACTTTGCATCTGTCTTCACTAGAGAAGAGGATGCTGCCAATGTAGCAGTAAAGGAGGGGGCAGTAGCGATATTGGTTAGGATAAAAATAGAAGAGGTACCTAAGGTTGGCAGTCCTCAAAGTAGAAAAGTCACCCGGTCCAGATGGGATCCATCCTAGGTTACTTAGGGAAGTAAGGGTTGAAATTACAGAGGCTCTGGCCACAATCTTCCAATCCGCTTTAGATTATGGGGTGGTGCCAGAATACAGGAGGATTGCAAATGTTATACCCCTCTTTAAAAAAAGGGGAGGGGGATAAACTCGGCAACTACAGGCCAGCCAGCGTAACGTTGGTGTTGGGAAAACTTTGAGACAATAATCCGGGACAAAATTTAATTAATTGGCCTACGGAAAAGTATGGGCTAATAAATTAAAGTCAGCACTGATTTGTTAAAGGCAAATCATGTTTAACTAACTTGATTGAGTTCTTTGATGAAGTAACAGAGGGTTGATGAGAATAGTGCGGTTGATGTTGTGTATATGGCCTTTCAAAAGGAGTTAGATAAAGTGCCACATAATTGACGTTAGCAAAATTGAAACCCATGGGATTAAAGGGATAATGTGGATATGAAATTGGCTAAGAGACAGAAAGCAGAGAGTAGTGGTGAACGGTTGTTTTTCAGACTGGAGGTGGGTATACAGTGGTGTTCCCCAGGGGTTGGTATTAGGACCACAGCTCTTTTTGATATATATTAATGACTTGGACATACAGGGCATAATTTCAAAGTTTGCAGATGACACGAAACTTGGAACTGTAGTAAACAGTGAGGAGGATAGTAACAGACTTCAGGAGGACAGACAGACTGGTGAAGTGGACAGACAAATGGCAGATAAAATTTAATGTGGAGAAGTGTGAAGTGATGCATTTTGGTAGGAAGAATAAGAATGGGCAATATAAACTAAATTATACAATTTTAAAAGGGGTGCAGGAACAGAGAGACCTGGGGTGTCACAGATCTTTGCAGGTGGCAGGACAAGTTGAGAAGGCCGTTTAAAAAAAGGCACATGGGATCCTTGGCTTTATTAATAGAGGCAGAGTATAAATGTAAGGAAGTTATGCTAAACCTTTATAAAACACTGGTGAGGCCTCAGCTGGAGTATTGTGTTCCGTTCTGGGCACCACACTTTAGGAAGGATGTCAAGGTTTTAGAGGGTGTAGAAGAGATTTACTGGAATGGTACCAGCAATGAGGTACTTCAGTTATGTGGAGAGACTAGAGAAGCTGGGGTTGTTCTCCGTAGAGCAGAGAAGGTTAAGAGGAGGTTTGATGGAGGTGTTCAAAATCATGAATAGTTCTGACAGAGTAAATAAGGAGAAACTGTTTCCAGTGGCAAAAGGGTCAGTAACCAGAGGACACAGATTTAAGGTGATTGGCCAAAGAACCAGAGGCAACATGAGAAAACTTGTTTTTTTTTTAAAAAACACAAGTTGTTGTGATCTGGAATGCACTGCCTGAAAGGGTGGTGGAAGCAGATTCAATTGTAATTTTCAAAAGAGAATTGGATAAATAATTCAAGGGGAAAAATTGCAGGGCTATGGGGAAAAACAGGGAGAGGGAGACTAATTGGATAGCTCTACCAAAGAGCCGGCACAGGCACAATGGGCCGAATGGCCTCCTTCCATGCTGTATCATTCTATGATAAGCAGCACAGATTTTGTCCTTCTAAAGTTGTTTTGAAGAGACCATTTTGAGTTGTCTAATACCAGAGTGGATCACTGGTTACAGTTATTGGGGGAATTTAGGTGTGACAAGAAGGATAATGCACAGTTAATTCCATTGTCTTTAGTGCGTTCCTTCCCCACCTACAGTTATGCCAAGTAGGCTTAGTGACAACATTGCAGTCAAAAAAAATCAATTCTTCGTTAAAAACAAAAACTGCTGCGAATCTGGTGGAATTAAATAGACTGCCTGATGCCAACCAGTCTCACTTGACCAATTTATTTCATAATGACCTGGATGCCGAGGGAGAAATTAATTACCTGTCTCAGCAGGGGGCTTCCACATTTTTCCAATGTTATTTCTACATATTAAATCCTCAGAGAAAAGAGAATCCTTGTGATTTAACAACTATGCTGGATGCAAGCCTCTGCCTCCCACCACACTGCAATCCATCCTAGGGGACTTCCATCAGTTAAAAAGGTAAAAAAGGAATTTTCATAATACATAATCAGTAGGAAAAATATAATTCCCACAAAGATTACTAAATGGGAACTAAGCATACTCTTCAGGTTTGGGAAGCCCCTACCAAAGTACAGAATATTCTATTGTTGTATTCTACATGCTACTGAACTCTAATCTAATAGAAGACCTACTGCTAATAGGCGATCCCTCAGAAAATCACTCTGGCAATCAGGTTACAAACAAACCGTGCATTTGTTTACCAGGATTACTTCAGGAGGAACCTTAGTATTTGGGCACCACAACTAAAGATCATCAGAGAAAATGTGGCATGGCCTTTAAAACAGAGGGTGCCATTCCTGCTAAGTAGTAAAAGTGACTTGCCAATGGATTCATCTGGAGCAGCCATGCCACAGGAGATAAAACAATCTGTCTAGAAAATACTGCAAACTCACAGCATTTAAAAAGACTGGTTAACGTTTTGGGTATAGACCCTTCATCAGAAAGTTTTGATGAAGGGTTTACACCTAAAATGTTAAGCTATCTTTTCTCTCTTCAGTTTGAAAGATGGCCTTGCCAGTCCCTGCCCCTACCTCAGCCCACCTGGCGCTGAAACCCTCATCCATGTCTTTGTCATCTCCAGACTCGATTATTCCAATGCTCTCCTAACCAGCCTCGCATCCTCCATCTTCCATAAATTTCAGCTCATCCAAAACTTTGCTGTCGGTATCCTATCCCGCACCAAGTCCCACTGTCACTGCCTCAATCTAAAATATTCATTCATCCTCATGTTTAAATCCCTTCACAGCCTTAGCATCCCTACATCACTAGCCTCCTCCAGCCCTACTCCTCCCCCACATCCCCCAAAATCTGTTTCTGACTGACCTTTTGTGCAACCACCACCCCCCCCCCCCGCCGCCCCCTCTCCACCCGCACCATTGATGGCCGTGTCTAGAACTGCCTCGGCTCCACACTCTGGAATTTCCTCCCTAAACCCTTTTGCTTCTCTCCTTTAAGATCCTCCTTAAACCCTCTTTCACCAAACTCTTGGTATCAATTTTTTTGATTATGTAATTGTCAAGTGCCGTGGGATGTTTTTCTATGTTAGAGGTGCTATATAAATGCAAGCTGCTGTTGTTGCAGTCAATGAACCTGCTGTGCATTTGTAGTATTTTCTGATTTTAATTTGGATTTCCAGCATGTGTTTTCTCTTTTTATCTGTTCAGTCAGAGTTATCAATGCACAGATTCTCTCTCTTTCTACCTCCACACAGTGGGATCTGTATTCCATTTCTGACCAAAACAGAGGCAGACACAAGTCTGGATAGTGACATCCCGAGAGAGATCAAATTCCAAAACAGTTTGCCAGAACAAGTTCGGATGTGGTTTGAAAAGCGCATATGATCTTCCCTGGTATTTTTGAACAATTTCAGTTTCTCATATAAAAGGAGCAGGCCATCATGAAGGGAAAGAATATAGAAAACTATCCCTTAAGACATTGGCATCACATAGATGCTAGCAGTGTTCAGGTACCTTGCCCAAGTGATCATTCTTCATCTGCGAGTCTAGACAGCGAGTGTTGGTAGGATATTTCAATTGTGGGGTGCATCATAGCAGAATCCAATCCTTCCCTCACACAACATCCCCACACTTTCCATCAGAAGTCTTTAGATAGCAATCAGGAACAGAAAACCAGGCTCATTTTCTCTTCTCTAGCTCAGCGGTGCCGAGGCCAATTGTTGCACCCCCAACTCCAATAAGACCGGAAATAAAGCGGACGACGTTCTGATCTGTATGGCTTATTCCTGTAACAGATGGTGCCTTCACCCAGCATGCCATTGGGAGACTTAAAATAAAAGTCCAAATTTTGACCAGCTCAAAGAGAACAGAGGAGCAGGTTGGAAGAAAGCTTCGTAGATGCAGAGTGAAGACGACCAATAACTACGATGGTAAATCCAATGTCCTTATTCTTTCAATCTCCAGTTTGGCTATTCAATAGAAGGATAACAAATTATATACATAATAGGTGAATTGCTGTCGAAGCAAGTGGTTGTATCTTTGGCAACAGTTCACATTGTCTTGTTATTCATTTGTTACCCTCCATATTATATTGACTAGTCAAATGGGGGATTGACACAATGAGCAAAGATACTGGATTGCCCACCACAGGTATAGAGGTTCCTCATTCCCTCAATGTAGTTCAGTTTTCATCTACAAAGCTTCCTTCCACTCTGCTCCTCTTTCTGACCTGTAGAAACTGCACATACAGACAAGTTGACTCCTGTGCTCAGCACAGACACAAAACATTTCTGCTTATTTTATTGATCATACCTGAGCAAGTCTGGGGCTGTAATTAACCAGTTCTTGTCGAATACAGTGGACTGAGTTAATGATATCCTGGCTAGATGTGTAATGTTGAGACTGAACAGGAGTTGGACCATGAAAATATCTAAGAAAAATAGAAAAGAAAAACCAAAACATTCACTAAAAAATATGAAGAACTTAAAAAAAATAAAAAAAATTAAAAAAAAAATTCACGAGACATGGGCGACACTGTTCTGCTAACTGTGGTTTATTTTACTGGCATAAGCAACAGCTGTTGCCAGATCATTGCAAGAAGCAATATGCAGAGGTCTCTAAAATGTACTGAATTCCTCTCATTGCACAATGTGTTGAAATGGCCCCGAGTCAAGTACAAAGCTGAACAAATGTTGTTTGGCAGCGACTCACCCTCCGGTGCAGAAAAGACCTTTTATTATTGGCTAGATGGGCTTACAATATCCAGTTATATCTGTATTTAGGTATGGCATGGTAGATTTTGTTCAGTGGCACAGCTGGAATTAGTTACTGCCTCAGAGCTTGGGCACCAACATCAGCCGAGTAATTTTGAACGTCCTCCAGCACAGATCCGTCAATTTACTGAGATCATGTGAATAGTCCACAGAGCAGAGTCAGTTAACATCAATTTAACAATTCCATTCCCTGCACGATTTTCAAATACAGGAAACTTTGTGTTATCCGGAGGCTAAATGTCCGGCAAGCTCGAGCCACCAGCAAAAATCAGGAGCCGTTTTTTTTCTTTTCGTTGCTTTTTTTTCCCCCCAGTCAGGCACTGCAAGGTCTGTAGCTATAGCAACAGCTTCAGCTAGAGACGCTTGCAGCTGCAGCCGACTGTTTAGAAGCTGTTGCTAAGCGACAGTGTTTGTTGTCAGATACGGAGATGAAAACCTCCGTATGCTTCAACATTAGAGCTGGAGTGTCCGGCAGTTTTGAGGGAACGGCAACAGCTCGGTCCCGTCGGTGCCGGATAGCACAAAGTTTCCTGTAATGAGAATACTGACTGTCATGAATCTGATCATTCATGAAGAAATGACTCATGAAATAACACTGGGCGGCCAGCTGGTGGCGCCGTCCAAGGAGTATAAATACTGGGCGTGGGCCCAGCTTGCCCAGGACATTTTTCTAACCAGGAAATAGTGATGTAACTAGAATCTCAAGGTTGTGAAACAGTTGATTAAAGCCTTGTTTTATATTCAAACCAAGTGCTCAGTAGTCTTTTTACACCACTGACATTTGTGGTTTTACACTAAAGGTAATTAGCCTGATAACCCAAGCGATAGTTGCACCCCCCACCTCAAAGACAAGGGCAACCTGAACCCACTCCAGTGCAGCAAAACAGAAAGAAATTAATAGGTCCTTAAGAAGAGATAGAAATTTTAAAAAAAATGTAAAAACAATTAGCTGCAATTTTCTCCTGTATAAACTCATGTATAAGTTTAGAAAGTTAGATCATTCTTTGGGGGTTAAAAGTAGTCTTACACTGGAGTCATTGTGGTGAATGGCACTAGAACTCTGTCTGGGGAGCATACGCACCCGTTCATGGCCCCTGCCCACAACCTGCTCTATTCTGGACCCTCCAGCTCCATTCATCTTTCTCGGGTTCTTGGAATCCAGCTCATTTCTCTCTAGATCCCTGTTTCACCAATTCCCCCCTCTCTCAAGCTTCCACCTCGTTTATAGGCAGTAGCCACACTATGTAAAAAGTCAGCGCACGTTAAAAAATGTCCTACTGTTTGCAACTGGTGGGGCACCTTCTCCATGGATTTCAGGTTTTCTGGCCAGACGGTAACTACATGCAAGTTAAGATAATTGAACTTTATTGGTAATCATGAATTGTGATTTTTATTCATGATTTTATTTTGTTTAAAAACCTTATTTTGTTGATTAGATATTTCCGTTACTGAGGAAACATTGACAAAGGACACACATTTGTTGTTGACCAATTGGGTTGGTTTGTTGGCCACCCTTCTCAAATTAATGTGGGATGAAATTCTAATCAATAAATTTGCACACCAGCCAACTGCTGGAAGAAACTTAGTAGGCTGGGAGTCATGTGGGAAGGATGAGCCAATTAGAAGCATGACATAAAACAGAAAGCGTTACATTTATAGGAAGTGTGATTTATGTGCAAAATATTAACAGACATAAAGAGAGACAGAAAGAGGAAATGCAGAAAACCAATTTGAGGATCTCTGCAGGAAAAAATTAACAGCTATCACTACTGGATCAATTATTCCTGCAAGGTGCAAAAGGGGCTTGAAAGGATTTCTCCTGTATGAAAAGTGACAGTGCTGCCAACCACGGGGAAAAAGAACTGAAATGATCTGAGGTTACTATACTCATGTAGCAAGGGGGAGAAAGAGAAGAGATTGTGCTTGTCTCAAAAAGCTACCATACGTGTACCTTGAGGAAGAACATCCAATTATGTATCTCTGGTATAATCTAACTCATTCTCAGAAAGTTTAGCCTCCATGTGCAAAGAAAACACTGCTATCAATCCAGAAATAAAAATATACCACGGTCACCGTCCCTGTAAGAAAATTGTAGTTAGGTAACCTTAAAGCTCTGCTCTATATAATTTCTTATTCTGGGCACAGTCTCGGTTTTTTGCCTAGAAAAGCATTCAAATCCCAAGTAACAGAAAGAATACTGGAAATATCACAAAACAGTGCAAGGCTGTTAAAAAGGATAGCACCCTCTAGATGGTGCCTGCCATAGAATGCAATATGGAGGTTACTGAATCTGTTCGAATGTCAGTACTTAAGTTTGTGCATGAATAGGTGTATGATGCGTCTACCAGTTTGGGTCATGCAGTCCTACTCCATCACAACCCTACCTGTCAGCCTTCTTCAAATTTAGTGCAACTGTCTTCTTTGAGTTCTTCTCTCCCAGGTCTTCGTATTCTATGGCTTCCTGTAACTTCACCTTCACAGAAAGAAAATCTCCAACAATCAAACTATATTACAAAGTGTATCGCACTCTCCTACCCACTTGCTGTGCTGTCCTACACCGCCATCTACCCCCACCCCGCCTTGCCGTTCTGATCCACAGACCCTCCTATTCCCCTCACCGAATGTACCATGGTAGATTTAGTGGGCTCAGTCGCCCATTTTCTTTATGGATTATCCCTCTCAAACAATTTCTAATTGAATTAAACTTCAGTTTTCAACTCAAATTTGAGTAGCTTGAACTTAATAAACTTTCTCTCCTGTTGTCAGCTCCCAAGACACAGCTGAGAAAAATTAGAAGAGAAACGCTTTCACCTGGGAAAATTAGGTCTTAAAACCAGACCATTCGACTAATGAAGTTTCATTCTTGGCCAAGGCCTCAGTCAAATGAGACTTAAAAAGGTGGAAAGCAACAACGTGCAGGAAATGCAACTACTAGGTCAGAAAATCAGAACTTTCTTACAGAAAGTGGGCTTCTGCAAAAGAGAATACTGGGGAAGTACACCATTTCAAAGTGTGAGAAATGCTGATTAAATGGACAAAAAGTGACTTTTCCCAGACATCAAGAGAATAAGCAGGAGCAGCAGGATAACAGAAGTTCAGGGCAAGCCCCTAATGGGCTGGGAAAGGACACATGGCCAAGATGACCCCACATAATATAAAACTATAAAAGCATCAATAAATATTTTGCTTCATTGGGATAGTGTGGAAGAGCAGAGGGATTTGGAATACAGGCTCACAGGACTTTAGGTTGTTAAGGCTATAAAACAAGCAAATGGAATTCTAGATTCCCCCCACCCCGAGGTATAGATTATAAAAGCCAAGAGGTAATGATGAGCCTATATAAAATCTTAATAAGACCCATTAGAGTACGGTGTGAAGTAGTGGGTTCCACGTTATAGGATAATATTGAGGCTTTGGAGAGGATACAACACAGATTCACTAGGATGCTGCCTGGTATGAGGAAATACAAATACAAAGGAAGACCTTTCCCATTAGAACACCACAGATTACAGGGCAATATGATAGAAGTGTTTAAAATTCTGAAAGGATGGGACAGAGTAGATAGAAGCTGATTGTTTGCAGCAGTTGAGAGTTCAAGAACGAAGGGCCACGGATACAAGATTAAATGCAAGAGATTTAGAACTGAAGGCAGGAGAAACTTCTTTACAGTTGTGAGGCTGTGAAATTCACTGCCAGGGAAAGTGGTTGAGGCAGAAATTACATCAAAATTCAAGATTAGATTGGATAGGTGGATGAAGGAAGAGAGATTGAAGGGATATGGAAATAAGGTGGGTAATTGTGATTAGGACTATTTGCTCCAGTGGAGCGTAAATGCTGACACGGACTGGTTGAGCTGAATGACCAGCAATCAGGAGCAGGACCCCTGTCTGATTTTCTCCTCCCCGAGGTGCTGAAGCTAACTGTCGCGTTCCTACCACTACCCCAGCTGAAACCAGCAGACTGGGAATCAAATCATGGACCTTCCTTATCTGCTTGACTCAGTTTCTCATTGTGGAAATCTACAGAGGCACTGGGAAAGCGTAACTTGACTTAAATTTCTGACTGAGCATACTGAAACAGAATCCCTGTGAAATCCAAGTAAATCTCAGATCGATGATTTTGTTCAATATTTAAGGCCTTGCTTGGAGACACTTTTTTTCCCCTCCTGTTGTTGGTTACCGTCCTGACTATTGTTTACCGCACAGGAGAAGTCCGATATTTATCAGTGTTTTTCATACTTTAGAATGATGCAAGTCCCCAGTTTTTCTTTTGCAGCATCCTATCTTGGTCTAGCTCCATCCTTACCTTTTTGACCGGTGGCTGGAAACAGTCAGAATCGTGGGAATTACCATCCGTGCTGCTGTTCTCACTGTTCTGATCGTTTTGTGTTTCTCTGCAAAGGAGACACAAAGGCTACATTACACAACTGCCCGCCAGAATCTCCATTCCTCCGACTCGGACCTCTCGTTCATCCCTTGGCCATCATCAGCAGCTGCACCTTCAGCCACCCAGTTACCACTCTGGAATTCCCTCACTGAATCACTTTGCCTCTCTACCCACCCCATCTCCTTTAAAGATTGTCCTTAAAATGTAAAACATAAATGCAAGTTGTTGTATATACTAGTAGCTCACATATGGTGAGTTGGAGGACACAGTTTTCGAAGTGTGTTACCAAAAAAGTATGACAGGGAAAATATGATGCGGAGTGGTACAGGTTGTGAAACACTTACAGGAAATGCATGCTATACACAAGACTTTTAATATATTGCACGCAGGAAATCAAGACTGGTGAAACGGGATAATTGAACCACGGCATGCAGACGTAATTCTGTTGCCATTTTAAACTCATGCATTCTGCCATTCATTTTATACATTTCCATTATAAATTCCTATGTCCACATTAATTAACTGATCATTGACTGAACTAATCATGTGTCACTAATTAATCACAAAATAAACAACTAAAAGCTGTGAATAATCTAAAATGATGTCTTGCAAAGGGAGGCGTAGGAAATTGTATTGACACGTACTGTTTGCGGAGGACAGCTGCCAGCACCATGGCACTGTGATGATTGAAGCGACGGATTATAGCAGCATTGCTGCTCTCCTTGTTGGATTTAGAGGACGACAGTGGCGACGCAGTTCCATAACCCTGTGAACAACAGTTTTTGCTGTAGTGAGGCCAGTAGATAAACTGACTTAACACAAACACCAAATTTAAACCACCAATCCAGTCGATTCTCTACATTATACACTGCATCTCTGAGAAGGAACATTCCAAACAAACATACAGCCTCGCATCCTAAAAATAAGTGTACACGCTTTATATAGTCCCCCAACTCCCAGTCCCAAGTACATACACTGGGCCCTAGCTTAAATATGTGTAGTCCTTTGAATAAAGACCTATAACCTGTCTGATTGACAGTGAATAAATAAAGAACTTGCATTTATATAGCACCTTATCATGTCCTCAGGATGTCCCGAAGCATTTCACATTCAATTAATTACTTTTGAAATGTAGTCACTGATGTTATGTAGGTGAACTCTACAGTCCTTTTACACACAAACTGTAAATGAATTGAATGACTGCTTAGTTTTCGGGGATGTTAATTGAGAGAAGAATGTTGGCCAGGACACTGGGAGCATGCCCGGTTCTTCTTCAAATAATGCCATAGGATCTTTTACATCCACCTTAACAGACAGTCTCTCAGTTTAACATCTCTAACAATATAGCACTCCCTTAGTAGTGGACCACTCTACATTACATACTGGAATTATGAATGGCCTTGAACCCATAACATTCAGACTCCGAGGCAAGAGTGGTGCAAACTGAGCCAAACAGACAGATCATAACAGAGTACATGCAGCCTCATCTCAAGCAGGCATAGACACATGCATACAGTTTCCCATGGCCTGCATACAATCCACTCAGTTTTACAGTGGATTGCGTAACATACACAGAATTCATTCCCCACTCCCACCACAAGCTTGCACATTTATGTGCATATTTGCATATACTCTGAGTCTCTGACTAACACACATTGCTGAGACAAATCCTGCACAAACAAGCATGATCCCTTCCTGAATAAACACTCTGAACACTGCACAGCTCTATTGCAAACGTGCAAACAACCAAGCACGAATGTACACAAGCACAAATGTACACAAGCACCATCGCATTTCAGAATTTGACAATTTCACCATGGAGGAGTCTCGCTACAAGTTAAATTTAAATGTTACTATTGAGTTAAACCTAACTTGTGAGGGGTTAAATTCCTAGAACAGCGAAGTGCTGGGGATGTGTGTTGGAGCTAGACAAATCAGTTCATGAAATGATGCCTCTCGCTTACCACTCCAACTTGAAACAATGGGAGCGGTTTGGATATTCCCATAGACCATCCACACTCACCAAGGTAGGACGGACGGCCTATTCAATTCATAGAATGGTTACAGCACAGAAGGCGGCCATTTGGCCCGTCGAGCCCGTGCCGGCTCTCTGCAAGAGCACTTCAGCTAGTCCCACTCCCCCGCCCTTTCCCCGTAGCCCTGCAAATTTTTCCCTTTCAGGTACGTATCCAATTCCCTTTTGAAAGCCACGATTGAATCTGCCTCCACCATCCTTTCAGGCAGTGCATTCCAGATCCTAACCACTTGCTGCGTAAAAAAGTTTTTCCTCATGTCGCCTTTGGTTCTTCTGCCAATCACCTCAAATCTGTCTCCTCTGGTTCTTGACCCTTCCGCCAATAGGAACAGTTTCTTTCTATCTACTCCGTCTAGACCCCTCATGATTTGAACGCCTCTATCAAATCTGCTCTCAACCTTCTCTGCTCTAAGGAGAACAACCCCAGCTTCTCCTCTGAGGACAGAAGTTAGTTTCTATGAACCTCCCACCTGTGGTAGCTGATTCAATGAGACGAATGGCCGCTTAATTAGCTTTTGGGGATATTGTTGGCAGCTCTGCTCTCCTGGTCACGGAGAGCTGGGTGAGGGTCATTAGCCCTTCATAATTTGAGCATGAAATCTAGACAGGTACTTCAGTGCAGTTCAATGGGCGTGCCATACTATCAGAGGTACTATCTTTCAGGTGAGATATTAAACTGAAAGGTCAGGTTTAGAGGTATTACTGTCATTAAAGTTATATTAAGCCTACTAACAGAGACAGTGTGGTGTGGATTTTTTTCTATGTCACGAGGAGTGTTACTGATCTAAGTGGAAGTGAGATTTACAATGCATGTTACTCTGCATATTCACTTATCAACTTCTTGGTTTATACTTGGCCTTGTCTCACTGAAGTGCTAATCAAACTGCCTTTTGGAAGATCGAATCCACACATGGTGACGTGCAGGATTACAGTATCCAGTTCGCATAAAAGAGGGGTTTCACTGTTCTGACCCCGAGTCACGCGATAAAAGTAGATATTGGGTAATAAAGGTAAACTCCTGATAACAACTGAATTTATATAGCGCCTTTAAACGCAGTAAAATGTCCCAAGGCATTTCACAGGATTGGTTAACAAAATTTGACACTGAGTCACACAAGGAGATATTAGGACAGGTGACCAAAAGCTTGTTCAAAGAGGTAGGTTTTAAGGAGCTTCTTAAAGGAGGAGAGAGAGGTAGAGAGGTTTAGGGACTAGGCATCTGAAAGTACAGCTGCCAACTGTGGTGTGATGAAAATAGGGGATGCGCAAGAGGCCAGAAATGGAGGCGCGCAGAGATCCCATAGGTTTGTAGGGCTGGAGGAGGTTACAGAGATAGAGAGGGTCGAGGCCATGGAGGGATTTGAAAACCAGGATGAGAATTTTTTAAAATCGAGGCGTTGCCAGACCGGGAGCCAATGTAGGTCATCGAGCACAGGAGTGATGGGTGAACAGTGAACTCGAGTTAGGATACGGGCAGCAGAGTTTTGGAGCTCAGGTTTACGGAGCGTGCAAGGTGAGAGGCCAGCCAGGGGAACATTGGAATAGGGACACCGGATCTGCTTACAGGAGAATATATCAGGAAGGCTGGATATTAGTTATACACATACATTTTTTTATATACAGTCCCCGCCATTTATACCATCCAAGCTCATCACAGGCAGCCGCCTATATCGGATAAATAGCTCTAACCATTTGCCATTACTAGAAGCATCAATTACAAAGGCACTGGTTAGAATGTATTAAGCATGCTGGCTATTTTGGGCATGCGTTGTCATGCCGCTTTTCTTTCTTGCTCTGTCACTTCAGTTGTCTCCTGTTCACTTGGAAAAAAAGGCGATTTCCACGAGCTTCCACGCAGTGAAATAGCTCTTAATAAAACAGAATTTTAATAGTACCCTTGGTCCTACAGTTCGGCCTCCCCTTCCCATGGGACCTGCACGAATACCTCTTCCCCTGCCCCTCCCCCCAAAGTTGCACAATTGAAGTCAGGACCGGGGAAATTGCAGATGTAGACCCATGTCCCATTACTCCAGAGAGTGGCCCCTGATCAAGTGATCGGCTGGAACTGTGAAGAGGACGAACGTGCAATCACAGTTTGGAACTGCACATCCAGACTAGTCTCACTATTTCCCCAGCTGTTATAGTCAGAGGACAGGGGTTGTTAGTTGCACAGCTACCTCCTGCCTTCCCGCTACTTGTTATACCATTCACCGCCAATAACGGGCAAATCGCTTAAACACCAGCATGCCTGCTATAAGCGGTGGCGACTGTGTGTATTGCATGTCAGTCAGCTGGTACAGTACACATTGTTCACATGCCCTGTTGCACCATTGGCACAAAGTAATGCTCACCTCACCCAGTGATTTGTCCTCCAACGATGTCAAGTCCACTAGAGGGTTCCTCACCCCCTGACTAACCAGAGTTTTCAAACCTGGCCAAAGAGAAAAATATTAGAGCATCTCCTCTCAGACACAGCACATGTGGCATCACCAAAGAAGCACTATTGCAGAGTGCAATTTATGTAACAAAAACAAGAGGTAATTATACAGGGATAACCACAAGAGACCAAGCAACACATGTCCTGGTAACATCTGCTCTATAATTCAAACTTATATGCATTTGAGGATGAGATCAGAAGACCATCAAAACCTTGCCAAGAAGATTCAGACTCTACAGCAGAACAAAACAGCTCAGAGCATGGGTCTCTACTGATTTCAACCAGCACAGTAGATCGGTTACTAGAATTAGACTCAGACTGGGCTGGGATCAATTGCCCACAGTTCATGTACATGACCATTATCCAGTAATCATACATATGCAAGCATGACTGGTATGGGTGGATCAGGCTCATCTGTGATGCCTTCATAGTTAAATAAGTATAGCATGCATTGAGAATGAATATTTACCAATCAAGACTGTCAGACAGATTTACACACTCCCTGGTCTGGCAGCTATCCCACATCTCATACCTGTTTATCTATGTGCAGATCCATATACTCAGCCCCGGTTATCCATCTTGTGAAGTCTCTGCTTGGAGTTTAAGGCTTACCTTTCTCATCGATCCTGGCACACTCAGAGAAGAGATCCTTAGAGCCGGCATTAATCCTGTCCCTGTGGAAGTAGTGAGACTGAAAAAAGCGAGTCCAGAATTCCTTCTCCGTCATATTGTGAGGAACGTTCTCTGTATACTTCTGTTTCACTGTCAAACAAAATATCAGAGGTTCACACCATCGTATGGATCAGGCAGTGATTGCTCTGCACACCATCGGTTAACATTAGTAGAAATGCTCCCCATAGCTCATGATTTGTCCGACCCAAATTCACAAGCTTTCTGTTGATGTTACACTCACCTGCAGGATATGTCCTAAAAATTGACTCGATGATGTCAGAGGTCAGATTATACCTGAGGCCATTACAGCCATCGGTCTGTGGCCGGATGTCCGCCTGTGAGGAAAGCAGGAAATAATTAAACATCTGATATTGCAGTAAACAAGAGGTGAGGCGAGAGTGACTGCCCTTGACATCAGGGCAGCAGCGTCTGACTGAGTGTGGCACCAAGGAGTTCTAGTAAAACTGAAGTCAATGGGAATCGGGGGGAAAAAGCTCCACTGGCTGGAGTCATACCTAGTACAAAGGAAGATGGTTGTGGTTGTTATAGGCCAATCATTTCAGCCCCAGGACATCGCTGCAGGAGTTCCTCGGGGCAATGTCCTAGGCCCAACCATCTTCATTAATGACCCTCCCTCCATCACAAGGTCAGAAGTGGGGATGTTCACTGATGATTGTAGTGTT
Organism: Somniosus microcephalus; assembly: GCF_052327205.1. NCBI lineage: Eukaryota > Metazoa > Chordata > Chondrichthyes > Squaliformes > Somniosidae > Somniosus > Somniosus microcephalus. Next base: position 44,748,608 of record NC_141001.1, read on the forward strand.
CAGTTCTATTCACAACTCCTCAGATAATGAAGCAGTCTGTGCCCGGATGCAACAAGACCTGGACAACATTCAGGCTTGGGCTGATAAGTGTCAAGTAACATTTGCGCCACACAAGTGCCAGGAAATGATCATCTCCAACAAGAGAGAGTCAAGCCACTGCCCCTTGACATCCAACGAGATTACCATCGCTGATTGCCCCATTTACATCCTGGGGGGGTCACCATTGACCAGAAACTTAACTGGACAAGCCACATAAATACTGTAGTTACAAGAGCAGGTCAGAGGCTGGGTATGCTGCAGCGAGTGACGCACCTCCCGACTCCCCAAAGCCTTTCCACCATCTATAAAGGCACAAGTCAGGAGTGTGATGGAATACTGTCCACTTGCCTGGATGAGTGCAGCTCAACACCATCCAGGACAAAGCAGCCCACTTGATTGGCACCTCATCCACCACCTTCAACATTCACTCCCTCCACCACCGGTGCACCGTGGCTGCAGTGCGTACCATCTACAAGATGCACTGCAGTAACTCACCAAAGCTTCTTCGACAGCACCTCCCAAACCTGCAATCTCTACCACCTAGAAGGACAAGGGCAGCAGGCGCATAAACACCACCATCTGCAAGTTCCCCTCCAAGTCACACAACATCCTGACTTGGAAATATATCGCTATTCCTTCATCGTCACTGGGTCAAAATTTTGGAACTCCCTCCGCAACAGCACTGTGATAATACCTTCACTTCATGGACTGCAGCAATTCAAGAAAGCGGCTCACCACCACCCTTGAGGGAAATTAGGGATGGGCAATAAATGCTAGCCTTGCCAATGACTTCCACATCCCATGAATGAATAAAAACAAAGTTAGCTCAAACTGAATTAAAATATACATGTTCAGGGTTTTGAAAAATAAATTTATTTCTACAAAAACGTGGTGAGATTTTGCAGACACTGACACATGCATGGACTCCTCCTGCCCGATCACTCTCAAACACTGCCTGAAAACTTTCACATTCCAATTCTTGTCCAGGACATTCCTTCCTGCCCGCCCACCCAGCCACTCCCATACACACCAACCACCCACCCTCCTCCAGCTCAGACACTCACACCCCCCTCCAGCCCTCCGCCCAGGCACTCCCACCTACCCATCCACCCACCCCCCCTCCAGCCCTCAGCCCTGGCACTCCCACCTACCCATCCACCCACCCCCCCTCCAGCCCTCAGCCCTGGCACTCCCACCTACCCATCCACCCACCCCCCCTCCAGCCCTCAGCCCAGGCACTCCCACACACCCAACCCCCGCCCCCCCCTCCAGCCCTCCGCCCAGGCACTCCCACCTACCCATCCACCCACCCCCCCTCCAGCCCTCAGCCCAGGCACTCCCACACACCCAACCCCTGCCCAGAACAAGGGGGCATAACCATAAAATTAGAGCTAGGCCATTCAGGATTGAAATGTGGAACCGCTTTCCCAGTGGAAATCTGGAGCTCTCTCTCCCCAAAAGGCTGTGGATGCGGGGATAATAAAAATTTTAAAGACAAATCGATAGATTTTTGTTAGGTAAGGGTATTAAGGGATATGATCAAAAGCCAGTAAATTTAGTTCAGGTACAAAACTGGTCAACAGGAGGGAACAAATATTATATACACACACACACACACACACACACACACACATATATATATATATAGCTGTTTATTAATAAATATAGATTTTCCTTTATCATTCAATGTTGAATTATTAAGCACATTAATAAGAACACAGTTACTCTTCCATTAGACAGGACCATAAACCAAACATGTACCAAGTAGAAAACAAGTTGTGCAAACAGCATATACAGCAACATGAACATGGAAAAATAACTGACTGGAAGCTTGTAACGGGCTGTCTCACACCAAGCCCACAATAAACCCTCACCAGGAAAGCAGCAGAGATCCCAATATCCTGCTTGTTATTAGACACAGAGTTATCCACGGAATTCCCAGTCAGACGATTGGCCCAGAATTCCTCGGCACTGACTACCTGGCTCACAACCAAGTCTTTGTAGAGCTGAAAGAGAACCGGGTCCTCCTGAAGCATTCTAGAACAGAGAAACACAATAGTGCAGGGTATAAATGGATGACTGTGTTTGGATACAACACCGAAAGATTGCTTTTACTCTGGTGCTTTCTCCCTCCACTCCTCTGCTGAAGGCACGGACTCTTGTTGAGATACAGTTCAATAACCCTCCAACACCTCAGCCAAGTGGCCACTCTTCATGTGTAATCCCAGACAGTGTGTTGGCAGGCTATACAAAGGGCATCACAGCCAAACTGGATCCTGATGTCAATGTATACTTATTTTCTAGTAAGGTTCAGTGGCAAATTATTAGAGGCTAACTTTTCCTCTTACTAACTCAAAATCATCGAGCAGAAACTGATAGCCAAGTTCCGCACCCATGAGGACGGCCTGAACCAGGATCTTGGATTTATGTCACGCTACATGTAACCCCACCTGACGTAGGGTCATCCAGACTCGAGTCGTCGTTGGCTTGTTCGCTCCACACAGATGCGGCCGGACCTGCTGTGATTTTCAGCAAAAAAAATGTTTTGTGTCTGTTTTTTTTGTTTTTCATACAGACCCCAGCATCTGCAACATTTGACCCCTTGTGACCTCACCTCATTGTTCTTTGATGTAATGTTTTCCTGACTGACCTGTTTGGACACCATTTACACCTTTGATTGCTGTGATTATCTCTCTGCCGAGGTGTGATAAATGGCAGTTAGAAAGATTACCTGTAAACATCTGACATTATTCTCTGACTATATAAGCTGTGTTTTTATGCATCTCTCCACTTCACCCAACGAAGGAGCAGCGCTCCGAAAGCTTGTGATTTCAAATAAAGTTGTTGGACTATAACCTGGTGTTGTGTGATTTCTTACATTTGTCCACCCCAGTCCAACACCGGCATCTCCACACCATAACTCATAGGCACCAAAGCCCAACTGTAATCCCCAACTGCTGCCCGAGCTGTGACTAGCTAACTCAGCACAGATGGGGATCACACCTGGGACTTGCACGTTGCCTTTACCATGTGAACCATCAAGAGAGCCCAAGATGATTTTCTTCAACTTGTATAACAGAAATGATGGCTCAGGACACCTCAGTGGGATGAGAAGTTCAGCACAGTGGGACAACACTACAACAAGAACCACTTCTCCAGGATAACTGTAAAAGCAGAATACACTGGGGAAGATCACAACAGCTGAGACATACTTCAATTTGATGAGTACTACACAATTGTAAGCTGTTGTTTCCTAGTGCCAAGATGGAATTTTACAATCATCTTTGGTGACTCTCCCACAGTCTAGAATGCAAGGCTCAGCTATATGATTCTGTCAGATAGGAAGACATGCAAACAACTTTAACTGGGGCATTAGTGCCTCAGAACACAGATATTTTATACTAAAAATTGCTGACATGGAACCTGGATGCTTTCTAATTGAAAGGACATGTTCTAGGTACCTACTCACAGACTATTACTTCAGAGATTACTTCAGTAATATACAATGCAGCTATTTACTAAACTTACACATGGTGTATTTTCCTGTCATTCACAGCGTAGCTAATTGTAGGGACTTTATTTGCTGCAGTTTTTCTTCCCTCAACTCCTTGCTGAAGTACAGTTCCACAGACACCAGCTACCCTTTGGTACTTTGCCCAGGTGGCCACTCTTTAGCTGTGAGCCTGCATCATGCGAAGCATCATAGCCTTGCCAGAACCTGACAATGCGCAACATCCACATATGCACACTTTCTACCAAGGATCACCAGATAGCCATGAAGGAGCAAGAACTCTAGTCAATTTTCCATTACTTAGCCCAACGGCAGTGAAAGCAACCACAGCACCCTAACTGATCTCCTAACTAAGATCACCTAACTGAATGGAAACTGAACCTGGGACCATCTGGTTTGTATGGTTCAGTTGCACACTGCCTTAATAACCTGAGCCATCTGTGCTGATCTTCAGGCAGAAATACAGTATCACACACAGCAAGAAAATTCACCACTTCTCTTATTAGGACCAATAAGATTTCCTCAATGAGTTTTAAGTTGTAATCCAGTTTTGGAGGTTCAGACGATGACCATGAGTTATTGACGGTCAAACCGATGTTCCATGAAGCTCTCAATTGGATCAGCATCATGGAATTTACTGAGTGTCTCCATGCTGGACAGCTAAATCTGTACCTACACTTGAATAAGTTTCAAAAATGTTCTGTACGTTCCCCTCTTTGTACCTGTTTTTTTCCTCCAGTTCCTTGTTTGCTTTTTTCTTGAACTTGGGGAGCAGCTGTTGGAGCAAGTCCTTAGCAGCATCACGGTCTTTGGCTGCTGCAGCAGCACTGTTCTCATTGGTGAAATGGAAGATCGTAGTGTCACCTGTATGTAAAATCAGCTGAAGCTGAACTTTTGCTTTGCCTTCAGGGCTGATCTTCTGACCTGGAATTCAGAACAACACTGTGAATTTAGACTGATGAAATTATTACAACAGGTCATTTCAATCTATTGACCTAGTGTACAGTGGACAGTAGAACAGAAGATTCAATGGTATTGAGATATTTCTACAGACTAATTTTTTTTTAATGAATTTTCTGTTCATCCAGGTGAGGAGTTTTAATGCTGGGGAATGAAGGTGCTCAGCGTCAACATCAAGCACTCCCAGGCAGGTTAGAACATATACCCTAATGCAGCAATGTACCACTTTCCCACACCAGCTATCATTTCGACTGAGTGAGAGTGCGAATTTAGTATCAATTGGTGCCGATTTGCAGGCAATCTTGTATAAAGACACCCTATTCACCACAAACAGGATTGCGACTAACTCATTTCAGCCTTAGAGCAGCAGAGAGTGAACCCCCACAATCTCTGCTGGATTTGAAGACCCAGAAATGAAAAACAAGCCCTGATCTTAAAGAATTTAGTTCAGAGTATCACAGAGAAGGTATAGCTCAGCTAGATGCAAAGTAAAGTTCTCTCCACTCTGCCCCAACCAGGTGTCTCAGCCCCAATCGCAGAAGAGCAATGATCTACTGACATTTTTCCCATTTTCTACACCAATCATCCGGTGACCTCCCTAGGTCCCAGGTGTGTCCAAACTACTGCACCTCCCCAGTTCCCCAGCAATGCTAATGGCGCCCACCTAACAGACAGACAGGACCTCCACTTAACGTCTCATCCGATCAACAATGTAGCATCACCTTCAATACTTCACTGAAGTCTCAGCTCCCCCAGGGCTCTGCCACTACCTCCCTCCCACAGATGCCAGCCAGGGCTCCGCACCGCCCCCCCACCAAATGCCCACCAGGGTTCCGTCACATCCCCCGGCGCCCACCAGGGTTCCGCGTCCCAACCCCCTGGGCCCTGACCCCTCCTCCCGGACACCCACTATATAAATGGACAAATTGAAGTGTTTACAGTAATATACTGAAGTATTTTTAAAAGTCAGAAATGTAGGCAACAAGCCTACATTTCATAGGGCAGAATTCAAGCAGAATCAGAGAAATAAACTGGGGAGGGAGACATTGCTAGTAAGGGAGTCTGAAAATTGAGGCAATTTAGTTTAGGCTCATATGAGATTCAAGTCACTTTGGGTAGAATGTGTAACACAAAGGGAAGGTAAATTACCTACCTCACTGTTCAATACAAGTGTAATATTGCTATCATCCCACAAGGAAATCCTCTGGAATATTGTCCCTTTCACAAATTTGCACCCTAAATTATATAGAGAGTAAAGTTCCTTCTGCACTCCCCAATTTTGGACAAGCTCCAGTGTGACATTTTTCATTTCACACGGCTCCTAGTCTGTAGCCTCTCAGAGCAAGATTGCCAGTTTAGCACTAATTACTGCAGAATTAAGGGCAGTTTTATACTGTGGGCCAATGCTACTGAGAACTGGACTCAATTTACAAAATTGACTTTACACGGAATCCTTGCAGTCAGAAGAGGAGATTTTCATCCCATCAGTTTGGACTGAATTTGAACCCAGATCCAGGATACGATAGGCCAGTGTCAAACAACTGCACCACCCAGACTCTACCTCGGACCAAAATACTTACAGCGGATATCTGCATACATGTGGCTAATGACGAAGCGATCCTTCCCCTCTGGTGTCCACGCGATGCGCTCTGCCATCAGGTAGAGGGCCCCATCCTGTTTTTTGTGCCGCACCTTCTTCACAATGAGCAGCACCTCCTCTGACGAAGTGGCCATGACAAACGGTTTGGGAGTGGATTCTGCAAAGAAAACGCAAAGTAATGGCACTTTTTTTTTTAAATTCACTCACAGGATGTGGACGTCACTGGCAAGGCCAGCATTTATTGCCCATCCCTAATTGCCCTCAAGAAGGTGGTGGTGAGCCACCTTCTTGAACCGCTGCAGTCTGTGTGGTGAAGGTACTCCCACAGTGCAGTTAGGTAGGGAGTTCCAGGATTTTGACCCAGTGACGATGAAGGAATGGCAATATATTTCCAAGTCAGGATGGTGTGTGGCTTGGAGGTGAACTTGGAGGCGGTGGTGTTCCAATGTGCCTGCTGTCCTTGTCCTTCTAGGTGGTAGAGGTCGCAGGTTTGGGAGGTGCGGTCAAAGAAGCCTTGGCGAGTTGCTGCAGTGCATCTTGTAGATGGTACACACTGCAGCCACGGTACACCGGTGGTGGAGGGAGTGAATGTTCAAGGTGGTGGATGAGATGCCAATCAAGTGGGCTGCTTTGTCCTGGATGGTGTTGAGCCTGTTGGAGCTGCACTCATCCAAGCAAGTGGAGAGTATTCCATCACACTCCTTACTTGTGCCTTGTAGATGGTGGAAGGGCTTTGGGGAGTCAGGAGGCAAGTCACTGAGTTTACATGATTCATTCGAGGCTACAAAACAACTTAGTCCAGTTTTCAAATAGCTCCCAATGTAAGCCAGTCTAATAACCTCATTGTTTCAGGATACAAACTGGTGCTAAACTATTTAACATGGTCCATTCCTCATTACGAACACTCTTTCTTCCAACAGTGAAGCATCCCAGAGCAGGTCAAAGAACATTACAGGGACAAATATTTACTTCTTAAGTATACCCAGTTACAAAGAGAATCCTGCCAGGAAAACTGGTTGAAGCTCAATCACTGGACCCATTTAAGAAACAGCTAGATGCTGTAATCGGAAATTGATGGTGTTGATAATCTAGAAGGATGAGATCAAATGGGCCAAAGGACTTCTTCATCCAAAACTATCTTGCAAATCCAGTGTTTGCTGTAAAATACTCAGTTGTGCCTAGAGCAGCTCTTTTAAAATGTGGTAAGTAACCATTAACTTAATTGCTCTTTCATTTTTCTCACGCAGCCCTTAAAAAACCAAGAAAAATATTTTTGTTAAATGCTGACAATATGGTTTAATGGTGAAAGGGCCCGAATTTAAAAAAAACCACATGCACAGCTGAAATGGTACAAGTGTTGATAATGCATTAGCTTTACAGCCATCAGGAAAAGGTCTGCCCTGAGATATGTGATGCCCCTCACACCAGCTTCAAACATGCTCTCTCCATCTTCCTTCCAATCCTCCTCCTCCCCTTTTTCTGTTGTTCATCATAAGCTGCAAATACACTCTTCCACCTCCCTGCTGTAGGTACAGCAACAGGCTTAGCCAAGCAGCCTGCCTAAATAATGGACGCTTACCAGAAGCGAGATACCAAAGGGCAGCCAACCTTTGACCTTCAGCATGAGCAACGTCTTCAGGAGAGATGGGGGAACTGGAGAGAAAAAACATGTTTGCAAGAAGACACCTGCACTCGATGCCCAACTGAGGCATGTCATTTGTTTAGAACACTTTCAGGTGAAATCGGATAGGACTCTGCACTCTGGACCAGCAGAAACAGCAGTCAGGCCTGACAAAGCACTGACAATTAGAAGAGACAAGACCATGGATATAGGAATGATGGCTATAGGACAGTCTCAGTGACATAGAAGTAAGGCAAGGTGGTTATAGGACAGCCTCAATGACAGATACGGGGAGATGGGTACAGGATCTGCTGAGTGACTTGAGCATAGGGCGAGGGGAGTACAGATAATGAATAGAACGCTCCTCCTTTCAGAACCTCAACACATCTTCAAGCACTCCGAAGTCTCCTCTGAACTAAGGAATTCTTTATTACACAGGCAACAAGCACAGATCAACAGACTATCTGTTGACCAAGGTTATTTAATGCAGTGATGCCAATTTACAATAGGACAAAAAAAAAAATCACATTTTAATGTTTGTGATACATTTCTTATGTACTACTCTGGTCCGGCAATGCCTTGATTTTAAAATTCTCATCCTTGTTTTCAAATTCCTCCATGGTCTCACCCCTCCCTATCTCTAACCTCCTCCAGCCCTACGGGATGTCTCCGCTCCTCCAATTCTGGCCTCTTGCACATCCCCAATTTTATTCGCTCCATCATTGGCAGCCATGCTTTCAGCTTCCTAGGCCATAAGCTCTGGAATTCCCACCCTCTCTCTCTCTCCTCCTTTAAGACATTCCTTAAGATCTACCTCTTTGACCAAGTTTTTGGTCACCTGTCTGACCATCTCCTTATAAGGTTCAGTTCCAAATATGGTTCAGATCCAAATTTTGTTTGATAACTCTACTGTGAAGTGTCTTGGAATGTTTTACTATGTTAAAGGCACTATATAAATGCAAGTTGTTGTTCCACCAGTGTCAGATCTGTAACTACCTGTATTTTATCCTAGTGTTACACAGTTCCAGGTTCACAGACTATGTTCTGTGTTTCTCACCAGCCCCCACACCACTCCCTAATCAAATACTGCAACACAGCAGCCTCGTACTGTCAGATAACCAACCTTTGTCATTGCAAAACTACTTCACCTTTAAGTCAGAGAGTCCGTCACACATCTCTCTCCTGCAGAGATTAGCAAACAGAGCAATGGATCAGCAGGGAGAAATCTTCAAATAAGAGATGGATAAAATGCTAACTAAATATATTTCTAGAAGGCAAAAAGCTGCAACAAAGAATAGAGCTCCATGGGAAAAAGAGATTAAAACTAAACAAATTTTTTTTTTAAATGTGATAAAGTTAGGGCTAACAATACCAATGAAAATCACAAGGAACATAGAAAGCGGAGTGAGGATGTGAACAGGGAGATTTGAAGGGCTTAGAGAATATGAAACAAATGCTAGCAGATAACATAAAAAGAAATATTATGGGCTTTTGTAAGTTAATAAAAAGTAAAAGAATTAGGAAAGAGTGGATAGGACCACTCAGGAATGAAGCAGGTGGAAAATGAAGGTATGAAATAAACATTTTGTACTTTTTTTTTAACATATGACGGTGGAAGTGAGAACATGGGTGTACTGGAGAAGGGTATAGAGTAAGTGATGGAGCTAAGTGTAGAAACGAAATTGGATCTGCAAAAATTAGCAGAACTCCGGGTGGGTAAGAACAAAAAGAAAAGACTTTCATTAATATAGAAACATAGAAGATAGGAGCAGAAGTAGGCCATTCGGCCCCTCGAGCCTGCTCCGCCATTCAATGAGATCATGGCTGATCATCCAAACTCAGTACCCGGTCCCTGCCTTCTCCCCATATCCCTTGATCCCTTTAGCCTTTAGAAATATATCTAACTTCTTCTTGAATATATTTAATGACTTGGCCTCAACTGCCTTCTGTGGTAGAGAATTCCACAGGTTCACCATATAGCGTCTTTCACAACCTCAGGATGTCCCAAAGCACTTTACAGCCAATGAAGTACTTTTGAAGTGTAGTCACTGTTGTAATGTAGGAAATGCGGCAGCCAATTTGCGCACAGCAAGCTCCCACAAACAGCAATGTGATGTTGACCAGATAATGTTTTTTGTTACATTGATTGTGGAATAAATATTGGCCAGGACACCAGGGATAACTCTCCTGCTCTTCTTTGATACAGTGCCATGGGATCTTTCACTTTCACCCAAGAGCGCAGACGGGGCTTCAGTTTACGCCTCCTCCGAAAAACTGCACCTCCGACAGTGCAGCATTCCCTCAGTACTGCACTGGAGTATCAGCCTAGATTTTTGTGCTCAAGTCTCTGGAGTGGGACTTAAACTCGTAACATTTTAGACCCTGATAGCATGCATACTGACTAAAGTCAGAAATGAAATAGCCGAGGCTCTGGCCACAATTTTTCAATCCTCCTCAGATATGCAAATATGCTGGGGAAGTGAAAAATAATCGATGTAACAACTCTGTTTAAGAGGAGAAAGGACTAATCAGATAACCATAAAATAGTCTAACATTAGATGTGGGCAAACCTTTAGAATCCATCATTTGAGATAAAGTTAGTAAGCATTTGGTTAATCAAGAACAGCCAGGATGGATTTGCTAGCGGCCAGTCACGTTTCACAAATTTAATAGTCTTTTTTTAAAGTGACATTTGAGGGAATAAAGGGAATGCAGTAGATGTAGTGTATATGAATTTTCAAAAGGCATTCAATGTGTTTTAAGCAAAATTCAGGTATATGGTATAGAAGGAAATATAGCAGCATGAACAGAAAGTTAGATGATGGACAGAAATTAAGTTACGGTAAATCATTCAAATGCATTGAACGGCGCCAAGTTCCTGTACTTGCACGGTAGATACGAACTAAACTTGCCACAGAAAGTTAGGGTTTGTTCATTTCTGTCCACTTACTGCAAGATTACAGAAATTAAACAGGCAAGGACACGTTCACCAGTTACAGTAAATTCTGGTCCAATGCCCTGAAGGTGCAGGAATAGGCAGATAAACCCATTAAAAAATGCCAGCAGCATTTTAGTTTGTACAAATAGGTGCATAAGAGTACAATAATAAAGCAGTTATGATAAATTTGGACAAAACATTATAGGCCATGCTCCCTTTAAGCAGCGCAGCACAGTTGAAATGCTAAGTGTGGTTTTGGGTACCCCCTTATAGAAAGGCCATTAAAGCCAGAAAGGATACAGTGTAGGTTCACCAAGACGATGCTAGGAATGGAAAACTATAGTTCTGAGGCGAGACTGGAGACATTGCGACTATTTCCACTGAAGCAGAGAAGGCTAAGAGGAGACGTAATAAAGTTTTTTTTAAATTATGAAGGGCTTTGATAGAAGGAATAGGGAAAGGCTATTTCCTTTGGTTGGGGAGTCAGTGACAAGGGTGCGTCAATTTAAAATCGTCACTGAATAAGGAGAGAGGTCTTTACACAGTTAATGAGCATCAAAAATCAGTTGCTGCAAGTGTCAGCAGGCAATTCAAACATGAAGTATGACACAGCCCAGCCGGACTCACCAAACGTCAGCATCAGAAGGAGGATCACTGGCAGATCTCACCCCCTCCCCACCCCACCCAGCCAGAGTGCCAAGGACAATTGTAGCAAGAGACTTGGAATGAAAAATGATGGTACTTTGGGCTCAGATTTATCTTCGGCTGGTAATTAGGCTTTCCCTGATATATAGAGCAATAAACTCCCTGGTGATGTGCAGTACAGTAATTTGTTCTGGATCTTTTGACAACCACTTGCAGTTCTGCCACACAATGTGGGAGGAGATCCCCAGCAGCAGAGTGATTAATGCAAACAGAATGAATAAGAGCCTAAAGATTGCACACTACAACACATAAACTTAGTTTCTAATGTGACGGTTTGTGGTCTCTGAAATGGACTAGGCTGTGATGCCCAGTATGGTTCAATATGCTCACTGTCAAGGTTAAAGCATGAAGAATGATTATTTGGGTGAGATACTGGAGAACAGTCACTGCCAGTGGAACCTTACCCCTGTACGGCTAACCATAGCTGTCGTAAAGACAGCGGGGTTTGATTGACAGCTGACGTCATATCCGGGGGGAGAGATCTGCCGCCATCTTGGCTATGCTGGCAGTACTGTACTAGGAGGCACAGAGTCAGGACTGAATAAATGGCACTCCACTACAACTGCTTGGGAGACTCGTAATTACGTTATTAAGATAACATTACATGGTACCAGGATTTATAGAACTCACGATAAGGACATACTACAACAATGGAAAGAATAAAACCTCCGGCTAGCCTGCAACTAGAAGGAAATGTGGATGAAAATTGGCGTGTCTTCAAGCAACGCTTTCTTCTCTACCTCACAGCGATTGACACTTCGACTAGCTCTGGAACACGTAAAGTAGCTTTGTTGCTAACAGTGGCTGGCTCGCAGGCAATCGAACTGTTTAATACATTTACGTTTGCAGCCAAAGATGATAAAAATGATCTGGACAAGGCGATAGAACGGTTCGACGAATACTGCACTCCAAAAAAGAATGAAACGTATGAGAGATTCGTGTTTCGCTCCCGCATGCAAAAGCAAGGAGAATCCTTTGATTTTTTTTGATGGACTTGAAAATAAAAGCACAAACATGCAACTTTAGGGACCTGAAGGAATCGATGATACGCGATCAAGTCGTTTTTGGAATACTCGACAAGAAGGTGAGGGAGAGAATGCTTAGAGACAATGACCTAAATTTGGATGCAGCAGTGAAAATATGTCATGCTAGTGAACTCTCAGCCATGCACACGAAAACTTTCGAAGGGAGCAGCACAGCAGCGGGCGGGAGTGCCCTGGGGCTGAAAAACCTGCCGGTGGATGTGGTACACAAAAGGGACACAAGAGGGCCCACGGAGTTCAAGACGATGACGCCTTACGAATGCAGACGGTGCGGTAATAAACATGTAGCCAGACAGTGTCCTGCTTATGGGAAGAACTGTGCACAATGTAAAGGCAGGTATCACTTTGCCAAGATGTGTTTTTGGGAAGAGAAAACTGAAGGTAAAAAGACAATGCATGCTATTGAGACTAAAGAGACAGGAGCAGAGACTTTGTCTGTTGGAATGGTGCAAAATGAGTCAAAACAGGGCAAAAATGCTAATGAAGTGCACTCTGTAGGACCAAAGACTGAAGTTTGGATAGCTCCCTTGCTGGTAAATGGCACCATTGTTCCCTTTAAGCTAGATACAGGTGCTAAGGCAAACCTCATAAATTGGAGTGATGCACAGAATCTCAAAGTGCAACCTAAAATACTGAACAAGACAGTGTCTTTGAAGGCATACAATGGACAAAGCATTGAAACAAAAGGAACGTGTAGGCTGAATGTTAAGGTAAAAAACCACATTCACCCTTTGACCTTTGTTATAGTGCCTGAAGGACATGAGTCACTGTTGGGGGATAAGGCCTGTGTGGATTTGGGCTTGGTAAAACGAGTCTATACTATCAATGAACTGAACTGTGTGCAGAGTGCCCCCCAAGATAGTACAAATCTGACTCATGAGACTATAGCACACAAATATGCAGATGTATTTCAGGGTTTCGGAGCACTGCCCTTTACATACTCCATCAAACAGAGAGGATGCACAACCTGTGATTCACGCACCCAGGAGAGTTCCAGTGGCTCTCCGTGAAAAACTGAGGAAAGAGCTAGACCGCATGGAGGGACTAGCTGTCATAAAGAAGATTGAGGAACCGACTGACTGGGTAAATTCCATGGTCTGCGTCAATTCAAAGAAAACTGATAAATTGCGTGTCTGCATGGATCCCAAGGACCTTAACGCCAATATCAAAAGAGAGCACTACCAAATTCCAAAGAGAGAGGAAATAGTCAGCGAAATGACAGAAGCGAAAGTCTTCTCCAAGATGGACACCTCGCATGGTTTCTGGCAGTTGAAACTTGATGAAAAAAGTGCTAAGCTGTGCACTTTTAACACCCCGTTTGGTCGATACTCCTACCAGCGTCTGCCCTTTGGTATTAGCTCCGCCCCAGAAATCTTTCACAAAGCAATGGAGCAAATCATCGAGGGCCTGGAGGGAGTGCGGGTGTACGTGGATGATCTGGTAGTATGGGGCTCCACTCGGGGAGCACGACACCAGACTGGAGAAAACACTTCAGAGAATACAGCAGTATGGACTCAAACTAAATAAAGACAAATGTCAGTTCAGTGTCAATGAAATCACATTCCTCGGAGACAAGATCTCTACAGAGGGGATTCAGCCAGACAAGTCAAAGGTAAAGGCTATACATGACATGGAGAAACCAAAGGACAAGAAAGGGGTTCAGCAGGCCCTTGGCATGGTCAACTACCTAGGAAAATTCATTCCAAATCTAGCAGTGAAAACTGTTCATCTGAGAAAACTGCTGCACCAAGAGACAGAGTTCCAATGGGGACATGAACATGAGAATGGAAGGGGCTGCTACACATTCTAGCAAGTGAACCCCTACTGAAGTTCTTCTGCCCTAAAAAGAGGGCAAAAGTGTCCACAGATGCCTCCAAGAATGGATTAGGGGCTGTCCTTCTACAGGAAGATGAAGGAGAATGGCGATCAGTGGCGTATGCGTCACGCTCCATGACGGCTACAGAGTGCCGGTACGCGCAAATCGAGAAGGAGTGCCTTGACTTGGCATTTGGGTGTGAAAAATTTCATACCTACATCTATGGTCTTCCCAAGGTTATCCTAGAAACGGACCATAAGCCACTGCTAGGGATCGCAAAGAAGAATCTGTGTAACATGTCACCACGGATACAATGCCTAATGATGAGACTTCAACGTTACGATTTTGAGCTAACATATGTGCCAGAGACACAAATGTTCATTGCAGACACTATCCAGGGCTGCGCCTTACGCCACACAAAACAGTGCATCAGAAGAGGATGTGGCTCTTCATGTGGATATGGTCTACGCAGCATTGCCCGCCACACAGGAACAACTATCAGTGATAGTCACCGAGACATCAAAGGACCCAGTCCTGAGTAAAGTAATGAGAAATCTTCGAGAGGGCTGGAAGAAAGGGTCATGTAAACAATATTATCACATTCAGTCTGAGCTCTCTGTGGTCAATGGACTACTGCTTAAGTGTGACAGGATAGTAGTGCCCACCTCTATGCGACGAGAAATGCTCAACAGGATACATGAAGGGCACCTGGGTGCAGAAAAGTCAAAAAGGAGAGCACGTGAGGCACTCTACTGGCCAAACATGAACTCTGATATTGACCAGTTGATCGGCGAGTGTGCTACATGTCAGGAGTATCACTACAAGCAAACAAAAGAGCCCCTCATTACCACAGAGCTCCCATCACAACCTTGGGAAAAGGTCGGAACTGATATATTTCACTATGAAGGAAAAGACTATTTGTTAGTTATTGATTATTATTCCAATTATCCGGAGATGGCTCTCTTGTCCAGTACCACATCAAGAGCTGTGATAACTCACCTGAAGTCAATCTTTGCCAGGCAGGGCATCCCTCTAACCCTGGTCTCTGATAATGGCCCTCCCTATGCCAGTCATGAGTTTCAGTCATTTGCTTCAGAGTATGAGTTTAATCATGTAACCTCCAGTCCGTTCTATCCTCAGGCTAATGGAAAAGCGGAGAAGGGGGTACAGATTGTGAAAAGACTATTAAAGAAAGCAGCACACAGCAACACTGACCCATATCTGGCCCTGATGTCGTACAGGGTGGGCCCGCCAGCAAGAGGCAAGCTTCCAGCTGAGCTCTTACTGGATCAGAAAATCCGTACACAACTTCCCAGTTATGTCACACCTGACCACAGAGATGAGGTGTGGGCAGACAAGGCTCGGAAACTACAACAGAAACAAAAAACACTTCATGACCACACAGCCACTACACTAGTGCCTCTACAGGAACAGGATATCGTTCGCATTGAAGGGCCTGAGTCATGGCCTAAAAGAGCCACCGTTCTACAACAGGTCATACAGTGTCATGACAGAGAACGGCAATGTGTTTCGCAGAAACAGGAGGCACCTACTGAAAACCACAGAGACCTTTCAGCCTCAGGAGGGCAGAGAGGAAGACGAGAGGAGGGAAATGCCACAAAGTGACGAAGGACACAGTAGTGATAATGTGACAAGAGACCTGTGTGGTACAGACATGAACTTAAGGGATACAACTGGGGTGGTTCAGCAAACACCCGTTCAGCCACGCAGGTCACAGCGCACCAGAAAGCCTGTAGTTAAACTTGACCTGTAGACAGGGATTGATAAGACTGTAAACAGTTAATGGACTCCTGGGTGTGGGTAAGGTTTATACTTACCTACAATTAGTTCAACGGTGTAGTTACACTGACTGTTTCTATATGATGTTAACAAGTGTGCTATGTGTTGTGTTATGTTATGTTATGTTGTTACTGTGTTATGTCTTCATTGAAGGGGGTGGGGAAGATGTACGGATAACCGTAGCTGTCGTAAAGACAGCGGGGTTTGATTGACAACTGGTTGACGTCATATCCGGGGGCGAGATCTGACGCCATCTTGGCCATGCTGGCAGTACTGTACTAGGAGGCACAGAGTCAGGACTGAATAAATGGCACTCCACTGCAACTGCTTGGGAGACTCGTAATTACGTTATTAAGATAACATTACAACCCCAGGAGAGATGGAGCGAACACGGGAAAAGAAAGAAAGGCACACCTTCCCATCTCCCTTTCCTCCTACCCTCCCTCCCAACAACCTCGGCTCCTAGCTCTTCTGTTCCCTCAGTCAACTCCACATTAACCCATTCCCTTTACATTGCCCTTCAAAAATGTCTGCTCTCTTGCTAATGAATCCCTCATCACTTACATCCCCTCTGCAGAAGAATGTGTCAACAGTCTCAACTTTACCAGGAGTCAGTTTGCCAAAAACAATTCTTTTCCACTCAGTAAGGCCGCCCCTTCCAGTTTCTCACACCACATCCCCCCACCCTCGATGCAGTGATGATGGGACAGCTACCATCTCAAAACCATATTGATTTTTCCCCTAATTCTCTTAAAATCCTCTTCACCCACTGTATTCCGAAACTCCCAAGTCCTCACTAAAATCTCATCACTCCTGTCTTCCCTTTGACTCCACACCGAATGACTATTTATTCTCAGTGATTTCAATCTTCATCCAAACTCACCTTACCTCAGTTCTCCTGACTTTCTTTCCCTTCTCAGATTCTTTAACTTCATCCTCCATATGGATTCCCCAATGCACATACATGGTTAGCCCCTCAATCTCAGCCACACAGTGCCTCAAGACTTCCGACACCTCACTCTCTGATAGAACTCACAAACACCACTGCCTTACTTCCCTTGTTAAACACAATCACCTGGCAGCCCAAAATATCTGTTGCAATTTCCTCCAACTAAACACTGGGAAGTCTTCAGCTCTCAACACAAACTCAATACCCTTGACAACAACTCCATCTCCCTCCCCGGCCACCATCTCAGGCTGGACCAGATTTTGCACTACAATGGCATGCTATTCTAACCCAAGCTGAGATTCTTTTCCATCAAAAGGGGCAGCACAGTGGCATAGTGGTTAGCACTGTTGCCTCACAGCGCCAGAGACCCGGGTTCGAATCCGGCCTCGGGTGACTGTGCAAACTCCACACAGACATTCTCCCCGTGTTCGCGTGGGTTTCCTCCGGGTGCTCCGGTTTCCTCCCACAGTCCAAAGATGTGCGGGTTAGGTTGATTGGCTATGATAAATTGACCCTTAGTGTTAGGGGGATTAAATACGTGGGGTTACGGGGATAGGGTGGGATATGTGTTGGTACAGGGGTTACGGGGATCGGGTGGGATATGTGTCGGTGCAGGTTCGATGGGCCGAAATGGCCTCTATCTGCACTGTGGGGTTTCTGTGATTCTGTGAAAAAGGCTGCCTACCTTCACCTCTAACATCGCTTGTCTCCCTGCTATCTCAGCCTATCTGCTGCTGAAACCCTCATCCATGGTCTACTACCTCCAGACTCAAATACACCAATGCTCTCCTGGCCAGCCTCCTTCCCAAAACTACAGCTCACCCAAAACTCTCATACCCGTCTCCCATCCCGCACCAAGTCCCGTTCGCCCATCACACCTATCCTCGCTGACCTACATTGATTCCCAGTCTCCCAACACCTCAAATTTAAAATTCTCATGCTTAAATCACTTCATGGCCTCACCCCTCCATAATCTGTCATTTCCTCCAGCTCTAAATCCCCCACACCCAAACTCTAAATTCCTCTTATGCATCCACCACTCCCTTTATCCCACCATTGGGGGCCGTGCCTTCAGCCACCCCAGGCCCCACACTCTGGATTTTCCTCTCCAAACCCCTCCACCTTTCCAAGTTCCTCTCCTCTTTAAAACCCACTTCTTGGTCACCCCACCTATTTTCATTTGGCTCGAAGTTTAATATTTTGATTATGTCACTATAAAGTGCTTTCAAAAATAAATGCTGCTTCTTCTTATGTTGTTGTACATGACACAGCTCTCTTCTGATTCCATTCATACTCATCAACACTACATATTTTCCGATGGTTTGTCCTGACTTGCTCACACGGTCTTTATCCCTCCCTCCCAGTGTTCATTGTTAATATGTTGGCGACGTTGTCCTGAAGCAGAGCATCAGATTCTGTATGTATGGTGATGACACACAGCTTCATCGGTACATCTCATCTTTTGATTTCAAGGCTACTAATCGAGCCTCCAACTGCCTGTCTAACATAAAGATGAATCATATTTTCCTCGAACTCAATGCAAGTAAAACTGAAGCCATACTTTTTAGCTCCCATCAGCTCCTACTTGCCTCTCATTTAACTCAGTAATGGGCCACCTTTGGTTAGGTCTGGTAGCTCGGAATCCTGGTATATTGCTTGATCCAATGGAGGTCGAACACCAAACCATCGTCAACACCTTCACCGAAGCGTACGAGAGCATGGGCCTTACACTAAACATCCGTAAAACAAAGGTCCTCTACCAACCTGCCCCCGCCACACAGTACTGCCCCACGATTATCAAAATCCACGACAAGGCCTTGGACAACGTGGATCACTTTCCATACCTCGGGAGCCTACTGTCAACAAGGGCAGACGTCGCCGACGAAGTCCAACACTGCCTTCAGTGTGCCAGTGCAGCCTTCGGTCGCCTGAGGAAGAGAGTGTTTGAAGACCAGGACCTCAAACCCGGCACTAAGCTCATGGTCTACAGAGCAGCAGTGATACCCGCCCTGCTGTATGCCTCAGAGACATGGACCATGTACAGCAGGCACCTCAAAGCACTGGAGAGCTACCACCAACGCTGCCTCCGCAAGATCCTGCAAATCCATTGGCTGCATAGGCGCACCAACGTCAGTTTTCTTGCTCAGGCCAACATCCCCACCATCGAAGATTTGACCACGCTCGATCAGCTCCGATAGGCGGGTCACATTGTCCGCATGCCCGATATGAGATGCCCAAAACAAGCGCTCTACTCGGAGCTCCGGCACAGCAAGAGAACCCCAGGTGGGCAGAGGAAATGCTTCAAAGACACCCTCAAAGCCTCCTTGAAAAAAAGTGTAACATCCCCACCGACACCTGGGAATCATAGGAACATAAGAAATAGGAGCAGGAGTAGGCCAATCGGCCCCTCGAGCCTGCTCCGCCATTCAATAAGATCATGGCTGATCTGATCCTAACCGCCAATCCACTATCACAGAACCATCTCCTGAATCTAACAGAATTAGACACACGAAATAGGAGCAGGATCAGGCTACACGGCCCCTGGGCCCGCTCCGCTACCCACAGGGCCATGACCGATCCGAACCTAGACTCATGTCCAAATTCCTGCCCGCTCCCCGTAACCCTTAATTCCCTTTACTTCTAGGAAACTGTCTATTTCTGTTTTAAATTTATGTAATGATGTAGCTTCTACAGCTTTTTGGGGCAGCATATTCCATGGACCTACCACCCTCTGAGTGAAGTAGTTCCTCCTCATCCCTGGCCCAAGACCGCACAAAGTGGAGGAGAAGCATCCGGGAAGGCGCCGAACACCTCGAGTCTCTTCGCCGGGAGCAAGCGGAAGCCAAGCGCAGGCAATGCAAGGAGCGCACGTCAACCCAAGCACCCCACCCACCCGCCCCTTCAACCCCACCTGTGTGACAGAGTCTGTAGGTCCCGCACTGGACTAATCAGTCACCTGCGAACTCATTTTTAATGTGGAAGCAAGTCATCCTCGGTTCCGAGGGACTGCCTAAGAGAAGACTTGGTCTTCTTCCCCACATCTGTTCCATAACCAAAACACTCTTTCCACCTTCAAAACATCACGCGCCTCCACCCCCACTTCTCCCCACTGCTACAGAGACTCTAGTCCATGCCTTTATCACTTTGAGGCTTAACCTTTCCTAATTTTCTCCAGCTGGCTACCCCTCTTCTATCCTCCTGAATTATAAGTCATTTGGAATGCTCTTGTCCACATCCTTAACCACTAAAAGCCCTGCACTTCCACCAGCAGGCTCCACTGGGTCCCTGTAGCCTTCTATATCAATTTCCAAAATAAGAACTTAAGAATTAGGCCCTGCTCCGCTATTCAATAAGGTCATGGCTGATCTTTGGCCTCATCTCCACTTGCCCGCTCGATCCCCCTAGAGTCCAAAAATCTATCTACCTCAGCCTTGAATATACTCAATGATTCAGCATCCACAGCCCTTTGGGGGAGAGAATTCCAAAGATTCACAACCCTCAGTGAAGAAATTCCTCCTCATCTCAGTCTTAAATGGTTGAACCCTTATCCTGAGACTATGCCCTCTAGTTTATGACTCTCCAGCCAGGAGAAACAACCTCTCGGCATCTACCCTGTCAATCCCCCTCAGAATCTTATATGTTTCAATGAGATCATCTCTCATTCTTCTAAACTCGAGAGTATAGTCCCAATCTATGTCCTTGTCTTCAAATGCCTCTGTGTCCTTGCTCCACTACGCTGGAGATCTCCAGCAGCTCTACATTCCTGGGAAGCTACTGCACCCTTACCAAAGAGGGAAGGTTTTCTAATCTATAGAGTAACTGAAGATGGCTTTAACAAAACTCTAGCACGGGCATTTGCAATGAAGATCTGCAACTGCTTCAATAGGAAGAAGCTAGCAAACATTGATGTTGAATATGAATGAAAAAAAATACCTGGATCCTCACTAATGTTACAGTTCATAAGACAATATTCAACAAAGGTTGGCATGTTAGGACAACAGTGGCATCTGTATTACAACTCTACAGCTACGAGATGCCTTATGGCAAGAGGTATAAAATATACAAGTTGCTATGTAAAGATAAATCAATACAAAAAATTTAATAAGACCACAGTTTTTTTTTTTATTCGTTCATGGAATGTGGGCATCGCTGGCAAGGCCAGCATTTATTGCCCATCCCTAGTTGGCCTTGCGAAGGTGGTGGTGAGCCGCCTTCTTGAACTGCTGCAGTCCGTGTGGTGAAGGTACGCCCACAGTGCTGTTAGGGAGGGAGTTCCAGGATTTTGACCCAGCGACGATGAAGGAACAGTGATATACTTCCACGTCAGGATGGTGTGAGACTTGGGAGTGGTGGTGTTCCCATGCGCCTGCTCCCCTTGTCCTTTAGGTGGTAGAGTTTGGGAGGTGCTGCCAGAGAAGCCTTGGCGAATTGCTGCAGTGCATCTTGCAGATGGTACACACTGCAGCCACGGTACGCCGGTGGTGGAGGGGGTGAATGTTTAAGGTGGTGGATGGGTTACCAATCAAGCGGGCTGCTTTGTCTTGGATGGTGTTGAGCTTGTTGAGTGTTGTTGGAGCTGCACTCATCCAGGCAAGTGGATAGCATTCCATCACACTACTGACTTGTAGGCGGTGGAAAGGCTTTGGGGAGTCAGGAGGTGAGACACTCGCCGCAGAATATCCAGCCTCTGACCTGCTCGTGTTGCCACAGTATTTATGTGGCTGGTCCAGTTAAGTTTCTGGTCAAAGGTGACCCCCAGGATATTGATGGTGGGGGATTCGGCGATGGTAATACCACTAAATGTTAAGGGGCTGTGGTTAGACACTCTCTTGTTGGATATAGAGTATGGTACGAATGTTACCTGCCATTTACCAGCCCAAGCTTGAATGTCATCCAGGTCTTGCTGCATGCGGGCATGGACTGCTTCATTATCTGACGAGTTGCGAATGGCATTGAACACTGTGCAGTCATCAGCAAACATCCCCACTTCTGACCTTATGATGGAGGGAAGGTCATTGATGAAGCAGCGCAAGATGGTTGGGTCTAGGGCACTGCCCTGTGGAACTCCTATAGCGATGTCCTGGGGCTAGATGATTGACCTCCAACCACCACAACCACCTTCCTTTGTGCTAGGTATGACTCCAGTCAATGGCGAGTTTTCCCCCCTGATTCCCATTGACCAGTTTTACTGGGGCTCCTTGATGCCACACTTGGTCAAATGCTGACTTGATGTCAAGGGCAGTCACTGTCACCTCACCTCTGGAATTCAGCTCTTTTGTCCATGTTTGGACCAAGGCTGTAATGAGGTCGGGAGCAGAGTGGTCGCGGCAAAACCCAAACTGGGCATCAGTGAGCAGGTTATTGGTGAGTAAGTGCTGCTTGATAGCACTCTCGACGACACTTTCCATCACTTTGCTGATGATTGAGAGTAGACTGATGGGGCGGTAATTGGTCGGATGGTATTTGTCCTGCTTTTTGTGGACAGGGCATACCTGGGTGGTTTTCCACATTGTCGGATGGATGCCAGTGTTATAGCTGTACTGGAACAGCTTGGCTAGAGGCGCGGCTAGTCCTAGAGCACAAGTCTTCAGCACGACAACCGGGATGTTGTCGGGGCCCACAGCCTTTGCTGTATCCAGTGCACTCAGCGGTTTCTTGATATCACGTGGAGTGAATTTAATTGGCTGAAGACTGGCTTCTGTGGTGGTGGGGACTTCAGGTGGAGGCCGAAATGGATCATCCACTTGGCACTTCTGGCTAAAGGTGGTTGCAAACGCTTCAGCTTTGTCTTTTGCACTCATGTGCTGGGCTCCACCATCATTGAGGATGGAGATATTCATGGAGCCTCCTCCCCCGTTAGTTGTTTAATAGTCCACCACCATTCACGGCAGGATGTGGCAAGACTGCAGAGCTATGATCTCATCCGTTCATTGTGGGATTGCTTAGCTCTGTCTATAGCATGCTACTTCCGCTTTTTAGCATGCACGTAGCCCTGTGTTGCAGCTTCCCCAGGTTAGCACCGCATTTTTAGGTACGCCTGGTGCTGCTCCTGGCATGCTCTTCTACACACGTTGTTGAACCAGGGATGGTCCCCTGGCTTGGTGGTAATGGCAGAGGGAGGGATATGCCAGGCCATGAGGTTAGATTGTGGTGGAATATAATTCTGCTGCTGCTGATGGCCCACAGCGCCTCATGGATGCCCAGTTTTGAGCTGCTAAATCTGTTCTGAATCTAATCCATTTAGCACGGTGGTAGTGCCACACAACGCAATGGAGGGTGTTCAGCGTGAAGACGGGACATCGTCTCCACAATGACTGTGCGGTGGTCACTGCTATCAATGCGGTCATGGACAGATGCGACAGGTAGATTGGCGAGGGTGAGGTCAAGTAGGTTTTTCCCCTCGTTTTGGTTCTCTCACCACCTGTCGCAGGCCCAGACTGGCAGTTATGTCCTTCAGGACTCGGCCAGCTCGGTCAGTAGTGGTGCTACTGAGCCACTCTTGGTGATGGACATTGAAGTCCCCCACCCAGAGTACATTCTGTGCCCTTGCTACTCTCAGTGCTTCTTCCAAGTGGTGTTCAACACGGAGGAGTACTGATTCATCAGCTGAGGGAGGGCGGTAGGTGGTAATCAGCAGGAGGTATCCTTGCCCATGCTTGACCTGAAGCCACAAGACTTCATGGGGTCCGGAGTCAATGTTGAGGACTGCCAGGACCACTCCTTCCTGACTGTATACACTGTGCTGCCACCCCTGGTGAGTCTGTCCTGCCAGTGGGACAGGACACACCCAGGGATGGTGATGGAGGAGTTTGGGACATTGGCTGAAAGGTATGATTCTGTGAGTATGACTATGTCAGGCTGTTGCTTGACTAGTCTGTGGGACAGCTCTCCCAATTTTGGCACAAGTCCCCAGATGTTGACGAGGAGGACTTTGCAGGGTTGACTGGACCGAGTGTGCCGTTGTCATGTCCGTAGCTTGTGCAGAGTTCGATGCCGGGTGGTCTGTCCGGTTTTTTTCTTATTGTTTTTCATAGCGTTTTTTTTACAACTGAGTGGCGTGCTAGACCATTTCAGAGGGCAGTTCAGAGTCAACCACATTGCTGTGGGTCTGGAGTCATGTATAAGCCAGACCAGGTAAGGACGGCAGATTTCCTTCCCTAAAAGGACATTAGTGAACCAGATGGGGTTTTTATGACAATGCGATGGTTTCATGGTCACCATTACTGATACTAGCTTTTTATTCCAGATTTATTTAATTAACTGGATTTTAATTCCCCAGCTGCCATGGTGGAGTCTGAACTCACATCTCTGGATCATTAGTCCAGGGGCTGCATTTCTACCTTATTCACTTGCCTTAATTTTTAATTTTCTTTTGTGCTCATCAACGGGAGGAATACTGGTGCTGGAGAATTGAACTCTTCCATTTCAGCCACCCAGTGTTAGCATCAAGCACTCTGGGTTCAGGTAGAACACAGTCAGATACATAGTAAAGCTTCCTCTACTCTACCAACACAACATGCCTCATCTCCAACCTCAACCTCAAGAGCACCCCTACTGCACCAGTATGACATTCTTCCCAATATTTTTCATACCAGACTCACTGTGTGAGATTGCCAGTTACTGTCAGTTCTGCACTGTGGGCTCATGCCCGCAAAAAACTAGACTGAGATGGCCCAAACTCAATTCACGTAGGACCCTTACAGCCAGCAGATAGAGGAGTCTTTAATCCCATCATTCTGAACTGGATTTGAATCTAGGTCCCAGAGGTAAAGGCCAATATCTAATCCATTACATCAGCCAGTTTGACGCTATCCTGCTTACCTGTGAAGTCTCAATATTCACCATAACCGCTTGGTCCAAGACCTCAAAAGCAGCCTAGTCTGCAACTATGGGGTTTAACCATGTCAGCACTGACATAGGTAGATATTGTTGAAGTATAGTTCTTGTGACACGCCTGTACTTCTGCAACAGGTGTCGAGAAAATAGGATCAAATGCAGGAAACTATTATGTCTATGTGCCTGTCTCTCCTCCCCCTTTCAGTGGGTATTTGATTACATTGCTGCACTGTTGTCACTAAAATATCAGTAAAGCACAGTGGTCTATGCATGATGTGTTTGTATGATACATTAGCTGTACACTCTATCCCAGGTATACTGGCACACCATTGTGGTGTAATCTGCATTCTATACCATCATACAGGCATATTGTTCGATGTATGTTCTATTCTGGATATACTATTAGATGTACACTCTTCCAACCCATAGGCGTACAATCTGTCCAGGATAGATGCACTGCTAGATGTATGCTCTATCCTGAGTATATTTGCACACTTTTAATGTAAAAAGACGACTTGCATTTATATAAGCGCCTTAAACGACTTCAGGATGTGCCAAAGTGCTTTACAGCCAATCAAGTACTTTTGAAGCGCTGTCACTATGGTAACGTAAGAAACGCAGCAGCCAATTTTCACATCCAGAAACAAGGCCCCACAAATAGCAAGATAATAACCAGATAATGTTTTTGAGATGTTGGTTGAGGGATAAATATTGGCCAGGGAGAACTTCCCTTATTCGAACTAGTGCCATAGGATCTTTTACATTCATCCAAGGAGGTCAGACAGGGACTTGGTTTAACATCTCAGCTGAAAGACGGCACCTCCGACAGTGCAGCATTCCCTCAGTACTGCACTGGACTGACAACAACAACTTGTACTTATATAGCGCCTTTAACGTAGTAAAACGTCCCAAGGCGCTGCACAGGAGTATTTTAAGACAAAAAATTTGACACCGATCCACATAAGGATAAATTAGGGCAGATGACCAAAAGCTTGATCAAAGAGGTAGGTTTTAAGGTGCGTCTTAAAGGAGGAGAGGTAGCGAGGCGGAGAGGTTTAGGCAGGGAATTCCAGAGCTTAGGGCCTAGGCAACAGATGGCACGGTCACCAAAGGTTGAGCGATTATAATCAGGGATGCTCAAGAGGGCAGAATTAGAGGAGCGCAGATATCTCGGGGATTGTGGGGCTGGAGGAGATTACAGAGATAGAGGGGGGCAAGGCCATGGAGGGATTTGAAAACAAGGATGAGAATTTTGAAATCGAGGCGCTGCTTAACCGGGAGCCAATGTAGGTCAGCGGGCACAGAGGTGATGGGCAAACGGGACTTGGTGCGAGTTAGGACATGGGCAGCCGAGTTTTGGATCACCTCAACCTAGATTTCATGCTCAAATCTCTGATGTGGGAAGTGAACCCACAACCTTCTGACTCCTAGGCAAGTACGTTACCACTGAGCCACAGCTTCCCCAGGTATACTGCCGCAATGTTAGACATACACGATCCCAGGTATACTGGCACACTATTATATATGTACACACTATCCTGGATATACTTTCACGCTAATATATGTATATATAATCTAACCCAGATATACTGGCACACTGGTGGATAAATACACTATCCGGGTATATTGGCTAACTGTTAGATGTACACTCTATAATGGCACATTATATATACACTCTACCCCAGGTATATGTGTATATTCTATCTTGGGTGTACAGCCACACTATTATATGGACAGTCTATTCTGGGTATACTGGCACATTATATGTAGTCTATTCCGGGTATACTGGCACAGTATTATATGTACAGTCTATTCCGGGTATACTGGCACAATATTATATGTACAGTCTATTCCAGGCATACTGGCACACTGTTAGATGGACAGTCTATTCTGGGTATACTGGCACAGTATTATATGCAGTCTATTCCGGGTATACGGCACAGTATTATATGTACAGTCTATTCCGGGCATACTGGCACATTGTTAGATGGACAGTCTATTCTGGGTATACTGGCACACTGTTATATGTAGTCTATTCCGGGTATACTAGCACACTGTTAGATGTACAGTCTATTCCGGGTATACTGGCACACTGTTAGATGTACAGTCTATCCTGGGTATAGTGGCACACTATTATATGTAGTCTATTCCGGGTATACTGGCACACTATTATATGTACAGTCTATTCCAGGT
Organism: Somniosus microcephalus; assembly: GCF_052327205.1. NCBI lineage: Eukaryota > Metazoa > Chordata > Chondrichthyes > Squaliformes > Somniosidae > Somniosus > Somniosus microcephalus. The sequence goes on from NC_141001.1 coordinate 44,775,619, forward strand.
ATACTGGCACACTGTTAGATGTACAGTCTATTCTGGGTATAGTGGCACATTATTATATGTACAGTCTATTCCGGGTATACTAGCACACTGTTAGATGTACAGTCTATTCTGGGTATAGTGGCACATTATTATATGTACAGTCTATTCCGGGTATACTAGCACACTGTTAGATGTACAGTCTATTCCGGGTATACTGACACACTGTTAGATGGACAGTCTATTAGAAACATAGAAGATAGGAGCAGGAGTAGGCCATTCGGCCCTTCGAGCCTGCTCCGCCATTCAACGAGATCATGGCTGATCATCCAAACCCTAGCACCCGGTCCCTGCACCGACAGCCATCCCACCCACCCAAGCACTATCCCCGTAACCCCACGTATTTAATCCCCCCTAACACTAAGGGCCAATTTTTTTTTATCATGGCCAATCAACCTAACCCGCACATCTTTGGACTGTGGGAGGAAACCGGAGCACCCGGAGAAAACCCACGCAGACACAGGTAGAATGTGCAAACTCCACACAGACAGTCACCCGAGGCGGGATTTGAACCCGGGTCCCTGGCGCTGTGAGGCAACAGTGCTAACCACTATGCCACCGTGCTATTCCGGGTATACTGGCACAGTATTATATGTACAGTCTATTCCGGGTATTCTGGCACACTGTTAGATGTACAGTCTATTCCGGGTATTCTGGCGCACTGTTAGATGTACAGTCTATTCCGGGTATTCTGGCACACTGTTAGATGTACAGTCTATTCCGGGTATACTGGCACACTGTTAGATGTACAGTCTATTCCGGGTATACTGGCACACTGTTAGATGTACAGTCTATTCCGGGTATACTGGCACATTATTATATGTACAGTCTATTCCGGGTATTCTGGCACACTGTTAGATGTACAGTCTATTCCGGGTATAGTGGCACACTGTTAGATGTACAGTCTATTCCGGGTATTCTGGCACACTGTTAGATGTACAGTCTATTCCGGGTATTCTGGCACACTGTTAGATGTACAGTCTATTCCGGGTATACTGGCACACTGTTAGATGTACAGTCTATTCCGGGTATACTGGCACATTATTATATGTACAGTTTATTCCGGGTATTCTGGCACACTGTTAGATGTACAGTCTATTCCGGGTATAGTGGCACACTGTTAGATGTACAGTCTATTCCGGGTATACTGGCACACTGCTGAATGTACGCTCTACTCAAGGTCCAATATTCCCACAGCTGCCCCCTACCCCGTTCCCAGGTACCTGCTAACGCTTCCTTCTCTCAGGCTCCGGCTCCAAACTCGATTCCAACTTCTCTGACACCCACCATCAACAGCACCCTGCCGTCTCTCCGGACCCCCCGGAACTCCACACCCGCACAACTGGGCCGCGGACAAAGGTTCCTAGCGGTGGAAGCCAGTCGACAGCACGTGACCGGCAGTGACGTACCGGCGCGGCGCGGCGCCGACCCAGATTGAGCATCGGCAGGGCGACAGCGGGGCCTCCATTATTGTTCCGGTGCTGGCAAACAATCCTCACAGCTCGGTCTAGAGTTAGGGAACAGTGTAGGATGGAGAAATAGGGGGATGATGGTGGGTCCTATTTCCTTTCCTGGTGAAAATTCAATTAATCTGTAATTACCTAATCAGTGCTTTCACGTAGAGTTAGGCTGGGGCAAGTGTGATTAGTGAAGCACCAGACTGCTAGTTGCAGTTTGCACTTTAGTCATAAAATCGTACAACACAGAATTAAGCCATTCGGCCCATCGTTCCTGTGCGCTAGCTCTTTGAAAGAGCTATCCAATTAGTTGTACTCCCCTGTTCTTCATAATCATAATCAACTTTATTGTCATTGTTAGTGCACAAGTGCAGTACAACGAAATGTAGGCTTGCGGCTCCTGAGAGTGTACATTTAGATTAAGACATTTAAACATTCAACATTCATTTGGCTTGTAATACATTAACATAAACATAACCCTGCATTTTTTTTCCTTTTCAAGCAAATATCCAATTCCCGACCGAAAGCTACCATTGAATCTGCATCCACCACCCTCTCAGGCAGTGAATTCCAGATCTTGCTGCATAAACAAAAATCTCATCTCTGATTCTTTTGCAAATTACTTTAAATCTGTGCCCTCTGGTTACTGTCCTTCCTGCCAGTGGAAACAATTTCTCCTTATTTACTCATTCAAAACCCTTCAAGATTTTGAACACCTATTAAATCTCCTTAATCGTATTTGCTCTGAGACAACCTCAGCTTCTCTAGTTGCTCGACATAACTCATAGAGTCATAGAGTTTTACAGCACAGAAAGAGGCCCTTCGGCCCATCGTGTCCGCGCCGCCCATCCACCCCTGTCCTGTCTAATCCCATTTTCCGGCATTTGGTCCATAGCCTTGTATGCAATGGCATTTCAAGTGCTCATCCAAATGCTTCTTGAATGTTGTGAGGGTTCCTGCCTCTACCACCCTTTCAGGCAGTGAGTTCCAGATTCCAACCACCCTCTGGGTGAAAAAGTTCCTCCTCAAATCCCCTCTAAATCTCCTGCCCCTTACCCTGAATCTATGCCCCCTTGTTATTGACCCCCCTACTAAGGGGAAAAGTTCCTCTTTATCTACCCTATCTATGCCCCTCATCATTTTGTACACCTCAATCAGGTCCCCCCGCAGCCTTCTTTGCTCCAAGGAAAACAACCCCAGCCTGTTTAGTCTTTCTTCATAGCTGAGGCGCTCCATCCCAGGTAACATCCTGGTGAATCTTCTCTGCACCCTCTCCAAAGCAATCACATCCTTCCTATAGTGAGGCAACCAGAACTGCACACAGTACTCCAGCTGTGGCCTCACCAGCGTTTTGTACAGCTCCATCATAACCTCCCTGCTCTTATATTCTATGCCTCGGCTAATGAAGGCAAGTATCCCATATGCCTTTTTAACCACCTTATCTACCTGTTCCGCTGCCTTCAGAGATCTATGTACATGTACACCAAGGTCCCTCTGACCCTCTGTACTAAAGTCCCTCATCCCTGGTACCATTCCAGTAAATCTCTGCACCCTATCCAAGGCCTTGACATCCTTCCTAAAGTGTTGTGCTCAAAACTGGACACAATAGTTTAGCTGATTTATAAAGGTTTAAAATAACTTCCTTGCTTTTGTACTCTATGCCATTATAGAAAGCCCAGGATCCTGTATGCTTTTTTAACAGCCTTCTCAACGTGTCCTGTGACCATCAAAGGATATGTGAATATGAACCCCCCAGGTCACTCTGTTGCTGCACCCCCTTTGATTTCTGACAGATAGGGAGGGTGAGTCTATGAAGAGATTTAAATTTGAGGATGTGCATTTTTAATTTGAGTTTTTTTTAATTCATTCATGGGATGTGGGCGTCGCTGGCAAAGCCAGCATTTATGGTTGTCCTTCAGAAGGTTGAGCCACCTTCCTCAACCGCGGTAGTCCGTGAGGTGAAGGTACTCTAGGGTGAACATATGTCCCCGATTTCCGGGAACAGTCCCTGGATGAGATACTGTGTCCCTGGGCAAACAATGTTCCCGGTTCACAAAACACGTCCCCGAATACCCTAGATGCCATATTATTGCCATGAATAAGCTCCATTCATCCTAATTATAGCTCGCTTAAATCCACACCCGCACTCAGGGACTCAGAGACGGACCAATCAAAAGGCCCACTGTTGATTGACGGACTCTCTGCCCATTGGCAGCGACGGACCAATGAAAGGGCGGATCACTGGTATCTGCTGAATTGCTTTGAACTGATTGGCTTCAGTTTGAACGAATGAAAGGCGGATCACAGTTTGTGATGACGGTTTGGCTTTGACCGAATTGGCTTCGATTTGGACCAATGAAAGGACAGAGTGGGGGGGGGATGGGGAGTGCTGGCCAATAGGCAGCTGTGTTTGTGCAGGGGGTGTGTTGGTGGTGTTGTCTGTGTGAACCGGAGGCCCAGGGACAGTTAAATCTGAGGGTGCGTTAATGCACCAAGTTGAAGGGTTTTAGTATCTACCTCCAACTCAACAACAACAACAACTTGTATTTATATAGCACCTTTAACATAGTAAACGTCCCCAGGCACTGCACAGGAATATTTTAAGACAAAATATTTGACACCGATCCACATAAGGATAAATTAGGGCAGATGACCAAAAGCTTGGTCAAAGAGGTAGGTTTTAAGGAGCGTCTTAAAGGAGGAAAGGTAGTGAGGCGGAGTGGTTTATGTAGGAAATTCCAGATCCTAGGCAACAGAAGGCACGGCCACCAAAGGTTGAGCAATTATAATCAGGGATGCTCAAGTGGGCAGAATTAGAGGAGCGCAGATATCTCGGGGGGTTGTGGGGCTGAAGGAGATTACAGAGATAGGAAGGGGCGAGGCCATGGAGGGATTTGAAGACAAGGATGAGAATTTTGAAATCGAGGCGCTGCTTAACCGGGAGCCAATGTAGGTCAGCAAGCACAGGGGTGATGGGCGAACAGGACTTGTTGCAAGTTAGGACATGGGCAGCCGAGTTTTGGATGACCTCAAGTTTACATAGGGTGGATGTGGGAGGCCAGCCAGGAGTGTGTTGGAATAATCAAGTCTAGAGGTAACAAAGGCATGGATGAGGGTTTCAGCAGCGGATGAGCTGAGATAAGGGTGGAGACGGGCGATGTTATGGAGGTGGAAATAGGCGTTCTTTGTTATGCTGTGGATATGTGGTCGGAAGCTCATTTCAGGGTCAAATATGACACCAAGGTTGCGAACAGTGTGGTTCAGCCTCAGACAGATGTTAGGGAGAGGGATGGAGTCAGTGGCTAGGGAACAGAGTTTGTGGCGAGGACCGAAAACAATGGTTTCGGTCTTCCCAATATTTAATTGGAGAAAATTTTTGCTCATCCAGAACTGTATGTCGGACAAGCAGTCTGACAATTTAGACACTGTGGAGGGGTCGAGAGAAGTGGTAGTGAGGTAGAGCTGGGTGTCGTCAGTGTACATGTGGAAACTGACACTGTGTTTTCCGATGATGTCGCTAAGGGGCAACATGTAGAGGAGGGGGCCAGGATAGATCCTTGGGGGACGCCAGAGGTAATGATGCGGGAATGGAATAGTGAGCAATTTTGGCAGACGAGAGCAGGGCCCGATAGTGCTTTATGCTTAACTCGGCAGAGAGGGCTCAATATCTCAGTCTCACTGCCTGAGAATAGCGGAACTGCTGCACGCCATTTCCATTATAATAATGCCATAGGCAAGTAGCATGGTAACCCCACCCTCAACCGTCTCTGTGCCAGGACGACCCCCCCCCCCCCCCTTCCCAGTCTGTTTTGTGACAGGAAGTCCCTTTTCCCTCACTGCACTAGGGTGATCCCCCTCCCCACTAATCTGTTTGTGCCAGGGTGACCCGCTTCCACACTCTTGTCTGTCTGGTTTTGGGGGTGGCCGTCTGGTGATTTTGACTGAATTACTGTTTGTATGTATTACTATACGTACAAACTCTATAAAATCATTTTGTTTGTAGTTTTATAATGCACCATTCAAATTATAACACTCGTTATATCCACATTATCGTTGACTGCGTGATGGTTGATGGAGGTTAATCTTTACACGTATTCCACTAGCAGAAGCAACCAAGTCATCAGGCCGTTGTTATTGAATCACGGAGATAGCACAACAATCATTAATAAATCTGTGAAAAATAAATGACTTGGGCAGTGATGTAAAGAAAGATTTTCTGAATAGATCATATAAACAGTGGGTATGAAAAACTGTCGTTCCTGAAGAATGTTATTGTATTATTTATAACCTGTGTCTGAATGCGTTTATTAGTGTGATATCACATCCATGGTAATTATATGCACATTTGTTTTGCATTTGTAGTGAATATGTGCAACTGTTAAAATATAGGCTGCTAAAACATTTTGCCTTGCTACGCTGTGCAACCTACATTTTCCATCCTGGCTACTTTGCTGTGCTCCCACCCTGTGTGTCGCCGGATTGGTTTGGAAAATATGGTCGCCCTAACGTACTCTCATAGTGCTGTTAGGGCGTTCCAGGATTTTGACCCAGCGACGATGAAGGAATAGCGATATATTTCCAAGTCAGGATGGTGTGTGACTTGGAGGGGAACTTGCAGGTGGTGGTGTTCCCATGTGCCTTGTCCTTCTAGGTGGTAAAGGTCATGGGTTTGGGAGGTGCTGTCGAAGAAGCCTTGGCGAGTTGTTGCAGTGCATCTTGTAGAAGGTACACACTGCAGCCACGGTGTGCCGGTGGTTGAGGGAGTGAATGTTTAAGGTGGTGGATGGGATGCCAATCAAGTGGGCTGCTTTGTCCTGGATGGTGTCAAGCTTCTTGACTGTTGTTGGAGCTGCACTTTTTCAGGCTAGTGGAGAGTATTCCATCACACTCCTGACTTGTGCCTTGTTGATGATGGAAAGGCTTTGCGGAGTCAGGAGCAATGTTCCTCCTAATTTTATTTTGGGTGCACAGTCCCTTTCACAGGCTGAGTGGCCCATTCAAAATTTTGCACATGTGCGAAATCTCCCATTTGAAAAGCCGGTCCCGGGCTGCACAGGACCTCCAGACAACAGCGTGGCCACGCAGCTTAGCGGGAATGTTGGTCAGAGGGTGAGTCACTTGCCGCAGAATACCCAGCCTCTGACCTGCTCCTGAAGCCACAGTATTTATGTGGCTGGTCCAGTTAAGTTTCTGGTCAATGGTGGCCCCCAAGATGTTGACAGTGGGGGATTCGGTGATGGTAATGTCGTTGAATGTCATGGGGAGGTGGTTAGACTTTCTCTTGTTGGAGATAATCATTGCCTGGCACTTGTGTGGCGCGAATGTTACTTGCCACTTATCAGCCCAAGCCTGAATGTTGTCCAGCTCTTGCTGCATGTGGGCACGGACTGCTTCATTATCTGAGGAGTTGTGAATGGAATTGAACACTGCAATCACCAGTGAACATGCCCACTTCTGACCTTCTATCACTTTGCTGATGATTGAGAGTAGGCTGATGGGCCGGTAATTGGCCAGATTAGATTTGTCCTGCTTTTTGTGGACAGGACTTACCTGGGCAATTTTCCACTTTGCCGGGCAGATGCCAGTGTTGTAGCTGTACTGGAACAGCTTGGCTAGAGGCGTGGCTAGTTCTGGAGCATAAGTCTACAGCACTACAGCCGGGATGTTGTCAGGGCCCATAGCCTTTGCTGTATCCAGTGCGCCCAGCTATTTCTTGAGATAATGTGGAGTGAACCGAATTGGCTGAAGACTGGCTTCTGTGATGATTGCAAACGCTGCAACCTTGTTTTTCCTCCTCCTTCCTTTAGTTGTTTAATTGTCCGCCACCATTCATGACCGGATGTCGCAAGACAGCAGAGCTTGAGTCTGTTCCGTTGGTTGTGGTGGGGAACTGGGAGCCAGTGGAGGTCAGTGAGGACGGGATGATGGATGAACAGGTCTTGGTGCAGGATAGGATATGGGCAGCAGAGTTTTGGATGAGCTGAAGTTTACAGAGTGTGAAGGATGGGAGACAGGGCAGGGGAGCATTGCAATAGTCAAGTATGTAAGTGACAAAGGCATGGACGAGGGTTTTAGCAGCAGATGGGCTGAGGTAGGGATGGAGGCAGGCAATGTTTCAGAGATAGAGGTAGATAACTTTGTGATTGAAGTTGGAAGCTGAGGTTGTGAGTAATAGCTTTTTGAAGGGAACTGGATAAATACTTGAAAAATAAAAATTGTATGAGGAATGGGACGAAGTGGATAGCTTTTTCAGGGATCTGGCACAGGCATGATGAGCCAAATGGCCTCTTTTCAGTGTGTTAAAGTTATGATTCTACCCCACTCATCTGAGGTATGCTACCTGTCTGATTCCAAACTGGACAGAAACTTGCTCTTCACGAATAGAAACACCAGCTGGAGAAAATTTTAGTTTGGCTTCAAGAGATGGAGAGGCTGGTACCTACAGACCATCAAAGGACAGGGAACCCATACAGATTGATCATCGCAGGACAGAGATTCTGTTATATATAGAACGGTATTACAGAAAAGCAATCCTGAGCACATAGAGCACGACTACGAGACAGGGACCCGATCCGGATATATCGCTATTCCAGGAATGGAATTCTATATAGAGAGAACATTATTACAAACAGGGATTCAGTACAGAGAGGTGATTATTGTAGGATAGGGAGCCTCTATAGACAGATTATTATAGAACAGAGAGTAGTGTGGAGAAATCACTATTACTGGACAGGGATCTTGTACAAGTACATCATCACTGCAGAAAGGAGATCCTGTACAGATAGATCACTGTTACATAGTATTTGGATAGATCACTGTTGTCTGGAATCAGGTTGTTCTTTACCATTATGCAACAAGGATCCTGTGAAGATAGATCATTAGTCATTATATGGCAAGAATCTCATTATATATAAATCACTATTCCAGGAAAGGGATCCTGTACAAAAAGATGACATTGCAGCACAAATATCCTGTTGTAGGAACGGAGGTTCCTATCAAAAAGACTGAGTTCGACTCAGGTAATTAAATTAATGAACTTTAATTAAATCAAACGAGTTTAAACTGGAAACTGCTAGAACACATCAATAACAGGTCTACTCTCCTTGAGGGCTCCACGAGGACTGATCCTCTGATCAGGAGAGTGACGTCATGACGTTCTTCCCGCCATTGGGGCATCACGTGACTAACGGCATGACGTCATTACATTCTTCCCGCCATTGGGGCACCACGTGACTAACGGCATGACATCATCACGTTGAAACCGTGCTGTAAAGGTAACTAGGCATTGTACAGTCAAACAGTGTAATTAAAGGTACAGGCACAGACAGTAACTACATTGCTGTTAAAGGAATTATGTACAACCGCTCTGAGTCCTTTGGTGGCTCCGTCACATGCGCCCCCCCAGAATTGTCTTTAACAGAAAAGGTGAGGCGAGGAGGAGGCCTGATGAGCCTGTCCGATCGACTTCGATACCCTGGTAGAGGAAGTTGACGACTGGTGGACGAGTTGGCAGTCGGTGGCGGCTGAGCAGGCACGGCGAGCGCAGTCGGGTTGTCAGGCAGCTTTGGTTGATCAGGTGCAGCGGCAACGGGCGGTCGGCCACGTTTGGGTGGTTGAGCGACTACGACAGGGTGGTCCAAGTCCAGGTGAGCCGGCTTCAAGCGGTCCACCGAGATGTGATCCGGTTTCCCTCCGACGTCGACCAAAAAGGATTTGTCTCCCGGTTCGATGACACGGAAAGGACCAGAGTAAGGGGGCTTGAGCGGATCCCGGTGCGCGTCGTGTCGGATGAAGACATACTCCGCATTCTTCAGTCCCGGTGGCACGTAGGAGGTCTGCAAACCGTGATTGGACGTAGGTATCGGAGCAAAGCATCTGGCCGCTTCTTGGTGGCAAACAAGTTGCCGGGAGGTGGACCATGGCTCTGTGGGAGAAGGGAGGAAATCTCCTGGTACACGGAGTGGCTGGCCATAGACGAGTTCAGCCAAAGACGATTGTAGATCATCTTTGGGCGCCGTACGGAGACCCAACAGGACCCATGGGAGTCTGTCCACCCATCCTGCACCTTGAAGACTGGCCCAAAGAGAGGCTTTAAGCGACCTGTGGAATCGCACGCAAAGGCCGTTTGCCTGTGGATGATAGGTGGTGGTGCGATGAAGTTTGGTACTGAGCCCCTGAGCCACAGCGTTCCAAAGATCCGAGGAAAATTGTGGCCTGCGGTCAGAGGAGATGTCCGCCGGTACCCCAAAACGGGCGACCCAACAGGAGATGAAAGCTCTAGTGACGTCTGCCGAAGTGGTGGAAACCAAAGGAATTGCCTCTGGCCACCTAGTGGTGTGGTCCACTATGGTGAGGAGATGAGTATAACCCTGAGAAGGCGGAAGTAGCCCCACGAGGTCCACATGCACGTGGTCGAAACGACGCTCCGGAACAGTGAACGCAGCCACTGGAGCCTTGACATGACGCTGGACTTTGGCCTTCTGACATACGACGCAGGTATTAGCCCAGTCACGGACATCGATGTGCATACCTTTCCAGACGAACTTGGCTGACATAAGCCGTTGCTAAGCCTTCATCCCTGGGTGCAACAACCCGTGTATGGCATCAAAAACCCTCCGGCGCCATGCGACTGGCACTATGGGACGAGGAACTCCCATGGAAACATCGTAAAGGAGCGTGCCACCTGCGGCCTGGAAGACGACGTCGGTCGCTTGGAAGCTAGAGGGAACGGTTCGATATGATTGGACCTCCGAATCCGAAACCTGATCTGCCGCCATGAGGGCGTAGTTGATTCCCAGGTGCACTGCGTGGACCGTCGCATGGGAGAGGCAATCTGCCACCAGGTTGTCCTTACCAGACACATGTTGAATGTCCGTGGTAAATTCGGAAATGAACGTCAAGTGACGTTGTTGACGAGCGGACCACGGTTCGGTGGTCTTGGCCATGGCAAATGTAAGGGGTTTGTGCTCGACAAAAGCCATGAAGGGGCGCCCCTCCAATAAAAACCGGAAATGGCGAATGGCGAGGAAAAGGGCCAGTAGTTCCCTATCGAAGGTGCTGTACTTTTTTTCATTTGTTCGCAATTGACGACTGAAAAACGCCAGCGGTTGCCACGTGCCGTTGACCCACTGTTCTTGCACCGCACCGATGGCGTAGTCTGACGCGTCGGTGGTAAGGGCGATAGTAGCACCTGGAAGTGGGTGCGCCAGCATGGTTGCGTTGGCCAAAGCGTTCTTGGTGTCGCCGAATGCCTGGATCATTTCAGCTGTCCAGCTGATTGGGTCTTTACCGGACTTGCCCTTGAGGGCCCTGAACAAGGGTTGCATGAGTTGAGCCGCCTTGGGGACAAAACGGTGGTAGAAGTTGACCATCCCCAGGAACTCCTGCAAGGCCTTGACTGTCGACGGCCGCGGGAAAGAAGTAACCACCGCAACCTTCGTCGCCAAAGGGACGGCGCCGTCCGATGTTATGCGATGTCCTACCGCTTTGTCTTGTTTATCACTATCTATCCTACACAGTGGGCTCGATTTTGCCAGGCCCGAGGAGGCGAGATTGGAGGCGTGTGAGTTGTTAAAATCGCAAAAAATGGCGGGCGGGCCTGATCCAGCCTCCATCCCGCCTCCGAGCAATTTTCCCACATGCGAGTTTTCTGACCCCGTTTCCATCCTGCCTGCAAGAGGTGGGATAGGCCCTTAACAACCACTTAATTGCCTCTATAATCCCATTTTAAGAGGCCTTTCCGATTTTAACCCTTTTCCCACACTCTGCACGCCTCCTCTGGAACACGCCAGTGAATCCTGGTGGCTTCACAAGTGGACTGCTTACTAACAGTTGCAGCTCCACCATTATAAAGGAGTTTTCACCAATCATCATTTGCAGGTGGCAGAACTTTGTTGTCTCATGTCTGGGGGAACTTTTAGCAGGCATACTCATTGTTGTGGAAGTTTGGAGCCTGACACCCATCTCCAGTGTGACCTCCTGGGAAACCCCTCTCCCCACCTTGACTGAGCACTTCCTCAACTGAGGTATTTACCAGAAGAATGGGAACTATTTATTTCCTTTCCTCCTGGACATCAGATTCGGACGAAGACCGGCCGCAGCAGCAGCAGAACCCTGACCAACAGCAGCACCAACTGCAGGAGCAACAGCAGGAGCTCCAAGCTGCTGCTCACCCACTTGAAGCTGCACAGGCCAGAAGGCGCCAGCGCATGGAAGCACGTCGGCGCAGGAGATACCCCCAAAACAGGGTCTACAGACAGAAGATCAGCTACCTCAACATGACTGAGCAGCAGTGCCAAAGGAGGGTCAGACTTTTGCGAGAGGTAGTGGGTGACATCTGCGCAATGCTGCAGCAAGACCTGGAGCCCAGAGGAGCAGGTGGACACCCCTTACCGGTGGCCGTCAAAGTCACCACCGCACTCAACCTTTTAGCTTCAGGCTCATTCCAGGGATCAGCAGCAGACATCAGCGGCATCTCCCAGGCGGCCGCACACACTTGCATCACGCAGGTAACCGATGTCCTTTTTGCCATCGTGCACAATCACATCAATTTCTCCAAGGATCAAGCCAGTGTAACTGCGCGTGCGGTTGGGTTTGACAATCTGGCAGGCTTTCCAAGGGTGCAGGGCGTCGTTGACTGCACATATGTGGCCCTAAAGGCACCCCATCACAATCCAGGTATTTTTGTCAACCGCAAGGGATTCCACTCCCTCAACGTACAGCTGGTGTGTGACCACAAGAAGGAAATTTTGCATGTTTGTGCCAAGTACCCTGGCAGTTGCCATGACTCCTTCATCCTGCGCCAGTCTAGTGTGCCTCCGCTCTTCAGTCCACCAGACCAACTTTGCAGATGGCTACTTGGAGACAAGGGCTATTCCCTGAAGACGTGGCTAATGAGGCCATTGAGGAGCCCTTCCAACGAAGCAGAGGAGCGCTACAACTCCAGCCGCATGTCCACCAGATCCATAATAGAGCAAACCATTGGCTTGCTGAAGATGCGCTTCAGATGCCTGGATAGATCAGGTGGAGCCCTGCAGTACTCAGCAGCCAGGGTCTCCAGAACGGTCGTGGTTTGCTGTGCACTTCACAACATGGCACAGCATCGTGGCTTGCAGATGCCTGAGGAACAAATGGCCCATCACATAGCCTCCTCAGATGAGGAGAAGGAGGAGGAGAGCGACAATGAAGAGCTTGCAGAGGCGCATCAACTAACGGCAGCAGCATGCGAGCACATTGCTGCCCGGGATGCAAGGCACGCACTCATCTTGGCCAGATCTGCTTAGCCTGCACAATCAAACACTTTTGCCTCGCACCTTCTTATCAGACCCTCAACAATGGCCAGGAACCTACAGATTCCTATCACTCTGACCACCATACTGACAATTGCAAGTAATCCTAAGCCCTCAATGTGGAAGTCCCATTAGCGACATGACACACGCCACAACTGCAGCAGTTTGCCATCAGAATTTTTAATGGCAATAACCAACTGATGGCTTTTCAAAATTAAATATAACATTACACCCAAGTGACTACCCTTGTGACTACTTGTGCAGTATCTTCCTCTTACGCGTGCTCCTACGTGGTGCTTCCCCTGTGGCTTCAGCAGATGTGGAGGCCCCTTGCTCACTTTTCTGCTGCTCCTGTCTCGACACCTTTGGCAGGCGTCCTCTGGGGTTGCAAACCTGTGAGGGCTCGGCAACAGTCTGCTGCTCCTGTGGCTGTGCAGGGGTTGAGACGCCGATCTCATTGGGTGGGGACTCTGGTGGGGCTCTGACCGAGGGCTTTGCAGTGGCATGGACGTGTGACCGCTTGGAGAGGAGCCCCCACTTCCTCGCTGTCTGCCACCAACATCCCTCTCATGGGTCAGCCTCACTTCAGAGCTAGCAAATGGCTTGACAGCACCTTGCTGCACTTCAGGGGGGCCATGAGGACTCGTTTCTGTACTGGAAGTCCTACTCCTGAGGACTTGCATGAAAGTCTGGTTTGTATGCTCAATAGCTGACCATCGCTCCTCAAGAGATGTCAGTCTATTCTGAACAATGACCATGTTTTCACGACCCTGGCGATTAAGCTCCTCCATGGCCGTAGCCATCCTCTCGTCTACGGTAGTCATCCTTTCCACGGAGGTTGCCATGCTTTCTGTGGTGATACGTTCATGCGCCAACGCCTCCACAAAGGCTCTGTTCATGTTAACGATGGACTCCTCCATTCGCTCCACACTTGCAGCAACCCTGGAGACAAAGCCTGCTAGAGACTCTTGCACCTGTTCCTGGAGTTCCAGCACTGCTGTCCTTCTGGATGGACCCGGAGGCACAGGGTCGACATGCAGCGGAGCCGAGCTGGGAGCGTCCTGCGCCCTCCGACGAGGACTCTCCACTGTTGTCCATGTCTCCACCATCTGCTGATGCTCACTTGTGAGTTATGATACACCATGTGACACAACTCTATGTCCCGAAGTCCCACCGAGGTGTGAGTGTCTGCGCTGGTGATGTGTGCACTTAATTCTGCTGATGCTGCGCCGTCAGAGGCTGCAGCTGCCTCTGAGGAGTCTGGAAGCTCAGGCTCTTCCTCCTGGACAGTGGGGACGGGGGCTGTCGCTGGTCCTGTGGGGGAGTAAAGGAAAGAGTTAGAGCACTGAGTGCGGTTTCAACAGAGTGCTACGAGTTGGGTGAGTCAGAGTTAGGTGAGGAGTGGTAGGAGGAGTTCCCGTGCTTCGCCTTTGTTTTTCCTAACTTTTCACCCTGTAGGAAGAGGCCAGTTTCGGGAGCAGCAGGAGAGTAGTGAGTATTTAAACTCAATTTCGCAGGCTTTTTCTCAAAGGCCGGTCAATCTCGCAGACCGTCGGCGGCGTTCCAGAACCACGTCACGATTCAAAAAGTGACGCAGGCAAGAGGAAGCAGCTGATTGGGTGAGTACGGCCAGGTGGGTATTTATACTACTCTATAGTTTGACAGTTAAGGTTAATAGTTTATAAAGTTTAGAAGGTCTTAATTTTTGGGGTTATAGTTTCTAATGTCTCTGTTGTGTATCGGGGAGTGCTAGTAACCAAGGGCCCTTGAGTATATCGTTTAATTGTAGTGTAATTAGTGGTATCGATTTGATTTAATTTAAATTAATTAAAGGGTAAGTCATAGCAGGACAGCTCGGCCCCATGGCATGCTCCTCCTGCGCCATGTGGGAAATCAGGGACACTTCCTGTGTCCCTGACGACCATGTGTGCGGGAAGTGTATCCAGCTGCAGCTACTGACAGACCGCATTGCGGCGCTGGAACTGCGAATGGATACATACTGGAGCATTCGCGGTGCTGAGGACATCGTGGATAGCACGTTTAGGGAGTTGGTCACACCACAGGTAAAGGCTGCACAGGCAGGAAGGGAATGGGTGACCACCAGGCAGGTAGTGCAGGAGTCCCCTGTGGCCATCCTCCTCTCAAACAGATATACCAATTTGGATATTGTTGAGGGAGATGGCTTATCGGAGGAAGGCAGCAGCAGCCAACTTCCTGGCACCGTGGATGGTTCTGCTGCATACAAAAAGAGCGGGAGAGCTATAGTGATAGGGGATTCTATTGTAAGGGGAATAGATAGGCGTTTCTGCGGCCGCAAACGAGACTCCAGGATGGTATGTTGCCTCCCTGGTGCAAGGGTCAAGGATGTCATGGAGCGGTTGCAGGGCATTCTGGAGGGGGAGGGTGAACAGCCAGTTGTCGTGCTGCATATAGGTACCAACAATAAAGGTAAAAACCGGGATGAGGTCCTAAAAGCTGAATATAGGGAGTTAGGAGGTAAATTAAAATATAGGACCTCAAATGTAGTAATCTCAGGATTGCTACCAGTGCCACGTGCTAGTCAGAGTAGAAATAGAAGGATATTTCAGAGGAATATGGGATTCAAATTCCTGGGACATTGGAACCGGTTCTGGAGGAGGTGGGACCAGTACAAAATGGGCAGGACTGGGACCGATGTCCTAGGGGGAGTGTTTGCTAGTGCTGTTGGAGAGGGTTTAAACTAAAATGGCAGGGGGTTGGGAACCTGTGCAGGGAGACATAGGAAAGGGAAGCAAGGATAGAAGCAAAAGACAGGAGGGAGAAAAGCAAAGGTGGCAGTCAGAGAAATCAAGGGTTTAAATCAAACATGGCCACAGTAAATAATAATTCTAAAAGGTCTAAGAGAGTTAAAAAAAACAAGCCTGAAGGCTTTGTGTCTTAATGCGAGGAGCATTTGTAATAAGGTGGATCAATTAGCTGCGCAAATAGATGTAAACAGATATGATGCGATTGGGATTATGGAGACATGGCTCCAGGGTGACCAAGGCTGGGAATTCAACATCCAGGGGTATTCAATATTCAGGAAAGACAGGCAAAAGGGAAAAGGAGGTGGGGTAGCATTGCTGGTTAAAGAGGAGATTAACACAATAGTAAGGAAGGATATTAGCTCTGATGATGTGGAATCTGTATGGGTAGAACTGAGAAATACCAAGGGGATGAAAACGTTAGTGGGAGTTGTATACAGACCCCCAAACAGTAATGCTGAGGTTGGGGATGGCATTAAACGGGAAATTAGAGACGCGTGCAATAAGGGCACAGCAGTTATCATGGGTGACTTTAATCTACATATAGATTGGGCTAACCAAATTAGTAACAATACTGTGGAGGAGGAATTCCTGGCGTGTATACGGGATGGTTTCCTGGACCAATATGTCGAGGAACCAACTAGAGATCAGGCCATCTTAGACTGGGTATTATGTAATTAGAAAGGATTAATTAGCAATCTTGTTGTGCGAGGCCCCTTCGGGCGGAGCGATCATAATATAATATAATTCTTCATTAAGATGGAGAGTGAAGTAGTTGACTCAGAAACTAGGGTCCTGAATTTAAATAAAGGAAACTACGATGGTATGAGGTGCGAGTTGGCTAGGATGGATTGGGGAGCATTACTTAAAGGGTTGACGGTGGATAGGCAATGGCAAACATTTAAAGATCGCATGGATGAACTACAGAATTTGTTCATCCCTGTTTGGCATAAAAATAAAACAAAAAGGGTGACTCAACCGTGGCTAACAAGTGAAATTAGGGATAGCATAAGATCCAAGGAGAGGACATATAAATTGGCCAGAAAAAGCAGCAAACCTGAGGATTGGGAGCAGTTTAGGATTCAGCAAAGGAGGACAAAGGGATTAATTAAGAGGGGGAAAATAGAGTATGAGAGTAAGCTTGCAGGGAACATAAAAACTGATTGTAAAAGCTTCTATAGATATGTGAAGAGAAAAAGATTGGTGAAGTCAAGCGTAGGTCCCTTGCAGTCAGAATCAGGGGAATTTATAATGGGGAACAAAGAAATGGCAGACCAATTAAATACATACTTTGGTTCTGTCTTCACAAAGGAGGACACAAATAACCTCCCAGAGATGTTGGGGAACATAGGTTCTAATGAGAGGGAAGAACTGAAAGAAATCAGTATTTGTAGGGAAATGGTGTTAGGGAAATTGACAGGATTGAAGGCCGATAAATCCCCAGGGCCTGATAATCTACATCCTAGGGTACTTAAGGAAGTGGCCCTAGAAATAGTAGATGCATTGCTGGTCATCTTCCAAAATTCTATAGACTCTGGAATAGTTCCCATGGATTGGAGGGTAGCTAATGTAACCCCACTATTCACCATTATAAAAGATGTAATAGCAGAGCACTTGGAAAACAGTGCCAGAATCAGACAAAGTCAACATAGATTTACAAAAGGTAAATCATGCTTGAATAATCTACTGGAATTTTTTGAGGATGTAACTGGTAAAATAGATAAGGGAGAACCAGTGGATGTGGTGTATTTGGACTTTCAGAAGGCTTTCGATAAGGTCCCACATAAGACATTAGCGTGTAAAGTTAAAGCACATGGGATTGGGGGTAAGGTACTGACTTGGATAGAGAACTGGTTGGCAGACAGGAAGCAAAGAGTTGGAATAAACGGGTCTTTTTCCGAGTGGCAGGCAGTGACTAGTGGGGTACCGCAGGGGTCGATGCTAGGACCCCAGCTATTCACAATATATATTAATGATCTAGACGAGGGGATTAGATGTAATATATCCAAGTTTGCAGACGACACAAAGCTGGGTTGGCATGTGTGCTGTGAGGAGGATGCCGAGAAACTCCAGTATGATTTGGACAGGTTGGGTGATTGGGCAGATGCATGGCAGATGCAGTATAATGTGGATAAATGTGAGGTTATCCACTTTGGTGGCAAAAACAGGAAGGCAGCTTATTATCTGAACGCCAATAGATTGGGAGAAGGGGAAGTGCAATGAGACCCGGGTGTCCTTGTGCACCAGTTGCTGAAGGTAAGCATGCAGGTGTAGCAGGCGGTTAAGAAAGCAAATGGTATGTTGGCCTTCGTAGCGAGAGGATTCGAGTACAGGAGCAAGGATGTCTTGCTGCAGTTGTACAGGGCCTTGGTGAGACCACACCTTGAGTATTGTGTGCAGTTTTGGTCGCCTTATCTGAGGAAGGATGTTTTTGCCATGGAGGGAGTGTAGCGAAGATTCACCAGACTGATACCTGGGATGGCAGGAATGACGTATGAGGAGAGATTGGGTCGATTAGGCTTATATTCGCTGGAGTTTAGAAGAATGAGAGGCGATCTCATTGAAACTTATAAAATTCTAACAGGACTAGACAGACTAGATGCAGGAAGGATGTTCCCAATGGCGGGGGAATCCAGAACCAGGGGTCACAGTCTAAAGATAAGGGGTAAGCCATTTAGGACAGAGATTAGGAGGAATTTCTTCACCCAGAGAGTGGTGAATCTGTGGAATTCTCTACCACAGAAGGCAGTGGAGGCCAATTCATTAAATATATTCAAGAAGGAGTTAGATATATTTCTTAAGGCTAAAGGGATCAAGGGATATGGGGAGAAAGCAGAGACAGGGTACTGCATTTGGATGATCAGCCATGATCTCATTAAATGGCGGAGCAGGCTCAAGGGGCCGAATGGCCTACTCCTGCTCCTATCTTCTATGTTTCTATGTGAGGTCAAGGTTACATGCAGATTGAATAGTGCAGATGATCATTAGTCAATCTGTTAGAGCATCAGATTCATTATCAGTGACTCATGCAATGTCAATGAGAGAGATGCCAAACTATTCTGTCACCAGCTTGCTGTGATGCGCCTGCCTGTCCGTCCCCCACTTGGGAATCGTCCTCGATTCCGGCAATTTCCAGGGCCGCCTCCTCCGAGGTGGTGAGCTGGGCTACTGAGGGTGGCCCTCCTCCTGTCCTTGCTCTTTCCCTCTTATTGTGGGCTCTCTTTTCCTGCAATGAGGGACACAAGTGGAGTTTGAGTGAGAATGAAGGAGTGAGTGTAGAGATTCCATAGCATAGATGCTTAGAAGGAGACAAAGGGCCCTCCCTGTGTGTTGTAAGTTGCCATTGCATCACAGTGATAGAGAGTGTGAGGGCTGCATGGTCGAATAGTTAAGTGAATGTGACCATAGAGAGAGAGGGAATGGGTAAGGGTGCAGGGATGTAAGTGTCAAGTGGGATGTGGAGGAAGAGGTTGGCAAAGCAGAGTGCTGGTGAGGAGAGGCGATGGGGATCAGATTGAGGGTGAAGGGAAAGTCATACTCACTTTTCCTGTGCGCAGAAGGTCATGAAACCTCTTCCTGCACTGCAGCCAGGTTCTGTGGAACATAGAGATGGCATTGACTTCCCTGGCCACTTGCAGCCACACAGCTTTAGTTTGTTGTGGTTTTTTTCTCCCTGAGGAAGGGAAGAGCACCTCCTTATTAGATCTTGCTCCCTCCACCAGAGCTTGGAGGGAGGGCTCATCAAATCGAGGTGCACACTTTTGCTTGCTGGTGGACATGGTCGGTAAATGAAGTCCTTCATACAATGTCCAAAGCATTTCCAGTCTCCAGAAGAAGCAAGGCTGCTTGCAGGCTTTAAATCCAGCAGCACTGATGACGTCATCAGAGGCGACTTTCAGGATGGAAAGACTAATTGCGCCAGGGGTTCCCACACGCTGGAAATCAATTGCCCAATTAGGGGAAAATCGCTCTTTTTCCCCACCTCACACTGGAGTCGGGTTCAGGACTCGAAAAACACCTGACACGCCCCAGCCCGCCCACACTGGCAAAATCGAACCCAGTGTCCCTGCTTCCCATTTGCTATCCCACCGCATATCTCTACCTCAAATTCCTTATCCCAGTCCATGTCTGTTTCCTATTCTTTAATCTCACTACAATTCCCCACCCCCTCCCATTTCTTACTCCATTCAATGTCCAGTCTCACACTTACTATCCCAGTTCATGTCTTTGGGGTAGATTTTCCCGATCCTGTCAAGAAGGCGGGACTTCCCCTTTCGGGTTTTTGACCCGCCTACTTCGACGTCCGGCCAATCCGCTCGATTTTCCCTTAATTGACCTTGTTGAGCCCGCCCAGCGGGCTCAGCAGGCCAATTAAGGGCCACCCGGCAACAGGTGACATCACAGACTGAAATTTCATCTGTCAAGAGATCTTGGCAGATGAAATATCAGTGTTTCACAGCTGTTTGAAGCTGTGAGACACTGACACTCTGAGTTCTAAGCTGAGTCATTCTGCACAGACTCAGTTAGAACTCTCACCGGCACTCAAAGCTGAAGGCTGTCACTTTTCACAGATCGCAGCCGTTCAGCTTTAAGTTCCGGCTGAGTGATGGGCTCCCGATGCCTACAGGAAGAAAGGCTGTTAAGGTAAGTACAGGTAAGTAAAAGTTCTTTACACGCTTTAGACACACCAAACACACTTACCTTTGCACTCATGCACCCATCACTCACCTGAACACCGACATCGCGACCCCGCCAACTCCTTCAAACCTGGCGTGGTTTGGAGCCGTCGGGAAACCCACACGAAACCCCTCAAAATAGGGATTAGGCTAAAAACTGCCTGTTAACGGGCCAGAAATTCCAGAACGGGGCTTGCAGCGCGTGCAAGCCCCGTATTTGCACTTACCCCGCGCTCCTGCCGATCAGCTTCTGGGACGCCTGAACTTGGAGAAATAGAAAGCACATTCCCGGGCAGCGTATGACGTCACGCCGCCCAGGAGTGCAGCCAGCGCGGACCCAGGAGCGTGCAGTGTAAGTGAGACACGCCCCTTGAGGTCTCAGTTTCACTGGACACGCCCCCAATGTTTCTGTCAAGCTGCTTTGCTTTTTTACATGCAAAGCAGCAGTTTAAATAGGTTTTTGGAAGTTTTTTGAAGATTTTGGTAACTTTTATAAACTTTTTAAAATGTTTACATTATTTTGAGTAATCTGAAGTAGTTTTAAAGAGAATTAAAGCAATTTAAAGACTTTTAAAAGCCCTAAAAGAATTTTTTTAATTCCATTTATTTATTTAGCAATGTCGTCGTCATACGTGTCTTCACACTGTTCCCTTTGGGGAAATGTATGAAGTGGTGGAAGGATTTATGGCCGTGATTAACGCTCATTCCGTGACCGTAACCATCTTTGAACCAGCCATTAGGGCGGTTAGTCCTATGGCGGGAGGGTTTTACGGGCTCCCACAAGCTATACAAGGAGGGGGGGCCACCCACACCCACGGACGCAAATATCCCGCTGGATGTCAACCCAGAATTTAGAGCCGGAGCTCCGACTCCACTTGCCGGGACTGTCTGGAGCGGGGTTCGAAACCCTACCCTGATCTGGCCCAGCGGCGGGGATCCTACCGCTATGACAAACGCCCAATCCGATTAGCAACGTGAAATGGCAGCATAGGGCTCCAGTCACGGGGAGGGAAAAGGCGCAGGAAACGTATGGGTGTCACCTTTTGTGCGGAGTGGGCCTTTTGTGTAGCAGTAAGCATCCCCGCCGCTGGGCCAGAAGGAGTAGGGTTTTGAACCCCACTCCAGACAGTCCCGGCAAGTGGAGTCGGAGCTCCAACTTTAAATTCTGGGTGGACATCCAGCGGGATACTTGCGTCCGTGGGTGTTGGTGGCCCCCCCCCCCTCAGATGGGTTGTGGGAGCCCGTAAAACCCTCCCGCCATAGGACTAACCACCCTAATGGCTGGTTCAAAGATGGTTACGGTCATGGAATGAGCGTTAATCACGGCCATAAATCCTTCCACCACTTCATACAGTTCCCCAAAGGGAACAGTGTGAGGATACGTGCGATGATGACCTCTTGCGCAATGCACCTCCTTGGACCCTCAGTCGCAGATGCGAGGGGGCAAGTCGTGCAAGTGTTAAATTTTTTATTTTATTGACATGTAAAATGTTGGCCCAATAATTCCCTTCCAAATGCGCTAGTACGGTCGGGGTACTTACGCATCTGGCCGGATGAAATGCCGGTTTTCAGCATGCACAGTGCATGTGGGGAAAACCGGCATTTCCTGTCCTCTGAACGAAGGGGTTCAGAGGCAGAACGCGTGCGACTGCACAGGCAGCGCGTGCGCAGTATAATTCGCCGCTTTCATTAATGCTTTCAGTGAGGTCCAGTCATTACAACTTACACATGAAAAAAGCATGGGTACAGTTGCTACAGAGGCTGCGGAGGAAGATATTTCTTATCGTGGAGCTTCTGAAAGTATGTATGTCTGTATATATTCCTTTGCGTGTTATGTATATATTCCTTTACTTATGTGTATGAATGTATTATTTAATTATGACTTTCAGAGAAAGTAACTTATTGGAAAATCATAATTAAAAACATACATTCATAGTAAAGGAATATAAAACATACATACATATACGTAAAGGAATATATGTGGACATACATACATAACTCATTCTCACATTCCATTCACACAGCCACAATTGCTCCTTCTACCTACCGTTCTGAAAACCCTTTAAAAAAAATTTTTTTTTAACTTTAAAACTTACTTAAAATTTCTTCAAATAACTTCCCTCCCTTTCCCAAACAAAAATATTGCATTTCAAAAGCTCCACGATAAAATATATCTTCCTCCGCAGCCAATGAACCACTTTACACTTGCTTTTTTTCAGTGTAACTTCTAAGGACTTAACCTCACGGATTTCATGAATGAAATCCACGAAGTTCACTGCGCAAGCGCTGCCTGTGCAGTCGCACGCGCTCGAGGTCTGGAAATGCCGGCGTTCCCCGCATGCGCTGTTCATGCTGAACACCGGCATTTCCAATGGCCAGAAGCGTGAGTAAGCCGACCGCACTCACGCTTCTGGCCTGGAATTTCTGGCCCAACTACTTGTTAACAGGCAGTTAATTGGCACTAATCCCTTCCCGCCTGGTTTCGGCGGGTCCCAGTGCGGGGCGGGTACCCGCCGCCCCTGAAACTTACGTGGGGCAGGGTTTTGGGCGGGATGGTGTCGGGACCCCCGAATTCAGGATTTCCCCCCCCCCCACATGCCTGAAACCCTGCCTGACGGCTCCCCGAAAATCTAGCCCTTTGTGTCCCATTCTCTATCTTGCTCCTTGGAGCCAATAATGTAATAGTGCCAGGAGACCTGTGCACTGGATTAGAACCGTGCCTGCACTCCAAGAGGTTGGCTTCACCCAATAATGTGAGTTCTGATTATTACCATGCTTTCGGCACATGCAGGTGAAGAAATAATTTTTGGCCTAAACAAGGTGGTAAAGGTAACTGTGTAAACATCTTAATAGGTTGTCCTGCATGCTTTTTATTGCTCCTTACTATAAACTGTGAATGGAGAATGCAGGCAACTGCTGATCTTTGTAAATGCAGAGGCATGCTCTTATTTTCCACTGTGCTATGTTGCCATATCACAGGCATGCTCATGTTGGCCATTAAATGGGTCAAGTATCAATTACTGATTACTATTCCAGCGCAAGGTTCCTCACAGCTGCATGTACTCACACACACATATGGCTGTTACCTTGAGCACTTTGGTAGAACTCATCTGTCACAATCTTTACATAAAATTACATGGAATCTACAATAGAAACATGCTATTTGACCCAACTGGTCTATGCTGGTGTTTACACAAGTCACTACCCACTTTAATTACCTCGTTCCACTCTGCCCCCGTGTCCCTCTAAAAAAAGCCTTGCATTTATATAGCACCTTTCACTACCACCAGACATCCCAAAGTGCTTTACAGCCAATGAAGTACTTTTTGCAGTGTAGTCACTGTTGTAATGTAGGAAACGCAGCAGCCAATTTGTGCACAGCAAGCTCCCAGAAGCAGCAATGTGATAATGACCAGATAAACTTTTTTTTAGTGATGTTGATTGAGGGATAAATATTGGCCAGGACACCAGGGAGAACACCCTTGCTGTTCTTCGAAATAGTGCCATGGAATCTTTCACATCCACCTGAGAGAGCAGACGGGGCCTCAGTTTAACATCTCATCCGAAAGACGGCACCTCCGATAGAGTAGCATTCCCTCAATACTACACTGGAGTGTCAGTCTAGATTTTTGTGCTCAAGTCTCTGGAGTGGGACTTGAACCCACAACCTTCTGACTCAGAGGCAAGAGTGCTGCCAACTGAGCCACAGCTGACACTAGATTCCCTTCTTATCTTCCGTTTATCCCTTTTATACATACTTGCAGGAGAAAGCTACACATAAGGGGTTGCAGTGCTTCCAAATAAGTAGGAGTCACCAAAGTTACAATCCTTGACTCCTTATCAGGAGAGGACAATTAAGATTCTTCAGCTTCTTGCTGTTTTCTTCTGCTGCTCCATCGTTAGGCCTGTTTGGAGGGCAGTGTTGTAGAGTACATAGTAGGCAGCAATAATCTTACAGACCTTGACTGAGCTATGCCGTAACACTCCCCCTGATTGGTTCAACCAATGGCATTGCCATTTGATAATGCCAATGGTGGTTTCCACTATGACCTGGTAGTTGCGTGTGCGGCATCGTACCTCTCCTGGCCTCTTTTCCTTGGTTATCCCACTGATGTTATGAGCCATGGCTGCAGGGCATATCCTTGGTTTCCCCCCAAAAAGTGTACCTATATATCAAGGCTGATGAAGATAGTATTGAAAGCATAGTTGGGACTCAACTATGAGAATGACACAAAAATTTTACGGCACCCACAAGCACCACAAACAGCAAAGTGGCAGTGTGTGAAAGCTGTATGTTCACTGATTGCTACTCTGCAATCTTATTAGCACTCTTTAACACAATTAGCATGAACTCTCTCTCTCTCTCTCTTAGGCAGTCCCTCGGAACCAAGGACGACTTGCTTCTACATTAAGAATGAGTTCTCAGGTGACTGATGAGTCCGATGCGGGACCTACAGTCTCTGTCACAGGTGGGGCAGACAGTGGTTGAGGGGGCGGGTGAGTGGGGTACTTGCGTTGACGTGCGCTCCTTCCGCTTGGCTTCCGCTTGCTCCCAGCGAAGAGACTCGAGGTGTTCGGCGCCTTCCCGGATGCTCCTCCTCCACTTTGTGCGGTCTTGGGCCAGGGATTCTCAGGTGTTGGTGGGGATGTTGCACTCTTTCAAGGAGACTTTGAGGGTGTCCTTGAAGCGTTTCCTCTGCCCACCTGGGGCTCTCTTGCCATGTCGGAGCTCTGAGTAGAGGGCTTGTTTTGGGAGTCTCGTATTGGGCATGCAGACAATGTGACCCATCCATCGGAGCTGATCGAGCGTGGTCAAAGCTTCGATGCTGGGGATGTTGGCCTGAGCAAGAACACTGACGTTGGTGCGCCTATCCTGCCAATGGATTTGCAGGATCTTGCGGAGGCAGCGTTGGTGGTACCTCTCCAGTTCATTCAATGTAACACCAACATGGATTTCCATGTTTTAATGTTCAAAACCTGATGATCCTTATCACGTCCCTCAAAACTATCTCAAAGTGCTTTACATACAATAAATTACTTTGAAGAGTGTAGTGAGTGTTGTGTAGGCAAATGTGGCAGCCATTTTGCACACAGCAAGATCTCACAAACACTAATGAATGAACAGTTACTTTTTTTTAGTGGTACTGGTCAAGGAACACTTTTGGTTTGCCACATTGGGAGAGCTTCCTGCCCTTTTTTGAATAGTACCAGCAGAACAGGTACTTGAGCCTTTGTATTGTTGAAAAGATGGAACCTTGACAATGCAGCATTTCATCAGTACTGCACTGGAGAGTCAGCTCAGATTATACACTTAGGTTGTGACCTTAAATTCAGGAAAGGCTTTACAAAGTGAGTGAGTTTTGTGACTCAGCCTCAAATGCTGTTTTAGCTCCAATCTTCATGTACTACTGTCATCACTGACCTCTCAGAACAGCAAGCAACAAGACATATGAACAATTACAGTGACCAATCTAATTGCTGTAAAAAAAAATTGGCTCAACCGAGATGATGGCTGGGAGATCAGGAACTATTAGTTTCCAGAGTTCTGACTGGTTGCGGCAGTTGCTTCTGGGTCACAGCTAGTTGCGTTTTATGTGCTGCTGCATTACAGTTGGGCGTTGGTCATCTCTACATTACAGATAGCTCAGATTTATGAACCTTTTAAAGCAGTATAATGGTTTGTGCACCTAACCTCTAAATTCTAGACCGTTTTCTATACATCTAAGTCACTGATAGCTTGGCTTTGTACACTCAGACATAAATAGCACTTTATGACCGACCGAAATGAAAATCCTAACAAAGAGTTCTTTACATTTTTATTTAGCAAAATTTGAATATCAATATCCAGTGAAAGTACAAGCTCTTTAAACCACTAGCAATGTAGGATGACAATAAAATAAAATGCAGTATTTAGCAACATAAATTCCAAGGCAGGAAAAGGCCATTTGGCCAAGGGTCCATATATAATCATTCCATCATGGACCTCCCCTTTCCTCGTTACTTGTTGATCCTCCGACATTAATAAAACACCAAGTCCCACTACAATCAAACATTGTTATTAAACTCTATAATTGTCAATTCCTCTTAAAAAAATTCAATCCAGCTCCCTTGATGCTACTGTACGCTGTACAAGTCTGTTCCACGCATCCTGAGAGAAGTTTTTTCAATCTCTTTGATTGAGACTTGTAAATAACAGGTTACGTTGATTAATTCCTGAATAAATCAACTAAGATATAAAACCAATCCTCTCATCCACTTCAAGCTAAAATGGTGACAAGAATATTCTGAGATCTTTCCCTTAATTTCCATGCCTCCATAGCTCTCTCCACCTTTAAAAACCTCCTCAAAGCCCATCTCTTTGACCTAGCCTTTGGTCACCTTCCTAATCTCCCTTCCTCGTTCGGAGAAGAAAATTAAATTCTCCTCAATAGGGACAATTTTCACACCTGGGACATGATGGGGTCTTGGATATGCACTTGGAAGTGCCGTAACCTACAAGGCCACAGACCAAGAGCTGGAACGTGGTTGGACAGCTCTTTTTCGCCTGGCACTGACACGATGGGCCGAATGTCCTCCTTCTGTGCCGTAAATTTCGATGATTCTGCAAGTACATGATACCAACATGCAAACAAAAGTTCAACTAACCAATCCGTCAAGGGAGTGTGACGGGTCATGACATCTTCCCCCTTAATGAAGTTTCTCCAAAGTTGGACACAAATAACCTCCCAGAGATGTCGGGGAACAGAGGGTCTGATGAAAGGGAGGAACTGAAAGAAATCAGTATTTGTAGGGAAATGGTGTTAGGGAAATTGATGGGACTGAAGGCCGATAAATCCCCAGGGCCTGATGATCTACATCCCAGGGTACTTAAGGAAGTGGCCCTAGAAATAGTAGATGCATTGCTGATCATCTTCCAACATTCGATGGAATCTGGAACAGTACCCATGGATTGGAGGGTAGCTAATGTTACCCCACTATTCAAAAAAGGTGGTAGAGAGAAAACGGGGAATTACAGACCGGTAAGCCTGACATCGGTAGTGGGGAAAATGCTAGAGTCCATTATAAAAGATGTAATAGCAGAGCATTTGGAAAACAGTGACAGGATCGGACAAAGTCAACATGGATTTACAAAAGGTAAATCGTGCTTGACTAATCTACTGGAATTTTTTGAGGATGTAACTGGTAAAATAGATAAGGGAGAACCAGTGGATGTGGTGTATTTGGACTTTCAGAAGGCTTTTGATAAGGTCCCGCATAAGAGATTAGCGTGTAAAGTTAAGGCACATGGGATTGGGGGCAAGGTATTGACTTGGATAGAGAACTGGTTGGCAGACAGAAAGCAAAGAGTTGGAATAAACGGGTCTTTTTCCGAGTGGCAGGCAGTGACTAGTGGGGTACCGCAGGGATCGGTCCTAGGACCTGTCGAAGTCTCGACTCCCGAGTAAGACTCTTTAAACACAAAGTATCGTTAAAGACAGGCTTTATTTGCTTGCAAGGGAAGGGTTGTGTAGTCAAAGGCTACATCAGACCTCTTCGAAGTAAAACAGAATTTGTAACATATTTATACAGTACAGAAACAAAACAGGCTTTCTATGCCACATGACATAGTATTAAATCATACCTGATTACAAAGGCACAGACCTTGCAAATTACTGAAACAACGTATTCCAGGCTTCGTTAAAAATAACGAACAGAACTACCTTGGGATAAGATTAACTAATCCTTTATTATGGGATCCCTTTGTTCTCCCACTGTACCAACTGAGCCTGTGGGCCAATGTTTACTTTATCATGTCCTTGGCTATAAATTTGGTAAATGAGGCTCCTTGCTAAGCTTATCATAGATAAGGAGTACATATGTTGCATCCCTAAATTGCCTCATCCTTTTGAAACTAATGTGAATCCTGTTGTCGGCCATTTCAGTTCTGTATTCTATGCCCAGGAAGCCATTTTGTGTCTAAGTGAGAAACTGTACTTCCACAGACCCCAGCTATTCACAATATATATTAATGATCTAGACAAGGGAACTAGATGTAATATCTCCAAATTTGCAGATGACACAAAGCTGGGTGGGCATGTGTGCTGTGAGGAGGATGCCGAGAAACTCCAGGATGATTTGGACAGGTTGGGTGATTGGGCAAAAGCATGGCAGATGCAATATAACGTGGATAAATGTGAGGTTATCCACTTTGGTGGCAAAAACAGGAAGGCAGATTATTATCTGAATGGCAATAGACTGGGAGAAGGAGAAGTGCAACGAGACCTGGGTGTCCTTGTGCACCAGTCGCTGAAGGTAAGCATGCAGGTGCAGCAGGCGGTTAAGAAGGCAAATGGTATGTTGGCCTTCGTAGCGAGAGGGTTTGAGTACAGGAACAAGGATGTCTTGCTGCAGTTGTACAGGGCCTTGGTGAGACCACATCTTGAGTATTGTGTGCAGTTTTGGTCGCCTTATCTGAGGAAGGATGTTCTTGCCATGGAGTGCAGCGAAGATTCACCAGGCTGATACCTGGGATGGCAGGAATGACGTATGAGGAGAGATTGGGACGATTGGGCTTGTACTCGCTGGAGTTTAGAAGAATGAGAGGGGATCTCATTGAAACTTATAAAATTCTGACAGGACTGGACAGACTAGATGCAGGAAGGATGTTCCCGATGGTCGGGGAGTCCAGAACCAGGGGTCACAGTCTAAGGATAAGGGGTAGGCCATTTAGGACAGAAATTAGGAGGAATTTCTTCACCCAGAGAGTGGTGAACCTGTGGAATTCTCTACCAGAGAAGGCAGTAGAAGCCAATTCATTAAATATATTCAAGAAGGAGTTGGATATATTTCTTAAGGCTAAAGGGATCCAGGGGTATGGGGAGAAAGCAGATGATCAGCCATGATCGCATTGAATGGTGGAGCAGGCCCGAGAGGCTGAATGGCCTACTCCTGCTACTATCTTCTATGTTTCTATGTTTCATCGGGACAAAGTAAAAAAATGTTTGGGTCCAGGCTAAGTAGATATCTGAGATCCATTTCAAAGTGTATCCCCATCGTAACTGGAAAACACATGTCCATAAGATACTGCACAAAGTACCAACTTCCTTGCACGTGTATTAGGAACTCCTCTGCCTACCACTTATGAAATTACACTAGCGCGATCTACATCTGCTGGAAGATCATGTAGCTGACAGCATGTGGTGCCTCTTCTCAAAGGCTGCGGCACCAGACCTTTCACTCACGACCAAGGATCCTGTACCGACCGTTTGCGCTTAGTAAAATTGGAAATGCACGCCAAAGAATGCTCCTCCAATCAGTAATATTGCACGTAGAATATTTCTATGGAGACTCATGATGAATATGCAATTATACAGGAAATGCTACTAGACGTATTCAGTTTCCTTGAACAAGTATTTGTTTCCACTATCTTTTTTAATATACCTCACTTCCTCCCAAAGACTTCGCGCTACGTGACTCCAGACACGACCCAATCTGCCCTGCCAGTCACATTCTGACCGAATCGCAGTGGCCGCTCGCTCCCGCGCGCCGCCTTTGCGTGATATGCAGATGAGTGCGTGACGCATTATGACGCAACGCTTAAATACGGGGTCCGTCATTCAAGCGAGCGTCTTACTGCAGAATTCAAGCGGAGGAAGAAGGTAACATTGTAACGATAAATGTGACAATCTATAGTAAAAGCCGCGTTGCCGAAATAAAGCATGTGGTTTACCGTTACATTTGCGAGATATTAGATGTTTGTTGCTCGTTGAAAGCTATACTACATTTCTGGTCAATAATAAGACGTTTTATTTGTATAACATTATACTTGCATAATTTTTATAGCATATATGCGGTAACACGCTGTTTTATATATGGTTGATATATAGATATATACATTAGTATTGTGCGTAGAAAAAACGTTTGTAGATAAATTGTATTATATTGCACTACTGCTAAGTATTCCGTTTTATCAGTTCTACAATAAAATACAATTGTTCGTGCATTTATAATGCAGTTTTATTTATATATATATATATATTATATTATAGCTTATTTAAATTGTAAGTTGGTGTATTGTGTAATGCCCAGTTCCTGGTGTGATGGCGCAGAGCTTCCCTTGTTCTTTACATATACAGTAATCGAGATAAATGCCCTGCCCGCTATTTAATAGCTGATTGCTGGGAGTCGTAGGGATTTATAAATGAATTAATCTGAGCCCCCGCCACGACCTTGGTGCTGACTTTGAGTGGAGCTCCAGGGCGACGATGCTCGATGCTCGGGTATCAGTCTCGCTTCGGCTCCAGTCTCCGGACGAATCATTTCTTCGACCCAGCAACATGGCCAGAATGCATGCGATGCCCTCTGGGTGTAGTACTACTGCCACTGCCCTCGCTGCTCCGGGAGATTACAGCTTCCATAATGTCGCGCAATGGCACGCGAGCCTTCTTCTTTAAAGATGCCCGAGCCCAATGCAGCGGAGTTGGATCTCGCACATGGTTTGGCCACTTGTCCCGTTCTGAATCATAGTCCCGCTGTTGACGGGAAATTCAGATGTTCAAAAGTATTAAAAACTCACTGTGAAATCATTAGATATTAATCCTAGGGTACAAAGTGAGACAAGGAAATGGGGCTTGTGGAATTTTGACCATTATGAGGGAGGTGATGAATACTGGAGATCTCTCACTAGGTTCAAAATGAGTGAAATATGGTGCCCATTTTTTTTTAATCCGTGCATCTACAGATATATTACATAAAAAAAATGGGATGGAAATAATAAAATTGAATATTAGGAGTAAACTGGAATGCAACGTGCACGATGTTGTAGCCCAGAAGGTTTATCCTCAATCTACTGTGCCCGGAAACTTCCAAAAAGCCTTTGGCGAAGTTCTGTGTGAACGGTTACTACTACTTTTATTTTCATGAGGATTTCAAGATAAAGAGCCATGTGACTGATTCCTCCTGTCAGGACTGATTTAAGGAATTCTGTAGATAATTGTTTTTTTTTTCAGTTTTCGGAGGAAGTAGCCATAGGTATTCAAATTAGTAATTAGCATAGGAATAGTCAATCTGGACCGCCGCTTCAAAATGACAGGACAGAGAGGGTGGATTCAAATGAATGAAATGCAAATTCAGGACTGAAGGGACGTTTTTCTCCATATAGACTGATCAGTATACAGAATAGAGACTTCTGGGTCAGATACTTGAAGCAAAATGTTGGAATTATGTAAGTTAGCTGCTGTTGTGACCTATTTCTGGATGGATAGGCTGAGTGCCCTTATCTATTTCTTAAATGCCCTGTGAATTATTGAGTATGGAAAATTTTCGATGTCTTGTGAGCCACTCAAATCTTAGGACTTAAGGTGTACTTCCCCCTTGCCACTTGGTCCAGTTTTGGACTTAAAAGCTGGGATCTCTTAACATGCAGTCACCTTGCATGCAAAGCTTTGGTACATACTTGTCATCATCGGGTAGGACAAAAGTTACTGTGTGGTTTTGAATGGAGGAAAGTCAGCTCCAGTACATGATCATTGGTTACAGCTTTCCTGTGGAGAATCAGGCCACTACCTAAATAGAAACTCCTACAATCATAGAAGGGGACCAGTTGGCCTATTGGAGCCATCTAATCTAATCTCATTTTCTTGCTCCTGCCCTGTATCACTTTATATACACTTCCTCTTCAAATACTTAGCCAATTTCATTTTAAATGTTATTAAAAATGTATAAAGTAACTAGGAAACTTAAAGTCTAGTTTTTAAAACTGATGTTTTATCTTTCTGTTACTTTTTGTGTTGCTGTATGGAAGCATTCTAACAGCAGCAAAGGAAGCATCAGAATTCAAAGCATGATCAAACTTCCTTTCCTCTTCTACACCATCCTTTCCCCTGTTTTTATCATGCTATTCAAGTCTTGTCTCACACTTGTTAGCTTAGTGAAGATGTTGAATCCAATAGGATACAGGACTGCATTTTGTGCTGTCTTCAGTTGCTTTTGGGACTATCAAATTAAGGTAGTGGATTCTGTTGGTGTGCAATTCACCTTTTGTAAGGTAAAAGTGGCGACATTATCACGTGGACATTGCCAATGGCAAATTATCAATGTAAAACCACCATGAGGTTCAGTATCTGGGGCTGATGATTCAGCAGCCCTACTGAGTAAGTTTTCTTCACATCTTCCTCTTACAATGTGCAAATTGGCAGTAGCAGGATTTTAGTGACTGCTTGAACTGTAATTGTTAGTTTTACAGTAGCTGTTACTGAGGTGAACTTCATGTCTTCCTCTACTTAACCAGTCCATCAGAGGAGCAGAGTAGGCGTGGCACACCAGGAGCATATATTAAATTAAATCTTTGGCTGCTTCAATATGAACTTCACCTCTGTCACCATGTAGCTATTTGGAAATTATTGGGAGTGGTAGGAAGATCAGTCTCTAATATAAGTAACATTCCATGGCAAATTTGGTTTGCTTTTTATACCAGAAGACTCTGGGTGACACCTTGGGTGGTTTGTCTGTTAACCAAAATGTTTTAAGGAAGACATTTAAGTGTAATCTGGATGTGGCATTTGTGCAATAATGACTTGTGCTTCTTTGCCTTGCGCAACTGTCTTCTGAAATCTCCTTCTTCCTCTCTCACTGGGCTGGTACCAATTGGCAACAGTGAAAGGTTACCAAATTCTTGCAGGTTTCATAACCACCTCCCTCTTAAAAATAGATCTGTTTAAATAGTCTGTGAAACGGCTAAATGCTTCTCCATGTTTCCTCCTGTTTCTTCCCCACCCCCCACTGCTGTCTCCAATGGCTAACTCTATGTAGACTGCAATATTGGGGGTATCAGAAGGTAGACCAGGTAGGTCTGAATGGCCTGGGGCTGTGCGTTACATGACCGCTATCTGCAAGTAGGGCTGCTGGTATCATCCTCTGCTGTTTATCCCATTAACCTTTTATGGGTGAAGGAGATAAAGGAGAGGCTTGTGAATATTATTATTCAGCATTGCTTGAGGTTTTTCTATTGTATGGGGTTATTTGCAGCAGTTTCAATGCAGATGGGCAGTGAATACAGTGGCACTGTTTGCCGTTGCATGATCTTGTAGAAATATCTCTTAGTTGCCACAATTTCTCAACATCCAGAGCTTGCCCATATGTAGCGCCTTTTTTAATGTAGTAAAAGGTCCCAAGGTGCTTTGCAAACCAGGACTGGAGTTTGAGGAGTGTTATTCGAAGTGATGGAAAGTGCAGTTGTAAAGTTAAGTTTTGAGGAGCCTTATGAAAGTGGTAATAGCTGTAGCAAGATCTTTAGGAAGAGTTCCAAAAGGATGAAGGCTCTGTCACCAACATTTGGGAGGTGGGGAGGGAAAGCGAGGGAGAGCGAGGGAGAAATGCACAGCAGGTCAGAGTTGAAAGAGGAGAGGTGTGTGCTTGGATGAAGGTTGCTGGGAGGAGGTTTCTTGTGTACCTAAGGTAAGGCCATGGATGGATTTATAAACCAGGGCGAAGATTTTGAAAACATACGTTGGGGAGGGGGAGGCTGTGTCAGGATGGATGATGGGGAAGCGGTACTTAAGTGGTAGGTTAGATGCAATTGGCATAATTCTGGATATTAGAATTTGTCAATGGAGCATTAGAGAAGTTGTACCTAGAGATGACCAAGGCATCAATGAGGGATGTGGAGTTAAAAGTAAAGATGGAGATGGAAGGTGGAATTAGGCAATCTTGGCAATGGACTCGTTGTAAGCTTTGAAGCCCAGCTTGGAGCAAAATACCACTTGGCACGCAGCTGGGAAGAGGGATGCAAGTAAGGGTGGTGGAGTGGGGAAATGGTTAAAATGTAAAGTTTCTAGCAGAGTTGAAAAGAATTGATCTGTTCCTGTTGATTATTGAGCTGGAGAAAACTTTGGTTTATCCATGAATTGATATATGGGACTGCACTGCAAACGTTGTGGAATCCAGTGTGGTGGTAGAGGTCCAGCTGGGTATTGCCTTGTATATGGAACCTACCTCCCATGCTTGTGGATATTGCAGAGGATCAACAGGACTATTTTTATTGGAGCATGTAGGGGTGAATGGGGTGTAGGTGGTGTGCTGGCTATGTTGGGTATGATGGTCGAACAATGAAGTGGTAGTGTCACAATGTTTAATCATTGAGGAGGCTGGAGAGGTCCTGAATTGCTGAAGGTAGTTAGCAGTCTGAAAGCTGGTGGCTTCACAGCTAGTAATTATTACAGATTTAGATAAAGGTAGACCTAGAACTAGACCTAGAACAGCCCAAGGGCAATCTACTTGGAGTCCCTGGAAGTTTCTTAATTAGGGTTGTGGAGGATTCTCGCATAGGGCTGACAGAGGTAATTTTCCTCTTGTGGTTTCATGTCTGAGAAACCAACATGAAGATTCAAGGGTCAGATCCAGCTACAGTTATAAAGAATTGGAGAGCGGTAAATCAGGAAGTACTGGTTTGGTGATGCCAAGTGTGGGTTTTATGTGCTGATCAGTGGCATGCAGCTATTTTATCTCAAGTCATCTCTCTCAATATGGATGGATAATGTGCCAATGGATTGCAATCTATTCCTTGCAAACTGGAGGCATTTGGGACAAGTAGGAAACGAGGGACTGGGACATTAGCAGCAAGTCCTAGCGAATGAAATGTGTTATTGTGGGAAGGAAAATTCCTTGATGCTCTTAGTGTGAAGGGGAGGGGGAAGAGAAGTCAAATGTTAGCTCTCTGGGCACAATAGAAGGGGAGGAAAGATGCAATTAAATGTATTCTATATATTTGATGCTATTAATTTGGATCTGCATTCTCACTGAGGGTGAGGTCAATGGGAATATCATCGTCCATTCCACCCTGCAGTATTGGAGTGTGTTGTAGGATTTGTCAATCATGGGGGTGAGATGCTCAAATGCAAACTTTAAAGACCTGTATGTATATAGATAGAATGCATCAAATTGCTGCAAATGAAACTTTGATCATGCTGTAATCTGCTCTAGTGGTCTAATCATTAATTACCAGATCTGGCTTGATCACATCAAGCACTACTGTGCCTTGGCCCAAGCCACCTACTACAGAATTATCCCGGAGGGCAAGGATTAAAAACAATCAAAGGCTAATGGAATGTTGATCTTTATCTCGAGGGAGGCTGGGGAGAAGCTCTAGTTTATGGTAATTGTTCTCAAAAGCAGGAAATGCATAGGTGCTGCAAGACATTAGTTGAAATATGGCAGGCTCCATTGTTTAGTAGAGTAAGATCTAAGTGGGGGAAGGTGAGAGGCTGAGGGGTACAGCAGTTGAACCGTTTCTTATAAAGAAAACTTGGATTTTTATAGCATCTTTCATGTCCTCCTGTGTCCCAAAGTGCTTCACAGCAAATTAATTACTTTTTGAAGTGTAGTCCCTTTTATATTGGAAAATGTGGCAGTCAATTTCTTTACATCAAGGTCCCACAATGTCCAGTTGATCTGTTTTGAACTCCCCTTCTCTTGTATGAAGAGATCTTTTTGCGTCCATCTGAACAGGCAGATGGGAACTCAGTTTAAAGTCTCCTCCAAAAGATTGCACTCCTTTGGTACTGCACTGCTCTGTGCTCAAGTTCTTGGTGGGCCTTGAATCCATGGCCTTCTAACTCAGGCAAGATTTGTACCACTGGGCCAAGCTGACATTTCATTATCTCCATAAATGACCTGGATGCAGAAAGCAATTGTGAACTTAAGTGGAGAATAGTGGAGCACAGATTACAGTTAATGGTTTGTAAAAGGATTTAGGTCAGTTATGCAATCGGGCAGATCAGTGGTAAATGAAATGTAATCCAGGCAAATGTACAGTGTTGCATATTGAGCAAAACAATTGGCAATGTAGGTATATGATGAAAGAAACAGAATTAACACAAGGCGACTTTAAAAGGGACCTGGGAGTAAATAACAAACGGTGAGATGAGACAATACGGAGAAAGTTAGAAAAAAAACAATAGAAAGTTAGGATATATCGCTAGGACAATGGAGTACAAGTCTGTGCAAGTTATGCTGAACTACTTATAATGCACTTGGTTACCGCAGGTGAAAAGAAACATGCATGCATTGAAGAGGGTGCAGGGAAGAGCAACCAGAGTGATCTCTAGAAACACTGGAAAGTACAGGAATGGAAAAGTCTCTGCAGTCCATTTGGTCAATCATAATTAACACCAGTCATATTGCTCACTCCCTCTAATACATAGTGATCCCTAAAGTTTTCCACACAATCTGCCTCCCATTCAGTCCATTCCACACATTTATCATCCTCTGCATGAAGTAGTTATGTCTAAATTGCACCTTCCCACTTCTACAGTTGAGCACATGTCCCCTGGTTCTGGAGTATGTGGCAATTGAACATATCATGGTTCAATTTACCTATTCCCTTAAGAATCTTGAATAATATCTTCCCTGAGCCTTCCTTACTCCAGAGTAAGGTGATTGGCAAAAGAACCAAAGGTGACATAAGAAAACTTTTTTATGCAGCGAGTGGTTAGGACCTAGAATGCACTGACTGAAAGGACGGTGGAGGCAGATTCAATCACAGCTTTCAAAAGGGAGTTGGATAAGTATCTGAAGGAAAGAAATTTGCAGGGCTACGGGGAAAGGGCGGGGGAATGGGACTAGCTGAAGTGCTCTTGCAGAGAGCCGGCACAGGCCGAATGGCTGCCTTCCGTGCTGTAACCATTCTATGAACAATCCTCAGCTTCTCTACCCTTCAAAACTGATGTCTTAAACTAGGTATTTGTTTGGTTGCCTTTTCTCTGCACTGCATCTAGTGCCTGGCTATCCTTGTGACCAGAATTGTATGCAGTACTCCAGGTGTGGCAGTACAAAGGCTTTGTACAGACTTCTCACCTGAGATTTGACCTTCTGGTAATCCATGCCAAGATGTGATTGGCCTTGCTGCTGCCACACACTGCACTGATGGTTTTGGTGAGCTATCCACCAATACCACAGATCTATGTTGTTCTGTAGCTTAGGGCAACTTAATTTATATTGGTACTGTTTATTTCACTTCCCTGGTCTCATTAAATTACACTATCCATATTAAATACCACTTGCCAGTCAACAGCCAATCTTGCCAACCTATCTAGATCCACTCCCACTCTGACCTCTGTACACTGCCTCTAGCACTGTTCCAATGAAGCTCAACATAAGCTTGAGGAACAGCACCTCATCTTTCGATTAGGCACTTTACAGGCTCAACATCGAGTCCAATAATTTCAGATCATAACCTTTGCCCCCATTTTTTTTGGACAGTGGCTGTTGATGATTCTGCTATTCCCATTTACACCTCCTTGACCCATCTTTTGTTTCTTTAGTTCTGACGAAAAGTCATCGACCTGAAACATTTAATGAAAAAAAACCTGTTTTTCTCTCTCTACAGATGCTGCCTGACCTACTGAGTATTTCCAGCATTTTCTGTTTTTATTTCAGATTTCCAGCATCTGCAGTATTTTGCTTTTGTATTTTTGTTTCTTTACTTGTCCCATCACCATCTCCTTTTGCCTTGTCCCATCATCCCTTTTGTCAATCAATCTCTCCTGCCTTCCCCCCTGTCACAGACCTTCCCTTTTGTTCTTTCCTATAGCACCCTGCTATGGCACATTGGCACAGCTCAAACACAACCAGCCTTTGCAAACTTTCAGTTCATCTCGGGAGCTTTTGATTTGTTTTACATGCCTTCCTGCCTTGTGGACTAATTGTTTTGTGGCATAATGTCAAAGCCTTGCTGAAAACTCATCTCATAAGAAATGAGATCTTGGGGAAAATTGAGTAAAATTTTGAGCTCAGTAGTCTTTTAAAAGGTTCTGAGGGAACGTTATCGAGGTATATAAAAGATTAAATGGTAGAGCGTGAATTGAGCTGAGCTGTTGCTTCAAGTCAGCCTGGCCATTAGGAAAACTTTAAATTGATGAAGAACACTTTTTAAAATACACAGTATGTTAGCATAACGTTCATTACTTTTTTTTTTAGTATTAAATTTGTCTGCTAATATGAGATATTGTGTTCAATATGTAGTTGGGTGAGTTTGATCATAAGGCAAGTAAATGTCGAGGGGCTGAATGGTCTATAATTCTCGTCTACTTTTTGTTGTGTTGTGCTTTTGCAAGGAGGGAAAAGGAACAGTGGTAGCTGTATCCAGCACTTGTACACTTTGCTGTGATGGTTGAGCTCCAATATTAATCTGCTTTCCTGGCTAATTTGTGATGGTGAGCTTCTGGGAATGTGGTTAAAGCAACTGGTGAGCTGATATGAATTATTGTTTCCTTTGGCAGCAAAAATGGCAGCCCTCAAGGACAAGCTAATCGGGCATTTGGCGACATCACAGGAGCCGCGCTCCTACAACAAGATAACAGTTGTCGGTGTGGGTGCGGTAGGAATGGCATGTGCCATCAGCATCTTAATGAAGGTAAGACTGGATTCAGGTGATAATGTGGTAGATTCTACTAGGCTGCTAGTTGAGATTCTGATTTATTAAAGACTGGCCTTTGAGGATGAGGATTAGGGAATGGTGGGGTTTCTGCAGTTCTGGGACCCTTTTAGGATGGACATTCTGGTGTACCCTAGGGTGAACATCACAGGGCACGTATGATTGCATGGTGTTGCCAACTTTAATTTCCCCTCAAATGCCACCTCTCGATTTTCTACCCTCCTCTCCTTAAGACACTGATTCTTGCAGGTGGAGTGTCCCCCTAACCGTGTCCATGTGGCCTAGACTGGGTGTTTTGCTAGGTTGTGCAACTACAGGGGACATGTGTTCTTTCCAAAAGAATCATCATGAACAGAAACTTTGGCTAATTTCCCCCCACCCTACTTCCAGTGATGCTGAGGCACATTGCAGTGCTTGTACTGCTACCCTGACTAGGATCGACTTACTTGAAACAGCATGGCAGTCAAATCCAAGACTACTGGACTGTGTGGTTTAGGGCATTAGGCCCTTTGGAGCCGTGTCTGGTGTCTGCCTGAATATAGTTGTGACTCGTGGTTCCCTCTTTCAGGACCTGGCAGATGAGGTGGCTCTGGTGGATGTAATGGAGGACAAATTGAAGGGAGAGATGATGGATTTGCAACATGGTAGCCTCTTTCTTCACACTGCCAAGATTGTGTCCGGCAAGGGTGAGTACAAGGTTGGTGGGGTAAAGGGGGCGGGGTGGGGTGCTGGTAGTGGTGGGGAGAAAGAAAGTACAGAATTAGCCTGGGGTTACTGCTGAAATAGCATCGATGGACCGCTTGTGACCAGGCTTTGAGATGGCACACAGCTCCAACATGGAGAGATGATAAGAAATATCAATCATTCATAGGCAAAGTTCCAGGGTTGCGGAGGTAGATGGAAGGGTTAGATGAAGGAGCGTTGGCGGAGGCTCATGTGGAGTATAAACACCAGCATAGACCAGTTGGACCGAATGGCCTGTTTCTATTCTGTAAATTCTATGTAAGGGCTTGTAGCGTGTGTGTTTGACAGCCGTCTGTGGTGATGAAGCAGTGTCGTTAGTGTACGGGCCTAGGCCCTAGGGGGGCTAGAATGTTGATTCTTGTGCACGTATTGTGTAATGGAGAGGTAAAAGTGGTGCACTTCTTTCAGACCAGCTATTGAGTTTGTAAGATAGTGGTGAGATGGGAGTAACACTGCCTCGTGTTAATGTAACTGTGCTCTTGTTCATTTGACAGATTACAGTGTGAGTGCTGGCTCCAAGCTGGTTGTGATCACTGCTGGTGCTCGGCAGCAGGAGGGAGAGAGCCGCCTGAACCTTGTTCAGCGTAACGTGAATATCTTCAAATTCATCATCCCCGACATCGTCAAGCACAGCCCCGAGTGCATCATACTAGTGGTGTCCAACCCAGGTGAGTGCTTCCCAACCTTGCACAGGAGGGATCAGGGACTTGCTGTGGGGGTGGGACTAGGAGTATGAGCTCTTGTGGGCAAACATCTATTTTAAAAAGGTGCTGTGTTCAGTCAAGGAGGCACACAGTTGGAAAAAGGGTTGCCAATTTCTCAAGCCTGTTGGGGTGGAATCATGGTTTAAGTTCTGCTTTGCTGTCGGCACAAATTCACTTCTGAAGTAATGCCTCCACATCTTAAGTAAGATAAGTGCCTGACGAGCTATGATTTTTGTAGGCTACCATGAAGTGATTTTTTTTTTTAAGATTTAAAAACTAAAGGGCATTGCTGCATCCTTGGCCCAACCATCCTCACTGCTTCATGTCTAATCTCTCTAGTTCTTGAGCATGCCGTTGACATCTGGCTCCATGCTTGCTTTGCCTATCGCTCCCTGTTCAAAACCCCTCAATGACCTGCTCTGTTCACAGCATTGAGATTGTTCTGGTCTAAATCATTGACATCCTTTGTGACAATGGCACACTATCCCTGCTCATCCTCCCTGATCGCAGCATTTGTCAAGATAGACCAATCCCATTATCATCCTCTGTTCCCCTCGATGTACCTCTGGTGCTGCCTTGCTGAGTTCCACTCCTATATGTTTCAAGGTTGCCAGTACATCTCCTGCAATGGCTTTTCCTTTCATGACCACCTCAAGGCTCCATCCTTGGGAATGGCCTCTTCTCCAACCCATGCCCCCATCCCTTGTTGGCGTGCTTCCACTTGGTGATGACATCTGTTAGTCATAAGGTTATTCTTCATGTGCATGCTGATGATGCCCATCTCTACTGCCCTGCCATCACTCTATGCTGAGACCACTACTGTCTGATGTCAAATTGTGGAAAAGCCAGAATTTTCTTCAAGTTAATATTGAGAAAGCAAAGCCAGCCTGCTCAGCTCCACCAAAAAGTTTGCACTCTATCTTTGCAACTCTTCCCTCCCCTGGCAGCATCGTCTGGCTGAATCTGACAGCAGACTTGGAGTTCTTTGGCCCTGCCTTGAGCTTCAAACACCATTTCATATCTGGTCCCAATTGGGATCACTGTCCCCAATACATTTAGTTCAAAATCCTTGCTCTTGTCTACAAGTAGCGCCTTGCTTGTGCACCTTCTCCAGGCCTAATTGCTACTAACACATCCTCTGCTCTTCCAGCTCTGGCTTTTTTTTGCTTCCACTTTAGCTTCAGTGGCAGAGCCTTCAGTCTGCAATGGGTGGTGTGGCTGTGTACATTGGTGTCTGGATGCTGGCCTATAGTTGGGGGAGGGGGTAGAGGACTGCTTAATCTGCATATTTAGCAGTTGCTTGCAGATTCTTTTGAGCATAAGGGTGAAAAAATGTGTAGAATCGGGGGGTGAAGTGCTAAAGGAGTATGAGTGAGAATGAGCTGGGTGGGGGGAAGGGAGAAGAAGGGTAATTTCCCTGAATGGATGGCTGGTGGAATGTGCTGAGCAAGCTGTAGGAGCTCCCTCAAGCAGAAGTCTCAACTGAGACTGTTCAAGTTGTTCATCACCATGGAAACTGCATACAGCCCAGGGTGGAAATGGCCTCCACAACAAAGGCTACCCAGTGTCTTTTGCGTTTACTGTTCAGCCATGTATTAGAACAAGAGATTAAAAGGGACTTTGTCTCTAGCCTGAAGACAAACGAGCCTTCCCAACAATCCTACTGTGTAATTCTGTACTGTTAACTGTTTAAGTGCTGGAATTAAAATGTGAAGGCATGGCTTAACAGTAGGTTTCCTTTAGACAACACTTATCAAGTGAAGCGAATGGGCTGGTTCCAGTTTATCCTGATGTTGTCTATTAGCACCGATTGCTAAAAGTATCAGTTTAATAGAAAATTGCAGCCGGTCTGTCCATTCAACTGCGGATTGAGAGAATGAGTTTCTCTGTTTAGAGTTGGGGGGCTGTGTAGTGGGGTAGGGCTAGACTGAGGAGTTGCTTTATTCTATGTACATTATCTTCTTCCTTTTTTACCACTAGTGGACGTCCTGACCTACGTGGCGTGGAAGCTGAGTGGGCTTCCCATGCACCGCATTATCGGCAGCGGCTGTAACCTGGACTCTGCTCGGTTCCGATACCTAATGGGGGAGAGACTGGGAATCCACAGCACCAGCTGTCATGGCTGGGTGATTGGCGAGCACGGAGACTCGAGCGGTATGTCTGCAGGAGATGCTCCAGAGGTTACGGTTGAAATTGAAGTAGGCCAAATGTCATGTTGGGGCTAGTTGGCACGGAACCAGATAGCTGTATCATTGCTTCCCTCAGTCTGTTGCCAAAAGATGTCTGCCTGGTATTGGTCACTTTGCATAGTGCTGTCAGATATCCTTAGCAGCTCTCGCTGTAGTGACACAGTGTGACTTGGGAACTATGATAAGTGCCTACCTGTGACTGTGTAGCACTGAACTGGGTTACACTGAGCTTATGGACAAGGGATTACTCCCTTCCCACTGGAATTGCCTCAAGTTCAGTGTAACCCAGTAGGATCCAACACTGTTATTGAAAGGCTGAGGTAATATAATCTTTCTGTTTTAACTGGAACTTAAACAAGGGTCATACAGCCAGAGAACAGAAGCACAAAATTAGCAATGCTGTATGAGATTACAGATCTGGTGGGGGATGGGAATCTTTAGTATAGAATAGACTACAGTAAGTCAGTTTAAAACCTATCCAATGGAGTTGGAAACTCCCTATTTCTATGGATGATCAGTTTACATCATGGATCACTGGTTTCACTCCTTCAAGAATGTAACTGCAGTTCAGTAGTATTATAGTATCGTTAAATCAGTGAAGGCTTGGGAGGGGCGGAAAGTTCTTTTGTGGTTAAGCTTCATGGAGTCCTGTGAACTAAGATTATATGAACATACGTGAAAGAGGGACTGAAAAAGACCAGATTGTCCATTGAGTCTGCTAAGTTGCAAATAAGCATCATAACTCCCAGTGCTCCACTCCACCAGCAGCCAGGTAATCTCCTGGGAAAGGATTTAAAAAAAATCAAACCCTAGGCCAATTCGGGGGGGGGGGGGGGGGGGGTGAAATTCTTGGAAATTCCTCTCCGACCCCTCCGAGGTGAACAAAAACAAACTTATGATGGTGACCATGAGGTACTTCACCCAACATTCCACCTACCTTTTTTTATACAGTATATAGCAATATCAGTCTATCTGGAGAAACTATAATCCTGCCTGGAACACTCTGGGAACTGCCTTGAAAGGACTCTGGGTAAGGGGTAGTCTCCACTTTTGCTTGTTGACCTGAATCCATGGGGAAGGGGTTGGGGAAATTGGACGTAGGTGTAGAATATACATGGCTGATGGAAGGAGCAGGCCTGCTGGGTCAAATGACCTTTTTCTGTTGTTCAGGGACAATTTGAAATAAGTTACCCAATATAGATCAGATAAGATACATAACAAACTGAAGAGTTGTCACTAAGATTTCAGTGAAGTATAATACAGGAAACTTTGTGTTATCCGGAGGCTAACTGTCCAGAATGCTCGAGCCACCGGCAAAAATCAGGAGCCGTTTCGTTAGGGTTTTTTTCTTCTCGTTGCTTTTCTTTCAACAGTCAAGCTCTGCAAGGTCTCGCTGAAGCTGTTGCTAAGCTACAGAGACGCTTGGACTGTTTAGAAGCTGACAGATAGAGCTCAAAAGCTTCCGTATGTTTCAACATTAGCGCTGGTATGTCCGGCAGTTTTGAGGGAACGGCAACAGCTCGGTCCCGTCGGTGCCAGATAGCACAAAGTTTCCTGTACTTGCTGTGTGGCATTTTCATACCATTTTTCTGAGCTGTGGATGAATACCCAAAAGTGCAGTTAGATTCTTTCCAACCTTCATTTGTGCTTGTCGAGAGTATTTTGCGTTGTCTAACAATAGGGTGATGAATGTTGGGCCATCTTGCTGCTGGTTTTGTATTAACCCTGCTGCATTTTTTTTTCTTGGTTGGTTTTATCACAGTGCCTGTGTGGAGTGGCATGAATGTTGCAGGTGTGAGCCTGAAGGAACTCCATCCTGAGATGGGAACTGAAAAAGACAAAGAGAACTGGAAGAAGTTGCACAAGGACGTGGTGGAAAGGTGAGACCTGGAGTCATTGTAAACTCCAAACAGCTCG
Source organism: Somniosus microcephalus (assembly GCF_052327205.1). Taxonomy (NCBI): domain Eukaryota; kingdom Metazoa; phylum Chordata; class Chondrichthyes; order Squaliformes; family Somniosidae; genus Somniosus; species Somniosus microcephalus. The sequence goes on from NC_141001.1 coordinate 44,819,822, forward strand.
TGTGTATTGCCATTCTCCATTGGCATAGGTTGGCTTCCATATTGCCTATTGTGGCCTTTAAATGGAATGTGTTGGAGAAGCTCTTGATCTAGTCCCATTTTGGTTTAGTTTTTTTAAGATGCCATCAAAACCCTTGAGTGCATCCTGTGAGGGTGAAAATCTGTTTACAAATTTGACTTGATTAGCACCTTTTTAAACACTAAGCAGGAGTTAGAAGAGTTGGGAATTTATTGGTTTAAAAGAAAGTTTGGAGGATATGACACAAGATGGGGGTGGGGAGGGTGCAGTGAGGTATAGAAAGTGAAATGGAGAGTTGGAATATGATGGTTCATCGATGGAAAATATTGCTCCACCTTTGCAGAGTCTTGCCTGGATCTAACAATTACCCCAATGGGGAAACTTTGTGCTGGAATATTTGTAGGAGCCCCACTGTCTAAATCATTTCAGAAAATGGAAGATGCATAGAGGATTGGACAAGTGCAGCCTTAATTTTTTAAGATATATGCTTACAAAAACATCTCAATGTCCCAGTACTTCAGAGAACTCAACTGTGGTAAATATTTTTTACAAAGACCACAAAGAGATAAATTTACCCTTAATTTTTCACTGCACAGCTTGAGAGATTGTCTTTAGTCAAAGCATCCAGTTCTAATGTTCAGTATCATTTCAGGTCTTCTCTCATGCTATAAGAGTTTATGGAGAACAGTCAAGTAACCCACATTCACAGTGTATATTATGGAGAGCAGTCAAATAACACTCTGTAGGCTCATGCATGAACATAAGAAATAGGAGCAGGAGATTCGGCCCCTCGAGCCTGCTCTGCCATTTAATGAGTTCATGGCTGATCTGATTTTGGCCTCAACTCTACTTTCCTGCCTGCTCCCCATAACCTTTGACTCCCCTGTTGCTCAAAAATCTTGTCTATCTCAGCCTTGAATATATTCAATGACTCGGCTTCCACGGCTCTCTGGGGTAAAGAATTCCAAAGATTCACGACCCTCAGAAGAAGTTCCTCATCGCCGTCTTAAATGGGCGGCCCCTTATTCTGAGACTATGCCCCCTCGTTCTAGATTCCCTGATGAGAGGAAACATCCTCTCAGCATCTACGCTGTCAAGCCCCCTCAGAATCTTATGTTTCAATAAGATCACCGCTCATCCTTCTAAACTCCAGTGAGTATAGGCCCAACCTGCTCAACCTTTCCTCATAAGACAACCTTTCCTCATAAGACAACCCTTCCATCCCAGGAATCAACCTAGTGAACCTTCTCTGAACTGCTTCCAATGCAACTATATCCCTCCTTAAATAAGGGGACCAAAACTGTACGCAGTACTCTAGCTGTGGTCTCACCAGTGCCCTATACAGTTGTAGCAAGACTTCCCTACTTTTATACGCTATCCCCCTTGAAATAAAGGCCAAGATTCCATTTGCCTTCGTAATTACTTGCTGAACCTACGTTAACTTTTTGCGTTTCATGTACGAGGACACCCAAATCCCTCTGTACTGCCACATTCTGTAATCTTTCTCCATTTAAATATTTTTCTTTTCTTCCTACCAAAGTGGATAACTTCATTTTCCCACATTATACTCCATCTGCCAAATTCTTGCCCACTCACTGAACCTATCTATATCCCATTGCAGACTCTTTGTCCTCCTCACAACTTGCTTTCCCACCTATCTTTGTATCATCCAAAAATTTGGCTACAATACACTCGCTTCCTTCATCCAAGTCATTAATATAGATTGAAAATAGTCGAGGCCCTAGCACTGATCCCTGTGGCACCCCACTAGTTACAGATTGCCATCCTGAAAATGACCCATTTATCCTGAATCTGTTTTCTGTAAGTTAGCCAATCTTCTATCCAATCTAATATATTACCCCCAACACCATGAGCTCTTATCTTATGCAGTAACCTTTTATGTGGCAACTTGTCGAATGCCTTTTGGAAATCCAAATACATTACATCTGCTGGTTCCCTCTTTATCCACCCTACTCGTTACCTCCTCAAAGAACTCTTAATAGATTGGTCAAACACGATATCCCTTTTATACAATCAAACAGAGCCAACATGGTTTTATGATTTTCTAAATGCCCTGCTACTACTTCCTTAATAATGGATTTGAGCATTTTGCCAATGACAGATGTTAGGCTAACTGGCCTATAGTTTCCTGCTTTCTGTCTCCCTCCTTTTTTGAATAAGGGCGTTACATTTGCGGTTTTCCAATCCGCAGAGTCGAGGGAATTTTGGAAGATTACAACCAATGCATCCACTATCTCTGCAGCCACTTCTTTTAAGACACTAGGATGCAGGCCATCAGGTCCAGGGGACTTGTCAGCCTTTAGACCCATAAGTTTGCCTAGCACTTTTTCTCTAGTGATAGTGATTTGTTTTAAGTTCCTCCCTTCCTTTTGTCCCTTGATTTTCTACTAGTACTGGGATGTTTTTATTGTCCTCTACTGTGAAGACAGATACAAAATATTTGTTCAATGCCTTTGCCAATTCCTTGTTTCCCATTATTATTTCCCCAGTCTTGTCCTCGCATTGCTTGGACAAGACACGAGTGCTACCAGCACCTATGGAACTGTAAAGCAGCAGGGATCAGTGACATCAGGAGAGGAGGAAAGAAAGTTAAGGGTGGAATGATGTTTTGTTTCTTTGTGCTGCTAATGGTGTAAGTCATGAAATACAATGTAGCACAGTATCACTGGCTGGGAATTGATATGATTAATGGCTTTTCTTACCAAAGAATTGTTGACTGGGAATTCAGTGTTGTCCTTCTTGCTCTTTCTCCACAGTGCTTATGAGGTGATAAAACTGAAAGGATATACCTCCTGGGCTATTGGGTTGTCTGTGGCAGACCTGGCAGAGACGATTATGAAAAACCTGCGTAGGGTGCACCCGGTATCCACAATGGTTAAGGTAAGAGGAGCAATGTTGGGTACTGAAGTATGAGCCTGTAGGGGTGGGGAAGTGTGGGACTAGTATGATCAGCTCCAAGCATTAAAACAGGACCGTTCACAATTTCCTGCCTTACCCGCTCAGATTAAGAGGGTAGGAGATGTTACCTGGTTTAGTGAGGTACGAGTGAGTGGTGGGGTGGGTGGGGGTGGAGGAGGAGAGAGAAAAAAGGGAGAAGAGAGTTGAAATAACATTAACTGAGTAGCAGCAGTGCCATAACCATCCTGTTCTATCATTCCTCTAGGATTTCTATGGTATTAAAAATGATGTTTTCTTGAGCCTCCCTTGTGTTCTGGATAACCATGGAATCTCTAATATTGTGAAGATTAAACTGAAGCCAGATGAAGAAGAACAGCTGCAGAAGAGTGCCACCACCTTGTGGGACATTCAGAAGGACCTGAAGTTCTGAACCTCTCCTCTCTAGCCTTCCTATGCAGCAGTAACCTCAATGATCATACACTGGTGATCTTGTTGTGTGTAGTCCCTTTTAGGAAACTGATGGCCACCTTTCTGTGATCACTTACTTTCAGTAGTGACTTGTTTTTTTCTGACCACGAATTGCTGAACCGCTCAGTATTACTGGGAGGGACCGCATCAGTATTTTGTGTAATGAGGGTTTGCAATCAGACCATGTCTTCTTCCTCACCTGAGCACCTCACTGCTGTCAATGTCTTAAGTATTTATGTAGAGCAGACCGACCGCTATGTATGAGTAAAACCATCTCCAGTTTAAAAAAAATAAAGTTTGAACAACTCAATGTTTCTTGTTCTCTGAAGCTGTCTTATGATTAACCAGCTATATTTTCTGAACCCAATTTCTAATCCCAAGCAACCCTCTGGTAATCTGCAACAGTTCCTCTAAAATCCAGAAGAACTGCTTTAAAAAAAAAAAGGGTGGTGGTCGTTCATCAAGCTGTTGTCTGTCTTTCTGTTGAGGGTTCTCTGAATTATGAGAGCCAAATGCAGGCCAAAGCCTTTTGTGTAGGTTACCACCAACTGTTAGAGAGATGGTATAAATCAAATAGTGATGGTTAGATAATGCCACGCTTGGCTTTTAAAGTCATGTAGATTGCAGGGAGAAGAATGGGTGAGGGACATGAGCAGTGCCACAGTTTTGAGGTCCTAGGAAAGAATGAGCAGGATTCCTGCTGATCCTTTAGAAATGTCTGTGGGGATGCTCCATTCACCATGTGCACTACCTGGTCCATGGAGAACTGCTGTCCATTATTAAACTTAATCCCTGAAACCATGATGGGACTTCAGCCAGTTCTAGTATGGGCAAGGTGATCTGAAGATGTAGTGCACTTGTACAGTTTGTGCTGTGGCTTCTTACAATTTCCTCCAGTGTGCTCGCTGACCTACATTGGCTCCCAGTTAAGCAATGCCTTTATTTCAAAATTCCCGTCCTTGTTTTCAAATCCTTCCATGACCTCACCCCTTCCTATGTCTAATCTACTGCAGCTCAGCCCCACCCCCCGAGATATCTGTGCTCCTCAAATTCTGCCCTCGAGCATCCCTGATTATAATCGCTCAAACCATCGGTGGCTGTGCCTTCAGCTGCCTAGGCCCTAAGCTCTGGAATTCCCTCCCTAAACCCCTCTACTTCTTTTAAGATGCTTCCTTAAAACCTACCTCTTTCGCCAAGCTTTTGGTCATCTGCCTTAATTTCTTGTGGCTGTCAATTTTGTGTCTTAACACTACTGGGAAGCACCTTGGGCCGCTTTACTATGGTAAAGGCGCTATATAAATAAAAGTTGTGCGCGTCTTATTGACTGTGCCATGGCAACAGGCAGGCCAGAGTAGTTCTAATACTCCCTGCATATTTTTCAAATAAACCCAAGAACCTTCTACTATCTTGACAGACTAACTTAGTGTTTGCCAAATGTCTGTGTAGACTGTGGGATATTCAAGGTACTGCAGTCTACAGTGATCGCTCACTGCTGGGACTCCAAGACTGATGGGAAGTCACTGGTGTTAAGTTATTCTTAAAGCAATAATGGTGAAATTTACCTTAGTGCACCTTTTTCTCCAGGTTTTGAGGGAAGGTGTTCTACATGGGTGCTCAAATGGAGGGAGGCTTCACATTAACAACCTCCAGTGTTGGTCAACCCTCTAATTCAGCTGTTAACTGCTCTACATTGGTATGAGCAGTAAGCTGTGAAACACTGTTATACAGTACCTTGATGGAATGCATTCTAGATCTCATTGCCTTATGGAAAGACATATGCCAACTGTGACAAATGATGGTGTGGACTTGCAAGTTGGAACAGGAATTACTTTTCACCTCTGCTTCATGAATCTCTGATCTGATTTGCATTAGTATCTGGTTTGAGCTCAGCCCATGAAGCTGAGGAATAAATATTAAAAATCAAAGCTGAGATCATTATGGTTGAAACCTAAACAACTTTTCACCTGCCCACTAATAATTCATGCTCCACCCTGCCACTGACTTAGAATATATCAAGACTTCACTGTTGAAATTAATAATTTTGTTCACTAAATCTATTGTCTAGGTTTGACTTATGGACCACAGAAACATTGTCGTCTTCTTTAAATCCCCCTTTTACTATCTTGTTTTGGAAATCTCTTCCAGTCTGCACATTCCACTCCTTTGACTCCAGGTTGCAGAAGTAGGGTGGGGTGAGACATGGAGGATTTTAAAATTCAAGGCAATAGTCCGAGAGCCAGCAAGGACAGAGCATGATGAGCAACATGTGGCACAGAATGTAGGCAATAAGAATTTTGGACATGGCAGTTTATGGAAGGCACTGCAGAAATTGAATCCAGAGGGGACAAATTTTGATAAGGGTTTTGGCAGTGGTGAGCCATGTTGCACAAGTGGAAGTAAGTTGTGGTGTTTGAAGCTCGGCTCTGGTCAAACAGGTCGCAAGGCTTTGTACAGCTCGACTGTGTGTAACCGGGGAGGGTGATGGAGTCAGTGGCATGGGAGCAGAGTTATGGTGGGCAGGGTACCTGAAATTATTTTGATTTTCCCAACATTCAATTGGAAGACATTTCAGCTCGTCCACAACAATGTGCAGGCAGACTGACATCACAGAAGCTGCCGCTGTGCCAGCAGATGATGTCAGCAGGCAGTAGCATGTAGATGGAAGAGTCAGGGCTAATGATGAAATCCTTGAGGAATTCTAGAGGAGACTGCAGGGGCAATGGAAAAGCCATAGTTGGATATGGACTGGCACAGTGAAGTCCCACAGAGCTGGACAATAAAGTGATGGAGGAGGATGATACGCTGTTGAATGCCATGGCATAACAACATAACTGAACTTGTCATTTTGAATGGACGGAAGTGATAAAGGACAAGCATGTACATTGATACAGTCCCAGGGCAGCAACTCCCCTATTGCATATTTTTAACTTTTTACATCCAATTTCCCCCTCTGCCTCTTGCTGGGTAATGAATGACCTGCCTTATCTTTCCCCTCCATTTCTGGGGTTGATGTGGTGCGTTTTAATGCCAAGGCAACTGTCTTTAAGAAGTCAGCTGATTCAACAAAGGCCAGGATCAAGGCGACTTTTTAAAAAACTGCAACAGTTAGAAAGAATAACTTGTATAAAATTTCCTGACACAATGCAGCTGTCAATAAGCTTGGAATTTAAAGAATCTTTATTCCAATTCCTACATTCCCTCTTCTGAAGGTTACAGGTAAATACAAAGTGCCTTGACAAAGAGCTGTTTAAAAGGAAAGAACACAATCAGAAAATCAACATAATTTACAGCTGAAATATGCAATAACTTATCCTTTCTTCTTTCTATGAAACTGGTTAATTACAGACAGACAAATAAGAGAAAAGGAGTCAGACCTGGCTCTAGTCACAAAAAGAATTGCTCAGTACAAGTCACTAAGGCCAGCTGTCTTTCTTGCTTTCTGCATCAATGCTCGAAGCTGGAACTGTTTGCGAGACAAGAGACGCACATGCTGTAAAGAGGGGGAGAAAACATTAGTGACTACTGCGGTGGCAACAAATGAGAAAACCTAAGTTCGCACACAGACAGCGCTGCAGTTCTAAGACAGGTATTCGGTGTGAGGTGTAAGCTGTTTTCTAAATTCCCTGAATGGTAACTGAAATCAAATGATACTTGTGTTCGAGCTGAAAGTTCCTCAACCTCTGCATTGTTTTGAATTAAGTTTGTCCTCGTCACTGAGGGATGTCAATCTTGGGCAATGCAACATAGCTTCTTCCCAAGGCAGGTAGGTACAGAATAACTTGCCCAATATCTAGATCATTGTAATGAGCCCAGGGATCGAGTGGAAAAACCCTCCTATTCTGCTCTCGTGACCTTTGACTTTGGGTGGCGGTAGAATAAACATTTGCTGACTGTGACTTAGGCTATAAACTGCCAGGTATCAAACAGTAAAATAGTAAAAACACATTGTTGATTCACAGTAAATATGTACTTAACTGCTTGTCACCCCCTCAGAAGTTAGAAAAATAAAAAAAGAGTTGCATCTGTTGCGTTCGTGTGAACTGACTGGACACAAGGCTATGTGGCAGTTTGATGCTGACCATTCACAGAGTCTCTCAGGCTTATCGTCCTGATCGCTTCAGATGAACTACTCAATTTAATGTGTCTTTTAAGTTCAAAGATCTGCCGATCAAACATGTAAACAAGTAAAACCCACAAGATGCTTCTATTTGAATCGATTAGCTTGCTCCCTCCCTTGGGCACTGCCCAGACACACTGACTGGGGTTTTCCTCACTTTTCTGCTCACCAGGCGGGGTTTCCATCCATTCACCTTAACGTATGGAGAATCTGTGGGCTGATGAGCACCTTAACGTATGGAGAATCTGTGGGCTGATGAGCACCTTAACGTATGGAAAATCTGTGGGCTGATGAGCACAGAAGCAGAAACCCCAGCCAATGTATATATTCTGGGGCTACAGTATCAAAACAAGCTGGGCTGTTTTCTGTGAGTGAACCTCACGTGTAGCTTGACACAGACAGAAAGGAGTCAGTACCGTGATGAGTAATGAACAAAAATGCTTAATTTTTGTTACAGGGTCTACACCCAGAATGTTAAATAACAGAATGTCTTTACAGATGCTGATGAACCTGCTGTGTAATTCGAGCATTTACTATTGTTTCAGAGGGCAGCACGGTGGCATAGTGGTTAGCACTGTTGCCTCACAGCGCCAGGGACCCGGGTTCGAATCCGGCCTCGGGTGACTGTCTGTGTGGAGTTTGCACATTCTCCCCGTGTTTGCGTGGGTTTCCTCCGGGTGCTCCGGTTTCCTCCCACAGTCCAAAGATGTGCGGGTTAGGTTGATTGGCTATGATAAATTGACCCTTAGTGTTAGGGGGATTAAATACGTGGGGTTACGGGGATAGGGTGGGATATGTGTTGGTGTAGGGGTTACGGGGATCGGGTGGGATATGTGTCGGTGCAGGCTCGATGGGCCGAAATGGCCTCTATCTGCACTGTGGGGTTTCTGTGTGATTCTGTGAACTCTGGTATTTACCAGAATTTTTTTTTATCCCTACTGTCCCTTTAAGAGTTCGGCTCCTTATAAAAGCTACATTGGTTCACATGACCTTCACCATCTGCATCTCATTTCTGGAAGTGTACCTCCATTTTCCTTTTAAAAAAAAGTGGGCAGCAGAGAGACCGAGTCAATTCAACTACCAAGTAAAACAGAAAATTCATAAGCTGCAGGTCACACCTGGTTAGACAGAGAACTGGGCAGCAAGTAGGGAGGGAACTTTGTATGTGGAGGCTGAACTAATTTTGAAAGAACGAGGCAGACCATGCCCATGATAGGCAATCCGTCTTTATTCAAAGAATTGAAATATTCCAGTCGCATACAAGTGGAGAGAGCAAGTGGGAAGCTCGGACTTCAGCTTCAGCCTTACCTGGAGTACCACAGTGCTGTCTAGTCAGGGTAACATAATTAAAGCAGGTAATTATTCTGTAGATTCTGTAAATTATTGCCTTATGGATCGCGTCAGTTTTTGTGACTGAAAGCCTGTGTCCAGTGGTGTACTGCAGGGATCGGTGCTGGGTCCTTTGCCGTTTGTAGTGTACATTAATGATTTAGATATGAATGTAGGAGGTATGATCAGTAAGTTTGCAGATGACACGAAAATTGGTGGAGTGGTAAATAGTAAGGAGGGAAGCCTCAGGCTACAGGACGATATAGACGGGTTGGTTAGATGGGCAGAACAGTGGCAAATGGAATTTAACCCTGAAAAGTGTGAGGTGATGCATTTTGGGAGGACTAACAAGGCAAGGGAATACACAATGAATGGTAGGACCCTAGGAAGGACAGAGGATCAGAGGGACCTTGGCGTACATAGATCCCTGAAGGCAGCAGGACAGGTAGATAAGGTGGTTAAAAAGGCACATGGGATACTTATATTCTATGCCTCGGCTAATGAAGGCAAGAGCAGGGAGGCTATGATGGAGCTGTACAAAACGCTAGTTAGGCCACAGCTGGAATACAGGTAGACTACCCTTTATCCGAACTTCCGAAAACCGAAACCCTCTAAAAACCGAAGGTTTTTTCGTTCAGCGTAAGTCGTGCGCACGACATGACCAGAGTGGCGCACGACCCCCCGCGGACACCCGCCGACCGCGACCCCCACCGACTTACGCTGAGCAGAGGGTCAGCGTAAGTCGTGCGCACGACCCCCCGCCGACACCACCTGACTCTCTTCCAAAGGCTCGAAAGCAACGAGAGCTCTGAGCCCGCGGCGGTGCCGGCCCCTGTTCCGACCGAGCACGACGACCTGTTGGTGGAAATGCGGAACTTCATTGCATTCCAGGCTAGCAGCGACGGACAAGCCACGACTGCGGACCCCCCCGCGGACCCCGACCCCCGCCGCGCCGACCCCCCCGCCGACCCACCTTCCGAAATCCGAAACACGGCTGGTCCCGAGGTTTTCGGATAAAGGATAGTCTACCTGTACTGTGTGCAGTTCTGGTCGCCACACTATAGGAAGGATGTAATTGCATTGGAGAGGGTGCAGAGGAGATTCACCAGGATGTTACCTGGGCTGCAGCGCTTCAGCTATGAAGAGAGACTGGGCAGGCTGGGGTTGTTTTCCTTAGAGTAGAGAAGGCTGAGGGGGGACCTGATTGAGGTGTACAAAATTATGAGGGGCGTAGATAGAAAGGAACTTTTCCCCTTAGTAGAGGGGTCAATAACCAGGGGGCATAGTTTCAAGGTAAGGGGCAGGAGGTTTAGAGGGGATTTGAGGAAAAACTTTTTCACCCAGAGGGTGGTTGGAATCTGGAACTCACTGCCTGAAAGGGTGGTAGAGGCAGGAACCCTCATAACATTCAAAAAGCATTTGGATGAGCACTTGAAATGCCATAGCATACAAGGCTACGGACCAAGTGCTGGAAAATGGGATTAGAATAGACAGGGCTTGATGGCCGGCATGGACACGATGGGCCGAAGGGCCTCTTTCTTGTGCTGTATAACTCTATGACTATGACTCTAAAACCCCTGCATATTGAGCAATGAAGTGTCTGTGGCACAAGTAAAATGGACTGTTTGCTTTGCTCAGTGGATTCGTTTACTTAACTGAGGCTTATCTAAAGTTTTGTTGCAGAGCAAAAAAAAACCGGAATGGAAAGCATGGCAAACATAACAAAATGATACTTCCCAACAAAACACATGGCAACATATAAAACTTCCGCACTGTCATTTTCAGCTAAATAAAACTCAATTTAGCATAAACTTCAGCGATTTCTTTTGGCGTGGACAGTCTCCCAACGAGCAACTCAGGTGGCAGCAGGGCAGGTAATGATCAGGCAAGGGACAGTTTTCAATTTCTGCGACTACTTCTTGAAATTCACATGCATCACCTCCACCTCAGCAGTGAGCAGCCCCACTCCCTCCCCAATCAGTACAGTGAGCAGCCCCACTCCCTCCCCAATCAGTAGTGAGCAGCCCCACTCCCTCCCCAATCAGTAGTGAGCAGCCCCACTCCCTCCCCAATCAGTAGTGAGCAGCCCCACTCCCTCCCCAATCAGTAGTGAGCAGCCCCACTCCCTCCCCAATCAGTAGTGAGCAGCCCCACTCCCTCCCCAATCAATAGTGTGAGCAGCCCCACTCCCTCCCCAATCAGTAGTGTGAACAGCCCCACTCCCCAATCAATAGTGTGAGCAGCCCCACTCCCTCCCCAATCAATAGTGTGAACAGCCCCACTCCCTCCCCAATCAGTAGTGTGAGCAGCCCCACTCCCTCCCCAATCAGTAGTGTGAGCAGCCCCACTCCCTCCCCAATCAGTAGTGAGCAGCCCCACTCCCTCCCCAATCAATACAGTGAGCAGCCCCACTCCCTCCCCAATCAATAGTGTGAACAGCCCCACTCCCTCCCCAATCAATAGTGTGAGCAGCCCCACTCCCTCCCCAATCAGTAGTGAGCAGCCCCACTCCCTCCCCAATCAGTAGTGTGAGCAGCCCCACTCCCTCCCCAATCAGTAGTGAGCAGCCCCACGCCCTCCCCAATCAGTAGTGAGCAGCCCCACTCCCTCCCCAATCAGTAGTGTGAGCAGCCCCACTCCCTCCCCAATCAGTAGTGAGCAGCCCCACTCCCTCCCCAATCAGTAGTGAGCAGCCCCACTCCCTCCCCAATCAGTAGTGTGAGCAGCCCCACTCCCTCCCCAATCAGTACAGTGAGCAGCCCCACTCCCTCCCCAATCGTGAGCAGCCCCACTCCCTCCCCAATCAGTAGTGAGCAGCCCCACTCCCTCCCCAATCAGTAGTGAGCAGCCCCACTCCCTCCCCAATCAGTACAGTGAGCAGCCCCACTCCCTCCCCAATCAGTACAGTGAGCAGCCCCACTCCCTCCCCAATCAGTAGTGAGCAGCCCCACTCCCTCCCCAATCAGTAGTGTGAACAGCCCCACTCCCTCCCCAATCAGTAGTGAGCAGCCCCACTCCCTCCCCAATCAGTAGTGTGAACAGCCCCACTCCCTCCCCAATCAATAGTGTGAGCAGCCCCACTCCCCCCCCAATCAGTAGTGAGCAGCCCCACTCCCTCCCCAATCAGTAGTGAGCAGCCCCACTCCCTCCCCAATCAATACAGTGAGCAGCCCCACTCCCTCCCCACACTCCCTCCCCAATCAGTACAGTGAGCAGCCCCACTCCCTCCCCAATCAGTACAGTGAGCAGCCCCACTCCCTCCCCAATCAATACAGTGAGCAGCCCCACTCCCTCCCCAATCAGTAGTGAGCAGCCCCACTCCCTCCCCAATCAATACAGTGAGCAGCCCCACTCCCTCCCCAATCAATACAGTGAGCAGCCCCACTCCCTCCCCAATCAGTACAGTGAGCAGCCCCACTCCCCAATCAATACAGTGAGCAGCCCCACTCCCTCCCCAATCAATACAGTGAGCAGCCCCACTCCCTCCCCAATCAATAGTGAGCAGCCCCACTCCCTCCCCAATCAGTAGTGAGCAGCCCCACTCCCCAATCAATAGTGTGAGCAGCCCCACTCCCTCCCCAATCAGTGCAGTGAGCAGCCCCACTCCCTCCCCAATCAGTGCAGTGAGCAGCCCCACTCCCTCCCCAATCAGTATTGTGACAAACCCCACTGAACCCCTCAGCCTTCTCTACTCTTAAGGAAAACAACCCCAGCCTGCCCAGTCTCTCTTCATAGCTGAAGCCCAGGTAACATCCTGGTGAATCTCCTCTGCACCCTCTCAGTATTGTGACCAACCCCACTGTTTGCACACTCCCTCCCTAATCAGTATTGTGACCAACCCCACTGTGTACACACTCCCTCCCTAATCACTATTGTATGAGCAGCTTGACTGCGTACAAACTTCCTCCCCTGGTGGTTCCTGAAGCCATATTTTCCTGAATAGGAATCTCTAACCATTTCACATCCGGGTCTACTTGAAAATCTGAAATTTTTAGCGTAGGTGTTTGTGGAGCTGAATTTCTGAGATACAAAATCTCCCCTAAATTGAGGGCATCAATTGTAGATTGTTACAAAAGTTTCTACACATGGAGCGACTGGAAAAGCTGGGATTGTTCTCCTTAGAGCAGAGAAGGTTAAGGGAGATTTAATAGAGGCGTTCAAAATCATGAAGTGCTTTGATAGAGTAAATAAGGAGAAACCTTTTTCCAGTAGCAGAAGGGTCGGGAACCAGAGAACACATTTAACGTAATTTGCAAATAAACCGGAGGAGAGATGAGGATAAACATTTTTTGCTGTGATTTATTATGATCTGGAATGCAATGCCTGAAAGAGTGGTGGAAGCAGATTTAATAGTAACTTTCAAAAGGGAATTGGATAAATACTTGAAATGGAGAAAATTGCAGGGCTATGGAGAAGGAGCAGGACCAAAGAATCAGCACAGACACGGTGGGCCAAAGTGCCTCCTTCTGTGCTGTAGAGCCTCAGCCAATATCGCAGTCATTTCCATTTGCTCTTGAACCAACATAACCAAGGGAACTTGACAATACACAGTCCTCATCTGGAGTGCATCGTGTGCAAACATCTCTCCCCAAATAATTTTATATTTAGTATTTTAATAGCATACAGGTTGTACCGAGTAGGTGGTCGGCCACATACAGAGTACAGCAACAATCGAGACATTAAGACAATAAATGCTAAAGTAGATGTGACAACACATCAATAAAGATGAAAGGAAAAATACCCCAAGAAAAAGTAATGATATCATAATGATATCAAGGATCGGCTGAGCGCACTGGATACAGCAAAGGCTATGGGCCCCGACAACATCCTGGCTGTCATGCTGAAGACTTGTGCTCCAGAACTAGCCGTGCCTCTAGCCAAGCTGCTCCAGTACAGCTACAACACTGGCATCTATCCGACAATGTGGAAAATTGCCCAGGTATGCTCTGTCCACACAAAGCAGGACAAATCCAATCCAGCCAATTACTGCCCCATCAAATTACTCTCAATCGTCAGCAGAGTGATGGAAGGGGTTGTCGACAGTGCTATCAAGCGGCACTCACCAATAACCTGCTCACCACGGTGGCATAGTGGTTAGCACTGTTGCCTCACAGCGCCAGGGACCCGGGTTCAAATCCGGCCTCGGGTGACTGTGTGTGGAGTTTGCACATTCTCCCCGTGTTTGCGTGGGTTTCCTCCAGGTGTTCTGGTTTCCTCCCACAGTCCAAAGATGTGCGGGTTAGGTTGATTGGCCATGATAAAAAATTGACCCTTAAGTGTTAGGGGGGATTAAATACGTGGGGTTACGGGGATAGGGTTTGGGTGGGATGGCTGTCGGTGTAGGGACCGGGTGCTAGGGTTTGGATGATCAGCCATGATCTCGTTGAATGGCGGAGCAGGCTCGAAGGGCCGAATGGCCTACTCCTGCTCCTATCTTCTATGTTTCCATGTTTCACCGATGCTCAGTTTGGGAGTACCTTCACCACACAGACTGCAACGGTTCAAGGTGGCTGCTCACCACCACCTTCTCAAGGGGTATTAGGGATGGGCAGTAAATGCCGGCCTTGCCAGTGACGCCCGCATCCAGTGAATTAATTTTAAAAAATCTCAAAACATCAACTGTTATTTTTTGGCACATGGGTTTCTAACAAACCAACATTTCAAGATGTAAAATAAATTTTACATCCGTTTACAAAGCCTGCCAGTAGCTACTGTGCTCAAACTTGGTCAGGAAATCTCAGTCCTCAGAACGCTTGGCAGGCACTCAACATATTACCGTGGAAAACGTGGTCTCTCATCTCTCCCTGAAAATGACAGGGTTAGGGAGAACTTCACACAATAGGATATCACTGCAGATAATGGATGTATATTTCTCAAACAACCAACTTAAGAAACACCCCACCCACCCTCCAGGCAAACATTTGCTCACACAGTATTCATCAGAGAAGGGAGTAGACAAACACTGGGGGTTGCTCACATGGTACTGTTCAGGGGAGCTAATGTACAGACCATGGGGCTGCTCACACTATTGGACTAGGGAGGTGGAAGTGGACAATACAGAACCTCATAACCACAGGCACAGTCCTTTCACCCACACAAGGTGCCGACAAGTTTTGCAACTCAATAGTAAATCCTGGAGTTACTGGAGTCAGTGGTAGGACTCGGGCACCAGCTTTATTCAGAGTTGGCATTTACAGTCCAGTAGGACAACAGTGCATCAATATGACTGTTTCAACCTGGTTTATAATTTCAGACTCAAGTCAAATTTCAGGTTCAGGGACAAACAAGCAACTTGGTTTCAGTAAATCATGGCCTGGACTCCCCTGCCCTTCCTTCTTGTAACACAACCACTTTTGACATTAATAATGTGAGATATACTGAGAACCCCCCCCCCCCACCCAAGAATGGTGGGGGCAGGGTGAGAAAGAGATACCACATCAGTTCAGACTTTAATTACCTTCAAGAAGACTTCGAGATCAATGACATCACGTCTCAGTGCTTCACCCAGGTAGAAAATGGTGTCCTCAATGGCATTCTCCTCTGCATAAAGATTAAGGATCTGTTTGTACAGGGGCGCTGTTGGCACAACAACCTCATCAATGTCGTTATTTTCAGACTGGCTCTCCATTTTCTCCACCGCAACGCTCAGCTCTTCATCCTTCTTCCTCAGTACTTCAATATTCTTGTCTACGTCGGACTGGGAAAATGACAGGCTTTGAGTCAATGAAATCTCAAACAATACAACAGCTGGAGTAATCAGATTTTGATAAAATGTTGTGGAGCAGATGTGACATACAGTATTATAGAATTTACAAACCACACAGATGGACGTTCATGGGACAAATTTCAAAAACATCTGAGCATCAGTTCAAAACAGTCTATTGACGGTGCTACCCCAAGTAATGCCCACATCAGTCCAATAACTCCTCCCTATCCTCTTTCCTCTGAGGAAACCTTTAGATCCATGGTACATACAATGAAGAAGAGGTTAGTAATCTAACAGAGCAGTGATATACCTATCAATTCCTCCAATAAAAGGCGAAGAGTTACGAAGGTGACTAAAGGTTTTTATTGACTAAATAACAGAGCCCACTCTCGTGGGTGATCCGATCCAAGCAGGAGGAATACCAGCCAGTCGCTCACCTTTATACCTGGCCTGGTGGGTGGAGCCAAGGCGGAGTCGGCAGTGGTCATCCCAGGTATAGCAGTGTGGCAAGAGGCGACCTCGTACCGTGATACAATAGTGGTCAGTGATACAGTTATAACGAACAGTGGTGAACAGTGCTAACTACTAACAGTGATACGATAGTGAACGTGGTTTACCACAAGCAGTCTTGAGACTGGATCTCAAGCTGGGAAAGGAAGAGGAAAAGCTAATGAAATTTGCTCAAGTCTACAACTAGGGTATTTTGCTGGTGCCACCATCAACAGACATGTACATAAATCGGCTGAGAGTTGAGTAATGCGGTCATTCTCCAGACATTAATTATTATACATACCAAATCCTAGATTTGTGTGGCATCTCTGTACAAGGAGCAGGCTCTTCTCTCACGTTCTCTGATCAAATACACACTTGTTTAACCAAACAACCTGCTAGCAAGACTATCCCAACATTGATGGGATGCATCTTTAGTAAGGGCAAGGGATTGTAGAGTATAACTATGATCTTTAGAATCTGCCATGGTAAAATCTGATGAGAAATAAGTTCAATGATTGAGGAAGTCTTTCTGGTCTCTGTAGTGGTGTAGGTGATGAAACCTGCCACCATTATGCTAGATTACCAGTTTTCAAAGGCTTAGCAATCCTGTTCCGTGGCTCAGTCTTACCATTTCTCGGTCCAAATGACTGACCATCATCTCCAGCTTCTTGTGGCCTTTCTTCAAGTCCTCTTCTGTTCGTTTGAGGGCATCAAGTTCAGCCTGAGCACGATCCATTTCTTCTTTCATCCGCCAGCGCAGCTTATCACTAACTGCAGAGATCAAAGAAGCACGGATCGTATCCTCACTGATGGTGGCATCTCTGGCAGGACCTGTAACACAAACAGCATATTGTCCCATCACTGCCGCCAAATACCACGGGATCTGATGGATTGCTCAAGGAACTGTCTATAAAAAAGAGACATTGTTGGAAACCTCAACCTACTGTCCTTGAGATTTACAGCAGATTTCAAAAATGATCATTTTGACCCCTCTTTCCTGGTCATTTCAAGATTCAGGAGAGATGCAGATGATGCCCATTATTGTTCAATGTTGTGGTTATCCTCAATAAACTCTTCAGAGAACTGAGTAAAGATTCATAGGAGTGGAAATTGCGGTCGGAGGCTTGCTGCGGGCGAACCCCTCCGAACCGCAAGAAAACTCCGCACCTACCCGATTGCTCCGGACCTTTGAACATTTACGGTCCGGGGCCTGCAGGCGTACACCTGTGTAAAGGCCCACGTATCCCAGGGGCGCAAGCCAAGCTCACCTGGGCCGGCCCAGCCAATGACAAAGGGGGATTCCCATTATGCTTATGGGGATTCCATTTACGTACGGAATCAACATAAGCATAATAGGAATCCCCTAAAAAATACATTTTCACAACACAAATAAAAATAAATCATCACCGCTTCAAAATTAATTAAAACACCATTTAATTAAACATTTAAAATAAAAATGTAATTCTTTGAAAATAAATTTAAACATTTTTAAATGGGACCAAAATAACCTAAACTAATTTTAAATGCAAGGGAATGTTTAAATAAGAGTTTAAAATTTTTATTTTAACATTTATTTAAACACTTGTGCTGGTAAAAGAAGGCCTTACGCGTAAGGGTTTGGTGGGTATTTGCTGGACAGCAGTTGGGAAAATAGCCCAACTCTGTGCCAGCGAATGTCAATTTCCAGCAGATGGGTATGATCTGTCAAGCAGAAATCTGACAGATCGCAAGCTCTGGATTTTCGCGCATGCGCATCCCTGGAACTTGCGGGGCACTTACGGCGGCATACGCTGTGTGTACGCCATCATCGGCCCCGTAAAATACGGGCCATTATCTAGGAAAGGCAATGAAGTCACTTTGAATGACCACCTGTTGCTGAAAGGGGCACGTGGCAGGAAATGAAAACCGTGGGATGGGCATGAACAAGAGCCCTTTTAGCTTCTCAGCTGTGGGATTTTTATTTGTTTATGGGATGTGGGCGTCACTGGCAAGGCCAGCATTTATTGCCCATCTCTAATTGCCCTAGAGAAGGTGGTGGTGAGCCGCCTTTTTGAACTGCAGCAGTCCGTGTGGTGAAAGTACTTCCACTGTGCTGTTAGGTAGAGTTTTCCAGGACTTTGACCCAGCGACAATAAATGAAAAAAAGTGGTTAAAAATAACTGTTGACCAGGTCAAAAGGTACAAGGTAGAATTAAATCAAACAATGTTGAAAATTCAAGGCATTTGAAGAATTTATTCCTGCTGGTGTCAGTGAAACTCCACTTCTGACTAGAAATAAACACTTGTGTGGACTCCTATACAGTGGTAGGTGGGGATGAGGGGGGTGAATAATAGCATAATCCTTAAATGAGTTTAGAGTATACAAAACTCCTGGAATGACCCTACCTCTATGGTTTTCCATTAAAACAAATAGCTCATTCTAAGAAACATGCAAAATAAAGTGGTTTAGAATAGCTGGTTTTACACTCAGGGCAATCTCTATCAGGATTTCTGTACATTGTATTGTACTTGGTATAAGAACGAGACACAAGTTTTCCAGTGCAGACCAGTTGCTGGTGGTTGGCTGTACAGAAGAGTCTTGCAAGTCTACAAGAGTCAGCAAGATGTAGAAGATTCCTTTCTGTTAAACTTAATAGGCTTCTGATACATGATCTGTCAGAAGCCAGAGGTCAGCTAAAGTTCCTGTTCTTGATATAGCACAGTGACATTAAGAAGCTATCTCAATGGCCTCATGGTTAAAGGCTGTGCCTGTAAACCAGAAGGTCGCAGATTTGCTCCCTAGTCTGTGCTGAGTTAGCTGCTTTCAGTCAGGGTACTAATTGGAGTATTACAAAAGGACTCGGGACTCCTGGGCTAAGGAGGGGGAGAAAAAGAAAAATCAGCCAGAGTTCTTATGTTCTTGCTCCTGATTACTGTAATGATTCCTGCTGGAAAATGCATGTGGACATTGGGTGTTGGACAGGAACATGCTTTGCTGTGATGCCCTACATGATAAAATAGTCGACCAACACACTCTGTCTGGGCTCACGTATGAATAATGTCCAGTTGCCAAGATACTGGAGAGATACTGCATCACTGGGACCCCAACAAGTGCTTTCAGGTGAGAAAATTGATGGAAAAAGTTTGACCGCCAGCAGCACTTGGGCCATCCTGTCTCTGGCTGAGACGGTTCGAACACTTGCCAAGACTGAATGCAGCTGCAAACCTCTTCCCCTCCGCCATGGCCAAAGGACAAGAAATAAGCAACCCGAGCATGTGTACTGTTCTACAAGGATCAAACTACAAACCAAAAACCTGATAGGACGACATCACATTTCTGCTTTGTTATTACAACACACAATTATTTCCAGGTATTTAGCCCATAAAATTAAGGGTTCCTTTTCTCTTACCAACGCCTGCGGCAGGAGACTGGCTGGGATATGGAGGATGCTGTGCAGTGCCTGTGGTTGGAGGATACGAGCCTGAAGGGGGATATGGATATCCAGCAAACCCACTGGAAACAGGAAGGAAAAATGGAAAGAATGAAAGTATTGTTGCACCTTAAAACATGACAAAAGAAAAAAATACAGCGAAGTACAACTGCGTCCAAGAAGTACAACACATGAGCAGCAGGCTGACACTGGCACTGGCTGTCAGAGAAACATTATACAAGATTCTGTTTGATACAAGGACCCAACAGCTGTACAATATTTGGCTGCATGATCAAAATGGATTGTTTTTATTGCAGTTCCTAACTGTATAATCAGGAAAATAACAGGAAACGTCAGCACAGATTTCACTTTTAAAAAGGAACATATTTGATAACTGGCCATCATCACAGGCAACGTCTGCCTCTCCAAATGTTAAGTCTAATTATAGCCTGCAGTATCACTCCAGGCAGATGCTGGATCAGCTACAGCCCTTGAGCTGCAAGTAGCATCAACACACCCACAACTAAAATTAAAATGAGTCAATGCAAATAGGTGATGCGATTAAGTCAGAAACTATGAACTTTTCCTCCTTTCTTCCCTCTTACCTGTGGGTGTAATACTGCTATCTTGGTTATTAGGAGTTTGCCACGCGAGTGGTCAGTGAGTGAACGAGCAACATCATGGGGCAAAACTCCATGCTCAAACACAAGAAACTATGTTAACAATAATGGGCCCCGCACATTACGGTTCGTTGTGTCTTTTTGTGCTGTAAACTCAGTTAAACTTCTGTACTTCAAGTAATTAGATGTGTGGCACTAGTGAAGAAGTGCATTTGCTCAGGCAAATCCATTACCTCGTGGTGGGTCCAATGGCAGCTGCTCACACTTCACAATCATGAAACAACAGAGCCTGATACTTCCGATTAGGCACTTTACAGCCTTCCGGACTCGACATGGAGTTCAATAATTTCAGATCATAACCAACGCTCCCATTTCCCCCCCCCCCCCCACCCAGCAGCTATTGGTAATGATTCTGCTATGGCCATTTACATCTTGTTTTGTTTCTTTATTTGTCCCATTACCATTCCCTTTTGCCTTGCACGATCATCCCTTTTGTCATTTAATCTCTCCTGCCTTCCACCCTACCAAAGATCTTCCCTTTTGTTCTTTCCTCCCCTCCCCCCTTTCCCCGCTTCAGTACTTGCTTAAAATCTGTTAACATCTCTAACCTTTTCCAGCTCTGATGAAAGGTCATCGACCTGAAACGTTAACTCGGTTTCTCTCTCCACAGATGCTGCCTGACTTGCTGAGTACCTCCAGCATTTTCTGTTTATATTTGAGCCTGATACTAAACCTGGATAAGTTGCAGTCATAGCTTTTCCCGATCCTGATTTAGAGTTTGCATAGTTAGCAGAAACCGCTGTTCGACCAATCAACCGTCCAACACTTAAAAATCAGTTTACAGCATTCAGGACAGACACAAGTGTCAAGCAACCACCATTTCCCCATGACATTCAATGGTATCACCATTGCCAAATCCCCACCATCAACATCCGGGGGCTCACCATTGACCAGAAACTCAACTGGACTAGCCACGTAAATGGCATGGCTACTACAACAGGTCAGAGGCTGGGTATTCTGCAGCTCACCTCTGACTCCCCAATACCTCACTACCCCCTACAAGGCACATCAGGAGTGTAATGGAATACTCACCGCTTACCTGGATAGGTATAGCTCCAACAATATTCAAGAAGCTCGATACTATTCAGGACAAAGCAGTCCACTTGTTTGACATCTCATCCACAAGCTTAAATATCCACTCCCTCCACAACCTGTGTACCATAGCCACAGTGTCTAACATCTACAAGATGCACTGCAGCAACTCGCCAAGACTTCTTCGGCAGCACCTCCCAAAGCTACCACCTTTTTAAAAATTCCTTTATGGGATGTGGGCGTCGCTGGCAAGGCCAGCATTTATTGCCCATCCCTAATTGCCCTCGAGGTGGTGATGGTGAGTCACCTTCTTGAACCGCTGCAGTCCCTGTGGCGAAGGTACTCCCACAATGCTGTTCATAGAAAGTTACAGCACGGAAGGAGGCCATTTCGGCCCATCGTGTCCGCACCGGCCAACAAAGAGCTAGCCAGCCTAATCCCACTTCCCAGCTCTTGGTCCGTAGCCCTGCAGGTTACAGCATCCCAAGTGCACATCCAAGTACTTTTTAAATGTGGTTAGGGTTCCTGCCTCTACCACCCTTTCAGGCAGTGAGTTCCAGACCCCCACAACCCTCTGGGTGAAGAAATTTCCCCTCAAATCCCCTCTAAACCTTCCCCTAATTACTTTAAATCTGTGCCCCCTGGTTTTTGACCCCTCTGCTAAGGGAAATAGGTCCTTTCTATCCACTTTATCTCTAATTTTATAATTACTTAAACCCAGTGCGAAAATCTGGGTTTAGTGCATGGAAACACTGAAGCCGGATTAGTGAAGCTGCACAAGTCATATTGTGCACATTTAGGTAGGGAGTTCCAGGATTTTGACCCAGCGACGATGAAGGAACGGCGATATACTTGAGTCAGGATGGTGTGTGACTTGGAGGGGAACTTGGAGGTGGTGGTGTTCCCATGCACCTGCTGCCCTTGTCCTTCTAGGTGGAAGAGGTCACGGGTTTGGAAGGTGCTGCCGAAGAAGCCTTGGCGAGTTGCTCAGTGCATCTTGTAGATGGTACACACTGCAGCCACGGTACGCCGGTGGTGGAGGGAGTGAATGTTTAAGGTAGTGGATGGGGTGCCAATCAAGTGGGCTGCTTTGCCCTGGATGGTGTCGAGCTTCGAGTGTTGTTGGAGCTGCACTCATCCAGGCAAGTGGAAAGTATTCCATCACACTCCTTACTTGTGCCTTGTAGTTGGTGGAAAGGCTTTGGGGAGTCAGGAGGTGAAACATTTGCCACAGAATACCTAGCCTCTGACCTGCTCTTGTTGCCACAGTATTTATGTGGCTGGTCCAGTTAAGTTTCTGGTCAATGGTGACCCCCAGGATGTTGATGGTGGGGGATTCGGCGATGGTAATGCCGTTGAATGTCAAGGGGAGGTGGTTAGGCTCTTGCTTGGTGGAGATAGTCATTGCCTGGCACTTCTGTGGTGCGAATGTTACCTGCCACTTATCAGCCCAAGCCTGAACGTCATCCAGGTCTTGCTGCATGCGGGCATGGACTGCTTCATTATCTGAGGAGTTGTGAATGGCGCTGAACACGGTGCAGTCATCAGCAAACATCCCCATTTCTGACCGTTTGTTGGAGGGAAGGTCATTGATGAAGCAGCTAAAGATGATTGGGCCTAGGACACTGCCGTGAGGAACTCCTGCAGCGATGTCCTGGGGCTGTGATGATTGACCTTCAACCACCACAACCATCTTCCTTTGTGCTAGGTATGACTCCAGCCAGTGGAGCGTTTTCCCCCCCGATTCCCATTGACTTCAGTTTTACTAGGGCTCCTTGATGCCACACTCTGTCAAATGCAGCCTTGATGTCAAGGGCAGTCACTCTCCCCTCACCTCTGGAATTCAGCTCCTTTGTCCATGTTTGGACCAAGGTTGTAATGAGGTCAGGAGCCGAGTGGTCTTGGCGGAACTCAAACTGGGCATCAGTGAGCAGGTTATTGGTGAGTAAGTGCCGCTTGATAGCAATGTCGATGACACCTTCCATCACTTTGCTGATGATTGAGAGTAGACTGATGGGTTGGATTTGTCCTGCTTTTTGTGGACAGCACATACCTGGGCAGTTTTCCACATTGTCGGATAGATGCCAGTGTTGTAACTGAACTGGAACAGTTTAGCTAGAGGTGTGGCTAGTTCTGGAGCACAAGTCTTCAGCACGATAGCCGGGATGTTGTCAGGACCCATAGCCTTTGCTGTATCCAGTGCGCTCAGCCATTTCTTGATATCACAATTGGCAGAAGACTGGCTTCTGTGATGGTGGGCACCTCGGGAGGAGGCCGATATGGATCATCCACTTGGCACCTCTGGCCGAAGATGGTTGCAAACGCTTCAGCCTTGTCTTTTGCACTCACGTGCTGGGCTCCACCATCATTGAGGATGGGGATATTCATGGAGCCTCCTCCTCCAGTTAGTTGTTTAATAGTCCACCACGATTCACGACTGGATGTGGCAGGACTGCAGAGCTTTGATCTGATCCATTGATTGTGGGATCGTTTAGCCCGGTCTATAGCATGCTGCTTCCTCTTTTTTACCATGTATGTCGTCCTGTGTTGCAGCTGCCCCAGGTTGGCACCTCATTTTTAGGTACATCTGTTGCTGCTCCTGGCATGCTCTTCTACACTCGTTGTTGAACCAGGGTTGGTCCCCTGGCTTGATGGTAATGGGAAGAGTGAGGGATTTGCCAGGCCATGAGGTTACAGATTGTGGTGGAATACAATTCTGCTGCTGCTGATGGCCCACAGCGCCTCACGAATGTCCAGTTTTGAGCTGCTAGATCTGTTCTGAATCTAACTCATTTAGCATGGTGGTAGTGCCACACAACACGATGGAGGGTGTCCTCAGTGTGAAGTCGGGACTTCGTCTCCACAATGACTGCGGTGGTCACTGCTGTCAATATTGTCATGGACAGATGCATCTGCGACAGGTAGATTGGTTAGGACGAGATCAAGTAGGTTTTTCCTTCGTGTTGGTTCTCTCACCACCTGTCGCAGGCCCAGTCTGGCAGTTATGTCCTTCAGGACTCAGCCAGCTCTGGTGCTACCGAGCCACTCTTGGTGATAGACATTGAAGTCCCCCACCCAGAGTACATTATGTGCCCTTGCTACTCTCAGTGCTTGTTCTTCACCACCTAGAAGGCCCAGAGCAGCAGGTGCATAGGAAAACCACTACCTCCAAATTCCCCAAGTCACACACCATCCTGATTTGGACATATAGCTGTTCCTTCATTGTCACTGGGTCAAAATCCTGGAACTCTCTCCCTAACAGCACTGTGGGAGCACCTTCACCACACGGACTGCAGCGGTTCAAGAAGGCGGCTCACCACCACCTTCTCGAGGGCAATTAGGGATGGGGAATAAATGCTGGCCTTGCCAGTGATGCCCACATCCCAGGAATGAATATTTAAAAAAGGACAGGCAGCATTGTCATAGCAAAGGTTATGCTACTGATGGCATCCACCATCTTCAATGAAAGAATCAGAGTTCCGACAGCAGAGATGATCTGAATGTTCCTACTCTGAGTACTGGTTACTGACAGCAGACAGACCCCAACTTCACAGCAGAAAGTCCAGGGTTATGGGTCTCAAGAAAATGCCACCTTAGCAGTAACCATGCACCTCCTTCCTGGTCTCTGACTTTGAGGACATTAGGTTTTGGATTTGTTTTCACTGAGCCCTATTCTAAAACACTGTCTGCTGTTAAAATGATCCTATAGGGTCAGGCTGAATTATTTTAGAGACATTCCCAGTGATTTGTACCAGTTTATTAATCATATTGCCCAAAGCATGGTGAGCCTAGCCTTCATTGGAGGATTGACTACTGTACTGTTTGATCTTGTTCAAATAGTACCATGGATCTTTTGCATCCACCTGAACAGGTAGAGGGGACATTAGTTTAACATCCAACAATGCAGTACAGGTAGACTATCCTTTATCCGAAAACCTCGGGACCAGCCGTATTTCGGTTTTCGGAGAATTTCGGATTTCGGAAGGTGGGTCGGCGGGGGTCCGCGCGCACGACTTATGCTGACGCGCAGCGTAAGTCGTGCGCACGACCCCCCGCCGACTTACGGTCGGGGTCGGCGGGGGGGTCGTGCGCATGACTTACACTGACGCTCAGCGTAAGTCGGTGGGGGTCGGGGCCGGCGGGGGTCCACAGGGGGGTCGGCGGGGGTCCGCGCCGGCGGGGGGTCGTGCGCACGACTTATGCTGAACGAAAAAACCTTCGGTTTTTAGAGGGTTTCGGTTTTCGGAAGTTCGGATAAAGGGTAGTCTACCTGTACTCCCATCAGTACTGCACTGGAGAGCATCAGCCTAGATTATGTGCCCAAATATAGCACTCAAATAAATACATATAGCTTTAAAATACAAATCTGTCTTACAGCTCTGATCAATATAAATCATACCCAGTATTGGTGTGGCCTGATGGATATGGTGCGACTCCAGCTGGCATTCCAGGCATGTAGGAAGCTGAAACAGGAAAACAAAACAGCAAAACACATTGCTGGTGTGTTAAAACAGCACACACAACAGTCTGCATACCTAACCACCACAATAAGTCTTTCAGTGGTTACTTTACCAAAAACATCATCTTCATGTGCTGTGCATTAGACATTTATTCAGTGTATATGGCTCAGAACACCAGATGAGACCAGTTTTTACCCCATGTATGTGGAATATAGTATTTATCACATGTAAATACTACCAACCTGATGAGAATTATTTGGCCACAGTTAGTTTATTTTGGTCCAGCGTGAAATTCTTTGAAGGTATTTTCTCTCCTATCCCTTTTCTCAGGTTCCCTACACATTACACACTCCGTCACAGGCTTCCAGCAGAAGACACATGATAATGCCCGTGGGGACTCTCTATTTTTACTTGTCTATGTGTTAGTCTCTGAAAATTGCCTGTGTGTGGAGAGTACAGTCACAAACATACACTCTATTACTCCACAGCAGACATCTCTTATCCTGGGCCACCAGAGGTACAGGTTACACACTGTCATCAGCAACCATGGCAACTCTTTCAAAATAAGTGGCTGTAAGCATTTGTGAGCACGATTAAAGAATCAAAAACTTCTTCCCATTGGAAAGACAACAAAGATCCACTTAAATAAAAGCCAAACTGTGACACAAATGGAGTATTTTATCCATGGTTTAGTTTTCTGTATTTCTTTGTTTGAAAAGGCCCTCCAAAAATACTGCACTTAAACTGGAAGCTTCGCATTCATTAAGCCAGTATATTGTCTAAAGTACAAATCACTATAGAAACTCTGACAAACCAAAGAGTGCTTAATATGTTAATTGTAGCCATTGAGAACTACATCCACTTAAACTAAGAGCATAAGCATTTGCTTCAAAATGACAGAAAAAATAAACCATGCCCTAAAAAAAACTCCAATTAGTCACAGTTGGTTTGGCCTTATTGTTTTTTAAAAATCTTTCTGGTAGGATCAAGCCGTTTTCTTTAATGAGGCAAACTCTACTTTCCTTCACAACCACTAATGTCACCCGAATGCATAAGTAGTCTAAATGGTGACGCTGCCTATTGACAATTCTTATCAAATACCGCAGACAGCCATCTTGGGGCCCTTTTTGTTTGCAATTGGCAAATGTCGTGGGAATTGGGCGGGCATTGCCTTGGGCTCGCACATTGACTTCTTAAAAGGTGAGACTGTAATTCAAAGGGTTTTCTGGCTATAAGAATTGGATTAATTATGATAAATCAAATCATTCTGATTTTGATCTAGCTGCACCAGGTCCAGAAACACGATGCAACTCTATGGAAGAGACACTCATGTAATTCAGAGACACAGTGTAACAAGTAGGGATCAAATATTACAAGAAATATTTGTCCATTGCATTTGTTTGGAAGATCTGCCAATAAAGCCAAAGGAATTCAACTGACTGGTTCAAAGCTACTATGAAGACACCGTCTTTGTACAGTCAACCTACTTTCTGTGAAATGCAAGTTTAATTATTGCACAGTTGGTATTTAGTCCACCTTTCTGTTTTTGTGTACCAGTTTTATCTCTAAAGAAATCTTAACTGTTGTTTTAGCCTACACACGGTTGCC
The DNA here is from genome assembly GCF_052327205.1 of Somniosus microcephalus. Classification (NCBI taxonomy): domain Eukaryota; kingdom Metazoa; phylum Chordata; class Chondrichthyes; order Squaliformes; family Somniosidae; genus Somniosus; species Somniosus microcephalus. The sequence continues at coordinate 44,847,061 of NC_141001.1, forward strand.
TAGAGATGCCATTTTCTGCCTTCTGAGGGAACGAGAGAACATGGTGAACATCCCACGTATTGTAAGTAAGGGATTACAAGGTTAATTGTTAGACCTGGACTGCACAATCCATACCCAGCAGAGAACAGAGACAGACACAAGCTTCAGTCCATAAGAGACTCAATCTAATTATGGAGCTGTAGTCTAGCCGTAAACATGAGTAAGATGTTGGGGGGTAAAAAGTTATTAAAATAAATAGGCAGCAAGACCTGCGTGGTAAATAAACAACTGAAGAATCGTATCAGTAACCTACTCTGTGAGCCCAACATATGTTCCCTGATATGCACTGTTGCTCTTCTGCACCCTTACGCAATGTTCAAACAAATCAACCTTGATTTTTTAAAAAAGCAGCTTCATTCACAGGGATATGGGCGTTGCTGGCATGGCCAGCATTTACTGCCCATCCCTAATTATCGAGACAAGACTAGCGACCTTTACTCGTCCTTGGTTTTTCTCAAGTCATTCCCGTCCTGTTGTAAGTTGAACCTCATTCTCAAATTACATTCCTTTTTTAAAAAAAAAATATTAAAAAGAGCCTACTTAGACTTCTGGTGTGGTCCAGGAAGCAACAATGGCCCCATGTTGACCCGGCTCCACCACCCTACAAGAAGCTGCAAACAAAAATACAGCAGAGTTCAGGACCAGAGCCTTCCACAAAGAGCCCCAGAACACCCAACAACACAACAGGTAGAAGTTTGGAACTCTCTTCCGCAAATGGCAACTGATGCTTGATCAATTGTTAATTTTAAATCTGAGATTGATAGATTTTTGTTAACCAAGTTATTAAGGGATATGGGGCAAAGCCGGTTATATGGAGTTAGGTCGCAGATCAGCCATCATCTCACTGAATGGCAGAACGGGCTCGAGGGGCTAAATGGCCTATTCCTGTTCCTAACAGGGACTTCAGAAATCAGCAGAGAGTCACCAGCCCCAGCAGAGGGCAACACAACACAAAGTAAGCCAAGCAGCTGGCGCAGCTGAATAGGAGTGCAGGACCACCTCATCTGACTGCTACCAGGGCTGGCAGAAATCAGGCACGGGTCCACAAGACCCATTCTGCCCTCACCTGAGCACTGCACCCAGCACTCACCCAAACTCATAGCCCACTGGGACCTTCATGGCAATGTTTGCCGAGACCATATATTTTACAGCAGGCATGGTCGACTGCCATAGAAATAGAAATGGCAAATGGAGAAACGCATAGTAACAGCAAAGGCACAAAGCAACACAATCGAAGACTGCGAGTCAGGCTGGAACACAGGCATGGCATGGGCCAAATGGTCACGCAGAAACTAGATGGTCTTGACAACAGGAGAGAAGCAGCAATCAGAATCTTAGTGAAGAAAACAGTGGACAGCTGAGATACACCCAAACAATCCTACCAGACTTTAACCAAATCGATCTGGTAATCCAGTGAGCATACTGTACCCCAACCCCAATCCAAATATGAATAGGCAAGCTAAAGGACTTCTATCCCATTCTCCCCACCTCAACGGTGGCAGTGACTGAACAAGCCCGCAGACAACACGTAAAGGAAAAAACAAATATTCCAATGGATTCAGACCATTGCTCTCAAACAATCTGACCAATGACCATGCCACAAGTTGTCACATCCAGAGTGGAGCCTCAAGACTCTGGGAGTGCAACTGCAGCCCACACGACCATCCACTTACAGGGCCACAACCTTGCAGCCCTCACCTGCCACAGTTCTCAAGCCTGACACCAGAGCAACACCAACTATCGGCCAGTCAGCAGTCACCAGTTACAGAAGTTAAAATCGTACAGCTATACCAGCCAGATACGTGTGTCACTTAGATGTAGAAGTTTTCCTGAGATCAAGTGAAGTGAGATTTAAACCCGCTAATCAAGTTACATCTACCAGCACAGAAGGTGAATATATGCAGGAGCAGAGGATTCTGGAGGAATGAATAGCACCTCTATAGATGGAGGTACACCATTCTGATCTCAGACAGCGAACACCATCCTCCCAGATGACAGCGAGGCAACCAGTTCGTCCACACCGGCTCGTAAAGACAAGTCATTTAAAGTTCTGGAAACATTGCTATCTACAAGTATATAGACTTCAATCTATTTAATAAACTTGCTATCTAATACTGTTAACTTGTCAGCTATACAAGGAGTCTAATTTTAAATTAATCTGATAACTTATGATTTTGAGATTAATAAACAATTGTTAGTTCATGACTTTGTTGTTTAACGACTTCTTTGATAATTGACAAGGTTTCATTCATTTACCTCAGTACCTTGAGCAGATTCTGATGGGATGTTAGGAGTGTAAATGCTAATATAATCTAAATCGGTTGATGTAAAATAGTTTAGTGAATCAAATTCAGGCATCATTAGCACACAGGCATAAACTGAATGGTAAACCCCAGACGGTGCCTTGACCCGGAGCAAAGGTGAAAGGTTAAGGATTCACCTGGGGCTCTTGACGACCATTCTGGTCAGTGTATTGATCCCAGTGTTCTTGCATCACCCTTCACATCCCCAAGTGCTCTGACCCCATGCACAGGGATACCAGCATGCAAAAAAAGGCATGCTTTCATATTAGAACAGTGTGTAGCCACTCAAAAGGTAAAGTTTAAGGGCAATGTTTATCCAATACCGACAAGCACCATTTGGCTCTGCACAGGACCCAAGTGGTCCTGAAGAGGTCGCATGGGCTGCCATAGTGTAAAAGATTACATAGGGTGGGCCAGTAAGTAATCAACCTGGTGCAAAAATTGAGGAGAGAGGTGAAGATTGATGTGGAGTATTTTAAACCAACACTCAACACAAGGGTTTCAGATCGATAGTCAAGTTGTCTTTATTACACCAGTGGGGAGACAATCTGCTCTGTCTTAGCCAGACTTCTTCAAATTGTTACAGCAAACACTACAATTTTATACATTCAAAGAAGCATGGTGGCCTCGTGCACAATTCATTCCCGCAACCTGATTGGATCTTGGCCCGCATGCACCTTCACGGATTTGGTTACATGTCCTAAGGTAAACATGTGTAAGCTGCATGCTCAATTATTAGCCCAAACTGAACGCTGATTAAAAAATAACTTGGAACCATTGTGACCCAGATAACAAAACCATAAGGGCAGCTGAAGTGCTAGACATCATGTCTCAACTGAGTTGTTTTTAGTCTCAAAGGTCAGTTATCTTGACCACACCTTATGGATGTGGTCTTTCTTGTCAACAACTGCCTCTCTTACACCATTCTGTGAGCTGCCAGCGATGTTATTTGAACTCTTTCCCCACTTCAAGATCTAATCGCTAGTAATTTCCGCAGGGATTCTCCCGAGATCGTTGGAAACCCTGGAGAATAAGCATAAATGGGAGATCGAAGTACTCTCATGGAAATTCTACCTCAGTATCTTTTAAAAACACAGGCTTTTCCAGGACCCACTCTCCCCAGGAATTTTCCCATATATTCAGCTGATAATAAAAGGTACAGTATGAGCCTCAACTAAAGAACACCAGCAGTTTACAGCCCTGTAATAAAACAGAGAATCAAAGTCTTCAAAGGGCATCACGTGCAATCTGAGATATAGAAACATAGAAGATAGGAGCAGGAGTAGGCCATTCGGCCCTTCGAGCCTGCTCCGCCATTCAACGAGATCATGGCTGATCATCCAAACCCTAGCACCCGGTCCCTACACCGACAGCCATCCCACCCAAGCCCTATCCCCGTAACCCCACATATTTAATCCCCCCTAACACTAAGGGCCAATTTTTTTATCATGGCCAATCAACCTAACCCGCACATCTTTGGACTGTGGGAGGAAACCGGAGCACCCGGAGAAAACCCACGCAAACACGGGGAGAATGTGCAAACTCCACACAGACAGTCACCCGAGGCCAGATTTGAACCCGGGTCCCTGGCGCTGTGAGGCAACAGTGCTAACCACTATGCCACTGTGCTGCCCATGTAAAAGCAATGTGTCACTGAGCCGCACAGACCAAAAAGCCACAGGTTTTATATCGGTATTAAGTCATCCTGACATCAGTCGTCGGGAAAATGCTGGAATCCATTATTAAGTGGTAACAGGGCACTTTGAAAATCATATGATTAGGCAGAGTCAACATGGTTTTATGAAAGGGAAATTGTGTTTAACAAATTTATTAGAGACTTTTGAGGATGTAACTAGCAGGGTAGATAAGGGGAACCAGTGGATGTAGTAGATTTGGATTTCCAAATGGCATTCGATAAGGTGTCACATAAAAGGTTGCTACGTAAGATAAGGGTTTATGGGGGTAATATATTAGCATGTCAGGAAGGGACAGAATGTATAATGGTAAAGTAGTAAAGGGGGTAAAAGCAGGAACTAAGCGTCAGAAAACATATTTGAAAGTTCTTTATCTGAATGCACGCAGCATTCGTAACAAAATTGACGAGTTGACGGTACAAATAACTACACATGGGTATGATCTGGTGGCCATTACGGAAACATGGCTGCAAGATGATCATGACTGGGAACTAAACATACAAGGGTATTTGACAATTAGGAAGGACAGACAGGAAGGAAAGGGAGGTGGGGTTGCTATGTTAATCAAGGATGGAATCACTGCAATAGCCAGAAAGGATATTGGGTCAAAGGATCAGGATAGTGAAACAGTTTGGGTGGAGATAAGGAATAATAAGGGGAAAAAGTCACTAGTGGGCGTAGTCTATAGGCCTCCTAACAGTTGCAACTCTGTTGGTCGGTGTATAAATCAGGAAATAGTTGGGGCTTGTAATAAGGGAACAGCTATAATCATGGGGGATTTTAACTTTCATATTGACTGGACTAATCAAATTGGGCATGGCAGCCTTGAGGAAGAGTTCATAGAGTGTATTAGGGATGGGTTCCTTGAGCAGTATGTAACTGAACCAACCAGGGGGCAGGCAATCTTAGATCTGGTCCTGTGTAATGAGACAGGATTAATAAAAAATGTCCTAGTAAAGGATCCCCTTGGAATGAGTGACCATAATATGGTTGAATTCCAAATTCAGTTTGAGGGTGAGAGAGTCGGATCTCAAACCAGCATACTGAGCTTAAATAAAGGAGACTATGAAGGTATGAGAGTAGAATTGACTAAAGTGGACTGGGAAAACAGATTAAAGTGTAAGACGGTACAAGAGCAGTGGTCTACATTCAAGGAGATATTTCACATCTTTCAAGATAAATATATTCCACTGAGGAAAAAGGGGAGTAAAAGAAAAGACAGCCATCCGTGGCTTAGTAAAGTAATAAAGGATAGTATCCGACTGAAAACAAGGGCATATAAAGTAGCCAAATCTAGTGGGAGGATAGAAGATTGGGAAGCATTTAAAAGCCAGCAAACAATAACTAAAAGATTAATTAAGAAAGGGAAGATAGATTCTGAAAGTAAACTAGCAAAAAATATAAAAACAGATAGCAAGAGTTTCTGCAGCTATATAAAAAGAAAAAGGGTGGCTAAAGTGAACATTGGTCCCTTAGAGGATGGGACCGGGAAACTAGTGGTGGGGAACATGGAGATGGCAAAGACGCTGAACAAATATTTTGTATCAGTCTTTACAGTAGAGGACACTAAAAATATCCCAACACTGGACAAACAGGGGGCAATGGGGGGGAGGGGGGAAGGAGCTAAACACGATTAAAATCACTAAGGAGATGGTACTCGGTAAAATAATGGGACTTAAGGCGGATAAATCCCCCGGACCTGATGGCCTACATCCTAGGGTCTTGAGAGAAGTGGCGGTAGGGATTGTGGATGCATTGGTGATTATTTTCCAAAACTCCCTGGACTCAGGAAAGGTCCCGGCAGATTGGAAAACTGCTAATGTAACACCCTTATTTAAGAAGGGAAGTAGACAAAAAGCCGGAAACTATAGACCAGTTAGCCTAACATCTGTGGTTGGCAAAATGTTGGAGTCCATTATTAAGGAAACAGTAACAGAGCATTTCGATAAACATAATTTAATAGGACAGAGTCAGCATGGTTTTATGAAGGGGAAGTCATGTTTGACAAATTTGCTCGAATTCTTTGAGGACGTAACATACAGGGTGGATAAAGGGGAACCAGTGGATGTGGTGTATTTGGACTTCCAAAAGGCATTTGACAAGGTTCCACACAAAAGATTACTGATCAAGATAAAAAAATCACAGGATTGGGGGTAATATACTGGCATGGGTGGAAGATTGGCTATCTAACAGAAAACAAAGAGTTGGGATAAATGGTTCGTTCTCGGGCTGGCAATCAGTAACTAGTGGTGTTCCGCAGGGGTCAGTGCTGGGACCCCAACTCTTTACAATCTATATTAACGATTTGGAGGAAGGGACCGAGTGCAACATATCCAAGTTTGCCGACGATACAAAGATGGGAGGGAAAGCAGTGAGTGAGGAGGACATAAAAAACCTGCAAAAGGACATAGACAGGCTAAGTGAGTGGGCAGAGATTTGGCAGATGGAATATAATGTTGGAAAGTGTGAGGTTATGCACTTTGGCAGAAAAAATCAAAGAGCAAGTTATTATCTAAATGGAGAGAAACTGCAAAGTGCTACAGTACAAAGGGATCTGGGGGTCCTGGTGCTTGAAACACAAAGTTAGTATGCAGGTACAGCAGGTGATCAGGAAGGCCAATGGAATCTTGGCTTTTATTGCAAGGGGGATGGAGTATAAAAACAGGGAAGTCTTGCTGCAGTTATACAGGGTATTGGTAAGGCCACACCTGGAATACTGCGTGCAGTTTTGGTTTCCATATTTACGAAAAGATATACTTGCTCTCGAGGCGGTTCAGAGAAGGTTCACTCGGTTGATTCCACAGATGAGGGGGTTGACGTATGAGGAAAGGTTGAGTAGGTTGGGACTCTACTCATTGGAGTTCAGAAGAATGAGAGGCGATCTTATCGAAACATATAAGATTGTGAGGGGGCTTGATCGGGTGGATGCGGTGAGGATGTTTCCACTGATGGGTGAGACTAGAACTAGGGGGCATAATCTTAGAATAAGGGGCTGCCCTTTCAAAACTGAGATGAGGAGAAACTTCTTCACTCAGAGGGTAGTAAATCTATGGAATTTGCTACCCCAGAGAGCTGTGAAAGCTGCAACATTAAATAAATTTAAAATGGAGATAGACAGTTTCCTAGCAGATAAGGGAATTAGGGGTTACGGGGAGAGGGCAGGGAAGTGGACGTGAGTCTAGATTCGGATCAGCCATGATCCTTCCTATTGAATGGCGGAGCAGGCCCGAGGGGCCGTATGGCCTACTCCTGCTCCTACTTCTTATGTTCTTATGGATTGGTTAATGGACAGAAAACAGAGAGTAGGGATAAATGAGTCATTTTATGGTTGGCAGGCTGTAACTAATGGGGTGCCGCAAGGATCAGTGCTTGAGCCTCAGCTTTTTACAATCTATATTAATGACTTAGATGAAGGGACCAAGTGCAATGTATCCAAGTTTGCTGACGATACAAAGTTAGGTGTGAAAGCAAGCTGTGAGGAGGACACAAAGAACCTGCAAAGGGATATAGACATGTTGAGTGGGCAATAAGGTGGCAGATGGAATATAATATGGGAAAATGTGGGGTTATTCACTTTGGTAGGAAGAATAGAAAAACAGAATTTTTTTAAATGGTGGGAAACTATTAAATGTTGGTGTTGAGAGGGATTTGGGTGTTCTTGTACAGGAAACACAGAGTTATCGTGCAGGTACAGCAAGCAATTAGGAAGGTAAATAGCATGTTGACCTTTATTGCAAGGGGGAAGTCTTACCACAATTGTACAGGGTTTTGGTGAGACCACACCTGGAGTACTGTGCACAGTTTTGGTCTCCTTATCTGAGGAAGGACATACTTGCCTTAGAGGCGGTACAATGCAGGTCCACTGGATTGCTCCCTGGGATGAGAGGGTTGTCCTATGAGGAGAGGTAGGGCCTATACTCTCTGGACTTTAGAAGAATGAATGATGATCTTGTTGAAACATACAAGATTCTGAGGGGGATTGACAGGGTAGATGCTGAGAGGTTGTTTCCTCTGGCTAGAGAATCGAGAACTAAGGGGCATAGTCTCAGGATAAGGTGCAGCTTTAATCGCATAATCTTTCTCAGAAAACTACTTACTGGTTGGAGGTCCTGTGGCTTGGTACGGTGGATATGTTGGAGGTGCAGCTGGCCTCGAAAAGACTGGAGGCTCCTCCCCAAACATGACTATCATCACCTGAATCAGCCCATACAGCTCAGACTGTGGCTGAAGGAGGAAACAAAATGCACAGAAATACCTTCATTAAAATATTCTGTTTAAACACCCCACTTTTCCACAATGGAGCACAGTGTGAACCGTATTTCCATATGGAAATAGGAACAGAGAATGCCACCAAGGATTTGGATCATTTATACAAATGTGATAGATGAAAGTAATGCTAACAAATGGGAACTGTTCAATGGGCAGAGCAAAGTGCAACATAGTATACAATTAGTAACTCAGAAAAGGAGCTGCAAGTAATCATGTTCAATGACCTATGTGGTGAGGCAATTAAAAAAAAAAACAAATAAATGCTTCAATATATAGCCAAAACAGTGAATAGACATTAACTGAGGTTATTCTGAGGCTGGGCGCTACACTATTCAGATTGCCACTTTGTAGCATGGAGACCAGAACTGTATATTTAAATCAAACACAAAAACTAACTGAAGGGTGGTAAAGAACTGAAATTCCTGCAGTAGGTGATGGCTCAAATTGCCTGCAGGCAGGCTGGAATTTGGGGCAGCACTTGGATCCACCAGGTTTCCACCCCATTTAGGAAACTCCTGACCTCCCACCCCCCACCGCCACCGGACAACACAGGGAATTCTGCCCAGTATGATATCTGATTGGCTCAACAGGATCTATGCCTGGGGACTCCAGTAAGGACTGTTGGTTAATGGCAGGCTGGGCACTCCAGGAATGGGCTGTTGGTTAATGGCAGGCTGGGCACTCCAGGAATGGGCTGTTGGTTAATGGCAGGCTGGGCACTCCAGGAATGGGCTGTTGGTTAATGGCAGGCTGGGCACTCCAGGAATGGGCTGTTGGTTAATGGCAGGCTGGGCATTTTTCTCCATATGGAGTGAGAAAGTAGAGGATGAGAAGAAGCCATTTGACCCACCAAGATTGCCAATAAAAAAGGTAATTGACCCCTCAAGTGGGGAGCAGGCAAAAATTTCGGGACCTTTTCTCTTTAGTCCTTTGGGGACCCTCGTTAATGTGGCAGATTACAGCTCCAACTTCAGTCATCTCATCAGGCCGGGTACCTCCAGTGTATTCCCGGAGGCGTTGGCCAGCTACCTCAATTATGTAAATTATTTCTCCCTCAGAGAGTGGCAGACTGAAGTTCAGACCTGCTGCACCTCTGGGGCTCCAGGAATTTGGGCTCCATATACTTCGGATGCATTCAAGTTGCAGTCAGACAATGGCAGAGTTAGAACAGTACAGAGACCAGCTTTAGTGGGTTAAATGGCTTCTTCTCATCCTCTACTTTCTCACTCCATATGGAGGAAAATGCCCAGCCTGCCATTAACCAACAGCCCATTCCTGGAGTGCCCAGCCTGCCATTAACCAACAGCCCATTCCTGGAGTGCCCAGCCTGCCATTAACCAACAGCCCATTCCTGGAGTGCCCAGCCTGCCATTAACCAACAGCCCATTCCTGGAGTGCCCAGCCTGCCATTAACCAACAGCCCATTCCTGGAGTGCCCAGCCTGCCATTAACCAACAGCCCATTCCTGGAGTGCCCAGCCTGCCATTAACCAACAGCCCATTCCTGGAGTGCCCAGCCTGCCACTATTCAACAGTCCTTACTGGAGTCCCCAGCCTGCCACTATCTAACAGCCCTTTCCTGGGAGTGCCCAGCCTGCCACTATTCAACAGTCCTTACTGGAGTCCCCAGCCTGCCACTATCTAACAGCCCTTTCCTGGGAGTGCCCAGCCTGCCACTATCTAACAGCCCATTCCTGGAGTGCCCAGCCTGCCACTATTCAACAGTCCTTACTGGAGTCCCCAGCCTGCCACTATCTAACAGCCCTTTCCTGGGAGTGCCCAGCCTGCCACTATCTAACAGCCCTTTCCTGGGAGTGCCCAGCCTGCCACTATTCAACAGTCCTTACTGGAGTCCCCAGCCTGCCACTATCTAACAGCCCTTTCCTGGGAGTGCCCAGTCTGCCACTATCCAACTCTTTCCCTCCACCCCGCCTCAAAGCACCTAGGCTGCCACTATTTGCCTCTCCCTGGGGACACTGGCTGCCAATACCCACCCCTTCCCATGTATACATGTGCCAGTATTTGCCTCTCCTCTGGGACGTGGAGGTACGTAGGACCATCTCATTTAAGACAATGGGAAGAGTATGATACTCACGTGTTTCCACTCATGCAGGTACGGGAGATAGATCTTCCCATTGGCATCAACGTGTTTTCCCGTTTTAATCATCATGGTGCTGGTGGGTTTTACAAAGCAGATTGGAGGGTTGTAAGGGTAAGTGTCCAGTAACCAGAGGCACACAGGGATATTATACGTACTTCCTGCAAATAAAGGGAAGAAAAAAAGATTGAAACCGAAAGCCTCACAAGCTTCCTAAAAAATGACAGTTCATTTAAAAAAGGGATAAATCTGGGGGACCACTATTTATTCCGAGTATTCCTGCATTTTGTAGTGAAAAAAAGATAAAACTATTAACTTTAAGACAAGAATCAAATTTCTTACCCGGCTCTTAGAATTGACATGTTGGTCTCCATGCTGTTGAGCCAATCGATGACATCACCGATGGTCAGTGAAGGCTGCGACTCCAAACCTGCCTATCTCCCTATTCATCACCACCACCCCCCCCCCCCCCCAACGCAAAGAAAACTACTGGAAAACAGCTGCAGGCCCGCCATGGAGCCTACCTATCCAGTAACGTGATTTCCCAAGGGTAGAGTGGCTCCAAATTAGCTGTCAGGCTGCCTCAAAGTCAGGGCCACACCACCGCAATCAATGGTGTTGCTCTGGGATGCAAGGAGCTCTCCCCTTCAGTGTTATAATTGGAGCAGCCTACTAACATGGGGGTCTCCTTGGTAATGTCAAATTATAGTTTGAAAAGAACATGCATTTAATATAATAAAAACAGAAAATGCTGGAAATACTCAGCCAGTCAGGCAAAATCTATGGAGAGAGAAACAGAGTTAACGTTTCAGGTCAATGACCCTTCGTCAGAACTGGAAAAAGTTGGAGATGGAATAGGTTTTTAAGCAAGTGTAGGGGCAGAGAAAGGGGGGGGAGGGGAGGAAAGTACAAAAGGGAAGGTCTGTGATAGGATGGAAGGCAGGAGAGATTAAGAGACAAAAGGGATGATGGTGCAAGGCAAAAGGAGATGGTACTGGGACAAGTTAACAAAAGATGACTAGATGAAGTGTAAATGGCAATGGCAGGATGATCGACAGCTGCCATGTGAGAGAGAGAGAAAAAAAGATAGGGGCAGAGGTTATGGCCTGAAATTGTTGAACTCAATGTTAAGTCCAGAAGGCTGTAAATTGCCTTATCGAAAGATGAGGTGCTGTTCCTCGAGCTTACGTTGATGCTGCCTGACTGGCTGAGGATTTCCAGCATTTTCTGTTTTTATTTCAGATTTCCAGCATCCGCAGTATTTTGCTTTTGCATTTAATATAAAACTGATGACTCCTCCAAGACTTCCCATCCTATTTGATTGTAAAGCAGATGAGTATCACCCATGAGCTATGCAGACACTCCTGATTTAGCAGCAATGCGGCAGAAAGAATAGCCCTGAATATTTAAAGAGAAGACAACACTGGAGCACGCCAGCAATATCCACTCCCCCTCCCGCCCCTCCACAACTAGATTACCAAACTTTACTGGAGAACAAGCAGGAAGCAAACAGGACCGAACCATTCACCAGACAAGGGAGAAGGATTGTGTATTTGACTCATACTTAATAATTGCTATAATCAGAAAATGGTTAATTGCAGAAAGATTTAAGAGGCAACTCTCATCCTGCAGAGCTGCAAGCGGCTCAGAGGTCAGACGGCAACAGAGTTCAAGTGGAAAAAAACAGACTTTTTAAAAGTTGCCCCAGTATACTTTAAAATGCTCGACATGCTGCACACCCCCAAGTTCTCACTCAGTCTCCTGGCTGCTTCTTTCAGACATTCCACAAGTTCTGCCCTCTTGACCAACCCTGATTATAATCGCTCAATGACTGGCAGCCTGGCCTTCAGCTGCCAATCGCTCAATGACTGGCAGCCTGGCCTTCAGCTGCCAATCGCTCAATGACTGGCAGCCTGGCCTTCAGCTACCAATCGCTCAATGACTGGCAGCCTGGCCTTCAGCTACCAATCGCTCAATGATTGGCAGCCTGGCCTTCAGCTGCCAATCGCTCAATGACTGGCAGCCTGGCCTTTCAGCTGCCAATCGCTGAATGACTGGCGGCCTGGCCTTCAGCTGCCAATCGCTCAATGACTGGCGGCCTGGCCTTCAGTTGCCAATCGCTCAATGACTGGCGGCCTGGCCTTCAGCTGCCAAGGCCCCAAGCTCTGGAAGTCCCTCCCTAAACCTCTCTACTTCTCCTTTCCTTCTTTAAGATGCTCCTCTAAACTTACCTCTTTGACCAAGTTTTTGGTCACCCGCTCCAATATAACAAGGAGTTGTGTGACTTGGTGTCAAATTTTGTTTGATTACGCTCCTCTGAAGCGCCTTGGGACATTTTACTACGTTAAAGGCGCTATATAAATACAAGTTGTTGTTCCCAAAGCCTTCCTGAATAACACCTCCGACAGCAAGCTTGCCCGACATCACACAGGCACCCCCACCCCACACATAGCTTTTTTTGCACTGCCCCAGCCCCACCAACCTATCCCAACGGGCTCTTATGTTGCAACACCCCTACAAACTATAACTTACATCCAATTTGGGACTTTTTCACCACAGTCCTTACCTCTGTAGCTGACTGGGATAGTCCCAGTGAGACTCATCAGCTCCTGAGATGAACCATTGTTAAACACTGAAATCAGACAGGGAAAAATCAACAAGTCACACTCAATCACAAAGATCAATGAAAAACCTATGGAAAAAAAGAGTTTAGCTTCACCAATAGGGTAAACACGCCATCTGCTGCAGCACCAAGGAATATCAGCACAGGGAGCAATTAAAATCCTGCCAGTGGTGCAGCACCCCTGCACTGGGGGCAGGGGGGGTGGTGTGGTTATATAAAAAAGCTGAAAAAGTTCTCACTCATGATTGCTACCCAATGAGTCCCGCTTGAAAGGGCACTAAGCAAGCACTGGGGGCAGCACTGATATCCCTATGGGCCAAGAGCATGCTGATGCTCAATGTCCGGGTTCACAAATGACCATTTGGGAGAGGTATTGGACAGCTGCCAGTGATGCGGATCCATACCCCAGCAAAAGTCTGTACCTTTGGGGTGGTGGTAGGGAAGTGAGTGTTAGATTTACTAGAAATTAAAAAAAAATTCCATCAGAAAATAAAATGTTGAGAACTCAGTGTATGTGGTCTCAGTTGGCACAGTATAATGGACGGCACTACCACGTACAATCAGGCAAACTGGCAGTTAATTCAATCCAGGCAACAATAAATCTTGTACTTAAGTGACTTAGATAGATTGAAGTCACTGGTAGAAAAACTGGTCAAAGTACCCAAAAGGAATACAGGAAACTCTCGTTTAAACGGCACCTAAATATCCAGAATTCTCTATTAACCGGCAAAATTCTCACACCGAAAACAACACCTCAATAACCGGCAATGTTGCCGAGTCCAAGTCTCCCACGGTGGCCGAGTTAGTCAGTGGGGGTAGTTCTCCAAATGCTGAAGGGGCGTTCAAGAATTCTGGTACACACTGCACCAGGGAGATGGGACACAGATCTGCACCCGTGAGCCCGATTTCAATCTTCCTATTGTAGGCAGTTGCCAAGTGGAGGCCCGCAGGAAGAGAAAAAACATACAGGACAAAGATGGTGATTTTAATTGAGGCCTTTCACTTGTTGTGGAACCTTGGATAACCATCTCCTAATAACATTCCCGTACCCTCGTCACCGAATCCATCACCCTCCCTGACTATGGTCTCAGGCTGAACCAGACTGTTCACATAGAAACATAGAAGATAGGAGCAGGAGTAGGCCATTCAGCCCCTCGAGCCTGCTCCGCCATTCAATGAGATCATGGCTGATCATCCAAACTCAGTACCCTATCCCTGCCTTCTCTCCATATCCCTTGATCCCTTTAACCTTAAGAAATATCTAACTCCTTCTTGAATATGAATTGGCCTCCACTGCCCTCTGTGGTAGAGAATTCCACAGGTTCACCACTCTCTGGGTGAAGAAATTCCTCCTCTTCTCTGTCCTAAATGGCTTACCCCTTATCCTTAGACTGTGACCCCTGGTTCTGGACTCCCCGGCCATCGGGAACATCCTTCCTGCATCAATCTCAGCGATCTATTCGACCCTGAGCTGAGCTGCCGATCCCATATATTTTCCATCATAAAGACCGCTCTGTAACATTGCCCGTCACCGCCCATCACCTCATCCCATCTGCCGCTGAAACCCTCATCCATGCCTGCGACACCTCCAAACTCGACTATCCCAATGTCCTCCTGGCCGGCCTCCCATCTTCCACCCTCCATAAATTTGAGCTCATCCAAAACTCTGCTGCACGTATCCTAACTCACACTGTCCAATAGCCCTGTCCTTGCTGACCTACATTGGCTGCCCGTATCCTATCCTGCACGTCCAATAGCCCTGTCCTCGCTGACCTACATTGGCTGCCCGTATCCTATCCTGCACGTCCAATAGCCCTGTCCTCGCTGACCTACATTGGCTGCCCGTGTCCTATCCTGTACGTCCAATAGCCCTGTCCTCGCTGACCTACATTGGCTGCCCGTATCCTATCCTGCACGTCCAATAGCCCTGTCCTCGCTGACCTACATTGGCTGCCCGTTTCCTATCCTGCACGTCCAATAGCCCTGTCCTCGCTGACCTACATTGGCTGCCCGTGTCCTATCCTGCACGTCCAATAGCCCTGTCCTCGCTGACCTACATTGGCTGCCCGTTTCCTATCCTGCACGTCCAATAGCCCTGTCCTCGCTGACCTACATTGGCTGCCCGTGTCCTATCCTGCACGTCCAATAGCCCTGTCCTCGCTGACCTACATTGGCTGCCCGTTTCCTATCCTGCACGTCCAATAGCCCTGTCCTCGCTGACCTACATTGGCTGCCTGTTTCCTATCCTGCACGTCCAATAGCCCTGTCCTCGCTGACCTACATTGGCTGCCCGTATCCTATCCTGCACGTCCAATAGCCCTGTCCTCGCTGACCTACATTGGCTGCCTGTTTCCTATCCTGCACGTCCAATAGCCCTGTCCTCGCTGACCTACATTGGCTGCCTGTTTCCTATCCTGCACGTCCAATAGCCCTGTCCTCGCTGACCTACATTGGCTGCCCGTTTCCTATCCTGCACGTCCAATAGCCCTGTCCTCGCTGACCTACATTGGCTGCCCGTATCCTATCCTGCACGTCCAATAGCCCTGTCCTCGCTGACCTACATTGGCTCTCGGTCGCCCAATGTCTCAAATTTAACATTCTCGGCCTTGTGTTTAAATCCCGTCATGGTCTTTCCCATCCTATCTCTGTAACTGCATCCAGCGCTCCCACCCCCCTGCCCCCGAAGTCTCCACTTTGGATGACGGCCTATTTTGCATCTCCTTCTCTTCGCCCCATCATTGGTAGCTGTGAATTCTGACGTCTGGGCCCCACAGTCTGGAATTCCTTCTCTAACCCGCTCCACCTCTCTCCTCCTTATAATTCCTCCTTAAAACCCACCTCTTCAACCAAGGTTTTGGTCACTTCTCCTAATACAGGAAACTCTTTATTATCCGGCACCAACGGGACCGGCGTGGTGCCGGTTTATCAAAAAGTCCGGATTACAGAGAGTTATAGTTTAAAAGGTACGAGAGCTCCGTACACAGCAACAAATCCAGGCTTCCCTGTTGCTTAGCAACATGTGCAGGAACTCCGGCCACAGACCAAGCGTCCCTGTTGCTTAGTAACAAGTGCACGAACCCCAGTTACACAGCCTCAGATCCAGGAACTGCCACTAATATGAAGTAAAACTTACCTGAACCTACTCCTGAATTTTGCCAGTTAACAGAGATTTCCGGTTATTTAGGTGCTGGTTAAGAGA
The DNA here is from genome assembly GCF_052327205.1 of Somniosus microcephalus. Lineage (NCBI taxonomy): Eukaryota > Metazoa > Chordata > Chondrichthyes > Squaliformes > Somniosidae > Somniosus > Somniosus microcephalus. The sequence goes on from NC_141001.1 coordinate 44,863,285, forward strand.
GAGTTTCCTGTATCTCCTTTGTCTCGGTGTTGATTTTTGTCCGATTACACCTCTGCAAACCACCTTGGGATGTTTTTCTATTTTAAGTGCACAAGATAAATGCAAGTTGTTGATGTTGTAGTAGCTTTCTTTTACTGGGGAAACAGAGGGAACAACACTGAACTCCAGCTGGAGAAGCCGAAGTGGTCAGTACCAGAGGGGTCTGGTACAACAATCTGCCAGGAGCTACAGTCGAAGGATCACCAATGAACCTCTGAACGTGGAGTACACCAGATGTATACCAGCAGCTATCTGGGTGGGCAGCGAAGAGCACCACTAAGTTATGTATTGACCAGACTTCTTCTTAGTCCAGTTTCACCTTTCTTCTCCAAAAGGTGTTGACTTCTTCTTGGGCTATAGCTTCGCAGGCTCCGGTTGCCTTCCGGTAGCTTACCCAAGCAGCTGGGGGAATCACAGCCAAACACAATCCTGTCCTCATCCACAATTTCCTGCCAAAATTCACTAGGTACCATTCAGGAGCGAGATCACCTATTCCCTTGCTATTCCAAGAAAGCAGATTCCAATCGTCCCGCTCAATTGCTTTCAGGCTTAGATCAGCCAAATCAACAATGAGATTGAACATGGCTTCTTCCTCATACCTGTGCTCACTGCCTTAACAAGCCAAGCCATCAAGGGGAGCCCAAATTCCCTTCAAAGGATACAGACAATTTGCATGGATTTTCATGTCACTCACCATATGCATCCATCACAGGCTTGAGGTCTTTGTAGGTAGTGGTAACATTCAGGATTTCCCGCACTGTCAGATCTCTGTATTTATACTTCAAGAAAAAAAAGCAGTTAGTCCACGGCAGTTTCTCCCTCCCTCCCTGTAATTCTCTCTTTCTGTCCATCCCTCCCTGGCAATCTGTCTCTTTCTGTCCCTCCCTCCCAATCTCGCTCTCTCACTCTCTTCCCTCCCCCATCTCTGCCTCCCTATCCACCTCCCTCCCCCGCCCATTCCCTCTGTCGCTCCCCCTCCACCACCACCCCTGTCGCTCCCCCTCCACCACCACCCCTCTCTCTCCCCCGCCGCCACACACACTCTCCCCCGCCGCCACACACACTCTCCCCCGCCGCCACACACACTCTCCCCCGCCGCCACACACACTCTCCCCCGCCGCCACACACACTCTCCCCCGCCGCCACACACACTCTCCCCCGCCGCCACACACACTCTCCCCCGCCGCCACACACACTCTCCCCCGCCGCCACACACACTCTCCCCCGCCGCCACACACACTCTCCCCCGCCGCCACACACACTCTCCCCCGCCGCCACACACACTCTCCCCCGCCGCCACACACACTCTCCCCCGCCGCCACACACACTCTCCCCCGCCGCCACACACACTCTCCCCCGCCGCCACACACACTCTCCCCCGCCGCCACACACACTCTCCCCCGCCGCCACACACACTCTCCCCCGCCGCCACACACACTCTCCCCCGCCGCCACACACACTCTCCCCCGCCGCCACACACACTCTCCCCCGCCGCCACACACACTCTCCCCCGCCGCCACACACACTCTCCCCCGCCGCCACACACACTCTCCCCCGCCGCCACACACACTCTCCCCCGCCGCCACACACACTCTCCCCCGCCGCCACACACACTCTCCCCCGCCGCCACACACACTCTCCCCCGCCGCCACACACACTCTCCCCCGCCGCCACACACACTCTCCCCCGCCGCCACACACACTCTCCCCCGCCGCCACACACACTCTCCCCCGCCGCCACACACACTCTCCCCCGCCGCCACACACACTCTCCCCCGCCGCCACACACACTCTCCCCCGCCGCCACACACACTCTCCCCCGCCGCCACACACACTCTCCCCCGCCGCCACACACACTCTCCCCCGCCGCCACACACACTCTCCCCCGCCGCCACACACACTCTCCCCCGCCGCCACACACACTCTCCCCCGCCGCCACACACACTCTCCCCCGCCGCCACACACACTCTCCCCCGCCGCCACACACACTCTCCCCCGCCGCCACACACACTCTCCCCCGCCGCCACACACACTCTCCCCCGCCGCCACACACACTCTCCCCCGCCGCCACACACACTCTCCCCCGCCGCCACACACACTCTCCCCCGCCGCCACACACACTCTCCCCCGCCGCCACACACACTCTCCCCCGCCGCCACACACACTCTCCCCCGCCGCCACACACACTCTCCCCCGCCGCCACACACACTCTCCCCCGCCGCCACACACACTCTCCCCCGCCGCCACACACACTCTCCCCCGCCGCCACACACACTCTCCCCCGCCGCCACACACACTCTCCCCCGCCGCCACACACACTCTCCCCCGCCGCCACACACACTCTCCCCCGCCGCCACACACACTCTCCCCCGCCGCCACACACACTCTCCCCCGCCGCCACACACACTCTCCCCCGCCGCCACACACACTCTCCCCCGCCGCCACACACACTCTCCCCCGCCGCCACACACACTCTCCCCCGCCGCCACACACACTCTCCCCCGCCGCCACACACACTCTCCCCCGCCGCCACACACACTCTCCCCCGCCGCCACACACACTCTCCCCCGCCGCCACACACACTCTCCCCCGCCGCCACACACACTCTCCCCCGCCGCCACACACACTCTCCCCCGCCGCCACACACACTCTCCCCCGCCGCCACACACACTCTCCCCCGCCGCCACACACACTCTCCCCCGCCGCCACACACACTCTCCCCCGCCGCCACACACACTCTCCCCCGCCGCCACACACACTCTCCCCCGCCGCCACACACACTCTCCCCCGCCGCCACACACACTCTCCCCCGCCGCCACACACACTCTCCCCCGCCGCCACACACACTCTCCCCCGCCGCCACACACACTCTCCCCCGCCGCCACACACACTCTCCCCCGCCGCCACACACACTCTCCCCCGCCGCCACACACACTCTCCCCCGCCGCCACACACACTCTCCCCCGCCGCCACACACACTCTCCCCCGCCGCCACACACACTCTCCCCCGCCGCCACACACACTCTCCCCCGCCGCCACACACACTCTCCCCCGCCGCCACACACACTCTCCCCCGCCGCCACACACACTCTCCCCCGCCGCCACACACACTCTCCCCCGCCGCCACACACACTCTCCCCCGCCGCCACACACACTCTCCCCCGCCGCCACACACACTCTCCCCCGCCGCCACACACACTCTCCCCCGCCGCCACACACACTCTCCCCCGCCGCCACACACACTCTCCCCCGCCGCCACACACACTCTCCCCCGCCGCCACACACACTCTCCCCCGCCGCCACACACACTCTCCCCCGCCGCCACACACACTCTCCCCCGCCGCCACACACACTCTCCCCCGCCGCCACACACACTCTCCCCCGCCGCCACACACACTCTCCCCCGCCGCCACACACACTCTCCCCCGCCGCCACACACACTCTCCCCCGCCGCCACACACACTCTCCCCCGCCGCCACACACACTCTCCCCCGCCGCCACACACACTCTCCCCCGCCGCCACACACACTCTCCCCCGCCGCCACACACACTCTCCCCCGCCGCCACACACACTCTCCCCCGCCGCCACACACACTCTCCCCCGCCGCCACACACACTCTCCCCCGCCGCCACACACACTCTCCCCCGCCGCCACACACACTCTCCCCCGCCGCCACACACACTCTCCCCCGCCGCCACACACACTCTCCCCCGCCGCCACACACACTCTCCCCCGCCGCCACACACACTCTCCCCCGCCGCCACACACACTCTCCCCCGCCGCCACACACACTCTCCCCCGCCGCCACACACACTCTCCCCCGCCGCCACACACACTCTCCCCCGCCGCCACACACACTCTCCCCCGCCGCCACACACACTCTCCCCCGCCGCCACACACACTCTCCCCCGCCGCCACACACACTCTCCCCCGCCGCCACACACACTCTCCCCCGCCGCCACACACACTCTCCCCCGCCGCCACACACACTCTCCCCCGCCGCCACACACACTCTCCCCCGCCGCCACACACACTCTCCCCCGCCGCCACACACACTCTCCCCCGCCGCCACACACACTCTCCCCCGCCGCCACACACACTCTCCCCCGCCGCCACACACACTCTCCCCCGCCGCCACACACACTCTCCCCCGCCGCCACACACACTCTCCCCCGCCGCCACACACACTCTCCCCCGCCGCCACACACACTCTCCCCCGCCGCCACACACACTCTCCCCCGCCGCCACACACACTCTCCCCCGCCGCCACACACACTCTCCCCCGCCGCCACACACACTCTCCCCCGCCGCCACACACACTCTCCCCCCGCCGCCACACACACTCTCCCCCGCCGCCACACACACTCTCCCCCGCCGCCACACACACTCTCCCCCGCCGCCACACACACTCTCCCCCGCCGCCACACACACTCTCCCCCGCCGCCACACACACTCTCCCCCGCCGCCACACACACTCTCCCCCGCCGCCACACACACTCTCCCCCGCCGCCACACACACTCTCCCCCGCCGCCACACACACTCTCCCCCGCCGCCACACACACTCTCCCCCGCCGCACACACACTCTCCCCCGCCGCCACACACACTCTCCCCCGCCGCCACACACACTCTCCCCGCCGCCACACACACTCTCCCCCGCCGCCACACACACTCTCCCCCGCCGCCACACACACTCTCCCCCGCCGCCACACACACTCTCCCCCGCCGCCACACACACTCTCCCCCGCCGCCACACACACTCTCCCCCGCCGCCACACACACTCTCCCCCTCCGCCACACACACTCTCCCCCGCCGCCACACACACTCTCCCCCGCCGCCACACACACTCTCCCCCGCCGCCACACACACTCTCCCCCTCCGCCACACACACTCTCCCCCTCCGCCACACACACTCTCCCCCTCCGCCACACACACTCTCCCCCTCCGCCACACACACTCTCCCCCCTCCGCCACACACACTCTCCCCCTCCGCCACACACACTCTCCCCCCTCCGCCACACACACTCTCCCCTCCGCCACACACACTCTCCCCCTCCGCCACACACACTCTCCCCCTCCGCCACACACACTCTCCCCCTCCGCCACACACACTCTCCCCCTCCGCCACACACACTCTCCCCCTCCGCCACACACACTCTCCCCCTCCGCCACACACACTCTCCCCCTCCGCCACACACACTCTCCCCCTCCGCCACACACACTCTCCCCCTCCGCCACACACACTCTCCCCCTCCGCCACACACACTCTCCCCCTCCGCCACACACACTCTCCCCCTCCGCCACACACACTCTCCCCCTCCGCCACACACACTCTCCCCCTCCGCCACACACACTCTCCCCCTCCGCCACACACACTCTCCCCCTCCGCCACACACACTCTCCCCCTCCGCCACACACACTCTCCCCCTCCGCCACACACACTCTCCCCCTCCGCCACACACACTCTCCCCCTCCGCCACACACACTCTCCCCCTCCGCCACACACACTCTCCCCCTCCGCCACACACACTCTCCCCCTCCGCCACACACACTCTCCCCCTCCGCCACACACACTCTCCCCCTCCGCCACACACACTCTCCCCCTCCGCCACACACACTCTCCCCCTCCGCCACACACACTCTCCCCCTCCGCCACACACACTCTCCCCCTCCGCCACACACACTCTCCCCCTCCGCCACACACACTCTCCCCCTCCGCCACACACACTCTCCCCCTCCGCCACACACACTCTCCCCCTCCGCCACACACACTCTCCCCCTCCGCCACACACACTCTCCCCCTCCGCCACACACACTCTCCCCCTCCGCCACACACACTCTCCCCCTCCGCCACACACACTCTCCCCCTCCGCCACACACACTCTCCCCCTCCGCCACACACACTCTCCCCCTCCGCCACACACACTCTCCCCCTCCGCCACACACACTCTCCCCCTCCGCCACACACACTCTCCCCCTCCGCCACACACACTCTCCCCTCCGCCACACACACTCTCCCCCTCCGCCACACACACTCTCCCCCTCCGCCACACACACTCTCCCCCTCCGCCACACACACTCTCCCCCTCCGCCACACACACTCTCCCCCTCCGCCACACACACTCTCCCCCTCCGCCACACACACTCTCCCCCTCCGCCACACACACTCTCCCCCTCCGCCACACACACTCTCCCCCTCCGCCACACACACTCTCCCCCTCCGCCACACACACTCTCCCCCTCCGCCACACACACTCTCCCCCTCCGCCACACACACTCTCCCCCTCCGCCACACACACTCTCCCCCTCCGCCACACACACTCTCCCCCTCCGCCACACACACTCTCCCCCTCCGCCACACACACTCTCCCCCTCCGCCACACACACTCTCCCCCTCCGCCACACACACTCTCCCCCTCCGCCACACACACTCTCCCCCTCCGCCACACACACTCTCCCCCTCCGCCACACACACTCTCCCCCTCCGCCACACACACTCTCCCCCTCCGCCACACACACTCTCCCCCTCCGCCACACACACTCTCCCCCCTCCGCCACACACACTCTCCCCCTCCGCCACACACACTCTCCCCCTCCGCCACACACACTCTCCCCCTCCGCCACACACACTCTCCCCCCTCCGCCACACACACTCTCCCCCCTCCGCCACACACACTCTCCCCCTCCGCCACACACACTCTCCCCCTCCGCCACACACACTCTCCCCCTCCGCCACACACACTCTCC